>NC_136426.1:59250886-60550053 GCF_052849685.1 Lactuca virosa | reverse complement strand
ACAAATGTGAATACCACAACCTGTATCAATCACCCAAGAATTAGCATTAGATGAGTTATTAGACAATATTGTGTAAATACCTGCATGGGTGGGTTTAACCTTCCCATCCTTTACATCTTGCAGAGCAGCTTCGCTTGAAGTGTCCCTTATCCTGGCAATAGAAGCACTGTGCTTCCTTTGGGTTTGAAGAAGGAGTAATGGGACCTTTCTTTGTCCCACTTGAAGAGGAACCATCAAGAGTCTTACCCTTGGTACCCTTCGAAGGGCTTTTCCTCTTCTTACCCTTTCCCTGCCCAATAGCCAGAACAAGGGTTGTTGAAGGAGTAGAAGTAGCAACCGCTTTACCCTTAAGGCCATTCTCAGCTGTCCTTAAGAGTCCTTGAAGTTTGCTAAGTGTGACTTCCTCCTTGTTCATATGATAAGTCATACGAAACTGATCATAACTTGGAGGTAAGGAATGGAGAATGATGTCAATCGCCATTTCCTTAGGAAAGTCAACATTTAGCTTCAGCAACCGGTCAACGAACCTTTGCATCTTCTGCAAGTGACCGGTGATGGGTTCACCATCCTTCATCCTTGCGGTTATCATGGAGGAGATGATTTCATACCTCTCTTGACGCGCGCTCTGATGGTACCTTTGTTGGATATAGTGTCTAAGTCCATAACTTTATTTGGTATGTACTTGACCCGACCCGGCATGGTCCATTTGGGTTGCATGGCATTGCAATACTTGGATAGACTAAATGAGAGAATAAGGCACTTATCATTATTAATATATTATAAGTTCTAATATATTAATAATAGTATTATTTAATTAGTATTGATCAAGTATTAATCTAGTATTAATTTGGTGATCAAAGTGAGACTAATTAAATATATAGGGTTGATTATGACAATCATCAACTCTTTTATAGTGGATTAATGATCCATGGTTTATGGGTTATGGATGTAACCAAATGGAGCTCCATGGATAGTCCATGGGAGTTACAAATCCATGGGTCATGGGAAATCAAGAGTCATGACAATTAAGGGCATTCATGTGTAAAACCCTAATTGTGACAACACTATAAAAGGAACCCTATGGCTAGCAAAATGGTGACCTAGTAGACCTAGTGGACATAGTGTTACTAGAGAGGGCATAACCAATTTTGAGTGCTAGAAGTATTCTCTCAAGTTATTCCAAGTCTTGTGGTGTTGTGTGAAGCATTTGAGGCACAACATTTGGGGTGCTAGGCTCACAAAGTCTTGAAGGAATCCAAGCAACAACAACTAGGTCATGATTTTGCTAGCCATAGGGTTTCTTTTATAGTGTTGTCACAATTAGGTTTTACACATGAATGCCCTTAATTGTCATGACTCTTGATTTCCCATGACCCATGGGTTTGTAACTCCCATGGACTATCCATGGAGCTCCATATGGTTATAACCAAACCCATAAACCATGGATCATTAATCCACCATAAAAGAAATGATGATTGTCATAATCAACCCTATATATTTAATTAGTCTCACTTTGATCACCAAATTAATACTAGATTAATACTTGATCAATACTAATTAAATAATACTATTATTAATATATTAGAACTTATAATATATTAATAATCATAAGTGCCTTATTCTCTCATTTAGTCTATCCAAGTATTGCAATGCCATGTAACCCAAATGGACCATGCCGGGTCGGGTCAAGTACATACCAAATAAAGTTATGGACTTAGACACTATATCCAACAGATTTGTCCAACACGTTGCCTTGATATGTCGAACGATGTCCTGAAAACTAGCCCCGTTCCCTTTATTTCTTGAACGATGACCTGGAAACTAGCCTCGTTACCTTGATTGCTGGAACACGTTGCCTTGTTATCTCTAACGACGACCTAGAAACTTGCATCGTTGCCCTGAATACTCGAACACGTTGCCTTGAAAACTTGCCATGATGACCTCAAAACTAGCCTTGCTGCCTTGATTTCTTTAACGATGACCGGAAAACTAGCCACGGTGCCTTGATTTCCCCCGACGTCGTGCGCATACTAAAAAATATGCATCCTCAGGGAAATCAGTGTCTGTTGCCTTGATTTCTTGAACATGTTGGCTTGATTTTTAGAACGATGACCTGAAAACAAGCCTTGCGGCCTTGAATTCTAGGACATGTTGTCTTGATATCTCAAACGGAAGCCTGATTGCTATCCCTATTGCCTTGATGTATATATAGGGGGACCATGGCGACGAAGCCACCATCGAGCACCGACAAGGCAAGCCCAATAAACCATGAACGAAGCCCACCCCAACATGTTGCCTTGTTTGCTCGAACGACGACATGAAAAGTATCCTTGTTGCCTTGATTATTCGAACTTGTTGCTTAGATATATTGAAGGATGACCTTGAAACTAGGCCTGTTGCCTTTATTGTTGTTGCCTTGATTTTTAGAATGATGACCTGTAAACTAGCCTTGTGGCCTTGGTTTCTAGAACTGTTGGATAAGGTGTCTAAGTCCATAACTATTTCTGGTATGTACTTGACCCGACCCGGCATGGTCCATTTGGGTTGCATGGCACCATGCAATTGGATAAACTAAAATGAGAGAATGGTTTATTAATATATTATAAGTTCTAATATATTAATAATATTATTTAATTAGTTTGATCAAGAATTAATTTAGAATTAATTAAGTGATCAAAAGATAACTAATTAAATATATGGGTAGATTATGTAAATCTTCCATATCTTATATATGTTGGGTTTTGAGCATCCTAACACTCGTAAGTGTACATGCAACCCAAAATACCTTCGATCTATGTTTTCTCTATTATACATACAATTATGAACATCCAAGGTATTATCCTAATCTAGAATACAAAATAATAAATATAACAAGACAGAATACATACCTCTTTGATGTAGAATGTCTTCATGAAGCTTGAGTGCCTAGTGCCCCAAGTGTGACACCTCAAATGGTTCACACAACACCAAATACACTTGGAATAACTTGAGAGAAACTTGAACACTCCTTGAAATCGTCTAGCCCTCACACTCACACCTTAGTGCCCGATTTCTTGAGCCATGGGATTCTTTTATATGGTGGCTATTAGGGTTACACCATGTAACTCATAACTTTACGCATTCCTTATGCTCCATGGATTTTAACCTCCGTGGAGTATCCATGGCTCACCCCATGGACTTAGTCCAACATAAGGAATCTTGGATCACAAGCCCACATATATAAGAATGAATGATTTACACAATCAACCCATATATTTAATTAGTCTCCTTTTGATCACTTAATTAATCCCAAATTAATTCTTGATCAATACTAATTAAATAACCTTATTAATATATTAGAGCTTATAATATATTAACCAACCTTAAGCGTTATTTCTCTCATTATATTCTATCCAAATGCATGATGCCATGCAACCCAAATGGACCATGACGGGTCGGGTCAAGTCTTACCAATTATAGTTATGGACTTAGACATTAATCCAACAATATAGTGGGCTAAGAGGCTCCATGGATTATCAAGTTGGGTTCTACCCATAGGATGCTCCATGGATGCTCCATGGGAGTTACAAAGCCATGGGTCATGGAAATGAAGAGTCATGACACATTAGGGTTTACATGGTGTAACCCTAGATGTGTCAACACTATATAAGAAACCCATTCTCCACCAAAATTGGATACACTAAGAAACAAGAGGGCTAGAGCCGATTTTGCAAGTGTAAGATTCTCTCAAAGTTTACTCCTTTGCATTTGGTGTTGTGTGAAGCATTTGAGGCATCACACTTGGGGTGCTAGGCTCACAAGGTTTCAAGGATCATAATCAACAACAAGGTAAGTTATTCTATCTTTCATTCAAGTTAAAAATGTTCCCCATGTATGCTAGATAGGAATATAACCTTGAAATTCAACTTTGCATGATTATTAGACAAACATAGATCCAAGGTTATTAGGGTTGCATGTACACTTAGGAAGTGTTAGAATGCTCAAAACCCATCAGTGGTATCAGAGCCTAGGTTTGTTTGTTGTTTTTTTTTGTGTGTAAACAGCTTGAAAAAAAATCGTTAAATTACAAGTTTTTTTTAAGTGTAATTTTTGATTCTTGAAAGTGTTCATATTCATGTTCTTGAACTTATGAAGATTAGATGATCATAGGAACTGTTTGTAACCTTCATGGTAGTTTAATTCATTATCATAATGTGTTTTAATGGAGTCCATAACTTGTCCTCAAGTTATGGAAAACCAAAAGTCTCACTTTTATTAAAGCCATTAAAAGAACACAAGAGTTATAAAAATGAAGCGTCTTCATTTTTATTACTCAATTAATTCATAAGTTATAAGAAATGAAAAGTTTTGGAAGTTTACAAAACCTGCCCTCAAGTTTTGGAACATGTAAAGTCTTGATTAAAACTTTAGTTCCAACCCTTAGAATTTTAAAAGTTAAAATTCAACCCTTATACTTTATAATATTATAAGTTACTAATATATATATGTATAACAACAAGTCGTCTTTCCGCTAGTACACCTCATTCACGAAGCCGGTCTATAAGGGGGGTATAAGGTTGTTGCCTATAAAATGTCAACTTAATGGGTGTCCACTCTCACCCACCGCTTCCTTGATCGGTGGAGGGTCGTTAGCCGAACGGGTAAGACAAGGACTTATAAATTCTCATTAAAAGTATGATGAATATTATAAAGTAACTAAATGCTTTTATTAAATTTCCAATCTTAGTTACTTTAGGAAAATGTGAATAAGGTGCTCATTCATGAAATTACACTTTACACTTTGTTTAAGTCATTGGTGGAGCGTGTGTGGTTAACCGGCATACTAACTTGGACTTAACAAGGTAGGTAAAGGGTGACTTAAGGTTTACCATAGCATCGGTGGAGCGTGTGTGGTTAACCGGCACATCGATTGAGTGATAAACCTTGAGGGTACCAAGTAATTTGCATGGTTACTTCACACCTCGTTTTGTGATCCTCGGTATCCCAGTCACAAAACTTGGAGGGCACACTCGAGATTGAAACATGCCTTTGAAAAGTTCATTGAATCTCAAAAGAATCTAGGAATTTCTAAGAACCAATTAAAAACCTAATATTTATATTTCGTTTTTCATGGTGGAAATTGGTGAATCGTCATTCACCTACCTTTCAAATATGTTATAGCTTGGATTACGGCATACCTCTTATAAGTTATAATATATTGTGATTGGATCCTAGCCTTAATATTACATTTGGGTGTTTTATTAAGGACTCTCTTAATATCTAAACTAATCTTGTTCTCTTCTTTCAGATGTCTTCAAACAATGCTGCTTCTGGCTCTAATCCTTGTTGGACTAATGTCTAAGTCCATAACTATCATTGGTAAGACTTGACCCGACCCGGCATGGTCCATTTGGGTTGCATGGCATCATGCATTTGGATAGACTATAATGAGAGAAATAACACTTAAGGATGGTTAATATATTATAAGTTCTAATATATTAATAAGGTTATTTAATTAGTATTGATCAATAATGAATTTGGAATTAATTAAGTGATCAAAAGGAGACTAATTAAATATATGGGTTGATTGTGTAAATCATTCATTCTTATATATGTGGGCTTGTGATCGAAGATTCCTTATGTTGGACTAAGTCCATGGGGTGACCCATGGATACTCCATGGAGGTTAAAATCCATGGAGCATAAGGAATGGGTAAAGTTATGAGTTACATGGTGTAACCCTAATAGCCACCATATAAAAGAATCTCATGGCTTAAGAAATCGTGCACTAATGTGAGAGTGTGAGGGCTAGACGATTTCAAGGAGTGTTCAAGTTTCTCTCAAGTTATTCCAAGTTTATTTGGTGTTGTGTAAACCATTTGAGGTGTCACACTTGGGACACTAGGCACTCAAGCTTCATGAAGACATTCTACATCAAAGAGGTATGTATTCTATCTTGTTATATTTATTATTTTGTATGCTAGATTAGGATAATACCTTGGATGTTCATAATTGTATGTATAATAGATAAAACATAGATCCAAGGTATTTAGGGTTGCATGTACACTTAGGAGTGTTAGAATGCTCATAACCCAACAATAAAAAAAAAGTTATTTTTTTTTATTAATTAGTTTAAAGTCTTCCATAACTTGTCCTCAAGTTATGGAACTTGAAGAGTTTTTTTTTTAATTAAAACTACTTTAAACTCATAAGTTATGGAATTAATTAGTTTTGAATAGTTTCAAAACTTGCCCTCAAGTTTTGGAATTTGAAAAGTTTTCACTTATGAATACTTTAATTCCAAGTTGGCCCTTAGAATTTTAAAAGTTAAAATTCAACCCTTATACTTTATAATATTATAAGTTAATAATATTTACATATATGTATAAGAGCAAAGTCAGTCTTACCGTTAGTAGGCCTCATTCACGAAGCCGGTCTATAAGGGTGATATAAGGTTACTGCCTATAAAATGGCAGTTTAATGGGTGTCTACTCTCACCCACTGCTTCCTTGACTGGTGGAGGGTCGTTAGCCGAATGGGTAGGACAAGGACTACAATTCTCCTTTCATTAAAAGTATTAATGATAAATACTAAGTAACTAAACTCTTATTAATACCCAATCTTAGTTACTTAGGAAAATGTGAATTTGGTGCTAACCCATGAAATTACACTTTGCACTTTGCTTAAGTCGTTAGTGGAGCGTGTGTGGTTAACCGGCACACTAACCTGGACTTAACAAGGTAGGCAAAGGGTAACTTAATATTTATCATAGTATCGGTGGAGCGTGTGTGGTTAACCGGCACACTGATTAAGGGGTAAATATTAAGGGTACCAAGTATATTTGCATGGTTATTCACACCTTGTTTTGTGATCCTCGGCATCCCAATCACAAAACCTGAAGGGCACACTCGAGATTGAAACATGCCTTTGAACAGTTCAATGAATCTCAAAGATCTAGGACTTTCAAATCCAATTAAAACCTAATAAATTATTTCGTTTTTCATGGTGGAAATTGGTGAATCGTCATTCACCTACCTTCAAATATTTTATAGCTTGGATTACGGCATCCCTCTTCTAAGTTATAAAATAGTTTGTTGGGTCCTACCCTTAATATTTCATATTGGGTGTCATATTAAGGACTTTAAATCAACTATCTTGAATATCTCCCAAAAAGATGTCTGGTCTAGACATTTATGATCTTCCCAAATCTCTTGAAACAAGCTTTCCTAAATGAAGATGATGTCCCATGGATATCATACTTCTTTCACCTCCTCCAATTATTCTCCTAACCCACAAGTTCCTAAAAAGTTTAAGGTCACTCAAGCCCTATTGGCAAGGCAAGATCTAGGTGTGATCACATCTTGGAGATGTAGTCACATATTGACAAGCCGGGAGAGTTGGGTGTCAAAGTCTTGAGAAAGTTGGTGGCTCAACTACTTTCTAAGTCACATAGTGAGTTCTTTTGGGAATCCTATGAAACAGACTAAGACAAGACCCTTAATGATCTTATCTATTTCCTAAGATCAACTTCCTAAAACGCTATGGACATTGACAATGATGACATTGGATATCCAGTAAAGCTCTCTCTTCCCAATGGAAAGGGATCGACCATAGTCAACTCGGTTGACCCAATGGTAAAGAGAGAGGCGAAGTCTGAGATAGTCACATTATCAAGGGTCCATAGGTAACTATTGCCAAAGGAAGGGGCATTAGTTACGAAGCTGCCAAATTTACCTAAGGATGTTAAAGTCAATAAGTTTGGCTCTAATTTAGGTAAAGTCTATTGTCTAACTCTATTAAGTACATGCTGATTCTGATCGCGAAGATGGATTTCAATCGCATGGTTCGGTGATCAGAATTTTGGGCTATTACTTAAGAGTTATGATATTTATATTGCTTAGGAATAGATAACAACAAGGTTTTCATATGGATTATAAGGATAAGTTTTTCCGCAATGTTTTAAAATAAAAGAGAAAGGTTTTGATTTTATTTATTTTAAGTATCCTTACAGCATTTGTGAAAAGTTGTTGCTTATAAGATTCCATTGATAGAAATATTGGAAAAATGGATTTGATTCTTTCGGTTGTGGTAGTGTCTAATATTACCAAATAAGGAAAGATTCTCATCACCCAAGGTTCAATTGGACCGAAACTTGGAATCATGCATGTTGTATATTATGATGAATGAGAACTTTCAGCTTGGAAAATTAAGACTAATTCCTTATGTGAATAAGGAAAGGACTAAGGGATCGAGTACACATTCTTCTACACTGGTCAAGTCCACCACAAAAGATCAAGAAGACTATTCGTCATGATTTACTTAAGTTCAGTAAATATGATTATACTTATAAGTTTAAGTATAAGTCTGTAGCATTGGAGAAGTTTCAATGTGAGACAGAACGAATAAGAAGAATCAAAGTATGGCAGAAAGATAAAAGTTTCTCAAATCTGAAAAGATGGGAGAGTACTTTAGTATCATGTTTATGATCATCTTAATGATTAAGATACCATATCACAATTGGTCCTCTAAAGTCATCTTAGTGCATTCTTATGACTAAGAAGAGGAGTCATGAATTGTTGAAATGGTTAAATCAAAAAGATGAGTCATACTTCGTTCCAAAACAATTCTTAGAGTCATACTCCAAGATTGTAACTTGAGTGACATATCTTAAAGAGGGTTTGTTAACACTAGTCAAATGTAAGAGTAAAAGGTTATCTACTCTTGTACATTTGAAATTGGTAAGTTGTGATGTTTTGGATAAAACAGAGACCAACTTAGGCCAATTGTGTAAAGTGTTAGTCTTGATAAAGAATCCGCACTATATAAAGAATCCGCACTATCTCTTGAATAACCAAGGGAGTCTTATATGTCAAGAGGACAGTGGGAGTCTTAAAGCTCTTGAAAGTTTCAAGACTTAATCAAGAATAAAACCTAAAGTCCTTCACTAGCACACGACTTGAGGTTTATAACCTATCGTGTTGACATATTCTGTGCCCATTCCAGTTAAAGTTGGCTTTGCATAGGAGTTCTGAAAGTTCTCAATTGGTTGCATAACAACTTGGAAGCAATGGCAGGCCATGTACTGCCAGGTGGCAAGAAGTTAAGATTGCATAAGTTCAGTCCATATGAGTTTGGATTTGTCATTATCCTTGTCTTGTGACTATGGTTTTGACGATTCACATGGATAAGAACACATACACCATAAAATCTAAGGGTCATAAGGTTTCTCTCCGATTCATGAAAATGATGGTGAGGAAACACTTTCACTAAGTAGATTTTAGCTAGATAGAAATTATGATATTTGCATTCTCAAAGTCGTTAGTGGAGCGTGTGTGGTTTACCGGCACACTAACATGGACTTGTGAGAAGTGGCAAAGGTCTAAACAATTGAGACTATGATTACGACATCCCTTTTCATAGTTCTAAAATTGTTTAGACACACATGTGAGCTATCTAAGAGAGGTATATGATTTTGATAAAGTTTTATCAAAAGAATCTAGTATCAGAAATCTGAACTTTGGTAAGAAAGTCAGCTGATTTCTGAGTACATGTCAAAGCTAGTGGGAGCATAAGTGTTATGCTAATAATCATCATGTTAGTGGGAGCATGATAACTATGACAAAGGTTGCAAGTTAGCAATGTTAATTATAGAAAACAAAAGTTTCAATTCGTGAGGTTGCAGGGGTTGAAAAAGTTGTTTTGCTATAATTAAGGGAGATGAAATTATACTTCATTTAAATTCTAAAAGCTTAGATTGAGATTTTAATCGTATTTAATCAAGGATATATATATATATGAATTTCATGTTGGAATGGCTCAACATAAGGAAATTCTATATATGGGTCCATTATTTGCGTTCTAAAATTCGATTATGATTACGACATCCCTTTTCATAATCTGAATTTTGAGAACTTGGCAAATTGAAATGGAAATATTATAGCAAAAGACTGGTTTAGTCTTTATGTGAGACATCATGAATCGTGTCTCATATGCTTCGGATATAGGATCGATTACATGTGCTATATTCATCCTTTCTAAAATTTTACAAATGCCTGGGGCATTATGAAGGGAAAAGGTCTAGAATTGGATATGACTAAAATGATTAAGCAATTGTCAAGGACAATCTAAGGTTTACCAAAGATTGGTTGCTCAAGGACAGTTGGAAGTATAATGTTAATTCTGGAAGGACCATATTGACATAATCTGTAAGGAGGCAACTCTTGTTCAGAAGTGATAGTCAAAATGGAATATGGAAATGTTTCAAAGTTAGAAATTATTCAATCTGTGTAAGATTAGGAAACTTAATGAAAGAAGGATGTTTCCAAGGAGCTGATCTCTTTTGGAATGCTCTGTAATGATTGTTTTCAAGTCTTTCTGACTTCGTGCATAATCATTGAGAGGATCAATGCATATAAGTTTAGAATCTAACAAATTTCAGTAAGGATTTGGGACTGTGAAAAGAGGATCATTGGAGTGATGTTCAATTGATCTATTTTACAAAGTAAAGATCATAGACAAACATAGTATGCATACTTGGTGTATGGCATGACTAGTGTTTAGAAAACATAGTGTACATGCTTGGAGCATGGGACAACTATTGTTTTAAATTCAAGTATAAAGTTGATAAAACCGAAATAATGAATAATGAGTAATCAGTATGGTGATAAATAAAAGTGTTTATTTATATTCATAGGGTTTGATACCATATTTGATTCATTTATTCTTGTGTTTCACTTTGCATGTTTTGACTTCCAGAATAACTAAGTCGCTCTTCCTGAGTGATTAAGTTATTCAAACCATCCACAGTCGGTCATATGTTGGAAGTAGATATGAATCAAGACTGTCATGGGTTGGTTTGTAGAGGTCCAAGATGGTGGACAAAGTGGTGCTACAACACTCATGAGTGCTCATAAGTTCTGAGTATTGGATTCAACCCGCACTCATTTGAATCACTTCATGGATTTTATCACGAGTGATCATGAGACGATAATATATTATATTCTTCAAACCTAGAGATATGAGTTGTTACTATGAGTTGGTTATACATTGATTGCACGAAAACGCATTGGTAACTCGATGTTATAAAACGTGCCTTTGTGTATGATTCAACAAGTAGTAGAACAAGCCATATGAGTCGAAGTTTATCCAATCCTTTTACCTTCGGGATAAAAGCGATATGTGTGGGCCCCTCGATGATTTAAAGATGATACATGTGAGTGCTTGGCCAAGCCAGGACTGATTTGATTTGTTCAATCAGTCAGTCATCATGACTCGGAAATCGGGAAACAACAAATGGACAGAGAGAATGATTATAATCCATGTCTCAGTCCATATGATATCTAGAATGGAGGAATATATGATCCCTTATCTAATAGACAAGACATTAACAAAGGTCAGAGATCATCGGCAAGGTCAGAGTTCGACGGAAGCTTTTGAGAGCTACGATTGGCAGTCGGTTCTTGAAGTCATACGCAAGAATAGTTTTAGACTTATCCAAGTGGGAGACTGTTGGATTAATGTCTAAGTCCATAACTATAATTGGTAAGACTTGACCCGACCCGACATGGTCCATTTCGGTTGCATGGCATCATGCATTTGGATAGACTATAATGAGAGAAATAACACTTAAGGTTGGTTAATATATTATAAGTTCTAATATATTAATAAGGTTATTTAATTAGTGATTATCAAGAATTAATTTGGAATTAATTAAGTGATCAAAAGGAGACTAATTAAATATATGGGTTGATTGTGTAAATCATTCATTCTTATATATGTGGGCTTGTGATCCAAGATTCCTTATGTTGGACTAAGTCCATGGGGTGACCCATGGATACTCCATGGAGGTTAAAATCCATGGAGCATAAGGAATGGGTAAAGTTATGAGTTACATGGTGTAACCCTAATAGCCACCATATAAAAGAATCCCATGGCTCAAGAAATCGTGCACTAATGTGTGAGTGTGAGGGCTAGACGATTTCAAGGAGTGTTCAAGTTTCTCTCAAGTTATTCCAATTGTATTTGGTGTTGTGTGAACCATTTGAGGTGTCACACTTGGGGCACTAGGCACTCAAGCTTCATGAAGACATTCTACATCAAAGAGGTATGTATTCTATCTTGTTATATTTATTATTTTGTATGCTAGATTAGGATAATACCTTGGATGTTCATAATTGTATGTATAATAGAGAAAACATAGATCCAAGGTATTTAGGGTTGTATGTACACTTAGGAGTGTTAGAATTCTCATAACCCAACAATGATAAGCTCGAACCTCGAAGTGAGAGGTGTATTTTCATCGGCTACCCACAGAAATCCTTTGGTTACCTCTTCTACAGACCTAGTGAGAATGTGGTATTTGTAGCTAGGAGGGCTTTCTTTCGAGAGAGAGAGTTCATAAGCCAAGGAGACAGTGGGAGGCAAGTTGACCTTGAAGAAATTCAAGAGTCAAGTGGTGAAGGAACTTCAAACCCTAGCACTCAACTTGAGGAGGAAACTCCTGTTGATCCAATTGACAAGTCTGTACCTCTGAGGCGTTCCACATGGGTTAGGAATGCACCTGAGCATTACTATGGATTCCATATTACTGCGGAAGGTGATACACTTATCAGTGATGAGACACTGATAGGTCTGCATGAACCTAATAGTTACGCGGAAGCCATGGCAGGCCCTGAGTCAGCCAAGTGGAAAGAGGCAATGGATAGCGAGATACAGTCCATGTATGACAATCAAGTTTGGAACTTGGTTGAGAATGTACCAGGTCGTAAGACTATAGGGTGCAAATGGATCTTCAAGAAGAAGACCGACATGGATGGTAATGTACACACTTATAAGGCACGACTGGTTGCAAAGGGTTTCTCACAAACTCCGGGAGTTGATTATGATGATACCTTTGTTGGATAAGGTGTCTAAGTCCATAACTATTTCTGGTATGTACTTGACCCGACCCGGCGTGGTCCATTTGGGTTGCATGGCACCATGCAATTGGATAAACTAAAATGAGAGAAATAACACTTATGGTTTATTAATATATTATAAGTTCTAATATATTAATAATATTATTTAATTAGTTTGATCAAGAATTAGTTTAGAATTAATTAAGTGATCAAAAGATAACTAATTAAATATATGGGTAGATTATGTAAATCTTCCATATCTTATATAGTGGGCTAAGAGGCTCCATGGATTATCAAGTTGGGTTCCACCCATAGGATGCTCCATGGGAGTTACAAACCCATGGGTCATGGAAATGAAGAGTCATGACACATTAGGGTTTACATGGTGTAACCCTAGATGTGTCAACACTATATAAGAAACCCATTCTCCACCAAAATAGGCTACACATAAGAAACAAGAGGGCTAGAGCCGATTTTGCAAGTGTAAGATTCTCTCAAAGTTTACTCCTTTGCATTTGGTGTTGTGTGAAGCATTTGAGGCATCACACTCGGGGTGCTAGGCTCACAAGGTTGCAAGGATCATAATCAACAACAAGGTAAGTTATTCTATCTTTCATTCAAGTTAAAAATGTTCCCCATGTATGCTAGATAGGAATATAACCTTGGAATTCAACTTTGCATGATTATTAGACAAACATAGATCCAAGGTTATTAGGGTTGCATGTACACTTAGGAAGTGTTAGAATGCTCAAAACCCATCAGTGGTATCAGAGCCTAGGTTTGTTTGTTGTTTTTTTTTGTGTGTAAACAGCTTGAAAAAAAAATCGTTAAATTACAAGTTTTTTTTTAAGTGTAATTTTTGATTCTTGAAAGTGTTCATATTCATGTTCTTGAACTTATGAAGATTAGATGATCATAGGAATTGTTTGTAACCTTCATGGTAGTTTAATTCATGATCATAATGTGTTTTAATGGAGTCCGTAACTTGTCCTCAAGTTATGGAAAACCAAAAGTCTCACTTTTATTAAAGCCATTAAAAGAACACAAGAGTTATAAAAATGAAGAGTCTTCATTTTTATTACTCAATTAATTCATAAGTTATAAGAAATGAAAAGTTTTGGAAGTTTACAAAACTTGCCCTCAAGTTTTGGAACATGTAAAGTCTTGATTAAAACTTTAGTTCCAACCCTTAGAATTTTAAAAGTTAAAATTCAACCCTAATACTTTATAATATTATAAGTTACTAATATATATATGTATAACAACAAGTCGTCTTACCGCTAGTACGCCTCATTCACGAAGCCGGTCTATAAGGGGGGTATAAGGTTGTTGCCTATAAAATGGCAACTTAATGGGCGTCCACTCTCACCCACCGCTACCTTGATCAGTGGAGGGTCGTTAGCCGAACGGGTAAGACAAGGACTTATAAATTCTCATTAAAAGTATGATGAATATTATAAAGTAACTAAATGCTTTTATTAAATTCCCAATCTTAGTTACTTTAGGAAAATGTGAATAAGGTGCTAATCCATGAAATTACACTTTACACTTTGTTTAAGTCGTTGGTGGAGCGTGTGTGGTTAACCGACACACTAACTTGGACTTAACAAGGTAGGTAAAGGGTGACTTAAGGTTTACCATAGCATCGGTGGAGCGTGTGTGGTTTACCGGCACATCGATTGAGTGATAAACCTTGAGGGTACCAAGTGATTTGCATGGTTACTTCACACCTCGTTTTGTGATCCTCGGTATCCCAGTCACAAAACTTGGAGGGCACACTCGAGATTGAAACATGCCTTTGAAAAGTTCATTGAATCTCAAAAGAATCTAGGAATTTCTAAGAACCAATTAAAAACCTAATATTTATATTTCGTTTTTCATGGTGGAAATTGGTGAATCGTCATTCACCTACCTTTCAAATATGTTATACCTTGGATTACGGCATACCTCTTCTAAGTTATAATATATTGTGATTGGATCCTAGCCTTAATATTACATTTGGGTGTTTTATTATGGACTCTCTTAATATCTAAACTAATCTTGTGCTCTTCTTTCAGATGTCTTGAAACAATGCTGATTCTGGCTCTAATCCTAATGGCTCATTTACCCTTATGAACTTGTGTGGGAAAGTCACTTATGATGGATCCAACTTCAATGAATGGATCTGAAACATCAGGATGATTACCCGCTATGAGGACAAAGAATATGTCCATGACAAGAAGCTTAAGGAGATTGATGAGACCACTGCAACTCCCCAGGAGATCGCTGACTTCCGGGCACATGAAAGGGATGCTACAAAAGTGGCATGCATCATGTTGGCCACCATGACAGCGGAACTCCAAAAGTCCTATGAGGACTTCTACCCTTTTGAAATGCACCAAGATCTGATGGAAAGATACCATCAAAGTGCACGACAAGAGAGGTATGAAATCATATGCTCTATCATAACAACCATGATGAAGGACGGGGAATCCGTCACGAGCCACATGCAGAAAATGCAAAGGTATGTGGATCGGTTGCTGAAGCTTAATGTGAACTTCCCTGAGGAGCTTGCAATAGATATCATTTTGCACTCCTTGCCATCGTGCTATGATCAATTCCGCATGACATATCACATGAATAAGGAAGAGGTCACACTCAGCAAACTTTAGGGACTCCTCAAGACCGCAGAAACAGCTCTTAAGGGTAAGTCGGTTGTTAAAACTCCTACTCCAAACTCCGCCCCAGGTTTTGGCAATCGGGAAAGGTAGAGGGAAGAAGAGGAAGAGCTCTTCGAAGGGTACCAAGGCTAGGACCCTTGATGGCTCTTCTTCAAGTGGAACCAAGAAAGGTTTTGTCACTCCTTCTTCTGACCCTAAAGAGGTTGAATGCTTCTATTTCCATGAAAAGTCACATTGGAAGCGGAACTGCCCAAAGTACCAGCAAGATGTGAAGGATGGGAAAGTTAAACCCAACCATGCAGGTATTTACACTATCTTATCTAATAACTCACCCCATTCTAACTCTTGGGTCCTTGATACCGGTTGTGGTATTCATATATGTTCTGATTTGCAGGGACTAAGAAGAAGTGAGAATGTAGAGCATGGAAGAATAAACTTAATCATGGGGAATAGGAAAGCTTTACCTGTCACCAAGATTGGAGTTTATACTTTATCGCTAAGTAGTGGGTTTAGTTTAGATTTGAATAAATGTTGTTATTCGCCAGAAATGTCAAGAAATATTATTTCCTTTCATGCATTGTATAAACAAGGTTTCACCTTTTCATTTGATAATGAAGTTGGTTCGATTAATGCTTTCTTTAATAATGTTCTTTATTTTAAAGCATTACCTTGTGATGGTGTGTATGAAACTGTATCTGTGGTTGATAACTTAGGAAATAATGTATTGTGTATTGATTCTGTTAATGATAATAACTTGGATAAAGCATCATTATGGCATTGTCGTCTTGGACATATAAGCAAGAAACGTATAGGCCAACTCCAAAAGGATGGAGTATTAGAGTCATTTGACCTAAAGTCAGATGATAGTTGCGAATCATGCTTACTTGGAAAAATGACAAAGTCACCCTTCACAGGTTCTTGTGAGAGGGGTGAAGGTTTGTTGGATCTTATACACATGGATGTGTGTGGGCCCTTCAAACATGCCACAAGGGATGCTAATCGTTATTATTTGACTTTTACTAATGATTACAGTAGATATGGATATGTCTACTTAATCAAGCATAAGTCAGAGACTTTTGAGAGGTTAAAAGAGTTTAAACAGGAAGTCGAGAATCAATTGGGCAGGAACATTAAGATGCTTCGATCCGATCGAGGTGGTGAGTATCTTAGTTCAGAGTTTCTCGACTATCTTAGGGAATGTGGGATTGTCTCACAATTGACACCTCCCAGGACACCGCAGTTGAATGGTGTAGCTGAGAGGCGTAATCGAACCTTGTTGGATATGGTTCGGTCCATGATGAGTCGAGCTTCGCTACCAATCTCATTTTGGGGGTATGCCTTAGAGACTGCCGCCCATATCCTTAATCTAGTTCCCACAAAGAAAGTTGCCAAAACTCCTCATGAGATGTGGACTGGTAAAGTACCCAAACTAGACCACATTAAGATTTGGGGTTGCGAGGCTTTCGTGAGACGCGAGACTCATGATAAGCTCAAACCTCGAAGTGAGAGGTGTATTTTCATTGGCTACCCACAGAAATCATTTGGTTACCTCTTCTACAGACCTAGTGAGAATGTGGTCTTTGTAGCTAGGAGGGCTTTCTTTCGAGAGAGAGAGAGAGTTCATAAGCCAAGGAGACAGTAGGAGGCAAGTTGACCTTGAAGAAATTCAAGAGTCAAGTGCTGAAGGAACTTCAAACCCTAGCACTCAACTTGAGGAGGAAACTTCTGTTGAGCCAATTGACAAGTCTGTACCTCTGAAGCGTTCCACAAGGGTTAGGAATGCACCTGAGCATTATATGGATTCCATATTACTGCGGAAGGTGATACACTTATCAGTGATGAGACAATGATAGGTCTGGATGAACCTAACAGTTACGCGGAAGCCATGGCAGGCCCTGAGTCAGCCAAGTGGAAAGAGGCAATGGACAGCGAGATACAATCCATGTATGACAATCAAGTTTGGAACTTGGTTGAGAATGTACCAGGTCGTAAGACTATAGGGTGCAAATGGATCTTCAAGAAGAAGACCGACATGGATGGTAATGTACACACTTATAAGGCACGACTGGTTGCAAAGGGTTTCTCACAAACACCGAGAGTTGATTATGATGAGACCTTTTCTCCAGTGGCCAAGATTAAGTCTGTTAGGGTTCTGTTAGCCATAGCCGCATTTCATGACTATGAAATATGGCAAATGGATGTCAAAACCGCTTTCCTTAATGGAAAGTTGGCTGAGGATGTTTACATGAGTCAGCCAGAGGGTTTTGTCAACACAGAGTACCCTAATAGAGTGTGTAAGCTTGAGAAATCCATTTATGGGTTAAAGCAAGCACCTCGTAGATGGAATCTTTGCTTTGATGAGAAAGTCAAGGAATTTGGCTTTTCTAGGAGTGAAGATGAATCTTGTGTATATGTCAAGGCTAGTGGGACTATAGTTAGCTTTTTGGTATTGTATGTGGATGACATACTACTCAGAGGAAATGACATCCCAACTCTGCAGGAAGTTAAGTCTTGGCTTGGGAAGTGTTTCTCTATGAAGGACCTAGGAGAAGCTGCCTATATTCTAGGGATAAGGATCTTGAGAGACCGGAGTAAAAGACTAATTGGACTTAGTTAGAGTACCTACTTGGATAAGGTGCTGAAGAGATTCGGCATGCAGGACTCCAAGAAAGGAGAGTTACCCATCCAGAGTAACGCCAGATTGAGTAAGACACAAAGCCCTAGTACTGAGGCTGAGATAGCAGAAATGAGTCGAATACCTTATGCTTCGGCTCTAGGATCGATCATGTATGCTATGATGTGTACTCGACCTGATGTAGCCTTTTCTTTGAGCATGGTTAGCAGGTATCAGGGGAACCCTGGCAAGGCACACTGGACTGCGGTAAAGAATATCCTCAAGTACCTACGGAGGACTAAGGACTGGGTCCTTACCCTCGGTGGGAGTGAAGACTTGAGAGTTGTAGGGTATAGTGATGCTAGCTTTCAGACTGATAGGGATAATTTCCGCTCTCAGTCAGGCTGGGTCTTTACCTTAAATGGAGGAGCAATTTCTTGGAAGAGTTCCAAGCAAGAGACAATGGCTGATTCAACTTGCGAATCAGAGTATATAGCAGCTAGCGAGGCAGCAAAGGAGGCAATATGGCTGAAGAACTTCATTGGAGACCTTGGAGTTGTACCAGCTATTAAAGAGCCAATGGAAATTTTCTGTGATAGTGAAAGTGCAGTTGCCTTAGCCAAGGAACCAAGGGATCACGGGAGATCTAGACACATCGACAGAAAATACAATTTCATCAGACATCGAATAGAAGAAGGACTCCTCGTGGCAAAGAGGGTATCATCGGATAAGAATCCAGCAGATCCCCTCATGAAGGGGCTGACTCGGGTTAAGCATCTACAACATGCTCGGAGCATAGGGCTGAAGGATGATATTAGATTTAGTAGTTAGATAACCTTGAAATTTGTAAAGTGTAATTGACATTAGATGATGAATAAAAGGTGTTTTATTTATGAGTAAAGTGTTGCTATCTCTTGTCGATCGTTTACTATATTTCTTTTGCATGTTTTGACTTCCAGAATAATTATGTTTGGTATATCATATTATTCGAACCTCCACAGTCGGTCATATGTCGGAAGTAGATATGAATCAAGACTGTCATGATTGGTTGCAGAGGTCTAAGTTGTTGGACATGGCTACAACACTCATGAGTGCTCATAAGTTCTGAGCATTGGACTCAACCCACGCTCACTGGAATCACTTCATGGAATTTATCTCGAATGATCGTGAGACGGTAATATCATATAAGTCTTCAAACCTAGATATATGATTTGTTACTTATGAGTTGGTTATGCATTGATTGTACGAAAACGCATTGGTAACTCGATGTTATAAAACGTGCTCTTGTGTATAATTCAATGAGTAGTAGAACAAACATAAGAGTCGAAGTTTATCTGTTCCTTCTTTTATTAGAAGCTGATATCTGGGCCCCTCGATGATTTTGTTTTGACCTATGTACCGGGCCCGGTCAGAACTAAGTTGATGTGTTCAATTAAGTTCTTTGTCAAACAAATCGGAAATCGGGAAACAAACTGGTGGACAATAAGTAAGACATTGTTCCATGTATTTGTCCAGCTGATATCTAGAACAGAGGATTATATGATTACTTATCTTAAATGGCGTATCATCATCTTCTCAGTTCCGAGAGACCTTGGAAGAGCTACGATTGCCGATCGGTTCCTGAAGTATTGCAGTTATAGTTATTAGACTTATCCAAGTGGGAGACTGTTGGATAAGGTGTCTAAGTCCATAACTATTTCTGGTATGTACTTGACCCGACCCGGCATGGTCCATTTGGGTTGCATGGCACCATGCAATTGGATAAACTAAAATGAGAGAAATAACATTTATGGTTTATTAATATATGATAAGTTCTAATATATTAATAATATTATTTAATTAGTTTGATCAAGAATTAATTTAGAATTAATTAAGTGATCAAAAGATAACTAATTAAATATATGGGTAGATTATGTAAATCTTCCATATCTTATATAGTGGGCTAAGAGGCTCCATGGATTATCAAGTTGGGTTCCACCCATAGGATGCTCCATGGATGCTCCATGGGAGTTACAAACCCATGGGTCATGGAAATGAAGAGTCATGACACATTAGGGTTTACATGGTGTAACCCTAGATGTGTCAACACTATATAAGAAACCCATTCTCCACCAAAATTGGCTACACTAAGAAACAAGAGGGCTAGAGCCGATTTTGCAAGTGTAAGATTCTCTCAAAGTTTACTCCTTTGCATTTGGTGTTGTGTGAAGCATTTGAGGCATCACACTTGGGGTGCTAGGCTCACAAGGTTTCAAGGATCATAATCAACAGCAAGGTAAGTTATTCTTGTTGGGTTATGAGCATTCTAACACTCCTAAGTGTACATGCAACCCTAAATAACTTGGATCTATGTTTTCTCTATTATATATACAATTATGAATATCCAAGGTATTATCCTAATCTAGCATACAAAATAATAAATATAACAAGATAGAATACATACCTCTTTGATGTAGAATGTCTTCATGAAGCTTGAGTGCCTAGTGCCCCAAGTGTGACACCTCAAATGGTTCACACAACACCAAATACACTTGGAATAACTTGAGAGAAACTTGAACACTCCTTGAAATCGTCTAGCCCTCACACTCACACATTAGTGCACGATTTCTTGAGCCATGGGATTCTTTTATATGGTGGCTATTAGGGTTACACCATGTAACTCATAGCTTTACCCATTCCTTATGCTCCATGGATTTTAACCTCCATGGAGTATCCATGGGTCACCCCATGGACTTAGTCCAACATAAGGAATCTTGGATTACAAGCCCACATATATAAGAATGAATGATTTACACAATCAACCCATATATTTAATTAGTCTCCTTTTGATCATTAATTAATTCCAAATTAATTCTTGATCAATACTAATTAAGTAATCTTATTAATATATTAGAACTTATAATATATTAACCAACCTGAAGTGTTATTTCTCTCATTATAGTCTATCCAAACGCATGATGCCATGCAACCCAAATGGACCATGCCAGGTCGGGTCAAGTCTTACCAATTATAGTTATGGACTTAGACATTAATCCAACAGTCTCCCACTTGGATAAGTCTAAAACTATTATTGCGTATGACTTCAGGAACCGATCAGCAATCGTAGCTCTCAAAAGCTTCTGTCGAACTCTGACCTTGTCGATGAACTCTGACTTTGTCAATGACTTGTCCATTAGATAAGGGATCATATATTCCTCCATTCTAGATATCATATGGACTGAGACATGGATTATCAATCATTCACTCTGTCCATTTGTTGTTTCCCGATTTCCGATTCATGATGACTAACTGATTGAACAAATCAAATTAGTCCTGGCTTGGCCAAGCACTCACATGTATCATCTTTAAATCATCGAGGGGCCCACAGATATCGCTTTTATCCCGAAGGTAAAAGGAATGGATAAACTTCGACTCATATGGTTTGTTCTACTACTTGTTGAATCACACACAAAGGCACGTTTTATAACATCGAGTTACCAATGCGTTTTCGTGCAATCAATGTATAACCAACTCATAGTAACAACTCATATCTCTAGGTTTGAAGAATATAAGATATTATCGTCTCATGATCACTCGTGATAAAATCCATGAAATGATTCAAATGAGCGTGGGTTGAATCCAATACTCAGAACTTATGAGCACTCATGAGTGTTGTAGCACCACTTTGTCCACCAAGTTGGACCTCTACAAACCAACCCATGACAGTCTTGATTCATATCTACTTCCAACATATGACCGACTGTGGATGGTTTGAATAACTTAATCATTCAGGAAGAGCGACTTAGTTATTCTGGAAGTCAAAACATGCAAAGTGAAACACAAGAATAAATGAATCAAATATGGTATCAAACCCTATGAATATAAATAAACACTTTTATTTATCACCATACTGATTACTCATTATTCATTGTTTCGGTTTTATCAACTTTATACTTGAATTTAAAACAATAGTTGTCCCATGCTCCAAGCATGTACACTATGTTTTCTAAACACTAGTCATGCCATACACCAAGTATGCATACTATGTTTGTCTATGATCTTTACTTTGTAAAATAGATCAATTGAACATCACTCCAATGATCCTCTTTTCACAGTCCCAAATCCTTACTGCAAATGCAAGAATTCCAAATTCATGCCATTTACTGAAATCTGTTAGATTCTAAACTTATATGCATTGATCCTCTTAATGATTATGCACGAAGTTGGAAAGACTTGACAACAATCATTACAGAGCATTCCAAAGGAGATCAGCTCCTTGGAAACATCCTTCTTTCATTAAGTTCCCTAATCTTACACAGATTGAATAATTTCTAACTTTGAAACATTTCCATATTCCATTTTGACTATCACTTATGAACAAGAGTTGCCTCCTTACAGATTATGTCAATATGGTCCTTCCAGAATTAATCATTATACTTCCAACTGTCCTTGAGCAACCAATCTTTGGTAAACCTTAGATTGTCCTCGACAATTGCTTAATCATTTTAGTCATATCCAATTCTAGACCTTTTCCCTTCATAATGCCCCAGGCATTTGGAAAATTTTAGAAAGGATGAATATAGCACATGTAATCGATCCTATATCCGAAGCATATGGGACACGATTCATGATGTCTCACATAAAGACTAAACCAGTCTTTTGCTATAATATTTCCATTTAAATTTGCTAAGTTCTCAAAATTCAGATTATGAAAAGGGATGCCGTAATCATAATCGAATTTTAGAACGCAAATAATGGACCCATATATAGAATTTCCTTATGTTGAGCCATTCCAACATGAAATTCATATATATATCCTTGATTAAATACGATTAAAATCTCAATCTAAGCTTTTAGAATTGAAATGAAGTATAATTTCCTCTCCCTTAATTATAGAAAAACAACTTTTTCAACCCCTGCAACCTCACGAATTGAAACTTTTGTTTTCTATAATTAACATTGCTAACTTTCAACCTTTGTCATAATTATCATGCTCCCACTAACATGATGATTATTAGCATAACACTTATGCTCCCACTAGCTTTGACATGTACTCAGAAATCAGCTGACTTTCTTACCAAAGTTCAGATTTCTGATACTAGATTGTTTTGATAAAACTTTATCAAAATCATACACCTCTCTTAGATAGCTCACATGTGTGTCTAAACAATTTTAGAACTATGAAAAGGGATGCCGTAATCATAGTCTCAATTGTTTAGACCTTTGCCACTTCTCACAAGTCCATGTTAGTGTGCCGGTAAACCACACACGCTCCACTAACGACTTTGAGAATGCAAATATCACAATTGCTATCTAGCTAAACTCTACTTAGTGAAAGTGTTTCCTCACCATCATTTTCATGAATCGGAGAGAAACCTTATGACACTTAGATTTAATAGTGTATGTGTTCTTATCCATGTGGATTTGTCAAAACCATAATCACAAGACAAGGTTAGTGACAAATCCAAACTCATATTGATTAAACTTGTGCAATCATAAATTCTTGCCATTTGGCAGCTCAGGTGCCTGCCATTGCTTCCAAGTAGTTGTGCAACCAATTGAGAACTCTCAGAACTCCTATGCAAAGCCAACTTGAATAGGCACAAAAATTTCAACACGATAGGTTATAAACCTCAAGTCGTGTGCTAGTGAAGGACTTTAGGTTTTATTCTTGATTAAGTCTTGAAACTTTCAAGAGCTTTAAAACTCTCACTGTCATCTTGACATATAAGACTCCCTTGTCAAATATTCAAGAGATAGTGCGGATTCTTTATCAAGACTAACACTTTACACAATTGGCCTAAGTTGGTCTCTGTTTTATCCAAAACATCACAACTTACCAATTTCAAATGTACAAGAGTAGATAACCTTTTACTCTTACATTTGACTAGTGTTAACAAACCCTCTTTAAGATATGTCACTCAAGTTACAATCTTGGAGTATGACTCTAAGAATTGTTTTGGAACGAAGTATGACTCATCTTTTTGATTTAACCATTTCAACAATTCATGACTCCTCTTCTTAGTCATAAGAATGCACTAAGATGACTTTAGAGGACCAATTGTGATATGGTATCTTAATCATTAAGATGATCATAAACATGATACTAAAGTACTCTCCCATCTTTTCAGATTTGAGAAACGTTTATCTTTCTGCCATTCTTTGATTCTTCTTATTCGTTCTGTCTCACATTGAAACTTCTCCAATGCTACAGACTTATACTTGAACTTATAAGTATAACCATATTTACTGAACTTAAGTAAATCATGACGAATAGTCTTCTTGATCTTTTGTGGTGGACTTGACCAGTGCACAAGAATGTGTACTCGATCCCTTAGTCCTTTCCTTATTCACATAAGGAATTAGTCTTAATTTTCCAAGCTGAAAGTTCTCATTCATCATACTATACAACTTGCATGATTCCAAGTTTCGGTCCAATTGAACCTTGGGTGATGAGAATCTTTCCTTATTTGGTAATATTAGACACTACCACAACCGAAAGAATCAAATCCATTTTTCCAATATTGCTATCAATGGAATCTTATAAGCAACAACTTTTCACAAATGCCATTGTAAGGATACTTAAAATAAATAAAATCAAAACCTTTTTATTTTATTTTAAAACTTTGCGGAAAAACTTATCCTTACAATCCATATGAAAACCTTGTTGTTATCTATTCCTAAGCAATATAAATATCATAACTCTTAAGTAATAGCCCAAAATTCTGATCACCGAACCATGCGATTGAAATCCATCTTCGCGATCAGAATCAGCATGTACTTAATAGAGTTAGACAATGGACTTTACCTGAAGTAGAGCCAAACTTATTGACTTTAACATCCTTAGGTAAATTTGGCAGCTTCGTAACCAATGCCTCTTCCTTTGGCAATAGTTACCTATGGACCCTTGATAATGGGACTATCTCAGACTTCGCCTCTCTCTTTACCATTGGGTCAACCGGGTTGACTATGGCCGATCCCTTTCCATTGGGAAGAGAGAGCTTTACTGGATATCCAATGTCGTCATTGTCAATGTCCATAGCGTTTTAGGAAGTTGATCTTAGCAAATAGATAAGATCATTAAGGGTCTTGTCTTAGTCTGTTTCATAGGATTCCCAAAAGAACTCATTATGTGACTTAGAAAGTAGTTGAGCCACCAACTTTCTCAAGACTTTGACACCCAACTCTCCCGGCTTGTCAATATGTGACTACATCTCCAAGATGTGATCACACCTAGACCTTTCCTTGCCAATAGGGCTTGAGCGACCTTAAACTTTTTAGGAAC
This sequence comes from Lactuca virosa, assembly GCF_052849685.1. Classification (NCBI taxonomy): domain Eukaryota; kingdom Viridiplantae; phylum Streptophyta; class Magnoliopsida; order Asterales; family Asteraceae; genus Lactuca; species Lactuca virosa. Next base: position 60,524,641 of record NC_136426.1, on the reverse strand, counting down.
TTGTGGGTTAGGGAGAATAATTGGAGGAGGTGAAAGAAGTATGATATCCATGGGACATCATCTTCATTTAGGAAAGCTTGTTTCAAGAGATTTGGGAAGATCATAAATGTCTAGACCAGACATCTTTTTGGGAGATATTCAAGATAGTTGATTTAAAGTCGTTAATATGACACCCAATAAGAAATATTAAGGCTAGGACCCAACAAACTATTTTATAACTTAGAAGAGGGATGCCGTAATCCAAGCTATAAAATATTTGAAGGTATGTGAATGACGATTCACCAATTTTCACCATGAAAAACGAAATAATTTATTAGGTTTTAATTGGATTTGAAAGTCCTAGATCTTTGAGATTCATTGAACTGTTCAAAGGCATGTTTCAATCTCGAGGGTGCCCTTCAGGTTTTGTGACTGGGATGCCGAGGATCACAAAACAAGGTGTAAATAACCATGCAAATATACTTGGTACCCTTAATATTTACCCCTTAATCAGTGTGCCGGTTAACCACACACGCTCCACCGATACTATGATAAATATTAAGTTACCCTTTGCCTACCATGTTAAGTCCAGGTTAGTGTGCCGGTTAACCACACACGCTCCACTAACGACTTAAGCAAAGTGCAAAGTGTAATTTCATGGGTTAGCACCAAATTCACATTTTCCTAAGTACCTAAGATTGGGTATTAATAAGAGTTTAGTTACTTAGTATTTATCATTAATACTTTTAATGAAAGGAGAATTATAGTCGTTGTCCTACCCGTTCGGCTAACGACCCTCCACCAGTCAAGGAAGCGGTGGGTGAGAGTGGACACCCATTGAACTGCCATTTTATAGGCAGTAACCTTATACCCCCCTTATAGACCGGCTTCGTGAATGTGGCCTACTAATGGTAAGACTGACTTTACTCTTATACATATATATAAATATTATTAACTTATAATATTATAAAGTATAAGGGTTGAATTTTAACTTTTAAAATTCTAAGGGCTAACTTGGAATTAAAGTATTCATATGTGAAAACTTTTCAAATTCCAAAACTTGAGGGCAAGTTTTGAAACGATTCAAAACTAATTAATTCAATAACTTATGAGTTTAAAGTAGTTTTAATTAAAAAAAAAACTCTTCAAGTTCCATAACTTGAGGACAAGTTATGGAAGACTTTAAACTAATTAATAAAAAAATAACTTTTTTTTATTGTAACTTATGGAACTAATTAAGGTTACACTTTTTTTTTAATTTAATGAAGAGACTCTTGAACCTCCATAACTTATGTAACTTATGGAGTCATAAAACCATTTAATTAGAACTAGACTCTTTATTTTGTAACCTTTGCCAACTTTTATGAGTTTTATGATTCTTAAATGTGACTTTTCATAGAACTTGAGGACAAGTTACAAAAACACACTTTGGAATCAACTCTTAGATTAAAATGGATTGAAAACAACTATTTCACACAAGTTTTCTATTAATCTAAGAACCTCATAAGAACAAGATAATTCAAATCATCAATCTTCAAGAAATTAGCATGAACATACAAACTAATACAAATCTTGAAATTATGACAATTATCTTAGAAATTGGATTAGCATGAACATTACCACATCAAAAACAAGTTTATAAGTCCAAAAACATCTTAGGGTAATGTTCCTAGTCCAATTCCAGCCAAAACAATCGAATATATGCATCCAACTCGATTTTTCAGCTACTTTTGCAAGTATAACAAGAAAACAAACCTGGCTCTGATACCACTGTTGGGTTATGAGCATTCTAACACTCGTAAGTGTACATGCAACCCTAAATACCTTGGATCTATGTTTTCTCTATTATACATACAATTATGAACATCCAAGGTATTATCCTAATCTAGCATACAAAATAATAAATATAACAAGATAGAATACATACCTCTTTGATGTAGAATGTCTTCATGAAGCTTGAGTGCCTAGTGCCCCAAGTGTGACACCTCAAATGGTTCACACAACACCAAATAAACTTGGAATAACTTGAGAGAAACTTGAACACTCCTTGAAATCGTCTAGCCCTCACACTCACACATTAGTGCACGATTTCTTGAGCCATGGGATTCTTTTATATGGTGGCTATTAGGGTTACACCATGTAACTCATAACTTTACCCATTCCTTATGCTCCATGGATTTTAACCTCCATGGAGTATCCATGGGTCACCCCATGGACTTAGTCCAACATAAGGAATCTTGGATCACAAGCCCACATATATAAGAATGAATGATTTACACAATCAACCCATATATTTAATTAGTCTCCTTTTGATCATTTAATTAATTCCGAATTAATTCTTGATCAATACTAATTAAGTAACCTTATTAATATATTAGAACTTATAATATATTAACCAACCTTAAGTGTTATTTCTCTCATTATAGTCTATCCAAATGCATGAGGCCATGCAACCCAAATGGACCATGTCGGGTCGGGTCAAGTCTTACCAATTATAGTTATGGACTTAGACATTAATCCAACAATTCTATCTTTCATGCAAGTTAAAATTTGTTCCCCATGTATGCTAGATAGGAATATAACCTTGGAATTCAACTTTGCATGATTATTAGACAAACATAGATCCAAGGTTATTAGGGTTGCATGTACACTTGGGAAGTGTTAGAATGCTCAAAACCCATCAAGTACCGCTGGTGGTATTCATATATGTTCTGATTTGCAGGGACTAAGAAGAAGTGAGAATGTGGAGCATGGAAGAATAAACTTAATCATGGGGAATAGGAAAGCTTTACCTGTCACCAAGATTGGAGTTTATACTTTATCGCTAAGTAGTGGGTTTAGTTTAGATTTGAATAAATGTTGTTATTCGCCAGAAATGCCAAGAAATATTATTTCCTTTCATGCATTGTATAAACAAGGTTTCACCTTTTCATTTGATAATGAAGTTGGTTCGATTAATGCTTTCTTTAATAATGTTCTTTATTTTAAAGCATTACCTTGTGATGGTGTGTATGAAACTGTATCTATGGTTGATAACTTAGGAAATAATGCATTGTGTATTGATTCTGTTAATGATAATAACTTGGATAAAGCATCATTATGGCATTGTCGTCTTGGATATATAAGCAAGAAACGCATAGGCCAACTCCAAAAGGATGGAGTATTGGAGTCATTTGACCTAAAGTCAGATGATAGTTGCGAATCATGCTTACTTGGAAACAGGACAAAGTCACCCTTCACAGGTTCTTGTGAGAAGGGTGCAGGTTTGTTGGATCTTATACACACGGATGTGTTTGGGCCCTTCAAACATGCCACAAGGGATGCTAATCGTTATTATTTGACTTTTACTGATGATTACAATAGATATGGATATGTCTACTTAATCAAGCATAAGTCAGAGACTTTTGAGAGGTTTAAACAGTTTAAACAGGAAGTCGAGAATCAATTGGGCAGGAACATTAAGATGCTTCGATCCGATCGAGGTGGTGAGTATCTTAGTTCAGAGTTCCTCGACTATCTTAGGGAATGTGGGATTGTCTCACAATTGACACCTCCCAGGACACCGCAGTTGAATGGTGTAGCTGAGAGGCGTAATCGAACCTTGTTGGATAAGGTTCGTTCCATGATGAGTCGAGCTTCGCTACCAATCTCATTTTGGGGGTATGCCTTAGAGACTGCCGCCCATATCCTTAATCTATTTCCCACAAAGAAAGTTGCCAAAACTCCTCATGAGATGTGGACTGGTAAAGTACCCAAACTAGACCACATTAAGATTTGGGGTTGCGAGGCTTTCGTGAGACGCGAGACTCATGATAAGCTCGAACCTCGAAGTGAGAGGTGTATTTTCATCGGCTACCCACATAAATCCTTTGGTTACCTCTTCTACAGACCTAGTGAGAATGTGGTCTTTGTAGCTAGGAGGGCTTTCTTTCGAGAGAAAGAGTTCATAAGCCAAGGAGACAGTGGGAGGCAAGTTGACCTTGAAGAAATTCAAGAGTCAAGTGGTGAAGGAACTTCAAACCCTAGCACTCAACTTGAGGAGGAAACTTCTGTTGAGCCAATTGACAAGTCTGTACCTCTGAAGCGTTCCACAAGGGTTAGGAATGCACATGAGCATTATATGGATTCCATATTACTGCGGAAGGTGATACACTTATCAGTGATGAGACACTGATAGGTCTGGATGAACCTAACAGTTACGCGGAAGCCATGGCAGGCCCTGAGTCAGCCAAGTGGAAAGAGGCAATGGACAGCGAGATACAGTCCATGTATGACAATCAAGTTTGGAACTTGGTTGAGAATGTACCAGGTCGTAAGACTATAGGGTGCAAATGGATCTTCAAGAAGAAGACCGACATGGATGGTAATGTACACACTTATAAGGCACGACTGGTTGCAAAGGGTTTCTCACAAACTCCGGGAATTGATTATGATGAGACCTTTTCTCCAGTGGCCAAGATTAAGTCTGTTAGGGTTCTGTTAGCCATAGCCGCATTTCATGACTATGAAATATGGCAAATGGATGTCAAAACCGCTTTCCTTAATGGAAAGTTGGCTGAGGATGTTTACATGAGTCAGCCAGAGGGTTTTGTCAACACAGAGTACCCTAATAGAGTATGTAAGCTTGAGAAATCCATTTATGGGTTAAAGCAAGCACCTCGCAGATGGAATCTTTGCTTTGATGAGAAAGTCAAGGAATTTGGCTTTTCTAGGAGTGAAGATGAATCTTGTGTATATGTCAAGGCTAGTGGGACTATAGTTAGCTTTTTGGTATTGTATGTGGATGACATACTACTCATAGGAAATGACATCCCAACTCTGCAGGAAGTTAAGTCTTGGCTTGGGAAGTGTTTCTCTATGAAGGACCTAGGAGAAGCTGCCTATATTCTAGGGATAAGGATCTTGAGAGACCGGAGTAAAAGACTAATTGGACTTAGTCAGAGTACCTACTTGGATAAGGTGCTGAAGAGATTCGGCATGCAGGACTCCAAGAAAGGAGAGCTACCCATCCAGAGTAACGCCAGATTGAGTAAGACACAAAGCTCTAGTACTGAGGCTGAGATAGCAGAAATGAGTCGAATACCTTATGCTTCGGCTGTAGGATCGATCATGTATGCTATGACGTGTACTCGACCTGATGTAGCCTTTGCTTTGAGCATGGTTAGCAGGTATCAGGGGAACCCTAGCAAGGCACACTGGACTCCGGTAAAGAATATCGTCAAGTACCTACGGAGGACTAAGGACTGGGTCCTTACCCTAGGTGGGAGTGAAGACTTGAGAGTTGTAGGGTATAGTGATGCTAGCTTTCAGACTGATAGGGATAATTTCCGCTCTCAGTCAGGCTGGGTCTTTACCTTAAATGGAGGAGCAATTTCTTGGAAGAGTTCCAAGCAAGAGACAGTGGCTGATTCAACTTGCGAATCAGAGTATATAGCAGCTAGCGAGGCAGCAAAGGAGGCGATATGGCTGAAGAACTTCATTGGAGACCTTGGAGTTGTACCAGCTATTAAAGAGCCAATGGAAATTTTCTGTGATAGTGAAAGTGCAGTTGCCTTACCCAAGGAACCAAGGGATAACGGGAGATCCAGACACATCGACAGAAAATACCATTTCATCAGACATCGAATAGAAGAAGGACTCCTCGTGGCAAAGAGGGTATCATCGGATGAGAATCCAGCAGATCCCCTCACGAAGGGACTGACTCGGGTTAAGCATCTCCAGCATGCTCAGAGCATAGGGCTGAAGGATGATATTAGATTTAGTAGTTAGATAACCTTGAAATTTGTAAAGTGTCATTGACATTAGATGATGAATAAAAGGTGTTTTATTTATGAGTAAAGTGTTGCTATCTCTTGTCGATCGTTTACTATATTTCTTTTGCATGTTTTGACTACCAGATTAATTATGTTTGGTATATCATATTATTCGAACCTCCACAGTCGGTTATATGTCGGAAGTAGGTATGAATCAAGACTGTCATGATTGGTTGCAGAGGTCTAAGTTGTTGGACATGGCTACAACACTCATGAGTGCTCATAAGTTTTGAGCATTGGACTCAACCCACGCTCACTGGAATCACTTCATGGAATTTATCTCGAGTGATCGTGAGACGGTAATATCATATAAGTCTTCAAACATAGATATATGATTTGTTACTTATGAGTTGGTTATGCATTGATTGTACGAAAACGCATTGGTAACTCGATGTTATAAAACGTGCTCTTGTGTATAATTCAATGAGTAGTAGAACAAACATATGAGTCGAAGTTTATCTGTTCCTTCTTGGATTAGAAGCTGATATCTGGGCCCCTCGATGATTTTGTTTTGACCTATGTATCGGGCCCGGTCAGAACTAAGTTGATGTGTTCAATTAAGTTCTTTGTCAAACAAATCGGAAATCGGGAAACAAACTGCTGGACAATAAGTAAGACATTGTTCCATGTATTTGTCCGGCTGATATCTAGAATAGAGGATTATATGATCACTTATCTTAAATGGCGTATCATCATCTTCTCAGTTCCGAGAGACCTTGAAAGAGCTACGATTGCCGATCGGTTCCTGAAGTATTGCAGTTATATTTATTAGACTTATTCAAGTGGGAGACTGTTGGATAAGGTGTCTAAATCCATAACTATTTCTGGTATGTACTTGACCCGACCCGGCATGGTCCATTTGGGTTGCATGGCACCATGCAATTGGATAAACTAAAATGAGAGAAGTAACACTTATGGTTTATTAATATATTATAAGTTCTAATATATTAATAATATTATTTAATTAGTTTAATCAAGAATTAATTTAGAATTAATTAAGTGATCAAAAGATAACTAATTAAATATATGGGTAGATTATGTAAATCTTCCATATCTTATATAGTGGGCTAAGAGGCTCCATGGATTATCAAGTTGGGTTCCACCCATAGGATGCTCCATGGATGCTCCATGGGAGTTACAAACTCGTGGGTCATGGAAATGAACAGTCATGACACATTAGGGTTTACATGGTGTAACCCTAGATGTGTCAACACTATATAAGAAACCCATTCTCCACCAAAATTGGATACACTAAGAAACAAGAGGGCTAGAGCCGATTTTGCAAGTGTACGATTCTCTCAAAGTTTACTCCTTTGCATTTGGTGTTGTGTGAAGCATTTGAGGCATCACACTTGGGGTGCTAGGCTCACAAGGTTTCAAGGATCATAATCAACAACAAGGTAAGTTATTCTATCTTTCATTCAAGTTAAAAATGTTCCCCATGTATGCTAGATAGGAATATAACCTTGGAATTCAACTTTGCATGACTATTAGACAAACATAGATCCAAGGTTATTAGGATTACATGTACACTTAGGAAGTGTTAGAATGCTGAAAACCCATCAAGAACATGATGTCTTGGTATCTCGAATGACGAGCGGAGAGCAATGCCCATTGCCTTGATTTTTTGAACGAAGACCTGAAAAACAAGCCATGTTGCCTTGATATCTCTAACCTGATGGCTTGGTTTTTCGAATGAAGGACTTAAAATTTGCCCCGTTGCCTTGATTTCACGAACGATGCTTCGGTTTAAGTAAAATGTTGGCGGCCTTTTTCGTACGACGGCTGAAAGCTGGCGTGTTGCCTTGATCTGACGAACGGTGTCCTAAAATCTTCCCTCGTTGCCATGACTTTTAAAACATGTTGTCTTGATTTTCTTAAACAACAACCTTAAAACTATCCCCGATGCCTTGATTTACAGAACGAAGACAAGAAAAATAGGCTTGTTGCCTTGAAACGTCGAACATGTTTCCTTGGTTTTTCGACCGACTAACTGAAAACCAGCACCGTTGCCTTGATTTATGGAACGTCATTGATTTCTACAACATGTTGTCCGTGTTTCTTGAACGAAGACCTGAACGCTTGAATTTTTTGTTGAACGACGGCCTGAAAACAAGCCTTGTTGCCTTGATTACTCGAACATGTTGCCTTGAATTATCAAACTACGACCCGAAAACTACCCCCGTAGCCTTTTTATTTCTCGAACGATTCTTTGATTTCTAGAACATGTTGCCTCGTTTTCTCGAAAGACGCCCCGAAAGCAAGCCATACGAGGACCTAAAAGCAAGCCATGTGGCCTTTTGATATTTTGAAAATGTTGTCTTTGTTTATCGAATGGCGACCTGAAAAACTGGCCGTGTTGCATTGATTCCTTGAACGATGAGCTTAAAACGAGCCACGTTGCCTTGATAAAGGGCCGAGGAAGCAAGACCTCATCCTACAAAACGATACATGCAAGCCAAAGGATCAAACGAAGAACGTCACGACCCATTAACGACCCCGATCTATATGCTAGTTGGCTAAGGTGCATTCTAAATCCCTTATTATTGATGCATTTGAGGGTATGTCGATAGTAGTTGTAAATTACAGATCCAATAGTGCAGTTTGTATCTTGTACGGAGAAATTCTTTCATTTACGAAACCGAAACAAGCATAAGAAAATGCAACAAAATGAACTCCTTAGAAAAGCACCTAGGCATTGGGGTTCGAATACAAGCAAACACCGTCGAAGTCACTATACACGATGCATGCCCATATTAAATGAGTATATGTTGCTCTTTGGACATTTTTGACGTCTTATGAGAAAACAAAGTATAATTGGTGGCCCTAGTAAGCGCAAGTCATCGGCTTAGGTTGTTATGTGTTTTTATCGGAGGTTGCGTCACCGTTGTTGGTGAATTACGGCCCGCTCACCGGGTTTTATTATTGTAAGGTCCTTTATCCTTGTCCAATTCGTGCCAAACCGACTTCATTTTGGCGAGTTACAGAGAATTATAGCGTCTGGGATTTTTCGACTCGGCCAAGACTAGATACGGTCAAGATTAACCGGTGATCAGATGACCCAACCCCATGAAACCTAGCCAAAATCAAATTTTGCTTGACAACTCGAAATCCATGCACATTTCCTCGACCACGAAAGAAATTTTTCTAGGCAAATCAATGATTTCGAACAACTTTCATTCAATGGGTTTTTGCTAAATCGGAAGTACAAGACCACCCGGTGACCAAAGATGACCCAACCCGATGAAAGTTAGCCAAAATCACATCTTGCTCGGTAACTCGAAATCCGTGCACATTTTATGGATCACGAAGGAAAACTTACAATATAAATCAATGATTTCGAGCAACTTTCGTTCAATGGGTTTTTGTTAATTCGGAAGTACAGGATCGCCCGGTGACCAAAGATGACACAACGCGGTGAAAGTTAGCCAAAATCGCATTTTGCTCGGTAACTCGAAATTCATGCACATTTTCTCGATCATGAAAGAAATTTTGACCTGTAAATCAAGGTTTCCGAGCAGCTTTCATTCAATGGGTTTTTGCTAATTCGGAAGTACAAGACCACCCAGTGACTAATGACGACCCAACCCGATGAAAGTTAGCCAAAATCACATCTTGATCGGTAACTCGAAATCCGTGCAAATTTTATTGAAACATACATTATTCGTGTTAATAAAGAGCCACGCAAAATTTCGTCAAAATCCGACTTAATTTGAGGGAGTTATGGACGTTTTTGCAAAAATTATGCATCCTCGGGGAAATCAATGTCTGTTCCTGTCACCAAGCTCTTTGTGCAATGTGTATATATAGGGGAGGGGTGGGAGTGACACCCCACAGGCGCCCTAAAGCTGGGCGGGCGACCAGCGACGTCGAGGCTGTTACGACCAAGGGCAAGCCAAGGAGGCAAGGCCATCGGCCAAGCTTACCGGTGATATCCAAGTCGTGATTTGCGTTTGCTTGGTGAAACCAGATCGCGACCAGCCACTCCTCGATGAGATTCTCGCAACCGACCCATTTTCACCAATGAAAAACCTGATCGCGACCAAAATTGCCCCACGTCGTGCTAGTTGCAAAAAATTATGCATCCAATGGGAAATCAATGTCTGTTCCTGTCACCAAGCTCTTTGTGCAATGTGTATATATAGGGGAGGGGTGGGAGTGACACCCCACAGGCGCCCTAAAGTTGGGCGGGCGACCAGCGACGTCGAGGCTGTTACGACCAAGGGCAAGCCAAGGAGGCAAGGCCATCGGCCAAGCTTACCGGTGATATCCAAGTCGTGATTTGCGTTTGCTTGGTGAAACCAGATCGCGACCAGCCACTCCTCGACGAGATTCTCGCAACCGACCCATTTTCACCAATGAAAAACCTGATCGCGACCAAAATTGCCCCACGTCGTGCTAGTTGCAAAAAATTATGCATCCAATGGGAAATCAATGTCTGTTCCTGTCACCAAGCTCTTTGTGCAATATGTATATATAGGGGAAGGGTGGGAGTGACTTCCTACAGGTGCCCCAAAGGTCGGTGAGCGACCTGCGACGTCGAGGCTGTTACGACCAAGGGCAAGCCAAGGCAAGGCCATCGGCCAAGCTCACCGGTGATATCCAAGTCGCGATTTGCATTTTCTCGGTGAAACCTGTGACATCCCCAAAAATCACGACCAGAAAAGACCGGTTTCATTTATGCTTTTAAAATAATTTCAGAGTAAATCCTTTTGATTTAAAAGAGTTGCGGAATTTGTTCCCAAAACAAAATATGATAAAAATAAGATTTACCAAAGCATTTCTTAAAGAAATGTATTTTTCATTATATTACAATACTCGGGATGTCATGTTCCGATAAACAGACCAAAAGCATAAACATTTCAATACAGACCTTACAACAGTTATTTACAACAACAGTTCTATAATCCAAAAAATAACTTGACAAGTCATCCAACTTATGCTCTGGCGCCACTACCTGTAATACAAAGAAAACTGAGTGGGTCAGGCTTGGGAGCCTGGTGAGCATATAGGGTTTTCAACCCACAATAAATAATTATATTTAATTCCACCAACCAACAATAACCCAATTACCCATTCCCGTTATTCTCACTTTACGTCCCTAAAACAACTAACACAAGGGACCTAGTCTTAGAATATTTCATCGGGGCGACAACACATGCATTCGGGGGTTTCCCAACAATATATCTCAAATAAGGCAACCATGAGGGGGATGGAGTACAGCGAATGAACACCCAAGTTCATTAACACCTACAGGTGGCGAGCCTGCTAGCGTTCCACAGGACTGTCTAGAAAAGTCTGTGGTCGTCATCTAAACTCCGCTAGATGACTGAATCAAAAACAACATCGAGGCCTCTCATCTGTTTATCACACATCAACTATCTACCCATGTTCTACCCAACATATTAGTAGGTAAATATATATATATATATATATATATATATATATATATATATATATATATATATATATATATATATATATATATATATATATATATATATATATTTATATATAGTTTAAAACCTGTATAGCATTCTCATTCAATATATATTCCAAGCAACAGATGAGACACATACACATAACACGTATTTCATAGTTAATAAATCATATCTATGAGATAGAAGAAAGTGAATATACATTCACACATATAACAACAAAATATACACATAACACGTATTTCGTATAAAATACTTCATAATTATGCGTTAGAATAAAGTAACTACACACTCACTTGATCAGAAGATGATCGGACAACACTACAGATTGTAGAAGTAGTATTCTTCGGTAGATCTGAAAGATCTTCACAAAAACCGGGCTCCTCGCGGGCAGAGCTTCGGCTCAGGAATTTTACTTCTCGGGATCTTCGGGAATTCGGGACTTGCTTCGGGTCTCGGGAATTATACCGGGGCATCGGGATATTTCTTGCACGAAAAACGAGGTAAAACGGGAGAGAGAGAAGAGGAATTGAGCAAAGAAACTCGGAAGCCTCGACTCCCTTTTATAGGGTCTGGATCCTCGATTTACGCTGGGCGTAAATCCTAGTTACGCTGGGCGTAACCCGGATAAGATCGCTGACTCCCCCCCTTTGGATAATATCGGAATTTATAATTAAATTTAGTATTTTAATTATTTAATAAACTTCAAAAATTCATATCTTCCTCATACGAACTCCGTTTTTGACGTTCTTTATATCCCCGTGTAGGTGAGACTACGCTCTACAACTTTTGTTTAGACTCCGTCGGCTAGTTTTGAATTTATTTTTATTATTTATTTTTAGTAGGCCGGGACAGGAAAACTCCGTTAAAAATTCATAACTTCTTCATCCGACGTCCGTTTTCGCCTGTCTTTTTATCGTTTTACTACTATTAACGAGATCTTCGATTCTCGTTTAGATTGTTTCGGCTAAAACCCGCTCGATCTCAAATCGAGTATTCGGGTTGCATACTGCTAATTCGAAACTTCGGAAAATCATAACTTCCTCATACGAAGTCAGATTTGGGCATTCTTTTTATGCACGCTCTCGGTTTAACGAACTCTACAATTTTTGTTTATATTACTAAGGCTAAATATCACTCTAACGTAAATTTCACTTTTTACGTCATTCAGCATTGCCGGTTCTCTCGCGAAACTTCGACAGGTCATAACTTCTTCGTTATAACTCGGATTTCGGCATTCTTTGTATCTCCGGAATCCTTGTTTCAACCACTACATCTTCATGCAAAGATATCGGGCTTATCTCACACTTTAATTTTGACGCTTATTTTATTCTTAATTCATTAAATTATAATAATTAAGAAAATAAACACATAATTCACATAATACTCAAGTATTTTATCATTAATACTTCAAAAAGAGTTACAAGGATTAACCTAGACTTTTACATCAACAATAATGCCTAGCCTGGAAACGCGGGCGTTACAATTCTCTCCCCCTTAGGATGATTCGGTCCCCGGAATCACACATCAACAAACAAATGCGGATAGCGACTCAACATGTCACTCTCCGTTTCCCAAGTGAGATTTGGCCCATTCGTATGTTTCCAACGGACAAGCACTAATTCGACCATCTTGCGTCGAAGCTTCTTAGTCTTTCGGTCAACAATTGCCTCTGGTTCTTCAATTAACCTCTTGTTTTCATCAATTCTCAATTCAGAAATTGGAATTATATCAGGAACTTCTCACGTGAACTTCCTCAAATAACACACATGGAAAGTGTTATGAATACCATTCAGTTCTTCTGGTAGTTCTAGCTTGTAAGCTTGGTTCCCAACCCTCTGAAGAACTTTAAACGGTCCAATAAACCTTGGACTCAACTTTCCCCTTTTACCAAATCTTATAAGTCCCTTCCACGGTGAGACTTTAAGCAAAACCGAATCTCCAACTTCAAAAGTCACCGGCCTTCGCTTCTTGTCAGCATAGCTTTTTTGACGATCCTGAGCTGCTAACATTCTTTCTCTAATTATTTTCAACTTTTCAGCGGTTTGATGGACCATCTCGGGCCCCATAAACTGCTTTTCCCCAACCTCAAGCCAACAAGACGGCGTACGACACTTCTGTCCGTACAAATCTTGATAAGGTGCCATCTTTATGCTCGAGTGGAAACTCTTATTGTAGGAAAATTCTACCAAAGGTAAATGTTCATCCCAGTTACCTTGAAATTCTAGGGTACATGCTCTTAGCATATCTTCAAGTGTTTGTATCGTTCTTTCACTCTGACCATCAGTCTGCGGATGGTAAGCTGTACTTAAACACAACTTGGTACCCATTTCCTCTTGTAGGCTTTTCCAAAACCTTGAAGTGAAACGGCTATCACGATCCGATACAATCTTTAACGGAACACCGTGAAGCCTCATAATTTCCTTCACGTAAGAATTCGCAAGCTTATCCATAGTGTTGGATAAGGTGTCTAAGTCCATAACTATTTCTGGTATGTACTTTGACCCGACCCGGCATGGTCCATTTGGGTTGCATGGCACCATGCAATTGGATAAACTAAAATGAGAGAAATAACACTTATAGTTTATTAATATATTATAAGTTCTAATATATTAATAATAATATTTAATTAGTTTGATCAAGAATTAATTTAGAATTAATTAAGTGATCAAAAGATAACTAATTAAATATATGGGTAGATTATGTAAATCCTCCATATCTTATATAGTGGGCTAAGAGGCTCCATGGATTATCAAGTTGGGTTGCACCCATAGGATGCTCCATGGATGCTCCATGGGAGTTATAAACCCATGGGTCATGGAAATGAAGAGTCATGACACATTAGGGTTTACATGGTGTAACCCTAGATGTGTCAACACTATATAAGAAACCCATTCTCCACCAAAATCGGCTACACATAAGAAACAAGAGGGTTAGGCCGATTTTAGAAGTGTGTATTCTCTCTAAAGTCATTCCAAAAGCATTTGGTGTTGTGTGAAGCATTTGAGGCATCACACTTGGGGTGCTAGGCTCACAAGGTTTCAAGGATCATAAGCAACAACAAGGTAAGTTATTCTATCTTTCATGCAAGTTAAAATTTGTTCCCAATGTATACTAGATAGGAATATAACCTTGGAATTCAACTTTGCATGATAATTAGACAAACATAGATCCAAGGTTATTAGGGTTGCATGTACACTTAGGAAGTGTTAGAATGCTCAAAACCCATCAATGGTATCAGAGCCTGGTTCGTTTGTTGTTTTTTTTTTCTGTGCAAACAGCTTGAAAAAAAAATCGTTTTTCCGTTTTCTGCTCGTATGAAAGTTTGCACATTTGTTGCTGGAAATGGACTAGAAACATTACCCTAAACTGTTTTGATGTTTTAAAGCTTGTTTTAGATGGTGTAATGTTTATGCTAATCCATTTACAATGGCAATTATGAAAATTACAAGTTTTTTTTAAGTGTAATTTTTGATTCTTGAAAGTGTTCATATTCATGTTCTTGAACTTATGAAGATTAGATGTTCATAGGAATTGTTTGTAACCTTCATGGTAGTTTAATTCATGATCATAATGGGTTTTAATGGAGTCCATAACTTGTCCTCAAGTTATGGAAAACCAAAAGTCTCACTTTTATTAAAGCCATTAAAAGAACACAAGAGTTATAAAAATGAAGAGTCTTCATTTTTATTACTCAATTAATTCATAAGTTATAAGAAATGAAAAGTTTTGGAAGTTTACAAAACTTGCCCTCAAGTTTTGGAACATGTAAAGTCTTGATTAAAACTTTAGTTCCAACCCTTAGAATTTTAAAAGTTAAAATTCAACCCTTATACTTTATAATATTATAAGTCACTAATATATATATATATATATATATATATATATATATATATATATATATATATATATATATATATATATGTATAACGTCAAGTCGTCTTACCGCTAGTATGCCTCATTCACGAAGCCGATCTATAAGGGGGGTATAAGGTTGTTGCCTATAAAATGGCAACTTAATGGGTGTCCACTCTCACCCACCGCTTCCTTGATCGGTGGAGGGTCGTTAGCCGAACGGGTAAGACAAGGACTTATAAATTCTCATTAAAAGTATGATGAATATTATAAAGTAACTAAATGCTTTTATTAAATTCCCAATCTTAGTTACTTTAGGAAAATGTGAATAAGGTACTAATCCATGAAATTACACTTTACACTTTGTTTAAGTCGTTGGTGGAGCGTGTGTGGTTTACCGGCACATCGATTGAGTGATAAACCTTGAGGGTACCAAGTGATTTGCATGGTTACTTCACACCTCGTTTTGTGATCCTCGGTATCCCAGTCACAAAACTTGGAGGGCACACTCGAGATTGAAACATGCCTTTGAAAAGTTCATTGAATCTCAAAAGAATCTAGGAATTTCTAAGAACCAATTAAAAACCTAGTATTTATATTTCGTTTTTCATGGTGGAAATTGGTGAATCGTCATTCACCTACCTTTCAAATATGTTATAGCTTGGATTACGGCATACCTCTTCTAAGTTATAATATATTGTGATTGGATCCTAGCCTTAATATTACATTTGGGTGTTTTATTAAGGACTCTCTTAATATCTAAACTAATCTTGTTCTCTTCTTTCAGATGTCTTCAAACAATGCTGCTTCTGGCTCTAATCCTAATGGCTCCTTTACCCTTATGAACTTGTGTGGGAAAGTCACTTTTGATGGATCCAACTTCAATGAATGGGTCAGAAACATCAGGATGATTACCCGCTACGAGGACAAAGAATATGTCCTTGACAAGGAGCTTAAGGAGATTGATGAGACCACTGCAACTCCCCAGGAGATCGCTGACTTCCGGGCACATGAAAGGGATGCTACAAAAGTGGCATGCATCATGTTGGCCACCATGACAACGGAACTCCAAAAGTCCTATGAGGACTTCTACCCTTTTGAAATGTACCAAGATCTGATGGAAAGATACCATCAAAGTGCACGACAAGAGATGTATGAAATCATATGCTCTATCATAACAACCATGATGAAGGACGGGGAATCCGTCACGAGCCACATGCAGAAAATGCAAAGGTATGTGGATCGGTTGCTGAAGCTTAATGTGAACTTCCCTGAGGAGCTTGCAATAGATATCATTTTGCACTCCTTACCATCGTGCTATGATCAATTCCGCATGACATATAACATGAATAAGGAAGAGGTCACACTCAGCAAACTTCAGGGACTCCTCAAGACCGCAGAAACAAGTCTTAAGGGTAAGTCGGTTGTTAAAACTCCTACTCCAAACTCCGCCCTGATTTTGGCAATCGGGAAAGGTAGAGGGAAGAAGAGGAAGAGCTCTTCGAAGGGTACCAAGGCTAGGACCCTTGATGGCTCTTCTTCAAGTGGAACCAAGAAAGGTTTTGTCACTCCTTCTGCTAACCCTAAAGAGGCTGAATGCTTCTATTGCCATGAAAAGTCACATTGGAAGCGGAACTGCCCAAAGTACCAGCAAGATGTGAAGGATGGGAAAGTTAAACCCAACCATGCAGGTATTTACACTATCTTATCTAATAACTCACCCCATTCTAACTCTTGGGTCCTTGATACCGGTTGTGGTATTCATATCCGTTCTGATTTGAAGGGACTAAGAAGAAGTGAGAATGTGGAGCATGGAAGAATAAACTTAATCATAGGGAATAGGAAAGCTTTACCTGTCACCAAGATTGGAGTTTATACTTTATCGCTAAGTAGTGGGTTTAGTTTAGATTTGAATAAAAGTTGTTATTCGCCAGAAATGGCAAGAAATATTATTTCCTTTCATGCATTGTATAAACAAGGTTTCACCTTTTCATTTGATAATGAAGTTGGTTCGATTAATGCTTTCTTTAATAATGCTCTTTATTTTAAAGCATTACCTTGTGATGGTGTGTATGAAACTGTATCTGTGGTTGATAACTTAGGAAATAATGTATTGTGTATTGATTTTGTTAATGATAATAACTTGGATAAAGCATCATTATGGCATTGTCGTCTTCGACATATAAGCAAGAAACGCATAGGCCAACTCCAAAAGAATGGAGTATTGGAGTCATTTGACTAAAGTCAGATGATAGTTGCGAATCATGCTTACTTGGAAAAATGACAAAGTCACCCTTCACAAGCTCTTGTGAGAGGGGTGAAGGTTTGTTGGATCTTATACACACGGATGTGTGTGGGCCCTTCAAACATGCCACAAGGGATGCTTATCGTTATTATTTGACTTTTACTGATGATTACAGTAGATATGGATATGTCTACTTAATCAAGCATAAGTCAGAGACTTTTGAGAGGTTTAAAGAGTTTAAACAGGAAGTCGAGAATCAATTGGGCAGGAACATTAAGACGCTTCGATCTGATCGAGGTGGTGAGTATCTTAGTTCAGAGTTCCTCGACTATCTTAGGGAATGTGGGATTGTCTCATAATTGACACCTCCCAGGACACCGCAGTTGAATGGTGTAGCTGAGAGGTGTAATAGAACCTTGTTGGATATGGTTCGTTCCATGATGAGTCGAGCTTCGCTACCAATCTCATTTTGGGGGTATGCCTTAGAGACTGCCGCCCATATCCTTAATCTAGTTCCCACAAAGAAAGTTGCCAAAACTCCTCATGAGATGTGGACTGGCAAAGTACCCAAACTAGACCACATTAAGATTTGGGGTTGCGAGGCTTTTGTGAGACGCGAGACTCATGATAAGCTCGAACCTCGAAGTGAGAGGTGTATTTTCATCGGCTACCCACATAAATCCTTTGGTTACCTCTTCTACAGACCTAATGAGAATGTGGTCTTTGTAGCTAGGAGGGCTTTCTTTCGAGAGAGAGAGTTCATAAGCCAAGGTGACAGTGGGAGGCAAGTTGACCTTGAAGAAATTCAAGAGTCAAGTGGTGAAGGAACTTCAAACCCTAGCACTCAACTTGAGGAGGAAACTCCTGTTGAGCCAATTGACAAGTCTGTACCTCTAAGGCGTTCCACAAGGGTTAGCAATGCACCTGAGCATTACTATGGATTCCATATTACTCCGGAAGGTGATACACTTATCAGTGATGAGACACTGATAGGTCTGGATGAACCTAACAGTTACGCGGAAGCCATGGCAGGCCCTGAGTCAGCCAAGTGGAAAGAGGCAATGGACAGCGAGATACAGTCCATGTATGACAATCAAGTTTGGAACTTGGTTGAGAATGTACCAGGTCGTAAGACTATAGGGTGCAAATGGATATTCAAGAAGAAGACCGACATGGATGGTAATGTACACAATTATAAGGCACGACTGGTTGCAAAGGGTTTCTCACGAACTCTGGGAGTTGATTATGATGAGACCTTTTCTCTAATGGCCAAGATTAAGTCTATTAGGGTTCTGTTAGCCGTAGCTGCATTTCATGACTATGAAATATGGCAAATGGATGTCAAAACCGCTTTCCTTAATGGAAAGTTGGCTGAGGATGTTTACATGAGTCAGCCAGAGGGTTTTGTCAATACATAGTACCCTAATAAAGTGTGTAAGCTTGAGAAATCCATTTATGGGTTAAAGCAAGCACCTCGCAGATGGAATCTTTGCTTTGATGAGAAAGTCAAAGAATTTGGCTTTTCTAGGAGTGAAGATGAATATTGTGTATATGTCAAGGCTATTTGGAGTATAGTTAGCTTTTTGGTATTGTATGTGGATGACATACTACTCATAGGAAATGACATCCCAACTCTGCAGGAAGTTAAGTCCTGGCTTAGGAAGTGTTTCTCTATGAAGGACCTAGGAGAAGCTGCCTATATTCTAGGGATAAGGATCTTGAGAGACCGGAGTAAAAGACTAATTGGACTTAGTCAGAGTACCTACTTGGATATGGTGCTGAAGAGATTCGGCATGCAGGACTCCAAGAAAGGAGAGTTACCCATCCAGAGTAACGCCAGATTGAGTAAGACACAAAGCCCTAGTACTGAGGCTGAGATAGCAGAAATGAGTCGAATACCTTATGCTTCGGCTGTAGGATCGATCATGTATGCTATGATGTGTACTCAACCTGATGTAGCCTTTTCTTTGAGCATGGTTAGCAGGTATCAGGGGAACCCTGGCAAGGCACACTGGACTGCGGTAAAGAATATCCTCAAGTACCTACGGAGGACTAAGGACTGGGTCCTTACCCTCGGTGGGAGTGAAGACTTGAGAGTTGTAGGGTATAGTGATGCTAGCTTTCAGGATGATAGGAATAATTTCCGCTCTCAGTCAGGCTGGGTCTTTACGTTAAACGGAGGAGCAATTTCTTGGAAGAGTTCCAAGCAAGACACAGTGGCTGATTCAACTTGCGAATCAGAGTATATAGCAGCTAGCGATCCAGCAAAGGAGGCGATATGGCTGAAGAACTTCATTGGAGACCTTGGAGTTGTACCAGCTATTAAAGATCCAATGGAAATTTTCTGTGATAGTGAAAGTGCAGTTGCCTTAGCCAAGGAACCAAGGGATCACGGGAGATCCAGACACATCGATAGAAAATACCATTTCATCAGACATCGAATAGAAGAAGGACTACTCGTGGCAAAGAGGGTATCATCGCATGAGAATCCAGCAGATCCCCTCACGAAGGGACTGACTCGGGTTAAGCATCTCCAGCATGCTCGGAGCATAGGGCTGAAGGATGATATTAGATTTAGTAGTTAGATAACCTTGAAATTTGTAAAGTGTAATTGACATTAGATGATGAATAAAAGGTGTTTTATTTATGAGAAAAGTGTTGCTATCTCTTGTCGATCGTTTACTATATTTCTTTTGCATGTTTTGACTTCCAGAATAATTATGTTTGGTATATCATATTATTCGAACCTCCACAGTCGGTCATATGTCGGAAGTAGGTATGAATCAAGACTGTCATGATTGGTTGCAGAGGTCTAAGTTGTTGGACATGGCTACAACACTCATGAGTGCTCATAAGTTCTGAGCATTGGACTCAACCCACGCTCACTGGAATCACTTCATGGAATTTATCTCGAGTGATCGTGAGACGGTAATATCATATAAGTCTTCAAACCTAGATATATGATTTGTTACTTATGAGTTGGTTATGCATTGATTGTACGAAAACGCATTGGTAACTCGATGTTATAAAACGTGCTCTTGTGTATAATTCAATGAGTAGTAGAACAAACATATGAGTCGAAGTTTATCTGTTCCTTCTTGGATTAGAAGCTGATATTTGGGCCCCTCGATGATTTTGTTTTGACCTATGTACCGGGCCCGGTCAGAACTAAGTTGATGTGTTCAATTAAGTTCTTTGTCAAACAAATCGGAAATCGGGAAACAAACTGCTGGACAATAAGTAAGACATTCTTCCATGTATTTGTCCAGCTGATATCTAGAACAGAGGATTATATGATCACTTATCTTAAATGGCGTATCATCATCTTCTCAGTTCCGAGAGACCTTGAAAGAGCTACGATTGCCGATCGGTTCCTGAAGTATTACAGTTATAGTTATTAGACTTATCCAAGTGGGAGACTATTGGATAAGGTGTCTAAGTCCATAACTATTTCTGGTATGTACTTGACCCGACCCGGCATGGTCCATTTGGGTCGCATGGCACCATGCAATTGGATAAACTAAAATGAGAGAAATAACACTTATGGTTTATTAATATATTATAAGTTCTAATATATTAATAATATTATTTAATTAGTTTGATCAAGAATTAATTTAGAATTAATTAAGTGATCAAAAGATAACTAATTAAATATATTGGTAGATTATGTAAATCTTCCATATCTTATATAGTGGGCTAAGAGGCTCTATGGATTATCAAGTTGGGTTCCACCCATAGGATACTCCATGGATGCTCCATGGGAGTTACAAACCCATGGGTCATGGAAATGAAGAGTCATGACACATTAGGGTTTACATGGTGTAACTCTAGATGTGTCAACACTATATTAGAAACCCATTCTCCACCAAAATCGGCTACACATAAGAAACAAGAGGGCTAGGCCGATTTTAGAAGTGTGTATTCTCTCTAAAGTCATTCCAAAAGCATTTGGTGTTGTGTGAAGCATTTGAGGCATCACACTTGGGGTGCTAGGCTCACAAGGTTTCAAGGATCTTAAGCAACAACAAGGTAAGTTATTCTATCTTTCATGCAAGTTAAAATTTGTTCCCCATGTATGCTAGATAGGAATATAACCTTGGAATTCAACTTTGCATGATAATTAGACAAACATAGATCCAAGGTTATTAGGGTTGCATGTACACTTAGGAAGTGTTAGAATGCTCATAACCCATCACATAGACTATTTCTCATTAGCTGCTATGAAATGCGCACTCTTAGTGAATCGATCAACGACCACCCAAATCATGTCGTGACCACTTTTCGTTCTGGGCAGTTTAGTGACAAAATCCATAACAATGTCTTCCCACTTACCCATAGGTACAGGCAAGGGTTCTAAACTCCCATATGGTTTCTGATGTTGTGCCTTAACCCTCGCACAAGTCACACACTCGGCCACATACTTTGCAATATCAAGCTTCATCGTCGGCCACCAGTAGTAGGGTTTCAGGTCCCTATACCTTTTAGTGCTGCCAGGATGAATCGAGTACATGGTTTTGTGAGCTTCTTCCATCAGAAGATCTCTAATTCCTCCGGACTTAGGTACCCAAATCCGATCTTGGAACACCTTCAGTCCGTGAGTTACCGAACACTAACATTTTACCCAAACGTTCCTCCTTTCGGTCATTCTTCTCTAAAGCTTCTTCTTGAGCTTTCTTTATACTCTCCACAATTGTCGAGACTACTTCTATTCTCAACGCTCTTGGCCTTTTTCTCTCAACATTGACTTTCCGACTGAGAGCATCAGCAACAACATTAGCTTTACCGGGGTGGTAAAGTATCTCACAGTCGTAGTCCTTGAGTAATTCTAGCCAGCGTCGTTGCCTCATATTCAATTCCTTCTGATTAAAGAGATATTGGAGACTCTTATGATCAGTGAAAAGTTTGCACTTCGTGCCATAGAGGTAATGCCTCCATATTTTCAGAGCAAAAACTACCGCTGCCAACTCCAAATCGTGAGTAGGGTAGTTCTTTTCATGCTCCTTCAACTGTCGAGACGCATATGCTATCACCTTTTCTCTTTGGGTCAAAACACAACCCAACCCAACACCAGATGCATCGCTATAAACATCGAAGTCTTCGACTCCGTCGGGCAGAGAAAGAATCGGTGCTTCACATAGCTTCTTCTTTAGCAACTCGAATGCTTCCTTATGCTTATCACTCCAAGCATAAGTAACTCATTTGTGGGTCAAAGCTGTTAATGGAGTAGAAATCGAAGAAAAGCCTTGGATAAACCTTCGGTAATATCCGGCTAATCCTAAAAAGCTTCGGATCTCCGTGGGACTTTTCGGTTGTTCCCACTTCATTACAGCTTCAATCTTTGCTGGATCAACCATTATCCCTTCCTGGTTGACCACGTGACCCAAGAATTGGACTTCTCGAATCCAAAAATCACATTTGGAGAACCTTGGATACAGCTTCTTCTTTTTCAAAACTTCTAACACTTCTCGCAAGTGTCTGCCATGCTCCTCTTGGCTTTTCGAATAAATCAGAATGTCGTCTATGAACACTATCACAAATTTATCAAGGAATGGATTACAAACCCTATTCATCAAATCCATGAATGCTGCTGGAGCATTGGTTAGTCCAAACGACATAACCAAGAACTCGTAGTGTCCATATCTAGTTTCTGAATGCAGTCTTCTCGATATCTTGTTCTCTTACTTTCAACTGATGATATCCTGACCTAAGATCGATCTTTGAGAAATAACTTGAGCCTTGCAGCTGATCGAACAGGTCATCAATCCTTGGCAATGGATATCTATTCTTTATCATTGCCTTATTCAGCTCTCTGTAATCAATGCACATTCTCATGCTTCTGTCTTTCTTCTTTACGAATAACACCGGAGCTCCCCAGGGTGATGAACTAGGTCTAATGAAACCTTTGTCCAATAACTCCTGAAGGTGCATCATCAGCTCCTTCATCTCCGTTGGTGCTAATCGGTACGGGGCTTTTGCTACTGGCGTGGTTCCTGGTAACAAGTCTATTCTAAACTCCACTTGTCTATCAGGTGGTAATCCAGGAAGATCTTCGGGAAATACTTCCGGATAATCACACACCATTGGAATATTCTGCATCACCTTCTTTTCCTTCTTAGCATCGATCACGAATGCTAAATATGATGTAGATCCCTTGGTCAAACACTTTCTGGCTTTCATTAGGGAAATGATTCCAGAATTCACTATGCGTTTATCCCCATACACCATAAATGACTCTTTCCCTGGCGGGTTTACTTTTACTATCTTCTTCTTGCATAAAATCTCGGCATCATTGGCGCTAAGCCAATCCATTCCCAACACGATGTCGAAACCATTAAGTTCGATAGGCAATAATTCCTCGTGAAACTTATTCCCATTCAAGTCAATTAAGATGTTTTTCATGCGATGGCTAACAGGTACAAACTTGCCACTAGCAACTTCGACTAATAAAGCAGTATCTAGTCTATCAACAAGCAAAGCTAGTTTCTACCAAACTCATGCGAAATAAAGGAGTACTTGGCTCTAGAATCAAACAAAATTTGAGCAGGTAATTCGTTTACGAGAAAGGTACCTGAAGCGACATCAGCTTCATCTTTTGCAGCCTCAAGTGTCATCTGGAAGGCTCTTGCTTTCGGCTTTGGGGGAATGTTGGGTTTTGCTGCCTCTTTCTTTTTCAGACAGTCTTTCAAAATGTGCCCCTCCTCGTTACAACCAAAGCACATCTACTTGTTGGACGGACACTCGTTGGCATAATGCCCAAATTTTCCACACTTGTAGCAAGTTACATCCTCACTACATTTCCCAAAGTGCTTTTTCTTGCACTTCTCGCACCATTTCGCTTCGCCTCCCTTTCCTCCAAACTTTTTCGAATTTGACTTCGAAAATTTACTTTTCTTATTGGAACTCGAAGTTCCTTCAAATTTTCTCTTTTCGCCAACTTCAACCTTGTTGGCGGTTCTTCCCTTGATCATGTCCTCAACAGACTTGGCAGCCCAAATAGCTGCCTCTAGAGTAGGTGCCTGATGCACTGGCACCGCGTACTCCCATGGGAGTCCTTTTGCATATCGGTCAACCTTTGCCAGCTCATCTGGAACGATGCGCAAAGCAAACTCCATCTTGTCTGTGAAAGCATTTGTGTATTCATCAACTGACATGCTGCCCTTTGTCAATGTCAAAAACTTGTTCTCCAACTCCAACAGATTTTGGGCCGAACAGAACTTGCGCTTGAAATGCACCAAGAATTTTGTCCAAGTCAATTGCAGTGGCTCGTTAGGGCTTAGGGTTTTCCCCAAAGTGTTCCACCAACGAACAGCTCCACCCCTAAACTGGCGTATTGCGAAAGTGGTCTGCAACTTTCCTCTGCAGCCACACGTCATGAAGGCTAGCTCCATTTCCGATATCCAATCCATGACTCCGATCGGGTCCTCCTTTCCAGTGAAGGCCGATGGTTTGCATGTCAAAAAGTCCTTGTACTTGCACCCCATTCCATCATTCCTTCCATCCCGGTTGTTTTGCCTAACTATCGGTGGGTTGGCTTGACCAACAGATCCACTGAAGTTTCCTCCTTCCGAGTGCCCTTCATTTATTTCGGGCTCTTCCACTTGAATTGACAGTTCTTCACGATTCTGTTGAAGCAACTGCCTAGTCTCCTCCATCTGACGATCCAACATTGTTTGAATCATCATTTATACACCAGCCATTGTCATTGGCTCAGGTGCTGCTGCTACAACAGGTATTTGCTCAATCACTGTTATTTGATTCCTGTTTTCATCAGCATTTCCAACTCCACTCCTCGTTCTCACCATTTTTGATCTATACACTGAATTGTTGGATTAATGTCTAAGTCCATAACTATAATTGGTAAGACTTGACCCGACCCGACATGGTCCATTTGGGTTGCATGGCATCATGCATTTGGATAGACTATAATGAGAGAAATAACACTTAAGGTTGGTTAATATATTATAAGTTCTAATATATTAATAAGGTTATTTAATTAGTATTGATCAAGAATTAATTTGGAATTAATTAAGTGATCAAAAGGAGACTAATTAAATATATGGGTTGATTGTGTAAATCATTCGTTCTTATATATGTGGGCTTGTGATCCAAGATTCCTTATGTTGGACTAAGTCCATGGGGTGACCCATGGATACTCCATGGAGGTTAAAATCCATGGAGCATAAGGAATGGGTAAAGTTATGAGTTACATGGTGTAACCCTAATATCCACCATATAAAAGAATCCCATGGCTCAAGAAATCGTGCACTAATGTGTGAGTGTGAGGGCTAGACGATTTCAAGGAGTGTTCAAGTTTCTCTCAAGTTATTCCAAGTGTATTTGGTGTTGTGTGAACCATTTGAGGTGTCACACTTGGGGCACTAAGCACTCAAGCTTCATGAAGACATTCTACATCAAAGAGGTATGTATTCTATCTTGTTATATTTATTGTTTTGTATGCTAGATTAGGATAATACCTTGGATGTTCATAATTGTATGTATAATAGAGAAAACATAGATCCAAGGTATTTAGGGTTGCATGTACACTTAGGAGTGTTAGAATGCTCATAACCTAACAGTGGTATCAGAGCCTAGGCTTGTTTTCTTGTTATACTTGCAAAAGTAGCTGAAAAATCGAGTTGGATGGATATATTCGATTGTTTTGGCTGGAATTGGACTAGGAACATTACCCTAAGATGTTTTTGGACTTATAAACTTGTTTTTGATGTGGTAATGTGTTGGGTTATGAGCATTCTAACACTCCTAAGTGTACATGCAACCCTAAATACCTTGGATCTATGTTTTCTCTATTATACATACAATTATGAACATCCAAGGTATTATCCTAATCTAGCATACAAAATAATAAATATAACAAGATAGAATACATACCTCTTTTGATGTAGAATGTCTTCATGAAGCTTGAGTGCCTAGTGCCCCAAGTGTGACACCTCAAATGGTTCACACAACACCAAATACACTTGGAATAACTTGAGAGAAACTTGAACACTCCTTGAAATCGTCTAGCCCTCACACTCACACATTAGTGCACGATTTCTTGAGCCATGGGATTCTCTTATATGGTGGCTATTAGGGTTACACCATGTAACTCATAACTTTACCCATTCCTTATGCTCCATGGGTTTTAACCTCCATGGAGTATCCATGGGTCACCCCATGGACTTAGTCCAACATAAGGAATCTTGGATCACAAGCCCACATATATAAGAATGAATGATTTACACAATCAACCCATATATTTAATTAGTCTCCTTTTGATCACTTAATTAATTCCAAATTAATTCTTGATCAATACTAATTAAATAACCTTATTAATGTATTAGAACTTATAATATATTAACCAACCTTAAGTGTTATTTCTCTCATTATAGTCTATCCAAATGCATGATGTCATGCAACCCAAATGGACCATGCCGGGTCGGGTCAAGTCTTACCAATTATAGTTATGGACTTAGACATTAATCCAACAGTCTCCCACTTGGATAAGTCTAAAACTATTATTGCGTATGACTTCAGGAACCGATCAGCAATCGTAGCTCTCAAAAGCTTCTGTTGAACTCTGACCTTGTCGATGAACTTTGACCTTTGTCAATGACTTGTCCATTAGATAAGGGATCATATATTCCTCCATGCTAGATATCATATGGACTGAGACATGGATTATCAATCATTCTCTCCGTCCATTTGTTGTTTCCCGATTTCCGATTCATGATGACTGACTGATTGAACAAATCAAATCAGTCCTAGCTTGGCCAAGCACTCACATGTATCATCTTTAAATCATCGAGGGGCCCACAGATATCGCTTTTATCCCGAAGGTAAAAGGAATGGATAAACTTCGACTCATATGGCTTGTTCTACTACTTGTTGAATCATACACAAAGGCACGTTTTATAACATCGAGTTACCAATGCGTTTTCGTGCAATCAATGTATAACCAACTCATAGTAACAACTCATATCTCTAGGTTTGAAGAATATAAGATATTATCGTCTCATGATCACTCGTGATAAAATCCATGAAGTGATTCAAATGAGCGCGGGTTGAATCCAATACTCAGAACTTATGAGCACTCATGAGTGTTGTAGCACCACTTTGTCCACCAACTTGGAACTCTACAAACCAACCCATGACAGTCTTGATTCATATCTACTTCCAACATATGACCGACTGTGGATGGTTTGAATAACTTAATCATTCAGGAAGAGCGACTTAGTTATTCTGGAAGTCAAAACATGCAAAGTGAAACACAAGAATAAATGAATCAAATATGGTATCAAACCCTATGAATATAAATAAACACTTTTATTTATCACCATACTGATTACTCATTATTCATTGTTTCGGTTTTATCAACTTTATACTTGAATTTAAAACAATAGTTGTCCCATGCTCCAAGCATGTACACTATGTTTTCTAAACACTAGTCATGCCATACACCAAGTATGCATACTGTGTTTGTCTATGATCTTTACTTTGTAAAATAGATCAATTGAACATCACTCCAATGATCCTCTTTTCGCAGTCCCAAATCCTTACTGCAAATGCAAGAATTCCAAATTCATGCCATTTACTGAAATCTGTTAGATTCTAAACTTATATGCATTGATCCTCTTAATGATTATGCACGAAGTCAGAAAGACTTGACAACAATCATTACAGAGCATTCCAAAGGAGATCAGCTAATTGGAAACATCCTTCTTTCATTAAGTTTCCCAATCTTACACAGATTGAATAATTTCTAACTTTGAAACATTTCCATATTCCATTTTGACTATCACTTCTGAACAAGAGTTGCCTCCTTACAGATTATGTCAATATGGTCCTTCCAGAATTAACATTATACTTCCAACTGTCCTTGAGCAACCAATCTTTGGTAAACCTTAGATTGTCCTTGACAATTACGTAATCATTTTAGTCATATCCAATTCTAGACCTTTTCCCTTCATAATGCCCCAGGCATTTGGAAAATTTTAGAAAGGATGAATATAGCACATGTAATCGATCCTATATCTGAAGCATATGGGACACGATTCATGATGTCTCACATAAAGACTAAACCAGTCTTTTTCTATAATATTTCCATTTCAATTTGCCAAGTTCTCAAAATTCAGATTATGAAAAGGGATGCCGTAATCATAATCGAATTTTAGAACGCAAATAAAGACTAAACCAGTCTTTTGCTATAATATTTCCATTTCAATTTGCCAAGTTCTCAAAATTCAGATTATGAAAAGGGATGCCGTAATCATAATCGAATTTTAGAACGCAAATAATGGACCCATATATAGAATTTCCTTATGTTGAGCCATTCCAACATGAAATTCATATATATATCCTTGATTAAATATGATTAAAATCTCAATCTAAGCTTTTAGAATTGAAATGAAGTATAATTTCCTCTCCCTTAATTATAGCAAAACAACTTTTTCAACCCCTGCAACCTCACGAATTGAAACTTTTGTTTTCTATAATTAACATTGCTAACTTGCAACCTTTGTCATAATTATCATGCTCCCACTAACATGATGATTATTAGCATAACACTTATGCTCCCACTAGCTTTGACATGTACTCAGAAATCAGCTGACTTTCTTACCAAAGTTCAGATTTCTGATACTAGATTGTTTTGATAAAACTTTATCAAAATCATACACCTCTCTTAGATAGCTCACATGTGTGTCTAAACAATTTTAGAACTATGAAAAGGGATGTCGTAATCATAGTCTCAATTGTTTAGACCTTTGCCACTTCTCACAAGTCCATGTTAGTGTGCCGGTAAACCACACACGCTCCATAAATGACTTTGAGAATGCAAATATCATAATTGCTATCTAGCTAAAATCTACTTAGTGAAAGTGTTTCCTCACCATCATTTTCATGAATCGGAGAGAAACCTTATGACACTTAGATTTAATAGTGTATGTGTTCTTATCCATGTGAATTTGTCAAAACCATAATCACAAGACAAGGTTAGTGACAAATCCAAACTCATATTGATTAAACTTGTGCAATCTTAAATTCTTGCCATTTGGCAGCTCAGGTGCCTGCCATTGCTTCCAAGTAGTTGTGCAACCAATTGAGAACTCTCAGAACTCCTATGCAAAGCCAACTTGAATAGGCACAAAAATTTCAACACGATAGGTTATAAACCTCAAGTCGTGTGCTAGTGAAGGACTTTAGGTTTTATTCTTGATTAAGTCTTGAAACTTTCAAGAGCTTTAAGACTCACACTGTCCTCTTGACATATAAGACTCCCTTGTCAAATATTCAAGAGATAGTGCGGATTCTTTATCAAGACTAACACTTTACACAATTGGCCTAAGTTGGTCTCTGTTTTATCCAAAACATCACAACTTACCAATTTCAAATGTACAAGAGTAGATAACCTTTTATTCTTACATTTGACTAGTGTTAACAAACCCTCTTTAAGATATGTCACTCAAGTTACAATCTTGGAGTATGACTCTAAGAATTGTTTTGGAACGAAGTATGACTCATCTTTTTGATTTAACCATTTCAACAATTCATGACTCCTCTTCTTAGTCATAAGAGATGACTTTAGAGGACCAATTGTGATATGGTATCTTAATCATTAAGATGATCATAAACATGATACTAAAGTACTCTCCCATCTTTTCAGATTTGAGAAACTTTTATCTTTCTGCCATACTTTGATTCTTCTTATTCGTTCTGTCTCACATTGAAACTTCTCCAATGCTACAGACTTATACTTAAACTTATAAGTATAACCATATTTACTGAACTTAAGTAAATCATGACGAATAG
The DNA here is from genome assembly GCF_052849685.1 of Lactuca virosa. NCBI lineage: Eukaryota > Viridiplantae > Streptophyta > Magnoliopsida > Asterales > Asteraceae > Lactuca > Lactuca virosa. The sequence continues at coordinate 60,494,504 of NC_136426.1, read as the reverse complement.
TCTTCTTGATCTTTTGTGGTGGACTTGACCAGTGCACAAGAATGTGTACTCGATCCCTTAGTCCTTTCCTTATTCACATATGGAATTAGTCTTAATTTTCCAAGCTGAAAGTTCTCATTCATCATACTATACAACTTGCATGATTCCAAGTTTCGGTCCAATTGAACCTTGGGTGATGAGAATCTTTCCTTATTTGGTAATATTAGACACTACCACAACCGAAAGAATCAAATCCATTTTTCCAATATTGTTATCAATGGAATCTTATAAGCAACAACTTTTCATAAATCCCATTCTAAGGATACTTAAAATAAATAAAATCAAAACCTTTTTCTTTTATTTTAAAACTTTGCGGAAAAACATATCCTTACAATCCATATGAAAACCTTGTTGTTATCTATTCCTAAGCAATATAGATATCATAACTCTTAAGTAATAGCCCAAAATTCTGATCACCGAACCATGCGATTGAAATCCATCTTCGCGATCAGAATCAGCATGTACTTAATAGAGTTAGACAATGGACTTTACCTGACGTAGAGCCAAACTTATTGACTTTAATATCCTTAGGTAAATTTGGCAGCTTCGTAACCAATGCCCCTTACTTTAGCAATAGTTACCTATGGACCCTTGATAATGGGACTATCTCAGACTTCGCCTCTCTCTTTACCATTGGGTCAACCGAGTTGACTATGGCCGATCCCTTTCCATTGGGAAGAGAGCTTTACTGGATATCCAATGTCATCATTGTCAATGTCCATAGCGTTTTAGGAAGTTGATCTTAGCAAATAGATAAGATCATTAAGGGTCTTGTCTTAGTCTGTTTCATAGGATTCCCAAAAGAACTCACTATGTGACTTAGAAAGTAGTTGAGCCACCAACTTTCTCAAGACTTTGACACCCAACTCTCCCGGCTTGTCAATATGTGACTACATCTCCAAGATGTGATCACACCTAGACCTTGCCTTGCCAGTAGGGCTTGAGTGACCTTAAACTTTTTAGGAACTTGTGGGTTAGGGAGAATAATTGGAGGAGGTGAAGAAGTATGATATCCATGGGACATCATCTTCATTTAGGAAAGCTTGTTTCAAGAGATTTGGGAAGATCATAAATGTCTAGACCAGTCATCTTTTTGGGAGATATTCAAGATAGTTGATTTAAAGTCCTTAATATGACACCCAATATGAAATATTAAGGCTAGGACCCAACAAACTATTTTATAACTTAGAAGAGGGATGCCGTAATCCAAGCTATAAAATATTTGAAGGTAGGTGAATAACGATTCACCAATTTCCACCATGAAAAACGAAATAATTTATTAGGTTTTAATTGGATTTGAAAGTCCTAGATCTTTGAGATTCATTGAACTGTTCAAAGGCATGTTTCAATCTCGAGTGTGCCCTTCAGGTTTTGTGACTGGGATGCCGAGGATCACAAAACAAGGTGTGAATAACCATGCAAATATACTTGGTACCCTTAATATTTACCCCTTAATCAGTGTGCCGGTTAACCACACACGCTCCACCGATACTATGATAAATATTAAGTTACCCTTTGCCTACCTTGTTAAGTCCAGGTTAGTGTGCCGGTTAACCACACACGCTCCACTAACGACTTAAGCAAAGTGCAAAGTGTAATTTCATGGGTTAGCACCAAATTCACATTTTCCTAAGTAACTAAGATTGGGTATTAATATGAGTTTAGTTACTTAGTATTTATCATTAATACTTTTAATGAAAGGAGAATTATAGTCCTTGTCCTACCCGTTCGGCTAACGACCCTCCACCAGTCAAGGAAGCGGTGGGTGAGAGTGGACACCCATTAAACTGCCATTTTATAGGCAGTAACCTTATACCCCCCTTATAGACCGGCTTCGTGAATGAGGCCTAATAACGGTAAGACTGACTTTACTCTTATACATATATATAAATATTATTAACTTATAATATTATAAAGTATAAGGGTTGAATTTTAACTTTTAAAATTCTAAGGGCTAACTTGGAATTAAAGTATTCATAAGTGAAAACTTTTCAAATTCCAAAACTTGAGGGCAAGTTTTGAAACTATTCAAAACTAATTAATTCCATAACTTATGAGTTTAAAGTAGTTTTAATTAAAAAAAAAAAAAACTCTTCAAGTTCCATAACTTGAGGACAAGTTATGGAAGACTTTAAACTAATTAATAAAAAAAAAACTTTTTTTTTGTAACTTATGGAACTAATTAAGGTTACACTTTTTTTTTAATTTAATGAAGAGACTCTTGAACCTCCATAACTTGAGGACAAGTTATGGAGTCATAAAACCATTTAATTAGAACTAGACTCTTCATTTTGTAACCTTTGCCAACTTTTATGAGTTTTATGATTCTTAAATGTGACTTTTCATATAACTTGAGGACAAGTTACAAAAACACACTTTGGAATCAACTCTTAGATTAAAATGGATTGAAAACAACTATTTCACACAACTTTTCTATTAATCTAAGAACCTCATAAGAACAAGATAATTCAAATCATCAATCTTCAAGAAATTAGCATGAACATACAAACTAATACAAATCATGAAATTATGATAATTATCTTAGAAATTGGATTAGCATGAACATTACCACATCAAAAACAAGTTTATAAGTCCAAAAACATCTTAGGGTAATGTTCCTAGTCCAATTCCAGCCAAAACAATCGAGAAAACAACTATTTCACACAACTTTTCTATTAATCTAAGAACCTCATAAGAACAAGATAATTCAAATCATCAATCTTCAAGAAATTAGCATGAACATACAAACTAATACAAATCTTTAAATTATGACAATTATCTTAGAAATTGGATTAGCATGAACATTATGTTGGATTAATGTCTAAGTCCATAACTATAATTGGTAAGACTTGACCCGACCCGGCATGGTCCATTTGGGTTGCATGCCATCATGCATTTGGATAGACTATAATGAGAGAAATAACACTTAAACGTTGGTTAATATATTATAAGTTCTAATACATTAATAAGGTTATTTAATTAGTATTGATCAAGAATTAATTTGGAATTAATTAAGAGATCAAAAGGAGACTAATTAAATATATGGGTTGATTGTGTAAATGATTCATTCTTATACATGTGGGCTTGTGATCCAAGATTCCTTATGTTGGACTAAGTCCATGGGGTGACCCATGGATACTCCATGGAGGTTAAAATCCATGGAGCATAAGGAATGGGTAAAGTTATGAGTTACATGGTGTAACCCTAATAGCCACCATATAAAAGAATCTCATGGCTGAAGAAATCGTGCACTAATGTGTGAGTGTGAGGGCTAGACGATTTGAAGGAGTGTTCAAGTTTCTCTTAAGTTATTCCAAGTGTATTTGGTGTTGTGTGAACCATTTGAGGTGTCACACTTGGGGCACTAGGCACTCAAGCTTCATGAAGACATTTTACATCAAAGAGGTATGTATTCTATCTTGTTATATTTATTATTTTGTATGCTAGATTAGGATAATACCTTGGATGTTCATAATTGTATGTATAATAGAGAAAACATAGATCCAAGGTATTTAGGGTTGCATGTACACTTAGGAGTGTTAGAATGCTCATAACCCAACAGTGGTATCAGAGACTAGGCTTGTTTTCTTGTTATACTTGCGAAAGTAGCTGAAAAATCGAGTTGGATGCATATGTTCGATTGTTTTGGCTGGAATTGGACTAGGAACATGACCCTAAGATGTTTTTGGACTTATAAACTTGTTTTTTGATGTGGTAATGTTCATGCTAATCCAATTTCTAAGATAATTGTCATAATTTCAAGATTTGTATTAGTTTGTATGTTCATGCTAATTTCTTGAAGATTGATGATTTGAATTATCTTGTTCTTATGAGGTTCTTAGATTAATAGAAAAGTTGTGTGAAATAGTTGTTTTCAATCCATTTTAATCTAAGAGTTGATTCCAAAGTGTGTTTTTGTAACTTGTCCTCAAGTTATATGAAAAGTCACATTTAAGAATCATAAAACTCATAAAAGTTGGCAAAGGTTACAAAATAAAGAGTCTAGTTCTAATTAAATGGTTTTATGACTCCATAACTTGTCCTCAAGTTATGGAGGTTCAAGAGTCTCTTCATTAAATTAAAAAAAAAGTGTAACCCTAATTAGTTCCATAAGTTACAATAAAAAAAAAGTTATTTTTTTTTATTAATTAGTTTAAAGTCTTCCATAACTTGTCCTCAAGTTATGGAACTTGAAGAGTTTTTTTTTTTTAATTAAAACTACTTTAAACTCATAAGTTATGGAATTAATTAGTTTTGAATAGTTTCAAAACTTGCCCTCAAGTTTTGGAATTTGAAAAGTTTTCACTTATGAATACTTTAATTCCAAGTTAGCCCTTAGAATTTTAAAAGTTAAAATTCAACCCTTATACTTTATAATATTATAAGTTAATAATATTTATATATATGTATAAGAGTAAAGTCAGTCTTACCGTTAGTAGGCCTCATTCACGAAGCCGGTCTATAAGGGGGGTATAAGGTTACTGCCTATAAAATGGCAGTTTAATGGGTTTCCACTCTCACCCACCGCTTCCTTGACTGGTGGAGGGTCGTTAGCCGAACGGGTAGGACAAGGACTATAATTCTCCTTTCATTAAAAGTATTAATGATAAATACTAAGTAACTAAACTCTTATTAATACCCAATCTTAGTTACTTAGGAAAATGTGAATTTGGTGCTAACCCATGAAATTACACTTTGCACTTTGCTTAAGTCATTAGTGGAGCGTGTGTGGTTAACCGGCACACTAACCTGGACTTAACAAGGTAGGTAAAGGGTAAGTTAATATTTATCATAGTATCGGTGGAGCGTGTGTGGTTAACCGGCACACTGATTAAGGGGTAAATATTAAGGGTACCAAGTATATTTGCATGGTTATTCACACCTTGTGTAACATCCGGATTTCTAGGTACTGTATTTATCTAATTATTTTTGAGTTTTGGAGAGGGACTCGGCGAGTAGGCGCTTAGACTCGCCGAGTAGAGCCGCGCATTGTTGGACTGGATTAATGACTGGACTCGGCGAGTCCATACGTGGACTCGGCGAGTCCACGCTGTTTAACGAAACCCTAATTTCTTGGGTTTGGTACCTATTTAAAGGCCCTTAGGGCCGTCACTTGCGGCTACCAAACCCCAGAGAGAAACCCTAAAAGAGCTAGAGTGTTTGTGAGAGGAAAGGAGCCATTTCTTGATCTTTGTGATTGATTCTTACAAGAAGGAGGTGATTCCAGCTTGGAGGGGACCAAAGAGGTTGTGCATCTGGGGATTTCGAGCAAAAGACTTCATCTTTGAGGTATTATGTCGCCCCTTTATCTGTTTTGTTGAAGGAATCCATAGATGTAGAGTTTTTATGTCTTTTATTGGAAGGAGTTGTGAGAATATGGCCCCTATTCACTTTGAGACTTCGGATCTGGACCCATAGTGGTCTAAAGAGCTTATTCCAGCTTGCTTTATGTTGAGCTATGGAGGCAATGAGCTCAGGTTATTGTTTTTGGGGCTAAATCACCAAGTAAAGCCTCCTAGGCGTCACATGAGTGTCAAGATCCAAGCTTTACGTGATTATCAGGCTTGGGAAGGTCAGATCTATGGTTCAAAGGAACAGATCTGACCTCAGGAGGTCAATTGAGTTTGTGCATGACATGAACTCGCCGAGTCCAAGGGCAGACTCGGCGAGTAGGGTTAGGGTTTCCCGTGAATCACACTGTGAGTGACTTCCCGAATTGGGGGAATGACTCAGTGAGTCAGAAGGGGGATAGAGGACTCGAGTTCACGATTGAACTCGTCGAGTCACATTTTTGCACTCGGCGAGTCTGGTCAAGGGTTGACCGTTGACTTTTGTTGACTTTGGGTTTGGTCAACAATGGAACTTGTGGACTGTTTGAAGGGTAAAATAGCCTTTTAGCCTTCTTAGAGGACATGTCAGAGTCTAGTCTAGCCTAGAGAGTCGTGATTGATTGAGATGATTATGTTATGTGTATAGGCAGAGCCTAGATCAGTATATACACGGGCGGGATATTATCTGAGACATCCGAGGTGAGTCTTCTCACTATACATTACCTAGAGTGGTATTTATGTATAGACCAGAGGGTCTTGTATGCTATGTGTATGTATGAGATTATGTGCATTGTGTTATATGTATGCTTTGTTTTGTATAGACCGGACCGAAGGGTCCAACGATATAGACTGGACCGAAGGGTCCAACGATATAGACCGGACCGAAGGGTCCAACGATATAGACCGGACCGAAGGGTCCAACGATATAGACCGGACCGAAGGGTCCAACGATATAGACCGGACCGAAGGGTCCAACGATACAGACCGGACTGAAGGGTCCAACGAGCTATGACCGGACCAGAGGGTCCAACGAGCTACGGGACTGGAGGGTCCCGCTGAGACACATTGGACCGGAGGGTCGTATTGTAGCCTCGAGTGGCGTATGTGTTGTATATGGTATATTGGGGAACTCACTAAGCTTTTATGCTTACAGTTGTTGTGTGATGTGTTTCAGGTACTAGTGAGGATCGCGGGAAGGCGCCGGCATGATTCGTACACACGAGAGAGGATTTATTTGTTGGATTAATGTCTAAGTCCATAACTATAATTGGTAAGACTTGACCCGACCCGGCATGGTCCATTTGGGTTGCATGGCATCATGCATTTGGATAGACTATAATGAGAGAAATAACACTTAAGGTTGGTTAATATATTATAACTTCTAATATATTAATAAGGTTATTTAATTAGTATTGATCAAGAATTAATTTGGAATTAACTAAGTGATTAAAAGGAGACTAATTAAATATATAGGTTGATTGTGTAAATCATTCATTCTTATATATGTGGGCTTGTGATCCAAGATTCCTTATGTTGGACTAAGTCCATCGGGTGACCCATGGATACTCCATGGAGGTTAAAATCCATGGAGCATAAGGAATGGGTAAAGTTATAAGTTACATGGTGTAACCCTAATAGCCACCATATAAAAGAATCCCATGGCTCAAGAAATCGTGCACAAATGTGTGAGTGTGAGGGCTAGACGATTTCAAGGAGTGTTCAAGTTTTTCTCAAGTTATTCCAAGTGTATTTGGTGTTGTGTGAACCATTTGAGGTGTCACACTTGGGGCACTAGGCACTCAAGCTTCATGAAGACATTCTACATCAAAGAGGTATGTATTCTATCTTGTTATATTTATTATTTTGTATGCTAGATTAGGATAATACCTTGGATGTTCATAATTGTATGTATAATAGAGGAAACATAGATCCAAGGTATTTAGGGTTGCATGTACACTTAGGAGTGTTAGAATGCTCATGACCCAACAGTGGTATCAGAGCCTAGCCTTGTTTTCTTGTTATACTTGCAAAAGTAGCTGAAAAATCGAGTTGGATGCATATATTCGATTGTTTTGGCTGGAATTGGACTAGGAACATTACCCTAAGATGTTTTTGGACTTATAAACTTGATTTTGATGTGGTAATGTTCATGCTAATCCAATTTCTAAGATAATTGTCATAATTTCATGATTTGTATTAGTTTGTATGTTCATGCTAATATCTTGAAGATTGATGATTTGAATTATCTTGTTCTTATGAGGTTCTTAGATTAATAGAAAAGTTGTGTGAAATAGTTGTTTTCAATCCATTTTAATCTAAGAGTTGATTCCAAAGTGTGTTTTTGTAACTTGTCCTCAAGTTATATGAAAAGTCACATTTAAGAATCATAAAACTCATAAAAGTTGGCAAAGGTTACAAAATGAAGAGTCTCTTCATTAAATTAAAAAAAAAGTGTAACCTTAATTAGTTCCATAAGTTACAATAAAAAAAGTTATTTTTTTTATTAATTAGTTTAAAGTATTTCATAACTTGTCTTCAAGTTATGGAACTTGAAGAGTTTTTTTTTTTTTTTTTAATTAAAACTACTTTAAACTCATAAGTTATGGAATTAATTAGTTTTTAATAGTTTCAAAACTTGCCCTCAAGTTTTGGAATTTGAAAAGTTTTCACTTATGAATACTTTAATTCCAAGTTAGCCCTTAGAATTTTAAAAGTTAAAATTCAACCCTTATACTTTATAATATTATAAGTTAATAATATTTATATATATGTATAAGAGTAAAGTCAGTCTTACCGTTAGTAGGCCTCATTCACGAAGCCGGTCTATAAGGGGGGTATAAGGTTACTGCCTATAAAATGGCAGTTTAATGGGTGTCCACTCTCACCCACCGCTTCCTTGACTGGTGGAGGGTCGTTAGCCGAACGGGTAGGACAAGGACTATAATTCTCCTTTCATTAAAAGTATTAATGATAAATACTAAGTAACTAAACTCTTATTAATCCCCAATATTAGTTACTTAGGAAAATGTGAATTTGGTGCTAACCCATGAAATTACACTTTGCCCTTTGCTTAAGTCGTTAGTGGAGCATGTGTGGTTAACCGGCACACTAACCTGGACTTAACAAGGTAGGCAAAAGGTAACTTAATATTTATCATAGTATCGGTGGAGCGTGTGTGGTTAACCGGCACACTGATTAAGGGGTAAATATTAAGGGTACCAAGTATATTTGCATGGTTATTCACACCTTGTTTTGTGATCTTCGGCATCCCAGTCACAAAACCTGAAGGGCACACTCGAGATTGAAACATGCCTTTGAACAGTTCAATGAATCTCAAAGATCTAGGACTTTCAAATCCAATTAAAATCTAATAAATTATTTCGTTTTTCATGGTGGAAATTGGTGAATCGTAATTCACCTACCTTTAAATATTTTATAGCTTGGATTACGGCATCCCTCTTCTAAGTTATAAAATAGTTTGTTGGGTCCTAGCCTTAATATTTCATATTGGGTGTCATATTAAGGACTTTAAATCAACTATCTTGAATATCTCCCAAAAAGATGTCTGGTCTAGACATTTATGATCTTTCCAAATCTCTTGAAACAAGCTTTCCTAAATGAAGATGATGTCCCATAGATATCATACTTCTTTCACCTCCTCCAATTATTCTCCTTAACCCACAAGTTCCTAAAAAGTTTAAGGTCACTCAAGCCTTATTGGCAAGGCAAGATCTAGGTGTGATCCCATCTTGGAGATGTAGTCACATATTGACAAGCCGGGAGAGTTGGGTGTCAAAGTCTTGAGAAAGTTGGTGGCTCAACTACTTTCTAAGTCACATAGTGAGTTCTTTTGGGAATCCTATGAAACAGACTAAGACAAGACCCTTAATGATCTTATCAATTTTCTAAGATCAACTTCCTAAAATGCTATGGATATTGATAATGATGACATTGGATGTCCAGTAAAGCTCTCTCTTCCCAATGGAAAGGGATCAGCCATAGTCAACTCGGTTGACCCAATGGTAAAGAGAGAGGCGAAGTCTGAGATAGTCCCATTATCAAGGGTCCATAGGTAACTATTGCCAAAGGAAGGGGCATTGGTTACCAAGCTGCCAAATTTACATAAGGATGTTAAAGTCAATAAGTTTGGCTCTACTTCAGGTAAAGTCCATTGTCTAACTCTATTAAGTACATGCTGATTCTGATCGCGAAGATGGATTTCAATCGCATGGTTCGGTGATCAGAATTTTGGGCTATTACTTAAGAGTTATGATATTTATATTGCTTAGGAATAGATAACAACAAGGTTTCATATGGATTGTAAGGATAAGTTTTTCCGCAAAGTTTTAAAATAAAAGAAAAAGGTTTTGATTTTATTTATTTTAAGTATCCTTACAATGGCATTTGTGAAAAGTTGTTGCTTATAAGATTCCATTGATAGCAATATTGGAAAAATGGATTTGATTCTTTCGGTTGTGGTAGTGTCTAATATTACCAAATAAGGAAAGATTCTCATCACCCAAGGTTCAATTGGACCGAAACTTGGAATCATGCAAGTTGTATAGTATGATGAATGAGAACTTTCAGCTTGGAAAATTAAGACTAATTCCTTATGTGAATAAGGAAAGGACTAAGGGATCGAGTACACATTCTTGTGCACTGGTCAAGTCCACCACAAAAGATCAAGAAGACTATTCGTCATGATTTACTTTAGTTCAGTAAATATGGTTATACTTATAAGTTTAAGTATAAGTCTGTAGCATTGGAGAAGTTTCAATGTGAGACAGAACGAATAAGAAGAATCAAAGTATGGCAGAAAGATAAAAGTTTCTCAAATCTGAAAAGATGGGAGAGTACTTTAGTATCATGTTTATGATCATCTTAATGATTAAGATACCATATCACAATTGGTCCTCTAAAGTCATCTTAGTGCACTCTTATGACTAAGAAGAGGAGTCATGAATTGTTGAAATGGTTAAATCAAAAAGATGAGTCATACTTCGTTCCAAAACAATTCTTAGAGTCATACTCCAAGATTGTAACTTGAGTGACATATCTTAAAGAGGGTTTGTTAACACTAGTCAAATGTAAGAGTAAAAGGTTATCTACTCTTGTACATTTGAAATTGGTAAGTTGTGATGTTTTGGATAAAACAGAGACCAACTTAGGCCAATTGTGTAAAGTGTTAGTCTTGATAAAGAATCCGCACTATCTCTTGAATATTTGACAAGGGAGTCTTATATGTCAAGAGGACAATGGGAGTCTTAAAGCTCTTGAAAGTTTCAAAACTTAATCCAGAATAAAACCTAAAGTCCTTCACTAGCACACGACTTGAGGTTTATAACCTATCGTGTTGAAATTTTTGTGCCTATTCAAGTTGGCTTTGCATAGGAGTTCTGAGAGTTCTCAATTGGTTGCACAACTACTTGGAAGCAATGGCAGGCACCTGAGCTGCCAAATGGCAAGAATTTAAGATTGCACAAGTTTAATCAATATGAGTTTGGATTTGTCACTAACCTTGTCTTGTGATTATGGTTTTGACAAATTCACATGGATAAGAACACATACACTATTAAATCTAAGTGTCATAAGGTTTCTCTCCGATTCATGAAAATGATGGTGAGGAAACACTTTCACTAAGTAGATTTTAGCTAGATAGCAATTATGATATTTGCATTCTCAAAGTCGTTAGTGGAGCGTGTGTGGTTTACTGGCACACTAACATGGAGTTGTGAGAAGTGGAAAAGGTCTAAACAATTGAGACTATGATTACGACATCCCTTTTCATAGTTCTAAAATTGTTTAGACACACATGTGAGCTATCTAAGAGAGGTGTATGATTTTGATAAAGTTTTATCAAAACAATCTAGTATCAGAAATCTGAACTTTGGTAAGAAAGTCAGCTGATTTCTGAGTACATGTCAAAGCTAGTGGGAGCATAAGTGTTATACTAATAATCATCATGTTAGTGGGAGCATGATAATTTTGACAAAGGTTGCAAGTTAGCAATGTTAATTATAGAAAACAAAAGTTTCAATTCGTGAGGTTGCAGGGGTTGAAAAAGTTGTTTTGCTATAATTAAGGGAGAGGAAATTATACTTCATTTCAATTCTAAAAGCTTAGATTGAGATTTTAATCGTATTTAATCAAGGATATATATATGAATTTCATGTTGGAATGGCTCAACATAAGGAAATTCTATATATGGGTCCATTATTTGCGTTCTAAAATTCGATCATAATGTTGGAATGGCTCAACAATCTAAGGTTTACCAAAGATTGGTTGCTCAAGGACAGTTGGAAGTATAATGTTAATTCTGGAAGGACCATATTGACATAATCTGTAAGGAGGCAACTCTTGTTCAGAAGTGATAGTCAAAATGGAATATGGAAATGTTTCAAAGTTAGAAATTATTCAATCTGTGTAAGATTAGGAAACCTAATGAAAGAAGGATGTTTCCAAGGAGCTGATCTCCTTTGGAATGCTCTGTAATGATTGTTGTCAAGTCTTTCTGACTTTGTGCATAATCATTAAGAGGATCAATGCATATAAGTTTAGAATCTAACAGATTTCAGTAAATGGCATGAATTTGGAATTCTTGCATTTGCAGTAAGGATTTGGGACTGTGAAAAGAGGATCATTGGAGTGATGTTCAATTGATCTATTTTACAAAGTAAAGATCATAGACAAACATAGTATGCATACTTGGTGTATGGCATGACTAGTGTTTAGAAAACATAGTGTACATGCTTGGAGCATGGGACAACTATTGTTTTAAATTCAAGTATAAAGTTGATAAAACCGAAACAATGAATAATGAGTAATCAGTATGGTGATAAATAAAAGTGTTTATTTATATTCATAGGGTTTGATACCATATTTGATTCATTTATTCTTGTGTTTCACTTTGCATGTTTTGACTTCCAGAATAACTAAGTCGCTCTTCCTGAATGATTAAGTTATTCAAACCATCCACAGTCGGTCATATGTTGGAAGTAGATATGAATCATGACTGTCATGGGTTGGTTTGTAGAGGTCCAAGTTGGTGGACAAAGTGGTGATACAACACTCATGAGTGCTCATAAGTTCTGAGTATTGGGTTCAACCCGCGCTCATTTGAATCACTTCATGGACTTTATCACGAGTGATCATGAGACGATAATATCTTATATTCTTCAAACCTAGAGATATGAGTTGTTACTATGAGTTGGTTATACATTGATTGCACGAAAACGCATTGGTAACTCGATGTTATAAAATGTGCCTTTGTGTATGATTCAACAAGTAGTAGAACAAGCCATATGAGTCGAAGTTTATCCATTCCTTTTACTGTGACAACCGTCAAAATTCGAGTCGGTTCTAGATTTGAATAAACTTAGTTGCACATATACGCACGACACATACTGGACTTAGTGACTAGAAGCTCAGTTATAACCTACTAGAAACTTGGAAGCAACTAGAAACAATGGATAATGTACTTAGATTTCACATTGATATGTGAATTCTACAGCTACTTAACTGTATAGGCTATCCATATTCGGGTCACTCTTTGACTCGAACACCTTTTCATGAATCATATACACACATCATGCATTTGACCTAGAAGTAGAAATTAGGTCAAAGTCTCATAGAAACTTAAGTCAAAGTTGAAGACTAGGACTAGTATACTTGATTCCTCAATTTCGCTTGAATCTCGGAATCACTACATAGAATGCCAATAAACCGATAAAAATAAATTACAAACATTATTTATAACTATAAAAGAGTTATAATACCATAAGATAATTTAAAGTCTCAAATATTCTATTTATTTTGATATCCAAATTTTTACAAACTCTCAAAAACCCTAAAAACCCTAAAACTTAAATTTTTTAAAGTTTAACATCAAGAATTCTATAAAAATAGTTATGAAACTTATAATATTATCTTAAAACAATTAAATTCAGGGAAATATAATCAAGGAAAATAAAAATTTAAGTCATTAACATTCATCCTTAATTTATAAGTCAAAAATCAAGGTTTCATGAATAAAAACTTGATTTTAGTGCACATTTTATATAAAATTTGGATATTTTATAAAATAACTTAAATTTTATAAAACAAAATGAATGAGAAAGGGTTATTATACTCAAAATTTCGGACCCCTCTCTTCCCATATCTCTCTCTCACACTCTCATTCTCCAACACACACACATCTCTCTTCTTTCTCTCTCTAGAAAACTCTCTCTACCTTCTCTCTAATTTTTTTTCTCCAAACACCACAACCATAGCCTCTTAACCACGAAATTATGGAGATTCATAAGGGTTTTCAAGCCACAAATAAATTTAAGGTAAAGAACATACATCTCTTGAAGATCCACAACAATGATTTAAGCCATGCATGTGCATTTTACTTCAAAAACCGACTTCTACTTCTTCATCTTCTTCAAACTTGTTTTCTTTTTGTTAAAATGGTTTTTAGAACATGATGGATGTGTTTTAACACCATGCATGTATGATAAACAAGGTTGCATGTTCATGATCTTAGTGCAAAAATCGATTTTAAGGATTAAAACATCAAACTCAAGTTAAGAGTTTTTGAGAAACAAAATTTTGTTCATAAATGCATGTATACATTTTGATAAGTTTTAATCTTTTGATCTCTGGAAACATGACTAAAATATGAGTTTATCATGATATATTTAAAATACTTCAAAAGATTTACTCAAGGAAATGATGAAAACTCACTTTTCTAACCAATCATCATGCATGCAATCTGCCAGATTTCTTTACCTGACTTTAAACTGTCATATCTCACTCATTTCTTAACCAAAATTCGTGATTCTTTTTCTGCAATATAATATTTTGAGTTAGCTTTCAAACCCATCTGACCTCACTAGAAAATTCCAATATTTCGATTTTTACCAATTTTTACAAAACTGTTGCTCAAACAACACTTTCCTTATGAACATTTGTTTTGTGTTGCATGTTCAAAGGACTTATTCATCACTAAAAGTCATTCAAAAATTATTTTGAACTCTTAATATCATGTATTAATAGGTACAAAAAGATCTTGATTCAAAAGTCTTTGTAACATGTTGCAAAAATTGTCATAGTAACATCAATAATCTTTACATAAATCACAAGAACCAAGTTTTCTCTATAATTTATTGAGCCTTTAGGCATGGTTTTCAACATCAAAAATAAGAAAACAATTTTTCATTGTTATTAAATTGTATGAAGATGCATTCTGGAAATTTTCAGCTCAATATATATTTTCTTTATTTTTATATGAAAATAATAAGAAAATAGAGTGTTAAATCATATAAAATACTTACACTAGTAAATAAGTTCTGGAAAAATTCTTGGATGATCCTTTAAGTTAATAAACATTCCCCATGAAGTTTCAATGACTTTTGTTACTGTTTAGCATGGTTTTTACTTTTCTTTTTATTTAGCTCTAATAAATCATAAAACCACTTTAGCGAATGTGAAAATATTATTTCTTATTTTTCGCAGCTTGTACCCTGCATTTAAGACTCAGACAAATATTTTGGGAATTTTTCAAAATGTATATCTATTTTTCCATGATTTTTGTGTTTATAATGGACTAAAAACAGGAAAAATAGTTTTACTCATCCAAAATTCATGAAAATTTACCAGAAACTCTTATAATATGTTAGGATGATAAATAAAAATTTTGATGATTTTTATCTTCTGTATGCTATTTTTCTTCTATTTTCCCAAGATTTAATACACTTAAATGTACAAAAATCATTAAAATTGTGTTAAACTTTTTGAAAACACATATTAATAATTTTTCCAGATTATGTACACTGTAAAACAGTTACACAAAAATTATAAGAATTTTTCATGATAATTTACTATTTTTCCATGATTTTATGATTCTTCATGGAATTAAATGGTGAAAAATAGTTAGACGAATCAAAAATTCAAGAAAATTTATCTTAAGGTGTTTGACTTCAATTAAAAATGAAATACAAAGTTTGGGAAAGTTTAGAACTAAATTGATTTCGTTTTGAATATTTAATCATTGGAACACCTCTAAAATGTTAAATATTAACATTTCAATAATGGAAATTTTCCACTTAAATTGTTATATAACAATTGATTCTTTGAAACTTAATTTCCACAGAAAAATGTTTGTAACTTATCAATATTAAATTTTGACACATTATTGGCATAATTCTATTGTAGTAGTAAGTATACTAGTATTAGATTTCAATTAGAGACTCATTAGTGTGTAACATCGTTGTAGGAAAACGATAGTGGTACGAGTGGAGCGTAGATCAAGGCATCATTTGCATCATCTCAATGCACTGTGAGTATTCACGCTCTCCCCTATTTTCAGTTTTTATGTTTTGGGGTGGAAAAACATGTCCTAAACTATTTATGTTCGTTATATTTAGTTGACTCGTATAAACTTGATTACTATATTTTGCATATTGTGAGTATTCACCACTCCCCTATTTTCTTTTTTTAAATGTTTTGGGGTGGAAAAGCATGTCCTAAACTATTTCTATTCGTTGTATTTATTTGACTCGTATAAACTTGGTTACTATATTTTGTATATAGTGAGTATTCACGCACTCCCCTATTTTCAGTTTTTTTTTATGTTTTGGGGTGGAAAAGCATGTCCCGAAAAACTATTATTTGAATGTTGTATTTAAATTGATTTGTATCAAACATGATTGCTATTTTATTGCTATGTCTCTCTATGTATGTCTATGCAACACGGAACATGAGAACTTATCGTATTAAGGCCCTTCCCTTATCTCTAACCATTAACTCTTTGAGCCAATGGTCATTGTGGATAGCGCTATTAGGAATTGACAACTCCTCACTCGCCCTATTGCTGGAGTGCATGATACCATATTCATCTATGGAACGATAAGCATAGATCTTGATAGGGCTTCAGTCATAGGTTTGGTTGAGACTCATTGTTTGCTCATACACATACAAACTCGTTACTCATTATAGCAATAAACTTGTTTATTAATTATAGCAATGAACTTTGTTTCTCATGACAACAACGAACTTTTATTACTGAAAACTTATATACATGTTTCAGCAATGAAATTGTTTGCTCCTTGTAGCAACAAAATTGATTGCTCATTTTAGCAATGAAACTTGTTTACTCGTTTGAGTAACGAACTTTATCTTCCATGAAAATATGAATGTTGCATCTTATTCGGGCAACATACTTTATCTCTCATGATGACAAAGAACTTTGTTTTTACAAACTTATTTACTCCTTTTAACAATATACTTTTATTATTGGAAACTTTTATAAAAACTTTGATTTCAATTCATGAACCAATATTATTTTGTTAAACTTGTGAGTACTCACCAACTATTTTTATAGTTGACGCTCGTTTTACATGCTTTTTCAGGAATCATCGAGTAAGTGGCACTTAGGGACACTTCACTTTTAGGAGCATTCGCATGTGTTGTATTTCAATTTACATTGTAATTTCTTTTAAAAGTTGTTCAAACCCATCGTAAATTTGTAATGATTTTTAATACTATGGTTGGTGTTGTCTTTTAACTTTTGCTATGAAACCCTTTATACTGCCACGCCTCGTGTTTCCGCTTTAGCGGGGTGTGACAGGAAATGGTATCAGAGCCGAAGGTTATAGAGAATACCGGTTTTCGTTTGGAAAACCACAACTATAGCCAAAAATTTTCTAAGCGTTTTTAAAATATAGAACATACTACTGGTATAACTAATTCGAGTACGCATTATTGGACTTTAATTAAGTATAGCCTGGCCAACTATGCTTAATTAAGGAAACTTAATGCGAGGCTTGAAACGGTTATAGTAGAATTATGTTCAAAACAATTTTCAACTTAAACTTTTGAAAAACAAAATTTTTGGTGTGCGTACGGGCATTCCATATTATAGGCATTCATCTAGATACACTTAGAAACTAAGTTCACTGTTATATCAATGCCCTTATTTAGAAATATTCTTATCCCTTATCAAGTGCTAGGTTAACCACTTAGGTTATATCACTAGCCACTCTAAGAGCAATGCACATAGTACTGATAATGGGTATTCCTCGGTAGCTATTGACTTTAGATATAAGGTTAGTAGTTAGATATACATTAGTAATAATCTTAAGTCGAAACCAATACCAATTATCCCTCAATACCTCTTCATCGTCTTCGTACTAGAGTTACAACTAGGAAAAAGCGTTTTGATACCGACACGAATGATAATTGGAGCATCGCGTAAGGATGTAGATGAGTCACCACTAAGTAATCACTTGGATACCATTGGCGGGCATTCCGGATTCGACTCACAAGGAGACACAAAGGTTTAACCTATTGCAACTAATACGTGAGACCTTATTACTACGCTACGATTTAGCTTTAGGTTGTTTCCACCTTCAGGTTAAAACTTAACATAGGATATCCCTTTGACCTCTATAAAAGGCCACGAAACTGCATTGACACCATAAAACGTTTTTCAAACAATTTTTCTTGCCCTTTATCTTAGGGAAAAAGACATCGGTACTCGTCTTATACTCGCCTTGTACTCGCCTTAGTATTTAGGTACGATCAGCTACACTAATATACTTATTCCTTACTTCTTAATCTTCCATCGAAAAATTATTTCGTTTCATCGGTTTTATTTATCATCGATAAAATACTTTATAACCACTTCATACAACTTACTAGACATTTCCTAACAATGTAAGCCATATTCTCGCTAAAAATCTTTTGACAACTTGCTTTAACTTAACACTTTTCTTCAAAACTCAATTTAACCAATATTGGTTTTAACCTTGCTATTTCAATTTCATTTCAAATTCATTTCAATGGATTCATGTGCTTTTAAGAGCATATAAACCATTTTAAACATTGCTTACCATTTTGACACGTCTTCGAAAAACTAGAAACATTTTCTTTTATAATCGTGTTTAAACTCTTTACTATAAAACTTAAACATATGACGTTAAAGTTCATATTATGTGTAAAAGCTTCATCGGATCTTCAAACCACTTTTGTTTTAAGACTTTTGACTACTTCCCCATTTAGGCATTGTACTTTACTTAAATGTGTTTTCTTGAAACCCAACATGGTATTTTTACAACTTTCTAATCCAAATGTGTTTAGAAGACATCACTGATGCCTACATTTCAAAACACACCTTATTTGTTTATTTTATTTCAAATTAGTTTTATAATCTGTGTTTATAAAACTTACAACATTGCAAAACTTAGTGTTAACTTTTAAATTTCCAGTGACACCTTCAACAATGTATAATTACTCTTCTAAATCTATTGAGTCTTTACCTTATATGTTTTAACTATTATTGAACTCCATTCTAAAAAGTCAAATTGTCAGATTTTCAACTACCGTCTGTAGTGCTTCTTCTTTTTCACAAATGGAGTTTAACTTAATAAGGTAACTCGTGATTATTAGCAAGCATTCTAAGACTCTCACATGTCTATTTAATCATCAATATACATCAAATATTAAAGTTTGAAATATATCTCAACCTGGTTTTAATCTACCTATAGGTATTGTTCTTATAATTTTAACAATAACAATCATTGTCGCCGCTACCTTCCTTTTTCTTTCCCCCGCACTTGATTTCTTGCTCTCCTTATGACTTTAGATCTCGCACACCCATAATAGTAACATAATACATTGTCTAACTTTGTTTCTGTCTATTTTGCTTCTCCTGGTATCATGTTTGTACACATACATACTAGAAGTCTATCCTTTCGTTTTGAGCGATTAATACATGTATAGCCGTGAGGAATAATTTTTATTTAGTCAACTTTGATATATTCAATTACGCCTTTTTATCATATACATCTTGTTTTTATTTTGAAATCTCTATAAACAAGTGATCCTTATTTACATTTTCTCTTTCGTTCTAAATTCAGAAACTTGATATAAAATGCAATTTTCATTGTATTTTTCCTTATAATTAATACACAAGATGAATACTCTTATGCTTATAATTTTTCTATATCCGGAAAATATATGTGAAGTATATGTATCCGTATGTTTCTTCTTTTCTTTAAATACATCAAGAATTTTGAATTTTACGATTATCTATTCTCTAAATGATTGTTTTTGTAGAAACACTAAACTATGAATGCCCTATTTTGAAGATTGACATTTTTACACCTTTCTTAAAATAGTAATTTACTTTGCAATTTTCAGTGAGTTCCTAAACTCTCAAGCTTGTTTTCATAAGTATTTTGACTCCTCGTAAACTTAGATTTGTCCTTACTTAGACAATTAGTCAATTTTTCAAATAGCGTAATATCAATAATTTCAATAAAAAAAAATTTCCCTTAATGACGACTTAAACCTTTAACTTTAATTAATCTTTATATTATTTTACTACTTTGTTGGATCGCCACACATGTATCTTCATTATCTTGGAATTATTACACATTTTGATAATAGTGAGATTAATTATCATTTCTAAACAGACATTTTGATAACAATGAGATTTTTAATCACTTCTAAACACTTAAAATGCTATATACACAATGTGATTTAATTTATCATAAATTTTCATCGCCTCCATTTGCACCAATGACTCTCTAAATATATTTATTCTTCGAATAAGGTTTTATTATTGTAAGAGTAAACGTAGTAGTAATTATAGCCTCGGAGATGCTCAATCATTCGTAATTTATTTTGTCGACGACACTTAATTAGCCTTTACATTTGAGATGTACCAAAACTTCGTTGCCTACCTTTAGTACGCATTTTTAGGAACTTACCCTCAATCGCTTCTCTTTCATTCGTGCTACCCCTTCTTATTTCAAAATATATGCTTTCCAGATGTAGTAGCCAACCCGGAAGTGAACAAATTGTTCCTAATCTCTTCTTTATTAGGCGGCGAATTTACACTTAGTGCTAATTTAGAACGCGACCTAAGGATCAATGCGGATTTAACGCTCAGTGCAGTTAGTGCTTCAGCAAAACTTATAGCTCTCTTAATTCAGATAATATCTAACTAGATGATCTTTTTCGACTAGGTCGCCATGCTTGGATCATGATTTCCATGATCCTAATTTCTCGCAATCTAAATTGTAGAACTCGAATTAAGGAAACACTAATTTGACTATAGCTAAAGAATTGGGCTTTTCCCTTGAGGAAATAAACCCGAAATAATCAAAGAACATTGCAAGTCACCACCTCTCCAACTATATAATTGTATTCGACTGAGTTCTAATAGAATACGTCACGAATTGAATTTCGGGGCGAAATTCTTTCAACCGGGGGAGAATGTGACAACCGTCAAAATTCGAGTCGGTTCTAGATTTGAATAAACTTAGTTGCACATATACGCACGACACATACTGGACTTAGTGACTAGAAGCTCAGTTATAACCTACTAGAAACTTGGAAGCAACTAGAAACAATGGATAATGTACTTAGATTTCACATTGATATGTGAATTCTACAACTACTTAACTGTAGAGGCTATCCATATTCGGGTCACTCTTTGACTCGAACATCTTTTCATGAATCATATACACACATCATGCACTTTACCTAGAAGTAGAAATTAGGTCAAAGTCTCATAGAAACTTAAGTCAAAGTTGAAGACTAGGACTAGTATACTTGATTCCACAATTTCGCTTGAATCTCGGAATCACTACATAGAATGCCAATAAACCGATAAAAATAAATTACAAACATTATTTATAACTATAAAAGAGTTATAATACCATAAGATAATTTAAAGTCTCAAATATTCTATTTATTTTGATATCCAAATTTTTACAAACTCTCAAAAACCCTAAAAACCCTAAAACTTAAATTTTATAAAGTTTAACATCAAGAATTCTATAAAAATAGTTATGAAACTTATAATATTATCTTAAAACAATTAAATTCAGGGAAATATAATCAAGGAAAATAAAAATTTAAGTCATTAACATTCATCCTTAATTTATAAGTCAAAAATCAAGGTTTCATGAATAAAAACTTGATTTTAGTGCACATTTTATATAAAATTTGGATATTTTATAAAATAACTTAAATTTTATAAAACAAAATAAATGAGAAAGGGTTATTATACTCAAAATTTCGGACCCCTCTCTTCCCATATCTCTCTCTCACACTCTCATTCTCCAACACACACACACACATCTCTCTTCTTTCTCTCTCTAGAAAACTCTCTCTACCTTCTCTCTAATTTTTTTTCTCCAAACATCACAACCACAGCCTCTTAACCACGAAATTATGGAGATTCATAAGGGTTTTCAAGCCACAAATAAATTTAAGGTAAAGAACATACATCTCTTGAAGATCCACAACAATGATTTAAGCCATGCATGTGCATTTTACTTCAAAAACCGACTTCTACTTCTTCATCTTCTTCAAACTTGTTTTCTTTTTGTTAAAATGGTTTTTAGAACATGATGGATGTGTTTTAACACCATGCATGTATGATAAACAAGGTTGCATGTTCATGATCTTAGTGCAAAAATCGATTTTAAGGATTAAAACATCAAACTCAAGTTAAGAGTTTTTGAGAAACAAAATTTTGTTCATAAATGCATGTATACATTTTGATAAGTTTTAATCTTTTGATCTCTGGAAACATGACTAAAATATGAGTTTATCATGATATATTTAAAATACTTCAAAAGATTTACTCAAGGAAATGATGAAAACTCACTTTTCTAACCAATCATCATGCATGCAATCTGCCAGATTTCTTTACCTGACTTTAAACTGTCATATCTCACTCATTTCTTAACCAAATTTCGTGATTCTTTTTCTGAAATATAATATTTTGAGTTAGCTTTTAAACCCATCTGACCTCACTGGAAAATTCCAATATTTCGATTTTTACCAATTTTTACAAAACTGTTGCTCAAACAGCACTTTCCTTATGAACATTTGTTTTGTGTTGCATGTTCAAAGGACTTATTCATCACTAAAAGTCATTCAAAAATTATTTTGAACTCTTAATATCATGTATTAGTAGGTACAAAAAGATCTTGATTGAAAAGTCTTTGTAACATGTTGCAAAAATTGTCATAGTAACATCAATAATCTTTACATAAATCACAAGAACCAAGTTTTCTCTATAATTTATTGAGCCTTTAGGCATGGTTTTCAACATCAAAAATAAGAAAACAATTTTTCATTGTTATTAAATTGTATGAAGATGCATTCTGGAAATTTTCAGCTCAATATATATTTTCTTTATTTTTATATGAAAATAATAAGAAAATAGAGTGTTAAATCATATAAAATACTTACACTAGTAAATAAGTTCTGGAAAAATTCTTGGATGATCCTTTAAGTTAATAAACATTCCCCATGAAGTTTCAATGACTTTTGTTACTGTTTAGCATGGTTTTTACTTTTCTTTTTATTTAGCTCTAATAAATCATAAAACCACTTTAGCGAATGTGAAAATATTATTTCTTATTTTTCGCAGCTTGTACCCTGCATTTAAGACTCAGACAAATATTTTGGGAATTTTTCAAAATGTATATCTATTTTTCCATGATTTTTGTGTTTATAATGGACTAAAAACAGGAAAAATAGTTTTACTCATCCAAAATTCATGAAAATTTACCAAAAACTCTTATAATATGTTAGGATGATAAATAAAAATTTTGATTATTTTTATCTTCTGTATGCTATTTTTCTTCTATTTTCCCAAGATTTAATACACTTAAATGTACAAAAATCATAAAAATTGTGTTAAACTTTTTGAAAACACATATTAATAATTTTCCCAGATTATGTACACTGTAAAACAGTTACACAAAAATTATAAGAATTTTTCATGATAATTTACTATTTTTCCATGATTTTATGATTCTTCATGGAATTAAATGGTGAAAAATAGTTAGACAAATCAAAAATTAAAGAAAATTTATCTTAAGGTGTTTGACTTCAATTAAAAATGAAATACAAAGTTTGGGAAAGTTTAGAACTAAATTGATTTCGTTTTGAATATTTAATCATTGGAACACCTCTAAAATGTTAAATATTAACATTTCAATAATGGAAATTTTCCACTTAAATTGTTATATAACAATTGATTCTTTGAAACTTAATTTCCACAGAAAAATGTTTGTAACTTATCAATATTAAATTTTGACACATTATTGGCATAATTCTATTGTAGTAGTAAGTATACTAGTATTAGATTTCAATTAGAGACTCATTAGTGTGTAACATCGTTGTAGGAAAACGATAGTGGTACGAGTGGAGAGTAGATCAAGGCATCATTTGCATCATCTCAATGCATTGTGAGTATTCACGCACTCCCCTATTTTCAGTTTTTATGTTTTGGGGTGGAAAAGCATGTCCTAAACTATTTATGTTCGTTATATTTAGTTGACTCGTATAAACTTGATTACTATATTTTGCATATTGTGAGTATTCACCACTCCCCTATTTTCGGTTTTTAAATGTTTTGGGGTGGAAAAGCATGTCCTAAACTATTTATATTCGTTGTATTTATTTGACTCGTATAAACTTGGCTACTATATTTTATATATAGTGAGTATTCACGCACTCCCCTATTTTCAGTTTTTTTTATGTTTTGGGGTGGAAAAGCATGTCCCGAAAAACTATTATTTGAATGTTGTATTTAAATTGATTTGTATCAAACATGATTGCTATTTTATTGCTATGTCTCTCTATGTATGTCTATGCAACACGGAACATGAGAACTTATCGTATTAAAGCCCTTCCCTTATCTCTAACCATTAACTCTTTGAGCCAATGGCCATTGTGGATAGCGCTATTAGGAATTGACAACTCCTCACTCGCCCTATTGCTGGAGTGCATGATACCATATTCATCTATGGAACGATAAGCATAGATCTTGATAGGGCTTCAGTCATAGGTTTGGTTGAGACTCATTGTTTGCTCATACACATACAAACTCGTTACTCATTATAGCAATAAACTTGTTTATTAATTATAGCAATGAACTTTGTTTCTCATTACAACAACGAACTTTTATTACTGAAAACTTATATACATGTTTCAGCAATGAAATTGTTTGCTCCTTGTAGCAACAAATATGATTGCTCATTTTAGCAATGAAACTTGTTTACTCGTTTGAGTAATGAACTTTATCTTCCATGAGAATATGAATGTTGCATCTTATTCGGGCAACATACTTTATCTCTCATGATGACAAAGAAATTTGTTTTTACAAACTTATTTACTCCTTTTAACAATATACTTTTATTATTGGAAACTTTTATAAAAACTTTGATTTCAATTCATGAACCAATATTATTTTGTTAAACTTGTGAGTACTCACCAACTATTTTTATAGTTGACGCTCGTTTTACATGCTTTTTCAGGAATCATCGAGTAAGTGGCACTTAGGGACACTTCACTTTTAGGAGCATTCGCATGTGTTGTATTTCAATTTACATTGTAATTTCTTTTAAAAGTTGTTCAAACCCATCGTATATTTGTAATGATTTTTAATACTATGGTTGGTGTTGTCTTTTAACTTTTGCTATGAAACCCTTTATACTGCCACGCCTCGTGTTTCCGCTTTAGCGGGGTGTGACATTTACCTTCGGGATAAAAGCGATATCTGTCGGCCCCTCGATGATTTAAAGATGATACATGTGAGTGCTTGGCCAAGCCAGGACTGATTTGATTTGTTCAATCAGTCAGTCATCATGAATCGGAAATCGGGAAACAACAAATGGACAGAGAGAATGATTGATAATCCATGTCTCAGTCCATATGATATCTAGAATGGAGGAATATATGATCCCTTATCTAATGGACTAGTCATTGACAAAGGTCAGAGTTCATCGACAAGGTCAGAGTTCGACAGAAGCTTTTGAGAGCTACGATTGCTGATCGGTTCCTGAAGTCATACGCAATAATAGTTTTAGACTTATCCAAGTGGGAGACTGTTGGATTAATGTCTAAGTCCATAACTATAATTGGTAAGACTTGACCCGACCCGGCATGGTCCATTTGGGTTGCATGGCATCATGCATTTGGATAGACTATAATGAGAGAAATAACACTTAAGGTTGGTTAATATATTATAAGTTCTAATATATTAATAAGGTTATTTAATTAGTATTGATCAAGAATTAATTTGGAATTAATTAAGTGATCAAAAGGAGACTAATTAAATATATGGGTTGATTGTGTAAATCATTCATTCTTATATATGTGGGCTTGTGATCCAAGATTCCTTATGTTGGACTAAGTCCATGGGGTGACACATGGATACTCCATGGAGGTTAAAATCCATGGAGCATAAGGAATGGGTAAAGTTATGAGTTACATGGTGTAACCCTAATAGCCACCATATAAAAGAATCCAATGGCTCAAGAAATCGTGCACTAATGTGTGAGTGTGAGGTCTAGACGATTTCAAGGAGTGTTCAAGTTTTTCTCAAGTTATTCCAAGTGTATTTGGTGTTGTGTGAACCATTTGAGGTGTCACACTTGGGGCACTAGGCACTCAAGCTTCATGAAGACATTCTACATCAAAGAGGTGTGTATTCTATCTTGTTATATTTATTATTTTGTATGCCAGATTAGGATAATACCTTGGATGTTCATAATTGTATGTATAATAGAGAAAACATAGATCCAAGGTATTTAAGGTTGCATGTACACTTAGGAGTGTTAGAATGCTCATAACCCAATATTATTTATATGAGATCTTGGGACATGTTTTGTGATGATACAGAGATTTATTATGATTTTGTGATTTTTATGTGGTGGAAAGTATGTTTTGAAATGAAAAATTGTTTTGAAAAATTGGGTGTTACAAGTTGGTATCAGAGCCTTGGTTTGAGGGATTCGGGTGCATCTTCGGATGAATCCGAACTCAAACTGAGGAGATGAGAAAGTTTTAATAAAATAAACAAATTTTCTAAAAGAATAAAAGATTTTGAGAAAGGCAGAAGGAAGCAGTGTGTACGATCAGCCAGCGCCCGAACGGTGATTTCCCAAAATACCCTTACCTTATGTGTTATGAGATATTATGAGGTATTATGCATGCTTGAGTAGGCTAGGTGATCATATTAGGACTAGAGTGGCCTGATCTGTGATGCCTTAGCCTAGGAATGATTTTGCTGCTATATGATGCTTGAGAGCGAATAGGTAGCAGTGAGGAGCTGTTGGGAGGCCTACCGAAGGGTAGCCTATGCCAGTGAGATGTAGTGTACTTGTGATCTTGAATCCAAGGAGGAGGACTTAGAGTGAATGCTGATGCGGTGTGGATGGTAGTATAGGGCCCGTACTACTAAAGACACTGGAGCAGTGTGCACCCTAAGTAAGAATCCATTGGGTACTAAGGAGCAAGTAGGGACGCGCCACTGGCCAGGGACTAGCGAGGGGGTTGTGAGCGATGAGGAGCTCCGCCAGATGATTCATGATGAGGTGGCTGCTGCCATCCGCGCTGAGATTCCAGAGATGTTCGGGTCTATCAAGACCATGATGATGGAGGCTTTTGATGAGCGGTACGCCGCTCTTACTGATGCAGCTGTTGCTGCGGCCACCGCAGCCGTTGCTGCTGCCAGGCCGCAGGGGGGTGACTCGTTGCTGTACAGAGAGTTCAGCAACACGAAGCCACCAGAGTTTGATGGGACGCAGGATCCGATTGCTGCTATGAGATGGATTACCGATGTTGAGGGTTGTTTTTATACCTGCTCGTGTCCAGAGCATCTGAGGGTTCGGTTTGCGCTGAACCAGCTTCGCTTGGGAGCGAAGGACTGGTGGAAGTTTGTGACGGCAAACTTCACTACTGCAGAGCTGACTGCGGTGACCTGGGAGAGGTTCACCACGATGTTTCGAGATGATTATGTTCCTCCGGTGGAGAGGGAGCGATTGGCTCAGGAGTTCTTGACCCTCAAACAGGGTACTTATTTGGTTATTGTGGTTACCCGGAACTTTCATGAGAGGGCGATGTTCTGCCCTGAGCAGGTGTCTACTGAGCAGGCACGTATGAGCCAGTACTTGGGTGTTTTGAGGAGGGATATACGGGAGTTCGTGTCGAACTCGACTTATCGGACATTTGCTGAGCTCCAGCCAAATGCCCGGAAGAGGGAGATTGAGCTGGAGACGCAGGCCAGGGAGGAGGCCGAGTCTCAGAGGGTGGATCGGCGACCGGCACAGTCTCAGCCGGCAGCCAAGCGGGCAAAGCCCGCTGATTCGAGATCTGGGGGTCCGAAGGGCCGCACTTGTGGAAAGTACGGCAAGAGCCACGAGGGGACATGTAGAGCTGGGGTGTGTTATAAGTGTGGGAAGGAGGGGCATTATGTGAGGGACTGCCCCAAGGGATTCACGGTTTGCTTTCATTGCAACCAGACCGGCCATCGGAAGGCCGAGTGCCCACAGCTACTGCAGAGATCAGCGCAGGGATCTGCGACTGCTGTTCGAGCTACAGAGAGTTGGCCGGCGAAGGCCGAGGCGCCGAAGGCTCGCGGGAGAGCCTTCCAGTTGACATCGGAGGAGGTCCGCGCAGCACCCGATGTGGTAGCTGGTATGTATTCTTTCCTCTGTTTATATTGAGTTTGTGATATTATGCTTATTCTGAGGTATGCATAGGTACATTTCTTGTGTGTTCTGTACCTGCTTTGGTGTTGTTTGACTCGGGTGCGAGTCGGTCATTTGTGTCGATAGCGTTTAGTCGACACATCAGTGTTCAGCGAGAGGCGTTGAGTCAACCTCTACGAGTTTCTATAGGCGACAAGCGAGCAGTGTATGCTACTGATGTGATTCGAGGATGTGTACTCGAGATCTTCGGTGTCGAGTTCCCGATAGATCTGGTCCCGATTGCTATGGGGGACGTATGTGTCATAGTAGGCATGGATTGGTTGAGCCGATTTGGGGCTGTGATAGACTGCGAGCGACAGTTGGTGGATACGAGAGTAGATGCAGAGAGACCGAGGTCGGTCGATGAGGTCCCGATAGTGCGTGAGTTCCCGGATGTTATCCCTGAGGAGTTGCTGGGTGTACCTCCCGAGAGGCAGGTAGAGTTCCGTATTGAATTGGTTCCGGGGGCAGCGCCTATCGCCAAGGCGCCCTATCGCCTTGCGCCACCAGAGATGCAGGAGTTATCCTTGCAGCTTCAGGAGCTGCTGGGGAAGGGGTTTATACGGCTGAGTAGCTCGCCGTGGGGAGCGCCGATCCTTTTTGTCAAGAAAAAGGATGGTTCACACCGGATGTGCATTGATTACTGGGAACTGAACAAACTGACGGTCAAAAACCGTTACCCCTTACCGAGGATCAACGATTTATTCGATCAGTTGCAGGGAGCATCTTGGTTTTCCAAGATCGACTTGAGATCTGGATATCATCATATGAGAGTACGAGATGAGGATATCCAGAAGACAGCATTCAGGACTCGTTACGGGCATTACGAGTTCGTGGTGATGCCTTTCGGGCTCACCAATGCACCGGCGACATTCATGGATCTCATGAACAGAGTATGCAGACCGATGTTGGATCGTTCGGTGATCGTGTTCATCGATGACATATTGGTGTATTTGAGATCCAGAGAGCAGCATGAGGAGCATTTGAGAGAGTTACTTGGAGTTTTGAGATCGAAGAGGCTTTATGCCAAATTCTCCAAGTGTGATTTCTGGTTACGAGAGGTCCGTTTCCTAGGGCACCTCATTAACCAGAATGAGATTTTGGTCGATTCGGCCAAGATTGAGGCAGTGATGAGTTGGGAGGTGCCAAGATCCCCCACCAAGATCAGGAGTTTCCTCGGGTTGGCCGGCTATTATAGGAGATTTATCAGGGATTTCTCCAAGATCATCGTGCCACTCACCAGATTGACCCGGAAGGGTGTTGCTTTTTCATGGGGCCCAGAGAAGCAGGCCTCCTTCGAGACACTTCGCCAGAGACTATGCGAAGCCCCGATGTTATCCCTTCCGGAGGGAATGGAGGACTTTGTGGTGTATTGTGACGCATCGATATCGGGGCTGGGAACGGTGCTAATGCAGAGAGGGCATGTGATAGCATACGCATCGAGACAGCTGAAGCCTCACGAGGCGAGGTATCCCACCCACGATCTGGAGATGGGGGCAGTAGTGTTCGCCCTCAAGATCTGGCGTCACTACCTGTACGGGGTTCGGTGTACCATATACACGGACCATAAGAGCTTGAAGTATTTGATGGATCAGCCCAACCTGAACATGCGTCAGAGCAGATGGTTGGATGTGGTGAAGGACTTGTTGGGTTTTGAGCATTCTAACACTTCCTAAGTGTACATGCAACCCTATTAAACCTTGGATCTATGTTTGTCTAAGATACATGCAAAATATTATTTTCCAAGGTTTATAACCTATCTAGCATGGCATGGAGTACTTTTAACCATAAAAGAACTAGATGAATTACATACCTTTTGTTGATTGTTGATTCCTTGGAGTTTGAGAGCCAAGCACCAATAATGTGAATGCCTCAAATGGAAATCACAAATCACCACAAACTTGGAAAAGATGTATGAGAGAGTATACTAAGTCTTGATTTTGGCCACCACACTTACACACACATTAGTGTCTTTTTCATGCAACATAAGCTTGTTTATATAGTATACATGGTTAGGGTGAACCCCTAATAACCCATGTCTTTTCCTCTTCCAAGGATCCATGGGTAAAAGCTCCATGGATCATCCATGGGCTTCCATATAAGCTTAGCCCATTCCCAAATGAGTGTTAGCCCACACCATATAAATATAATAGCCCATGATTTAATTAGTCTTCCTTTTAATCACTAAATTAATTCATAATTAATTCAAGATTAAAACTAATTAGGTAACATGACTTTATATTAATATATTATAACTTATAATATATTAATAAATCGTAAGTATACAACTCTCATAAAATTATCCATAACTAGTTTGGGTGAAGTGCAACCCAAATGGACCATGCCGGGTCGGGTCAAGTATATACCAAATAAGTTATGGACTTAGACACCTTATCCAACAGGACTATGATTGCGAGATCCTGTACCACCCGGGCATATATTATAACTTATAATATATTAATAAATCGTAAGTATACAATTCTCATAAAATTATCCATAAATAGTTTGGGTGAAGTGCAACCCAAATGGACCATGCCGGGTCAGGTCAAGTATATACCAAATAATTTATGGACTTAGACACTTTATCCAACAGACTCCCACTTGGATAAGTCTAATAACTGTATTTGCCTATATTACTTCAGGAACCAACCGGCAATCGTAGCTCTCGAAAACTCTTGTGAACGATGAAGCCCCATTTTAGATAAGTGATCATATAATCCTCTGCTCTCATGATATCAGCCGGACAAATACATGGAACAATGTCTTACTTATTGTCTAGCAGTTGTTTCTCGATTTCCGATTTGTTTGACAAAGAACTTAACTGAACAAATCAATTTAGTTCTGACCAGACCCAGTACATGGATCAACACAAAATCATCGAGGGGCCCAGATATCGCTTCTATTTCTAGAAGGAACAGATAAACTTCGACTCATATGCTTGTTCTACTACTTGTTGAATTGTACAAAAAGGCACGTTTTATAACATCAAGTTACTGATGCGTTTACGTGCAATCAAAGCACAACCAATTCATAGGTAACAACTCATATCTCTAGGTTTGAAGACTTGTATGATATTATCGTCTCACGATCACTCGAGATAAATTCCATGAAGTGATACAAGTGAGCGTGGGTTTATTCCAATACTCATAACTTATGAGCACTCATGAACGTTGTAGCAACCATTGCTATGTCTAAACACCTTTAGCCATCTACAAACCCAATTCATGACAATCTTGATTCATACCTACTTCTGACGTATGACCGATTGTGGAGGTTTGAATAATTATTCTGGAAGTCAAAACATGCAAAACTGAAACAATAGTAAATAATTGACAATAATAGTAACACTTTACTCATAAATAAATCACACATTTTATTCATCATCAAACGTCGATTACATTTTACAAGTTTTAGAAAAGGCTATCTAATCTGTAAAACTAATATCGTCCCTCATCTCGATGCGCCTCGCATGCTGCAAATGCTTCACCCTCGTCAGTCCCTTCGTAAGGGGATCCGCAGGGTTCTCATCTGACGATATCCTCTTTGCCACGAGGAGTCCCTCTTCTATCTTGTGTCTTATGAAGTGATATTTTCTGTCAATATGTCGGGATCTGCCATGATCTCTTGGTTCCTTGGCTAAGGCAACCGCACTATTGCTGTCACAGAAAATCTCCATAGGCTCCTTAATAGCTGGTACAACTCCAAGGTCTCCGATGAAGTTCCTCAGCCATATCGCCTCCTTTGCCGCTTCACTCGCTGCTATGTACTCTGATTCACAAGTCGAATCAGCTACAGTGTCCTGTTTGGAACTCTTCCAAGTGATTGCCCCTCCATTTAAGTTAAAGACCCAGCCCGACTGCGATCGGAAGTTATCCCTATCAGTATGAAAGCTAGCATCACTATACCCTACTACTCTCAAGTCATCACTCCCACCAAGGGTAAGGATCCAATCCTTAGTCCTCCGCAGGTACTTGAGAATATTCTTTATCGCAGTTCAATGAGCCTTGCCAGGGTTCCCCTGATATCTGCTGACCATGCTCAAAGCGAAGGCCACATCAGGACGGGTACAAGTCATAGCATACATGATCGAACCAACAGCGGAAGCATAAGGTAATCGACTCATCTCAGCTATCTCATCTTCTGTACTCGGGCTCTGAGCCTTGCTCAGTTTGGCATTGCTTTGGATCGGTAATTCTCCTTTCTTGGAATTCTGCATGTTGAACCTTTTCAACACCTTATCCAAGTAGATACTCTGACTAAGTCCAATTAGTCTTTTACTCCTTTATCTTAATATCCTTATCCCTAGGATATAGGTAGCTTCTCCAAGGTCCTTCATAGCAAAGCACTTCCCAAGCCAAGACTTAAGCTCCTGCAAGGTTGGGAGGTCATTTCCTATGAGTAGTATGTCATCCACATACAGTACCAAAAAGCTAACTATACTCCCACTAGCTCTGACATACACGCAGGACTCATCTTCACTTCTTGAGAAACCAAACTCTTTGACCTTCTCATCGAAACAAAGATTCCAACTTCGAGATGCTTGTTTCAATCCATAAATGGATTTCTCAAGCTTGCACACTCTATTGTGGTACTCTGCACTGACAAAACCTTCTGGCTGATTCATGTAAACATCCTCAGCCAACTTTCCGTTAAGGAAAGCGGTTTTGACATCCATTTGCCATATTTCATAATCATGAAATGCAGCAATGGCTAGCATAACCCTAATAGACTTAATCTTTGCTACTCGTGAAAAGGTTTCATCATAATCAATACCCTGAGTCTGAGTGAACCCCTTCGCAACCAGTCGAGCCTTATAAGTGTGCACCTTCCCATCCATGTCGGTCTTCTTCTTGAAGATCCATTTGCACCCGACTGTCTTACGACCTGGTACATTGTCAACCAAGTTCCAAACTTGATTGTCATACATGGACTGTATCTCGCTGTCCATAGCCTCCTTCCATTTAGTAGACTTTGGGCCTGCCATGGCTTCCTTAACACTGTTAGGTTCATCCAGATTTACCAGTGTACTGTCACTGATAAATGTATCACCTTCCGTAGTAATATGAAATCCATAATAAAACTCAGGTGTGTTCCTAACCCTTGTGGAACGCCTCGGAAGTATAGACTCGTCAGCTGGATCAACAGGAATTTCCTCCTCAAGTTGATTGCTAGTGTCTGAGGTTCCTTCACCAATTGAGTCTTGAATTTCTTCAAGGTCAATTTGCCTCCCACGGTCTCCTTGGTTTATAAATTCTCTCTCTCTCGAAAGACCCCTCTCCTAGCCACAAAAACCACATTCTCATTGGGTCTGTAGAAGAGGTAACCAAAGGATTTTTGTGGGTAGCCGATGAAAATACACCTTTCACTTCGAGGTTCGAGCTTGTCATGAGTTTCGCGCCTCACGAAAGCCTCGCAACCCCAAATCTTGATATGGTCCAAATTGGGAACTTTCCCAGTCCACATTTCATGAGGTGTTTTGGCAACCTTCTTTGTAGGGACTAGATTAACGATGTGGGCGGCAGTCTCTAAGGCATACCCCTCAAAAGAGATTGGTAGCGAAGCTCGACTCATCATAGAGCGAACCATGTCCAACAAAGTTTGATTGCGCCTCTCAGCTACACCATTCAGCTGTGGTGTCCTGGGAGGTGTCAATTGTGAGACAATCCCACACTCCTTAAGATAGTCGAGGAATTCAGTACTAAGATACTCACCACCTCGATCGGATCGAAGCATCTTAATGTTCCTGCCCAATTGATTTTCTACTTCTTGTTTAAACTCTTTAAACCTTTCAAAAGTTTCTGACTTATGTTTGATTAAATAGACATAACCATATCTACTAAAATCATCAATAAAAGTCACATAATAGCGATTAGCATCCCTTGTGGTGGTTTTGAATGGTCCACATACATCAGTATGTATAAGGTCCAACAAACCCTCACCCCTTGCACAAGTACCAGTGAAGGGTGATTTTGTCATTTTTCCAAGTAGACAAGACTCACAACTATCATCCGACTTGAGGTCGAACGACTCCAAGACTCCATCCTTTTGGAGCTGGCCTATGTGTTTCTTGCTTACATGTCCAAGACGACAATGCCACAAAGATGCTTTATCCAAGCTAGTAGAAGAATCAATACACAATACATTATTTCCTAAATTATCTACAACCGATACAGCTTCATACACACCATCACAAGGTAATGCTTTAAAATAAAGAACATTATTAAAGAAAGCATTAATACTACCAACTTCATTATCAAAAGAAAAGGTAAAACCTTGCTTGTACAAAGCATGAAAGGAAATAATATTCCTCGCCATTTCAGACGAGTACACACATTTATTCAAATCTAGCTTTAACCCACTATCTACCAACAAAGTATAAACTCCAATCTTGGTAATAGGTGCAACCTTCTTGTTCCCCATGATTAAGTTTATCTTTCCGTGCTCCACATCCTCACTTCTTCTTAGGCCCTGCAAGTCACAACAGATGTGAATACCACAACCTGTATCAAGAACCCAAGAATTAGAATATGGTGAGTTATTAGACAATATAGTGTAAATACCTGCATGGGATGGTTTCACTTTCCCATCCTTGACATCCTGCAAGTACTTTGGGCAGTTTCGCTTCCAGTGCCCCTTATTTTGACAGTTGAAGCATTCAACATCCTTAGGGATGGCAGAAGGAGTGATAGAACCACCTTTGGTTCCAGATGAGGAGCCTTCAAGGGACTTTCCCTTGGTACCCTTCGAAGGGTGCTTCCTCTTCTTCCCTTTGCCTTGCCCGATAGCCAAAATAGGGGTAGTAGTAGGAGTAGGAGTAGCAACCGACTTATTCTTAAGACCACTTTCGGCAGTCTTCAGAAGTCCTTGAAGCTTACTGAGTGTGACTTCCTCCTTGTTCATGTGGTATGTCATATGAAATTGATCATAACACGATGGCAAGGAGTGAAAAATGATATCAATTTCCAACTCCTCAGGGAAGTTCACATTCAGTTTCATTAGACGGTCCACATACCTTTGCATTTTCTACATGTGGCTCGTGATTGGTTCGCTATCCTTCATACGGGTAGTGATCATGGAGGAGATTATTTCATACCGCTCTTGACGAGCACTCTGATGGTACCTTTCCATCAGATCTTGATGCATCTCAAAAGGGTAATAGTCCTCATAGGACTTT
The DNA here is from genome assembly GCF_052849685.1 of Lactuca virosa. Classification (NCBI taxonomy): domain Eukaryota; kingdom Viridiplantae; phylum Streptophyta; class Magnoliopsida; order Asterales; family Asteraceae; genus Lactuca; species Lactuca virosa. The sequence continues at coordinate 60,459,414 of NC_136426.1, read as the reverse complement.
TGGAGTTCAGCTGTCATGATGGCCATCATGATGCATGCCACCTTGGTGGCATCTCTTTCATGTGCCTGATACTCAGCGACCTCCTCAGGAGTAGCAGTGGACTCATCAAGCTCCTTTAGCTCCTTATCGAGGACATATTCCTTGTCCTCATAACGAGTAACCATCCTGATGTTCCGGATCCAATCCATGAAGTTGGAACCATCAAAGATGACCCTCCCACAAAGGTTCATGAGGGAAAAGGAGCCAGTAGGGTTAGAGCCCGAAGCTTTGTTGTTGGAAGACATCTGAAAAGAAGAAAACAAGTTTAGATTAGGTATATGTCGAATCCTTAATAATACACCCAAATGTAATATTAAGGCTAGGATCCAACACAATATATTATAACTTAGAAGAGGGATGCCGTAATCTAAGCTATAATATATTTGAAGGTAGGTGAATGACGATTCACTAATTTCCACCATGAAAACGAAATGAATTATTAGGTTTAATTGGTTTTTGAAATTCCTAGATTCTTTTGAGATTCATTAAACTTTTCAATGGCATGTTTCAATCTCGATTGTGCCCTTCGAGTTTTGTGACTGGGATGCCGAGGATCACAAAACAAGGTGTGAATAACCATGCAAATTCACTTGGTACCCTTAATATTATCACCTAATCAATGTGCCGGTTAACCACACACGCTCCACCGATCTATGATAAACATTAAGTCACCCTTCGTGATGCTTACTAGTCCAAGTTAGTGTGCCGGTTAACCACACACGCTCCACCAACGACTTGGTAAGGTACAAAGTGTGAATTTCATGGGTTAGCACCATATTCACATTTTCCTAAAGTAACTAAGATTGGGAATTTATAAAAGGTTTAGTTACTTTATAATATTCATCATACTTTTAATGAGAATTTATAAGTCCTTGTCCTACCCGTTCGGCTAACGACCCTCCACCAGTCAAGCAAGCGGTGGGTGAGAGTGGACACCAATTAAGTTGCCATTTTATAGGCAACAACCTTATACCCACCTTATAGACTGGTTTCGTGAATGAGGCGTACTAGCGGTAAGACGACTTTGATCTTATACATATATATAATAATTAACCACTAATGTTATAAATAGTATAAGGGTTGAATTTTAACTTTTAAAACTCTAAGGGTTTGGAATTAAAGTATATTAAAGTGTGTGTAACTTTACAAATTCCAAAACTTGAGGACAAGTTTTGAAACTATTCAAAACTTTTCATTTCATAACTTATGAATTAAAGGTTCATAAAAATGAAGACTCTTAATTTCCATGTAACTTATGTGTTTTAAGTGTGTGTTTAAAAGAAGTGACCTTTGGATATCCATAACTTGAGGACAAATTATGGACTCCATTAAAACACATAAATGATCAAGAATTAATCCTAAACAATTCAGCAAATAATTCCTATCATCTTCTAAATTCATAAGAACATGGACATGATCATCAAAGTTTCAGGAATTATATGAACACATACAAAGCATGAAATTTTGATATAAGCTATTGTAAATGGATTAGAACAACCATTACACCAACTAAAACAAGTTTTAAAACACCAAAACAGTTTAGGGTAATGTTTCTAGTCCATTTCCAGCAGCAAAAGTCGAAAATCTGCATTCTGAGGCTCCTACTCGCCGAGTGCACGAACCTACTCGCCGAGTAGGATGAGTTTACTCATGAACTTGGCGAGTCCCCCCCGTGGACTCGGCGAGTTCATCAGGCAGACAGCAAAAAATTCGACTTTTTTCACTATTTTGCATCAAGTATCAAACAAACAAGCCTAGTCTCTGATACCACTGTTGGGTTTTGAGCATTCTAACATTTCCTAAGTGTACATGCAACCCTATTAAACCTTGGATCTATGTTTGTCTAAGATACATGCAAAATATTATTTTCCAAGGTTTATAACCTATCTAGCATGGCATGGGGTACTTTTAACCATAAAAGAACTATATGAATTACATACCTTTTGTTGATTGTTGATTCCTTGGAGTTTGAGAGCCAAGCACCAATAATGTGAATGCCTCAAATGGAAATCACAAATCACCACAAACTTGGAAAAGATGTATGAGAGAGTATACTAACTCTTGATTTTGGCCACCACACTTACACACACATTAGTGTCTTTTTCATGCAACATAAGCTTGTTTATATAGTGTACATGGTTAGGGTGAAATCCTAATAACCCATGTCTTTTCCTCTTCCAAGGATCCATGGGTAAAAGCTCCATGGATCATCCATGGACTTCCATATAAGCTTAGCCCATTCCCAAATGAGTGTTAGCCCACACCATATAAATATAATAGCCCATGATTTAATTAGTCTTCCTTTTAATCACTAAATTAATTCATAATTAATTCAAGATTAAAACTAATTAGGTAACATGACTTTATATTAATATATTATAACTTATAATATATTAATAAATCGTAAGTATACAACTCTCATAAAATTATCCATAACTAGTTTGGGTGAAGTGCAACCCAAATGGACCATGCCGGGTCGGGTCAAGTATATACCAAATAAGTTATGGACTTAGACACCTTATCCAACAGGACTATGATTGCGAGATCCTGTACCACCCGGGCAAAGCTAATGTTGTAGCTGATGCCCTGAGTCGCAGGGCGGAGAGTGCCCCGATACGAGATGTTTGTATGAGATTGACAGTGATGACTCCGGTGTTGGACACCATTCGAGGGGCGCAGGCTGAGGCCATTAGGCCAGAGAACCGGAAGAGAGAGCGGGTTATTGGATAGGTATCGGAGTTCGTTACCGATGGTCGAGGACTTATGACCTTTCAGGGTCGAATTTGGGTACCGTTCGTGGGTGGAACGCGTACCATCTTGATGGAGGAGGCGCATAGATCGAGGTTCTCGTTCCATCCCGGGGCCACTAAGATGTATTTGGACATGAAGAGAGAGTATTGGTGGCCCTGTATGAAGAGGGATGTTGCATGGTTCGTAGAGAGGTGCTTGACCTGTCGCAGAGTTAAGGCCGAGCACCAGAGACCGCATGGTAAATTGCAGCCGTTGGAGGTTCCCGAATGGAAATGGGAACAGATTACCATGGATTTTATCACCAAATTGCCGAGGACTGCTAGGGGGCGTCGATGCAATTTGGGTGATTGTAGACAGGTTGACGAAGAGCGCTCACTTCCTTGCTATCAGTGAGAGCTTTTCCGCTGAGAGGTTGGCAGAGTTGTACGTGAGCGAGGTGGTATCACGGCATGGAGTGCCGATCTCAATCGTCTCAGATCGAGATGTGCATTTCACTTCCAGATTCTGGAAGAAGTTTCATGAGGAGTTGGGTACGAGGCTGCATTTTAGTACCGCATACCACCCACAGACAGACGGGCAGAGTGAGCGGACGATTCAGACTCTCGAGGACATGCTTCGGGCATGTGTATTGGACTTTGGAGGGAGTTGGGACACATATTTACCCTTGGCAGAGTTTTCCTACAACAACAGCCATCATTCGAGCATCGGTATGCCACCCTTTGAGTTGTTGTATGGGAGGAGGTGTCGGACTCCCATTTGTTGGGGTGAGGTCGGGCAACGTGTGATGGGTAGTACGGAGATTGTGCTTCAGACGACCGAGCAGATTCAGCAGGTCAGGCAGAGGTTACTGACGGCCCAGAGCCGTCAGAAGAGTTATGCGGATAGACGACGGTCCGAGCTCGAATTTCAGCTCGAATTGTCATGAATTGTTGAAATGGTTAAATCAAAAAGATGAGTCATACTTCGTTCCAAAACAATTCTTAGAGTCATACTCCAAGATTGTAACTTGAGTGACATATCTTAAAGAGGGTTTGTTAACACTAGTCAAATGTAAGAGTAGAAGGTTATCTACTCTTGTACATTTGAAATTGGTAAGTTGTGATGTTTTGGATAAAACAGAGACCAACTTAGGCCAATTGTGTAAAGTGTTAGTCTTGATAAAGCATCCGCACTATCTCTTGAATATTTGACAAGGGAGTCTTATATGTCAAGAGGACAGTGGGAGTCTTAAAGCTCTTGAAAGTTTCAAGACTTAATTAAGAATAAAACCTAAAGTCCTTCACTAGCACACGACTTGAGGTTTATAACCTATCGTGTTGAAATTTTTGTGCCTATTCAAGTTGGCTTTGCATAGGAGTTCTGAGAGTTCTCAATTGGTTGCACAACTACTTGGAAGCAATGGCAGGCACCTGAGCTGCCAAATGGCAAGAATTTAAGATTGCACAAGTTTAATCAATATAAGTTTGGATTTGTCACTAACCTTGTCTTGTGATTATGGTTTTGACAAATTCACTTGGATAAGAACACATACACTATTAAATCTAAGTGTCATAAGGTTTCTCTCCGATTCATGAAAATGATGGTGAGGAAACACTTTCACTAAGTAGATTTTAGCTAGATAGCAATTGTGATATTTGCATTCTCAAAGTCGTTAGTGGAGCGTGCGTGGTTTACCGGCACACTAACATGGACTTGTGAGAAGTGGCAAAGGTCTGAACAATTGAGACTATGATTACGACATCCCTTTTCATACTTCTAAAATTGTTTAGACACACATGTGAGCTATCTAAGAGAGGTGTATGATTTTGATAAAGTTTTATCAAAACAATCTAGTATCAGATATCTGAACTTTGGTAAGAAAGTCAGCTGATTTCTGAGTACATGTCAAAGCTAGTGGGAGCATAAGTGTTATGCTAATAATCATCATGTTAGTGGGAGCATGATAATTATGACAAAGGTTGCAAGTTAGCAATGTTAATTATAGAAAACAAAAGTTTCAATTGGTGTGGTTGCAGGGGTTGAAAAAGTTGTTTTGCTATAATTAAGGGAGAGGAAATTATACTTCATTTCAATTCTAAAAGCTTAGATTGAGATTTTAATCGTATTTAATCAAGGATATATATATGAATTTCATGTTGGAATGGCTCAACATAAGGAAATTCTATATATGGGTCCATTATTTGCGTTCTAAAATTCGATTATGATTACCGCATCCCTTTTCATAATCTGAATTTTGAGAACTTGGCAAATTGAAATGGAAATATTATAGCAAAAGACTGGTTTAGTCTTTATGTGAGACATCATGAATCGTGTCCCATATGCTTCGGATATAGGATCGATTACATGTGCTATATTCATCCTTTCTAAAATTTTCCAAATGCCTGGGGCATTATGAAGGGAAAAGGTCTAGAATTGGATATGACTAAAATGATTAAGCAATTGTCGAGGACAATCTAAGGTTTACCAAAGATTGGTTGCTCAAGGACAGTTGGAAGTATAATGTTAATTCTGGAAGGACCATATTGACATAATCTGTAAGGAGGCAAATCTTGTTCAGAAGTGATAGTCAAAATGGAATATTGAAATGTTTCAAAGTTAGAAATTATTCAATCTGTGTAAGATTAGGAAACTTAATGAAAGAAGGATGTTTCCAAGGAGCTGATCTCCTTTGGAATGCTCTGTAGTGATTGTTGTCAAGTCTTTCTGACTTCGTGCATAATCATTAAGAGGATCAATGCATATAAGTTTAGAATCTAACAGATTTCAGTAAATGGCATGAATTTGGAATTCTTGCATTTGCAGTAAGGATTTGGGACTGTGAAAAGAGGATCATTGGAGTGATGTTCAGTTGATCTATTTTACAAAGTAAAGATCATAGACAAACATAGTATGCATACTTGGTGTATGGCATGACTAGTGTTTAGAAAACATAGTGTACATGCTTGGAGCATGGGACAACTATTGTTTTAAATTCAAGTATAAAGTTGATAAAACCGAAACAATGAATAATGAGTAATCAGTATGGTGATAAATAAAAGTGTTTATTTATATTCATAGGGTTTGATATCATATTTGATTCATTTATTCTTGTGTTTCACTTTGCATGTTTTGACTTCCAGAATAACTAAGTCGCTCTTCCTGAATGATTAAGTTATTCAAACCATCCACAGTCGGTCATATGTTGGAAGTAGAATCAAGACTGTCATGGGTTGGTTTGTAGAGGTCCAAGTTGGTGGACAAAGTGGTGCTACAACACTCATGAGTGCTCATAAGTTCTAAGTATTGGATTCAACCCGCGCTCATTTGAATCACTTCATGGATTTTATCACGAGTGATCATGAGACGATAATATCTTATATTCTTCAAACCTAGAGATATGAGTTGTTACTATGGGTGGGTTTAACCTTCCCATCCTTTACATCTTGCAGATATTTAGGGCAGCTTCGCTTGAAGTGTCCCTTATCCTGGCAATAGAAGCATTGTGCTTCCTTTGGGTTTGAAGAAGGAGTAATGGGACCTTTCTTTGTCCCACTTGAAGAGGAACCATCAAGAGTCTTACCCTTGGTACCCTTCGAAGGGTTTTTCCTCTTCTTACCCTTTCCCTGCCCAATAGCCAGAATAGGGGCTGTTGAAGGAGTAGAAGTAGCAACCGCTTTACCCTTAAGGCCATTTTTAGCTGTCCTTAAGAGTCCTTGAAGTTTGCTAGGTGTGACTTCCTCCTTGTTCATATGATAAGTCATACGAAACTGATCATAACTTGGAGGTAAAGAATGGAGAATGATGTCAATCGCCATTTCCTCAGGAAAGTCAACATTTAGCTTCAGCAACCGGTCAACGAACCTTTGCATCTTCTGCAAGTGACCGGTGATGGGTTCACCATCCTTCATCCTTGCGGTTATCATGGATGAGATGATTTCATACCTCTCCTGACGCGCGCTCTGATGGTACCTTTCCATCAGATCCAGGTGCATCTCATAGGGGTAGAAATCTTCATAGGATTTTTGAAGTTCAGGAGTCATGGTGGCCATCATGATGCATGCTACTTTAGTAGCATCCTTTTCATGTGCAACAAACTCCGCAAACTCTTCAGGAGTAGCAGTGGCTTCACTCACAACCTTAAGCTCCCTATCAAGGACATATTCTTTGTCCTCATAGCGGGTAATCATTCTGATGTTTCTGATCCACTCATTGAAATTGGATCCATCAAAGATGACCTTACCACACAAGTTCATAAGGGAAAAGGAGCCTGTTGGGTTTGAGCCAGAAGCATTGTTGGAAGACATCTGAAAGGAAACAAAGACAAGTTTCATTAGATTAGCAATCCTTAATAATTCACCCAAATGAAATATTAAGGCTAGGATCCAACAAACTATTTATAGTTGGAAGAGGGATGCCGTAATCCATACTATAAAATATTTGAAGGTAGGTAAATGACGATTTACCAATTTCCACCATAAGAACGAAATATTTTATTATTAGGTTTTATTGGTTTTGAAACTCCTAGATCTTTTGAGATACATTGAACTTTTCAATGGCATGTTTGAATCTCGATTGTGCCCTCTCAAGTTTGTGACTGGGATGCCGAGGATCACAAACAAGGTGTGAATAACCATACAAATTGACTTGGTACCCTCAACAATATTACCTAATCGATGTGCCGGTTAACCACACACGCTCCACCAATCTATAATAAAGTCAAGTTACCCTTTGCCACTCTTACTAGTACATGTTAGTGTGCCGGTTAACCACACACGCTCCACTAACGACTTGGTAAGGTACAAAGTGTAATTTTATGGGCTAGCACCAATTTCACATTTTCCTAAAGTAACTAAGATTGGGAATTTATAATGTATAGTTACTTTATAATTCATTATACTTTTAACGAGAATTTAAAGTCGTATCCTACCCGTTCGGCTAACGACCCTCCACCGATCAAGGAAGCGATGTGTGAGAGTGGACACCCATTAAGTCACCATTTTATAGGCAACAACCTTATACCCCCCTTATAGACCGGCTTCGTGAATGAGGCCTACTAACGGTAAGAATGACATATTCTTATACATATCTATATAATAAAATTATAATAATAGTATAAGTGTTGATTTTTAAACTTTTTAAAAATCTAAGGTTTAATTTGGAATTAAAGTATTAGAGTGTAAGACTTTTCAAATTCCAAAACTTGAGGGCAAGATTTGAAACTATTCCAAGTCTCTTCAATTTGTAACTTATGAGTTTTAATGGTTCATAAAATGAAGACTCTTTATTTTATGAAACTTCTTTAGTTCTTTAATCACAATTTAAAGAAGTGACTTTTGGTTATCCATAACTTGAGGACAAGTTATGGACACCATCATTTCCATTAAGATCATGAATTAAACATACATGGAGGTTACATATAATTCCTATGATCTTCTAAAAACTCATAAGAACACAAATTCATGTCAAGCAATTTCAAGAAATCATATAAACATATACAATACTTGAAAATTGATAAAAGTCATGTAAAATGGGTTAACATAATCATTATCATTTTGAAAAACAGATTTTACAAGTCCAAAACAGATTGGGATAATGATCTTAATCCATTTCCAGCAACAAATCTCGAAAAAACTGCCCAGCATGCGCCTACTCGCCGAGTGCACTATTCTACTCGTCGAGTAGGATGAATTTGTTCATGGACTCGGCGAGTCCTCCCCATGGACTCGGCGAGTCCAGTCGTCAGAATGCAGAATTTTCGATTTTTTAAGCAGTTTTGCATCAAGTATACAGAAAACAATCGTAGGCTCTGATACCACTGATGGGTTTTTGAGCATTCTAACACTTTCTAAGTGTACATGCAACCCTAATAACCTTGAATCTATGTTTTCTCTATATACATGCAAATTGCTTTTTCAAGGTTATTTCCTAACTAGCATGGCATGGGGATTACATAAAACATAAAAACTAGTAGAAATACATACCTTGTTGTTGCTTGGATTCCTTCAAGACTTTGTGAGCCTAGCACCCCAAATGTTGTGCCTCAAATGCTTCACACAACACCACAAGACTTGGAATAACTTGAGAGAATACTTCTAGCACTCAAAATCGGTTATGCCCTCTCTAGTAACACTAGGTCCACTAGTTCACGATTTTGCTAGCCATAGGGTTCCTTTTATAGTGTTGTCACAATTAGGGTTTACACATGAATTCCCTTAATTGTCATGACTCTTGATTTCTCATGACCCATGGGTTTGTAACTCCCATGGACTATCCATGGAGCTCCATATGGTTATAACCAAACCCATAAACCATGGATCATTAATCCACCATAAAAGAATTGATGATTGTCATAATCAACCCTATATATTTAATTAGTCTCACTTTGATCACCAAATTAATACTAGATTAATACTTGATCAATACAAATTAAATAATACTATTATTAATATATTAGAACTTATAATATATTAATAATCATAAGTGCCTTATTCTCTCATTTAGTCTATCCAAGTATTGCAATTTCATGCAACCCAAATGGACCATGCCGGGTCGGGTCAAGTACATACCAAATAAAGTTATGTACTTAGATACTATATCCAACAATATTAAGGCTAGAATCCAATCACAATATATTATAACCTAGAAGAGGTATGCCGTAATCCAAGCTATAACATATTTGAAAGGTAGGTGAAAGACAATTCACCAATTTCCACCATGAAAAACGAAATATAAATATTAGGTTTTTAATTGGTTCTTAGAAATTCCTAGATTCTTTTGAGATTCAATGAACTTTTCAAAGGCATGTTTCAATCTCGAGTGTGCCCTCCAAGTTTTGTGACTGGGATACCGAGGATCACCAAACGAGGTGTGAAGTAACCATGCAAATCACTTGGTACCCTCAAGTTTTATCACTCAATCGATGTGCCGGTAAACCACACACGCTCCACCGATGCTATGGTAAACCTTAAGTCACCCTTTACCTACCTTGTTAAGTCCAAGTTAGTGTGCCGGTTAACCACACACGCTCCACCAATGACTTAAACAAAGTGTAAAGTGTAATTTCATGGATTAGCACCTTATTCACATTTTCCTAAAGTAACTAAGATTGGGAATTTAATAAAAGCATTTAGTTACTTTATAATATTCATCATACTTTTAATGAGAATTTATAAGTCCTTGTCGTACCCGTTCGGCTAACGACCCTCCACCGATCAAGGAAGCGGTGGGTGAGAGTGGACACCCAATAAGTTACCATTTTATAGGCAACAACCTTATACCCCCCTTATAGACCGGCTTCGTGAATGAGGCGTACTAGCGGTAAGACGACTTGACGTTATATATATATATATATATATATATATATATATATATATATATATATATATATATATATATATATATATATATATATATATATATATATATATATATATATATATATATATATTAGTAACTTATAATATTATAGAGTATAAGGGTTGAATTTTAACTTTTAAAATTCTAAGGGTTGGAACTAAAGTTTTAATCAAGACTTTACATGTTCCAAAACTTGAGGGAAAGTTTTGTAAACTTCCAAAACTTTTCATTTCTTATAACTTATGAATTAATTGAGTAATAAAAATGAAGACTCTTTATTTTTATAACTCTTGTGTTCTTTTAATGGCTTTAATAAAAGTGAGACTTTTGGATTTCCATAACTTGAGGACAAGTTATGGACTCCTTTAAAACACATTATGATCATGAATTAAACTACCATGAAGGTTACAAACAATTCCTATGATCATCTAATCTTCATAAGTTCAAGAACATGAATATGAACACTTTCAAGAATAAAAAATTACACTTAAAAAAAACTTGTAATTTTAATAATTGCCATTGTAAATGGATTAGCATAAACATTACACCATCTAAAACAAGCTTTAAAACATCAAAACAGTTTAGGGTAATGTTTCTAGTCCATTTCCAGCAACAAATGTGCAAACTTTCATACGAGCAGAAAACAGAAAAACAATAAGTGTTATTTCTCTCATTTTAATATATTAGAACTTATAATATATTAATAAACCATAAGTGTTATTTCTCTCATTTTAGTTTATCCAATTGCATGGTGCCATGCAACCCAAATGGACCATGTCGGGTCGGGTCAAGTACATACCAGAAATAGTTATGGACTTATACACCTTATCCAACACATAATTGTATGTATAATAGAGAAAACATAGATCCAAGGTATTTAGGGTTGCATGTACACTTAGGAGTGTTAGAATGCTCATAACCCAACACGAATAAGGTGAAATTAGATCCTCATTGACGATAGATATTCAAATCATCCTTATCACTCTGAAACGTTTACATGCTAGTTCTAATATCATAGACGTACGCTTAGAATCCTACACATATAAGGTTTCCAGATCCGGTCGGCAACATACCATAGATCCGAACAAATAATATCATATATGGCAAACATATAACATTTAGCACATAAAAGCATTTTAGGCAATTTTCCTAAAATAAACTAGTGCTCGTGTCTAAAATATAACAGGCACACATCTCACAATTTCACTTAGCATTCTAAGTTTAAGTCTAGAAATCCTACAAATTCCTAGTTCGCTTAAACTAATGCTCTGATACCAACTGTGACATCCCCAAAAATCATGACCAGGAAAGACCGGTTTCATTTATGCTTTTAAAATAATTTCAGAGTAAATCCTTTTGATTTAAAAGAGTTGCGGAATTTGTTCCCAAAACAAAACATGATAAAAATAAGATTTACCAAAACATTTCTTAAAGAAATGTATTTTTCATTATATTACAATACTCGGGATGTCATGTTCCGATAAACAGACCAAAAGCATAAACATTTCAATACAGACCTTACAACAGGTCTATAATCCAAAAAAATAACTTGACAAGTCATCCAACTTATGCTTGGGAGCCTGGTGAGCATATAGGGTTTTCAACCCACAATAAATAATTATATTTAATTCCACCAACCAACAATAACCCAATTACCCATTCCCGTTATTCTCACTTTACGTCCCTAAAACAACTAACACAAGGGACCTAGTCTTAGAATATTTCATCGGGGCGACAACACATGCATTCGGGGGTTTCCCAGCAATATATGTCAAATAAGGCAACCATGAGGGGGATGGAGTACAGCGAATGAACACCCAAGTTCATTAACACCTACAGGTGGCGAGCCTGCTAGCGTTCCACAGGACTGTCTAGAAAAGTCCGTGGTCGTCATCTAAACTCCGCTAGATGACTAAATCAAAAACAACATCGAGGCCTCTCATCTGTTTATCACACATCAACTATCTACCCATGTTCTACCCAACATATTAGTAGATAAATATATATATATATATATTTATATACATAGTTTAAAACCTGTATAACATTTGTTGGATAAGGTGTCTAAGTCCATAACTGTTTCTGGTATGTACTTGACCCGACCCGGCATGGTCCATTTGGGTTGCATGGCACCATGCAATTGGATAAACTAAAATGAGAGAAATAACACTTATGGTTTATTAATATATTATAAGTTCTAATATATTAATAATATTATTTAATTATTTTGATCAAGACTTAATTTAGAATTAATTAAGTGATCAAAAGATAACTAATTAAATATATGGGTAGATTATGTAAATCTTCCATATCTTATATAGTGGGTTAAGAGGCTCCATGGATTATCAAGTTGGGTTCCACCCATAGGATGCTCCATGGATGCTCCATGGGAGTTACAAACCCATGGGTCATGGAAATGAAGAGTCATGACACATTAGGGTTTACATGGTGTAACCCTAGATGTGTCAACACTATATAAGACACCCATTCTCCACCAAAATTGGCTACACATAAGAAACAAGAGGGCTAGGCCGATTTTAGAAGTGTGTATTCTCTCTAAAGTCATTCCAAAAGCATTTGGTGTTGTGTGAAGCATTTGAGGCATCACACTTGGGGTGCTAGGCTCACAAGGTTTCAAGGATCATAAGCAACAACAAGGTAAGTTATTCTATCTTTCATACAAGTTAAAATTTGTTCCCCATGTATGCTAGATAGGAATATAACCTTGGAATTCAACTTTGCATGATAATTAGACAAACATAGATCCAAGGTTATTAGGGTTGCATGTACACTTAGGAAGTGTTAGAATGCTCAAAACCCATCAGCATTCTCATTCAATATATATTCCAAGCAACAGATGAGACACATACACATCACACGTATTTCATAGTGAATAAATCATATCTATGAGATAGAAGAAAGTGAATATACATTCACACATATAACAACAAAATATACACATAACACGTATTTCGTATAAAATACTCCATAATTATGCGTTAGAAGAAAGTAACTACACACTCACTTGATCAGAAGATGATCGGACAGCACTACGGCTTGTAGAACTAGTATTCTTCGGTAGATCTGGAAGATCTTCACAAAAACCGGGCTCCTCGCGGGCAGAGCTTCAGCTCGGGAATTTTACTTCTCGGGATCTTCGGGGCTTCGGGACTTGCTTCGGGTCTCGGGAATGATACCGGGGCTTCGGGATATTTCTTGCACGAAAAACGAGGTAAAACGGGAGAGAGAGAAGAGGAATTGAGCGAAGAAACTCGGAAGCCTCGACTCCCTTTTATAGGGTCTGGATCCTCAATTTACGGTGGGCGTAAATCCTAGTTACGCTGGGCATAACCCGGATAAGATCGCTGACTCCCCCCTTTGGATAATATCGGAATTTATAATTAAATTTAATATTTTAATTATTTAATAAACTTCAAAAATTCATATCTTCCTAATACGAACTCCGCTTTCGACGTTCTTTATATCCCCGCGTAGGTGAGACTACGCTCTACAACTTTCGTTTAGACTTCGTCGGCTAATTTTGAATTTATTTTTATTATTTATTTTTAGTAGGTCGGGACAGGAAAACTCCGTTATAAATTCATAAATTCTTCATCCAACGTCCGTTTTCGCCTGTCTTTTTATTGTTTTACTACTATTAACGAGATCCTCGATTCTCTTTTAGATTGTTTTGGCTAAAAACCGCTCGATCTCAAATCGAGTATTCGGCCTGCATACTACTAAGTCGAAACTTCGGAAAATCATAACTTCGTCATACGAAGTCAGATTTGGGCGTTCTTTTTATGCACGCTCTCGGTTTAACGAACTCTACGATTTTCTTTTATATTTCTAAGGCTAAATATCGCTCTAACGTAAATTTCACTTTTTACGTCATTCAGCGTTGCCGGTTTTGTCGCGAAACTTCGATAGGTCATAACTTCTTCGTTATAACTCGGATTTCGGCATTCTTTATATCTCCGGAATCCTTGTTTCAACCACTACATCTTCATGCAAAGATATCGGGCTTATCTCACACTTTAATTTTGACGCTTATTTTATTCTTAATTCATTAAATTATAATAATTGAGAAAATAAACACATAATTCACATAATACTCAAGTATTTTATCATTAATACTTCAAAAAGAGTTACAAGGATTAACCTAGACTTTTACATCAACAATAATGCCTAGCCTGGAAACGCGGGCGTTACAATTCTCTCCCCCTTAGGATGATTCCGTCCCCTGAATCACACATCAACAAACAAATGCGGATAGCGACTGAACATGTCACTCTCCGTTTCCCAGGTGAGATTTGGCCCATTCGTATGTTTCCAACGGACAAGCACTAATTCGACCATCTTGCGTCGAAGCTTCTTAGTCTTTCGGTTAACAATTGTCTCTGGTTCTTCAATTAACCTCTTGTTTTCATCAATTCTCAATTCAGAAATTGGAATTATATCAGGAACTTCTCCCGTGAACTTCCTCAAATAACACACATGGAAGGTGTTATGAATACCATTCAGTTCTTCTGGTAGTTCTAGCTTGTAAGCTTGGTTCCCAACCCTCTGAAGAACTTTAAACGGTCCAATAAACCTTGGACTCAACTTTCCCCTTTTACCAAATCTTATAAGTCCCTTCCACGGCGAGACTTTAAGCAAAACCGAATCTCCAACTTCAAAAGTCATCGCCTTCGCTTCTTGTCAGCATAGCTCTTTTGACGATCCTGAGCTGCTAACATTCTTTCTCTAATTATTTTCAACTTTTCAGCAGTTTGATGGACCATCTCGGGCCCCATAAACTGCTTTTCCCCAACCTCAAGCCAACAAGACGGCGTACGACACTTCTGTCCGTACAAAGCTTGATAAGGTGCCATCTTTATGCTCGAGTGGAAACTATTATTGTAGGAAAATTCTACCAAAGGTAAATGTTCATCCCAGTTACCTTGAATATCCAGGGTACATGCTCTTAGCATATCTTCAAGTGTTTGTATCGTTCTTTCACTCTGACCATCAGTCTGCGGATGGTAAGCTGTACTTAAACACAACTTGGTACCCATTTGCTCTTGTAGGCTTTTCCAAAACCTTGAAGTGAAACGGCTATCACGATCCGATACAATCGTTAACGGAACACCGTGAAGCCTCATAATTTCCTTCACGTAAGAATTCGCAAGCTTATCCATAGACCATTTTGTTGGATTAATGTCTAAGTCCATAACTATATTTGGTATTTACTTGACCCGACCCGACATGGTCCATTTGGGTTGCACTTCACCGACACAATTTATATGGATAGTCTTTTGAGAATAGTATATTTATGATTTATATTAATATATTATAAGTTCTAATATATTAATATATAATCATATTATTTAATTAGTATTGATCAAGAATTAATTTATAATTAATTAAGTGATCAAAAGGAACTAATTAAATATGGACTCTTAGATATATATATATATATATATATATATATATATATATATATATATATATATATATATATATATATATATATATATATATATGTAGTGGGCCAAGTTCATTTAGGTTGGGCTAAGTCTTCATGGATAGTCCATGGAGCTTTAACCCATGGATCCTAGGAAATGAAAGGTCATGGGTATTAGGGTTTAACCCTAATCCTCCACACTATATAAAGGGTCTTATGGTTCATGAAATTAGGCTAGTGGCTAGTGTGGATACACTAAAGAGGGCAATAACCGATTTCATAGTGTGAGCCAAGTATCCCTATTCTCTAAAGGTTTTCCAAGGTGTTTTGGTGATTTGTGATTCCACTTGAGGCTTCCACACTATTGGGGCTAAGCTCTTAAAGCTTGAAGACATCAAGCTACATCAAAAGGTATGTCATCTAACTAGAACTTTGTAGTATAGGTGCTTCATAATATGCTAGTTAGGATGAAACCTTGGAATATTTAATATTTGCATGTATAATAGAGAAAACATAGATCCAAGGTTTATAGGGTTGCATGTACACCATAGGAGTGTTAGAATGCTCAAAACCTAACAGTGGTATCAGAGCCATGGGTTGTTTTCTGTTATATTGATGCAAATGTATTTTTTTTTCAACTTGAAGGAAAAAAAAAGAAAAAAAAACATGAAGTTTGTCAAATTTTATGATAATTACTTGATTTTATGAAAAACTAATTATTTATAAAATTTGAGTCACTTTACTACAAGAGTTGAATTAGGTCAAATTTAGTAAAAGATAAAATGATATGATTATTTTATTAGTTTTAAAAGTTTGATCTAAATGTTTTAAGGAGTTACATATTTTGTCATAAAATTTTGGAGCTCAAAAGTTTTTTTTAAAGTTGTGATCTTAAGGGTTTTTGAAACCTCCATAAGTTTTGGATATGAAACTTTTTTTTAAAAAAAAAAAAATTGATTTAAAGTTTTTATGGAGTTACAAAATTTGGAGTTAATGTTTTAAAGAATTCCATAACTTGTTCTTAAGTTATGGAACATGAAAAGTTTCATCATAAAACAAGTATTTAACTTCATAAGTTATGGAATCCAAAGGTTTTCAAGAGTTACAAAACTTGCCCTCAAGTTTTGGAATTTGGAAAAAGCTTTTTATGAAAAAAAAAGAATTGAATTCTAAAACTCTTGGGTTCATAACTTAAACAATTAATTAAATGGTTTTAATTTTGAATTTAATAATTGGAATTATGATGTTTTATTGAATAATTCAAATTAACTCTTATGGACTTTATTAATAGTTAATTAAAGCGTTTAATTAAAAGAGTATTATTAAATCCATAAATAAAGATATGGTTTGAGTTTAATTAAATTAAAAGTTTAGTTTAATTAATAGATTAAACCACCAAGTATTTTAAATGTCTAAAATACACCCTTATACTATGATAATATTAAAAGTTTAATATATTATATGTATAAGAGCAAGTCGTCTTACCAATAGTAGGCCTCATTCACGAAGCCGATCTATAAGGGGGTATAAGGTTACTGCCCATAAAATGGCAATTTAATGGGTGTCTACTCTCACCCACCGCTTCCTTGACCGGTGGAGGGTCGTTAGCCGAATGGGTAGGACAAGGACTATAATTCTCCCTTCATTAAAAGTATTAATGATAAATACTAAGTAACTAATCTCTTAATAATACCCAATCTTAGTTACTTAGGAAAATGTGAATTTGGTGCTAACCCATGAAATTACACTTTGCACTTTGCTTAAGTCAGTTAGTGGAGCGTGTGTGGTTAACCGGCACACTAACCTGGACTTAACAAGGTAGGAAAAGGGCAACTTAATGTTTATCATAGTATCGTTGGAGCGTGTGTGGTTAACCGGCACATCGATTGAGGGGTAAATATTAAGGGTACCAAGTATATTTGCATGGTTACTTCACACCTTGTTGTGTGATCCTCGACATCCCAGTCACAAAACCTGAAGGGCACACTCGAGATTGAAACATGCCATTGAAAAGTTCAATGAATCTCAAAAGAATCTAGGAGTTTCAAAACCAATTAAAACCTAATAATACATTTCGTTTATCTTGGTGGAAATTGGTCAATCGTCATTCACCTACCTTCAAATATTTTATTGCTTGGATTACGGCATCCCTCTTCCAAGTTATAAAATAGTTTGTTGGGTCCTAGCCTTAATATATCATATTGGGTGTTATATTAAGGACTTAAATCAACTTTACGTGAATTTCTCCCATTGTTGATGTCTGGTTTAGACAACAATGATCTTCCCAAACCAAGCTTTCCTAATGAATATGACTTCCAGAGTTTGGCTCATGGAAGTCATACTTCTCTTGCTCCACCTCCTCCAATTATTCTCCCTAACCCACAAGTTCAAGGTCACTCAAGCCCTAATGGCAAGCAAGGTCTATGTGTGATCACATCTTAGAGATGAAGTCACATATTGACAAGCCGGGAGAGTTGGGTGTCAAAGTCTTGATAAAGTTGGATGTTCAATCACTTTCTAAGTCACATAGTGAGTTCCTTTGGTACTACTATGAAACAGACTATGACATGAACCTTAATGATCATATCTATTTGCTTGGTGCTGCTGAATCAGCAATGATTTGGAACGATAGTGAAGCAAATTTGATTAGAAGATCAACTTCCCAAAAACTTTATGGACAGTGACAATGGTGACACTGGAAATCCAGAAAAAGCATTCTCTTCCCAATGGAAAGGGATTGGCCATAGTCAACCCGGTTGACCAAATGGTAAAGAGAAAGGCTAAGTCTGAGATAGTCCCATTACCAAAGGGTCCATATGTTTATTTTGCCAAAGGAAGGGGCGTTGATTGCAAAGCTGCCAAATTTACCTAAGGATGTTAAAGTCAATAAGTTTGACTCTACATCAGGTAGAGAACCCATTATCTAACTCTGTTAAGTTCTATTCTGAGATCCTCATTACATGATGTGACTGGGTCACATGTTGATGTTTTAAGAATCAAAGAATAGAGAGAAATCTTAAAGGAAGTATATGCTGATTCTGATCACGAAGGTAGATTTCGATCGCATCAGAATTTTGAGCAGTTGCTTAAGAAGTTATGATATATTGCTAAGGAATAGATAACAACAATTTTCCATGTGGATTGTAAGGATAAGTTTTTCCGCAAAGTTTTAAAATAAAAGAAAATTGTTTAATTTTGTTTATTTGAAGTATCCTTACAATGACATTTGTGGAAAATTGTTGCTTATATGATTCCACTGACAGCAATATTGGAAAATGGGTTTGATTCTTTCATTTGTGGTAGTGTCTAAATTTACCAAATCAGGAAAGTTCCTCATCACCCAAGTTTCAATTGGACCGAAACTTGGAATCATGCAAGTTGAATAGTATGATGAATGAGAACTTTCAAGCATTGGAAAATCAAGACTAATTACTTGTTCACATGGATGTGTGAGTCAAGTGAAGGACTAAAGGGATCGAGTACACATTCTTGTGCACTGGTCATGTCCACCCCAAAGCTCGTTAAGACTATTTGATTTACTAAAGTTTAGTAAATATGGTTATACTTACAAGTTTAAGTATAATTCTGAAACATTGGAAAAGTCTCAATGTATGGCAGAATGAATGGGAAGAATCAAATTAGGCAGAAAGATAAAAATTTCTCAAATCTGAAAAGATGGGAGAGTACTTTATTATCATGTTTGTGATCATCTTAATGATTTAGAAATCGTATCACAATTAGTCCTCTAAAGGTCTTCTTAGTGCATTCATATGACTAAGAAGAGGAGTCATGAATTGTTGAAATTGTTAGATCAGGAAGATGATTCATACTTCGTTCCAAAGCAATTCTTAGAGTCATACTCCAAGATTGTAACTTGAGTGACATATCTTAAAGAAAGGTTTAAAACACTTGTCAAATGTAAGAGTAAAAGTGTCCTACTCTTATACATTCGAAATTGGTAAGTTGTGATGTTTTGGATAAAACAAAGACCAACTAAGGCCAATTGTGTGAAGTGTTTGTCTTGATAAAGAATCCACACTATCTCTTGAATATTTGGCAAGATAGTCTTGTTGGATTAATGTCTAAGTCCATAACTATAATTGGTAAGACTTGACCCGACCCGACATGGTCCATTTGGGTTGCATGGCATCATGCATTTGGATAGACTATAATGAGAGAAATAACACTTAAGGTTGGTTAATATATTATAAGTTCTAATATATTAATAAGGTTATTTAATTAGTATTGATCAAGAATTAATTTGGAATTAATTAAGTGATCAAAAGGAGACTAATTAAATATATGGGTTGATTGTGTAAATCATTCATTCTTATATATGTGGGCTTGTGATCCAAGATTTCTTATGTTGGACTAAGTCCATGGGGTGACCCATGGATACTCCATGGAAGTTAAAATCCATGGAGCATAAGGAATGGGTAAAGTTATGAGTTACATGGTGTAACCCTAATAGCCACCATATAAAAGAATCCCATGGCTCAAGAAATCGTGCACTAATGTGTGAATATGAGGGCTAGACGATTTCAAGGAGTGGTCCATTTCTCTCAAGTCATTCCATGTGCATTTGGTGTTATGTGAACCATTTGAGGTGTCACACTTGGGGCACTAGGCACTCAAGCTTCATGGAGACAAGCTACATCAAACAAAGGTATGTATTCTATCCATTTGATTACCCAAGTATCAAGTATTGTATGCTAGATAGGGTAATACCTTGGAAAGTTCATAATTACATGTATAATATAGAAAACATAGATCCAAGGTATTTAGGGTTGCATGTACACTTAGGAGTGTTAGAATGCGCAAAACCCGTCAGTGGTATCAGAGCCAAGTCTTGTTTTCTTGTTATACTTGCAAAATTAGCTGAAAAATCGAAATTGTATTAGTTTAAAAGTTATGCTAATTACTTGAAAAAAATTGATGTGAATTATCTTTGTTCATATGAGTTTATTAGATTAATAGAAAAGTTAATTGATTATGTGTTTTCAATCCATTTTAATCTAAGAGTTGATTCTAAAATGTGTTTTTGTAACTTGTCCACAAGTTATATGAAAAGTCACATTTAAGTTTCATAAAACTCATAAAAAGTTGGCAATGGTTACAAAAAATGAAGAGTCTTGTCCTCATTAAATGGTTTTATGACTCCATAACTTGTCCTCAGGTTATGGAGGTTCAAGAGTCAATTCATTAAATGATAAAATGTGGAACCTTAATTACTTCCATAAGTTACAAAAATAAAGAAAAGTTACATTCTTTTATTAGTTTAAAGTCTTCCATAACTTGTCCTCAAGTTATGGAACTTGAAGAGTTTTTTTTTAATTAAAACTACTTTAAACACATAAGTTATGGAATTAATTAGTTTTGAATATTTTCGAAACTTGCCCTCAAGTTTTGGAATTTGTAAAGTTTTCCCCATGAATACTTTAATTCCAAGTTAGCCCTTAGAATTTTAAAAGTTAAAATTCAACCCGTATACTTTATAGTATTATAAGTTAATAATAAATATATGTATAAGAGCAAGTCAGTCTTACCGTTAGTAGGCCTCATTCACGAAGCCGGTCTATAAGGGGGGTATAAGGTTACTGCCTATAAAATGGCAGTTTAATGGGTGTCCACTCTCACCCACCGCTTCCTTGACTGGTGGACGGTCGTTAGCCGAACGGGTAGGACAAGGACTATAATTCGCCCTTCATTAAAAGTATTAATGATAAATACTAAGTAACTAAACTTTTTATAAATTACCAATCTTAGTTACTTAGGAAATGTGAATAAGGTGCTAATCCATGAAATTACACTTTGCACTTTGTTTAAACCGTTAGTGGAGCGTGTGTGGTTAACCGGCACACTAACCTGGACTTAACAAGGTAGGTAAAAGGTAACTTAATATTTATCATAGTATCGGTGGAGCGTGTGTGGTTAACCGGCACACTGATTAAGGGGTAAATATTAAGGGTACCAAGTATATTTGCATGGTTATTCACACCTTGTTTTGTGATCCTCGGCATCTCAGTCACAAAACCTGAAGGGCACACTCGAGATTGAAACATGCCTTTGAACAGTTCAATGAATCTCAAAGATCTAGGACTTTCAAATCCAATTAAAACCTAATAAATTATTTCGTTTTTCATGGTGGAAATTGGTGAATCGTCATTCACCTACCTTCAAATATTTTATAGCTTGGATTACGGCATCCCTCTTCCAAGTTATAAAATAGTTTGTTGGGTCCTAGCCTTAATATATCATATTGGGTGTTATATTAAGGACTTAAATCAACTTTACGTGAATTTCTCCCATTGTTGATGTCTGGTTTAGACAACAATGATCTTCCCAAACCAAGCTTTCCTAATGAATATGACTTCCCGAGTTTGGCTCATGGAAGTCATACTTCTCTTCCTCCACCTCCTCCAATTATTCTCCCTAACCCACAAGTTCAAGGTCACTCAAGCCCTAATGGCAAGCAAGGTCTATGTGTGATCACATCTTAGAGATGAAGTCACATATTGACAAGCCGGGAGAGTTGGGTGTCAAAGTCTTGAGAAAGTTGGATGTTCAATCACTTTCTAAGTCACATAATGAGTTCCTTTGGTACTACTATGAAACAGACTATGACATGAACCTTAATGATCATATCTATTTGCTTGGTGCTGCTGAATCAGCAATGATTTGGAACGATAGTGAAGCAAATTTGATTAGAAGATCAACTTCCCAAAAACTTTATGGACAGTGACAATGGTGACACTGGAAATCCAGAAAAAGCATTCTCTTCCCAATGGAAAGGGATTGGCCATAGTAAACCCGGTTGACTAAATGGTAAAGAGAAAGGCTAAGTCTGAGATAGTCCCATTACCAAAGGGTCCATATGTTTATTTTGCCAAAGGAAGGGGCGTTGATTGCAAAGCTGCCAAATTTACCTAAGGATGTTAAAGTTAATAAGTTTGACTCTACATCAGGTAGAGAACCCATTATCTAACTCTGTTAAGTTCTATTCTGAGATCCTCATTACATGATGTGACTGGGTCACATGTTGATGTTTTAAGAATCAAAGAATAGAGAGAAATCTTAACGGAAGTATATGCTGATTCTGATCACGAAGGTAGATTTCGATCGCATCAGAATTTTGAGCAGTTGCTTAAGAAGTTATGATATATTGCTAAGGACTAGATAACAACAATTTTCCATGTGGATTGTAAGGATAAGTTTTTCCGCAAAGTTTTAAAATAAAAGAAAATTGTTTAATTTTGTTTATTTGAAGTATCCTTACAATGGCATTTGTGGAAAATTGTTGCTTATATGATTCCACTAACAGCAATATTGGAAAATGGGTTTGATTCTTTCATTTGTGGTAGTGTCTAAATTTACCAAATCAGGAAAGTTCCTCATCACCCAAGTTTCAATAGGACCGAAACTTGGAATCATGCAAGTTGAATAGTATGATGAATGAGAACTTTCAAGCATTGGAAAATCAAGACTAATTACTTGTTCACATGGATGTGTGAGTCAAGTGAAGGACTAAAGGGATCGAGTACACATTCTTGTGCATTGGTCATGTCCACCACAAAGCTCGTTAAGACTATTTGATTTACTAAAGTTTAGTAAATATGGTTATACTTACAAGTTTAAGTATAATTATGAAACATTGGAAAAGTCTCAATGTATGGCAGAATGAATGGGAAGAATCAAATTAGGCAGAAAGATAAAAATTTCTCAAATCTGAAAAGATGGGAGAGTACTTTATTATCATGTTTGTGATCATCTTAATGATTTAGAAATCGTATCACAATTAGTCCTCTAAAGGTCTTCTTAGTGCATTCTGATGACTAAGAAGAGGAGTCATGAATTGTTGAAATGGTTAGATCAGGAAGATGAGTCATACTTCGTTCCAAAGCAATTCTTAGAGTCATACTCCAAGATTGTAACTTGAGTGACATATCTTAAAGAAAGGTTTAAAACACTTGTCAAATGTAAGAGTAAAAGTGTCCTACTCATGTACATTCGAAATTGGTAAGTTGTGATGTTTTGGATAAAACAAAGACCAACTAAGGCCAATTGTGTGAAGTGTTTGTCTTGATAAAGAATCCACACTATCTCTTGAATATTTGGCAAGATAGTCTTGTTGGATTAATGTCTAAGTCCATAACTATAATTGGTAAGACTTGACCCGACCCGACATGGTCCATTTGGGTTGCATGGCATCACGCATTTGGATAGACTATAATGAGAGAAATAACACTTAAGGTTGGTTAATATATTATAAGTTCTAATATATTAATAAGGTTATTTAATTAGTATTGATCAAGAATTAATTTGGAATTAATTAAGTGATCAAAAGGAGACTAATTAAATATATGGGTTGATTGTGTAAATTATTCATTCTTATATATGTGGGCTTGTGATCCAAGATTTCTTATGTTGGACTAAGTCCATGGGGTGACCCATGGATACTCCATGGAGGTTAAAATCCATGGATCATAAGGAATGGGTAAAGTTATGAGTTACATGGTGTAACCCTAATAGCCACCATATAAAAGAATCCCATGGCTCAAGAAATCGTGCACTAATGTGTGAATATGAGGGCTAGACGATTTCAAGGAGTGGTCCATTTCTCTCAAGTCATTCCATGTGCATTTGGTGTTATGTGAACCATTTGAGGTGTCACACTTGGGGCACTAGGCACTCAAGCTTCATGGAGACAAGCTACATCAAACAAAGGTATGTATTCTATCCATTTGATTTCCCAAGTATCAAGTATTGTATGCTAGATAGGGTAATACCTTGGAAAGTTCATAATTACATGTATAATATAGAAAACATAGATCCAAGGTATTTAGGGTTGCATGTACACTTAGGAGTGTTAGAATGCGCAAAACCCGTCAGTGGTATCAGAGCCAAGTCTTGTTTTCTTGTTATACTTGCAAAATTAGCTGAAAAATCGAAATTGTATTAGTTTAAAAGTTATGCTAATTACTTGAAAAAAATTGATGTGAATTATCTTTGTTCATATGAGTTTATTAGATTAATAGAAAAGTTAATTGATTATGTGTTTTCAATCCATTTTAATCTAAGAGTTGATTCTAAAATGTGTTTTTGTAACTTGTCCACAAGTTATATGAAAAGTCACATTTAAGTTTCATAAAACTCATAAAAAGTTGGCAATGGTTACAAAAAATGAAGAGTCTTGTCCTCATTAAATGGTTTTATGACTCCATAACTTGTCCTCAGGTTATGGAGGTTCAAGAGTCAATTCATTAAATGATAAAATGTGGAACCTTAATTACTTCCATAAGTTACAAAAATAAAGAAAAGTTACATTCTTTTATTAGTTTAAAGTCTTCCATAACTTGTCCTCAAGTTATGGAACTTGAAGAGTTTTTTTTTAATTAAAACTACTTTAAACACATAAGTTATGGAATTAATTAGTTTTGAATATTTTCGAAACTTGCCCTCAAGTTTTGGAATTTGTAAAGTTTTCCCCATGAATACTTTAATTCCAAGTTAGCCCTTAGAATTTTAAAAGTTAAAATTCAACCCGTATACTTTATAGTATTATAAGTTAATAATAAATATATGTATAAGAGCAAGTCAGTCTTACCGTTAGTAGGCCTCATTCACGAAGCCGGTCTATAAGGGGGGTATAAGGTTACTGCCTATAAAATGGCAGTTTAATGGGTGTCCACTCTCACCCACCGCTTCCTTGACTGGTGGACGGTCGTTAGCCGAACGGGTAGGACAAGGACTATAATTCTCCCTTCATTAAAAGTATTAATGATAAATACTAAGTAACTAAACTTTTTATAAATTCCCAATCTTAGTTACTTAGGAAATGTGAATAAGGTGCTAATCCATGAAATTACACTTTGCACTTTGTTTAAACCGTTAGTGGAGCGTGTGTGGTTAACCGGCACACTAACCTGGACTTAACAAGGTAGGTAAAGGGTAACTTAATATTTATCATAGTATCGGTGGAGCGTGTGTGGTTAACCGGCACACTGATTAAGGGGTAAATATTAAGGGTACCAAGTATATTTGCATGGTTATTCACACCTTGTTTTGTGATCCTCGGCATCCCAGTCACAAAACCTGAAGGGCACACTCGAGATTGAAACATGCCTTTGAACAGTTCAATGAATCTCAAAGATCTAGGACTTTCAAATCCAATTAAAACCTAATAAATTATTTCGTTTTTCATGGTGGAAATTGGTGAATCGTCATTCACCTACCTTCAAATATTTTATAGCTTGGATTATGGCATCCCTCTTCTAAGTTATAAAATAGTTTGTTGGGTCCTAGCCTTAATATTTCATATTGGGTGTCATATTAAGGACTTTAAATCAACTATCTTGAATATCTCCCAAAAAGATGTCTGGTCTAGACATTTATGATCTTCCTAAATCTCTTGAAACAAGCTTTCCTAAATGAAGATGATGTCCCATGGATATCATACTTCTTTCACCTCCTCCAATTATTCTCCCTAACCCACAAGTTCCTAAAAATTTTAAGGTCACTCAAGCCCTATTGGCAAGGCAAGGTCTAGGTGTGATCACATCTTGGAGATGTAGTCACATATTGACAAGCCGGGAGAGTTGGGTGTCAAAGTCTTGAGAAAGTTGGTGGCTCAACTACTTTCTAAGTCACATAGTGAGTTCTTTTGGGAATCCTATGAAACAGACTAAGACAAGACCCTTAATGATCTTATCTATTTGTTAAGATCAACTTCCTAAAACGCTATGGACATTGACAATGATGACATTGGATATCCAGTAAAGCTCTCTCTTCCCAATGGAAAGGGATCGGCCATAGTCAACTCGGTTGACCCAATGGTAAAGAGAGAGGTGAAGTCTGAGATAGTCCCATTATCAAGGGTCCATAGGTAACTATTGCCAAAGGAAGGGGCATGGTTACGAAGCTTCCAAATTTACCTAAGGATGTTAAAGTCAATAAGTTTGGCTCTACTTCAGGTAAAGTCCATTGTCTAACTCTATTAAGTACATGCTGATTCTGATCGCGAAGATGGATTTCAATCGCATGGTTCGGTGATCAGAATTTTGGGCTATTACTTAAGAGTTATGATATTTATATTGCTTAGGAATAGATAACAACAAGGTTTTCATATGGATTGTAAGGATAAGTTTTTCCGCAAAGTTTTAAAATAAAAGAAAAAGGTTTTGATTTTATTTATTTTAAGTATCCTTCCAATGGCATTTGTGAAAAGTTGTTGCTTATAAGATTCCATTGATAGCAATATTGGAAAAATGGATTTGATTCTTTCGGTTGTGGTAGTGTCTAATATTACCAAATAAGGAAAGATTCTCATCACCCAAGGTTCAATTGGACCGAAACTTGGAATCATGCAAGTTGTATAGTATGATGAATGAGAACTTTCAGCTTGGAAAATTAAGACTAATTCCTTATGTGAATAAGGAAAGGACTAAGGGATCGAATACACATTCTTGTGCACTAGTCAAGTCCACCACAAAAGATCAAGAAGACTATTCGTCATGATTTACTTAAGTTCAGTAAATATGGTTATACTTATAAGTTTAAGTATAAGTCTGTAGCATTGGAGAAGTTTCAATGTGAGACAGAACGAATAAGAAGAATCAAAGTATGGCAGAAAGATAAAAGTTTCTCAAATCGGAAAAGATGGGAGAGTACTTTAGTATCATGTTTATGATCATCTTAATGATTAAAATACCATATCACAATTGGTCCTCTAAAGTCATCTTAGTGCATTCTTATGACTAAGAAGAGGAGTCATGAATTATTGAAATGGTTAAATCAAAAAGATGAGTCATACTTCGTTCCAAAACAATTCTTAGAGTCATACTCCAAGATTGTAACTTGAGTGACATATCTTAAAGAGGGTTTGTTAACACTAGTCAAATGTAAGAGTAAAAGGTTATCTACTCTTGTACATTTGAAATTGGTAAGTTGTGATGTTTTGGATAAAACAGAGACCAACTTAGGCCAATTGTGTAAAGTGTTAGTCTTGATAAAGAATCTATACTATCTCTTGAATATTTGACAAGGGAGTCTTATATGTCAAGAGGGCAGTGGGAGTCTTAAAGCTCTTGAAAGTTTCAAGACATAATCAAGAATAAAACCTAAAGTCCTTCACTAGCACACGACTTGAGGTTTATAACCTATCGTATTGAAATTTTTGTCATGTTGGCTTTGCATAGGAGTTCTGAGAGTTCTCAATTGGTTGCACAACTACTTGGAAGCAATGGCAGGCACCTGAGCTGCCAAATAGCAAGAATTTAAGATTGCACAAGTTTAATCAATATGAGTTTGGATTTGTCACTAACCTTGTCTTGTGATTATGGTTTTGACAAATTCACATGGATAAGAACACATACACTATTAAATCTAAGTGTCATAAGGTTTCTCTCCGATTCATGAAAATGATGGTGAGGAAACACTTTCACTAAGTAGATTTTAGCTAGATAGCAATTGTGATATTTGCATTCTCAGAGTCGTTAGTGGAGCGTGTGTGGTTTACCGGCACACTAACATGGACTTGTGAGAAGTGGCAAAGGTCTAAACAATTGAGACTATGATTACGACATCCCTTTTCATAGTTCTAAAATTGTTTAGACACACATGTGAGCTATCTAAGAGAGGTGTATGATTTTGATAAAGTTTTATCAAAGCATCTCGTATCAGAAATCTGAACTTTGGTAAGGAAGTCAATAAAGTATTGATTTCTAGAAGTCCAGCTGATTTCTGAGTACATGTCAAAGCTAGTGGGAGCATAAGTGTTATGCTAATAATCATCATGTTAGTGGGAGCATGATAATTGTTGTTAGTGTTGCAAGTTAGCAATGTTAATTATAGAAAACAAAAGTTTCAATTCGTGAGGCTGCAGGGATTGAAAAAGTTGTTTTGCTATAATTAAGGGAGAGGATATACTTCATTTCAGTTCTAAAGGCTTAGATTGAGACCTTAATCATCTTTAGTCAAGAATATATATATGAATTTCATGTTGGATTGGTTCAACTTAAGGAAATTCTATATATTGCGTTCTCAAAATTCGATTATGATTACGGCATCCCTCTTCATAGTCAAATTTTGAAAACATGGCAAATAAAAATATTGTAGCAAAAGACTGGTCTAGAATCATGTCTTTATGTGAGACATCATGAATCGTGTACCATTTGCTTTGGGTACAGGATCGATTGCATGTGCTATAATATTTGTCATTTCTAAATTTTTCCAAATGCCCAGAGGCATTAAGAAGGGAAAAGGTCTAGAATTGGATATGACTAAAATGATTAAGCAATTGTCGAGGACAATCTGAGGTTTACCAAAGATTGGTTGCTCAGGGACAGTTGGAAGTATAGTGCTAATTTTGGAAGGACCATATTGACATATTCTGAAAAGAGGCATCTCTTATTGAGAAGTGATAGTCAAAATGAGAATATGGAGTTGTCCCCATAGGTGGAAGTTATCTGTGTAAGATTAGAAAACTTAATGCAAGAAGCATGTCCAAAGCAATGTACTTTGAATATGAGACTTAGTTTCCATGGAGTTGATCTCCATTGTAATACCTTATAATGACTGTTGACAAGTCTTTGTGACTTTGTACATATTCATTACAGGAGGGTCAGTGCATATAAGTTTAAAATCTAAACAGATTTCGATAAATGATAGGAATTTGAAATTCTCACATTTTTCGATAAGAATTTGGGAGTATGAAATTAGAATCATTGAAATTATGTTCAATTGGTTTATTTCACAAAGTAAGGATCATAGACAAACATAGAGTGCATACTTGGTGTATGGCAAAGCTATTGTTTAAGAAAAACATAGTGTACATGCTTGGAGCATGGGACAACTAGTGTTTTTAATTCAATTATAAAGTTGATAAAACCGAAACAATGAATAATGAGTAATCAGTATGGTGATAAATAAAAGTGTTTATTTATATTCATAGGGTTTGATACCATATTTGATTCATTTATTCTTGTGTTTCACTTTGCATGTTTTGACTTCCAGAATAACTAAGTCGCTCTTCCTGAATGATTAAGTTATTCAAACCATCCACAGTCGGTCATATGTTGGAAGTAGATATGAATCAAGACTGTCATGGGTTGGTTTGTAGAGGTCCAAGTTGGTGGACAAAGTGGTGCTACAACACTCATGAGTGCTCATAAGTTCTGAGTATTGGATTCAACCCGCGCTCATTTGAATCACTTCATGGATTTTATCACGAGTGATCATGAGATGATAATATCTTATATTCTTCAAACCTAGAGATATGAGTTGTTACTATGAGTTGGTTGTACATTGATTGCACGAAAACGCATTCGGTAACTCGATGTTATAAAACGTGCCTTTGTGTATGATTCAACAAGTAGTAGAACAAGCCATATGAGTCGAAGTTTATCCATTCCTTTTACCTTCGGGATAAAAGCGATATCTGTGGGCCCCTCGATGATTTAAAGATGATACATGTGAGTGCTTGGCCAAGCCAGGACTGATTTGATTTGTTCAATCAGTCAGTCATCATGAATCGGAAATCGAGAAACAACAAATGGACAGAGAGAATGATTGATAATCCATGTCTCAGTCCATATGATATCTAGAATGGAGGAATATATGATCCCTTATCTAATGGACAAGTCATTGACAAAGGTCAGAGTTCATCGACAAGGTCAGAGTTCGACAGAAGCTTTTGAGAGCTACGATTGCTGATCGGTTCCTGAAGTCATAAGCAATAATAGTTTTAGACTTATCCAAGTGGGAGACTGTTGGATTAATGTCTAAGTCCATAACTATAATTGGTAAGACTTGACCCGACCCGACATGGTCCATTTGGGTTGCATGGCATCATGCATTTGGATAGACTATAATGAGAGAAATAACACTTAAGGTTGGTTAATATATTATAAGTTTTAATATATTAATAAGGTTATTTAATTAGTATTGATCAAGAATTAATTTGGAATTAATTAAGTGATCAAAAGGAGACTAATTAAATATATGGGTTGATTGTGTAAATCATTCATTCTTATATATGTGGGCTTGTGATCCAAGATTTCTTATGTTGGACTAAGTCCATGGGGTGACCCATGGATACTCCATGGAGGTTAAAATCCATGGAGCATAAGGAATGGGTAAAGTTATGAGTTACATGGTGTAACCCTAATAGCCACCATATAAAAGAATCCCATGGCTCAAGAAATCGTGCACTAATGTGTGAATATGAGGGCTAGACAATTTCAAGGAGTGTTCCATTTCTCTTAAGTCATTCCATGTGCATTTGGTGTTGTGTGAACCATTTGAGGTGTCACACTTGGGGCACTAGGCACTCAAGCTTCATGGAGACAGGCTACATCAAACAAAGGTATGTATTCTATCCATTTGATTACCCAAGTATCAAGTATTGTATGCTAGATAGGGTAATACCTTGGAAAGTTCATAATTGCATGTATAATAGAGAAAACATATATCCAAGGTATTTAGGGTTACATGTACACTTAGGAGTGTTAGAATGCGCAAAACCCATCAAGTCTTATATGTCAAGAGGATAGTGGGAGTCTTAAAGATCCTAAAAATAATTTCAAGAACTAATCAAGAATAAAACCTGAGGTTCTTCACTAGCACACGACTTGAGGTTTATAACCTATCGTGTTGACATATTCTTGATGGGTTTTGAGCATTCTAACACTTCCTAAGTGTACATGCAACCCTAATAACCTTGGATCTATGTTTGTCTAATAATCATGCAAAGTTGAATTCCAAGGTTATATTCCTATCTAACATACATGGGGAACATTTTTTAACTTGCATGAAAGATAGAATAACTTACCTTGTTGTTGCTTATGATCCTTGAAACCTTGTGAGCCTAGCACCCCAAGTGTGATGCCTCAAATACTTCACACAACACCAAATGCTTTTGGAATGACTTTAGAGAGAATACACACTTCTAAAATCGACCTAGCCCTCTTGTTTCTTATGTGTAGCCAATTTTGGTGGAGAATGGGTTTCTTATATAGTGTTGACACATCTAGGGTTACACCATGTAAACCCTAATGTGTCATGACTCTTCATTTCCATGACCCATGGGTTTGTAACTCCCATGGAGCATCCATGGAGCATCCATGGAGCATCCTATGGGTGGAACCCAACTTGATAATCCATGGAGCCTCTTAGCCCACTATATAAGATATGGAAGATTTACATAATCTACCCATATATTTAATTAGTTATCTTTTGATCACTTAATTAATTCTAAATTAATTCTTGATCAAACTAATTAAATAATATTATTAATATATTAGAACTTATAATATATTAATAAACCATAAGTGTTATTTCTCTCATTTTAGTTTATCCAATTGCATGGTGCCATGCAACCCAAATGGACCATGCCGGGTCGGGTCAAGTACATACCAGAAATAGTTATGGACTTAGACACCTTATCCAACAGTCTCCCACTTGGATAAGTCTAATAACTATAACTGCAATACTTCAGGAACCGATCGGCAATCGTAGCTCTTTCAAGGTCTCTCGGAACTGAGAAGATGATGATACGCCATTTAAGATAAGTGATCATATAATCCTCTGTTCTAGATATCAGCCGGACAAATACATGGAACAATGTCTTACTTTGTGTCCAGCAGTTTGTTTCCCGATTTCCGATTTGTTTGACAAAGAACTTAATTGAACACATCAACTTAGTTCTTACCGGGCCCGGTACATAGGTCAAAGAAGGAACAGATAAACTTCGACTCATATGTTTGTTCTACTACTCATTGAATTATACACAAAAGCACGTTTTATAACATCGAGTTACCAATGCGTTAACGTACAATCAATGCATAACCAACTCATAAGTAACAAATCATATCTCTAGGTTTGAAGACTTATATGATATTACCGTCTCACGATCACTCAAGATAAATTCCATGACGTGATTCCAGTGAGCGTGGGTTGAGTCCAATGCTCAGAACTTATGAGCACTCATGAGTGTTGTAGCCATGTCCAACAACTTAGACCTCTGCAACCAATCATGACAGTCTTGATTCATACCTACTTCCGACATATGACCGACTGTGGAGGTTCGAATAATATGATATACCAAACATAATTATTCTGGAAGTCAAAACATGCAAAAGAAATATAGTAAACGATCGACAAGAGATAGCAACATTTTACTCATAAATAAAACACCTTTTATTCATCATCTAATGTCAATTACACTTTACAAATTTCAAGGTTATCTAACTACTAAATCTAATATCATCCTTCAGCCCTATGCTCCGAGTATGCTGGAGATGCTTAACCCGAGTCAGTCCCTTCGTGAGGGGATCTGCTGGATTCTCATCCGATGATACCCTCTTCGCCACGAGGAGTCCTTCTTCTATTCGATGTGTTGGGTTATGAGCATTATAACACTCCTAAGTGTACATGCAATCCTAAATACCTTGGATCTATGTTTTCTCTATTATACATACAATTATGAACATCCAAGGTATTATCCTAATCTAGAATACAAAATAATAAATATAACAAGATAGAATACATACCTCTTTGATGTAGAATGTCTTCATGAAGCTTGAGTGCCTAGTGCCCCAAGTGTGACACCTCAAATGGTTCACACAACACCAAATACACTTGGAATAACTTGAGAGAAACTTGAACACTCCTTAAAATCGTCTAGCCCTCACCCTCACACATTAGTGCACGATTTCTTGAGCCATGGGATTCTTTTGTATGGTGGCTATTAGGGTTACACCATGTAACTCATAACTTTACCCATTCCTTATGCTCCATGGATTTTAACCTCCATGGAGTATCCATGGGTCACCCCATGGACTTAGTCCAACATAAGGAATCTTGGATCAAAGCCCACATATATAAGAATGAATGATTTACACAATCAACCCATATATTTAATTAGTCTCCTTTTGATCACTTAATTAATTCCAAATTAATTCTTGATCAATACTAATTAAATAATTTTATAATATATTAGAACTTATAATATATTAACCAACCTTAAGTGTTATTTCTCTCATTATAGTCTATCCAAATGCATGATGCCATGCAACCCAAATGGACCATGCCGGGTCGGGTCAAGTCTTACAAATTATAGTTATGGACTTAGACATTAATCCAACAGTCTCCCACTTGGATAAGTCTAAAACTATTATTGCGTATGACTTCAGGAACCGATCAGCAATCGTAGCTCTCAAAAGCTTCTGTCGAACTCTGACCTTGTCGATGAACTCTGACCTTTGTCAATGACTTGTCCATTAGATAAGGGATCATATATTCCTCCATTCTAGATATCATATGGACTGAGACATGGATTATCAATCATTCTCTCTATCCATTTGTTGTTTCCCGATTTCCGATTCATGATGACTGACTGATTGAACAAATCAAATCAATCCTGGCTTGGCCAAGCACTCACATGTATCATCTTTAAATCATCGAGGGGCCCACAAATATCGCTTTTATCCCGAAGGTAAAAGGAATGGATAAACTTCGACTCATATGGCTTGTTCTACTACTTGTTGAATCATACACAAAGGCACGTTTTATAACATCGAGTTACCAATGCGTTTTCGTGCAATCAATGTATAACCAACTCATAGTAACAACTCATATCTCTAGGTTTGAAGAATATAAGATATTATCGTCTCATGATCACTCGTGATAAAATCCATGAAGTGATTCAAATGAGCGCGGGTTGAATCCAATACTCAGAACTTATGAGCACTCATGAGTGTTGTAGCACCACTTTGTCCACCAACTTGGACCTCTACAAACCAACCCATGACAGTCTTGATTCATATCTACTTCCAACATATGACCGACTGTGGATGGTTTGAATAACTTAATCATTCAGGAAGAGCGACTTAGTTATTCTGGAAGTCAAAACATGCAAAGTGAAACACAAGAATAAATGAATCAAATATGGTATCAAACCCTATGAATATAAATAAACACTTTTATTTATCACTATACTGATTACTCATTATTCATTGTTTCGGTTTTATCAACTTTATACTTGAATTTTAAACAATAGTTGTCCCATGCTCCAAGCATGTACACTATGTTTTCTAAACACTAGTCATGCCATACACCAAGTATGCATACTATGTTTGTCTATGATCTTTACTTTGTAAAATAGATCAATTGAAAATCACTTCAATGATCCTCTTTTCACAGTCCCAAATCCTTACTACAAATGCAAGAATTCCAAATTCATGATGTCTCACATAAAGACTAAACCAGTCTTTTGCTATAATATTTCCATTTCAATTTGCCAAGTTCTCAAAATTCAGATTATGAAAAGGGATGCCGTAATCATAATCGAATTTTAGAACGCAAATAATGGACCCATATATAGAATTTCCTTATGTTGAGCCATTCCAAAAAAAAAATTTATATATAATTCCTGGTTAAATACAATTAAAATCTCAATCTAAGCTTTTAGAATTGAAATGAAGTATAATTTCCTCTCCCTTAATTATAGCAAAACAACTTTTTCAACCCCTACAACCTCACGAATTGAAACTTTTGTTTTCTATAATTAACATTGCTAACTTGCAACCTTTGTCATAATTATCATGCTCCCACTAACATGATGATTATTATCATAACACTTATGCTCCCGCTAGCTTTGACATGTACTTAGAAATCAGCTGACTTTCTTAGCAAAGTTCAGATTTTTGATACTAGATTGTTTTGATAAAACTTTATCAAAATCATACACCTCTCTTAGATAGCTCACATGTGTGTCTAAACAATTTTAGAACTATGAAAAGGGATGCCGTAATCATAGTCTCAATTGTTTAGACCTTTGCCACTTCTCACAAGTCCATGTTAGTGTGCCGGTAAACCACACACGCTCCATTAACGGCTTTGAGAATGCAAATATCACAATTGCTATCTAGCTAAAATCTACTTAGTGAAAGTGTTTCCTCACCATCATTTTCATGAATCGGAGAGAAACCTTATGACACTTAGATTTAATAGTGTATGTGTTCTTATCCATGTGGATTTGTCAAAACCATAATCACAAGACAAGGTTAGTGACAAATCCAAACTCATATTGATTAAACTTGTGCAATCTTAAATTCTTGCCATTTGGCAGCTCAGGTGCCTGCCATTGCTTCCAAGTAGTTGTGCAACCAATTGAGAACTCTCAGAACTCCTATGCAAAGCCAACTTGAATAGGCACAAAAATTTCAACACGATAGGTTATAAACCTCAAGTCGTGTGCTAGTGAAGGACTTTAGGTTTTATTCTTGATTAAGTCTTGAAACTTTCAAGAGCTTTAAGACTCCCACTGTCCTCTTGACATATAAGACTCCCTTGTCAAATATTCAAGAGATAGTGCGGATTCTTTATCAAGACTGACACTTTACACAATTGGCCTAAGTTGGTCTATGTTTTATCCAAAACATCACAACTTACCAATTTCAAATGTACAGGAGTAGATAACCTTTTACTCTTACATTTGACTAGTGTTAACAAACCCTCTTTAAGATATGTCACTCAAGTTACAATCTTGGAGTATGACTCTAAGAATTGTTTTGGAGCGAAGTATGACTCATCTTTTTGATTTAACCATTTCAACAATTCATGACTCCTCTTCTTAGTCATAAGAATGCACTAAGATGACTTTAGAGGACCAATTGTGATATGGTATCTTAATCATTAAGATGATCATAAACATGATACTAAAGTACTCTCCCATCTTTTCAGATTTGAGAAACTTTTATCTTTCTGCCATTCTTTGATTCTTCTTATTCGTTCTGTCTCACATTGAAACTTCTCCAATGCTACAGACTTATACTTAAACTTATAAGTATAACCATATTTACTGAACTTACGTAAATCATCACGAATAGTCTTCTTGATCTTTTGTGGTGGACTTGACCAGTGCACAAGAATGTGTACTCGATCCCTTAGTCCTTTCCTTATTCACATAAGGAATTAGTCTTAATTTTCCAAGCTGAAAGTTGTCATTCATCATACTATATAACTTGCATGATTCCAAGTTTCGGTCCAATTGAACCTTGGGTGATGAGAATCTTTCCTTATTTGGTAATATTAGACACTACCACAACCGAAAAAATCAAATCCATTTTTCCAATATTGCTATCAATGGAATCTTATAAGCAACAACTTTTCACAAATGCCATTGTAAGGATACTTAAAATAAATAAAATCAAAACCTTTTTCTTTTATTTTAAAACTTTGCGGAAAAACTTATCCTTACAATCCATATGAAAATCTTGTTGTTATCTATTCCTAAGCAATATAAATATCATAACTCTTAAGTAATAGCCCAAAATTCTGATCACCGAACCATGCGATTGAAATCCATCTTCGCGATCAGAATCAGCATGTACTTAATAGAGTTAGACAATGGACTTTACCTGAAGTAGAGCCAAACTTATTGACTTTAACATCCTTAGGTAAATTTGGCAGCTTCGTAACCAATGCCCCTTTCTTTGGCAATAGTTACCTATGGACCCTTGATAATGGGACTATCTCAGACTTCGCCTCTCTCTTTACCATTGGGTCAACCGAGTTGACTATGGCCGATCCCTTTCCATTGGGAAGAGAGAGCTTTACTGGATATCCAATGTCATCATTGTCAATGTCCATAGCGTTTTAGGAAGTTGATCTTAACAAATAGATAAGATCATTAAGGGTCTTGTCTTAGTCTGTTTCATAGGATTCCCAAAAGAACTCACTATGTGACTTAGAAAGTAGTTGAGCCACCAACTTTCTCAAGACTTTGACACCCAACTCTCCCGGCTTGTCAATATGTGACTACATCTCCAAGATGTGATCACACCTAGACGTTGCCTTGCCAATAGGGCTTGAGTGACCTTAAACTTTTTAGGAACTTGTGGGTTAGGGAGAATAATTGGAGGAGGTGAAAGAAGTATGATATCCATGGGACATCATCTTCATTTAGGAAAGCTTGTTTCAAGAGATTTG
The DNA here is from genome assembly GCF_052849685.1 of Lactuca virosa. Taxonomy (NCBI): domain Eukaryota; kingdom Viridiplantae; phylum Streptophyta; class Magnoliopsida; order Asterales; family Asteraceae; genus Lactuca; species Lactuca virosa. The sequence goes on along the minus strand of NC_136426.1, from coordinate 60,421,856 downwards.
GGAAGATCATAAATGTCTAGACCAGACATCTTTTTGGGAGATATTCAAGATAGTTGATTTAAAGTCCTTAATATGACACCCAATATGAAATATTAAGGCTAGGACCCAACAAACTATTTTATAACTTAGAAGTGGGATGCCGTAATCCAAGCTATAAAATATTTGAAGGTAGGTGAATGACGATTCACCAATTTCCACCATGAAAAACGAAATAATTTATTAGGTTTTAATTGGATTTGAAAGTCCTAGATCTTTGAGATTCATTGAACTGTTCAAAGGGATGTTTCAATCTCGAATGTGCCCTTCAGGTTTTGTGACTGGGATGCCGAGGATCACAAAACAAGGTGTGAATAACCATGCAAATGTACTTGGTACCCTTAATATTTACCCCTTAATCAGTGTGCCGGTTAACCACACACGCTCAACCGATACTATGATAAATATTAAGTTACCCTTTGCCTACCTTGTTAAGTCCAGGTTAGTGTGCCGGTTAACCACACACACTCCACTAACGACTTAAGCAAAGTGCAAAGTGTAATTTCATGGGTTAGCAGCAAATTCACATTTTCCTAAGTAACTAAGATTGGGTATTAATAAGAGTTTAGTTACTTAGTATTTATCATTAATACTTTTAATGAAAGGAGAATTATAGTCCTTGTCCTACCCGTTCGGCTAACGACCCTCCACCAGTCAAGGAAGCGGTGGGTGAGAGTGGACACCCAATAAAATGCCATTTTATAGGCAGTAACCTTATACCCCCCTTATAGACCGACTTCGTGAATGAGGTCTACTAACGGTAAGACTGACTTTACTCTTATACATATATATATATATATATATATATATATATATATATATATATATATATATATATATAAATATTATTGACTTATAATATTATAAAGTATAAGGGTTGAATTTTAACTTTTAAAATTCTAAGGGCTAACTTGGAATTAAAGTATTCATAAGTGAAAACTTTTCAAATTCCAAAACTTGAGGGCAAGTTTTGAAACTATTCAAAACTAATTAATTCCATAACTTATGAGTTTAAAATAGTTTTAATTAAAAAAAATACTCTTCAAGTTCCATAACTTGAGGACAAGTTATGGAAGACTTTAAACTAATTAATAAAAAAAAGTAACTTTTTTTTATTGTAACTTATGGAACTAATTAAGGTTACACTTTTTTTTTAAGTTAATGAAGAGACTCTTGAACCTCCATAACTTGAGGACAAGTTATGGAGTCATAAAACCATTTAATTAGAACTAGTCTCTTCATTTTGTAACCCTTGCCAACTTTTATGAGTTTTATGATTCTTAAATGTGACTTTTCATATAACTTGAGGACAAGTTACAAAAACACACTTTGGAATCAACTCTTAGATTAAAATGGATTGAAAACAACTATTTCACACACCTTTTCTATTAATCTAAGAACCTCATAAGAACAAGATAATTCAAATCATCAATCTTCAAGAAATTAGCATGAACATACAAACTAATACAAATCTTGAAATTATGACAATTATCTTAGAAATTGGATTAGCTTGAACATTACCCCATCAAAAACAAGTTTATAAGTCCAAAAACATCTTAGGGTAATGTTCCTAGTCCAATTCCAGCCAAAACAATCGAATATATGCATCCAACTCGATTTTTCAGCTACTTTTGCAAGTATAACAAGAAAACAAGCCTAGGCTCTGATACCATTGTTGGGTTATGAGCATTCTAACACTCCTAAGTGTACATGCAACCCTAAATACCTTGGATCTATGTTTTCTCTATTATACATACAATTATGAACATCCAAGGTATTATCCTAATCTAGCATACAAAATAATAAATATAACAAGATAGAATACATACCTCTTTGATGTAGAATGTCTTCATGAAGCTTGAGTGCCTAGTGCCCCAAGTGTGACACCTCAAATGGTTCACACAACACCAAATACACTTGGAATAACTTGAGAGAAACTTGAACACTCCTTAAAATCGTCTAGCCCTCACCCTCACACATTAGTGCACGATTTCTTGAGCCATGGGATTCTTTTATATCGTGGCTATTAGGGTTACACCATGTAACTCATAACTTTACCCATTCCTTATGCTCCATGGATTTTAACCTCCATGGAGTATCTGTGGGTCACCCCATGGACTTAGTCCAACATAAGGAATCTTGGATCACAAGCCCACATATATAAGAATGAATGATTTACACAATCAACCCATATATTTAATTAGTCTCCTTTTGATCACTTAATTAATTCCAAATTAATTCTTGATCAATACTAATTAAATAATTTTATAATATATTAGAACTTATATTATATTAACCAACCTTAAGTGTTATTTCTCTCATTATAGTCTATCCAAATGCATGATGCCATGCAACCCAAATGGACCATGCCGGGTCGGGTCAAGTCTTACCAATTATAGTTATGGACTTAGACATTAATACAACACGATGTCTGATGAAATAGTATTTTCTGTCGATGTGTCTGGATCTCCCGTGATCCCTTGGTTCCTTGGCTAAGGCAACTACACTTTCACTATCACAGAAAATTTCCATTGGCTCTTTAATAGCTGGTACAACTCCAAGGTCTCCAATGAAGTTCTTCAGCCATATCGCCTCCTTTGCTGCCTCGCTAGCTGCTATATACTCTGATTCGCAAGTTGAATCAGCCACTGTCTCTTGCTTGGAACTATTCCAAGAAATTGCTCCTCCATTTAAGGTAAAGACCCAGCCTGACTGAGAGCGGAAATTATCCCTATCAGTCTGAAAGCTAGCATCACTATACCATACAGCTCTCAAGTCTTCACTCCCACCGAGGGTAAGGTGTTGGATAAGGTGTCTAAGTCCATAACTTATTTGGTATATACTTGACCCGACCCGGCATGGTCCATTTGGGTTGCACTTCACCCAAACTATTTATGGATAATTTTATGAGAATTGTATACTTACGATTTATTAATATATTATAAGTTATAATATATTAATATATAGTCATGTTATTTAATTGGTTTTAATCTTGAATTAATTATGAACTGATTTAGTGATTAAAAGGAAGACTAATTAAATCATGGGCTATTATATTTATATGGTGTGCGCTAATGCTCATTTGTTAATGGGCTAAGCTTATATGGAAGTCCATGGATGATCCATGGAGCTTTTAACCCATGGATCCTTGGAAGAGGAAAAGACATGGGTTATTAGGGTTTCACCCTAACCATGTACACTATATAAACAAGCTTATGTTGCATGAAAAACACCCTAGTGTGTGTATAATAGTGGTGGCCGATTTTTAAGTGTTATTATACTCTCTCATACATTTTCCAAGTTTGTGGTGATTTGTGATTTCCATTTGAGGCATTCACATTATTGGTGCTTGGCTCTTAAACTCCAAGGAATCAGCAATCAACAAAAGGTATGTAATTCATCTAGTTCTTTTATGTTTAAAAGTACCCCATGCCATGCTAGATAGGTTATAAACCTTGGAAATTAATATTTTGCATGTACCTTAGACAAACATAGATCCAAGGTTTATTAGGGTTGCATGTACACTTAGGAAGTGTTAGAATGCTCAAAACACAACAGTGGTATCATAGCCTAGGCTTGTTTGTTTGATACTTGATGCAAAATAGTGATAAAAAGTCGATTTTTTGTTGTCTGACTGATGAACTCGCCGAGTCCATGGGGGGACTCGCCGAGTTCATGTGTAAACTCATCCTACTCGCCGAGTAGGTTCGTGCACTCGGCGAGTAGGAGCCTCAAAATGCAGATTTTCGACTTTTGCTGCTGGAAATGGACTAGAAACATTACCCTAAACTGTTTTGGTGTTTTAAAACTTGTTTTAGTTGGTGTAATGGTTGTTCTAATCCATTTACAATAGCTTATATCAAAATTTCATGCTTTGTATGTGTTCATATAATTCTTGAAACTTTGATGATCATGTTCATGTTCTTATAAATTTAGAAGATGATCGGAATTATTTGCTGAATTGTTTAGGATTAATTCTTGATCATTTATGTGTTTTAATGGAGTCCATAATTTGTCCTCAAGTTATGGATATCCAAAGGTCACTTCTTTTAAACACACACTTAAAACACATAAGTTACATGGAAATGAAGAGTCTTCATTTTTATGAACCTTTAATTCATAAGTTATGAAATGAAAAGTTTTGAATAGTTTCAAAACTTGTCCTCAAGTTTTGGAATTTGTAAAGTTACACACACTTTAATATACTTTAATTCCAAACCCTTAGAGTTTTAAAAGTTAAAATTCAACCCTTATACTATTTATAACATTAATGGTTAATTATTATATATATGTATAAGATCAAAGTCGTCTTACCGCTAGTACGCCTCATTCACGAAACCAGTCTATAAGGTGGGTATAAGGTTGTTGCCTATAAAATGGCAACTTAATGGGTGTCCACTCTCACCCACCGCTTCCTTGATCGGTGGAGGGTCGTTAGCCGAACGGGTAGGACAATGACTTTAAATCCTCATTAAAAGTATAATGATTATTATAAAGTAACTAAATATTTTAATTCCCAATCTTAGTTACTTTAGGAAAAATGTGAACTTGGTGCTAGTCCATGGAATTCACACTTTGTACCTTACCAAGTCGTTGGTGGAGCGTGTGTGGTTAACCGACACACTAACTTGGACTAGTAAGGATCACGAAGGGTGACTTAATGTTTATCATAGATCGGTGGAGCGTGTGTGGTTAACCGGCACATCGATTAGGTGATAATATTAAGGGTACCTAGTGAGTTTGCATGGTTATTCACACCTTGTTTTGTGATCCTCGGCATCCCAGTCACAAAAATTGAGAGGGCACAATCGAGATTGAAACATGCCATTGAAAAGTTCAATGAATCTCAAAAGAATCTAGGAATTTCAAATCCAATTAAAACCTAATAATTCATTTCGTTTTTCATGGTGGAAATTGGTGAATCGTCATTCACCTACCTTCAAATATTTTATAGCTTGGATTACGGCATCCCTCTTCCAAGTTATAAAATATTGTGTTGGGTCCTAGCCTTAATATTTCATATTGGGTGTTATATTAAGGACTTAAAATCAACTAACTTGAATATCTCCCATTGTAGATGTCTGGTTCAGACAACTATGATCTTCCCAAATCTCTTGGAACAAACTTTCTTCTTGAAGATGATGTCCCTCAACATCATGCTTCACTTCCTCCACCTCCTCCATTTATTCTCCCTGACCCACAAGCTCGAAGACTTGGAAAATTCAAGGTCACTCAAGCCCTACTAGCAATGAAACATAAGGATGGAAGACATGTGTGCACTCATGTCTTAGGAATGAAGTCACACTTTGACAGGTTGAGAATGTTGGGTGTCGTTGTCCCAAGGAAGTTGACTATTGACTGGGTTCTTCAGTCACTACTATGTGATAGATCACGACATGACCCTAATAGATCTTTCTTATTTGCTTGTTGCTGCTGAATCAGCAATGATTTGGCGCAATGGTCAAGCAAATATTGATGGAAGGTCTAATTCTCAAACTTCCATGGACATGGACAATAGTAACATTGGAAGTCCAGAAAAGCTTTCTCTTCCCAATGGAAAGGGATCGGCCTTGGTTAACCCGGTTGACCAAAAGGTAAAGGGAAAGGCTAAGTATGTGATTGTCTCGTGTACCATTCCCAAAGAGTCTATATGTTTTTATTGCCATGAGAAGGGACATTGGAAGCGAAGCTGCCCTGAATACCTGAAATATTTGAAAGCAAGTAGAGACAAAATGTTTGACTCGACTTCAGGTAAGTCCACTATATAACTTTGTTAAAGTTCCTAATTGTTGATTCTTATTACATGATGTGACTAGGTTGCATCTTGATGTTTAGCAGGATCGAGCAAAAGGAAGGTTAAAAGAAGAGTGTGATGAATCTGATCACGAAGATGGATTTCTATCGCATGGTTCGAGGATCGGATTCTTGAGCTACTACTTAGAAGTTATGATAGATTGCTAGGAAATATGTAATAGCATAGTTTCCATTTAAAGTTGCATTGTAAGGAAAAGTTTTTCCGCATTTTATGAATAAATAAAATTTTGTTTTACTTTATTTTATATCTCCTTGCAATGGCATTTATGGAAAATTGATGTTTGTATGTTTCTAGCAATATTGGAAATATGAGTTTGATTCTCTCATTTGTGGTAGTGTCTGAATTTACCAAATGAGGAAAGGTTCTCATCACCCAAGCTTCAGTTAGACAGAAACTTGGAATCATACAAGTTATATTGTATGATGAATGAGAATTCTCATCTTTGTAAAATTGAGACTAATTCATTGATCACATGCATATGTGAGCCAATTGAAGGACTAAGGAGTTAGGCACACTGGGTGTGTGCTGGTCAAGGTCCACCACAAAGATCGATTCGTCATGATTTACTACAGATTAGTAAATATGGTTATACTTATAAGGTTAAGTATAATTCTGTAACATTGGAAAAGTTTCAATGTATGGCAGAACGGATGAGAAGAATCAAATTTGGCAGAGAGATAAAGAGTTTCTCAAATCTGAAAAGATGGGAGAGTACTTTAATATCATGTTTTATGATCATCTTAATGATTATGAAACCATATCACAAATTCATACTCTAAGGACATCTTAGTGCATTGTTATGACTAAGATGAGGGGTCGTGAATTGTTGGAATGGTTAAAATCAAGAAGATGGATCATACTTCGTTCCAAAAACAACTCTTAGAGTCATACTCCAAGATTGTAACATTGAGTGACATAAAGTAAGGTTTAAAACACTTATCAAATGTAGTGTAAACTGTTTTCTACTCCTGTACATTTGAAATTGGTAAGTTGTGATGTCTTGGATAAGACAAAGACCAACTAAGACCAATTGTGTGAAGTGTTTATCTTGATAAGAGTCCGCACTATTCCTTGAATATTTGTTTTGTCAAGGAATGGTACTTGACTAGGGAAACTTATATGTCAAGAGGACAGTGGGAGTCTTTAAGATCCTGAAAGGATTTCAAGATATCAAGAGTAAAACCTGAGTTTTATCACTAGCACACGACTTAAGGTTTGCAACCTATTAAGTTGACATAATTCTTGTTTCTGTGTCTGTTCCTATTAAGTTGACTATGCATATGAGTTTTGTTAGTTCTAAACTGTGTGCATAACAGCTTGGAAGCATTGGTGGGCGTTGTGCTACCAGGTGACAAGAAATTAAGATTGAACAAGTTCAATCCATGTAAGGCTAATTTGTCACTAACCTTGTCTTGTGATTATGGTTTTGACAAATTCACATGGATAGAAACTCATACACTATAAAATCTAAGTGTCATAAGGTTTCTCTCCGATTCATGAAAATGATGGTGAGGAAATGCTTTCACTAAGAAGATTTTAAGTAGATAGCAATTGTGATGTTTGCATTCTCAAAGTCGTTAGTGGAGCGTGTGTGGTTAACCGGCACACTAACATGGACTTGTGGGAAATGGCAAAGGTCTAAACAATTAAGACTATGATTACAGCATCCCTTTTCATAGTTCTGGAAATTGTTTAGACACACATGTGAGCTATCTAAGAAAGGGTGTACGAATCTAAATTTCAGGAGTCCAGCTGATTTCTGGAAATATGTCAGAGCTAGTGGGAGCATAAGTGTTATGCTGATAATCATCATGTTAGTGGGAGCATGATTATTATGTTTAGTGTTGCAAGTTAACAATGTTAATTATAGAAAACCAAAAGTTTCAATTCGTAAAGTTGTAGGGGTTGAAAAGTTGTTTTGCTATAATTAAGGGAGAGGAAATTACACTTCATTTCAATTCTAAAAGCTTAGATTGAGTTTTTAATCATCTTTAGTCAAGGATATATATATGTATTTTATGTTGGAATGGTTCAACTTAAAGAAATTCTATATATATTGCGTTATCATAATTCGATTATGATTACGGCATCCCTCTTCATAGTTAAATTTTGAAAACATGGCAAATAAAAAATATTGTAGCAAAAGACTGGTCTAGTATCATGTCTTTATGTGAGACATCATGAATCGTGTTCTATATACTTCGGATATAGGATCGATTTCATGTGCTATAATATTCATCCTTATTGTAGCAAAAGACTGGTCTAGTATCATGTCTTTATGTGAGACATCATGAATCGTGTTCCATATACTTCGGATATAGGATCGATTTCATGTGCTATAATATTCATCCTTATTGTAGCAAAAGACTGGTCTAGTATCATGTCTTTATGTGAGACATCATGAATCGTGTCCCATATGCTTCGGATATATAGGATCGATTTCATGTGCTATAATATTTATCCTTTCTAAATTTTCCAAATGCTTAGGGCATTAAGAAGGGAAAAGTCTAGAATTGGATATGACTAAAGTGATTAAGCAATTGTCGAGGAAAATCTAAGGTTCTCCAAAGATTGGTTGCTCGGGGACAGTTGGAAGTAGGATATAAATTGTTGGAAATGACCATATTGACATATTCTGAAAAGAGGTAACTCTTGTTCGAAAGTGATAGTCAAAATGGGACTATGGAAATTTCTCCATAGGTGGAAGTTATTCAATCTGTGTAAGATTAGAAAACCTTAGTGCAAGAAGGATGTTCAAAGCAATGTACTTTGAATATGAGACTTCGTTTCCATATAGTTGATCTCCTTTGGAATACTCTGTAATGACTGTTGACAAGTTTTGTGACTTTGTGCATAATCATTACAAGAGGAACATTGCATAAAAGTTTAAAATCTAACAGTTTTTTTGGTAAATGGTAGGAATTAGGAATTTTTACATTTACAATAAGGATTTGGGATTGTGAAATGAGCATCATTGGAATCATGTTCAAATGATCTATTTCACAAAGTAAAGATCATACACAAACATAGTGTGCATACTTGGAGTATGGCATAACTATTGTTTAGAAAAACAAAGTGTACATGCTAGGAGCATGGGACAACTGTTGTTTTTATTCAAGTATTAAGTTGATTATTTGAAAACATTATACAATGAATAATGTGTAATCAATATGGTGATAAATAAAAGGTGGTTTTATTTATATTCAAAAGGGTTCTGAGACCATATTGGATTCGATTATTATTGTGTTTCACTTTGCATGTTTTGACTTCCAGAATAGCTAGGTTATTCTTTCCGAATGACTAAGTTATTTAAACACTCCACAGTCGTTCATATGCTGGAAGTAGGTATGAATTAACACTGTCATGAATCGAGTTTGTAGATGGCTAAATGTGTTTAGTCATAGCAATGGTTGCTACAACATTCATGAGTGCTCATAAGTTATAAGTATTGGAATCAACCCACGCTCACTTGCATCACTTCATGGAATTTATCTCGAGTGATCGTGAGACGGTAATATCATATAAGTCTTCAAACCTAGAGATATGAGTTGTTGCCTATGAGTTGGTTGTGCATTGATTGCACGTAAACGCATCAGTAACTTGATGTTATAAAACGTGCCTTTGTGTGCAATTCAATAAGTAGTAGAACAAGCATATGAGTCGAAGTTTATCTGTTCCTTCTAGAAATACAAGCGATATCTGGGCCCCTCGATGATTTTGTTTTGACCTATGTACCGGGCCCGATCAGAACTAAATTGATGTGTTCGATTAAGTTCTTTGTCAAGCAAATCGGAAATCGGGAAACAAACAGCTGGACAATAAGTAAGACATTGTTCCATGTATTTGTCCGGCTGATATCATGAGCGCAGAGGATTATATGATCACTTATCTAAAATGTTGCTTCATAGTTCAACAGAGTTTTCGAGAGCTACGATTGCCGGTTGGTTCCTGAAGTAATATAGGCAAATACAGTTATTAGACTTATCCAAGTGGGAGTCTGTTGGATAAAGTGTCTAAGTCCATAAATTATTTGGAATATACTTGACCTGACCCGGCATGGTCCATTTGGGTTGCACTTCACCCAAACTATTTATGGATAATTTTATGAGAATTGTATACTTACGATTTATTAATATATTATAAGTTATAATATATTAATATATAGTCATGTTATTTAATTGGTTTTAATCTTGAATTAATTGTGAATTGATTTAGTGATTAAAAGGAAGACTAATTAAATCATGGGCTATTATATTTATATGGTGTGGGCTAATGCTCATTTGTTAATGGGCTAAGCTTATATGGAAGTCCATGGATGATCCATGGAGCTTTTACCCATGGATCCTTGGAAGAGGAAAAGACATGGGTTATTAGGGTTTCACCCTAACCATGTACACTATATAAACAAGCTTATGTTGCATGAAAAACACCCTAGGGTGTGTGTAATAGTGGTGGCCGATTTCTAAGTGTTAGTATACTCTCTCATACATTTTCCAAGTTTGTGGTGATTTGTGATTTCCATTTGAGGCATTCACATTATTGGTGCTTGGCTCTCAAACTCCAAGGAATCAGCAATCAACAAAAGGTATGTAATTCATCTAGTTCTTTTATGTTTAAAAGTACCCCATGCCATGCTAGATAGGTTATAAACCTTGGAAATTAATATTTTGCATGTACCTTAGACAAACATATATCCAAGGTTTATTAGGATTGCATGTACACTTAGGAAGTGTTAGAATGCTCAAAACCCAACATAAGGACCCAGTCCTTAGTCCTCCATAGTTACTTGAGGATATTCTTTACCGCAGTCCAGTGTGCCTTGCCAGGGTTCCCCTGATACCTGCTAACCATGCTCAAAGCAAAGGCTACATCAGGTCGAGTACACATCATAGCATACATGATCGATCCTACAGCCGAAGCATAAGGTATTCGACTCATTTCTGCTATCTCAGCCTCAGTACTAGGGCTTTGTGTCTTACTCAATCTGGCATTACTCTGGATGGGTAACTCTCCTTTCCTGGAGTCCTGTATGCCGAATCTCTTCAACACCTTATCCAAGTAGGTACTCTGACTAAGTCCAATTAGTCTTTTACTCCGGTCTCTCAAGATCCCTATCCCTAGAATATAGGCAGCTTCTCCCAGGTCCTTCATAGAGAAACACTTCCCAAGCCAGGACTTAACTTCCTGCAGAGTTGGGATGTCATTTCCTATGAGTAGTATGTCATCCACATACAATACCAAAAAGCTAACTATACTCCCACTAGCCTTGACATATACGCAAGATTCATCTTCACTCCTAGAAAAGCCAAATTCCTTGACTTTCTCATCAAAGCAAAGATTCCATCTGCGAGGTGCTTGCTTTAACCCATAAATGGATTTCTCAAGCTTACACACTCTATTAGGGTACTCTGTGTTGACAAAACCCTCTGGCTGACTCATGTAAACATCCTCAGCCAACTTTCCATTAAGGAAAGCGGTTTTGACATCCATTTGCCATATTTCATAGTCATGAAATGCGGCTATGGCTAACAGAACCCTAATAGACTTAATCTTGGCCGCCGGAGAAAAGGTCTCATCATAATCAACTCCCGGAGTTTGTGAGAAACCCTTTGCAACCAGTCGTGCCTTATAAGTGTGTACATTACCATCCATGTCGGTCTTCTTCTTGAAGATCCATCTGCATCCTACATTCTTACGACCTGGTACATTCTCAACCAAGTTCCAAACTTGATTGTCATACATGGACTGTATCTCGCTGTCCATTGCCTCTTTCCACTTGGCTGACTCAGGGCCTGCCATTGTTGGGTTTTGAGCATTCTAACACTTCCTAAGTGTACATGCAACCCTATTAAACCTTGGATCTATGTTTGTCTAAGATACATGCAAAATATTATTTTCCAAGGTTTATAACCTATCTAGCATGGCATGGGGTACTTTTAACCATAAAAGAACTAGATGAATTACATACCTTTTGTTGATTGTTGATTCCTTGGAGTTTGAGAGCCAAGCACCAATAATGTGAATGCCTCAAATGGAAATCACAAATCACCACAAACTTGGAAAATATATGAGAGAGTATACTAACTCTTGATATTGGCCACCACACTTACACACACATTAGTGTCTTTTTCATGCAACATAAGCTTGTTTATATAGTGTACATGGTTAGGGTGAAACCCTAATAACCCATGTCTTTTCCTCTTCCAAGGATCCATGGGTAAAAGCTCCATGGATCATCCATGGACTCCCATATAAGCTTAGCCCATTCCCAAATGAGTGTTAGCCCACACCATATAAATATAATAGCCCATGATTTAATTAGTCTTCCTTTTAATCACTAAATTAATTCATAATTAATTCAAGATTAAAACTAATTAGGTAACATTACTTCATATTAATATATTATAACTTATAATATATTAATAAATCGTAAGTATACAACTCTCATAAAATTATCCATAACTAGTTTGGGTGAAGTGCAACCCAAATGGACCATGCCGGGTCGGGTCAAGTATATACCAAATAAGTTATGGACTTAGACACCTTATCCAACAGACTCCCACTTGGATAAGTCTAATAACCGTATTTGCCTATATTACTTCAGGAACCAACCGGCAATCGTACCTCTCGAAAACTCTTGTGAACTATGAAGCGCCATTTTAGATAAGTGATCATATAATCCTCTGCTCTCATGATATCAGCCGGACAAATACATGGAACAATGTCTTACTTATTGTCAAGCAGTTGTTTCTCGATTTCCGATTTGTTTGACAAAGAACTTAACTGAACACATCAATTTAGTTCTGACCGGGCCCGGTACATGGGTCAACACAAAATCATCGAGGGGCCCATATATCGCTTCTATTTCTAGAAGGAACAGATAAACTTCGACTCATATGCTTGTTCTACTACTTGTTGAATTGTACACAAAGGCACGTTTTATAACATCAAGTTACTGATGCGTTTACATGCAATCAGTGCACAACCAATTCATAGGTAACAACTCATATCTCTAGGTTTGAAGACTTATATGATATTATCGTCTCACGATCACTCGAGATAAATTCCATGAAGTGATACAAGTGAGCGTGGGTTTATTCCAATACTCATAACTTATGAGTACTCTTGAATGTTGTAGCAACCATTGCTATGGCTAAACACCTTTAGTCATCTACAATACCAATTCATGACAGTCTTGATTCATACCTACTTCCGACATATGACCGACTGTGGAGAGTTTGAATAAATTAATTATTCTGGAAGTCAAAACATGCAAAACTGAAACAATAGTAAATAATTGACAATGATAGCAACACTTTACTCATAAATAAATCACACATTTTATTCATCATCAAACGTCGATTACATTTTACAAGTTTCATAAAAGGCTATCTAATCTGTAAAACTAATATCGTCCCTCAGCCCGATGCGCCTCGCATGCTGCAAATGCTTCACCCTCGTCAGTCCCTTCGTAAGGGGATCCGCAGGGTTCTCATTTGACGATACCCTCTTTGCCACGAGGAGTCCATCTTCTATCTTGTGTCTTATGAAGTGATATTTTCTGTCAATGTGTCGGGATCTGCCATGATCTCTTGGTTCCTTGGTTAAGGCAACCGCACTATTGCTGTCACAGAAAATCTCCATAGGCTCCTTAATAGCTGGTACAACTCCAAGGTCTCCGATGAAGTTCCTCAGCCATATCGCCTCCTTTGCCGCTTCACTCGCTGCTATGTACTCTGATTCACAAGTCGAATCAGCTACAGTCTCCTGTTTGGAACTCTTCCAAGTGATTGCCCCTCCATTTAAGGTAAAGACCCAGCCCGACTGCGAGCGGAAGTTATCCCTATCAGTCTGAAAGCTAGCATCACTATACCCTACTACTCTCAAGTCATCACTCCCACCAAGGGTAAGGATCCAATCCTTAGTCCTCCGCAGGTACTTGAGAATATTCTTTACCGCAGTACAATGAGCCTTGCCAGGGTTCCCCTGATATCTGCTGACCATGCTCAAAACGAAGGCCATATCAGGACGGGTACAAGTCATAGCATACATGATCGAACCAACAGCGGAAGCATAAGGTAATCGACTCATCTCAGCTATCTCATCTTCTGGACTCGGGCTCTGAGCCTTGCTCATTTTGGCATTGCTTTGGATCAGTAATTCTCCTTTCTTGGAATTCTGCATGTTGAACCTTTTCAACACCTTATCCAAGTAGATACTCTGACTAAGTCCAATTAGTCTTTTACTCCTTTCTCTTAATATCCTTATCCCTAGGATATAGGTAGCTTCTCCAAGGTCCTTCATAGCAAAGCACTTCCCAAGCCAGGACTTAACCTCCTGCAAGGTTGGGATGTCATTTCCTATGAGTAGTATGTCATCCACATACAGTACCAAAAAGCTAACTATACTCCCACTAGCTCTGACATACACGCAGGACTCATCTTCACTTCTTGAGAAACCAAACTCTTTGACCTTCTCATCGAAACAAAGATTCCAACTTCGAGATGCTTGTTTCAATCCATAAATAGATTTCTCAAGCTTGCACACTCTATTGGGGTACTCTGCACTGACAAAACCTTCTGGCTGATTCATGTAAACATCCTCAGCCAACTTTCCGTTAAGGAAAGCGGTTTTGACATCCATTTGCCATATTTCATAATCATGAAATGCAGCAATGGCTAGCATAACCCTAATAGACTTAATCTTTGCTATTGGTGAAAAGGTTTCATCATAATCAATACCCTGAGTCTGAGTGAACCCCTTCGCAACCAGTCGAGCCTTATAAGTGTGCACCTTCCCATCCATGTCGTTCTTCTTCTTGAAGATCCATTTGCACCCGACTGTCTTACGGCCTGGTACATTGTCAACCAAGTTCCAAACTTGATTGTCATACATGGACTGTATCTCGCTGTCCATAGCCTCCTTCCATTTAGCAGACTCTGGGCCTGCCATGGCTTCCTTAACACTGTTAGGTTCATCCAGATTTACCAGTGTACTGTCACTGATAAATGTATCACCTTCCGTAGTAATATGAAATCCATAATAAAACTCAGTTGTGTTCCTAACCCTTGTGGAACGCCTCGGAAGTATAGACTCGTCAGCTGGATCAATAGGAATTTCCTCCTCAAGTTGATTGCTAGTGTCTGAGGTTCCTTCACCAATTGAGTCTTGAATTTCTTCAAGGTCAATTTGCCTCCCACTGTCTCCTTGGTTTATAAATTCTCTCTCTCGAAAGACCCCTCTCCTAGCCACAAAGACCACATTCTCACTGGGTCTGTAGAAGAGGTAACCAAAGGATTTTTATGGGTAGCCGATGAAAATACACCTTTCACTTCGAGGTTCGAGCTTGTCATGAGTTTCGCGCCTCACGAAAGCCTCGCAACCCCAAATCTTGATATGGTCCAAATTGGGAACTTTCCCAGTCCACATTTCATGAGGTTTTTTGGCAACCTTCTTTGTAGGGACTAGATTAAGGATGTGGGCGGCAGTCTCTAAGGCATACCCCCAAAAAGAGATTGGTAGCGAAGCTCGACTCATCATAGAGCGAACCATGTCCAACAAAGTTCGATTGCGCCTCTAAGCTACACCATTCAGCTGTGGTGTCCTGGGAGGTCTCAATTGTGAGACAATCCCACACTCCTTAAGATAGTCGAGGAACTCAGTACTAAGATACTCACCACCTCGATCGGATCGAAGCATCTTAATGTTCCTGCCCATTTGATTTTCTACTTCCTGTTTAAACTCTTTAAACCTTTCAAAAGTTTCTGACTTATGTTTGATTAAGTAGACATAACCATATCTACTAAAATCATCAATAAAAGTCACATAATAACGATTAGCATCCCTTGTGGCGGTTTTGAATGGTCCACATACATCAGTATGTATAAGGTCCAACAAACCCTCACCCCTTGCACAAGTACCAGTGAAGGGTGATTTTGTCATTTTTCCAAGTAGACAAGACTCACAACTATCATTCGACTTGAGGTCGAACGACTCCAAGACTCCATCCTTTTGGAGCTGGCCTATGCGTTTCTTGCTTACATGTCCAAGACGACAATGCCACAAAGATGCTTTATCCAAGTTAGTAGAAGAATCAATAAACAATACATTATTTCCTAAATTATCTACAACCGATACAGCTTCATACACACCATCACAAGGTAATGCTTTAAAATAAAGAACATTATTAAAGAAAGCATTAATACTACCAACTTCATTATCAAAAGAAAAGGTAAAACCTTGCTTGTACAAAGCATGAAAGGAAATAATATTCCTCGCCATTTCAGACGAGTACACACATTTATTCAAATCTAACTTTAACCCACTATCTAGCAACAAAGTATAAACTCCAATCTTGGTAACAGGTGCAACCTTCTTGTTCCCCATGATTAAGTTTATCTTTCCGTGCTCCACATCCTCACTTCTTCTTAGGCCCTGCAAGTCACAACAGATGTGAATACCACAACCTGTATCAAGAACCCAAGAATTATAATATGGTGAGTTATTAGAAAATATAGTGTAAATACCTGCATGGGATGGTTTCACTTTCCCATCCTTGACATCCTGCAAGTACTTTGGGCAGTTTCGCTTCCAGTGCCCCTTATTTTGACAGTAGAAGCATTCAGCATCCTTAGGGATGGCAGAAGGAGTGATAGAACCACATTCGGTTCCAGATGAGGAGCCTTCAAGGGACTTTCCCTTGGTACCCTTCGAAGGGTGCTTCCTCTTCTTCCCTTTGCCTTGCCCGATAGCCAAAACAGGGGTAGTAGTAGGAGTAGGAGTAGCAACCGACTTACTCTTAAGACCACTTTCGGCAGTCTTCAGAAGTCCTTGAAGCTTACTGAGTGTGACTTCCTCCTTGTTCATGTGGTATGTCATACGAAATTGATCATAACACGATGGCAAGGAGTGCAAAATGATATCAATTGCCAACTCCTCAGGGAAGTTCACATTCAGTTTCATTAGACGGTCCACATACCTTTGCATTTTCTGCATGTGGCTCATGATTGGTTCGCTATCCTTCATACGGGTAGTGATCATGGAGGAGATTATTTCATACCGCTCTTGACGAGCACTCTGATGGTACCTTTCCATCAGATCCTGATGCATCTCAAAAGGGTAATAGTCCTCATAGGACTTTTGGAGTTCAGCTGTCATGGTGGCCATCATGATGCATGCCACCTTGGTGGCATCTCTTTCATGTGCCTGATACTCAGCGACCTCCTCAGGAGTAGCAGTGGACTCATCAAGCTCCTTTAGCTCCTTATCGAGGACATATTCCTTGTCCTCGTAACGAGTAACCATCCTGATGTTCCGGATCCAATCCATGAAGTTGGAACCATCAAAGATGACCCTCCCACAAAGGTTCATGAGGGAAAAGGAGCCAGTAGGGTTAGAGCCTGAAGCTTTGTTGTTGGAAGACATCTGAAAAGAAGAAAACAAGTTTAGATTAGATATATCGAATCCTTAATAATACACCCAAATGTAATATTAAGGCTAGGATCCAACACAATATATTATAACTTAGAAGAGGGATGTCGTAATCTAAGCTATAATATATTTGAAGGTAGGTGAATAACGATTCACCAATTTCCACAATGAAAACGAAATGAATTATTAGGTTTAACTGGTTTTGAAATTCCTAGATTCCTTTGAGATTCATTGAACTTTTCAATGGCATGTTTCAATCTCGATTGTGCCCTTCAAGTTTTGTGACTGGGATGCCGAGGATCACAAAACAAGGTGTGAATAACCATGCAAATTCACTTGGTACCCTTAATATTATCACCTAATCAATGTGCCGGTTAACCACACACGCTCCACCGATCTATGATAAACATTAAGTCACCCTTCGTGATCCTTACTAGTCCAAGTTAGTGTGCTGGTTAACCACACACGCTCCACCAACGACTTGGTAAGGTACAAAGTGTGAATTTCATGGGTTAGAACCATATTCACATTTTCCTAAAGTAACTAAGATTGGGAATTTATAAAAGTTTTAGTTACTTTATAATATTCATCATACTTTTAATGAGAATTTATAAGTCCTTGTCCTACCCGTTCGGCTAACGACCCTCCACCAGTCAAGCAAGCGGTGGGTGAGAGTGGACACCCATTAAGTTGCCATTTTATAGGCAACAACCTTATACCCACCTTATAGACTGGCTTCGTGAATGAGGCATACTAGCGGTAAGACGACTTTGATCTTATACATATATATAATAATTAACCATTAATGTTATAAATAGTATAAGGGTTGAATTTTAACTTTTAAAACTCTAAGGGTTTGGAATTAAAGTACATTAAAGTGTGTGTAACTTTACAAATTCCAAAACTTGAGGACAAGTTTTGAAACTATTCAAAACCTTTCATTTCATAACTTATGAATTAAAGGTTCATAAAAATGAAGACTCTTCATTTCCATGTAACTTATGTGTTTTAAGTGTGTGTTTAAAAGAAGTGGCCTTTGGATATCCATAACTTGAGGACAAATTATGGACTCCATTAAAACACATAAATGATCAAGAATTAATCCTAAACAATTCAGCAAATAATTCCTATCATCTTCTAAATTCATAAGAACATGAACATGATTATCAAAATTTCAAAAATTATATGAACACATACAAAGCATGAAATTTTGATATATGCTATTGTAAATGGATTAGAACAACCATTACACCAACCAAAAACAAGTTTTAAAATACCAAAACAGTTTAGGGTAATGTTTCTAGTCCATTTCCAGCAGCAAAAGTCGAAAATCTGCATTCTGAGGCTCCTAGGTTCGTGCACTCGGCGAGTAGGAGCCTCAGAATGCAGATTTTCGACTTTTGCTGCTGGAAATGGACTAGAAACATTACCCTAAACTGTTTTGGTGTTTTAAAACTTGTTTTAGTTGGTGTAATGGTTGTTCTAATCCATTTACAATAGCTTATATCAAAATTTCATGCTTTGTATGTGTTCATATAATTCTTGAAACTTTGATGATCATGTTCATGTTCTTATAAATTTAGAAGATGATCGGAATTATTTGCTGAATTGTTTAGGATTAATTCTTGATCATTTATGTGTTTTAATGGAGTCCATAATTTGTCCTCAAGTTATGGATATCCAAAGGTCACTTCTTTTAAACACACACTTAAAACACATAAGTTACATGGAAATGAAGAGTCTTCATTTTTATGAACCTTTAATTCATAAGTTATGAAATGAAAAGTTTTGAATAGTTTCAAAACTTGTCCTCAAGTTTTGGAATTTGTAAAGTTACACACACTTTAATATACTTTAATTCCAAACCCTTAGAGTTTTAAAAGTTAAAATTCAACCCTTATACTATTTATAACATTAATGGTTAATTATTATATATATGTATAAGATCAAAGTCGTCTTACCGCTAGTATGCCTCATTCACGTAACCAGTCTATAAGGTGGGTATAAGGTTGTTGCCTATAAAATGGCAACTTAATGGGTGTCCACTCTCACCCACTGCTTGCTTGACTGGTGGAGGGTCGTTAGCCGAACGGGTAGGACAAGGACTTATAAATTCTCATTAAAAGTATGATGAATATTATAAAGTAACTAAACCTTTTATAAATTCTCAATCTTAGTTACTTTAGGAAAATGTGAATATGGTGCTAACCCATGAAATTTACACTTTGTACCGTACCAAGTCGTTGGTGGAGCGTGTGTGGTTAACCGGCACACTAACTTGGACTAGTAAGGATCACGAAGGGTGACTTAATGTTTATCATAGATCGGTGGAGCGTGTGTGGTTAACTAGCACATTGATTAGGTGATAATATTAAGGGTACCAGGTGAATTTGCATGGTTATTCACACCTTGTTTTGTGATCCTCGGCATCCCAGTCACAAAACTTGAAGGGCACAATCGAGATTGAAACATGCCATTGAAAAGTTCAATGAATCTCAAAAGAATCTAGGAATTTCAAAAACCAATTAAACCTAATAATTCATTTCGTTTTCATGGTGGAAATTGGTGAATCGTCATTCACCTACCTTAAAATATATTATAGCTTAGATTACGGCATCCCTCTTCTAAGTTATAATTGTTGGATTAGTGTCTAAGTCCATAACTATAATTGGTATGTACTTGACCCGACTCGGCATGGTCCATTTGGGTTGCATGGCATCAGAACATTTGGATAGACCGTTTATGAGGAAAAGACATTTTGTGACATATTAATATATTATAAGTTCTAATATATTAATATGAAATCATGTTATTTAATTAGTATTGATCAAGAATTAATTTGGACTTAATTTAGTGATAAAAAAGAGACTAATTAAATATATGGGGATTGATTGTGTAAATCATTCATTCTTATATATGTGGGCTTATGATCCAAGATTCCTTTATGCTGGGTTTAACCCATGTGGTGATCCATGGATACTCCATGGAGGTTAAAACCCATGGAGCATAAGGAATGGGAAAAGTCATGAGTTACATGGTGTAACCCTAATAGCCACACTATATAAGAACCCCTTTAGTTCAAGAAATTGGTGATGGGTTTTGAGCATTCTAACACTTCCTAAGTGTACATGCAACCCTAATAACCTTGAATCTATGTTTTCTCTATATACATGCAAATTTCTTTTTCAAGGTTATTTCCTAAATAGTATGGCATGGGGATTACATAAAACTTAAAACTAGTAGAAATACATACCTTGTTGTTGCTTGGATTCCTTCAAGACTTTGTGAGCCTAGCACCCCAAATGTTGTGCCTCAAATGCTTCACACAACACCACAAGACTTGGAATAACTTGAGAGAATACTTCTAGCACTCAAATTTGGTTATGCCCTCTCTAGTAACACTATGTACACTAGGTACTCATCTTGCTAGCCATAGGGTTCCTTTTATAGTGTTGTCACAATTAGGGTTTACACATGAATGCCCTTAATTGTCATGACTCTTGATTTCCCATGACCCATGGATTTGTAACTCCCATGGACTATCCATGGAGCTCCATATGGTTATAACCAAACCCATAAACCATGGATCATTAATCCACCATAAAAGAATTGATGATTGTCATAATCAACCCTATATATTTAATTAGTCTCACTTTGATCACCAAATTAATACTAGATTAATACTTGACCAATACTAATTAAATAATACTATTATTAATATATTAGAACTTATAATATATTAATAATCATAAGTGCCTTATTCTCTCATTTAGTCTATCCAAGTATTGCAATGCCATGCAACCCAAATGGACCATGCCGGGTCGGGTCAAGTACATACCAAATAAAGTTATGGACTTAGACACTATATCCAACAGTCTCCCACTTGGATAAGTCTAATAACTATATTTGTAAATATGACTTCAAAATCCGACTAGCAATCGTAGCTCTTTTAAAGTCTCTCGGAACTAAGATGATGATGATACGCCATTTAAGATAAGTGATCATATAATCCTCTGTTCTCATGATATCAGCCGGACAAACACATGGAACATGGTCTTACTTATTGTCCAGCATTTGTTTCTCGATCTCTGATTTGTTTCAACATAGAACTAAATTGAACACATCAATTAGGTTCTGACCGGGCCCGGTACATAGGTCAAAACCAAATCATCGAGGGGCCCATATATCGCTTCTATTTCTAGAAGGAACAGATAAACTTCGACTGATATGCTTGTACTAACTACTTGTTGAATTATTCACAAAGGCACGTTTTATAACATCGAGTTACCAATGCGTTTTCGTACAATCAATGAATAACCAACTCATAGTCAACAACTCATATCTCTAGGTTTGAAGATTTATATGATATTACCGTCTCACGATCACTCGAGATAAATTCCATGAAGTGATGCAAGTGAGCGTGGGTTGGATCCAATACTCAGCCCTTATGAGTACTCATGAATGTTGTAGCAACCATTGCATTGTCCAAAGCACTTTTAGACAAATCATACAAGCCAAATTCATGACAGTCTTAAATCAATACTTACTTCCAAAGTTTGACTGACTGTGGATGGTTTGAATAATAACATAATTATTCTGGAAGTAAAAACATGCAAAATTGAAACATAGTAAACAATCAACACAAGATAGTAACACCTTACTCAAAAATAAATAACAACTTTTATTTATCATCAAATGTCAATTACATTTTACAAGTTTCAGGAATCTAATTATTGAAACTAGTATCATCCCTCAGCCCAATGCGCCTCGCATGCTGTAAATTCTTAACCCTGCTCAGTCCCTTCGTGAGGGGATCTGCCGGGTTCTCATCTGATGATACCCTCTTAGCCACGAGGAGTCCTTCTTCTATTCGATGTCTGATGAAATGGTATTTTCTGTCAATGTGCCTAGATCTCCCGTGATCTCTCGGTTCCTTAGCCAAAGCAACCGCACTTTCGCTGTCACAGAAAATTTCCATTGGCTCCTTTATGGATGGTACAACTCCAAGGTCTCCGATGAAGTTCTTTAGCCATATCGCCTCCTTAGCTGCTTCACTTGCTGCTATGTACTCTGATTCATAAGTAGAATCAGCTACTGTCTCCTACTTGGAACTTTTCCAAGTAATTGCCCCTCCATTTAGGATAAAGACCCAGCCTGACTGAGAGCGGAAATTATCCCTATCAGTCTGGAAGCTAGCATCGCTATATCCTTCCACTCTCAAGTCATCACTGCCTCCGAGGGTAAGGACCCAATCCTTAGTCCTCCGCAGATACTTGAGAATGTTCTTTACCGCTGTCCAGTGTGCCTTGCCAGGGTTTCCTTGATATCTACTGACCATGCTCAAAGAAAAGGCCACATCAGGGCGAGTACAAGTCATAGCATACATGATCGAGCCCACAGCGGAAGCATATGGTATATGACTCATTTCAGCTATCTCAGCCTCTGTACTCGGACTCTGAGTCTTACTTAGCTTGGCATTACTCTGTATTGGTAATTCTCCTTTCTTGGAATCTTGCATACTGAACCTCTTCAGTACCTTATCCACATAAGTACTTTGACTAAGTCCAATTAGTCTCTTACTCCTATCTCTCAATATCCTTATCCCTAGGATATAGGCAACTTCCCCAAGGTCCTTCATAGCGAAACACTTCCCAAGCCAGGACTTAACCTCCTGCAAGGTTGGGACGTCGTTTCCTATGAGAAGTATGTCATCCACATACAACACCAAGAAGCTAACTATGCTCCCACTAGCCCTGACATACACACAAGGCTCATCCTCACTCCTAGAAAAGCCAAACTCTTTGACTTTCTCATCAAAGCAAAGATTCCATCTGCGAGATGCTTGTTTCAATCCATAAATGGATTTATCAAGCTTACACACTCTATTAGGGTATCTTATATCGACAAAACCCTCTGGTTGAGCCATGTAAACATCCTCAGCCAACTTTCCATTAAGGAAAGCGGTTTTGACATCCATTTGCCATATTTCATAATCAAGAAATGCAGCTATGGCTAACAATACTCTAATAGACTTAATCTTAGCTACTGGTGAGAAGGTCTCATCATAGTCAACTCCCGGAGTTTGAGTAAAGCCCTTCGCAACTAGTCATGCTTTATAAGTGTGTACCTTCCCATCCATGTCGGTCTTCTTCTTGAAGATCCATTTGCACCCAACTGTCTTACGACCTGGTACATTGTCAACCAAGTTCCAAACTTGATTGTCATACATGGACTGAATCTCGCTGTCCATAGCCTCCTTCCATTTAGCAGACTCAGGACCTGCCATGGCTTCCCTGTAGTTTAGGTTCATCCAAATCTATTAGTGTACTATCAGTAATAAACGTATCACCTTCAGTGGTGATGTGATAACCATAATAAAAATCAGGTGTGTTCCTCACCCTAGTGGAACGTCTTGGAGGTACAGACTCATCTATCGGATCAACAGGAGTTTCCTCCTCAGGTTGGTCGATAGCATTTGAGGTTCCTTCACCACTTGACTCTTGAAGCTCTTCAAGGTCAATTTGCCTCCCACTGTCCCCTTCGCTTATGAATTCTCTCTCACGAAAGACTCCTCTTCTTGCTACAAAAACCACATTATCACTGGGTCTGTAGAAGAGGTAACCAAAGGATCTCTGTGGGTAGCCGATGAAAATACACCTCTCACTTCGAGGTTCAAGCTTATCATGAGTCTCACGCCTCACGAAAGCTTCACAACCCCAAATCTTGATGTGGTCCAAATTGGGAACTTTCCGAGTCCACATCTCGTGAGGTGTTTTGGCAACCTTTTTAGTAGGGACTAGAATAAGGATATGGGCGGCAGTATCTAAGACATACCCCCAGAAAGAGATTGGTAACGAAGCTCGACTCATCATGGAACGAACCATATCCAACAAGGTTCGATTGCGCCTCTCAGCTACACCATTCAACTGTGGTGTTCTGGGAGGTGTCAATTGTGAGACAATCCCACATTCCTTAAGATAGTCAAGGAACTCAATGCTAAGATACTCTCCTCCCCGATCGGATCAGAGCATCTTGATGTTCCTGCCCAATTGATTCTCCACTTCCTGCTTAAACTCTTTGAACTTTTCAAAGGTTTCTGACTTATGCTTGATCAAGTAAATATATCCATATCTACTGTAATCATCAGTAAAAGTCACATAATAGCGATTAGCATCCCTTGTAGCAACTCTGAAGGGCCCACACACATCCGTGTGTACAAGGTCCAACAAACCTTCACCCCTATCACAAGTACCTGTGAAGGGTGACTTTGTCATTTTTCCAAGTAAACAAGACTCGCAACTATCATCCGACTTGAGGTCAAATGATTCCAAGACTCCAGCCTTTTGGAGTTGGCCTATGCGCTTCTTGTTAACATGTCCAAGACGACAATGCCACAAGGATGCTTTATCCAAGCTATCTGAAGAATCAATATACAACACATTATTTCCTAGATTGTCTTCAACATTCACGACTTTATATACACCATCACAAGGTAATGCTTTAAAGTAAAATACATCATTGTAATAAACATTAATAGCACCATTTTTATTATCAAATGAAAATGTAAAACCTTGTTTGTACAAGCCATGAAAGGAAATAATATTTCTCGCCATTTCGGGCGAGTAACAACACTTATTCAAATCTAACATTAACCCATTATTAAGCATAAAAGAATAAACTCCTATCTTGGTAACAGGTGATGCTTTCCTGTTGCCCATGACTAAGTTTATCTTCCTGTGCTCCACTTGCTCACTTCTTCTTAGTGCCTGCAAATCAGTACAAATGTGAATACCACACCCTGTATCAAGCACCCAAGAATTAGCATTAGATGAGTTGTTAGACAATATTGTGTAAATACCTGCATGGGTGGGTTTAACCTTCCCATCCTTTAGATCTTGCAGATATTTGGGGCAGCTTCGCTTGAAGTGGCCCTTATCCTGGCAATAGAAGCACTGTGCTTCCTTTGGGTTTGAAGAAGGAGTAATGGGACCTTTCTTTGTCCCACTTGAAGAGGAACCATCAAGAGTCTTACCCTTGGTACCCTTCGAAGGGGTTTTCCTCTTCTTACCCTTTTCCTGCCCAATAGCCAGAACAGGGGCTGTTGAAGGAGTTGAAGTAGCAACCGCTTTACCCTTAAGGCCATTTTCAGCTGTCCTTAAGAGTCCTTGAAGTTTGCTAAGTATGACTTCCTCCTTGTTCATATGATAAGTCATACGAAACTGATCATAACTTGGAGGTAAGGAATGGAGAATGATGTCAATCGCCATTTCCTCAGGAAAGTCAACATTTAGCTTCAGCAACCGGTCAACAAACCTTTGCATCTTCTGCAAGTGACCGGTGATGGGTTCACCATCCTTCATCCTTGCGGTTATCATGGAGGAGATGATTTCATACCTCTCCTGACGCGCGCTCTGATGGTACCTTTCCATCAGATCCAGGTGCATCTCATAGGGGTAGAAATCTTCATAGGAATTTTGAAGTTCAGGAGTCATGGTGGCCATCATGATGCATGCTACTTTAGTAGCATCCTTTTCATGTGCAACAAACTCCGCAAACTCTTCAGGAGTAGCAGTGGCTTCATTCACAACCTTAAGCTCCTTATCGAGGACATATTCTTTGTCCTCATAGCGGGTAATCATTCTGATGTTTCTGATCCACTCATTGAAATT
The DNA here is from genome assembly GCF_052849685.1 of Lactuca virosa. Taxonomy (NCBI): domain Eukaryota; kingdom Viridiplantae; phylum Streptophyta; class Magnoliopsida; order Asterales; family Asteraceae; genus Lactuca; species Lactuca virosa. The sequence continues at coordinate 60,395,906 of NC_136426.1, read as the reverse complement.
GGATCCATCAAAGATGACTTTACCACACAAGTTCATAAGGGAAAAGGAGCCTGTTGGGTTTGAGCCAGAAGCATTGTTGGAAGACATCTGAAAGGAAAGAAAGACAAGTTTCATTAGATTAGGAATCCTTAATAATTCACCCAATTGAAATATTAAGGCTAGGATCCAACAAACTATTTATAGTTAGAAGAGGGATGCCGTAATCCATACTATAAAATATTTGAAGGTAGGTAAATGACGATTTACCAATTTCCACCATAAGAACGAAATATTTTATTATTAGGTTTTATTGGTTTTGAAACTCCTAGATCTTTTGAGATACATTGAACTTTTCAATGGCATGTTTGAATCTCGATTGTGCCCTCTCAAGTTTGTGACTGGGATGCCGAGGATCACAAACAAGGTGTGAATAACCATACAAATTGACTTGGTACCCTCAACAATATTACCTAATCGATGTGCCGGTTAACCACACACGCTCCACCGATCTATAATAAAGTCAAGTTACCCTTTGCCACTCTTACTAGTCCATGTTAGTGTGCCGGTTAACCACACACGCTCCACTAACGACTTGGTAAGGTACAAAGTGTAATTTTATGGGCTAGCACCAATTTCACATTTTCCTAAAGTAACTAAGATTGGGAATTTATAATGTATAGTTACTTTATAATTCATTATACTTTTAACAAATACTTAAAGTCGTATCCTACCCGTTCGGCTAACGACCCTCCACCGATCAAGGAAGCGGTGGGTGAGAGTGGACACCCATTAAGTCACCATTTTATAGGCAACAACCTTATACCCCCCTTATAGACCGGCTTCGTGAATGAGGCCTACTAACGGTAAGAATGACATATTCTTATACATATCTATATAATAAAATTATAATAATAGTATAAGTGTTGATTTTTAAACTTTTTAAAAATCTAAGGTTTAATTTGGAATTAAAGTATTAAAGTGTAAGACTTTTCAAATTCCAAAACTTGAGGGCAAGATTTGAAACTATTCCAAGTCTCTTCAATTTGTAACTTATGAGTTTTAATGGTTCATAAAATGAAGTCTCTTCATTTTATGAAACCTCTTTAGTTCTTTAATCACAATTTAAAGAAGTGACTTTTGGTTATCCATAACTTGAGGACAAGTTATGGACACCATCATTTCCATTAAGATCATGAATTAAACATACATGGAGGTTACATATAATTCCTATGATCTTCTAAAACTCATAAGAACACAAATTCATGTCAAGCAATTTCAAGAAATCATATAAACATATACAATACTTGAAAATTGATAAAAGTCATGTAAAATGGGTTAACATAATCATTATCATTTTGAAAAACATATTTGACAAGTCCAAAACAGATTGGGATAATGATCTTAATCCATTTCCAGCAACAAAACTCGAAAAAATTGCCCAGCACGCTCCTACTCGCCGAGTGCACTATTCTACTCGGCGAGTCCTCCCCATGGACTCGGCGAGTCCAGTCGTCAGAATGCAGAATTTTCGGTTTTTAAGCAGTTTTGCATCAAGTATACAGAAAACAATCCTAGGCTCTGATACCACTGATGGGTTTTGAGCATTCTAACACTTCCTAAGTGTACATGCAACCCTAATAACCTTGAATCTATGTTTTCTCTATACACATGCAAATTTCTTTTTCAAGGTTATTTCCTAACTAGCATGGCATGGGGATTACATAAAACATAAAACTAGTAGAAATACATACCCTGTTGTTGCTTGGATTCCTTCAAGACTTTGTGAGCCTAGCACCCCAAATGTTGTGCCTCAAATGCTTCACACAACACCACAAGACTTGGAATAACTTGAGAGAATACTTCTAGCACTCAAATTTGGTTATGCCCTCTCTAGTAACACTATGTACACTAGGTACTCATCTTGCTAGCCATAGGGTTCCTTTTATAGTGTTGTCACAATTAGGGTTTACACATGAATGCCCTTAATTGTCATGACTCTTGATTTCCCATGACCCATGGATTTGTAACTCCCATGGAATATCCATGGAGCTCCATATGGTTATAACCAAACCCATAAACCATGGATCATTAATCCACCATAAAAGAATTGATGATTGTCATAATCAACCCTATATATTTAATTAGTCTCACTTTGATCACCAAATTAATACTAGATTAATACTTGACCAATACTAATTAAATAATACTATTATTAATATATTAGAACTTATAATATATTAATAATCATAAGTGCCTTATTCTCTCATTTAGTCTATCCAAGTATTGCAATGCCATGCAACCCAAATGGACCATGCCGGGTCGGGTCAAGTACATACCAAATAAAGTTATGGACTTAGACACTATATCCAACAATTGGTACTAGTGATACATATTTTGAGGGCTAGCTGATTTGAACATGTATGTCTTCTTCTCATGGTTATTCCAAGAGTTCATGATGTTGTGTGAACCATTTGAGGTGTCACACTTGGGGCACTAGGCTCTCAAGCTTCATGGAGTCAAGCAACAACAACAAGGTATGTATTCTATCTATTTTATTATCCTGGTATCAATGTTTTGGTATGCTAGTTAGGATAATACCTTGGATAATCATATTTGCATGTATAATAGAGAAAACATAGATCCAAGGTATTTAAGGTTGCATGTACACTTAGGAGTGTTAGAATGCTCAAAACCCAACAGTGGTATCAGAGCCTAGGCTTGTTTTCAATTATACTTGATGCAAATTGCTGAAAAATGCTGAAAAAGTCGAATTTCGGGCATTCTGGGCACTGTACTCGCCGAGTCCACTGATGAACTCGCCGAGTACATGAAGAAAATCATCCTACTCGGCGAGTAGGTTGATACACTCGACGAGTAGGAGCCCCAGACAGCATATTTTCGCGTTTTTTGGCTAGAAATGGACTAGAAACATTACCCTAAGATGTTTTTGAACTTATAAACTTGTTTTTGATGTGGTAATGTTCATACTAATCCAATTTCAAAGATAATTGTCAATAGATTCATGTTTTGTATTAGTTTAGTGATTAGGCTAATTACATGAAAAAGTTTGATTTGAATTATCTTGTTCTTATGAGTTGCTTAGATTAATAGAAAAGTTAATTGATTATGTGTTTTCAATCCATTTTAATCTAAGAGTTGATTCTAAAATGTGTTTTTGTAACTTGTCCTCAAGTTATATGAAAAGTCACATTTAAGTTTCATAAAACTCATAAAGGTTGGTAATGGTTACAAAAAATGAAGAGTCTTGTCCTCAAGATATGGAGGTTCAAGGGTCACTTCATTAAGTAATAAAATGTGTAACCTTAATTCCATAAATTACAAAATAAAGAAAAGTTACATTCTTTTATTAGTTTAAAGTCTTCCATAACTTGTCCTCAAGTTATGGAACTTGAAGAGTTTTTTAATTAAAACTAATTTAAACACATAAGTTATGGAATTAATTAGTTTTGAATAGTTTCAAAACTTGCCCTCAAGTTTTGGAATTTGAAAAGTTTTCTCTTATGAATACTTTAATTCCAAGTTAGCCCTTATAATTTTAAAAGTTAAAATTCAACCCTTATACTATTATTATAATTTTAATTATATAGATATGTATAAGATAAAGTCAATCTTACCGTTAGTAGGCCTCATTCACGAAGCCGGTCTATAAGGGGGGTATAAGGTTACTGCCTATAAAATGGCAGTTTAATGGGTGTCCACTCTCACCCACCGCTTACTTGACTGGTGGAGGGTCGTTAGCCGAACGGGTAGGGAAGGACTATAATTCTCCCTTCATTAAAAGTATTAATGATAAATACTAAGTAACTAAACGCTTATAAATTCCCAATATTAGTTACTTAGGAAAAATGTGAAATTGGTACTAGCCCATAAAATTACACTTTGTACCTTACCAAGTCGTTAGTGGAGCGTGTGTGGTTAACTGGCACACTAACATGGACTAGTAAGAGTGGCAAAGGGTAACTTGACTTTATTATAGATCGGTGGAGCGTGTGTGGTTAACCGGCACATCGATTAGGTAATATTGTTGAGGGTACCAAGTCAATTTGTATGGTTATTCACACCTTGTTTGTGATCCTCGGCATCCCAGTCACAAACTTCAGAGGGCACAATCGAGATTCAAACATGCCATTGAAAGTTTAATGTATCTCAAAAGATCTAGGAGTTTCAAATCCAATTAAAACTTAATTATATTTCGTTTTTCTATGGTGGAAATTGGTAAATCGTCATTTACCTACCTTTAACTATTTTATAACTTGGATTACGGCATCCTTCTTCCAGTTATAAATAGGTTATTGGGTCCTAGCCTTAATATTTCATATTGGGTGTTATATTAAGGACTCTAAATCAACTAACTTGAATATCTCCCAAAATATGTCTAAGTTCAGACATCTATGATCTTCCCAAATCTCTTGAAACAAACTTTCCTAAATGAAGATGATGTCCCATGGAAATCATACCTCTTTCACCTCCTCCAATTATTCTCCCTAACCCATAAGTTCCTGAAAAGTTTAAGGTCACTCAAGCCTTATTGACAAGCAAAGGTCTATGTGTGATCACATCTTGGAGATGTAGTCACATATTGACAAGCCGGGAGAGTTGGGTGTCAAAGTCTAGAGGAAGCTGATGATCAATCACTTTCTAAGTCACATAGTGAGTTCCTTTGGGACTCCTATGAAACAGACTATGACAAGACCCTTAATGATCTTATCTATTTGCTAAGATCAACTTCCTAAAACTTTATGGACATTGACAATGATGACGTTGGATATCCAGTAAAGCTCTCTCTTCCCAATGGAAAGGGATCGGCCATAGTCAACTCGGTTGACCAAATGGTAAAGAGAACGGCTAAGTTTGAGATAGTCCCATTATCAAGGGTCTATTGCCAAAGAAAGGGGCATTGGTTGCGAAGCAGCCAAATTTACCTAAGGATATTAAAGTCAATAAGTTTGACTCTACTTCGGGTAAAGTCCACTATCTAACTCTACTAAGTTTCTATTATGAGATTCTTGATACATGATGTGACTGGGTCACATGGTGATGTTTTAAGAATCAAAGAAAAAGTGAAGAAACTTAAAGAAAGAATATGTTGAATCTGATCGCGTAGATGGATTTCTATCACATAGTTTGAAGATCGGATTCTTGAGCTACTTCTTAGGAGTTATGATATTTTGCTTAGGAATAGATAACAACAAGTTTTCATATGGATTGTAAGGATGAGTTTTTCCGCAAAGTTTTAAAATAAAAGGTAAATCTTTTGATTTTATTTATTTTAAAATATCCTTACAATGGCATTTGTGAAAAACTTTGTTGCTTATAAGATTCCATTAAGAGCAAGAGTGGAAATATGAATTTGATTCTTTCATTTGTGGTAGTGTCTATATTTACCAAATAAGGAAAGATTCTCATCACCCAAGTTTCAATTGGACCGAAACTTGGAATCATGCAATTTGTAGATGAATGAGAACCTTCAAGCATTGGAAAAATTAAGACTAACTACTTGTTCACATGGATGTGTGAGTCAAGTAACGGACTAAGGGATCGAGTACACATTCTTGTGCACTGATTAAGTCTACCACAAAATATCGATAAGACTATTCGTCATGATTTACTAAAGTTTAGTAAATATGGTTATACTTACAGGCTTAAGTATAATTCTGAAGCATTGAAAAAAATTTCAGTGTATGGTGGAACGAATTAGAAGAATCAAATTAGGCAGAAGGATAAAAGTTTCTCAAATCTGAAAAGATGGGAGAGTACTTTAGTATCATGTTATATAATCATCTTAATGATTAAGAGACCTTATCACAATTCATCCTCTAAGTGCATTCTGGTAGCTAAGAAGAGGAGCTATGAATTGTTGAAGTGGTTAAATCAAGAAGATGATTTATACTTCGTTTCAAAAACAATTCTTAGAGTTATACTCTAAGATTGTAACTTGAGTGACATGTCTTAAAGAAGGTTTAAAACACTTGTCAAATGTAAGAGTAAAAGTTTTCTACTCTTGTACATTTGAAATTGGTAAGTTGTGATGTTTTGGATAAAACAAAGACCAACTAAGGCCAATTGTGTGAAGTGATGGGTTTTTGAGCATTCTAACACTTCCTAAGTGTACATGCAACCCTAATAACCTTGAATCTATGTTTTCTCTATATACATGCAAATTTCTTTTCAAGGTTATTTCCTAACTAGCATGGCATGGGGAGTTACATAGAACATAAAAACCAGTAGAAATACATACCTTGTTGTTGCTTGGATTCCTTCAAGACTTTGTGAGCCTAGAACCCCAAATGTTGTGCCTCAAATGCTTCACACAACACCACAAGACTTGGAATAACTTGAGAGAATACTTCTAGCACTCAAAATCGGTTATGCCCTCTATAGTAACACTAGGTCCACTAGGTCACGATTTTGCTAGCCATAGGGTTCCTTTTATAGTGTTGTCACAATTAGGGTTTACACATGAATGCCCTTAATTGTCATGACTCTTGATTTCTCATGACCCATGGGTTTGTAACTCCCATGGACTATCCATGGAGCTCCATATGGTTATAACCAAACCCATAAACCATGGATCATTAATCCACCATAAAAGAATTGATGATTGTCATAATCAACCCTATATATTTAATTAGTCTCACTTTGATCACCAAATTAATACTAGATTAATACTTGGTCAATACTAATTAAATAATACTAGTATTAATATATTAGAACTTATAATATATTAATAATCATAAGTGCCTTATTCTCTCATCTAGTCTATCCAAGTATTGCAATGCCATGCAACCCAAATGGACCATGCCGGGTCGGGTCAAGTACATACCAAATAAAGTTATGGACTTAGACACTATATCCAACAGTCTCCCACTTGGATAAGTCTAATAACTATATTTGCAAATATGACTTCAAAATCCGACTAGCAATCGTAGCTCTTTCAAAGTCTCTCGGAACAGAGATGATGATGATACGCCATTTAAGATAAGTGATCATATAATCCTCTGTTCTCATGATATCAGCCGGACAAACACATGGAACATGGTCTTACTTATTGTCCAGCATTTGTTTCTCGATCTTTGATTTGTTTCGACACAGAACTAAATTGAACACATCAATTAGGTTCTGACCGGGCCCGGTACATAGGTCAAAACCAAATCATCGAGGGGCCCATATATCGCTTCTATTTCTAGAAGGAACATATAAACTTCGACTGATATGCTTGTACTAACTACTTGTTGAATTATTCACAAAGGCACGTTTTATAACATCGAGTTACCAATGCGTTTTCGTACAATCAATGAATAACCAACTCATAGTCAACAACTCATATCTCTAGGTTTGAAGATTTATATGATATTACCGTCTCACGATCACTCGAGATAAATTCCATGAAGTGATGCAAGTGAGCGTGGGTTGGATCCAATACTCAGCCCTTATGAGTACTCATGAATGTTGTAGCAACCATTGCATTGTCCAAAGCACTTTTAGACAAATCATACAAGCCAAATTCATGACAGTCTTAAATCAATACTTACTTCCAAAGTTTGACTGACTGTGGATGGTTTGAATAATAACATAATTATTCTGGAAGTAAAAACATGCAAAATTGAAACATAGTAAACAATCAACACAAGATAGTAACACCTTACTCATAAATAAATAACAACTTTTATTTATCATCAAATGTCAATTACATTTTACAAGTTTCAGGAATCTAATTATTGAAACTAATATCATCCTTCAGCCCAATGCGCCTCGCATGCTGTAAATGCTTAACCCTGCTCAGTCCCTTCGTGAGGGGATCTGCCGGGTTCTCATCTGATGATACCCTCTTAGCCATGAGGAGTCTTTCTTCTATTCGATGTCTGATGAAATGGTATTTTCTGTCAATGTGCCTAGATCTCCCGTGATCTCTCGGTTCCTTAGCCAAAGCAACCGCACTTTCGCTGTCACAGAAAATTTCCATTGGCTCCTTTATAGCTGGTACAACTCCAAGGTCTCCGATGAAGTTCTTTAGCCATATCGCCTCCTTAGCTGCTTCACTTGCTGCTATGTACTCTGATTCACAAGTAGAATCAGCTACTGTCTCTTGCTTGGAACTTTTCCAAGTAATTTCCCCTCCATTTAGGATAAAGACCCAGCCTGACTGAGAGCGGAAATTATCCCTATCAGTCTGGAAGCTAGCATCGCTATATCCTTCCACTCTCAAGTCATCACTGCCTCTGAGGGTAAGGACCCAATCCTTAGTCCTCCGCAGATAGTTGAGAATGTTCTTTACCGCTGTCCAGTGTGCCTTGCCAGGGTTCCCTTGATATCTACTGACCATGCTCAAAGCAAAGGCCACATAAGGGCGAGTACAAGTCATAGCATACATGATCGAGCCCACAGCGGAAGCATATGGTATATTACTCATCTCAGCTATCTCAGCCTCTGTACTCGGACTCTGAGTCTTACTCAGCTTGGCATTACCCTGGATGGGTAATTCCCCTTTCTTGGATTCTTGCATGCTGAACCTCTTCAGCACCTTATCCAAGTAAGTACTTTGACTAAGTCCAATTAGTCTCTTACTCCTATCTCTCAATATCCTTATCCCTAGGATATAGGCAGCTTCCCCAAGGTCCTTCATAGCGAAACACTTTCCAATCCTGGACTTAACCTCCTGCAAGGTTGGGACGCCGTTTCCTATGAGAAGTATGTCATCCACATACAACACCAAGAAGCTAACTATGCTCCCACTAGCCCTGACATACACACAAGACTCATCCTCACTCCTAGAAAAGCCAAACTCTTTGACTTTCTCATCAAAGCAAAGATTCCATCTGCGAGATGCTTGTTTCAATCCATAAATGGATTTATCAAGCTTACACACTCTATTAGGGTATCTTGTATCGACAAAACCCTCTGGTTGAGCCATGTAAACATCCTCAGCCAACTTTCCATTAAGGAAAGCGGTTTTGACATCCATTTGCCATATTTCATAATCATGAAATCCAGCTATGGCTAACAATACTCTAATAGACTTAATCTTAGCTACTGGTGAGAAGGTCTCATCATAGTCAACTCCCGGAGTTTGAGTAAAGCCCTTCGCAACCAGTCGCGCTTTATAAGTGTGTACCTTCCCATCCATGTCGGTCTTCTTCTTGAAGATCCATTTGCACCCGACTGTCTTACGACCTGGTACATTGTCAACCAAGTTCCAAACTTGATTGTCATACATGGACTGAATCTCGCTGTCCATAGCCTCCTTCCATTTAGCAGACTCAGGGCCTGCCATGGCTTCCCTGTAATTATTAGGTTCATCCAAATCTATTAGTGTACTATCACTAATAAATGTATCACCTTCAGTGGTGATGTGATAACCATAATAAAAATCAGGTGTGTTCCTCACCCTAGTGGAACGTCTTGGAGGTACAGACTCATCTATCGAATCAACAGGAGTTTCCTCCTCAGGTTGGTCGATAGCATTTGAGGTTCCTTCACCACTTGACTTTTGAAGCTCTTCAAGGTCAATTTGCCTCCCACTGTCCCCTTGGCTTATGAATTCTCTCTCACGAAAGACTCCTCTTCTTGCTACAAAGACCACATTATCACTGGGTCTGTAGAAGAGGTAACCAAAGGATCTCTGTGGGTAGCCGATGAAAATACACCTCTCACTTCGAGGTTCAAGCTTATCATGAGTCTCACGCCTCACGAAAGCTTCACAACCCCAAATCTTGATGTGGTCCAAATTGGGAACTTTCCCAGTCCACATCTCGTGAGGTGTTTTGGCAACCTTTTTAGTAGGGACTAGATTAAGGATATGGGCGGCAGTCTCTAAGGCATACCCCCAGAAAGAGATTGGTAACGAAGCTCGACTCATCATGGAACGAACCATATCCAACAAGGTTCGATTGCGCCTCTCAGCTACACCATTCAACTGTGGTGTTCTGGGAGGTGTCAATTGTGAGACAATCCCATATTCCTTAAGATAGTCAAGGAACTCAATGCTAAGATACTCTCCTCCCCAATCGGATCGGAGCATCTTGATGTTCCTGCCCAATTGATTCTCAACTTCCTGTTTAAACTCTTTGAACTTTTCAAAGGTTTCTGACTTATGCTTGATTAAGTAAATATATCCATATCTACTGTAATCATCAGTAAAAGTCACATAATAGCGATTAGCATCCTTTGTAGCAACTCTGAAGGGCCCACACACATCCGTGTGTACAAGCTCCAACAAACGTCACCCCTATCACAAGTACCTGTGAAGGGTGACTTTGTCATTTTTCCAAGTAAACAAGACTCGCAACTATCATCTGAGCTGAGGTCAAATGATTCCAAGACTCCAGCCTTTTGGAGTTGGCCTATGCGCTTCTTGTTAACATGTCCAAGACGACAATGCCACAAGGATGCTTTATCCAAGCTATCTGAAGAATCAATATACAACACATTATTTCCTAGATTGTCTACAACATTCACGGCTTCATATACACCATCACAAGGTAATGCTTTAAAGTAAAATACATCATTGTAATAAACATTAATAGCACCATTTTTATTATCAAATGAAAATGAAAAACCTTGTTTGTACAAGCCATGAAAAGAAATAATATTTCTCGCCATTTCAGGCGAGTAACAACACTTATTCAAATCTAACATTAACCCATTATTAAGCAATAAAGAATAAACTCCTATCTTGTTGCCCATGACTAAGTTTATCTTCCCGTGCTCCACTTGCTCACTTCTTCTTAGTGCATGCAAATCAGTACAGATGTGAATACCACAACCTGTATCAAGCACCCAAGAATTAGCATTAGATGAGCTATTAGACAATATTGTGTAAATACGTGCATGGGTGGGTTTAACCTTCCCATCCTTTACATCTTGCAGATATTTAGGGCAGCTTCGCTTGAAGTGTCCCTTATCCTGGCAATAGAAGCATTGTGCTTCCTTTGGGTTTGAAGAAGGAGTAATGGGACCTTTCTTTGTCCCACTTGAAGAGGAACCACCAAGAGTCTTACCCTTGGTACCCTTCGAAGGGCTTTTCCTCTTCTTACCCTTTCCCTGCCCAATAGCCAGAATAGGGGCTGTTGAAGGAGTAGAAGTAGCAACCGCTTTACCCTTAAGGCCATTTTCAGCTGTCCTTAAGAGTCCTTGAAGTTTGCTAAGTGTGACTTCCTCCTTGTTCATATGATAAGTCATCCGAAACTGATCATAACTTGGAGGTAAGGAATGGAGAATGATGTCAATCGCCATTTCCTCAGGAAAGTCAACATTTAGCTTCAGCAACTGGTCAACGAACCTTTGCATCTTCTGCAAGTGACCGGTGATGGGTTCACCATCCTTCATCCTTGCGGTTATCATGGAGGAGATGATTTCATACCTCTCCTGACGCGCGCTCTGATGGTACCTTTCCATCAGATCCAGGTGCATCTCATAGTGGTAGAAATCCTCATAGGATTTTTGAAGTTCATGAGTCATGGTGGCCATCATGATGCATGCTACTTTAGTAGTATCCTTTTCATGTGCAACAAACTCTGCAAACTCTTCAGGAGTAGCAGTGGCTTCACTCACAACCTTAAGCTCCCTATCGAGGACATATTCTTTGTCCTCATAGCGGGTAATCATTCTGATGTTTCTGATCCACTCATTGAAATTGGATCCATCAAAGATGACCTTACCACACAAGTTCATAAGGGAAAAAGATCATGTTGGGTTTGAGCCAGAAGCATTGTTGGAAGACATCTGAAAGGAAAGAAAGACAAGTTTCATTAGATTTAGGAATCCTTAATAATTCACCCAAATGAAATATTAAGGCTACGATCCAACAAACTATTTACAGTTGGAAGAGGGATGCCGTAATCCATACTATAAAATATTTGAAGGTAGGTAAATGACGATTTACCAATTTCCACCATAAGAACGAAATATTTTATTATTAGGTTTTATTGGTTTTGAAACTCCTAGATCTTTTGAGATACATTGAACTTTTCAATGGCATGTTTGAATCTCGATTGTGCCCTCTCAAGTTTGTAACTGGGATGCCGAGGATCACAAACAAGGTGTGAATAACCATACAAATCGACTTGGTACCCTCAACAATATTACCTAATCGATGTGCCGGTTAACCACACACGCTCCACCAATCTATAATAAGGTCAAGTTACCCTTTGCCACTCTTACTAGTCCATGTTAGTGTGCCGGTTAACCACACACGCTCCACTAACGACTTGGTAAGGTACAAAGTGTAATTTTATGGGCTAGCACCCATTTCACATTTTCCTAAAGTAACTAAGATTGGGAATTTATAATGTATAGTTACTTTATAATTCATTATACTTTTAACGAGTATTTAAAGTCGTATCGTACCCGTTCGGCTAACGACCCTCCACCGATCAAGGAAGCGATGGGTGAGAGTGGACACCCATTAAGTCACCATTTTATAGGAAACAACCTTATACCCCCCTTATAGACCGGCTTCGTGAATGAGGCCTACTAACGGTAAGAATGACTTATTCTTATACATATCTATATAATAAAATTATAATAATAGTATAAGTGTTGATTTTTAAACTTTTTAAATATCTAAGGTTTAATTTGGAATTAAAGTATTAGAGTGTAAGACTTTTCAAATTCCAAAACTTGAGGGCAAGAATTGAAACTATTCCAAGTCTCTTCAATTTGTAACTTATGAGTTTTAATGGTTCATAAAAATGAAGACTCTTCATTTTATGAAACTTCTTTAGTTCTTTAATCATAATTAAAAGAAGTGACTTTTGGTTATCCATAACTTGAGGACAAGTTATAGACACCATCATAGCCATTAAGTTCATGAATTAAACATACATGGAGGTTACATATAATTCCTATGATCTGCTAAAAACTCATAAGAACACAAATTCATGTCAAGCAATTTCAAGAAATCATATAACTATATACAATACTTGAAAATTGATAAAAGTCATGCAAAAATGGGTTAACATAATCATTATCATTTTGAAAAACAGATTTTACAAGTCCAAAACAGATTGGGATAATGATCTTAATCCATTTCCAGCAACAAAACTCGAAAAAACTGCCCAGCACGCTCCTACTCGCCGAGTGCATTATTCTACTCGTCGAGTAGGATGAATTTGTTCATGGACTAGGCGAGTCCTCCCCATGGACTCGGCGAGTCCAGTCATCAGAGTGCAGAATTTTCGGTTTTTAAGCAGTTTTGCATCAAGTATACAGAAAACAATCCTAGTCTCTGATACCACTGATGGGTTTTTGAGCATTCTAACACTTCCTAAGTGTACATGCAACCCTAATAACCTTGAATCTATGTTTTCTCTATATACATGCAAATTTCTTTTCAAGGTTATTTCCTAACTAGCATGGCATGGGGATTTACATAGAACATAAAAACTAGTAGAAATACATACCTTGTTGTTGCTTGGATTCCTTCAAGACTTTGTGAGCCTAGAACCCCAAATGTTGTGCCTCAAATGCTTCACACAACACCACAAGACTTGGAATAACTTGAGAGAATACTTCTAGCACTTAAAATCGGTTATGCCCTCTCTAGTAACACTAGGTCCACTAGGTCACGATTTTGCTAGCCATAGGGTTCCTTTTATAGTGTTGTCACAATTAGGGTTTACACATGAATGCCCTTAATTGTCATGACTCTTGATTTCTCATGACCCATGGGTTTGTAACTCCCATGGACTATCCATGGAGCTCCATATGGTTATAACCAAACCCATAAACCATGGATCATTAATCCACCATAAAAGAATTGATGATTGTCATAATCAACCCTATATATTTAATTAGTCTCACTTTGATCACCAAATTAATACTAGATTAATACTTGATCAATACTAATTAAATAATACTAGTATTAATATATTAGAACTTATAATATATTAATAATCTTAAGTGCCTTATTCTCTCATCTAGTCTATCCAAGTATTGCAATGCCATGCAACCCAAATGGACCATGTCGGGTCGGGTCAAGTACATACCAAATAAAGTTATGGACTTAGACACTATATCCAACAGTGTTTGTCCTGATTAGAATCCACACTATCTCTTGAATATCTGACAAGAAAGTCTTATATGTCAAGAGGACAGTGGGAGTCTTAAAGGTCTTGAAAGTCTCAAGAACTAATCAAGAATAAAACCTGAAGTTCTTCACTAGCACACGACTTGAGGTTTATAACCTATCGTGTCGACATGTCTGTGTCTATTCAAGTTGGCTTTGCATAGGAGTTCTGAGAGTTCTCAATTGGTTGCACAGCTACTTGGAAGCAATGGCATGCCCTTGAGCTGCCAAATGGCAAGAATTTAAGATTGCACAAGTTTAATCCATATAAGTGTGGATTTGTCAGTAACCTTGTCTTGTGATTATGGTTTTGACAAAATTCATATGGATAGGAACTCATACACCATAAAATCTAAGTGTCATATGGTTTCTCTCCGATTCATGAAAATGATGGTGAGGAAACACTTTCACTAAGTAGACTTTAGCTAGATAGCAATTGTGATATTTGCATTCTCAAAGTCGTTAGTGGAGCGTGTGTGGTTAACCAGCACACTAACATGGACTTGTGAGAAGTGGTAAAGGTCTAAACAATCGAGACTATGATTACGGCATCCCTTTTCATAGTTCTTAAAATTGTTTAGACACACCTGTGAGCTATCTAAGATAAGGTGTATGATATTGATAACGTTTTATCAAAGCAATCTAGTATCAGAAATCTGAACTTTGGTAAGAAAGTCAATAAAGTATTGATTTCTAGAAGTCCAGCTGATTTCTGATTACATGTCAAAGCTAGTGGGAGCATGAGTGTTATGCTAATAATCATCATGTTAGTGGGAGCATGATAATTATGATAAAGATTGCAAGTTAGCAATGTTAATTATAGAAAACAAAAGTTTCAATTCGTGAGGCTGCAGGGGTTGAAAAAGTTGTTTTGCTATAATTAAGGGAGAGAAAATTATACTTCATTTCAATTCTAAAAGCTTAGATTGAGATTTTAATCGTATTTAGTCAAGGATATATATATGAATTTCATGTTGGAATGGCTCAACATAAGGAAATTCTATATATGGGTCCATTATTTGCGTTCTAAAATTCGATTATGATTACGGCATCCCTTTTCATAATCTGAATTATGAGAACTTGGCAAATAGAAATGGAAATGTTATAGCAAAAGACTGGTTTAGTCTTTATGTGAGACATCGTGACTCGTGTCCCATATGCTTCGGATATAGGATCGATTACATGTGCTATATTTATCCTTTCTAAAATTTTCCAAATGCCTGGGGCATTAAGAAGGGAAAAGGTCTAGAACTGGATATGACTAAAAGGATTAAGCAATTGTCGAGGACAATCTAAGGTTTACCAAAGATTGGTTGCTCAAGGACAGTTGGAAGTATAGTGATAATTCTGGAAGGACCATATTGACATAATCTGTAAGGAGGCAACTCTTGTTCAGAAGTGATAGTCAAAATGGAATATGGAAATGTTTCAAAGTTGGAAATTATTCAATCTGTGTAAGATTAGGAAACTTAATGCAAGAAGGATGTTTCCAAGGAGTTGATCTCCTTGGAATGCTCTGTAATGTTTGTTGTCAAGTCCTTGTGACTTTGTGCATAATCATTACAACAGGATCAATGCATATAAGTTTAGAATCTAACAGATTTCAGTAAATGGCATGAATTTGGAATTCTTGCATTTGCAGTAAGGATTTGGGACTGTGAAAGAGGATCATTGGAGTTATGTTCAATTGATCTAATTCACAAAGTGAAGATCATAGACAAACAGAGTATGCATACTTGGTGTATGGCATGACTAGTGTTTAGAAAACATAGTGTACATGATTGGAGCATGGGACAACTATTGTTTTAAATTCAAGAATAAAGTTGATAGCTGAAACAGTATACAATGAATAATGTGTAATCATGTGGTGATAAATAAAATGTGTTTTATTTATGTTCATAGGTTTTGATACCATATTAGATTCTATTATTATTGTGTTTCATTTTGCATGTTTTGACTTCCAGAATAACTAGGTCGTTCTTCCTGATTGACTAAGTTACTCAAACTATCCACAGTCGGTCATATGTTGGAAGTAGATATGAATCAAGACTGTCATGGGTTGGCTTGTAGAGGTCTAAGATGTTGGACAAGGGGCTACACCACTCATGAGTGCTCATAAGTTCTGAGTATTGGATTCAACCCGCGCTAATTGGAATCACTTCATGGATTTTATCACGAGTGATCATGAGACGATAATATCTTATATTCTTCAAACCTAGAGATATGAGTTGTTACTATGAGTTGGTTGTACATTGATTGCACGAAAACGCATTCGGTAACTCGGTGTTATAAAACGTGTCTTTGTGTATGATTCAACAAGTAGTAGAACAAGCCATATGAGTCGAAGTTTATCCATTCCTTTTACCTTCGGGATAAAAGTGATATATGTGGGCCCCTCGATGATTTGGTGATGACAAATGGAAGTGATCGGCCGAGCCAGGACTGATTTGATTTGTTCAATTAGTCAGTCGTCATAAATCGGAAATCGGGAAACAACAAATGGACAGAGAGAATGATTATAATCCATGTCTCAGTCCATATGATATCTAGAATGGAGGAATATATGATCCCTTATCTAATGGACAAGTCATTGACAAAGGTCAGAGTTCATCTACAAGGTCAGAGTTCGACAGCGGCTTTTGAGAGCTACGATTGCCAGTTGGTTCCTGAAGTCATACGCAATAATAGTTTTAGACTTATCCAAGTGGGAGACTTTTGGATTAGTGTCTAAGTCCATAACTATAATTGGTATGTACTTGACCCGACTCGACATGGTCCATTTGGGTTGCATGGCATCGGAACATTTGGATAGACCGTTTATGAGGAAAAGACATTTTGTGACATATTAATATATTATAAGTTCTAATATATTAATATGAAATCATGTTATTTAATTAGTATTGATCAAGAATTAATTTGGACTTAATTTAGTGATAAAAAAGAGACTAATTAAATATATGGGGATTGATTGTGTAAATCATTCATTCTTATATATGTGGGCTTATGATCCAAGATTCCTTTATGTTGGGTTTAACCCATGTGGTGATCCATGGATACTCCATGGAGGTGAAAACCCATGGAGCATAAGGAATGGGAAAAGTCATGAGTTACATGGTGTAACCCTAATAGCCACACTATATAAGAACCCCTTTAGTTCAAGAAATTGGTACTAGTGATACATATTTTGAGGGCTAGCCGATTTGAACATGTATGTCTTCTTCTCATGGTTATTCCAAGAGTTCATGATGTTGTGTGAACCATTTGAGGTGTCACACTTGGGGCACTAGGCTCTCAAGCTTCATGGAGTCAAGCAACAACAACAAGGTATGTATTCTATCTATTTTATTATCCTGGTATCAATGTTTTGGTATGCTAGTTAGGATAATACCTTGGATAATCATATTTGCATGTATAATAGAGAAAACATAGATCCAAGGTATTTAGGGTTGCATGTACACTTAGGAGTGTTAGAATGCTCAAAACCCAACAATAATATATTGTGTTGGATCCTAGCCTTAATATTACATTTGGGTGTATTATTAAGGATTCGACATATACCTAATCTAAACTTGTTTTCTTCTTTTCAGATGTCTTCCAACAACAAAGCTTCGGGCTCTAACCCTACTGGCTCCTTTTCCCTCATGAACCTTTGTGGGAGGGTCATCTTTGATGGTTTCCAACTTCATGGATTGGATCCGGAACATCAGGATGGTTACTCGTTACGAGGACAAGGAATATGTCTTCGATAAGGAGCTAAAGGAGCTTGATGAGTCCACTGCTACTCCTGAGGAGGTCGCTGAGTATCAGGCACATGAAAGAGATGCCACCAAGGTGGCATGCATCATGATGGCTACCATGACAGCTGAACTCCAAAAGTCCTATGAGGACTATTACCCTTTTGAGATGCATCAGGATCTGATGGAAAGGTACCATCAGAGTGCTCGTCAAGAGCGGTATGAAATAATCTCCTCCATGATCACTACCCATATGAAGGATAGCGAACCAATCACGAGCCACATGCAGAAAATGCAAAGGTATGTGGACCGTCAAATGAAACTGAATGTGAACTTCCCCGAGGAGTTAGCAATTGATATCATTTTGCACTCCTTGCCATCGTGTTATGATCAATTTCGTATGACATACCACATGAACAAGGAGGAAGTCACACTCAGTAAGCTTCAAGGACTTCTGAAGACTGCCGAAAGTGGTCTTAAGAGTAAGTCGGTTGCTACTCCTACTCCTACTACTACCCCTGTTTTGGCTATCGGGCAAGGCAAAGGGAAGAAGAGGAAGCACCCTTCGAAGGGTACCAAGGGAAAGTCCCTTGAAGGCTCCTCATCTGGAACCAAATGTGGTTCTATCACTCCTTCTGCCATCCCTAAGGATGCTGAATGCTTCTACTGTCAAAATAAGGGGCACTGGAAGCGAAACTGCCCAAAGTACTTGCAGGATGTCAAGGATGGGAAAGTGAAACCATCCCATGCAGGTATTTACACTATATTGTCTAATAACTCACCATATTCTAATTCTTGGGTTCTTGATACAGGTTGTGGTATTCACATCTGTTGTGACTTGTAGGGCCTACGAAGAAGTGAGGATGTGGAGCACGGAAAGATAAACTTAATCATAGGGAACAAGAAGGTTGCACATGTTACCAAGATTGGAGTTTATACTTTGTTGCTAGATAGTGGGTTAAAGTTAGATTCGAATAAATGTGTGTACTCGTCTGAAATGGCAAGGAATATTATTTCCTTTCATGCTTTGTACAAACAAGGTTTTACCTTTTCTTTTGATAATGAAGTTGGTAGTATTAATGCTTTCTTTAATAATGTTCTTTATTTTAAAGCATTACCTTGTGATGGTGTGTATGAAGCTGTATCGGTTGTAGATAATTTAGGAAATAATGTATTGTGTATTGATTCTTCTACTAGCTTGGATAAAGCATCTTTGTGGCATTGTCGTCTTGGACATGTAAGCAAGAAACGCATAGGCCAGCTCCAAAAGGATGGAGTCTTGGAGTCGTTCGACCTCAAGTCGGATGATAGTTGTGAGTCTTGTCTACTTGGAAAAATGACAAAATCACCCTTCACTGGTACTTGTGCAAGGGGTGAGGGTTTGTTGGACCTTATACATACTGATGTATGTGGACCATTCAAAACCGCCACAAGGGATGCTAATCGCTATTATGTGACTTTTATTGATGATTTTAGTAGATATGGTTATGTCTACTTAATCAAACATAAGTCAAAAACTTTTGAAAGGTTTAAAGAGTTTAAACAGGAAGTAGAAAATCAATTGGGCAGGAACATTAAGATGCTTCGATCCGATCGAGGTGGTGAGTATCTTAGTACTGAGTTCCTCGACTATCTTAAGGAGTGTGGGATTGTCTCACAATTGACACCTCCCAGGACACCACAGCTGAATGGTGTAGCTGAGAGGCGCAATCGAACTTTGTTGGACATGGTTCGCTCTATGATGAGTCGAGCTTCGCTACCAATCTCTTTTTAGGGGTATGCCTTAGAGACTGCCGCCCACATCCTTAATCTAGTCCCTACAAAGAAGGTTGCCAAAACACCTCATGAAATATGGACTGGGAAAGTTCCCAATTTGGACCATATCAAGATTTAGGGTTGCGAGGCTTTCGTGAGGCGCGAAACTCATGACAAGCTCGAACCTCGAAGTGAAAAGTGTATTTTCATCGGCTACCCACAAAAATCATTTGGTTACCTCTTCTACAGACCCAGTGAGAATGTGGTCTTTGTGGCTAGGAGAGGGGTCTTTCCAGAGAGAGAATTTATAAACCAAGGAGACAGTGGGAGGCAAATTGACCTTGAAGAAATTCAAGACTCATATGGTGAAGGAACCTCAGACACTAGCAATCAACTTGAGGAGGAAATTCCTGTTGATCCAGCTGACGAGTCTATACTTCCGAGGCGTTCCACAAGGGTTAGGAACACACCTGAGTTTTATTATGGATTTCATATTACTACGGAAGGTGATACATTTATCAGTGACAGTACACTGGTAAATCTGGATGAACCTAACAGTGTTAAGGAAGCCATGGCAGGCCCAGAGTCTGCTAAATGGAAGGAGGCTATGGACAGCGAGATACAGTCCATGTATGACAATCAAGTTTGGAACTTGGTTGATAATGTACCAGGCCGTAAGACAGTCGGGTGCAAATAGATCTTCAAGAAGAAGAACGACATGGATGGGAAGGTGCACACTTATAAGGCTCGACTGGTTTCGAAGGGGTTCACTCAGACTCAGGGTATTGATTATGATGAAACCTTTTCACCAGTAGCAAAGATTAAGTCTATTAGGGTTATGCTAGCCATTGCTGCATTTCATGATTATGAAATATGGCAAATGGATGTCAAAACCACTTTCCTTAACGGAAAGTTGGCTGAGGATGTTTACATGAATCAGCCAGAAGGTTTTGTCAGTGCAGAGTACCCCAATAGAGTGTGCAAGCTTGAGAAATCCATTTATGGATTGAAACAAGCATCTCGAAGTTGGAATCTTTGTTTCGATGAGAAGGTCAAAGAGTTTGGTTTCTCAAGAAGTGAAGATGAGTCCTGCGTGTATGTCAGAGCTAGTGGGAGTATAGTTAGCTTTTTAGTACTGTATGTGGATGACATACTACTCATAGGAAATGACATCCTAACCTTGCAGGAGGTTAAGTCCTGGCTTGGGAAGTGCTTTGCTATGAAGGACCTTGGAGAAGCTACCTATATCCTAGGGATAATGATATTAAGAGAAAGGAGTAAAAGACTAATTGGACTTAGCCAGAGTATCTACTTGGATAAGGTGTTGAAAAGGTTCAACATGCAGAATTCCAAGAAAGGAGAATTACCGATCCAAAGCAATGCCAAACTGAGCAAGGCTCAGAGCCCGAGTACAGAAGATGAGATAGCTGAGATGAGTCGATTACCTTATGCTTCCGCTGTTGGATCGATCATGTATGCTATGACTTGTACCCGTCCTGATGTGGCCTTCGCTTTGAGCATGGTCAGCAGATATCAGGGGAACCCTGGCAAGGCTCATTGGACTGCGGTAAAGAATATTCTCAAGTACCTGCGGAGGACTAAGGATTGGATCCTTACCCTTGGTGGGAGTGATCACTTGAGAGTAGTAGGGTATAGTGATGCTAGCTTTCAGACTGATAGGGATAACTTCCGCTCGCAGTCGGGCTGGGTCTTTACCTTAAATGGAGGGGCAATCACTTGGAAGAGTTCCAAACAGGAGACTGTAGCTGATTCGACTTGTGAATCAGAGTACATAGCAGCGAGTGAAGCGTAAAGGAGGCGATATGGCTGAGGAACTTCATCGGAGACCTTGGAGTTGTACCAGCTATTAAGGAGCCTATGGAGATTTTCTGTGACGGCAATAGTGCGGTTGCCTTAGCCAAGGAACCAAGAGATCATGGCAGATCCCGACACATTGACAGAAAATATCACTTCATAAGACACAAGATAGAAGAGGGACTCCTCGTGGCAAAGAGGATATCGTCAGATGAGAACCTTGCGGTTCCCCTTACGAAGGGACTGACGAGGGTGAAGCATTTGCAGCATGCGAGGCGCATCGGGCTGAGGGACGATATTAGTTTTTTACAGATTAGATAGCCTTTTCTGAAACTTGTAAAATGTAATCGACGTTTGATGATGAATAAAATGTGTGATTTATTTATGATTAAAGTGTTACTATCATTGTCAATTATTTACTATTGTTTCAATTTTGCATGTTTTGACTTCCAGAATAATTAATTTATTCAAACCTCCACAATCGGTCATACGTCGGAAGTAGGTATGAATCAAGATTGTCATGAATTGGGTTTGTAGATGGCTAAAGGTGTTCAGACATAGCAATGGTTGCTACAACGTTCATGAGTGCTCATAAGTTATGAGTATTGGAATTAACCCACGCTCACTTGTATCACTTCATGGAATTTATCTCGAGTGATCGTGAGACGATAATATCATATAAGTCTTCAAACCTAGAGATATGAGTTGTTACCTATGAATTGGTTGTGCATTGATTTCACGTAAACGCATCAGTAACTTGATGTTATAAAACGTGCCTTTGTGTACAATTCAACAAGTAGTAGAACAAGCATATGAGTCGAAGTTTATTTGTTCCTTCTAGAAATAGAAGCGATATCTGGGCCCCTCGATGATTTTTTGTTGACCCATGTACCGGGCCCGGTCAGAACTAAATTGATGTGTTCAGTTAAGTTCTTTGTCAAACAAATTGGAAATAAAGAAACAACTGCTAGACAATAAGTAAGACATTGTTCCATGTATTTGTCCGGCTGATATCATGAGAGCAGAGGATTATATGATCACTTATCTAAAATGGCGCTTCATAGTTCACAAGAGTTTTCGAGAGCTACGATTGCCGGTTGGTTCCTGAAGTAATATAGGCAAATACAGTTATTAGACTTATCCAAGTGGGAGTCTGTTGGATAAGGTGTCTAAGTCCATAACTTATTTGGTATATACTTGACCCGACCCGACATGGTCCATTTGGGTTGCACTTCACCCAAACTAGTTATGGATAATTTTATGAGAGTTGTATACTTACGATTTATTAATATATTATAAGTTATAATATATTAATATAAAGTCAGGTTACCTAATTAGTTTTAATCTTGAATTAATTATGAATTAATTTAGTGATTAAAAGGAAGACTAATTAAATCATGGGCAATTATATTTATATGGTGTGGGCTAACACTCATTTGGGAATGGGCTAAGCTTATATGGAAGTCCATGGATGATCCATGGAGCTTTTACCTATGGATCCTTGGAAGAGGAAAAGACATGGGTTATTAGGGTTTCACCCTAAGCATGTACAATATATAAACAAGCTTATGTTGCATGAAAAAGATACTAAGGTGTGTGTAAGTGTGGTGGCCAAAATCAAGAGTTAGTATACTCTCTCATACATCTTTTCCAAGTTTGTGGTGATTTGTGATTTCCATTTGAGGCATTCACATTATTGGTGCTTGGCTCTCAAACTCCAAGGAATCAACAATCAACAAAAGGTATGTAATTCATCTAGTTCTTTTATGGTTAAAAGTACCCCATGCCATGCTAGATAGGTTATAAACCTTGGAAAATAATATTTTGCATGTATCTTAGACAAACATAGATCCAAGGTTTAATAGGGTTGCATGTACACTTAGGAAGTGTTAGAATGCTCAAAACCCAACAGTGGTATCAGAGTAAACTCGCCAAGTCCATGGGGGGACTCGCCGAGTTCATGAGTAAACTCATCCTACTCGGCGAGTAGGTTCGTGCAGACGGCGAGTAGGAGCCTCAGAATGCAAATTTTCGACTTTTGCTGCTGGAAATGGACTAGAAACATTACCCTAAACTGTTTTGGTGTTTTAAAACTTGTTTTAGTTGGTGTAATGGTAGTTCTAATCCATTTACAATAGCTTATGTCAAAATTTCATGCTTTGTATGTGTTCATATAATTCTTGAAACTTTGATGATCATGTTCATGTTGTTATGAATTTAGAACATGATAGGAATTATTAGCTGAATTGTTTAGGATTAATTCTTGATCATTTACGTGTTTTAATGGAGTCCATAATTTGTCCTCAAGTTATGGATATCCAAAGGTCACTTCTTTTAAACACACACTTAAAACACATAAGTTACATGGAAATGAAGAGTCTTCATTTTTATGAACCTTTAATTCATAAGTTATGAAATGAAAAGTTTTGAATAGTTTCAAAACTTGTCCTCAAGTTTTGGAATTTGTAAAGTTACACACACTTTAATATACTTTAATTCCAAACCCTTAGAGTTTTAAAAGTTAAAATTCAACCCTTATACTATTTATAACATTAATGGGTTAATTATTATATATATGTATAAGATCAAAGTCGTCTTACCGCTGGTACGCCTCATTCACGAAACCAGTCTATAAGGTGGGTATAAGGTTGTTGCCTATAAAATGGCAACTTAATGGGTGTCCACTCTCACCCACCGCTTGCTTGACTGGTGGAGTGTCGTTAGCCGAACGGGTAGGACAAGGACTTATAAATTCTCATTAAAAGTATGATGAATATTATAAAGTAACTAAACCTTTTATAAATTCCCAATCCCAATCTTAGTTACTTTAGGAAAATGTGAATATGGTGCTAACCCATGAAATTCACACTTTGTACCTTACCAAGTCATTGGTGGAGCGTGTGTGGTTAACCGGCACACTAACTTGGACTAGTAAAGATCACGAAGGGTGACTTAATGTTTATCATAGATCGGTGGAGCGTGTGTGGTTAACCGGCACATTGATTAGGTGATAATATTAAGGGTACCAAGTGAATTTGCATGGTTATTCACACCTTGTTTTGTGATCCTCGGCATCCCAGTCACAAAACTTGAAGGGCACAATCGAGATTGAAACATGCCATTGAAAAGTTCAATGAATCTGAAAAGAATCTAGGAATTTCAAAAACCAATTAAACCTAATAATTCATTTCGTTTTCATGGTGGAAATTGGTGGATCGTCATTCACCTACCTTCAAATATATTATAGCTTAGATTACGGCATCCCTCTTCTAAGTTATAATATATTGTGTTGGATCCCAGCCTTAATATTACATTTGGGTGTATTATTAAGGATTCGACATATACCTAATCTAAACTTGCTTTCTTCTTTTCAGATGTCTTCCAACAACAAAGCTTCGGGCTCTAACCCTACTGGCTCCTTTTCCCTCATGAACCTTTGTGGGAGGGTCATCTTTCATGGTTCCAACTTCATGGATTGGATCCGGAACATCAGGATGGTTACTCGTTACGAGGACAAGGAATATGTTCTCGATAAGGAGCTAAAGGAGCTTGATGAGTCCACTACTACTCCTGAGGAGGTCGCTGAGTATCAGGCACATGAAAGAGATGCCACCAAGGTGGCATGCATCATGATGGCCACCATGACAGCTGAACTCCAAAAGTCCTATGAGGACTATTACCCTTTTAAGATGCATCAGGATCTGATGGAAAGGTACCATCAGAGTGCTCGTCAAGAGCGGTATGAAATAATCTCCTCCATGATCACTACCCTTATGAAGGATAACGAACCAATCACGAGCCACATGCAGAAAATGTAAAGGTATGTAGACCGTCGAATGAAACTGAATGTGAACTTCCCTGAGGAGTTGGCAATTGATATCATTTTGCACTCCTTGCCATCGTGTTATGATCAATTTCGGATGACATACAACATGAACAAGGAGGAAGTCACACTCAGTAAGCTTCAAGGACTTCTGAAGACTGCCGAAAGTGGTCTTAAGAGTAAGTCGGTTGCTACTCCTACTCCTACTACTACCCCCGTTTTGGCTATCGGGCAAGGCAAAGGGAAGAAGAGGAAGCACCCTTCGAAGGGTACCAAGGGAAAGTCCCTTGAAGGCTCCTCATCTGGAACCAAAGGTGGTTCTATCACTCCTTCTGCCATCCCTAAGGATGCTGAATGCTTCTACTGTCAAAATAAGGGGCACTGGAAGCGAAACTGCCCAAAGTACTTGCAGGATGTCAAGGATGGGAAAGTGAAACCATCCCATGCAGGTATTTACACTATATTGTCTAATAACTCACCATATTCTAATTCTTGGGTTCTTGATACAGGTTGTGGTATTCACATCTGTTGTGACTTGCAGGGCCTAAGAAGAAGTGAGGATGTGGAGCACGGAAAGATAAACTTAATCATGGGGAACAAGAAGGTTGCACCTGTTACCAAGATTGGATTTTATACTTTGTTGCTAGATGTGACAACCCGAAAGTTCTATTCTGTACAACATGTCAATTCAATAGAAGTCAAATCAGTTACAGTTAAATTTTCAGACTTTTGGATTAAGTTTGATTATTTTAGGATTTGCACTTTAGGAGATACCAGGAGAGAGGATGCCCTAGGGTTATAGTGCAACACTGTTATTCCTAAACTTCAAGAAATTGGAGTTTACTGCCGGAATAAAATAGTTTCAGCCAAAAACCCAGAAATTTGGAGTATATATATGACACTTGTCATTTATTGTCTTTTTTTTTCAAATTTCTCAAGAACAAAAGCAAATCCTCTCAAGTATCATCCCGGGATTTATTCCAGATCCCGATCTAGTAAGTGTTTTCAACCATTTCAAGTTAGTAGATCACTTAATCCAGTGTTTTAACACCCTTCTAACCGTGAAATCATTCCAAAAGGTTGATTCTTCCATTTTCACCAAGAACACCAAGAACACACACTAGTGTTCTTGGCATTTTGGCTCATTTCAAGCTTCCATATAGTAAGTACTTCTATCCTAGAGTGTGTTTAAGCTTGCTATACTTCATTATAACATAAAAACATCCAAGAAACATCAAGAAAATGGTGTTTACGGTCCAAGAACATTCTTGAACCGTAAACCTATTTTAAGGGACCAAAATGTCCCTAGTCCCTTCCTAAGCCTAGGTAACTAACTTGGATCCTTACCTTGATGTGTTAAGGACTTGAAATCATCAAAATACCAACATCCATAAGGGTTTACGACCGTAAAACCAAAGGGATGTGGTCTTTGGGCCGTAAACTCCAAATAGGAGTGGAATGGTGCCCTAGCTTCTTCCTTAGGCTTATACTTCAAGTGGAAACACTTCAATGGACTTAGAAACCTTCAAATCAACAAATGGTCAAAAGAGGGGGAGTTTACGGCCGTAAACTCTAGGGTTTACGACCGTAAACCCATTGGGTTGAGCTCACAAAACCGTAAACTCAAGTTAGGGTTTCTTTTGAACCCTAAACCCTATAGCATTATTCTACAACACTTAGATGCATTCCTTGAGACTTATAACACTTATATAAGGTGTTTAACTTGTCTTAGGATGTCTTAACTTTGCTAATTACTTGTTTAAAGTCTAATTAGATACATATATGTTGTATTTATATGTTAAATAGGATCATTGTGTGTGTACAAGTCTTCACTTGACACCTAGCAATCCTATTTCTTCAGTTCATCCAAACCACCAACTACAGGTGAGTTCGTACCCCTTAATTAACCTTTTAAATGTTTTTAAATGCTTTTATGGGGGGAATACAAGTTGAACAATTATAGTTATTATATCAATCACATGTGATTAATAACTACCAAACAAATGGTTTTCTTACTTTTCAAACTGTTTATCAAACTATTTTACCTCAAACTACTTTACAAACTCTTTTACTTATCAAATACTTTTACTTAAACTCTTTCAAACTTATATTCTGTGTATCTATATAGATATAGTTATATAAGTAGGATTGAAAGGACTTAGGACTGCTAGTCTACCCTGCTTCCTGTTCTTGTTTGATTGTGGTCTTAGGGTATCAAGGTTAGTTGTCCGAGGGTCGTTTGAATCCTAGTTATATATTATGTAGGTTTTCCTTCATTCAAGTCCATGCCCTTGGGTAGCAAGGGTATACAAACATGTTCATACATTGCTAGTAAGCTACCATAGGGGTAGTTTAGAAAGATACTATTACTAGAACGATGAAACATACAATGAGTCAGTTCATACATGAGTCAATACATACTATAATGAGAAACAAACATGAAACAGAGTGATGAGAAACAAACATACATGCTAGACAGAGAAAGAACACACAATACAGCTAGCACACAATTTACATAACATTTACATTAATACATTTATGTGAGCCATTAAACAGGGCATGGCACTACCTGCCATGACCGTTTTTGTATCAGAATCTCCTTAATTGGGGAGCGTATGAGTTTATGTATAGATCTATACTGGATTGACTATCCTACACCTTGCTGCTCGCTATAGTGGGACTTGCAAGTCTACGGGTGCCAAACGTCATTTTTGTGGCATCTTACATTGTCACTTTACTATTGAGTCGGTAGCAAGATACAGGCCGATCACATGTTACCTTAAAATATACAATTGACTTAAGGTAGTTAGTACAGCAGTAGTTTCATAATACTACATTAAAGTACTATAACACTTTCCCTTTACATTTTACTTTGTGATTTCACACAATAAACAATAATGCAAAAACTATATTTTTTGGTTAATGGTAGTCGGATTTGGGAAAATACTCACTTTTACAAAGGATACACACACAGACACTAGATGCCTTGGTAGAAGGCTACTTTTAGTAGGAAACATAGGGTTTTCTAGGATAGTTCAAACAAATACAAAACTTTTACAAACACACAGTACATCTTACAAAACATCTTACAAATGCTTTCATACAAACACATACACTAATATACTTATGAACTCACCAGCTCTAAAGCTGATAAACTCTTTCAAAATAACTTGTATTCTCAGGTCACCAGTAGACAGGTACCGGAGCCAGGTTTTGAGAAGATGGAGCTCGTTCAAGACTCATCTTATATTTTGATGTATATTGTTTTAGTGTCTTTAAAACTTAACGGAACACACTTGTATGAAATTATATTATTAATGCAATGGATGATGTTGTTGCTTGTTTACTACTTGTATTGTTGTGATAATGTACATGACGTCCTCCACCCCAGAACGTTTCCGCCGTTCATTTGGTTGTGAGGATGTGACAGATTGGTATCAGAGCATTGTTTATAGTGAATCGAGTGTATCAACCCATAAAAGATATACGAACTATAAACACAAGCGGGATTTAAAATACTCTGATGAAGAGTTTATACTTTAAATAATAAAATATTTAATAAAGTATACATACCTGCATTCATACTAAAATCAGTGTCACTAGGACAGAACAAAAGTATTACGATTGGTGGACAGCACAAGCAGACTTAGAGACATATGGTCAACCCTGGGAAGATGTAGCCTGATCAACTACATTATCCGAGGAGGGATTAGCATGTGCCTAAGTGTGGTTGTGAGGTTGCAACAAATCTAAAAACTTACCAACACTTCTACAACAAGAACAGTAGAACAAAACATTAAACTTAAAATACTATAGGAGTATTTTGTGTTACTATAATTACTTATTCGAGAACTAAAGGTCTTTATTAGTATATCAATGGTTGTTTAGTGGATACACTAAAGTTATATGTACTAGGATATCATAGACTTAGAATCTGTGATCTTTGCCTTACTTCGTGTTCCTTGTTTGGTTGTGGGCTTAGGGTTAGGGTCACTTATTCGAAGGTCTATCCCGTCTGCATGATATATAACTGGTATGCTTTAAACAAGTATTGAGGCAACTGATAAAGATCATCTTATAATTATTTATTTAGTTAGTTAGTCTAATTTAGTTATTCCTTGTATCCCTTTTCTCGCGTAGATTTAATGGCTGGATTTCATCTTCCCGGAGACCCGTACTATCCCAACCATGACAACGCAGAATGGCTGGAAGAAGAACCAGAAGATAATCACCCAATCCCTTTGGATGATTATGAAGCTGAAGGTTTTTCTGATGGTTCCGACTCGGAGCCAGAAGTCAACAACCAACCCCCAACTGTTCAAAACCCAAACCCTCGTCCCGCGTTTCAAGGACCCACACCTTTGTGGGCCACAAACTTGAATAGGTGGAGTCAGGAACAAGGTCAACCTTTTCCCTACAATGGAGACAGAAGCTTCTACAACATTACTGATGGAGGTTCAGCTGATAGGGTCCTACCTATCATGGTTCGTAGGATTGCTCGGAACATCGAGCAGGGTCGAGCGGCTATTGACCGGGTAGTAGAAGTTGATGCAAATTCTGGTGTTAATACTGTC
Organism: Lactuca virosa; assembly: GCF_052849685.1. NCBI lineage: Eukaryota > Viridiplantae > Streptophyta > Magnoliopsida > Asterales > Asteraceae > Lactuca > Lactuca virosa. The sequence goes on along the minus strand of NC_136426.1, from coordinate 60,366,140 downwards.
CGCATTCGCCAGCTGGAGTCCGCTCATGAAAGGGCTCAGGTCGGTAATACTCTTCTTCAAAGAGAACTTGCTGAGACCCGAGCCGAAGTCAGGGAACTTCGAGCTCAACAAGCAAGGACTGATAGGCGCGTAAGAGACATTGAACGTCTGCTTTCGGATTCAAGGGCTCACTCAAGCAGTTCTCGTCGTCGTTAGAATCGTACCGACTTCTCTTTTGGATATAACTTAGTTATGTAAAAACTTAAGTCTAATTTCCTATCCTTATAAATCTTAGACCTGCTAGGTTTTGATTAGGTAGTTTGCTGTCAAAATTTTCCTATCTTGGTTGATGTAAGACCTACTTCTAGGTCATTTTTTTCCCCAAACTCATTACATCTGTAATTCCAATATCTTTGAGAGATATGAAAATCTAATGGAAATTATTATCCAAATGCTTTCATCTTCATTCAAGTATTCCATTTAATTATGCTGTTGGGCTATGGAGAGTTATTCCATCAGTCATTATCATCAATGTTCATGTCAAATTCTTATCAATATCTTATTCATTCTAAACTTTCAGCTAAAAGATGCCTCCACGTAAGTCAACAAGACGTAATCTTCCACCACCTATTCCTCAATTTGATACAGCAGCCCTCAATGCTGCTGTAGCTGCGGCTGTGGCAACAGCCATGGCTGAGTATCATTCTTCAAGTTCCACTGGAGGAGGGACTCCTATTCCAACAATACAGGTTGAAACCCCTGTGCGCTCGAGAGAGTGCTCCTACAAAGATTTTACAAACTGCAAGCCATTATCCTTCAGAGGAACTGGCGGAGTCATTGTACTCTCGCAATGGTTTGAGAAAACCGAATCGGTTTTCGCAATCTGCTCCTGTCCAGAAGGGAGCAAGGTGAAGTTCGCTGCTTGCACCTTTGAAACCAGAGCCCTAACATGGTGGAATAGCCATGTTAAGTCACTATCTCTTTCAGTGGCAAATGATATGGGCTGGGATACTTTAAAAGACCTCATGATTGAGGAGTACTGCCCGAGGGGCGAGATCCAAAAGTTGGAGGAAGAACTTTGGCGCCTAACCATGAAAGGCACCGACATCGTAGCATATACCGCCAGGTTCTGTGAACTGGTGGCCCTCTGTCCCAACATGATTCATACAGAGGGAAAGAAGATCGAGAGGTATATATGGGGGCTGGTGCCACCATACCAGGGAAATGTATTGTCATCACGCCCCACTACATTTGATAGTGCCAAGCGATTGGCACAGCAGCTAGTTGACCACGGGGCCCGTACCCCGGCTGCAACAACCACCCTGGCCATCTCAGAAACCGCCAGAACTACAGAGTCCAAGCGGAACTTCTGGGATGACAAGAAAAAGAAGAAGGCTGCGAAGAAACAGCAGACGGTGGCAGTTCATAGTGCGACAGCACCTGCCACTTCTGCTATTCCAATAAAGCAGTATTCTGGAAGTTTGCCTTTATGCAACAAGTGCAACTACCGTCATATGGGAGCCTGTCGGGACATGCAGTGTGTAAACTGCAACAGGAAGGGGCATACAGCCCGTTTCTGTAAATCTCCGGTGAGGCCAATCACCCAAGTCCCCAGCGCTGGAGTGGGCCAATCTTGCTGCAACTGTGGCGATGTGGGCCACTACAAGAGGAACTGCCCCAAGGCAGGGAATACCGGTGGAGTAGGAAGAGTTCTGGCTATAGGCCATGAGGAGGCGGTTGCCGACCCCACCGTGGTCATTGGTACGTTTCTCCTCGACAACTCTTATGCTTGTATACTATTTGATAGTGGAGCGGAGAGAAGCTTCGTGAATCAGAAATTTGCTCATTTACTTAAGCAAAAATCACGAGCACTCAAAGAACCGTTCACAGTAGAAATGGCTAATGGGAAGACAGAGAGCACTAGCTGCATATACATAGGGTGTACCTTAACTTTAGATAGCCATTCATTCTCGATCGATCTCATGCCAGTCTCAATTAAAAGTTTCGACGTCATCATTGGCATGGATTGGTTGAGTCTTCAGCGTGCCGACATCATGTGTTACGAAAAGGCAGTCCGCCTTAATCTTTCGTCTGGCGAAACCCTAGTAGTTTATGGCAACAAACCCAACACAAACCTTCGTATCATCTCGAGCATTCAAGCTCAGAAATTCTTGCGAAAGGAATGTCGCGCATTCCTTGCTCATGTTGTCGATATGAGCCAAGCAACTAAATCTATTTAGAATATTCCAGTAGTACACGACTTTCCCAACGTCTTTCCAGAAGAGCTACTAGGATTACTCCTGCAACGACAAGTCGAGTTCAGAATCGACTTAGTTCCAGGGTGTGTCATGGACTTAATGAATAGGGTGTGTCGTCCTTACTTGGATCAGTTCGTCATCGTCTTCATCGATGACATACTTATATACTCTCGTAATAAGGAAGAACATAGTCAACATCTGCGACAAGTCTTAGAAACCCTGCGCGCGGAGAAGCTTTATGCGAAGTTCTCGAAATGCGAATTTTGGATCCGCCGAGTCGAATTCTTAGGGCACGTGGTTAGCAAGGAAGGAATACACGTGGACCCTTCCAAAATTAAAGCCATTGAGAGCTGGTCAGCACCGAAGACACCTACAGAAATTCGTCAATTTCTAGGCCTCACTGGCTACTATCGCCGGTTCATTCAGAACTTCTCCCGCATTACAAAGCCTCTTACAACACTTACCCAGAAGGGCGTATCCTTTGACTGGGAAGAAAAGCAGGAGAGAGCGTTCCAAATGCTCAAACGAGCCTTGTGCACTGCACCAATACTATCCCTCCCCGAAGGGATAGAAGACTTCGTTGTCTATTGCGATGCATCGAACCAAGGTCTCGGATGTGTTCTGATGCAGCGAAGTAAGGTCATCGCCTATGCCTCGAGGCAGCTGAAGACACATGAGGTCAACTATACGACGCACGATCTTGAACTAAGAGCAGTTGTTTTTGCTTTGAAGATCTGGAGACACTACCTGTACGGTACAAAGAGCACAATCTTTACGGACCATAAGAGCCTACAACACATATTCGATCAGAAGGAGCTCAACATGAGACAACGACGGTGGGTCGAGCTACTCAGTGACTACGAATGTGAAATTCGTTATCATCCCGGCAAGGCTAATGTAGTAGCTGACGCCTTAAGTCGGAAAGAATATTCTGGTCGTAGGGTCAAGTCATTGACTATGACTATCCATTCACACTTATCCACACAAATACAGGCGGCTCAGCTCGACGCTTTGAAGCCTGAAAATGTGACCAGTGAATCCCTGCGAGGGATGGATAAGAACTTGGAAGTTAAGGGTGGCGGAGCTTTTTATCTCATGGATCGGATCTGGACCCCGAAACTAGGTGGTTTCAGAGACTTGGTCATGAATGAGGCGCACAACACTCGTTATTCCGTTCACCCAGGTTCAGATAAGATGTATCTGGATCTTAAAAAGTTATACTGGTGGCCTAACATGAAAGCAGAGATTGCTACCTTCGTGAGTAAATGCCTTACTTGCGCAAAGGTCAAGGTCGAGTACCAGAAACCCTCAGGTCTTTTTCAACAGCCTGAGATCCCAGAATGGAAGTGAGAGCGGATCACTATGGATTTCATAACCAAGTTGCCCAAAACAACGGGTGGACTTCATACCATATGGGTCATCGTTGACAGATTGACCAAGTCCGCGCACTTCCTACCAATCAAGGAAACAGACAAGATGGAGAAACTTACCAGAACATACATAAGGGAAATTGTACGATTGCACGGTGTCCCTATATCCATTATCTCGGACAGAGACAGATGGGCCAAGTGAGAGGACTATCCAAACCTTAGAGGACATGTTGCGAGCCTGTGTGATCGACTTTGGGAAAACATGGGATACTCATTTACCCCTTGTAGAATTTTCCTACAACAACAGTTATCACACAAGCATAAAGGCTGCTCCATTCGAGGCCCTCTACGGCCGAAAGTGCAGATCCCCTCTGTGCTGGGCTGAGGTGGGTGATACCCAGTTAGCTAAGGGACGAGTTCCTGAAAGCACTCTCACAGGTCCGGAAATCATACGGGAAACGACGGAGAAGATCGTTCAGATATGTGAACGACTGAAAGCCTCCAGAGACCGACAGAAAAGCTACGCTAATAAACGAAGGAAACCGTTGGAATTCCAGGTGGGCGACCATGTTCTATTGAAGGTCTCACCCTGGAAGGGCTTGATACGCTTCGGAAAGCGTGGAAAGCTAAATCCAAGGTACATTCGGCCTTTCGAAATTCTTGCCAGAATCGGCCCTGTAGCTTACAAACTTAACTTACCGAGCGAACTCAGTAACGTACATTCTACCTTCCACGTCTCGAACTTGAAAAAGTGTATGTCCGACGAGAATCTTGTAATCCCACTCGACGAGATCGAGATCAACGAGAGCCTCAACTTCGTGGAAGAACCAGTAGAGATCATGGACCGGGAGGTCAAGCAAACGAAACAAAGCCGCATCCCGGTAGTGAAGGTTCGCTGGAACGCCAAGCGAGGACCTGAATTCACTTGGGAGCGAGAGGATCAGATGAAACTGAAATATCCTCGTCTTTTTACTTAGTTCCTTGTAACTACTTATTTGCTTAAGTTCTAATTTCGGGATGAAATTCCTTCTAAGGAGGGGATGAAGTGACAACCCGAAATTTCTATTATGCACAACATGTCAATTCAATAGAAGTCAAATCAGTTACAGTTAAATTTTCAGACTTTTGGATTAAGTTTGATTATTTTAGGATTTGCACTTTAGGAGATACCAGGAGAGAGGATGCCCTAGGTTTATAGTGCAACACTATTATTCCTAAACTTCAAGAAATTGGAGTTTACTGCCGGAATAAAATAGTTTCAGCCAAAAACCCAGAAATTTGGAGTATATATATGACACTTGTCATTTATTGTCTTTTTTTTTTCAAATTTCTCAAGAACAAAAGCAAATCCTCTCAAGTATCATCCCGGGATTTATTCCAGATCCCGATCTAGTAAGTGTTTTCAACCATTTCAAGTTAGTAGATCACTTAATCTAGTGTTTTAACACCCTTCTAACCGTGAAATCATTCCAAAAGGTTGATTCTTCCATTTTCACCAAGAACACCAAGAACACACACTAGTGTTCTTGGCATTTTGGCTCATTTCAAGCTTCCATATAGTAAGTACTTCTATCCTAGAGTGTGTTTAAGCTTGCTATACTTCATTATAACATAAAAACATTCAAGAAACATCAAGAAAATGGTGTTTACGGTCCAAGAACATTCTTGAACCGTAAACCCATTTTAAGGGACCAAAATATCCCTAGTCCCTTCCTAAGCCTAGGTAACTAACTTGGATCCTTACCTTGATGTGTTAAGGACTTGAAATCATCAAAATACCAACATCCATAAGGGTTTACGACCGTAAACCCAAAGGGATGTGGTCTTTGGGCCGTAAACTCCAAATAGGAGTGGAATGGTGCCCTAGCTTCTTCCTTAGGCTTATACTTCAAGTGGAAACACTTCAATGGACTTAGAAACCTTCAAATCAACAAATGGTCAAAAGAGGGGGAGTTTACGGCCGTAAACTCTAGGGTTTACGACCGTAAACCCATTGGGTTGAGGTCACAAAATCGTAAACTCAAGTTAGGGTTTCTTTTGAACCCTAAACCCTATAGCATTATTCTACAACACTTAGATGCATTCCTTGAGACTTATAACACTTATATAAGGTGTTTAACTTGTCTTAGGATGTCTTAACTTTGCTAATTACTTGTTTAAAGTCTAATTAGATACATATATGTTGTATTTATATGTTAAATAGGATCATTGTGTGTGTACAAGTCTTCACTTGACACCTAGCAATCCTATTTCTTTAGTTCATCCAAACCACCAACTATAGGTGAGTTCGTACCCCTTAATTAACCTTTTAAATGTTTTTAAATGCTTTTATGGGGGGAATACAAGTTGAACAATTATAGTTATTATATCAATCACATGTGATTAATAACTACCAAACAAATGGTTTTCTTACTTTTCAAACTGTTTATCAAACTATTTTACCTCAAACTACTTTACAAACTCTTTTACTTATCAAACACTTTTACTTAAACTCTTTCAAACTTATATTTTGTGTATCTATATAGATATAGTTATATAAGTAGGATTGAAAGGACTTAGGACTGCTAGTCTACCCTGCTTCCTGTTCTTGTTTGATTGTGGTCTTAGGGTATCAAGGTTAGTTGTCCGAGGGTCGTTTGAATCCTAGTTATATATTATATATATGTATATACATATAAAAGGTTTTCCTTCATTCAAGTCCATGCCCTTGGGTAGCAAGGGTATACAAACATGTTCATACATTGCTAGTAAGCTACCATAGGGGTAGTTTAGGAAGATACTATTACTAGAACGATGAAACATACAATGAGTCAGTTCATACATGAGTCAATACATACTATAATGAGAAACAAACATGAAACAGAGTGATGAGAAACAAACATACAGGCTAGACAGAGAAAGAACACACAATACAGCTAGCACACAATTTACATAACATTTACATTAATACATTTATGTGAGCCATTAAACAGGGCATGGCACTACCTGCCATGACCGTTTTTGTATCAGAATCTCCTTAATTGGGGAGCGTATGAGTTTGTGTATAGATCTATACTGGATTGACTATCCTAAACCTTGCTGCTCGCTATAGTGGGACTTGCAAGTCTACGGGTGCCAAACGTCATTTTTGTGGCATCTTACATTGTCACTTTACTATTGAGTCGGTAGCAAGATACAGGTCGATCACATGTTACCTTAAAATATACAATTGACTTAAGGTAGTTAGTACAGCAGTAGTTTCATAATACTACATTAAAGTACTATAACACTTTTCCTTTACATTTTACTTTGTGATTTCACACAATAAACAATAATGCAAAAACTATATTTTTTGGTTAATGGTAGTCGGATTTGGGAAAATACTCACTTTTACAAAGGATACACACACAGACACTAGATGCCTTGGTAGAAGGCTACTTTTAGTAGGAAACATAGGGTTTTCTAGGATAGTTCAAACAAATACAAAACTTTTACAAACACACAGTACATCTTACAAAACATCTTACAAATGCTTTCATAAAAACACAGACACTAATATACTTATGAACTCACCAGCTCTAAAGCTGATAAACTCTTTCAAAATAACTTGTATTCTCAGGTCACCAGTAGACAGGTACCGGAGCCAGGTTTTGAGAAGATGGAGCTCGTTCAAGACTCATCTTATATTTTGATGTATATTGTTTTGGTGTCTTTAAAACTTAACGGAACACACTTGTATGAAATTATATTATTAATGCAATGGATGATGTTGTTGCTTGTTTACTACTTGCATTGTTGTGATACTGTACATGACGTCCTCCACCCCAGAACGTTTCCGCCGTTCATTTGGTTTTGAGGGTGTGACACTAGATAGTAGGTTAAAGTTAGATGTGAATAAATGTGTGTACTCGTCCGAAATGGCGAGGAATATTATTTTCTTTCATGCTTTGTACAAACAAGGTTTTACCTTCTCTTTTGATAATGAAGTTGGTAGTATTAATGCTTTCTTTAATAATGTTCTTTATTTTAAAGCATTACCTTGTGATGGTGTGCATGAAGCTGTATCGGTTGTAGATAATTTAGGAAATAATGTATTGTGTATTGATTCTTCTACTAGCTTGGATAAAGCATCTTTGTGGCATTGTCGTCTTGGACATGTAAGCAAGAAACGCATAGGCCAGCTCCAAAAGGATGGAGTCTTGGAGTCGTTCGACCTCAAGTCGGATGATAGTTGTGAGTCTTGTCTACTTGGAAAAATGACAAAATCACCGTTCACTGGTACTTGTGCAAGGGGTGAGGGTTTGTTGGACCTTATACATACTGATGTATGTGGACCATTCAAAACCGCCACAAGGGATGCTAATCGCTATTATGTGACTTTTATTGATGATTTTAGTAGATATGGTTATGTCTACTTAATCAAACATAAGTCAGAAACTTTTGAAAGGTTTAAAGAGTTTAAACAAGAAGTAGAAAATCAATTGGGCAGGAACATTAAGATGCTTCGATACGATCGAGGTGGTGAGTATGTTAGTACTGAGTTCCTCGACTATCTTAAGGAGTGTGGGATTGTCTCACAATTGACACCTCCCAGGACACCACAGCTGAATGGTGTAGCTGAGAGGCGCAATCGAACTTTGTTGGACATGGTTCGCTCTATGATGAGTCGAGCTTCGCTACCAATCTCTTTTTGGGGGTATGCTTTAGAGACTGCCGCCCACATCCTTAATCTAGTCCCTACAAAGAAGGTTGCCAAAACACCTCATGAAATGTGGACTGGGAAAGTTCCCAATTTGGACCATATCAAGATTTGGGGTTGCGAGGCTTTCGTGAGGCGCGAAACTCATGACAAGCTCGAACCTCAAAGTGAAAGGTGTATTTTCATCGGCTACCCACAAAAATCTTTTGGTTACCTCTTCTACAGACCCAGTGAGAATGTGGTCTTTGTGGCTAGGAGAGGGGTCTTTCGAGAGAGAGAGAATTTATAAACCAAGGAGACAGTGGGAGGCAAATTGACCTTGAAGAAATTCAAGACTCAATTGGTGAAGGAACCTCAGACACTAGCAATCAACTTGAGGAGGAAATTCCTGTTGATCCAGCTGACGAGTCTATACTTCCGAGGCGTTCCACAAGGGTTAGGAACACACCTGAGTTTTATTATGGATTTCATATTACTACGGAAGGTGATACATTTATCAGTGACAGTACACTGGTAAATCTGGATGAACCTAACAGTGTTAACGAAGCCATGGCATGCCCAAAGTCTGCTAAATGGAAGGAGGCTATGGACAGCGAGATACAGTCCATGTATGACAATCAAGTTTGGAACTTGGTTGACAATGTACCTGGCGGTAAGACAGTCGGGTGCAAATGGATCTTCAAGAAGAAGACCGACATGGATGGGAAGGTGCACACTTATAAGGCTCGACTGGTTGCGAAGGGGTTCACTCAGACGCAGGGTATTGATTATGATGAAACCTTTTCACCAGTAGCAAAGATTAAGTCTATTAGGGTTATGCTAGCCATTGCTGCATTTCATGATTATGAAATATGGCAAATGGATGTCAAAACTGCTTTCCTTAACGGAAAGTTGGCTGAGGATGTTTACATGAATCAGCCAGAAGGTTTTGTCAGTGCAGAGTACCCCAATAGAGTGTGCAAGCTTCACAAATCCATTTATGGATTGAAACAAGCATCTCGAAGTTGGAATCTTTGTTTCGATGAGAAGGTCAAAGAGTTTGGTTTCTCAAGAAGTGAAGATGAGTCCTACGTGTATGTCAGAGCTAGTGGGAGTATAGTTAGCTTTTTGGTACTGTATGTGGATGACATACTACTCATAGGAAATGACATCCCAACCTTGCAGGAGGTTAAGTCCTGGCTTGGGAAGTGCTTTGCTATGAAGGACCTTGGAGAAGCTACCTATATCCTAGGGATAAGGATATTAAGAGAAAGGAGTAAAAGACTAATTGGACTTAGTCAGAGTATCTACTTGGATAAGGTGTTGAAAAGGTTCAACATGCAGAATTCCAAGAAAGGAGAATTACCGATCCAAAGCAATGCCAAACTGAGCAAGGCTCAGAGCCCGAGTACAGAAGATGAGATAGCTGAGATGAGTCGATTACCTTATGCTTCCGCTGTTGGTTCGATCATGTATGCTATGACTTGTACCCGTCCTGATGTGGCCTTCGCTTTGAGCATGGTCAGCAGATATCAGGGGAACCCTGGCAAGGCTCATTGGACTGCGGTAAAGAATATTCTCGAGTACCTGCGGAGGACTAAGGATTGGATCCTTACCCTTGGTGGGAGTGATGACTTGAGAGTAGTAGGGTATAGTGATGCTAGCTTTCAGACTGATAGGGATAACTTCCGCTCACAGTCGGCCTGGGTCTTTACCTTAAATGGAGGGGCAATCACTTGGAAGAGTTCCAAACAGGAGACTGTAGCTGATTCGACTTGTGAATTAGAGTACATAGCAGCGAGTGAAGCGGCAAAGGAGGCGATATGGCTGAGGAACTTCATCGGAGACCTTGGAGTTGTACCAACTATTAAGGAGCCTATGGAGATTTTCTGTAACAGCAATAGTGCGGTTGCCTTAGCCAAGGAACCAAGAGAACATGGCAGATCCCAACACATTGACAGAAAATATCACTTCATAAGACACAAGATAGAAGAGGGACTCCTCGTGGCAAAGAGGGTATCGTCAGATGAGAACCCTGCGGATCCCCTTACGAAGGGACTGACGAGGGTGAAGCATTTGCAGCATGCGAGGCGCATCGGGCTGAGGGACGATATTAGTTTTACAGATTAGATAGCCTTTTCTGAAACTTGTAAAATATAATCGACGTTTGATGATGAATAAAATGTGTGATTTATTTATGAGTAAAGTGTTACTATCATTGTCAATTATTTACTATTGTTTCAGTTTTGCATGTTTTGACTTCCAGAATAATTAATTTATTCAAACCTCCACAATCGGTCATACGTCGAAAGTAGGTATGAATCAAGATTGTCATGAATTGGTGTTGTAGATGGCTAAAGGTGTTTAGACATAGCAATGGTGGCTACAACGTTCATGAGTGCTCATAAGTTATGAGTATTGGAATAAACCCACGCTCACTTGTATCACTTCATGGAATTTATCTCGAGTGATCGTGAGACGATAATATCATATAAGTCTTCAAACCTAGAGATATGAGTTGTTACCTATGAATTGGTTGTGCATTGATTGCACGTAAACGCATTAGTAACTTGATGTTATAAAACGTGCCTTTGTGTACAATTCAACAAGTAGTAGAACAAGCATATGAGTCGAAGTTTATCTGTTCCTTCTAGAAATAGAAGCGATATCTGGGCCCCTGGATGATTTTGTGTTGACCCATGTACCGGGCCCGGTCAGAACTAAATTGATGTGTTCAGTTAAGTTCTTTGTCAAACAAATCGGAAATCGAGAAACAACTGCTAGACAATAAGTAAGACATTGTTCCATGTATTTGTCCGGCTGATATCATGAGAGTAGAGGATTATATGATCACTTATCTAAAATGGCGCTTCATAGTTCACAAGAGTTTTCGAGAGCTACGATTGCCGGTTGGTTCCTGAAGTAATATAGGCAAATACAATTATTAGACTTATCCAAGTGGGAGTCTGTTGGATAAGGTGTCTAAGTCCATAACTTATTTGGTATATACTTGACCCGACCCGGCATGGTCCATTTGGGTTGCACTTCACCCAAACCAGTTATGGATAATTTTATGAGAGTTGTATACTTACGATTTATTAATATATTATAAGTTATAATATATTAATATAAAGTCATGTTACCTAATTAGTTTTAATCTTGAATTAATTATGAATTAATTTAGTGATTAAAAGGAAGACTAATTAAATCATGGGCTATTATATTTATATGGTGTGGGCTAACACTCATTTGGGAATGGGCTAAGCTTATATGGAAGTCCATGGATGATCCATGGAGCTTTTACCCATGGATCCTTGGAAGAGGAAAAGACATGGGTTATTAGGGTTTCACCCTAACCATGTACACTATATAAACAAGCTTATGTTGCATGAAAAAGACACTAACGTGTGTGTAAGTGTGGTGGCTAAAATCAAGAGTTAGTATACTCTCTCATACATCTTTTCCAAGTTTGTGGTGATTTGTGATTTCCATTTGAGGCATTCACATTATTGGTGCCTGGCTCTCAAACTCCAAGGAATCAACAATCAACAAAAGGTATGTAATTCATCTAGTTCTTTTATGGTTAAAAGTACCCCATGCCATGCTAGATAGGTTATAAACCTTGGAAATTAATATTTTGCATGTATCTTAGACAAATATAGATCCAAGGTTTAATAGGGTTGCATTGTTCCAAGGTTCGTGCACTCGGCGAGTAGGAGCCTCATAATGCAGATTTTCGACTTTTGCTGCTGGAAATCGACTAGAAACATTACCCTAAACTGTTTTGGTGTTTTAAAACGTGTTTTAGTTGGTGTAATGATTGTTCTAATCCATTTACAATAGCTTATATCAAAATTTCATGCTTTGTATGTGTTCATATAATTCTTGAAACTTTGATGATCATGTTCATGTTCTTATGAATTTAGAAGATGATAGGAATTATTTGCTGAATTGTTTAGGATTAATTCTTGATCATTTATGTGTTTTAATGGAGTCCATAATTTGTCCTCAAGTTATGGATATCCAAAGGTCACTTCTTTTAAACACACACTTAAAACACATAAGTTACATGGAAATGAAGAGTCTTCATTTTTATGAACCTTTAATTCATAAGTTATGAAATGAAAAGTTTTGAATAGTTTCAAAACTTGTCCTCGAGTTTTGGAATTTGTAAAGTTACACACACTTTAATATACTTTTATTCCAAACCCTTAGAGTTTTAAAAGTTAAAATTCAACCCTTATACTATTTATAACATTAATGGTTAATTATTATATATATGTATAAGATCAAAGTCGTCTTACCGCTAGTACGCCTCATTCACGAAACCAGTCTATAAGGTGGGTATAAGGTTGTTGCCTATAAAATGGCAACTTAATGGGTGTCCACTCTCACCCACCGCTTGCTTGACTGGTGGAGGGTCGTTAGCCGAACGGGTAGGACAAGGACTTATAAATTCTCATTAAAAGTATGATGAATATTATAAAGTAACTAAACCTTTTATAAATTCCCAATCTTAGTTACTTTAGGAAAATGTGAATATGGTGCTAACCCATGAAAGTCACACTTTGTACCTTACCAAGTCGTTGGTGGAGCGTGTGTGGTTAACCGGCACACTAACTTCGACTAGTAAGGATCACGAAGGGTGACTTAATGTTTATCATAGATCGGTGGAGCGTGTGTGGTTAACCGGCACATTGATTAGGTGATAATATTAAGGGTACCAAGTGAATTTGCATGGTTATTCACACCTTGTTTTGTGATCCTCGGCATCCCAGTCACAAAACTTGAAGGGCACAATCGAGATTGAAACATGCCATTGAAAAGTTCAATGAATCTCAAAAGAATCTAGGAATTTCAAAAACCAATTAAACCTAATAATTCATTTCGTTTTCATGGTGGAAATTGGTGAATCGTCATTCACCTACCTTCAAATATATTATAGCTTAGATTACGGCATCCCTCTTCTAAGTTATAATATATTGTGTTGGATCCTAGCCTTAATATTACATTTGGGTGTATTATTAAGGATTCGACATATACCTAATCTAAACTTGTTTTCTTCTTTTCAGATGTCTTCCAACAACAAAGCTTCGGGCTCTAACCCTACTGGCTCCTTTTCCCTCATGAACCTTTGTGGGAGGGTCATCTTTGATGGTTCCAACTTCATGGATTGGATCCGGAACATCAGGATGGTTACTCGTTACGAGGACAAGGAATATGTCCTCGATAAGGAGCTAAAGGAGCTTGATGAGTCCACTGCTACTCCTGAGGAGGTCGCTGAGTATCAGGCACATGAAAGAGATGCCACCAAGGTGGCAGGCATCATGATGGCCACCATGACAGGTGAACTCCAAAAGTCCTATGAGGACTATTACCCTTTTGAGATGCATCAGGATCTGATGGAAAGGTACCATCAGAGTGCTCGTCAAGAGCGGTATGAAATAATCTCCTCCATGATCACTACCCGTATGAAGGATAGCGAACCAATCACGAGCCACATGCAAAAAATGCAAAGGTATGTGGACCGTCTAATGAAACTGAATGTGAACTTCCCTGAGGAGTTGGCAATTGATATCATTTTGCACTCCTTGCCATCGTGTTATGATCAATTTCGTATGACATACCACATGAACAAGGAGGAAGTCACACTCAGTAAGCTTCAAGGACTTCTGAAGACTGCCGAAAGTGGTCTTAAGAGTAAGTCGGTTGCTACTCCTACTCCTACTCCTACCCCTGTTTTGGCTATCGGGCAAGGCAAAGGGAAGAAGAGGAAGCACCCTTCGAAGGGTACCAAGGGAAAGTCCCTTGAAGGCTCCTCATCTGGAACCAAAGGTGGTTCTATCACTCCTTCTGCCATCCCTAAGGATGCTGAATGCTTCTACTGTCAAAATAAGGGGCACTGGAAGCGAAACTGCCCAAAGTACTTGCAGGATGTGAAGGATGGGAAAGTGAAACCATCCCATGCAGGTATTTACACTATATTGTCTAATAACTCACCATATTCTACTTCTTGGGTTCTTGATACAGGTTGTGGTATTCACATCTGTTGTGACTTGCAGGGCCTAAGAAGAAGTGAGGATGTGGAGCACGGAAATATAAACTTAATCATGGGGAACAAGAAGGTTGCACCTGTTACCAAGATTGGAGTTTATACTTTGTTGCTAGATAGTGGGCTAAAGTTAGATTTGAATAAATGTGTGTACTCGTCTGAAATGGCGAGGAATATTATTTCCTTTCATGCTTTGTACAAACAAGGTTTTACCTTTTCTTTTGATAATGAAGTTGGTAGTATTAATGCTTTCTTTAATAATGTTCTTTATTTTAAAGCATTACCTTGTGATGGTGTGTATGAAGCTGTATCGGTTGTAGATAATTTAGGAAATAATGTATTGTGTATTGATTCTTCTACTAGCTTGGATAAAGCATCTTTATGGCATTGTCGTCTTGGACATGTAAGCAAGAAACGCATAGGCTAGCTCCAAAAGGATGGAGTCTTGGAGTCGTTCGACCTCAAGTCGGATGATAGTTGTGAGTCTTGTCTACTTGGAAAAATGACAAAATCACCCTTCACTGGTACTTGTGCAAGGGGTGAGGGTTTGTTGGACCTTATACATACTGATGTATGTGGACCATTCAAAACCGCCACAAGGGATGCTAATCGCTATTATGTGACTTTTATTGATGATTTTAGTAGATATGATTATGTCTACTTAATCAAACATAAGTCAGAAACTTTTGAAAGGTTTAAAGAGTTTAAACAGGAAGTAGAAAATCAATTGGGCAGGAACATTAAGATGCTTCGATCCGATCGAGGTGGTGAGTATCTTAGTACTGAGTTCCTCGACTATATTAAGGAGTGTGGGATTGTCTCACAATTGACATCTCCCAGGACACCACAGCTGAATGGTGTAGCTGAGAGGCACAATCGAACTTTGTTGGACATGGTTCGCTCTATGATAAGTCGAGGTTCGCTACCAATCTCTTTTTGGGGGTATGCCTTAGAGACTGCCGCCCACATCCTTAATCTAGTCCCTACAAAGAAGGTTGCCAAAACACCTCATGAAATGTGGACTGGGAAAGTTCCCAATTTGGACCATATCAAGATTTGGGGTTGCGAGGCTTTCGTGAGGCGCGAAACTCATGAAAAGCTCGAACCTCGAAGTGAAAGGTGTATTTTCATCGGCTACCCACAAAAATCCTTTGGTTACCTCTTCTACAGACCCAGTGAGAATGTGGTCTTTGTGGCTAGGAGAGGGGTATTTCGAGAGAGAGAATTTATAAACCAAGGAGACAGTGGGAGGCAAATTGACCTTGAAGAAATTCAAGACTCAATTGGTGAAGGAACCTCAAACACTAGCAATCAACTTGAGGAGGAAATTCCTGTTGATCCAGCTGACGAGTCTATACTTCTGAGGCGTTCCACAAGGGTTAGGAACACACCTGAGTTTTATTATGGATTTCATATTACTACGGAAGGTGATACATTTATCAGTGACAGTACAATGGTAAATCTGGATGAACCTAACAGTGTTAAGGAAGCCATGGCAGGCCCAGAGTCTGCTAAATGGAAGGAGGCTATGGACAGCGAGATACAGTCCATGTATGACAATCAAGTTTGGAACTTGGTTGACAATGTACCAGACCGTAAGACAGTCGGGTGCAAATGGATCTTCAAGAAGAAGACCGACATGGATGGGAAGGTGCACACTTATAAGGCTCGACTGGTTGCGAAGGGGTTCACTCAGACTCAGGGTATTGATTATGATGAAACCTTTTCACCAGTAGCAAAGATTAAGTCTATTAGGGTTATGCTAGCCATTGCTGCATTTCATGATTATGATATATGGCAAATGGATGTCAAAACCGCTTTCCTTAACGGAAAGTTGGCTGAGGATGTTTACATGAATCAACCAGAAGGTTTTGTCAGTGCAGAGTACCCCAATAGAGTGTGCAAGCTTGAGAAATCCATTTATGAATTGAAACAAGCATCTCGAAGTTGGAATCTTTGTTTCGATGAGAAGGTCAAAGAGTTTGGTTTCTCAAGAAGTGAAGATGAGTCCTGCGTGTATGTCAGAGCTAGTGGGAGTATAGTTAGCTTTTTGGTACTGTATGTGGATGACATACTACTCATAGGAAATGACATCCCAACCTTACAGGAGGTTAAGTCCTGGCTTGGGAAGTGCTTTGCTATGAAGGACCTTGGAGAAGCTACCTATATCCTAGGGATAAGGATATTAAGAGAAAGGAGTAAAAGACTAATTGGAACCTTTCAAAAGTTTCTGACTTATGTTTGATTAAGTAGACATAACCATATCTACTAAAATCATCAATAAAAGTCACATAATAGCGATTAGCATCCCTTGTGGCGGTTTTGAATGGTCCACATACATCAGTATGTATAAGGTCCAACAAACCCTCACCCCTTGCACAAGTACCAGTGAAGGGTGATTTTGTCATTTTTCCAAGTAGACAAGACTCACAACTATCATCCGACTTGAGGTCGAACGACTCCAAGACTCCATCCTTTTGGAGCTGGCCTATGCGTTTCTTGCTTACATGTCCAAGACGACAATGCCACAAAGATGCTTTATCCAAGCTAGTAGAAGAATCAATACACAATACATTATTTCCTAAATTATCTACAACCGATACAGCTTCATACACACCATCACAAGGTAATGCTTTAAAATAAAGAACATTATTAAAGAAAGCATTAATACTACCAACTTCATTATCAAAAGAAAAGGTAAAACCTTGTTTGTACAAAGCATGAAAGGAAATAATATTCCTCGCCATTTCAGACGAGTACACACATTTATTCAAATCTAACTTTAACCCACTATCTAGCAACAAAGTATAAACTCCAATCTTGGTAACAGGTGCAACCTTCTTGTTCCCCATGATTAAGTTTATCTTTCCGTGCTCCACATCCTCACTTCTTCTTAGGCCCTGCAAGTCACAACAGATGTGAACACCACAACCTGTATCAAGAACCCAAGAATTAGAATATGGTGAGTTATTAGACAATATAGTGTAAATACCTGCATGGGATGGTTTCACTTTCCCATCCTTGACATCCTGCAAGTACTTTGGGCTGTTTCGCTTCCAGTGCCCCTTATTTTGACATTAGAAGCATTCAACATCCTTAGGGATGGCAGAAGGAGTGATAGAACCACCTTTGGTTCCAGATGAGGAGCCTTCAAAGGACTATCCCTTGGTACCCTTCGAAGGGTGCTTCCTCTTCTTCCCTTTGCCTTGCCCGATAGCCAAAACAGGGGTAGTAGTAGGAGTAGGAGTAGCAACCGACTTACTTTTAAGACCACTTTCGGCAGTCTTCAGAAGTCCTTGAAGCTTACTGAGTGTGACTTCCTCTTTGTTCATGTGGTAAGTCATATGAAATTGATCATAACACGATGGCAAGGAGTACAAAATGATATCAATTGCCAACTCCTCAGGGAAGTTCACATTCAGTTTCATTAGACGGTCCACATACCTTTGCATTTTCTACATGTGGCTCGTGATTGGTTCGCTATCCTTCATACGGGTAGTGATCATGGAGGAGATTATTTCATACCGCTCTTGACGAGCACTCTGATGGTACCTTTCCATTAGATCCTGATGCATCTCAAAAGGGTAATAGTCCTCATAGGACTTTTGGAGTTCAGCTGTCATGGTGGCCATCATGATGCATGCCACCTTGGTGGCATCTCTTGCATGTGCCTGATACTCAGCGACCTCCTCAGGAGTAGTAGTGGACTCATCAAGCTCCTTTAGCTCCTTATCGAGGACATATTCCTTGTCCTCGTAACGAGTAACCATCCTGATGTTTCGGATCCAATCCATGAAGTTGGAACCATCAAAGATGACCCTCCCACAAAGGTTGATGATGGAAAAGGAGCCAGTAGGGTTAGAGCCCGAAGCTTTGTTGTTGGAAGACATCAGAAAAGAAGAAAACAAGTTTAGATTAGGTATATGTCGAATCCTTAATAATACACCCAAATGTAATATTAAGGCTAGGATCCAACACAATATATTATAACTTAGAAGAGGGATGCCGTAATCTAAGCTATAATATATTTGAAGGTAGGTGAATGACGATTCACCAATTTCCACCATGAAAACGAAATGAATTATTAGGTTTAATTGGTTTTTGAAATTCCTAGATTCTTTTGAGATTCATTGAACTTTTCAATGGCATGTTTCAATCTCGATTGTGCCCTTCAAGTTTTGTGACTGGGATGCCGAGGATCAAAAAACAAGGTGTGAATAACCATGCAAATTCACTTGGTACCCTTAATATTATCACCTAATCAATGTGCCGGTTAACCACACACGCAAATTCACTTGGTACCCTTAATATATATGTATAAGTTACTAATATATATATGTATAAAGTTAAAATTCAACCCTTATACTTTATAATATTATAAGTTACTAATATATATATATATATATATATATATATATATATATATATATATGTATAACGTCAAGTCGTCTTACCGCTAGTACGCCTCATTCACGAAGCCGGTCTATAAGGGGGGTATAAGGTTGTTGCCTATAAAATGGCAACTTAATGGGTGTCCACTCTCACCCACCGCTTCCTTGATCGGTGGAGGGTCGTTAGCCGAACGGGTAGGACAAGGACTTACAAATTCTCATTAAAAGTATGATGAATATTATAAAGTAACTAAATGCTTTTATTAAATTCCCAATCTTAGTTACTTTAGGAAAATGTGAATAAGGTGCTAATGCATGAAATTAAACTTTACACTTTGTTTAAGTCGTTGGTGGAGCGTGTGTGGTTAACCGGCACACTAACTTGGACTTAACAAGGTAGGTAAAGGGTGACTTAAGGTTTACCATAGCATCGGTGGAGCGTGTGTGGTTTACCAGCACATCGATTGAGTGATAAACCTTGAGGGTACCAAGTGATTTGCATGGTTACTTCACACCTCATTTTGTGATCCTCGGTATCCCAGTCACAAAACTTGGAGGGCACACTCGAAATTGAAACATGCCTTTGAAAAGTTCATTGAATCTCAAAAGAATCTAGGAATTTCTAAGAACCAACTAAAAACCTAATATTTATATTTTGTTTTTCATGGTGGAAATTGGTGGATCGTTATTCACCTACCTTTCAAATATGTTATAGCTTGGATTACGGCATACCTCTTCTAAGTTATAATATATTGTGATTGGATTCTAGCCTTAATATTACATTTGGGTGTTTTATTAAGGACTCTCTTAATATCTAAACTAATCTTGTTCTCTTCTTTCAGATGTCTTCAAACAATGCTGCTTCTGGCTCTAATCCTAATGACTCCTTTACCCTTATGAACTTGTATGGGAAAGTCACTTTTGATGGATCCAACTTCAATGAATGGATCAGAAACATCAGGATGATTACCCGCTACGAGGACAAAGAATATGTCCTTGACAAGGAGCTTAAGGAGATTGATGAGACCACTGCAACTCCCCAGGAGATCGCTGACTTCCGGGCACATGAAAGGGATGCTACAAAAGTGGCATGCATCATGTTGGCCACCATGACAGCGGAACTCCAAAAGTCCTATGAGGACTTCTACCCTTTTGAAATGCACCAAGATCTGATGGAAAGATACCATTAAAGTGCACGACAAGAGATGTATGAAATCATATGCTCTATCATAACAACCATGATGAAGGACGGGGAATCCGTCACGAGCCACATGCAGAAAATGCAAAGGTATGTGGATCGATTGCTGAAGCTTAATGTGAACTTCCCTAAGGAGCTTGCAATAGATATCATTTTGCACTCCTTACCATCGTGCTATGATCAATTCCGCATGACATATCACATGAATAAGGAAGAGGTCACACTCAACAAACTTCAGGGACTCCTCAAGACCGCAGAAACAGGTCTTAAGGGTAAGTCGGTTGTTAACACTGTTGGATTAATGTCTAAGTCCATAACTATAATTGGTAAGACTTGACCCGACCCGGCATGGTCCATTTGGGTTGCATGGCATCATGCATTTGGATAGACTATAATGAGAGAAATAACACTTAAGGTTGGTTAATATATTATAAGTTCTAAGATATTAATAAGGTTATTTAATTAGTATTGATCAAGAATTAATTTGGAATTAATTAAGTGATCAAAAGGAGACTAATTAAATATATGGGTTGATTGTGTAAATCATTCATTCTTATATATGTGGGCTTGTGATCCAAGATTCCTTATGTTGGACTAAGTCCATGGGGTGACCCATGGATACTCCATGGAGGTTAAAATCCATGGAGCATAAGGAATGGGTGAAGTTATGAGTTACATGGTGTAACCCTAATAGCCACCATATAAAAGAATCCCATGGCTCAAGAAATCGTGCACTAATGTCTGAGTGTGAGGGCTAGACGATTTCAAGGAGTGTTCAAGTTTCTCTAAAGTTATTCCAAGTGTAGTTGGTGCTGTGTGAACCATTTGAGGTGTCACACTTGGGGCACTAGGCACTCAAGCTTCATGAAGACATTCTACATCAAAGAGGTATGTATTCTATCTTGTTATATTTATTATTTTGTATGCTAGATTAGGATAATACCTTGAATGTTCATAATTGTATGTATAATAGAGAAAACATAGATCCAAGGTATTTAGGGTTGCATGTACACTTAGGAGTGTTAGAATGCTCATAACCCAACAGTGGTATCAGAGCCTAGGCTTGTTTTCTTGTTATACTTGCAAAAGTAGCTGAAAAATCGAGTTGGATGCATATATTCGATTGTTTTGGCTGGAATTGGACTAGGAACATTACCCTAAGATGTTTTTGGACTTATAAACTTGTTTTTGATGTGGTAATGTTCATGCTAATCCAATTTCTAAGATAATTGTCATAATTTCAAGATTTGTATTAGTTGGTATGTTCACGCTAATTTCTTGAAGATTGATGATTTGAATTATCTTGTTCTTATGAGGTTCTTAGATTAACAGAAAAGTTGTGTGAAATAGTTGTTTTCAATCCATTTTAATCTAAGAGTTGATTCCAAAGTGTGTTTTTGTAACTTGTCCTCAAGTTATATGAAAAGTCACATTTAAGAATCATAAAACTCATAAAAGTTGGCAAAGGTTACAAAATGAAGAGTCTCTTCATTAAATTAAAAAAAAGTGTAACCTTAATTAGTTCCATGAGTTACAATAAAAAAAAGGTTATTTTTTTTTATTAATTAGTTTAAAGTCTTCCATAACTTGTCCTCAAGTTATGGAACTTGAAGAGTTTTTTTTTTGTTTTTTTTTAATTAAAACTAATTTAAACTCATAAGTTATGGAATTAATTAGTTTTGAATAGTTTCAAAACTTGCCCTCAAGTTTTGGAATTTGAAAAGTTTTCACTTATGAATACTTTAATTCCAAGTTAGCCCTTAGAATTTTAAAAGTTAAAATTCAACCCTTATACTTTATAATAATATAAGTTAATAATATTTATATATATGTATAAGAGTAAAGTCAGTCTTACCGTTAGAAGGCCTCATTCACGAACCCGGTGTATAAGGGGGTATAAGGTTACTGCCTATAAAATGGCAGTTTAATGGGTATCCACTCTCACCCACCGCTTCCTTAACTGGTGGAGGGTCGTTAGCCGAACGGGTAGGACAAGGACTATAATTCTCCTTTCATTAAAAGTATTAATGATAAATACTAAGTAACTAAACTCTTATTAATACCCAATCTTAGTTACATAGGAAAATGTGAATTTGGTGCTAACCCATGAAATTACACTTTGAACTTTGCTTAAGTCGTTAGTGGAGCGTGTGTGGTTAACCGGCACACTAACCTGGACTTAACAAGGTAGGCAAAGGGTAACTTAATATTTATCATAGTATCGGTGGAGCGTGTGTAGTTAACCGACACACTGATTAAGGGGTAAATATTAAGGGTACCAAGTATATTTGCATGGTTATTCACACCTTTTTTTGTGATCCTCGGCATCCCAGTCACAAAACCTGAAGGGCACACTCGAGATTGAAACATGCCTTTGAACAGTTCAATGAATCTCAAAGATCTAGGACTTTCAAATCCAATTAAAACCTAATAAATTATTTCGTTTTTCATGGTGGAAATTGGTGAATCGTCATTCACCTACCTTCAAATATTTTATAGCTTGGATTACGGCATCCCTCTTCTAAGTTATAAAATAGTTTGTTGGGTCCTAGCCTTAATATTTCATATTGGGTGTCATATTAAGGACTTTAAATCAACTATCTTGAATATCTCCCAAAAAGATGTCTGGTCTAGACATTAATGATCTTCCCAAATCTCTTGAAACAAGCTTTCCTAAATGAAGATGATGTCCCATGGATATCATACTTCTTTCACCTCCTCCAATTATTCTCCCTAACCCACAAGTTCCTAAAAAGTTTAAGGTCAATCAAGCCCTATTGGCAAGGCAAGGTCTAGGTGTGATCACATCTTGGAGATGTAGTCACATATTGACAAGCCGGGAGAGTTGGGTGTCAAAGTCTTGAGAAAGTTGGTGGCTCAACTACTTTCTAAGTCACATAGTGAGTTCTTTTGGGAATCCTATGAAACAGACTAAGACAAGACCCTTAATAATCTTATCTATTTGCTAAGATCAACTTCCTAAAACGCTATGGACATTGACAATGATGACATTGGATATCCAGTAAAGCTCTCTCTTCCGAATGGAAAGGGATCGGCCATAGTCAACTCGGTTAACCCAATGGTAAAGAGAGAGGTGAAGTCTGAGATAGTCCCATTATCAAGGGTGTTGGATTAATGTCTAAGTCCATAACTATAATTGGTAAGACTTGACCCGACCCGGCATGGTCCATTTGGGTTGCATGGCATCATGCATTTGGATAGACTATAATGAGAGAAATAACACTTAAGGTTGGTTAATATATTATAAGTTCTAATATATTAATAAGGTTATTTAATTAGTATTGATCAAGAATTAATTTGGAATTAATTAAGTGATCAAAAGGTGACTAATTAAGTATATGGGTTGATTGTGTAAATCATTCATTCTTATATATGTGGGCTTGTGATCCAAGATTCCTTATGTTGGACTAAGTCCATGGGGTGACCCATGGATACTCCATGGATGTTAAAATCCATGGAGCATAAGGAATGGGTAAAGTTATGAGTTACATGGTGTAACCCTAATAGCCACCATATAAAAGAATCCCATGCCTCAAGAAATCGTGCACTAATGTGTGAATATGAGGGCTAGACGATTTCAAGGAGTGTTCCATTTCTCTCAAGTCATTCCATGTGCATTTGGTGTTGTGTGAACCATTTGAGGTGTCACACTTGGGGCACTAGGAACTCAAGCTTCAAGGAGACAAGCTACATCAAACAAAGGTATGTATTCTATCCATTTGATTACCCAAGTATCAAGTATTGTATGCTAGATAGGGTAATACCTTGGAAAGTTCATAATTGCATGTATAATAGAGAAAACATAGATCGAAGGTATTTAGGGTTGCATGTACACTTAGGAGTGTTAGAATGCGCAAAACCCATCAGTGGTATCAGAGCCAAGGCTTGTTTTCTTGTTATACTTGCAAAATTAGCTGAAAAATCGAATTGTATTAGTTTAAAAGTTATGCTAATTACTTGAAAAAAAAATTTATGTGAATTATCTTTGTTCATATGAGTTTATTAGATTAATAGAAAAGTTAATTGATTATGTGTTTTCAATCCATTTTAATCTAAGAGTTGATTCTAAAATGTGTTTTTGTAACTTGTCCTCAAGTTATATGAAAAGTCACATTTAAGTTTCATAAAACTCATAAAAGTTTGGCAATGGTTACAAAAATGAAGAGTCTTGTCCTCATTAATTGGTTTTATGACTCCATAACTTGTCCTCAAGTTATGGAGGTTCAAGAGTCACTTCATTAAATGATAAAATGTGTAACCTTAATTAGTTCCATAAGTTACAAACATAAAGAAAAGTTACATTCTTTTATTAGTTTAAAGTCTTCCATAACTTGTCCTCAAGTTATGGAACTTGAAGAGTTTTTTTTAATTAAAACTACTTTAAACACATAAGTTATAGAATTAATTAGTTTTGAATATTTTCAAAACTTGCCCTCAAGTTTTGGAATTTGTAAAGTTTTCCCCATGAATACTTTAATTCCAAGTTAGCCCTTAGAATTTTAAAAGTTAAAATTCAACCCTTATACTTTATAGTATTATAAGTTAATAATAAATATATGTATAAGAGCAAGTCATTCTTACCGTTAGTAGGCCTCATTCACGAAGCTGGTCTATAAGGGGGGTATAAGGTTACTGCCTATAAAATGGCAGTTTAATGGGTGTCCACTCTCACCCACCGCTTCCTTGACTGGTGGAGGGTCGTTAGCCGAACGGGTAGGACAAGGACTATAATTCTCCCTTCATTAAAAGTATTAATGATAAATACTAAGTAACTAAACACTTATAAATTCACAATCTTAGTTACTTAGGAAAATGTGAATAAGGTGCTAATCCATGAAATTACACTTTGCACTTTGTTTAAGCTGTTAGTGGAGCGTGTGTGGTTAACCGGCACACTAACGTGGACTTAACAAGGTAGGCAAAGGGTAACTTAATGTTTATCATAGTATCGTTGGAGCGTGTGTGGTTAACCGGCACATCGATTGAGGGGTAAATATTAAGGGTATCAAGTATATTTGCATGGTTACTTCACACCTTGTTTTGTGATCCTCGGCATCCCAGTCACAAAACCTGAAGGGCACACTCGAGATTGAAACATGCCATTGAAAAGTTCAATGAATCTCAAAAGAATCTAGGAGTTTCAAAACCAATTAAAACCTAATAATACATTTCGTTTATCTTGGTGGAAATTGGTGAATCGTCATTCACCTACCTTCAAATATTTTATAGCTTGGATTACGGCATCCCTCTTCCAAGTTATAAAATAGTTTGTTGGGTCCTAGCCTTAATATATCATATTGGGTGTTATATTAAGGACTTAAATCAACTTTATGTGAATTTCTCCCATTGTTGATGTCTGGTTTAGACAACAATGATCTTCCCAAACCAAGCTTTCCTAATGAATATGACTTCCCGAGTTTGGCTCATGGAAGTCATACTTCTCTTCCTCCACCTCCTCCAATTATTCTCCCTAACCCACAAGTTCAAGGTCACTCAAGCCCTAATGGCAAGCAAGGTTTATGTGTGATCACATCTTAGAGGTGAAGTCACATATTGACAAGCCGGGAGAGTTGGGTGTCAAAGTCTTGAGAAAGTTGGATATTCAATCACTTTCTAAGTCACATAGTGAGTTCCTTTGGGACTACTATGAAACAGACTATGACATGAACCTTAATGATCATATATATTTGCTTGGTGCTACTGAATCAGCAATGATTTGGAACGATAGTAAAGCAAATTTGATTAGAAGATCAACTTCCTAAAAACTTTATGGACAGTGACAATGGTGACACTAGAAATCCAGAAAAAGCATTCTCTTCCCAATGGAAAGGGATTGGCCATAGTCAACCCGGTTGACCAAATGGTAAAGAGAAAGGCTAAGTCTGAGATAGTCCCATTACCAAAGGGTCCATATGTTTATTTTGCCAAAGGAAGGGGCGTTGATTGCAAAGCTGCCAAATTTACCTAAGGATGTTAAAGTCAATAAGTCTGACTCTACTTCAGGTAGAGCCCATTATCTAACTCTGTTAAGTTTCTATTTTAAGATCCTCATTACATGATGTGACTGGGTCACATGTTGATGTTTTAAGAATCAAAGAATAGAGAGAAAGCTTAAAGGAAGTATATATACTGATTCTGATCGTGTAGGTGGATTTCGATCGCATCAGAATTTTGAAGTTGTTACTTAGGAGTTATGATATATTGCTTAGGAATAGATAACAACAAGTTTTTCCGTATGCATTTGCACTATAAGGATAAGTTTTTTTCCGCAAAGTTTTGAAATAAAATAAAAGTTTTTAATTTTATATTTATTTTAAATATCCTTACAAGTGGCATTTGTGAAAAATGGTTGTTTATATGATTCCATTGATAGCAATATTTGGAAAAAAAATGGACTTGATTCTTTCGTTTGTGGTAGTGTCATAATTTACCAAATAAGGAAAGATTCTCATTCCCAAGGCATCAGTTGGATAGAAACTTGGAATCATGCAAGTTGAATAGTATGATGAATGAGAACTTTCAAGCATTGGAAAATTAAGAGTTGTTCTCATGGATGTGTGAGTCAAGTTAAGGACTAAAGGGATCGAGTACACATTCTTGTGCACTGGTCAAGTCCACCACAAAGCTCGTTAAGACTATTCGTCATGATTTACTAAAGCTTAGTAAATATGGTTATACTTACAAGTTTAAGTATAATTCTGAAACATTGGAAAAGTCTCAATGTATGGCAGAACGAATGGGAAGAATCAAATTAGGCAGAAAGATAAAAGTTTCTCAAATCTGAAAAGATGGGAGAGTACTTTAGTATCATGTTTGTGATCATCTTAATGATTTAGAAATCATATCACAATTAGTCCTCTAAAGGTCATCTTAGTGCATTCTTATGACTAAGAAGAGGAGTCATGAATTGTTGAAATGGTTAGATCAGGAAGATGAGTCATACTTCATTCCAAAACAATTCTTAGAGTCATACTCCAAGATTGTAACTTGAGTGACATATCTTAAAGAAAGGTTTAAAACACTTGTCAAACGTAAGAGTAAAAGTGTCCTACTCTTGTACATTTAAAATTGGTAAGTTGTGATGTTTTGGATAAAACAAAGACCAACTAAGGCCAATTGTGTGAAGTGTTTGTCTTGATAAAGAATCCGCACTATCTCTTGAATATTTGGCAAGATAGTCTTATATGTCAAGAGGATAGTGGGAGTCTTAAAGATCCTAAAAAGAATTTCAAGAACTAATCAAGAATAAAACCTAAGGTTCTTCACTAGCACACGACTTGAGGTTTATAACCTATCGTGTTGACATATTATGTGCCCATTCCAGTTAAAGTTGGCTTTGCATAGGAGTTCTGAAAGTTCTCAATTGGTTGCATAACAACTTGGAAGCAATGGCAGGCCCTGTACTGCCAGGTGGCAAGAAGTTAAGATTGCATAAGTTCAGTCTATATGAGTTTGGATTTGTCATTATCCTTGTCTTGTGACTATGGTTTTGACGATTCATATGGATAAGAACACATACACCATAAAATCTAAGGGTCATAAGGTTTCTCTCCGATTCATGAAAATGATGGTGAGGAAACACTTCCACCAAGTAGATTTGAAGCAGATGGCAAAAGGTCTAAACAATTGAGACTATGATTACGGCATCCCTTTTCATAGTTCTAAAATTGTTTAGACACACATGTGAGCTATCTAAGAGAGGTGTATGATTTTGATAAAGTTTTATCAAAGCATCTCGTATCAGAAATCTGAACTTTGGTAAGGAAGTCAATAAAGTATTGATTTCTAGAAGTCCAGCTGATTTCTGAGTACATGTCAAAGCTAGTGGGAGCATAAGTGTTATGCTAATAATCATCATGTTAGTGGGAGCATGATAATTGTTGTTAGTGTTGCAAGTTAGCAATGTTAATTATAGAAAACAAAAGTTTCAATTCGTGAGGCTGCAGGGATTGAAAAAGTTGTTTTGCTATAATTAAGGGAGAGGATATACTTCATTTCAGTTCTAAAGGCTTAGATTGAGACCTTAATCATCTTTAGTCAAGAATATATATATGAATTTCATGTTGGATTGGTTCAACTTAAGGAAATTCTATATATTGCGTTCTCAAAATTCGATTATGATTACGGCATCCCTCTTCATAGTCAAATTTTGAAAATATGGCAAATAAAAATATTATAGCAAAAGACGGGTCTAGAATCATGTCTTTATGTGAGACATCATGAATCATGTACCATTTGCTTTGGGTACAGGATCGATTGCATGTGCTATAATATTTGTCATTTCTAAATTTTTCCAAATGCCCAGAGGCATTAAGAAGGGAAAAGGTCTAGAATTGGATATGACTAAAATGATTAAGCAATTGTCGAGGACAATCTGAGGTTTACCAAAGATTGGTTGCTCAGGGACAGTTGGAAGTATAGTGCTAATTTTGGAAGGACCATATTGACATATTCTGAAAAGAGGCATCTCATGTTCAGAAGTGATAGTCAAAATGAGAATATGGAGTTGTCTCCATAGGTGGAAGTTATCTGTGTAAGATTAGAAACCTTAATGCAAGAAGCATGTCCAAAGCAATGTACTTTGAATATGAGACTTAGTTTCCATGGAGTTGATCTCCATTGGAATAGCTTATAATGACTGTTGACAAGTCTTTGTGACTTTGTACATATTCATTACAGGAGGGTCAGTGCATATAAGTTTAAAATCTAAATAGATTTCGATAAATGATAGGAATTTGAAATTCTCACATTTTTCGATAAGGATTTGGGAGTGTGAAATTAGAATCATTGAAATTATGTTCCATTGGTTTATTTCACAAAGTAAGGATCATAGACAAACATAGAGTGCATACTTGGGGTATGGCAAAGCTATTGTTCGGAAAAACATAGTGTACATGCTTGGAGCATGGGACAACTAGTGTTTTTAATTCAGGTATAAAGTTCATAAAACCGAAACAATGAAATAATGAGTAATCAGTATGGTGATAAATAAAAGTGATTATTTATATTCATAGGGTTTGATACCATATTTGATTCATTTATTCTTGTGTTTCACTTTGCATGTTTTGACTTCCAGAATAACTAAGTCGCTCTTCCTAAATGATTAAGTTATTCAAACCATCCACAGTCGGTCATATGTTGGAAGTAGATATGAATCAAGACTGTCATGGGTTGGTTTGTAGAGGTCCAAGTTGGTGGACAAAGTGGTGCTACAACACTCATGAGTGCTCATAAGTAGTGAGTATTGGATTCAACCCGCGCTCATTTGAATCACTTCATGGATTTTATCACGAGTGATCATGAGACGATAATATCTTATATTCTTCAAACCTAGAGATATGAGTTGTTACTATGAGTTGGTTGTACATTGATTGCACGAAAACGCATTCGGTAACTCGATGTTATAAAACGTGCCTTTGTGTATGATTCAACAAGTAGTAGAACAAGCCATATGAGTCGAAGTTTATCCATTCCTTTTACCTTCGGGATAAAAGCGATATCTGTGGGCCCCTCGATGATTTAAAGATGATACATGTGAGTGCTTGGCCAAGCCAGGACTGATTTGATTTGTTCAATCAGTCAGTCATCATGAATCGGAAATCGGGAAACAACAAATGGACAGAGAGAATGATTGATAATCCATGTCTCAATCCATATGATATCTAGAATGCAGGAATATATGATCCCTTATCTAATGGACAAGTCATTGACAAAGGTCAGAGTTCATCGACAAGGTCAGAGTTCGATAGAAGCTTTTGAGAGCTACGATTGCTGATCGGTTCCTAAAGTCATACGCAATAATAGTTTTAGACTTATCCAAGTGGGAGACTGTTGGATTAATGTCTAAGTCCATAACTATAATTGGTAAGACTTGACCCGACCCGGCATGGTCCATTTGGGTTGCATGGCATCATGCATTTGGATAGACTATAATGAGAGAAATAACACTTAAGGTTGGTTAATATATTATAAGTTCTAATATATTAATAAGGTTATTTAATTAGTATTGATCAAGAATTAATTTGGAATTAATTAAGTGATCAAAAGGAGACTAATTAAATATATGGGTTGATTGTGTAAATCATTCATTCTTATATATGTGGGCTTGTGATCCAAGATTCCTTATGTTGGACTAAGTCCATGGGGTGACCCATGGATACTCCATGGAGGTTAAAATCCATGGAGCATAAGGAATGGGTAAAGTTATGAGTTACATGGTGTAACCCTAATAGCCACCATATAAAAGAATCCCATGCCTCAAGAAATCGTGCACTAATGTGTGAATATGAGGGCTAGACGATCTCAAGGAGTGTTCCATTTCTCTCAAGTCATTCCATGTGCATTTGGTGTTGTGTGAACCATTTGAGGTGTCACACTTCGGGCACTAGGCACTCAAGCTTCATGGAGACAAGCTACATCAAACAAAGGTATGTATTCTATCCATTTGATTACCCAAGTATCAAGTATTGTATGCTAGATAGGGTAATACCTTGGAAAGTTCATAATTGAATGTATAATAGAGAAAACATAGGTCCAAGGTATTTAGGGTTGCATGTACACTTAGGAGTGTTAGAATGCGCAAAACCCATCAAAGGGTCCATAGGTAACTATTGATGGGTTTTTGAGCATTCTAACACTTCCTAAGTGTACATGCAACCCTAATTACCTTGAATCTATGTTTTCTCTATATACATGCAAATTTCTTTTTCAAGGTTATTTCCTAACTAGCATGGCATGGGGATTACATAAAATATAAAAACTAGTAGAAATACATACCTTGTTGTTGCTTGGATTCCTTCAAGACTTTGTGAGCCTAGCACCCCAAATGTTGTGCCTCAAATGCTTCACACAACACCACAAGACTTGGAATAACTTGAGAGAATGTCACTTAGCCTCAAAATCGGTTATGCCCTCTCTAGTAACACTAGGTCATCATTTTGCTAGCCATAGGGTTTCTTTTATAGTGTTGTCATAATTAGGGTTTGCACATGAATGCCCTTAATTGTCATGACTCTTGATTTCCCATGAACCATGGGTTTGTAACTCCCATGGACTATCCATGGAGCTCCATATGGTTATAACCAAACCCATAAACCATGGATCATTAATCCACCATAAAAGAATTGATGATTGTCATAATCAACCCTATATATTTAATTAGTCTCACTTTGATCACCAAATTAATACTAGATTAATACTTGATCAATACTAATTAAATAATACTATTATTAATATATTAGAACTTATAATATATTAATAATCATAAGTGCCTTATTCTCTCATTTAGTCTACCCAAGTATTGCAATGCCATGCAACCCAAATGGACCATGCCGGGTCGGGTCAAGTACATACCAAATAAAGTTATGGACTTAGACACTATATCCAACAGTCTCCCACTTGGATAAGTCTAATAACTATATTTGCAAATATGACTTCAAAATCCGACTAGCAATCGTAGCTCTTTCAAAGTCTCTCGGAACTGAGATGATGATGATACGCCATTTAAGATAAGTGATCATATAATCCTCTGTTCTCATGATATCAGCCGGACAAACACATGGAACATGGTCTTACTTATTGTCCAGCATTTGTTTCTCGATCTCTGATTTGTTTCGACATAGAACTAAATTGAACACACCAATTAGGTTCTGAACGGGCCCGGTACATAGGTCAAAACCAAATCATCAAGGGGCCCAGATATCGCTTCTATTTCTAGAAGGAACAGATAAACTTCGACTGATATGCTTGTACTAACTACTTGTTGAATTATTCACAAAGGCACGTTTTATAACATCGAGTTACCAATGCGTTTTCGTATAATCAATGAATAACCAACTCATAGTCAACAACTCATATCTCTAGGTTTGAAGATTTATATGATATTACCGTCTCACGATCACTCGAGATAAATTCCATGAAGTGATGCAAATGAGCGTGGGTTGGATCCAATACTCAGCCCTTATGAGTACTCATGAATGTTGTAGCAACCATTGCATTGTCCAAAGCACTTTCAGACAAATCATACAAGCCAAATTCATGACAGTCTTAAATCAATACTTACTTCCAAAGTTTGACTGACTGTGGATGGTTTGAATAATAACATAATTATTCTGGAAGTAAAAACATGCAAAATTGAAACATAGTAAACAATCAACACAAGATAGTAACACCTTACTCATAAATAAATAACAACTTTTATTTATCATCAAATGTCAATTACATTTTACAAGTTTCAGGAATCTAATTATTGAAACTAATATCATCCTTCAGCCCAATGCGCCTCGCATGCTGTAAATGCTTAACCCTGCTCAGTCCCTTCGTGAGGGGATCTGTCGGGTTCTCATCTGATGATACCCTCTTAGCCACGAGGAGTCCTTCTTCTATTCGATGTCCGATGAAATGGTATTTTCTGTCAATGTGCCTAGATCTCTCGTGATCTCTCGGTTCCTTAGCCAAAGCAATCGCACTTTCGCTGTCACAGAAAATTTCCATTGGCTCTTTTATAGCTGGTACAACTCCAAGGTCTCCGATGAAGTTCTTTAGCCATATCGCATCCTTAGCTGCTTTACTTGCTGCTATGTACTCTGATTCACAAGTAGAATCAGCTACTGTCTCCTGCTTGGAACTTTTCCAAGTAATTGCCCCTCCATTTAGGATAAAGACCCAGCCTGACTGAGAGCGGAAATTATCCCTATCAGTCTGGAAGCTAGCATCGCTATATCCTTCCACTCTCAAGTCATCACTGCCTCCGAGGGTAAGGACCCAATCCTTAGTCCTCCGCAGATACTTGAGAATGTTCTTTACCGCTGTCCAGTGTGCCTTGCCAGGGTTCCCTTGATATCTACTGACCATGCTCAAAGCAAAGGACACATCAGGGTGAGTACAAGTCATAGCATACATGATCGAGCCCACAGCGGAAGCATATGGTATATGACTCATTTCAGCTATCTCAGCCTCTGTACTCGGACTCTGAGTCTTACTCAGCTTGGCATTACTCTGGATTGGTAATTCTCCTTTCTTGGATTCGTGCATGCTGAACCTCTTCAGCACCTTATCCAAGTAAGTACTTTGACTAAGTCCAATTAGTCTCTTACTCCTATCTCTCAATATCCTTATCCCTAGGATATAGGCAGCTTCTCCAAGGTCCTTCATAGCGAAACACTTCCCAAGCCAGGACTCAACCTCCTGCAAGGTTGGGACGTCGTTTCCTATGAGAAGTATGTCATCCACATACAACACCAAGAAGCTAACTATGCTCCCACTAGCCCTGACATACATACAAGACTCATCCTCACTCCTAGAAAAGCCAAACTCTTTGACTTTCTCATCAAAGCAAAGATTCCATCTGCGAGATGCTTGTTTCAATCCATAAATGGATTTATCAAGCTTACACAGTCTATTAGGGTATCTTGTATCGACAAAACCCTCTGGTTGAGCCATGTAAACATCCTCAGCCAACTTTCCATTAAGGAAAGCGGTTTTGACATCCATTTTCCATATTTAATAATCATGAAATGCAGCTATGGCTAACAATACTCTAATAGACTTAATCTTAGCTACTGGTGACAAGGTCTCATCATAGTCAACTCCCGGAGTTTGAGTAAAGCCCTTCGCAACCAGTCGCGCTTTGTAAGTATGTACCTTCCCATCCATGTCGGTCTTCTTCTTGAAGATCCATTTGCACCCAACTGTCTTACGACCTGGTTCATTGTCAACCAAGTTCCAAACTTGATTGTCATACATGGACTGAATCTCGCTGTCCATAGCCTCCTTCCACTTAGCAGACTCAGGGCCTGCCATGGCTTCCCTGTAATTATTAGGATCATCCAAATCTATTAGTGTACTATCACTAATAAAAGTATCACCTTCAGTGGTGATGTGATAACCATAATAAAAATCAGGTGTGTTCCTCACCCTAGTGGAACGTCTTGGAGGTACAGACTCATCTATCGGATCAACAGGAGTTTCCTCCTCAGGTTGGTCGATAGCATTTGAGGTTCCTTCACCACTTGACTCTTGAAGCTCTTCAAGGTCAATTTGCCTCCCACTGTCCCCTTGGCTTATGAATTCTCTCTCACGAAAGACTCCTCTTCTTGCTACAAAAACCACATTATCACTGGGTCTGTAGAAGAGGTAACCAAATGATCTCTGTGGGTGGCAGATGAAAATACACCTCTTACTTCGAGGTTCAAGCTTATCATGAGTCTCACGCCTCACGAAAGCTTCACAACCCCAAATCTTGATGTGGTCAAATTGGGAACTTTCCCAGTCCATATCTCGTGAGGTGTTTTGGCAACCTTTTTAGTAGGGACTAGATTAAGGATATGGGCGGCAGTCTCTAAGGCATACCCCCAGAAAGAGATTGGTAACGAAGCTCGACTCATCATTGAACGAACCATATCCAACAAGGTTCTATTGCGCCTCTCAGTTACACCATTCAACTGTGGTGTTCTGTGAGGTGTCAATTGTGAGACAATCCCACATTCCTTAAGATAGTCAAGGAACTCAATGCTAAGATACTCTCCTCCCCGCTCGGATCGGAGCATCTTGATGTTCCTACCCAATTGATTCTCCACTTCCTGCTTAAACTCTTTGAACTTTTCAAAGGTTTCTGACTTATGCTTGATTAAGTAAATATATCCATATCTAGTGTAATCATCCGTGAAAGTCACATAATAGCGATTAGCATCCCTTGTAGCGACTCTGAAGGGCCCACACACATCCGTGTGTACAAGGTCCAACAAACCTTCACCCCTATCACAAGTACCTGTGAAGGGTGACTTTGTCATTTTTCCAAGTAAACAAGACTCGCAACTATCATCTGACTTGAGGTCAAATGATTCCAAGACTCCAGCCTTTTGGAGTTGGCCTATGCGCTTCTTGTTAACATGTCCAAGACGACAATGCCACAAGGATGCTTTATCCAAGCTATCTAAAGAATCAATATACAACACATTATTTCCTAGATTGTCTACAACATTAACGGCTTCATATACACCATCACAAGGTAATGCTTTAAAGTAAAATACATCATTGTAATAAACATTAGTAGCACCATTTTTATTATCAAATGAAAATAAAAAACCTTGTTTGTACAAGCCTTGAAAAGAAATAATATTTCTCGCCATTTCGGGCGAGTAACAACACTTATTCAAATCTAACATTAACCCATTATTAAGCAATAAAGAATAAACTCCTATCTTGGTAACAGGTGATGCTTTCCTGTTGCCCATGACTAAGTTTATCTTCCCGTGCTCCACTTGCTCACTTCTTCTTAGTGCCTGCAAATCAGTACAGATGTGAATACCACAACCTGTATCAAGCACCCAAGAATTAGCATGAGATGAGTTATTAGACAATATTGTGAAAATACCTGCATGGGTGGGTTTAACCTTCCCATCCTTTACATCTTGCAGATATTTAGGGCAGCTTCGTTTGAAGTGTCCCTTATCCTGGCAATAGAAGCACTGTGCTTCCTTTGGGTTTGAAGAAGGAGTAATGGGACCTTTCTTTGTCCCACTTGAAGAGGAACCATCAAGAGTCTTACCCTTGGTACCCTTCGAAGGGCTTTTCCTCTTCTTACCCTTTCCCTGCCCAATAGCCAGAACAGGGGCTGTTGAAGGAGTAGAAGTAACAACCGCTTTACCCTTAAGGCCATTTTCAGCTGTCCTTAAGAGTCCTTAAAGTTTGCTAAGTGTGACTTCCTCCTTGTTCATATGATAAGTCATACGAAACTGATCATAACTTGGAGGTAAGGAATGGAGAATGATGTTAATCGCCATTTCCTCAGGAAAGTCAACATTTAGCTTCAGCAACCGGTCAACGAACCTTTGCATCTTCTGCAAGTGACCGGTGATGGTTTCACCATCCTTCATCCTTGCGGTTATCATGGAGGAGATGATTTCATACCTCTCCTGTCGCGCGCTCTGATGGTACCTTTCCATCAGATCCAGGTGCATCTCATAGGGGTAGAAATCTTCATAGGATTTTTGAAGTTCAGGAGTCATGGTGGCCATCATGATGCATGCTACTTTAGTAGCATCCTTTTCATGTGCAACAAACTCCGCAAACTCTTCAGGAGTAGCAGTGGCTTCACTCACAACCTTAAGCTCCCTATCGAGGACATATTCTTTGTCCTCACAGCGGGTAATCATTCTGATGTTTCTGATCCACTCATTGAAATTGGATCCATCAAAGATGACCTTACCACACAAGTTCATAAGGGAAAAGGAGCCTGTTGGGTTTGAGCCATAAGCATTGTTGGAAGACATCTGAAAGGAAAGAAAGACAAGTTTCATTAGATTAGGAATCCTTAATAATTCACCCAAATGAAATATTAAGGCTAGGATCCAACAAACTATTTATAGTTGGAAGAGGGATGCCGTAATCCATACTATAAAATATTTGAAGGTAGGTAAATGATGATTTACCAATTTCCACCATAAGAACGAAATATTTTATTATTAGGTTTTATTGGTTTTGAAACTCCTAGATCTTTTGAGATACATTGAACTTTTCAATGGCATGTTTGAATCTCGATTGTGCCCTCTCAAGTTTGTGACTGGGATGCCGAGTGTGACAACTGTCAATTCAGGTCATTCTCGGACTCATGCATCTTTATTATAACCATTCATGCACATCATGTCATGGCCTAGTAGTATAAATTAGGTCAAAATCTTGCATAAACTAGGATCCATCTAAGACCTAGGGCTAATATACTTGACACTTACGATTCTACTAAGTTGCTTAACTACAATAGGAAATGCCAATGCTATAATTTGAATGAAACTTTCAAGCTTTGTTATAATTGAAAAAGGGTATAAAACCCTAAAAATAAATTAAAATATTCTAATTATACTTCATTATGATGATGAATATCAAACAATATTCCAAAAAACCCTAAAAGAGCTAAAAATCCAAATTTATAAATCATAAAGCTTAAAAACCTTATAAAATTTGGCTATAAACTTTCTAATATCAAATTTTTATTAATCAAATTATGGATTTTAATCAATGAAATAGAAATTAAATAATCATGCAATAATCATAATTTATTAGTTAAAAACAAGATTTTTTACAAATAAATCATGAATTGCTTAATAAATATTTTTATAAAAAATAGGGTTTTTATAAAAAT
The DNA here is from genome assembly GCF_052849685.1 of Lactuca virosa. Classification (NCBI taxonomy): domain Eukaryota; kingdom Viridiplantae; phylum Streptophyta; class Magnoliopsida; order Asterales; family Asteraceae; genus Lactuca; species Lactuca virosa. The sequence goes on along the minus strand of NC_136426.1, from coordinate 60,329,077 downwards.
ATTGGAGGGAATTTTATAAAATTTGAAATTAGGAGAGAGGAGGCCTAATGCCTGATAGAGCCAGCCATTCTCCCCTCCCCATGCACTCTCTCTTTCCAAAACTCAATCCTTAGACTTAAACCCTCACTCTACCTCTTCTCTCTTCACTCTCTCACACTCCACCCTCCTAACACACACAAACTCTCTTCCTCTCTCTCTCTAACCCACGAAATTTCTCTCATTCCTCTGCCAAATTTCGAGATTTTGAAGACCTTGAAGTGTTCTTACTTCCCTCAAGATCAAAACCAAGTTAAACAACAACATCTTCTTCCATAATTTCATGATTCTACTACCTCTTCTTCTTAGTTTTCTCTTCTTTTCGGATTCTATGCCTTTCCATGGCTAGAAATCTTTATTTTTTCCCTTTTGGTTTGTAGATTCTCACCATAACACAATGCATGTGTTTGAAATGGTGAAAAATCTGGGATCAAACCCATGCAAGGAGTGAAAATGATGCACATATGTTCATGTGACTTCAAAAACAAGTATTACATCTTCTTCTCCATTTCTTTTGTGTTCTTGCATGATCAAAAGCATTTAAACCATTTCTTGTACATCTTGGATGCTCATTCACTCCATGCATGTGCTAGAAATCGGACCTTATCAAAGGCATGCATGATGTTCTTGTCAAAATGTCCTAAGGATGCACTCAAAGCAAACATGCAATCTGCCAGATTACTTTATTCAGCTTTGAACGACCATATCTCGGTCATTACTTAACCAAATCATGATATTCTTTTTGTATTGGATAGTTCCATGAGTAAACTTTCAAACCCAACTGGTCTTACTGTAAAATATTAAATATCCGATTTTTGGCAATTTTTACAAAATGGTTGCGCAAACAGCTCTTTTTCTGTGATCACCATTTTTGCTTTGCATGATCAATGGCCTTAAACCCAACCATAAATCTGGGGAAAAATACTTTAGAAACTTAACATATCCAGTGAATGATGGTTGAAATTTCGTGGCTTAAAACCCCACAGAATGTGCTTCATAAATTCATGAACTTCAGCCACATTTACATCTCATGCACCATTGCATGCAACATTTCTTATCTTGTTTGGGTTCAATACCCCTATTTCCTTTCTGAATAAATTTCGAACATTTTTTTTCTTTTGAAAGCCCTCACATGCATGTGATAATCTGTAAAATACCAAAAGCTTTTATTATTTCTTTGATTTATTAAAATTATTGCTAGAAACCAAGGGCATAAATCACATAAAATACTTCCAGAGGTCAATAAATCCGGAACAAATTCATGCATGACCCTTATGATGGATAATGATCCCTCACTAAATTTCATCAATTTTTGTTGCTGTTTGGTATGCTTTCCGATTTTCTTTTTGTTAGGATATAATAAATCGCAAAACCACTTTGGAGAGTGTGAAAATTTTATCTAACAATTTTCGCATACCTTACCTATGATGGATGACTCAGAAAAATAATTTCAACATTTTTCATCATGCGTTGCTATTTTTCCCAATTTTTGGTAATTATAATGGTTTAAAAATAGGAAAAATAGTTATGATTATCCAAAATTCATGAAAATTTACCAGAACATCATGTTGTACAGTAGGAGGTTACATAAAAATTTTGAGAATTTTTCTCCACTGTACACTATTTTTCTCTTAATTTCTAAAGATAATTACACTTAAACTCACATAAATACCCAAAACCGGATTATACAATATAAAAACCACTTTTGGCATTTTTCTCAGGTTATTTATACTGTAAATGATGTTACAAAAATTTTTGGTAAATTATTTTAACTGTGTAATACTATTTCTTCAATTAATGATTATTTAAAGGAATAAAACAAGGAAAAATAGAAATACCCACTGAAAAATATCTTTTATATTTTTCCCAGCCTATTTATGTACAATAACAGTTAATTAAAAAGTTTGGGTAATTTTGGAAACTGTTTTCTATTTATTTCAATTTTTATTGGAATAAATGCTCAAAAATCATAAAATATAATTAAACAGCTTGGAAATCCATTTTTATAATTTTCCCAGCTTAGTATTGTGTAATAACAGTTAAATAAAAAGTTTGGGAATTTTTATCCTTTGAATGCTATTTTCGTGAATTTATGTTGTAATAAGGACTTAAAAATTTGGAAAATTTATATTCCAATGTTGTAATTAATCGCACGATTTGTAGAATTTCATTATTTCAGAAAAAGTGTAACCAATTAATATAAAATCAAATACTAAAACATAAATTGGCATTTCACTATATGTAGAATTTAGTATATTAGCATTAGATTTCGACATGGAAACTCACTAGTGTGTGTTTGATGTCGTAGGATCCCGGTAGTAAGACGTTGGTGCATTCCGAAGTACCCCTTGTACCTACTCGAAACGTTGTGAGTATTCACACACTCTCCTATTTTCAGTTTTTATGTTTTGGGGTGGAAAAGCATGTCCAGAAAAAATATAATTTGCATGTTGTATTTAAATTGATTTGTATCAAACATGATTGCTATTGTATTGCTATGTCTCTTTATGTATGTCTATGCAACACGGAACATGAGAACTTATCGTACTAAGGCCCTTCCCTTATCTCTAACCATTAACTCTTTGAGCCAATGGTCATTATGGATAGTGCTATTAGGAATTGACAACTCCTCACTCGCCCGAATCGTTGGAGTGCATGATACCATATTCATCTATGGAACGATAAGCATAGATCTCGATAGGGCTTCAGTCATAGGTTTGGTTGAGACTCATTGTTTGCTCATACACATACAAACTCGTTTCTCGTTATAGCAATAATCTTGTATTCATTAATAGCAATCAACTTTGTTTATCATCAAAGCAATGTACTTGTATTTACGAAAAGCCTTATTCCAAGCTCGATTTTATAAACTTGTGAACTCACCAACTATTTTCATAGTTGACGCTCCTTTTACATGCTTTTTCAGGAAATAATTAGTAAGTGGATATAAAGATTCATCATCATAGAGCATGATGCATCGTGTTGAAGTTAATTGTGGAGTTTTCTTTGAACAATGTTATTTTGGAAAAACTTGTATTTTGTTTCTTTTGAAGCTATGGGTTGTAAACTTTTAAATACTGCTATGGTGATGTATCATTATCTTTTGCAATGAAACCGTTATCGCTGTCATACCTTGCGTTTCCGCTTTAGCGGGGTGTGACAGAAGTGGTATCAGAGCTAAAAGTTATAGAGAACATCAGTTTTTCTTTAAGAAAACACAACCTATAACTAAAACTTACAAAGAAATTCTTTTTACATCAAACATATTACTAGTATAATTAGGTCGGGAGTTATATTATTGGACCTCGATTAAACATAGCCTGATCACCTATGTTTAATTAAGGAAAGATTTATACAAAGCTTGAGCTAATTATAATGGGAATATGTTCAACAAAATTCTTGAGAAAACTTTATTTCAAAAATTCAAAAAGGTTAATTTTGGTGTGTGTAAGCATTGCATATTATAGCCATGCATTGTCATTTATTTCATATCTCATTGAATCTATGTCTCATTCCACTATGTCGACATCGTCATCTTCTCACGCTACCGCCTCAGCTGATGAGTCTGGCTACGTCACTGTTATCCCTCGACGTAATCCCCCCGCCTCGGTAGAAGAAGACCCATCAGAGGATACGGAAGATACAGGGAACTCGGTGGAGATCAGCATTGACAACGCCCCGAGTCAACGACGCGAGGCATCACCTACATCAGTGTTGCCACAGCCACCTCTTTATGGGCTTCGCATTCGGAGGACGGCGAGGAAGAGTGTTCCCATTCCAGGAAGGATACCCACCAGCACAGCAGGACATGGCACGGCAGGACCTAGCGGGGTAGGACCCAGCGATGCAGGACCGAGAGCACCCTCACCACAGCAAGTCATAGGGATACCTGCCAGACAGCCAGGTATGACCCCGGAGGAGTCCCGGAGATTGCAGTCGATAGCAGCGGGCCTACGTCACAGTCTCGCTGTGATAGCAGGACATCGGGAAGTTTTGGATGAAGTCGTGACAGGAATGGAAATCCTGTTTCAGCATTCGATGGAGACTGCTGACACTACTAGTACTGCTAGACGAGTGGCATGTCGTGCGATGACCGCATATTATGTGCTTGTTGGGCTATTACTGATTGTGGTGTTGATGTTTCTTGTTGGGATAGCGATTAGTGTTTGGTTCTGATTTCAGTATTTTATTTTATTTTGTCATAAAATGAAAACCCATGTTGGGTGTCTTTTGGCAAAAACATTTGAAACTTTATTTTGGATTTGATGTATTGGTTTGGTTTCTAAGACAATGTCAAATGGTAATGAAGAAGTTTGTTTTATGTTTCAAAACTTTTACTATGAGGTCAAACCCTAGAATTTATTTAGTCAATAGTTGAATAAAAAGATTTTTTTTTTCTTTCCTTTCTCAAATCTATGTGCATAGTATTAATGCAAACCATTAATTTGACAACACTTATGGTTTTCAAAATAGTAGTGAACTAAAAATTATACATTATTTTATGTATTCATACGTATTTCTTCTCTGGTGTCTTAGAACCATGTCAGGAAGGCCTAATCGCGGGCACCCACAGAACGAAACACCCGATGTTGCTCAAATTGTAGCACAACAGCTCTTGGAAGCAATCCCAAACATTGTTACTTAAGTAACTGCAGGACTTAATGCTAACCAAGGAAGTAGTGGAGGAAACCGGGGAAACAATGAAAGAGAATGCAACTACAAGTCCTTTATGGCCTGTAAACCTAAGGAAATTCCATGGAAAGGAAGGTGCGGTCGGGTTGCTGAAATGGATTGACAGCATGGAGTCGGTCCTTCACATTAGCAAATGCCTCGAGCGCAACAAAGTTGAGTATGCATCTTGCCTATTCCAAGATAGGGCATTAACCTGGTGGAATACTCTAGTGCAAACCCGAGGCCGTACAGCGGCACATCAGCTAACTTGGGAAGACCTAAAGAAGTTGCTGATAGAGGAGTATTGTCCCAAGGATGAAATTCAGAAGCTTGAATCTGAGTTCTAGAACCATTCTATGGTTGGAACACAAATAGAGAAGTACACAGTCCGATTTCATGAACTAGCAAAACTGGTACCTCACATGGTTACTCCTTAGGAGAAACGGATAGATCGTTACATCTGGGGTCTGGCACCAGAAATTCGGGGAATGGTTACCTCAGCAAACCCAACTACTATTCAAAGTGCAGTAAGCCTAGCAAATCGACTAACCAATGATGTGATAAGGATGGGAGCATCGACAAAGGAAAGCTCTAGTAGCAAGAGGAAGCCAGCAGATCAGGGAGAGAAGAAGTATGGAGGCAAGTCAGGGAGGAAGCAGAAAGTCTCAAGAAACTTTATGGTAAGAGCCCAGGAGCAAGAATCAGTGAAAACTCAAGAACGGGAAGTGCAGGAACGAAAGCAGTACTCAGGGCCGCTTCTGAAGTGTAATAAGTGTAACTTCCATCACAAGGGAGCTTGCCCAGTGTGCCAAAACTGTAAACAGCCAGGCCATTACTCGAAGTATTGTAAGGTGAATAAGGAGGGAAAAAGGACATGTTACGAGTGCGGGAGTACTGATCATCTCCGTAGAGCATGTCCCAAACTGAACAATGGACCTGGTAACAATGGACAAGGCCAAGCCAGGCAAAACTTTCAAGGAAATCAAGTTGGACGGCCAAGAGGTGTAGCCTTTGTGATTGGTGCAGAAGAAGCTCGTCAGAACCCTGAAGTGATAACAGGTACATTTCTCCTGAACAACCATTTTGCATCAGTAATATTCGATGCGGGAGCAGATAGGAGTTTTGTTTCTTTAGCATTTAGACCGTTAATTGGCTTGAAATCGAGAAAGATGAGGAATGCTTATGCTATTGAACTTGCTGATGGGTATGAAATTAGGGCTAATGATATAATTCCTGGTTGTACTCTGAATTTAGCTGATAAACTCTTTAGCATTGACCTAATTCCTATAGAGCTAGGTAGTTTTGATGTGATAGTAGGGATGGATTGGTTATCCAAAAATAAAACAGATATTGGTTGTTTCGAGAAAGTCATTAGAGTGCCTCTCCCTAATGGAGAAACCCTTATCATACACGGTGAGAAGCCAGGAAGAAGTTTAAACATAGTATCAAGCGTGAAGGTTCACAAGTACCTGAAATTCCCCAATAGAAATGGGAGCAAATATCTATGGATTTCGTTACCAAACTTCCTAGAACTTCTAAAGGTCACGACTCAATTTGGGTCGTAGTGGATCGACTGACGAAATCTGCTCACTTTCTCCCCATTCGGGAAGATTTCAAGATGGAAAAAAAATTGGCCCAAATCTACATCGACAAAATTGTTTCTCTGCATGGTGTACCCCTGTCTATCATTTCTGATAGAGATAGTCGCTTTACATCTCGATTTTGGTGGATGTTACAGAAGGCACTAGGAACCAAGATAGATTTGAGCACAGCTTACCACCCTCAGACAGATGGGCAAACAGAGAGAACAATACAAACATTGGAAGACATGCTACGAGCGTGTGTCATTGAGTTCAAAGGAAATTAGGATACTCATTTGCCTCTAATTGAGTTTACCTACAATAACAGTTACCACACGAGTATCCAATGCGCTCCATATGAAGCATTGTATGGACGCAAGTGTCGTTCGCCCTTATGCTGGACAGAAATCGGAGACAGACAGTTGACTAGACTCGAACTTATCCAGGAAACATCTGACAAAATTGCTATCATCAAGGATAGGCTTAAAGCTGCTAGGGATCGTCAGAAAAGTTATGCGGATAATCGTCGTAAACCATTAGAATTCCAAGTAGGAGACAAGGTACTTTTAAAAGTGTCGTCTTGGAAAGGGCTTGTGCGTTTTGGTAAGAAAGGAAAACTAAGCCCAAGATATGTTGGACCCTTTGAGATCATTGAAAGGATTGGTCCGGTGGCATATAAACTCCAATTACCCCAGGAGTTAAGCGTCATTCACGACACATTCCACATCTCCAATCTTAAGAAATGTTTAACCGACGAAGCATTGATAGTACCTCTGGAGGAAATTAAGATCAATGATAAGCTAAACTTTGTTGAGGAACCGATAGAAATCCTTGACAGAGAGGTGAAACAACTTAAGCAGAGTAAGATTCCAATTGTGAAAGTTCGATGGAACTCAAAACGCGGGCCGGAGTACACCTGGGAGCGTGAGGACTTCATGAAGGAAAAGTATCCACAACTTTTCCCATGCGATGCAAGCAATGACATAGAATGAATTTCGGGACGAAATTCTTTTTAAGTGGGGGATACTGTGACAACTGTCAATTCAGGTCATTCTCGGACTCATGCATCTTTATAATAACCATTCATGCACATCATGCCATGGCCTAGTAGTATAAATTAGGTCAAAATCTTGCATAAACTAGGATCCATCTAAGACCTAGGGCTAATATACTTGACACTTACGATTCTAGTAAGTTGCTTAACTACAATAGGAAATGTCAATGCTATAATTTGAATGAAACTTTCAAGCTTTGTTATAATTGAAAAAGGGTATAAAACCCTAAAAATAAATTAAAATATTCTAATTATACTTCATTATGATGATGAATATCAAACAATATTCCAAAAAACCCTAAAAGAGCTAAAAATCCAAATTTATAAATCATAAAGCTTAAAAACCTTATAAAATTTGGCTATAAACTTTCTAATATCAAATTTTTATTAATCAAATTATGGATTTTAATCAATGAAATAGAAATTAAATTATCATGCAATAATCATAATTTATTAGTTAAAAACAAGATTTTTTACAAATAAATCAAGAATTGCTTAATAAATATTTTTATAAAAATTAGGGTTTTTATAAAAATATTGGAGGGAATTTTATAAAATTTGAAATTAAGAGAGAGGAGGCCTAATGCCTGATAGAGCCAGCCATTCTCCCCTCCCCATGCACTCTCTCTTCCCAAAACTCAATCATTAGACTTAAACCCTCACTCTACCTCTTCTCTCTTCACTCTCTCACACTCCACCCTCCTAACACACACAAACTCTCTTCCTCTCTCTCTCTAACCCACGAAATTTCTCTCATTCCTCTGCCAAATTTCGAGATTTTGAAGACCTTGAAGTGTTCTTACTTCCCTCAAGATCAAAACCAAGGTAAACAACAACATCTTCTTCCATAATTTCATGATTCTACTACCTCTTCTTCTTAGTTTTCTCTTCTTTTCGGATTCTATGCCTTTCCATGGCTAGAAATTTTTATTTTTTCCCTTGTGGTTTGTACATTCTCACCAGAACACAATGCATGTGTTTGAAATGGTGAAAAATCTGGGATCAAACCCATGCAAGGAGTGAAAATGATGCACATATGTTCATGTGACTTCAAAAACAAGTATTACATCTTCTTCTCCATTTCTTTTGTGTTCTTGCATGATCAAAAGCATTTAAACCATTTCTAGTACATCTTGGATGCTCATTCACTCCATGCATGTGCTAGAAATCGGACCTTATCAAAGGCATGCATGATGTTCTTGTCAAAATGTCCTAAGGATGCACTCAAAGCAAACATGCAATCTGCCAGATTACTTTATTCAGCTTTGAACGACCATATCTCGGTCATTACTTAACCAAATCATGATATTCTTTTTGTATTGGATAGTTCCATGAGTTAACTTTCAAACCCAACTGGTCTCACTGTAAAATATTAAATATCCGATTTTTGGCAATTTTTACAAAATGGTTGCGCAAACAGCTCTTTTTCTGTGATCACCATTTTTGCTTTGCATGATCAATGACCTTAAACCCAACCATAAATCTAGGGAAAAATACTTTAGAAACTTAACATATCCAGTGAATGATGGTTGAAATTTCATGGCTTAAAACCCCACAGAATGTGCTTCATAAATTCATGAACTTCAGCCACATTTACATCTCATGCACCATTGCATGCAACATTTCTTATCTTGTTTGGGTTCAATACCCCTATTTCCCTTCTGAATAAATTTCGAACATTTTTTTCCTTTTGAAAGCCCTCACATGCATGTGATAATCTGTAAAATACCAAAAGCTTTTATTATTTCTTTGATTTATTAAAATTATTGCTAGAAACCAAGGGCATAAATCACATAAAATACTTCCAGAGGTCAATAAATCCGGAACAAATTCATGAATGACCCTTATGATGGATAATGACCCCTCACTAAATTTCATCAATTTTTGTTGCTGTTTGGTATGCTTTCCGATTTTCTTTTTGTTAGGATATAATAAATCGCAAAACCACTTTGGAGAGTGTGAAAATTTTATCTAACAATTTTCGCATACCTTACCTGTGATGGATGACTCAGAAAAATAATTTCAACATTTTTCATCATGCCTTGCTATTTTTCCCAATTTTTGGTAATTATAATGGTTTAAAAATAGGAAAAATAGTTATGATTATCCAAAATTCATGAAAGTTTACCAGAACATCATGTTGTACAGTAGGAGGTTACATAAAAATTTTGAGGATTTTTCTCCACTGTACACTATTTTTCTCTTAATTTCTAAAGATAATTACACTTAAATTCACATAAATACCCAAAACCGGATTATACAATATAAAAACCACTTTTGGCATTTTTCTCAGGTTATTTATACTGTAAATGATGTTACAAAAATTTTTGGTAAATTAGTTTAACTGTTTAATATTATTTCTTCAATTAATGATTATTTAAAGGAATAAAACATGGAAAAATAGAAATACCCACTGAAAAATATCTTTTATATTTTTCCCAGCCTATTTATGTACAATAACAGTTAATTAAAAAGTTTGGGTAATTTTGGAAACTGTTTTCTATTTATTTCAATTTTTATTGGAATAAATGCTCAAAAATCATAAAATATAATTAAACAGCTTGGAAATCCATTTTTATAATTTTCCCAGCTTAGTATTGTGTAATAACAGTTAAATAAAAAGTTTGGGAATTTTTATCCTTTGAATGCTATTTTCGTGAATCTATGTTGTAATAAGGACTTAAAAATTTGGAAAATTTATATTCCAATGTTGTAATTAATCGCACGATTTGTAGAATTTCATTATTTCAGAAAAAGTGTAACCAATTAATATAAAATCAAATACTAAAACATAAAATGGCATTTCACTATATGTAGAATTTAGTATATTAGCATTAGATTTCGACATGGAAACTCACTAGTGTGTGTTTGATGTCGTAGGATCCCGGTAGTAAGACGTTGGTGCATTCCGAAGTACCCCTTGTACCTACTCGAAACGTTGTGAGTATTCACGCACTCCCCTATTTTCAGTTTTTATGTTTTGGGGTGGAAAAGCATGTCCAGAAAAACTATAATTTGCGTGTTGTATTTAAATTGATTTGTATCAAACATGATTGCTATTGTATTGCTATGTCTCTTTATGTATGTCTATGCAACACGGAACATGAGAACTTATCGTACTAAGGCCCTTCCCTTATCTCTAACCATTAACTCTTTGAGCCAATGGTCATTATGGATAGCGCTATTAGGAATTGACAACTCCTCACTCGCCCGAATCGCTGGAGTGCATGATACCATATTCATCTATGTTTGCTCATAGATCTCGATAGGGCTTCAGTCATAGGTTTGGTTGAGACTCATTGTTTGCTCATACACATACAAACTCGTTTCTCGTTATAGCAATAATCTTGTATTCATTAATAGCAATCAACTTTGTTTATCATCAAAGCAATGTACTTGTATTTACGAAAAGCCTTATTCCAAGCTCGATTTTATAAACTTGTGAACTCACCAACTATTTTCATAGTTGACGCTCGTTTTACATGCTTTTTCAGGAAATAATTAGTAAGTGGATATAAAGATTCATCATCATAGAGCATGTTGCATCGTGTTGAAGTTAATTGTGGAGTTTTCTTTGAACAATGTTATTTTGGAAAAACTTGTATTTTGTTTCTTTTGAAGCTATGGGTTGTAAACTTTTAAATACTGTTATGGTGATGTATCATTATCTTTTGCAATGAAACCGTTATCGCTGTCATACCTTGCGTTTCCGCTTTAGCGGGGTGTGACACCGAGGATCACAAACAAGGTGTGAATAACCATACAAATTGACTTGGTACCCTCAACAATATTACCTAATCGATGTGCCGGTTAACCACACACGCTCCACCGATCTATAATAAAGTCAAGTTACCCTTTGCCACTCTTACTAGTCCATGTTAGTGTGCCGGTTAACCACACACGCTCCACTAACGATTTGGTAAGGTACAAAGTGTAATTTTATGGGCTAGCACCAATTTCACATTTTCCTAAAGTAACTAAGATTGGGAATTTATAATGTATAGTTACTTTATAAATCATTATACTTTTAACGAGTATTTAAAGTCGTATCCTACCCGTTCGGCTAACGACCCTCCACCGATCAAGGAAGCGGTGGGTGAGAGTGGACACCCATTAAGTCACCATTTTATAGGCAACAACCTTATACCCCCCTTATAGACCGACTTCGTGAATGAGGCCTACTAACGGTAAGAATGACATATTCTTATACATATCTATATAATAAAATTATAATAATAGTATAAGTGTTGATTTTTAAACTTTTTAAAAATCTAAGGTTTAATTTGGAATTAAAGTATTAAAGTGTAAGACTTTTCAAATTCCAAAACTTGAGGGCAAGATTTGAAACTATTCCAAGTCTCTTCAATTTGTAACTTATGAGTTTTAATGATTCATAAAAATGAAGAGTCTTCATTTTATGAAACCTCTTTAGTTCTTTAATCATAACTAAAAGAAGTGACTTTTGGTTATCCATAACTTGAGGACAAGTTATGGACACCATCATAACCACTAAGATCATGAATTAAACACACATGGAGGTTACATATAATTCCTATGATCTTCTAAAAACTCATAAGAACACAAATTCATGTCAAGCAATTTCAAGAAATCATATAACTATATACAATACTTGAAAATTGATAAAAGTCATGCAAAAATGGGTTAACATAATCATTATCATTTTGAAAAACAGATTTTACAAGTCCAAAACAGATTGGGATAATGATCTTAATCCATTTCCAGCAACAAAACTCGAAAAAACTGCCCAGCACGCTCCTACTCGCCGAGTGCATTATTCTACTCGGCGAGTAGAATGAATTTGTTCAAGGACTCGGCGAGTCCTCCCCATGGACTCGGCGAGTCCAGTCGTCAGAATGCAAAATTTTCAATTTTTAAGCAGTTTTGCATCAAGTATACAGAAAACAATCCTTGGCTCTGATACCACTGATGGGTTTTTGAGCATTCTAACACTTCCTAAGTGTACATGCAACCCTAATAACCTTGAATCTATGTTTTCTCTATATACATGCAAATTTCTTTTTCAAGGTTATTTCCTAACTAGCATGGCATGGAGATTACATAAAACATAAAAACTAGTAGAAATACGTACCTTGTTGTTGCTTGGATTCCTTCAAGACTTTGTGAGCCTAGCACCCCAAATGTTGTGCCTCAAATGCTTCACACAACACCACAAGACTTGGAATAACTTGAGAAAATGTCACTTAGCCTCAAAATCGGTTATGCCCTCTCTAGTAACACTAGGTCATCATTTTGCTAGCCATAGGGTTTCTTTTATAGTGTTGTCACAATTAGGGTTTACACATGAATACCCTTAATTGTCATGACTCTTGATTTCCCATGACCCATGGGTTTGTAACTCCCATGGACTATCCACGGAGCTCCATATGGTTATAACCAAACCCATAAACCATGGATCATTAATCCACCATAAAAGAATTGATGATTGTCATAATCAACCCTATATATTTAATTAGTCTCACTTTGATCACCAAATTAATACTAGATTAATACTTGATCAATACTAATTAAATAATACTATTATTAATATATTAGAACTTATAATATATTAATAATCATAAGTGCCTTCTCCTCTCATTTAGTCTATCCAAGTATTGCAATGCCATGCAACCCAAATGGACCATGCCGGGTTGGGTCAAGTACATACCAAATAAAGTTATGGACTTAGACATTATATCCAACAACTATTGCCAAAGGAAGGGGCATTGGTTACGAAGCTGCCAAATTTACCTAAGGATGTTAAAGTCAATAAGTTTGGTTCTACTTCAGGTAAAGTCCATTGTCTAACTCTATTAAGTACATGCTGATTCTGATCGCGAAGATGGATTTCAATCGCATGGTTCGGTGATCAGAATTTTGGGCTATTACTTAAGAGTTATGATATTTATATTGCTTAGGAATAGATAACAACAAGGTTTTCATATGGATTGTAAGGATAAGTTTTTCCGCAAAGTTTTAAAATAAAAGAAAAAAGGTTTTGATTTTATTTATTTTAAGTATCCTTACAATGGCATTTGTGAAAAGTTGTTGCTTATAAGATTCCATTGATAGCAATATTGGAAAAATGGATTTGATTCTTTCGGTTGTGGTAGTGTCTAATATTACCAAATAAGGAAAGATTCTCATCACCCAAGGTTCAATTGGACCGAAACTTGGAATCATGCAAGTTGTATAGTATGATGAATGAGAACTTTCAGCTTGGAAAATTAAGACTAATTCCTTATGTGAATAAGGAAAGGACTAAAGGATCGAGTACACATTCTTGTGCACTGGTCAAGTCCACCACAAAAGATCAAGAAGACTATTCGTCATGATTTACTTAAGTTCAGTAAATATGGTTATACTTATAAGTTTAAGTATAAGTCTGTAGCATTGGAGAAGTTTCAATGTGATACAGAACGAATAAGAAGAATCAAAGTATGGCAGAAAGATAAAAGTTTCTCAAATCTGAAAAGTGATGGGTTTTTGAGCATTCTAACACTTCCTAAGTGTACATGCAACCCTAATAACCTTGAATCTATGTTTTCTCTATATACATCCAAATTTCTTTTCAAGGTTATTTCCTAACTAGCATGGCATGGGGATTACATAGAACATAAAACTAGTAGAAATACATACCTTGTTGTTGCTTGGATTCCTTCAAGACTTTGTGAGCCTAGCACCCCAAATGTTGTGCCTCAAATGCTTCACACAACACCACAAGACTTGGAATAACTTAAGAGAATACTTCTAGCACTCAAAATCGGTTATGCCCTCTCTAGTAACACTAGGTCATGATTTTGCTAGCCATAGGGTTTCTTTTATAGTGTTGTCACAATTAGGGTTTACACATGAATGCCCTTAATTGTCATGACTCTTGATTTCCCATGACCCATGGGTTTGTAACTCCCATGGACTATCCATGGAGCTCCATATGGTTATAACCAAACCCATAAACCATGGATCATTAATCCACCATAAAAGAATTGATGATTGTCATAATCAACCCTATATATTTAATTAGTCTCACTTTGATCACCAAATTAATACTAGATTAATACTTGATCAATACTAATTAAATAATACTATTATTAATATATTAGAACTTATAATATATTAATAATCATAAGTGCCTTATTCTCTCATTTAGTCTATCCAAGTATTGCAATGCCATGCAACCCAAATGGACCATGCCGGGTCGGGTCAAGTACATACCAAATAAAGTTATGGACTTAGACACTATATCCAACAGTCTCCCACTTGGATAAGTCTAATAACTATATTTGCAAATATGACTTCAAAATCCGACTAGCAATCGTAGCTCTTTCAAAGTCTCTCGGAAGTGAGATGATGATGATACGCCATTTAAGATAAGTGATCATATAATCCTCTGTTCTCATGATATCAGCCGGACAAACACATGGAACATGGTCTTACTTATTGTCCAGCATTTGTTTCTCGATCTCTGATTTGTTTCGACATAGAACTAAATTGAACACATCAATTAGGTTCTGACCGGGCCCGGTACATAGGTCAAAACCAAATCATCGAGGGGCCCAGATATCGCTTCTATTTCTAGAAGGAACAGATAAACTTTGACTGATATGCTTGTACTAACTACTTGTTGAATTATTCACAAAGGCACGTTTTATAACATCGAGTTACCAATGCGTTTTCGTATAATCAATGAATAACCAACTCATAGTCAACAACTTATATCTCTAGGTTTGAGGATTTATATGATATTACCGTCTCACGATCACTCGAGATAAATTCCATGAAGTGATGCAAATGAGCGTGGGTTGGATCCAATACTCAGCCCTTATGAGTACTCATGAATGTTGTAGCAACCATTACATTGTCCAAAGCACTTTCAGACAAATCATACAAGCCAAATTCATGACAGTCTTAAATCAATACTTACTTCCAAAGTTTGACTGACTGTGGATGGTTTGAATAATAACATAATTATTCTGGAAGTAAAAACATGCAAAATTGAAACATAGTAAACAATCAACACAAGATAGTAACACCTTACTCATAAATAAATAACAACTTTTATTTATCATCAAATGTCAATTACATTTTACAAGTTTCAGGAATCTAATTATTGAAACTAATATCATCCTTCAGCCCAATGCGCCTCGCATGCTGTAAATGCTTAACCCTGCTCAGTCCCTTCGTGAGGGGATCTGTCGGGTTCTCATCTGATGATACCCTCTTAGCCACGAGGAGTCCTTCTTCTATTCGATGTCCGATGAAATGGTATTTTCTGTCAATGTGCCTAGATCTCTCGTGATCTCTCGGTTCCTTAGCCAAAGCAATCGCACTTTCGCTGTCACAGAAAATTTCCATTGGCTCTTTTATAGCTGGTACAACTCCAAGGTCTCCGATGAAGTTCTTTAGCCATATCGCATCCTTAGCTGCTTCACTTGCTGCTATGTACTCTGATTCACAAGTAGAATCAGCTACTGTCTCCTGCTTGGAACTTTTCCAAGTAATTGCCCCTCCATTTAGGATAAAGACCCAGCCTGACTGAGAGCGGAAATTATCCCTATCAGTCTGGAAGCTAGCATCGCTATATCCTTGCACTCTCAAGTCATCACTGCCTCCGAGGGTAAGGACCCAATCCTTAGTCCTCCGCAGATACTTGAGAATGTTCTTTACCGCTGTCCAGTGTGCCTTGCCAGGGTTCCCTTGATATCTACTGACCATGCTCAAAGCAAAGGACACATCAGGGCGAGTACAAGTCATAGCATACATGATCGAGCCCACAGCGAAAGCATATGGTATATGACTCATTTCAGCTATCTCAGCCTCTGTACTCGGACTCTGAGTCTTACTCAGCTTGGCATTACTCTGGATTGGTAATTCTCCTTTCTTGGATTCGTGCATGCTGAACCGCTTCAGCACCTTATCCAAGTAAGTACTTTGACTAAGTCCAATTAGTCTCTTACTCCTATCTCTCAATATCCTTATCCCTAGGATATAGGCAGCTTCTCCAAGGTCCTTCATAGCGAAACACTTCCCAAGCCAGGACTCAACCTCTTGCAAGGTTGGGACGTCGTTTCCTATGAGAAGTATGTCATCCACATACAACACCAAGAAGCTAACTATGCTCCCACTAGCCCTGACATACACACAAGACTCATCCTCACTCCTAGAAAAGCCAAACTCTTTGACTTTCTCATCAAAGCAAAGATTCCATCTGCGAGATGCTTGTTTCAATCCATAAATGGATTTATCAAGCTTACACAGTCTATTAGGGTATCTTGTATCGACAAAACCCTCTGGTTGAGCCATGTAAACATCCTCAGCCAACTTTCCATTAAGGAAAGCGGTTTTGACATCCATTTTCCATATTTCATAATCATGAAATGCAGCTATGGCTAACAATACTCTAATAGACTTAATCTTAGCTACTGGTGAGAAGGTCTCATCATAGTCAACTCCCGGAGTTTGAGTAAAGCCCTTCGCAACCAGTCGCGCTTTGTAAGTATGTACCTTCCCATCCATGTCGGTCTTCTTCTTGAAGATCCATTTGCACCCAACTGTCTTACGACCTGGTTCATTGTCAACCAAGTTCCAAACTTGATTGTCATACATGGACTGAATCTCGCTGTCCATAGCCTCCTTCCACTTAGCAGACTCAGGGCCTGCCATGGCTTCCCTGTAATTATTAGGATCATCCAAATCTATTAGTGTACTATCACTAATAAATGTATCACCTTCAGTGGTGATGTGATAACCATAATAAAAATCAGGTGTGTTCCTCACCCTAGTGGAACGTCTTGGAGGTACAGACTCATCTATCAGATCAACAGGAGTTTCCTCCTCAGGTTGGTCGATAGCATTTGAGGATCCTTCACCACTTGACTCTCGAAGCTCTTCAAGGTCAATTTGCCTCCCACTGTCCCCTTGGCTTATGAATTCTCTCTCACGAAGGACTCCTCTTCTTGCTACAAAAACCACATTATCACTGGGTCTGTAGAAGAGGTAACCAAATGATCTCTGTGGGTGGCAGATGAAAATACACCTCTCACTTCGAGGTTCAAGCTTATCATGAGTCTCGCGCCTCACGAAAGCTTCACAACCCCAAATCTTGTTGTGGTCCAAATTGGGAACTTTCCCAGTCCACATCTCGTGAGGTGTTTTGGCAACCTTTTTAGTAGGGACTAGATTAAGGATATGGGCGGCAGTCTCTAAGGCATACCCCCATAAAGAGATTGGTAACGAAGCTCGACTCATCATGGAACGAACCATATCCAACAAGGTTCGATTGCGCCTCTCAGCTACACCATTCAATTGTGGTGTTCTGGGAGGTGTCAATTGTGAGACAATCCCACATTCCTTAAGATAGTCAAGGAACTCAATGCTAAGATACTCTCCTAGCCGATCGGATCGGAGCATCTTCATGTTCCTGCCTAATTGATTCTCCACTTCCTGCTTAAACTCTTTGAATTTTTCAAAGGCTTCTGACTTATGCTTGATTAAGTACATATATCCATATCTACTATAATCATCAGTAAAAGTCACATAATAGCGATTAGCATCCCTTGTAGCGACTCTGAAGGGCCCACACACATCCGTGTGTACAAGGTCCAACAAACCTTCACCCCTATCACAAGTACCTGTGAAGGGTGACTTTGTCATTTTTCCAAGTAAACAAGACTCGCAACTATCATCTGACTTGAGGTCAAATGATTCCAAGACTCCAGCCTTTTGGAGTTGGCCTATGAGCTTCTTGTTAACATGTCCAAGACGACAATGCCACAAGGATGCTTTATCCAAGCTATCTGAAGAATCAATATACAACACATTATTTCCTAGATTGTCTACAACATTCACGGCTTCATATACACCATCACAAGGTAATGCTTTAAAGTAAAATACATCATTGTAATAAACATTAGTAGCACCATTTTTATTATCAAATGAAAATAAAAAACCTTGTTTGTACAAGCCTTGAGAAGAAATAATATTTCTCGCCATTTCGGGCGAGTAACAACACTTATTCAAATCTAACATTAACCCATTATTAAGCAATAAAGAATAAACTCCTATCTTGGTAACAGGTGATGCTTTCCTGTTGCCCGTGACTAAGTTTATCTTCCCGTGCTCCACTTGCTCACTTCTTCTTAGTGCCTGCAAATCAGTACAGATGTGAATACCACAACCTGTATCAAGCACCCAAGAATTAGCATTAGATGAGTTATTAGACAATATTGTGTAAATACCTGCATGGGTAGGTTTAACCTTCCCATCCTTTACATCTTGCAGATATTTAGGGCAGCTTCGCTTGAAGTGTCCCTTATCCTGGCAATAGAAGCACTGTGCTTCCTTTGGGTTTGAAGAAGGAGTAATGGGACCTTTCTTTGTCCCACTTGAAGAGGAACCATCAAGAGTCTTACCCTTGGTACCCTTCGAAGGGCTTTTCCTCTTCTTACCCTTTCCCTGCCCAATAGCCAGAACAGGGGTTGTTGAAGGAGTAGAAGTAGTAACCACTTTACCTTTAAGGCCATTTTCAGCTGTCCTTAAGAGTCCTTGAAGTTTGCTAAGTGTGACTTCCTCCTTGTTCATATGATAAGTCATACGAAACTGATCATAACTTGGAGGTAAGGAATGGAGAATGATGTCAATCACCATTTCCTCAGGAAAGTCAACATTTAGCTTCAGCAACCGGTCAACGAACCTTTGCATCTTCTGCAAGTGACCGATGATGGGTTCACCATCCTTCATCCTTGCGGTTATCATGGAGGAGATGATTTCATACCTCTCCAGATGCGCGCTCTGATGGTACCTTTCCATCAGATCCAGGTGCATCTCATAGGGGTAGAAATCTTCATAGGATTTTTGAAGTTCAGGAGTCATGGTGGCCATCATGATGCATGCTACTTTAGTAGCATCCTTTTCATGTGCAACAAACTCCGCAAACTCTTCAGGAGTAGCAGTGGCTTCATTCACAACCTTAAGCTCCTTATCGAGGACATATTCTTTGTCCTCGTAGCGGGTAATCATTCTGATGTTTCTGATCCACTCATTGAAATTGGATCCATCAAAGATGACCTTACCACACAAGTTCATAAGGGAAAAGGAGCCTGTTGGGTTTGAGCCAGAAGAATTGTTGGAAGACATCTGAAAGGAAAGAAAGACAAGTTTCATTAGATTAGGAATCCTTAATAATTCACCCAAATGAAATATTAAGGCTAGGATCCAACAAACTATTTATAGTTGGAAGAGGGATGTCGTAATCCATACTATAAAATATTTGAAGGTAGGTAAATGACGATTTACCAATTTCCACCATAAGAACGAAATATTTTATTATTAGGTTTTATTGGTTTTGAAACTCCTAGATCTTTTGAGATACATTGAACTTTTCAATGGCATGTTTGAATCTCGATTGTGCCCTCTCAAGTTTGTGACTGGGATGCCGAGGATCACAAACAAGGTGTGAATAACCATACAAATTGACTTGGTACCCTCAACAATATTACCTAATCGATGTGCCGGTTAACCACACACGCTCCACCGATCTATAATAAGGTCAAGTTACCCTTTGCCACTCTTACCAGTCGTCAGAATGCAAAATTTTCAATTTTTAAGCAGTTTTGCATCAAGTATACAGAAAACAATCCTAGGCTCTGATACCACTGATGGGTTTTTGAGCATTCTAACACTTCCTAAGTTTACATGCAACCCTAATAACCTTGAATCTATGTTTTCTCTATATACATGCAAATTTCTTTTCAAGGTTATTTCCTAACTAGCATGGCATGGGAATTACATAGAACATAAAACTAGTAGAAATACATACCTTGTTGTTGCTTGGATTCCTTCAAGACTTTGTGAGCCTAGCACCCCAAATGTTGTGCCTCAAATGCTTCACACAACACCACAAGACTTGGAATAACTTAAGAGAATACTTCTAGCACTCAAAATCGGTTATGCCCTCTCTAGTAACACTAGGTCATGATTTTGCTAGCCATAGGGTTTCTTTTATAGTGTTGTCACAATTAGGGTTTACACATGAATGCCCTTAATTGTCATGACTCTTGATTTCCCATGACCCATGGGTTTGTAACTCCCATGGACTATCCATGGAGCTCCATATGGTTATAACCAAACCCATAAACCATGGATCATTAATCCACCATAAAAGAATTGATGATTGTCATAATCAACCCTATATATTTAATTAGTCTCACTTTGATCACCAAATTAATACTAGATTAATACTTGATCAATACTAATTAAATAATACTATTATTAATATATTAGAACTTATAATATATTAATAATCACAAGTGCCTTATTCTCTCATTTAGTCTATCCAAGTATTGCGATGCCATGCAACCCAAATGGGCCATGCCGGGTCGGGTCAAGTACATACCAAATAAAGTTATGGACTTAGACACTATATCCAACAAAAAGATGGGAGAGTACTTTAGTATCATGTTTATGATCATCTTAATGATTAAGATACCATATCACAATTGGTCCTCTAAAGTCATCTTAGTGCATTCTTATGACTAAGAAGAGGAGTAATGAATTGTTGAAATGGTTAAATCAAAAAGATGAGTCATACTTCGTTCCGAAACAATTCTTATAGTCATACTCCAAGATTGTAACTTGAGTGACATATCTTAAACAGGGTTTGTTAACACTAGTCAAATGTAAGAGTAAAAGGTTATCTACTCTTGTACATTTGAAATTGGTAAGTTGTGATGTTTTGGATAAAACAGAGACCAACTTAGGCCAATTGTGTAAAGTGTTAGTCTTGATAAAGAATCTGCACTATCTCTTGAATATTTGACAAGGGAGTCTTATATGTCAAGAGGACAGTGGGAGTCTTAAAGCTCTTGAAAGTTTCAAGACTTAATCAAGAATAAAAACTAAAGTCCTTCACTAGCACACGACTTGAGGTTTATAACCTATCGTGTTGAAATTTTTGTGCCTATTCAAGTTGGCTTTGCATAGGAGTTCTGAGAGTTCTCAATTGGTTGCACAACTACTTGGAAGCAATGGCAGGCACCTGAGCTGCCAAATGGCAAGAATTTAAGATTGCACAAGTTTAATCAATATGAGTTTGGATTTGTCACTAACCTTGTCTTGTGATTATGGTTTTGACAAATTCACATGGATAAGAACACATACACTATTAAATCTAAGTGTCATAAGGTTTCTCTCCGATTCATGAAAATGATGGTGAGGAAACACTTTCACTAAGTAGATTTTAGCTAGATAGCAATTGTGATATTTGCATTCTCAAAGTCGTTAGTGGAGCGTGTGTGGTTTACCGGCACACTAACATAGACTTGTGAGAAGTGGCAAAGGTCTAAACAATTGAGACTATGATTACGGCATCCCTTTTCATAGTGATAGTCAAAATGGAATATGGAAATGTTTCAAAGTTAGAAATTATTCAATCTGTGCAAGATTAGGAAACTTAATGAAAGAAGGATGTTTCCAAGGATCTGATCTCCTTTGGAATGCTCTGTAATGATTGTTTGCAAGTCTTTCTGACTTCGTGCATAATCATTAAGAGGATCAATGCATATAAGTTTAGAATCTAACAGATTTCAGTAAATGGCATGAATTTGGAATTCTTGCATTTGCAGTAAGGATTTGGGACTGTGAAAAGAGGATCATTGGAGTGATGTTCAATTGATCTATTTTACAAAGTAAAGATCATAGACAAACATAGTATGCATACTTGGTGTATGGCATGACTAGTGTTTAGAAAACATAGTGTACATGCTTGGAGCATGGGACAACTATTGTTTTAAATTCAAGTATAAAGTTGATAAAACCGAAACAATGAATAATGAGTAATCAGTATGGTGATAAATAAAAGTGTTTATTTATATTAATAGGCTTTGATACCATATTTGATTCATTTATTCTTGTGTTTCACTTTGCATGTTTTGACTTCCAGAATAACTAAGTCGCTCTTCCTGAATGATTAAGTTATTCAAACCATCTACAGTCGGTCATATGTTAGAAGTATATATGAATCAAGACTGTCATGGGTTGGTTTGTAGAGGTCCAAGTTGGTGGACAAAGTGGTGCTACAACACTCATGAGTACTCATAAGTTCTGAGTATTGGATTCAACCCGCGCTCATTTGAATCACTTCATGGATTTTATCACGAGTGATCATGAGACGATAATATCTTATATTCTTGAAACCTAGAGATATGAGTTGTTACTATGAGTTGGTTATACATTGATTGCACGAAAACGCATTTGGTAACTCGATCTTATAAAACGTGCCTTTGTGTATGATTCAACAAGTAGTAGAACAAGCCATATGAGTCGAAGTTTATCCATTCCTTTTACCTTCGGGATAAAAGCGATATCTGTGGGCCCCTCAATGATTTTGCGATGACACATGTGAGTGCTTGGCCAAGCCAGGACTGATTTGATTTGTTCAATCAGTCAGTCATCATAAATCGAAAATCGGGAAACAACAAATGGACAGAGAGAATGATTATAATCCATGTCTCAGTCCATATGATATCTAGAATGGAGGAATATATGATCCCTTATCTAATGGACAAGTCATTGACAAAGGTCAGAGTTCATCGACAAGGTCAGAGTTCGACAGAAGCTTTTGAGAGCTATGATTACACTTATCCAACTGGGAGACTGTTGGATTAATGTCTAAGTCCATAACTATAATTGGTAAGACTTGACCCGACCCGGCATGGTCCATTTGGGTTGCATGGCATCATGCATTTGGATAGACTATAATGAGAGAAATAACACTTAAGGTTGGTTAATATATTATAAGTTCGAATATATTAATAAGGTTATTTAATTAGTATTGATCAAGAATTAATTTGGAATTAATTAAGTGATCAAAAGGAGACTAATTAAATATATGGGTTGATTGTGTAAATCATTCATTCTTATATATGTGGGCTTGTGATCCAAGATTCCTTATGTTGGACTAAGTCCATGGGGTGACCCATGGATACTCCATGGAGGTTAAAATCCATGGAGCATAAGGAATGGGTAAAGTTATGAGTTACATGGTGTAACCCTAATAGCCACCATATAAAAGAATCCCATGGCTCAAGAAATCGTGCACTAATGTGTGAGTGTGAGGGCTAGACGATTTCAAGGAGTGTTCAAGTTTCTCTCAAGTTATTCCAAGTGTATTTGGTGTTGTGTGAACCATTTGAGGTGTCACACTTGGGGCACTAGGCACTCAAGCTTCATGAAGACATTCTACATCAAAGAGGTATGTATTCTATCTTGTTATATTTATTATTTTGTATGCTAGATTAGGATAATACCTTGAATGTTCATAATTGTATGTATAATAAAGAAAACATAGATCCAAGGTATTTAGGGTTGCATGTACACTTAGGAGTGTTAGAATGCTCATAACCCAACAAACACTCATACTCCAAACTCCGACCCGGTTTTGGCAATCGGGAAAGGTAGAGGGAAGAAGAGGAAGAGCTCTACGAAGGGTACCAAGGCTAGGCCCCTTGATGGATCTTCTTCAAGTGGAACCAAGAAAGGTTTTGTCACTCCTTCTTCTGACCCTAAAGAGGCTGAATGCTTCTATTGCCATGAAAAGTCACATTGCAAGCGGAACTGCCCAAAGTACCAGCAAGATGTGAAGGATGGGAAAGTTAAACCCAACCATGCAGGTATTTACACTATCTTATCTAATAACTCACCCCATTCTAACTCTTGGGTCCTTGATACCGGTTGTGGTACTCATATCTGTTCTGATTTGCAGGGACTAAGAAGAAGTGAGAATGTGGAGCATGGAAGAATAAACTTAATCATGGGGAATAGGAAAGCTTTACCTGTCACCAAGATTGGAGTTTATACTTTATCGCTAAGTAGTGGGTTTAGTTAAATTTGAATAAATGGTGTTATTCGCCAGAAATGGCAAGAAATATTATTTCCTTTCATGCATTGTATAAACAAGGTTTAACCTTTTCATTTGATAATGAAGTTGGTTCGATTAATGCTTTCTTTAATAATGTTCTTTATTTTAAAGCATTACCTTGTGATGGTGTATATGAAACTGTATCTGTGGTTGATAACTTAGGAAATAATGTATTGTGTATTGATTCTGTTAATGATAATAACTTGGATAAAGCATCATTATGGCATTGTCGTCTTGGACATATAAGCAAGAAACACATAGGCCAACTCCAAAAGGATGGAGTATTGGAGTCATTTGACCTAAAGTCAGATGATAGTTGCGAATCATGCTTACTTGGAAAAATGACAAAGTCACCCTTCACAGGCTCTTGTGAGAGGGGTGAAGGTTTGTTGGATCTTATACACACGGATGTGTGTGGGCCCTTCAAACATGCCACAAGGGATGCTAATCGTTATTATTTGACTTTTACTGATGATTACAGTAGATATGGATATGTCTACTTAATCAAGCATAAGTCAGAGACTTTTGAGAGGTTTAAAGAGTTTAAACAGGAAGTCGAGAATCAATTGGGCAGGAACATTAAGATGCTTCGATCCGATCGAGGTGGTGAGTATCTTAGTTCAGAGTTCCTCGACTATCTTAGGGAATGTGGGATTGTCTCACAATTGACACCTCCCAGGACACCGCAGTTGAATGGTGTAGCTGAGAGGCGTAATCGAACCTTGTTGGATATGGTTCGTTCCATGATGAGTCGAGCTTCGCTACCAATCTTATTTTGGGGGTATGCCTTAGAGACTCCCACCCATATCCTTAATCTAGTTCCCACAAAGAAAGTTGCCAAAACTCCTCATGAGATGTGGACTGGTAAAGTACCCAAACTAGACCACATTAAGATTTGGGGTTGCGAGGCTTTCGTGAGATGCGAGACTCATGATAAGCTCGAACCTCGAAGTGAGAGATGTATTTTCATCGGCAACCCACAGAAATCCTTTGGTTACCTCTTCTACAGACCTAGTGAGAATGTGGTCTTTGTAGCTAGGAGGGCTTTCTTTCGAGAGAGAGAGAGTTCATAAGCCAAGGAGACAGTGGGAGGCAAGTTGACCTTGAAGAAATTCAAGAGTCAAGTGGTGAAGGAACTTCAAACCCTAGCACTCAACTTGAGGAGGAAACTTCTGTTGAGCCAATTGACAAGTCTGTACCTCTGAGCCGTTCCACAAGGGTTAGGAATGCACCTGAGCATTACTATGGATTCCATATTACTGCGGAAGGTGATACACTTATCAGTGATGAGACGCTGATAGGTCTGGATGAACCTAACAGTTACGCGGAAGCCATGGCAGGCCCTGAGTCAGCCAAGTGGAAAGAGGCAATGGACAACGAGATACAGTCCATGTATGACAATCAAGTTTGGAACTTGGTTGAGAATGTACTAGGTCGTAAGACTGTAGGGTGCAAATGGATCTTCAAGAAGAAGACCGACATGGATGGTAATGTACACACTTATAAGGCACGACTGGTTGCAAAGGGTTTCTCACAAACTCCGGGAGTTGATTATGATGAGACCTTTTCTCCAGTGGCCAAGATTAAGTCTATTAGGGTTCTGTTAGCCATAGCCGCATTTCATGACTATGAAATATGGCAAATGGATGTCAAAACCGCTTTCCTTAATGGAAAGTTGGCTGAGGATGTTTACATGAGTCAGCCAGAGGGTTTTGTCAACACAGAGTACCCTAATAGAGTGTGTAAGCTTGAGAAATCCATTTATGGGTTAAAGCAAGCACCTCGCAGATGGAATCTTTGCTTTGATGAGAAAGTCAAGGAATTTGGCTTTTCTAGGAGTGAAGATGAATCTTGTGTATATGTCAAGGCTAGTGGGAGTATAGTTAGCTTTTTGGTATTGTATGTGGATGACATACTACTCATAGGAAATGACATCCCAACTCTGCAGGAAGTTAAGTCATGGCTTGGGAAGTGTTTCTCTATGAAGGACCTAGGAGAAGCTGCCTATATTCTAGGGATAAGGATCTTGAGAGACCGGAGTAAAAGACTAATTGGACTTAGTCAGAGTACTTACTTGGATAAGGTGTTGAAGAGATTCGGCATGCAGGACTCCAAGACAGGAGAGTTACCCATCCAGAGTAATGCCAGATTGAGTAAGACACAAAGCCCTAGTACTGAGGCTGAGATAGCAGAAATGAGTCGAATACCTTATGCTTCGGCTGTAGGATCGATCATGTATGCTATGACGTGTACTCGACCTGACGTAGCCTTTGCTTTGAGCATGGTTAGCAGGTATCAGGGGAACCCTGGCAAGGCACACTGGACTGCGGTAAAGAATATCCTCAAGTACCTACGGAGGACTAAGGACTGGGTCCTTACCCTCGGTGGGAGTGAAGACTTGAGAGTTGTAGGGTATAGTGATGCTAGCTTTCAGACTGATAGGGATAATTTCCGCTCTCAGTCAGGCTGGGTCTTTACCTTAAATGGAGGAGCAATTTCTTGGAAGAGTTCCAAGCAAGAGACAGTGGCTTATTCAACTTGCGAATCAGAGTATATAGCAGCTAGCGAGGCAACAAAGGAGGTGATATGGCTGAAGAACTTCATTGGAGACCTTGGAGTTGTACCAGCTATTAAAGAGCCAATGGAAATTTTCTGTGATAGTGAAAGTGCAGTTGCCTTAGCCAAGGAACGAAGGGATCACGGGAGATCCTGACACATCGACAGAAAATACCATTTCATCATACATCGAATAGAAGAAGGACTCCTCGTGGCAAAGAGGGTATCATCGGATGAGAATCCAGCAGATCCCCTCACGAAAGGACTGACTCGGGTTAAGCATCTCCAGCGTGCTCGGAGCATAGGGCTGAAGGATGATATTAGATTTAGTAGTTAGATAACCTTGAAATTTATAAAGTGTAATTGACATTAGATGATGAATAAAAGGTGTTTTATTTATGAGTAAAGTGTTGCTATCTCTTGTCGATCGTTTACTATATTTCTTTTGCATGTTTTGACTTCCAGAATAATTATGTTTGGTATATCATATTATTCGAACATCCACAGTCGGTCATATGTCGGAAATAGGTATGAATCAAGACTGTCATGATTGGTTGTAGAGGTCTAAGTTGTTGGACATGGCTACAACACTCATGAGTGCTCATAAGTTCTGAGCATTGGACTCAACCCACGCTCACTAGAATCACTTCATGGAATTTATCTCGAGTGATCGTGAGACGGTAATATCATATAAGTCTTCAAACCTAGATATATGATTTGTTACTTATGAGTTGGTTATGCATTGATTGTACGAAAACGCATTGGTAACTCGATGTTATAAAACGTGCTCTTGTGTATAATTCAATGAGTGGTAGAACAAACATATGAGTCGAAGTTTATCTGTTCCTTCTTGGATTAGAAGCTGATATCTGGGCCCCTCGATGATTTTGTTTTGACCTATGTACCGGGCCCGGTCAGAACTAAGTTGATGTGTTCAATTAAGTTCTTTGTCAAACAAATCGGAAATCGGGAAACAAACTGCTGGACAATAAGTAAGACATTGTTCCATGTATTTGTCCGGCTGATCTCGAACAGAGGATTATATGATCACTTATCTTAAATGGCGTATCATCATCTTCTCAGTTCCGAGAGACCTTGAAAGAGCTACGATTGCCGATCGGTTCTTGAAGTATTGCAGTTATAGTTATTAGACTTATCCAAGTGGGAGACTGTTGGATAAGGTGTCTAAGTCCATAACTATTTCTGGTATGTACTTGACCCGACCCGGCATGGTCCATTTGGGTTGCATCGTACCATGCAATTGGATAAACTAAAATGAGAGAAATAACACTTATGGTTTATTAATATATTATAAGTTCTAATATATTAATAATATTATTTAATTAGTTTGATCAAGAATTAATTTAGAATTAATTAAGTGATCAAAAGATAACTAATTAAATATATGGGTAGATTATGTAAATCTTCCATATCTTATATAGTGGGCTAAGAGGCTCCATGGATTATCAAGTTGGGTTCCACCCATAGGATGCTCCATGGATGCTCCATGGGAGTTACAAACCCATGGGTCATGGAAATGAAGAGTCATGACACATTAGGGTTTACATGGTGTAACCCTAGATGTGTCAACACTATATAAGAAACCCATTCTCCACCAAAATTGGTTACACATAAGAAACAAGAGGGCTAGGCCGATTTTAGAAGTGTGTATTCTCTCTAAAGTCATTCCAAAAGCATTTGGTGTTGTGTGAAGCATTTGAGGCATCACACTTGGGGTGCTAGGCTCACAAGGTTTCAAGGATCATAAGCAACAACAAGGTAAGTTATTCTATATTTCATGCAAGTTAAAATTTGTTCCCCATGTATGCTAGATAGGAATATAACCTTGGAATTCAACTTTGCATGATAATTAGACAAACATAGATCCAAGGTTATTAGGGTTGCATGTACACTTAGGAAGTGTTAGAATGCTCAAAACCCATCAATCACAACTTACCAATTTCAAATGTACAAGAGTAGAAAACTTTTACTCTTACATTTGACAAGTGTTTTAAACCTTCTTTAAGACATGTCACTGAAGTTACAATCTTAGAGTATAACTCTAAGAATTGTTTTTGGAACGAAGTATAAATCATCTTCTTGATTTAACCACTTCAACAATTCATAGCTCCTCTTCTTAGCTACCAGAATGCACTTAGAGGATGAATTGTGATAAGGTCTCTTAATCATTAAGATGATTATATAACATGATACTAAAGTACTCTCCCATCTTTTCAGATTTGAGAAACTTTTATCTTTCTGCCTAAGTTGATTCTTCTTATTCGCTCTGCCATACATTGAAACCTTTTCCAATGTCTCAGAATTACACTTAAGCTTGTAAGTATAACCATATTTACTGAATTTTAGTAAATAATGACGAATAGTCTTAACGATTATTTGTGGTGGGCTTGATCAGTGCACAAGAATGTGTACTCGATCCTTTACTTGACTCACACATCCATGTGAACAAGTACTTAGTCTTAATTTTTCCAATGCTTGAAAGTTCTTATTCATCATGCTATACAACTTGCATGATTCCAAGTTTCTATCCAACTGAAACTTAGGTGATGAGAATCTTTCCTTATTTGGTAAATTTAGACACTACCACAAATGAAAGAATCAAATTCATATTTCCACTCTTGCTCTTAATGGGATCTTATAAGCAACAAAAGTTTTCACAAATGCCATTGTAAGGATATTTTAAAATAAATAAAATCAAAAAAAAAATTCTTTTATTTTAAAACTTTGCGGAAAAACTATCCTTACAATGCAAAAGCACATGAAAACTTTGTTGTTATTTATTCCTAAGCAATATATCATAACTCTTAAGAAGTAGCTCAAGAATCCGATCTTCAAACTATGCGATAGAAATCCATCTATGCCATCAGATTCAGCATATTCTTTCTTTAAGTTTCTTCACTTTTTCTTTGATTCTTAAAACATCAACATGTGACCCAGTCACATCATGTATCAAGAATCTCAGAATAGAAACTTAGCAGAGTTAGATAGTGGACTTTACCCGAAGTAGAGTCAAACTTATTGACTTTAATATCCTTAGGTAAATTTGGCAGCTTCGCAACCAATGCCCCTTTCTTTGGCAATAGACCCTTGATAATGGGACTTTCTCAGACTTAGCCGTTCTCTTTACCATTTGGTCAACCGAGTTGACTATGGCCGATCCCTTTCCATTGGGAAGAGAGAGCTTTACTGGATATCCAATGTCATCATTGTCAATGTCCATAAAGTTTTAGGAAGTTGATCTTAGCAAATAAATAAGATCATTAAGGGTCTTGTCATAGTCTGTTTCATAGGAGTCCCAAAGGAACTCACTATGTGACTTAGAAAATAGTTGAGTCACCAACTTTCTCAAGACTTTGACACCCAACTCTCCCGACTTGTCAATATCTGACTACATCTCCAAGATGTGATCACACATAGACCTTTGCTTGCCAATAGGGCTTGAGCGACCTTAAACTTTTCAGGAACTTGTGGGTTAGGGAGAATAATTGGAGGAGGTGAAAGAAGTATGATTTCCATGGGACATCATCTTCATTTAGGAAAGCTTGTTTCAAGAGATTTGGGAAGATCATCTTTTGGGAGATATTCAAGATAGTTGATTTAAAGTCCTTAATATAACACCCAATATGAAATATTAAGGCTAGGACCCAACAACCTATTTATAACTGGAAGAGGGATGCCGTAATCCAAGTTATAAAATAGTTGAAGGTAGGTAAATGACGATTTACCAATTTCCACCATGAAAAATGAATTATAATTAAGTTTTAATTGGATTTGAAACTCCTAGATCTTTTGAGATACATTGAACTTTCAATGGCATGTTTGAATCTCGATTGTGCCCTCTCAAGTTTGTGACTGGGATGCCGAGGATCACAAACAAGGTGTGAATAACCATACAAATTGACTTGGTACCCTCAAAAATATTACCTAATCGATGTGCCGGTTAACCACACACGCTCCACCGATCTAAAATAAAGTTAAGTTACCCTTTGCCACTCTTACTAGTCCATGTTAGTGTGCCGGTTAACCACACACGCTCCACTAACGACTTGGTAAGGTACAAAGTGTAATTTCATGGGTTAGCACCTTTTCACATTTTCCTAAGTAACTAAGATTGGGAATGTACAAGTGTTTAGTTACTTAGTATTTATCATTAATACTTTTAATGAAGGGAGAATGATAGTCATTTCCTACCCGTTCGACTAACGACCCTCCACCAGTCAAGGAAGCGGTGGGTGAGAGTGGACACCCATTAAACTGCCATTTAATAGGCAGTAACCTTATACCCCCCTTATAGAACGGCTTCGTGAATGAGGCCTACTAACGGTAAGATTGACTTTATCTTATACATATCTATATAATTAAAATTATAATAATAGTATAAGGGTTTGAATTTTAACTTTTAAAATTCTAAGGGCTAACTTGGAATTAAAATATTCATAAGAGAAAACTTTTCAAATTCCAAAACTTGAGGGAAAGTTTTGAAACTATTCAAAACTAATTAATTCCATAACTTATGTGTTTAAATTAGTTTTAATTAAAAAACTCTTCAAGTTCCATAACTTGAGGACAAGTTATGGAAGACTTTAAACTAATAAAAGAATGTAACTTTTCTTTATTTTATAACTTATGGAATTAATTAAGGTTACACATTTTATTACTTAATGAAGTGACTCTTGAACCTCCATAACTTGAGGACAAGACTCTTCATTTTTGTAACCATTACCAACTTTTATGAGTTTTATGAAACTTAAATGTGACTTTTCATATAACTTGAGGAGAAGTTACAAAAACACATTTTAGAATCAACTCTTAGATTAAAATGGATTGAAAACACATAATCAATAACTTTTCTATTAATCTAAGCAACTCATAAGAACAAGATAATTCAAATCAAACTTTTTCATGTAATTAGCCTAATCACTAAACTAATACAAAACATGAATCTATTGACAATTATCTTTGAAATTGGATTAGTATGAACATTACCACATCAAAAACAAGTTTATAAGTTCAAAAACATCTTAGGGTAATGTTTCTAGTAGGATTAGTATGAATATTACCACATCGAAAATATGCTGTCTGGGGCTCCTACTCGTCGAGTGTATCAACCTACTCGCCGAGTAGGATGATTTTCTTCATGGACTCGGCGATTTCATCAGTGGATTCGGCGAGTACAGTGCCCAGAATGCCCGAAATTCGACTTTTTCAGCATTTTTCAGCAATTTGCATCAAGTATAATTGAAAACAAGCCTAGGCTCTGATACCACTGATGGGTTTTGAGCATTCTAACACTCCTAAGTGTACATGCAACCCTAAATACCTTGGATCTATGTTTTCTATATTATACATGAAAATATGATTATCCAAGGTATTATCCTAACTAGCATACCAAAACATTGATACTAGGATACTAAAATAGATAGAATACATACCTTGTTGTTTTTGCTTGACTCCATGAAGCTTGAGAGCCTGGTGCCCCAAGTGTGACACCTCAAATGGTTCACACAACATCATGAACTCCTGGAATAACCATGAGAAGAAGACATACATGTTCAAATTGGCTAGCCCTCAAAATATGTATCACTAGTGCCAATTTCTTGAACTAAAGGGGTTCTTATATAGTGTGGCTATTAGGGTTACACCATGTAACTCATGACTTTACCCATTCCTTATGCTCCATGGGTTTTAACCTCCATGGAGTATCCATGGATCACCATATGGGTTAAACCCAACATAAAGGAATCTTGGATCATAAGCCCACATATATAAGAATGAATGATTTACACAATCAATCCCCATATATTTAATTAGTCTCTTTTTGATCACTAAATTAAGTCCAAATTAATTCTTGATCAATACTAATTAAATAACATGATTTCATATTAATATATTAGAACTTATAATATATTAATATGTCACAAAATGTCTTTTCCTCATAAACGGTCTATCCAAATGTTCTGATGCCATGCAACCCAAATGAACCATGCCGAGTCGGGTCAAGTACATACCAATTATAGTTATGGACTTAGACACTAATCCAACACTAAGTTGTTGGACATGGCTACAAGACTCATGAGTGCTCATAAGTTATGAGCATTGGACTCAACCCACGCTCACTGGAATCACTTCATGGAATTTATCTCGAGTGATCGTGAGACGGTAATATCATATAAGTCTTCAAACCTAGATATATGATTTGTTACTTATGAGTTGGTTATGCATTGATTGTACGAAAACGCATTGGTAACTCGATGTTATAAAACGTGCTCTTGTGTATAATTCAATGAGTAGTAGAACAAACATATGAGTCGAAGTTTATCTGTTCCTTCTGTTGGATTAATGTCTAAGTCCATAACTATAATTGGTAAGACTTGACCCGACCCGGCATGGTCCATTTGGGTTGCATGGCATCATGCATTTGGATAGACTATAATGAGAGAAATAACACTTAAGGTTGGTTAAGATATTATAAGTTCCAATATATTAATAAGGTTATTTAATTAGTAGTGATCAAGAATTAATTTGGAATTAATTAAGTGATCAAAAGGAGACTAATTAAATATGTGGGTTGATTGTGTAAATCATTCATTCTTATATATGTGGGCTTGTGATCCAAGATTCCTTATGTTGGACTAAGTCCATGGGGTAACCCATGGATACTCCATGGAGGTTAAAATCCATGGAGCATAAGGAATGGGTAAAGTTATGAGTTACATGGTCTAACCCTAATAGCCACCATATAAAAGAATCCCATGGCTCAAGAAATCGTGCACTAATGTGTTAGTGTGAGGGCTAGACAATTTCAAGGAATGTTCAAGTTTCTCTCAAGTTATTCCAAGTGTATTTGGTGTTGTGTGAACCATTTGAGGTGTCACACTTGGGGCACTAGGCACTCAAGCTTCATGAAGACATTCTACATCAAAGAGGTATGTATTCTATCTTGTTATATTTATTATTTTGTATGCTAGATTAGTATAATACCTTGAATGTTCATAATTGTATGTATAATAGAGAAAACATAGATCCAAGGTATTTAGGGTTGCATATACACTTAGGAGTGTTAGAATGCTCATAACCAAACAGTGGTATCAGAGCCTAGGCTTGTTTTCTTGTTATACTTGCAAAAGTAGCTGAAAAATCGAGTTGGATGCATATATTCGATTGTTTTGGCTGGAATTGGACTAGGAACATTACCCTAAGATGTTTTTGGACTTATAAACTTGTTTTTGATGTGGTAATGTTCATGCTAATCCAATTTCTAAGATAATTGTCATAATTTCAATATTTGTATTAGTTTGTATGTTCATGCTAATTTCTTGAAGATTGATGATTTGAATTATCTTGTTCTTATGAGGTTCTTAGATTAATAGAAAAGTTGTGTGAAATAGTTTTTTTCAATCCATTTTAATCTAAGAGTTGATTCCAAAGTGCGTTTTTGTAACTTGTCCTCAAGTTATATGAAAAGTCACATTTAAGAATCATAAAACTCATAAAAGTTGGCAAAGGTTAAACAATGAAGAGTCTAGTTCTAATTAAATGGTTTTATGACTCCATAACTTGTCCTCAAGTTATGGAGGTTCAAGAGTCTCTTCATTAAATTAAAAAAAAAATGTAACCTTAATTAGTTCCATAAGTTACAATAAAAAAAAGTTATTTTTTTTATTAATTAGTTTAAAGTCTTCATAACTTGTCCTCAAGTTATGGAACTTGAAGAGTTTTTTTTTTTTTTTTAGTTAAAACTACTTTAAACTCATAAGTTATGGAATTAATTAGTTTTGAATAGTTTCAAAACTTGCCCTCAAGTTTTGGAATTTGAAAAGTTTTCACTTATGAATACTTTAATTCCAAGTTAGCCCTTAGAATTTTAAAAGTTAAAATTCAACCCTTATACTTTATAATATTATAAGTTAATAATATTTATATATATGTATAAGAGTAAAGTCAATCTTACCGTTAGTAGGCCTCATTCACGAAGCCGGTCTATAAGGGGGGTATAAGGTTACTGCCTATAAAATGGCAGTTTAATGGGTGTCCACTCTCACTCACCGCTTCCTTGATTGGTGGAGGGTCGTTAGCCGAACGGGTAGGACAAGGACTATAATTCTCCTTTCATTAAAAGTATTAATGATAAATACTAAGTAACTAAACTCTTATTAATACCCAATCTTAGTTACTTAGGAAAATGTGAATTTGGTGCTAACCCATGAAATTACACTTTGCACTTTGCTTAAGTCGTTAGTGGAGCGTGTGTGGTTAACCGACACACTAACCTGGACTTAACAAGGTAGGCAAAGGGTAACTTAATATTTATCATAGTATCGGTGGAGCGTGTGTGGTTAACCGGCACACTGATTAAGGGGTAAATATTAAGGGTACCAAGTATATTTGCATGGTTATTCACAACTTGTTTTGTGATCCTCGGCATCCCAGTCACAAAACCTGAAGGGCACACTCGAGATTGAAACATGCCTTTGAACAGTTCAATGAATCTCAAAGATCTAGGACTTTCAAATCCAATTAAAACCTAATAAATTATTTCGTTTTTCATGGTGGAAATTGGTGAATCGTCATTCACCTACCTTCAAATATTTTATAGCTTGGATAACGACATCCCTCTTCTAAGTTATAAAATAGTTTGTTGGGTCCTAGCCTTAATATTTCATATTGGGTGTCATATTAAGGACTTTAAATCAACTATCTTGAATATCTCCCAAAAAGATGTCTGGTCTAGACATTTATGATCTTCCCAAATCTCTTGAAACAAGCTTTCCTAAATGAAGATGATGTCCCATGGATATCATACTTCTTTCACCTCCTCCAATTATTCTCCCTAACCCACAAGTTCCTAAAAAGTTTAAGGTCACTCAAGCCCTATTGGCAAGGCAAGGTCTAGGTGTGATCACATCTTGGAGATGTAGTCACATATTGACAAGCCGGGAGAGTTGGGTGTCAAAGTCTTGAGAAAGTTGGTGGCTCAACTACTTTCTAAGTCACATAGTGAGTTCTTTTGGGAATCCTATGAAACAGACTAAGACAAGACCCTTAATGATCTTATCTATTTGCTAAGATCAACTTCCTAAAACCCTGTGGACATTGACAATGATGACATTGGATATCCAGTAAAGCTCTCTCTTCCCAATGGAAAGGGATCGGCCATAGTCAACTCGGTTGACCCAATGGTAAAGAGAGAGGCGAAGTCTGAGATAGTCCCATTATCAAGGGTCCATAGGTAACTATTGACAAAGGAAGGGGCATTGGTTACGAAGCTGCCAAATTTACCCAAGGATGTTAAAGTCAATAAGTTTGGCTCTACTTCAGGTAAAGTCCATTGTCTAACTCTATTAAGTACATGCTGATTCTGATCGCGAAGATGGATTTCAATCGCATGGTTCGGTGATCAGAATTTTGGGCTATTACTTAAGAGTTATGATATTTATATTGCTTAGGAATAGATAACAACAAGGTTTTCATATGGATTGTAAGGATAAGTTTTTCCGCAAAGTTTTAAAATAAAAGAAAAAGGTTTTGCTTTTATTTATTTTAAGTATCCTTACAATGGCATTTGTGAAAAGTTGTTGCTTATAAGATTCCATTGATAGCAATATTGGAAAAATGGATTTGATTCTTTCGGTTGTGGTAGTGTCTAATATTACCAGATAAGGAAAGATTCTCATCACCCAAGGTTCAATTGGACCGAAACTTGGAATCATGCAAGTTGTATAGTATGATGAATGAGAACTTTCAGCTTGGAAAATTATGACTAATTCCTTATGTGAATAAGGAAAGGACTAAGGGATCGAGTACACATTCTTGTGCACTGGTCAAGTCCATCACAAAAGATCAAGAAGACTATTCGTCATGATTTAGTTAAGTTCAGTAAATATGGTTATATTTATAAGTTTAAGTATAAGTCTGTAGCATTGGAGAAGTTTCAATGTGAGACAGAACGAATAAGAAGAATCAAAGTATGGCAGAAAGATAAAAGTTTCTCAAATCTGAAAAGATGGGAGAGTACTTTAGTATCATGTTTATGATCATCTTAATGATTAAGATACCATATCACAATTGGTCCTCTAAAGTCATCTTAGTGCATTCTTATGACTAAGAAGATGAGTCATGAATTGTTGAAATGGTTAAATCAAAAAGATGAGTCATACTTCGTTCCAAAACAATTCTTAGAGTCATACTCCAAGGTTGTAACTTGAGTGACATATCTTAAAGAGGGTTTGTTAACACTAGTCAAATGTAAGAGTAAAAGGTTATCTACTCTTGTACATTTGAAATTGGTAAGTTGTGATGTTTTGGATAAAACAGAGACCAACTTAGGCCAATTGTGTAAAGTGTTAGTCTTGATAAAGAATCTGCACTATCTCTTGAATATTTGACAAGGGAGTCTTATATGTCAAGAGGACAGTGGGAGTCTTAAAGCTCTTGAAAGTTTCAAGACTTAATCAAGAATAAAACCTAAAGTCCTTCACTAGCACACGACTTGAGGTTTATAACCTATCGTGTTGAAATTTTTGTGCCTATTCAAGTTGGCTTTGCATAGGAGTTCTGAGAGTTCTCAATTGGTTGCACAACTACTTGGAAGCAATGGCAGGTACCTGAGCTGCCAAATGGCAAGAATTTAAGATTGCACAAGTTTAATCAATATGAGTTTGGATTTGTCAATAACCTTGTCTTGTGATTATGGTTTTGACAAATTCACATGGATAAGAACACATACACTACTAAATCTAAGTGTCATAAGGTTTCTCTCCGATTCATGAAAATGATGGTGAGGAAACACTTTCACTAAGTAGATTTTAGCTAGATAGCAATTGTGATATTTGCATTCTCAAAGTCGTTAGTGGAGCGTGTGTGGTTTACCGGCACACTAACATGGACTTGTGAGAAGTGGCAAAGGTCTAAACAATTGAGACTATGATTACGGCATCCCTTTTCATAGTTCTAAAACTGTATAGACACACATGTGAGCTATCTAAGAGAGGTGTATGATTTTGATAAAGTTTTATCAAAACAATCTAGTATCAGAAATCTGAACTTTGGTAAGAAAGTCAGCTGATTTCTGAGTACATGTCAAAGCTAGTGGGAGCATAAGTCTTATGCTAATAATCATCATGTTAGTGGGAGCATGATAATTATGACAAAGGTTGCAAGTTAGCAATGTTAATTATAGAAAACAAAAGTTTCAATTCGTGAGGTTGCAGGGGTTGAAAAAGTTGTTTTGCTATAATTAAGGGAGAGGAAATTATACTTTATTTCAATTCTAAAAGCTTAGATTGAGATTTTAATCGTATTTAATCAAGGATATATATATGAATTTCATGTTGGAATGGCTCAAAATAAGGAAATTCTATATATGGGTCCATTATTTGCATTCTAAAATTCGATTATGATTACGGCATCCCTTTTCATAATCTGAATTTTGAGAACTTGGCAAATTGAAATGGAAATATTATAGCAAAAGACTGGTTTAGTCTTTATGTGAGACATCATGAATCGTGTCCCATATGCTTCGGATATAGGATCGATTACATGTGCTATATTCATCCTTTCTAAAATTTTCCAAATGCCTGGGGCATTATGAAGGGAAAAGGTCTAGAATTGGATATGACTAAAATGATTAAGCAATTGTCGAGGACAATCTAAGGTTTACCAAAGATTGGTTGCTCAAGGACAGTTGGATGTATAATGTTAATTCTGGAAGGACCATATTCACATAATCTGTAAGGAGGCAACTCTTGTTCAGAAGTGATACTCAAAATGGAATATGGAAATGTTTCAAAGTTAGAAATTATTCAATCTGTGTAAGATTAGGAAACTTAATGAAAGAAGGATGTTTCCAAGGAGCTGATCTCCTTTGGAATGCTCTGTAATGATTGTTGTCATGTCTTTCTAACTTCGTGCATAATCATTAAGAGGATCAATGCATATAAGTTTAGAATCTAACAGATTTCAGTAAATGGCATGAATTTGGAATTCTTGCATTTGCAGTAAGGATTTGGGACTGTGAAAAGAGGATCATTGGAGTGATGTTCAATTGATCTATTTTACAAAGTAAAGATCATAGACAAACATAGTATGCATACTTGGTGTATGGCATGACTAGTGTTTAGAAAACATAGTGTACATGCTTGGAGCATAGGACAACTATTGTTTTAAATTCAAGTATAGAGTTGATAAAACCGAAACAATGAATAATGAGTAATCAGTATGGTGATAAATAAAAGTGTTTATTTATATTCATAGGGTTTGATACCATATTTGATTCATTTATTCTTGTGTTTCGCTTTGCATGTTTTGACTTCCAGAATAACTAAGTCGCTCTTCCTGAATGATTAAGTTATTCAAACCATCCACAGTCGGTCATATGTTGGAAGTAGATATGAATCAAGATTGTCATGGGTTGGTTTGTAGAGGTCCAAGTTGGTGGACAAAGTGGTGCTACAACACTCATGAGTGCTCATAAGTTCTGAGTATTGGATTCAACCCGCGCTCATTTGAATCACTTCATGGATTTTATCACGAGTGATCATGAGACGATAATATCTTATATTCTTCAAACCTAGAGATATGAGTTGTTACTATGAGTTGGTTATACATTGATTGCACGAAAACGCATTGGTAACTCGATGTTATAAAACGTGCCTTTGTGTATGATTCAACAAGTAGTAAAACAAGCCATATGAGTCGAAGTTTATCCATTCCTTTTACCTTCGGGATAAAAGCGATATATGTGGGCCCCTCGATGATTTAAAGATGATACATGTGAGTGCTTGGCCAAGCCAGGACTGATTTGATTTGTTCAATCAGTCAGTCATCATGAATCGGAAATCGGGAAACAACAAATGGACAGAGAGAATGATTGATAATCCATGTCTCAGTCCATATGATATCTAGAATGGAGGAATATATGATCCCTTATCTAATGGACAAGTCATTGACAAAGGTCAGAGTTCATCGACAAGGTCAGAGTTCGAAAGAAGCTTTTGAGAGCTACGATTGCTGATCGGTTCCTGAAGTCATACGCAATAATAGTTTTAGACTTATCCAAGTGGGAGACTGTTGGATTGATGTCTAAGTCCATAACTATAATTGGTAAGACTTGACTCGACCCGGCATGGTCCATTTGGGTTGCATGGCATCATGCATTTGGATAGACTATAATGAGAGAAATAGCACTTAAGGTTGGTTAATATATTATAAGTTCTAATATATTAATAAGGTTATTTAATTAGTAGTGATCAAGAATTAATTTGGAATTAATTAAGTGATCAAAAGGAGACTAATTAAATATGTGGGTTGATTGTGTAAATCATTCATTCTTATATATGTGTGCTTGCGATCCAAGATTCCTTATGTTGGACTAAGTCCATGGGGTGACCCATGGATACTCCATGGAGGTTAAAATCCATGGAGCATAAGGAATGGGTAAAGTTATGAGTTACATGGTGTAACCCTAATAGCCACCATATAAAAGAATCCCATGGCTCAAGAAATCGTGCACTAATGTGTGAGTGTGAGTGCTAGACGATTTCAAGGTGTGTTCAAGTTTCTCTCAAGTTATTCCAAGTGTATTCGGTGTTGTGTGAACCATTTGAGGTGTCACACTTGGGGCACTAGGCACTGAAGCTTCATGAAGACATTCTACATCAAAGAGGTATGTATTCTATCTTGTTATATTTATTATTTTGTATGCTAGATTAGGATAATACCTTGGATGTTCATAATTGTATGTATAATAGAGAAAACATAGATCCAAGGTATTTAGGGTTGCATGTACACTTAGGAGTGTTAGAATGCTCATAACCCAACAGTGGTATCAGAGCCTAGGCTTGTTTTCTTGTTATACTTGCAAAAGTAGCTGAAAAAATCGAGTTGGATGCATATATTCGATTGTTTTGGCTGGAATTGGACTAGGAACATTACCCTAAGATGTTTTTGGACTTATAAACTTGTTTTTGATGTGGTAATGTTCATGCTAATCCAATTTCGAAGATAATTGTCATAATTTCAAGATTTGTATTAGTTTGTATGTTTATGCTAATTTCTTGAAGATTGATGATTTGAATTATCTTGTTCTTATGAGGTTCTTAGATTAATAGAAAAGTTGTGTGAAATAGTTGTTTTCAATCCATTTTAATCTAAGAGTTGATTCCAATGTGTGTTTTTGTAACTTGTCCTCAAGTTATATGAAAAGTCACGTTTAAGAATCATAAAACTCATAAAAGTTGGCAAAGGTTACAAAATGAAGAGTCTAGTTCTAATTAAATGATTTTATGACTCCATAACTTGTCCTCAAGTTATGGAGGTTCAAGAGTCTCTTCATTAAATTAAAAAAAAAAGTGTAACCTTAATTAGTTCCATAAGTTACAATAAAAAAAGTTATTTTTTTTATTAATTAGTTTAAAGTCTTCCATAACTTGTCCTCAAGTTATGGAACTTGAAGAGTTTTTTTTTTAATTAAAACTACTTTAAACTCATAAGTTATGGAATTAATTAGTTTTGAATAGTTTCAAAACTTGCCCTCAAGTTTTGGAATTTGAAAAGTTTTCACTTATGAATACTTTAATTCCAAGTTAGCCCTTAGAATTTTAAAAATTAAAATTCAACCCTTATACTTTATAATATTATAAGTTAATAATATTTATATATATATATATATATATATATATATATATATGTATAAGAGTAAAGTCAGTCTTACCGTTAGTAGGCCTCATTCACGAAGCCGATCTATAAGGGGGGTATAAGGTTACTGCCTATAAAATGGCAGTTTAATGGGTGTCCACTCTCACCCACCGCTTCCATGACTGGTTGAGGGTCGTTAGCCGAACGGGTAGGACAAGGACTATAATTCTCCTTTCATTAAAGGTATTAATGATAAATACTAAGTAACTAAACTCTTATTAATACCCAATCTTAGTTACTTAGGAAAATGTGAATTTGGTGCTAACCCATGAAATTACACTTTGCACTTTGCTTAAGTCGTTAGTGGAGCGTGTGTGGTTAACCGGCACACTAACCTGGACTTAACAAGGTAGGCAAAGGGTAACTTAATATTTATCATAGTATCGGTGGAGCGTGTGTGGTTAACCGGCACACTGATTAAGGGGTAAATATTAAGGGTACCAAGTATATTTGCATGGTTATTCACACCTTGTTTTGTGATCCTTGGCATCGCAGTCACAAAACCTGAAGGGCACACTCGAGATTGAAACATGCCTTTGAACAGTTCAATGAATCTCAAAGATCTAGGACTTTCAAATCCAATTAAAACCTAATAAATTATTTCGTTTTTCATGGTGGAAATTGGTGAATCGTCATTCACCTACCTTCAAATATTTTATAGCTTGGATTACGGCATCCCTCTTCTAAGTTATAAAATAGTTTGTTGGGTCCTAGCCTTAATATTTCATATTGGGTGTCATATTAAGGACTTTAAATCAACTATCTTGAATATCTCCCAAAAAGATGTCTGGTCTAGACATTTATGATCTTCCCAAATCTCTTGAAACAAGCTTTCCTAAATGAAGATGATGTCCCATGGATATCATACTTCTTTCACCTCCTCCAATTATTCTCCCTAACCCACAAGTTCCTAAAAAGTTTAAGGTCACTCAAGCCCTATTGGCAAGGCAAGGTCTAGGTGTGATCACATCTTGGAGATGTAGTCACATATTGACAAGCCGGGAGAGTTGGGTGTCAAAGTCTTGAGAAAGTTGGTGGCTCAACTACTTTCTAAGTCACATAGTGAGTTCTTTTGGGAATCCTATGAAACAGACTAAGACAAGACCCTTAATGATCTTATCTATTTGCTAAGATCAACTTCCTAAAACCCTGTGGACATTGACAATGATGACATTGGATATCCAGTAAAGCTCTCTCTTCCCAATGGAAAGGGATCGGCCATAGTCAACTCGGTTGACCCAATGGTAAAGAGAGAGGCGAAGTCTGAGATAGTCCCATTATCAAGGGTCCATAGGTAACTATTGACAAAGGAAGGGGCATTGGTTACGAAGCTGCCAAATTTACCCAAGGATGTTAAAGTCAATAAGTTTGGCTCTACTTCAGGTAAAGTCCATTGTCTAACTCTATTAAGTACATGCTGATTCTGATCGCGAAGATGGATTTCAATCGCATGGTTCGGTGATCAGAATTTTGGGCTATTACTTAAGAGTTATGATATTTATATTGCTTAGGAATAGATAACAACAAGGTTTTCATATGGATTGTAAGGATAAGTTTTTCCGCAAAGTTTTAAAATAAAAGAAAAAGGTTTTGCTTTTATTTATTTTAAGTATCCTTACAATGGCATTTGTGAAAAGTTGTTGCTTATAAGATTCCATTGATAGCAATATTGGAAAAATGGATTTGATTCTTTCGGTTGTGGTAGTGTCTAATATTACAAATAAGGAAAGATTCTCATCACCCAAGGTTCAATTGGACCGAAACTTGGAATCATGCAAGTTGTATAGTATGATGAATGAGAACTTTCAGCTTGGAAAATTAAGACTAATTCCTTATGTGAATAAGGAAAGGACTAAGGGATCGAGTACACGTTCTTGTGCACTGGTCAAGTCCACCACAAAAGATCAAGAAGACTATTCGTCATGATTTACTTAAGTTCAGTAAATATGATTATACTTATAAGTTTAAGTATAAGTCTGTAGCATTGGAGAAGTTTCAATGTGAGACAGAACGAATAAGAAGAATCAAAGTATGGCAGAAAGATAAAAGTTTCTCAAATCTGAAAAGATGGGAGAGTACTTTAGTATCATGTTTATGATCATCTTAATGATTAAGATACCATATCACAATTGGTCCTCTAAAGTCATCTTAGTGCATTCTTATGACTAAGAAGAGGAGTCATGAATTGTTGAAATGGTTAAATCAAAAAGATGAGTCATATTTCGTTCCAAAACAATTCTTATAGTCATACTCCAAGATTGTAACTTGCGTGACATATCTTAAAGAGGGTTTGTTAACACTAGTCAAATGTAAAAGTAAAAGGTTATCTACTCTTGTACATTTGAAATTGGTAAGTTGTGATGTTTTGGATAAAACAGAGACCAACTTAGGCCAATTGTGTAAAGTGTTAGTTTTGATAAAGAATCCGCACTATCTCTTGAATATTTGACAAGGGAGTCTTATATGTCAAGAGGACAGTGGGAGTCTTAAAGCTCTCGAAAGTTTCAAGACTTAATCAAGAATAAAACCTAAAGTCCTTCACTAGCACACGACTTGAGGTTTATAACCTATCGTGTTGAAATTTTTGTGCCTATTCAAGTTGGCTTTGCATAGGAGTTCTGAGAGTTCTCAATTGGTTGCACAACTACTTGGAAGCAATGGCAGGCACCTGAGCTGCCAAATGGCAAGAATTTAAGATTGCACAAGTTTAATCAATATGAGTTTGGATTTGTCACTAACCTTGTGTTGTGATTATGGTTTTGACAAATTCACATGGATAAGAACACATACACTATTAAATCTAAGT
Source organism: Lactuca virosa (assembly GCF_052849685.1). NCBI lineage: Eukaryota > Viridiplantae > Streptophyta > Magnoliopsida > Asterales > Asteraceae > Lactuca > Lactuca virosa. Next base: position 60,284,726 of record NC_136426.1, on the reverse strand, counting down.
GTCATAAGATTTCTCTCCGATTCATGAAAATGATGGTGAGGAAACACTTTCACTAAGTAGAGTTTAGCTAGATAGCAATTGTGATATTTTCATTCTCAAAGTCGTTAGTGGAGCGTGTGTGGTTTACCGGCACACTAACATGGACTTGTGAGAAGTGCCAAAGGTCTAAACAATTGAGACTATGATTACGGCATCCCTTTTCATAGTTCTAAAATTGTTTAGACACACATGTGAGCTATCTAAGAGAGGTGTATGATTTTGATAAAGTTTTATCAAAACAATCTAGTATCAGAAATTTGAACTTTGGTAAGAAAGTCAGCTGATTTCTGAGTACATGTCAAAGCTAGTGGGAGCATAAGTGTTATGGTAATAATCATCATGTTAGTGGGAGCAGGATAATTATGACAAAGGTTGCAAGTTAGCAATGTTAATTATAGAAAACAAAAGTTTCAATTCGTGAGGTTGCAGGGGTTGAAAAAGTTGTTTTGCTATAATTAAGGGAGAGGAAATTATACTTCATTTTAATTCTAAAAGCTTAGATTGAGATTTTAATCGTATGTAATCAAGGATATATATATAGGAATTTCATGTTGGAATGGCTCAACATAAGGAAATTCTATATATGGGTCCATTATTTGCGTTCTAAAATCCGATTATGATTACGGCATCCCTTTCATAATCTGAATTTTGAGAACTTGGCAAATTGAAATGGAAATATTATAGCAAAAGACTGGTTTAGTCTTTATGTGAGACATCATGAATCATGTCCCATATGCTTCGGATATAGGATCGATTACATGTGCTATATTCATCCTTTCTAAAATTTTCCAAATGCCTGGGGCATTATGAAGGGAAAAGGTCTAGAATTGGATATGACTAAAATGATTAAGCAATTGTCGAGGACAATCTAAGGTTTACCAAAGATTGGTTGCTCAAGGACAGTTGGAAGTATAATGTTAATTCTGGAAGGACCATATTGACATAATCTGTAAGGAGGCAACTCTTGTTCAGAAGTAATAGTCAAAATGGAATATGGAAATGTTTCAAAGTTAGAAATTATTCAATATGTGTAAGATTAGGAAACTTAATGAAAGAAGGATGTTTCCATGGAGCTGATCTCCTTTGGAATGCTCTGTAATGATTGTTGTCAAGTCTTTGTGACTTCGTGCATAATCTGTTGGATAAGGTGTCTAAGTCCATAACTTATTTGGTATATACTTGACCCGACCCGGTATGGTCCATTTGGGTTGCACTTCACCCAAACTAGTTATGGATAATTTTATGAGAGTTGTATACTTACGATTTATTAATATATTATAAGTTATAATATATTAATATAAAGTCATGTTACCTAATTAGTTTTAATCTTGAATTAATTATGAATTAATTTAGTGATTAAAAGGAAGACTAATTAAATCATGGGCTATTATATTTATATGGTGTGGGCTAACACTCATTTGGGAATGGGCTAAGCTTATATGGAAGTCCATGGATGATCCATGGAGCTTTTACCCATGGATCCTTGGAAGAGGAAAAGACATGGGTTATTAGGGTTTCACCCTAACCATGTACACTATATAAACAAGCTTATGTTTCATGAAAAAGACACTAATGTGTGTGTAAGTGTGGTGGCCAAAATCAAGAGTTAGTATACTCTCTCATACATCTTTTCCAAGTTTGTGGTGATTTGTGATTTCCATTTGAGGCATTCACATTATTGGTGCTTGGCTCTCAAACTCCAAGGAATCAACAATCAACAAAAGGTATGTAATTCATCTAGTTCTTTTATGGTTAAAAGTACCCCATGCCATGCTAGATAGGTTATAAACCTTGGAAAATAATATTTTACATGTATCGTAGACAAACATAGATCCAAGGTTTAATAGGGTTGCATGTACACTTAGGAAGTGTTAGAATGCTCAAAACCCAACAGTGGTATCAGAGCCTAGGCTTGTTTGTTTGATACTTGATGCAAAATAGTGAAAAAAGTCGAATTTTTTGATGTCTGCCTGATGAACTCGTCGAGTCCATGGGGGGACTCGCCGAGTTCATGAGTAAACTCATCCTACTCGGCGAGTAGGTTCGTGCACTCGGCGAGTAGGAGCCTCAGAATGCAGATTTTCGACTTTTGCTGCTGGAAATCGACTAGAAACATTACCCTAAACTGTTTTGGTGTTTTAAAACTTGTTTTAGTTGGTGTAATGGTTGTTCTAATCCATTTACAATAGCTTATATCAAAATTTCATGCTTTGTATGTGTTCATATAATTCTTGAAACTTTGATGATCATGTTCATGTTCTTATGAATTTAGAAGATGATAGGAATTATTTGTTGAATTGTTTAGGATTAATTCTTGATCATTTATGTGTTTTAATGGAGTCCATAATTTGTCCTCAAGTTATGGATATCCAAAGGTCACTTCTTTTAAACACACACTTAAAACACATAAGTTACATGGAAATGAAGAGTCTTCATTTTTATGAACCTTTAATTCATAAGTTATGAAATGAAAAGTTTTGAATAGTTTCAAAACTTGTCCTCAAGTTTTGGAATTTGTAAAGTTACACACACTTTAATATACTTTAATTCCAAACCCTTAGAGTTTTAAAAGTTAAAATTCAACCCTTATACTATTTATAACATTAATGGTTAATTATTATAAATATGTATAAGATCAAAGTCGTCTTACCGCTAGTACGCCTCATTCACGAAACCAGTCTATAAGGTGTGTATAAGGTTGTTGCCTATAAAATGGCAACTTAATGGGTGTTAGTCGAACGGGTAGGACAAGGACTTATAAATTCTCATTAAAAGTATGATGAATATTATAAAGTAACTAAACCTTTTATAAATTCCCAATCTTAGTTACTTTAGGAAAATGTGAATATGGTGCTAACCCATGAAATTCACACTTTGTACCTTACCAAGTCGTTGGTGGAGCGTGTGTGGTTAACCGGCACACTAACTTGGACTAGTAAGGATCACGAAGGGTGACTTAATGTTTATCATCGATCGGTGGAGCGTGTGTGGTTAACCGGCACATTGATTAGGTGATAATATTAAGGGTACCAAGTGAATTTGCATGGTTATTCACACCTTGTTTTGTGATCCTCGGCATCCCAGTCACAAAACTTGAAGGGCACAATCGACATTGAAACATGCCATTGAAAAGTTCAATGAATCTCAAAAGAATCTAGGAATTTCAAAAACCAATTAAACCTAATAATTCATTTCGTTTTCATGGTGGAAATTGGTGAATCGTCATTCACCTACCTTCAAATATATTATAGCTTAGATTACGGCATCCCTCTTCTAAGTTATAATATATTGTGTTGGATCCTAGCCTTAATATTACATTTGGGTGTATTATTAAGGATTCGACATATACCTAATCTAAACTTGTTTTCTTCTTTTCCGATGTCTTCCAACAACAAAGCTTCGGGCTCTAACCCTACTGGCTCCTTTTCCCTCATGAACCTTTGTGGGAGGGTCATCTTTGATGGTTCCAACTTCATGGATTGGATCCGGAACATCAGGATGGTTACTCGTTACGAGGACAAGGAATATGTCCTCGATAAGGAGCTAAAGGAGCTTGATGAGTCCACTGCTACTCCTGAGGAAGTCGCTGAGTATCAGGCACATGAAAGAGATGCCACCAAGGTGGCATGCATCATGATGGCCACCATGACAGCTGAACTCAAAAAGTCCTATGAGGACAATTACCCTTTTCAGATGCATCAGGATCTGATGGAAAGGTACCATCAGAGTGCTCGTCAAGAGCGGTATGAAATAATCTTCTCCATGATCACTACCCGTATGAAGGATAGCGAACCAATCACGAGCCACATGCAGAAAATGCAAAGGTATGTGGACCGTCTAATGAAATTGAATGTGAACTTCCCTGAGGAGTTGGCAATTGATATCATTTTGCACTCCTTGCCATCGTGTTATGATCAATTTCGTATGACATACCACATGAACAAGGAGGAAGTCACACTCAGTAAGCTTCAAGGACTTCTGAAGACTGCCGAAAATGGTCTTAAGAGTAAGTCGGTTGCTACTCCTACTCCTACTACCACCCTTGTTTTGGCTATCGGGCAAGGCAAAGGGAAGAAGAGGAAGCACCCTTCGAAGAGTACCAAGGGAAAGTCCCTTGAAGGCTCCTCATCTGGAACCAAAGGTGGTTCTATCACTCCTTCTGCCATCCCTAAGGATGCTGAATGCTTCTACTGTCAAAATAAGGGGCATTGGAAGCGAAACTGCCCAAAGTACTTGCAGGATGTCAAGGATGGGAAAGTGAAACCATCCCATGCAGGTATTTACACTATATTGTCTAATAACTCACCATATTCTAATTCTTGGGTTCTTGATACAGGTTGTGGTATTCACATCTGTTGTGACTTGCAGGGCCTAAGAAGAAGTGAGGATGTGGAGCACGGAAATATAAACTTAATCATGGGGAACAAGAAGGTTGCACCTGTTACCAAGATTGGAGTTTATACTTTGTTGCTAGATAGTGGGTTAAAGTTAGATTTGAATAAATGTGTGTACTCGTTTGAAATGGCGAGGAATATTATTTCCTTTCATGCTTTGTACAAACAAGGTTTTACCTTTTCTTTTGATAATGAAGTTGGTAGTATTAATGCTTTCTTTAATAATGTTCTTTATTTTAAAGCATTACCTTGTGATGGTGTGTATGAAGCTGTATCGGTTGTAGATAATTTAGGAAATAATGTATTATGTATTGATTCTTCTACTAGCTTGGATAAAGCATCTTTATGGCATTGTCGTCTTGGACATGTAAGCAAGAAACGCATAGGCCAACTCCAAAAGGATGGAGTCTTGGAGTCGTTCGACCTCAAGTCGGATGATAATTGTGAGTATTGTCTACTTGGAAAAATGACAAAATCACCCTTCAATGGTACTTGTGCAAGGGGTGAGGGTTTGTTGGACCTTATACATACTGATGTATGTGGACCATTCAAAATCGCCACAAGGGATGTTAATCGCTATTATGTGACTTCGATCCGATCGAGGTGGTGAGTATCTTAGTACTGAGTTCCTCGACTATCTTAAGGAGTGTGGGATTGTCTCACAATTGACACCTCCCAGGACACCACAGCTGAATGGTGTAGCTGAGAGGCGCAATCGAACTTTGTTGGACATGGTTCGCTCTATGATGAGTCGAGCTTCGCTACCAATATCTTTTTGGGGGTATGCCTTAGAGACTGCCACCCACATCCTTAATCTAGTCCCTACAAAGAAGGTTGCCAAAACACCTCATGAAATGTGGACTGGGAAAGTTCCCAATTTGGACCATATCAAGATTTGGGGTTGCGAGGCTTTCGTGAGGCGCGAAACTCATGACAAGCTCGAACCTCGAAGTGAAAAGTGTATTTTCATCGGCTACCCACAAAAATCCTTTGGTTACCTCTTCTACAGACCCAGTGAGAATGTGGTCTTTGTGGCTAGGAGAGGGGTCTTTCGAGAGAGAGAATTTATAAACCAAGGAGACAGTGGGAGGCAAATTAACCTTGAAGAAATTCAAGACTCAATTGGTGAAGGAACCTCAGACACTAGCAATCAACTTGAGGAGGAAATTCCTGTTGATCCAGCTGACGAGTCTATACTTCCGAGGCGTTCCACAAGGGTTAGGAACACACCTGAGTTTTATTATGGATTTCATATTACTACGGAAGGTGATACATTTATCAGTGACAGTACACTGGTAAATCTGGATGAACCTAACAGTATTAAGGAAGCCATGGCAGGCCCAGAGTCTGCTAAATGGAAGGAGGCTATGGACAGCGAGATACAGTCCATGCATGACAATCAAGTTTGGAACTTGGTTGACAATGTACCAGGTCGTAAGACAGTCGGGTGCAAATTGATCTTCAAGAAGAAGACCGACATGGATGGGAAGGTGCACACTTATAAGGCTCGACTGGTTGCGAAGGGGTTTACTCAGACTCAGGGAATTGATTATGATGAAACCTTTTCACCAGTAGCAAAGATTAAGTCTATTAGGGTTATGCTAGCCATTGCTGCGTTTCATGATTATGAAATATGGCAAATGGATGTCAAAACCGCTTTCCTTAACGGAAAGTTGGCTGAGGATGTTTACATGAATCAGCCAGAAGGTTTTGTCAGTGCAGAGTACCCCAATAGAGTGTGCAAGCTTGAGAAATCCATTTATGGATTGAAACAAGCATCTCGAAGTTGGAATCTTTGTTTCGATGAGAAGGTCAAAGAGTTTGGTTTCTCAAGATGTGAAGATGAGTCCTGCGTGTATGTCAGAGCTAGTGGGAGTATAGTTAGTTTTTTGTTACTGTATGTGGATGACATACTACTCATAGGAAATGACCTCCCAACCTTGCAGGAGGTTAAGTCCTGGCTTGGGAAGTGCTTTGCTATGAAGGACCTTGAAGAAGCTACCTATATCCTAGGGATAAGGATATTAAGAGAAAGGAGTAAAAGACTAATTGGACTTAGTCAGAGTATCTACTTGGATAAGGTGTTGAAAAGGTTCAACATGCAGAATTCCAAAAAAGGAGAATTACCGATCCAAAGCAATGCCAAACTGAGCAAGGCTCAGAGCCCGAGTACAGAAGATGACAGAGCTGAGATGAGTCGATTACCTTATGCTTCTGCTGTTGGTTCGATCATGTATGCTATGACTTGTACCCGTCCTAATGTGGCCTTCGCTTTGAGCATGGTCAGCAGATATCAGGGGAACCCTGGCAAGGCTAGTTGGACTGCGGTAAAGAATATTCTCAAGTACCTGCGGAGGACTAAGGATTGGATCCTTACCCTTGGTGGGAGTGATGACTTGATAGTAGTAGGGTATAGTGATGCTAGCTTTCAGACTGATAGGGATAACTTCCGCTTGCAGTTGGGCTGGGTCTTTACCTTAAATGGAGGGGCAATCACTTGGAAGAGTTCCAAACAGGAGACTGTAGCTGATTCGACTTGTGAATCAGAGTACATAGCAGCGAGTGAAGCGGCAAAGGAGGCGATATGGCTGAGGAACTTCATCGGAGACCTTGGAGTTGTACCAGCTATTAAGGAGCCTATGGAGATTTTCTGTGATAGCAATAGTGCGGTTGCCTTAGCCAACGAACCAAGAGATCATGGCAGATCCCGACACATTGAGAGAAAATATCACTTCATAAGACACAAGATAGAAGAGGGACTCCTCGTGGCAAAGAGGGTATCGTCAGATGAGAACCCTGCGGATCCCCTTACGAAGGGACTGACGAGGGTGAAGCATTTGCAGCATGCGAGGCGCATCGGGCTGAGGGACGATGTTAGTTTTACAGATTAGATAGCCTTTTCTGAAACTTGTAAAATGTAACGACGTTTGATGATGAATAAAATGTGTGATTTATTTATTAGTAAAGTGTTACTATCATTGTCAATTATTTACTATTGTTTCAATTTTGCATGTTTTGACTTCCAGAATAATTAATTTATTCAAACCTCCACAATCGGTCATACGTCGGAAGTAGGTATGAATCAAGATTGTCATGAATTGGGTTTGTAGATGGCTAAAGGTGTTTAGACATAGCAATGGTTGCTACAACGTTCATGAGTGCTCATAAGTTATGAGTATTGGAATAAACCCACGCTCACTTGTATCACTTCATGGAATTTATCTCGAGTGATCGTGAGACGATAATATCATATAAGTCTTAAAACCTAGAGATATGAGTTGTTACCTATGAATTGGTTGTGCATTGATTGCACGTAAACGCATCAGTAACTTGATGTTATAAAACGTGCCTTTGTGTACAATTCAACAAGTAGTAGAATAAGCATATGAGTCGAAGTTTATCTGTTCCTTCTAGAAATAGAAGCGATATCTGGGCCCCTCGATGATTTTGTGTTGACCCATGTACCGGGCCCGGTCAGAACTAAATTGATGTGTTCAGTTAAGTTCTTTGTCAAACAAATCAGAAATCGAGAAACAACTGCTAGACAATAAGTAAGACATTGTTCCATGTATTTGTCCGGCTGATATCATGAGAGCAGAGGATTATATGATCACTTATCTAAAATGGCGCTTCATAGTTCACAAGAGTTTTCGAGAGCTACGATTGCTGGTTGGTTCCTGAAGTAATATAGGCAAATACAGTTATTAGACTTATCCAAGTGGGAGTCTGTTGGATAAGGTGTCTAAGTCCATAACTTATTTGGTATATACTTGACCCGACCCGGCATGGTCCATTTGGGTTGCACTTCACCCAAACTAGTTATGGATAATTTTATGAGAGTTGTGTACTTACGATTTATTAATATATTATAAGTTATAATATATTAATATAAAGTCATGTTACCTAATTAGTTTTAATCTTGAATTAATTATGAATTAATTTAGTGATTAAAAGGAAGATTAATTAAATCATGGGCTATTATATTTATATGGTGTGGGCTAACACTCATTTGGGAATGGGCTAAGCTTATATGGAAGTCCATGGATGATCCATGGAGCTTTTACCCATGGATCCTTGGAAGAGGAAAAGACATGGGTTATTAGGGTTTCACCCTAACCATGTACACTATATAAACAGGCTTATGTTGCATGAAAAAGACATTAATGTGTGTGTAAGTGTGGTGGCCAAAATCAAGAGTTAGTATACTCTCTCATACATCTTTTCCAAGTTTGTGGTGATTTGTGATTTCCATTTGAGGCATTCACATTATTGGTGCTTGGCTCTCAAACTCCAAGGAATCTACAATCAACAAAAGGTATGTAATTCATCTAGTTCTTTTATGGTTAAAAGTACCCCATGCCATGCTAGATAGGTTATAAACCTTGGAAAATAATATTTTGCATGTATCTTAGACAAACATAGATCCAAGGTTTAATAGGGTTGCATGTACACTTAGGAAGTGTTAAAATGCTCAAAACCCAACAGCATTAAGAGGATCAATGCATATAAGTTTAGAATCTAACAGATTTCAGTAAATGGCATGAATTTGGAATTCTTGCATTTGCAGTAAGGATTTGGGACTGTGAAAAGAGGATCATTGGAGTGATGTTCAATTGATCTATTTTAGAAAGTAAAGATCATAGACAAACATAGTATGCATACTTGGTGTATGGCATGACTAGTGTTTAGAAAACAAAGTGTACATGCTTGGAGCATGGGACAACTATTGTTTTAAATACAAGTATAAAGTTGATAAAACCGAAACAATGAATAATGAGTAATCAGTATGGTGATAAATAAAAGTGTTTATTTATATTCATAAGGTTTGATACCATATTTGATTCATTTATTCTTGTGTTTCACTTTTCATGTTTTGACTTCCGGAATAACTAAGTCTCTCTTCCTGAATGATTAAGTTATTCAAACCATCCACAGTCGGTCATATGTTGGAAGTAGATATGAATCAAGACTGTCATGGGTTGGTTTGTAGAGGTCCAAGTTGGTGGACAAAAGTGGTGGTACAACACTCATGAGTGCTTATAAGTTCTGAGTATTGGATTCAACCCGCGCTCATTTAAATCACTTCATGGATTTTATCACGAGTGATCATGAGACGATAATATCTTATATTCTTCAAAACTAGAGATATGAGTTGTTACTATGAGTTGGTTATACATTGATTTCACGAAAACGCATTTGTAACTCTATGTTATAAAACGTGCCTTTGTGTATGATTCAACAAGTAGTAGAACAAGCCATATGAGTCGAAGTTTATCCATTCCTTTTACCTTCGGAATAAAAGCGATATCTGTGGGCCCCTCGATGATTTAAAGATGATACATGTGAGTGCTTGGCCAAGCCAGGACTGATTTGATTTGTTCAATCCGTCAGTCATCATGAATCGGAAATCGGGAAACAACAAATGGACAGAGAGAATGATTGATAATCCATGTCTCAGTCCATATGATATCTAGAATGGAGGAATATATGATCCTTTATCTAATGGACAAGTCATTAACAAAGGTCAGAGTTCATCGACAAGGTCAGAGTTCGACAGAAGCTTTTGAGAGCTACGATTGCTGATCGGTTCCTGAAGTCATACGCAATAATAGTTTTAGACTTATCCAAGTGGGAGACTGTTGGATTAATGTCTAAGTCCATAACTATAATTGGTAAGACTTGACCCGACCCGGCATGGTCCATTTGGGTTGCATGGCATCATGCATTTGGATAGACTATAATGAGAGAAATAACACTTAAGGTTGGTTAATATATTATAAGTTCTAATATATTAATAAGGTTATTTAATTAGTATTGATCAAGAATTAATTTGGAATTAATTAAGTGATCAAAAGGAGACTAATTAAGTATATGGGTTGATTGTGTAAATCATTCATTCTTATATATGTGGGCTTGTGATCCAATATTCCTTATGTTGGACTAAGTCCATGGGGTGACCCATGGATACTCCATGGAGGTTAAAATCCATGGAGCATAAGGAATGGGTAAAGTTATGAGTTACATGGTGTAACCCTAATAGCCACCATATAAAAGAATCCCATGGCTCAAGAAATCGTGACTAATGTGTGAGTGTGAGGGCTAGACGATTTCAAGGACTGTTCAAGTTTATCTCAAGTTATTCCAAGTGTATTTGGTGTTGTGTGAACCATTTGAGGTGTCACACTTGGCGCACTAGGCACTCAAGCTACATGAAGACATTCTACATCAAAGAGGTATGTATTCTATCTTGTTATATTTATTATTTTGTATGCTAGATTAGGATAATACCTTGGATGTTCATAATTATATGTATAATAGAGAAAACATAGATCCAAGGTATTTAGGGTTGCATGTACACTTAAGAGTGTTAGAATGCTCATAACCCAACAGTTAGTGGGAGCATGATAATTATTGTTAGTGTTGCAAGTTAGCAATGTTAATTATAGAAAACAAAAGTTTCAATTCGTGAGGCTGCAGGGATTGAAAAAGTTGTTTTGCTATAATTAAAGGAGAGGATATACTTCATTTCAGTTCTAAAGGCTTAGATTGAGACCTTAATCATCTTTAGTCAAGAATATATATATGAATTTCATGTTGGATTTGTTCAACTTAAGGAAATTCTATATATTGCGTTCTTAAAATTCGATTATGATTACGGCATCCCTCTTCATAGTCAAATTTTGAAAACATGGCAAATAAAAATATTGTAGCAAAAGACTGGTCTAGAATCATATCTTTATGTGAGACATCATGAATCGTGTACCATTTGCTTTGGGTACAGGATCGATTGCATGTGCTATAATATTTGTCATTTCTAAATTTTTCCAAATGCCCAGAGGCATTAAGAAGGGAAAAGGTCTAGAATTGGATATGACTAAAATGATTAAGCAATTGTCGAGGACAATCTGAGGTTTACCAAAGATTGGTTGCTCAGGGACAGTTGGAAGTATAGTGCTAATTTTGGAAGGATCATATTGACATATTCTGAAAAGAGGCGTCTCTTATTCAGAAGTGATAGTCAAAATGAAAATATGGAGTTGTCTCCATAGGTGGAAGTTATCTGTGTAAGATTAGAAAACTTAATGCAAGAAGCATGTCCAAAGCAATGTACTTTGAATATGTGACTTAGTTTCCATGGAGTTGATCTCCATTGGAATACCTTATAATGACTGTTGACAAGTCTTTGTGACTTTGTACATATTCACTACAGGAGGGTCAGTGCATATAAGTTTAAAATCTAAATAGATTTCGATAAATGATAGGAATTTGAAATTCTCACATTTTTCGATAAGGATTTGGGAGTGTGAAATTAGAATCATTGAAATTATGTTCAATTGGTTTATTTCACAAAGTAAGGATCATAGACAAACATAGAGTGCATACTTGGTGTATGGCAAAGCTATTGTTTAAGAAAAACATAGTGTACATGCTTGGAGCATGGGACAACTATTGTTTTAAATTCAAGTATAAAGTTGATAAAACCAAAACAATGAATAATGAGTAATCAGTATGGTGATAAATAAAAGTGTTTATTTATATTCATAGGGTTTGATACCATATTTGATTCATTTATTCTTGTGTTTCACTTTGCATGTTTTGACTTCCAGAATAACTAAGTCGCTCTTCCTGAATGATTAAGTTATTCAAACCATCCACAGTCGGTCATATGTTGGAAGTAGATATGAATCAAGACTGTCATGGGTTGGTTTGTAGAGGTCCAAGTTGGTGGACAAAGTGGTGCTACAACACTCATGAGTGCTCATAAGTTCTGAGTATTGGATTCAACCCGCGCTCATTTGAATCACTTCATGGATTTTATCACGAGTGATCATGAGACGATAATATCTTATATTCTTCAAACCTAGAGATATGAGTTGTTACTATGAGTTGGTTATACATTGATTGCACGAAAACGCATTGGTAACTTGATGTTATAAAACGTGCCTTTGTGTATGATTCAACAAGTAGTAGAACAAGCCATATGAGTCGAAGTTTATCCATTCCTTTTACCTTCGGGATAAAAGCGATATATGTGGGCCCCTCGATGATTTAAAGATGATACATGTGAGTGCTTGGCCAAGCCAGGACTGATTTGATTTGTTCAATCAGTCAGTCATCGTGAATCGGAAATCGGGAAACAACAAATGGACAGAGAGAATGATTGATAATCCATGTCTCAGTCCATATGATATCTAGAATGGAGGAATATATGATCCCTTAGCTAATGGACAAGTCATTGACAAAGGTCAGAGTTCATTGACAAGATCAGAGTTCGACAGCGGCTTTAAGAGCTACGATTGCCAATTGGTTTTTGAAGTCATACTCAATAATAGTTTTAGACTTATCCAAGTGGGAGACTGTTGGATTAATGTCTAAGTCCATAACTATATTTGGTATGTGATGGGTTTTGAGCATTCTAACACTTCCTAAGTGTACATGCAACCCTAATAACCTTGGATCTATGTTTGTCTAATAATCATGCAAAGTTGAATTCCAAGGTTATATTCCTATCTAGCATACATTGGGAACATTTTTAACTTGAATGAAAGATAGAATAACTTACCTTGTTGTTGATTATGATCCTTGAAACCTTGTGAGCCTAGTTTTGGGTTATGAGCATTCTAACACTCCTAAGTGTACATGCAACCCTAAATACCTTGGATCTATGTTTTCTCTATTATACATACAATTATGAACATCCAAGGTATTATCCTAATCTAGCATACAAAAATAATAAATATAACAAGATAAAATACATACCTCTTTGATGTAGAATGTCTTCATGAAGCTTGGGTGCCTAGTGGCCCAAGTGTGACACCTCAAATGGTTCACACAACACCAAATACACTTGGAATAACTTGAGAGAAACTTGAACACTCCTTGAAATCGTCTAGCCCTCACACTCACACATTAGTGTCCGATTTCTTGAGCCATGGGATTCTTTTATATGGTGGCTATTAGGGTTACACCATGTAACTCATAACTTTACCCATTCCTTATGCTCCATGGATTTTAACCTCCATGGAGTATCCATGGGTCACCCCATGGACTTAGTCCAACATAAGGAATCTTGGATCACAAGCCCACATATATAAGAATGAATGATTTACACAATCAACCCATATATTTAATTAGTCTCCTTTTGATCACTTAATTAATTCCAAATTAATTCTTGATCAATACTAATTAAATAACCTTATTACTATATTAGAACTTATAATATATTAACCAACCTTAAGTGTTATTTCCCTCATTATAGTCTATCCAAATGCATGATGCCATGCAACCCAAATGGACCATGCCGGGTTGGGTCAAGTCTTACCAATTATAGTTATGGACTTAGACATTAATCCAACAGTCTCCCACTTGGATAAGTCTAAAACTATTATTGCGTATGACTTCAGGAACCGATCAGCAATCGTAGCTCTCAAAAGCTTCTGTCGAACTCTGACCTTGTCGATGAACTCTGACCTATGTCAATGACTTGTCCATTAGCTAAGGGATCATATATTCCTCCATTCTAGATATCATATGGACTGAGACATGGATTATCAATCATTCTCTCTGTCCATTTGTTGTTTCCCGATTTCCGATTCATGATGACTGACTGATTGAACAAATCAAATCAGTCCTGGCTTGGCCAAGCACTCACATGTATCATCTTTAAATCATCGAGAGGCCCACATATATCGCTTTTATCCCGAAGGTAAAAGGAATGGATAAACTTCGACTCATATGGCTTGTTCTACTACTTGTTGAATCATACACAAAGGCACGTTTTATAACATCAAGTTACCAATGCGTTTTCGTGCAATCAATGTATAACCAACTCATAGTAACAACTCATATCTCTAGGTTTGAAGAATATAAGATATTATCGTCTCATGATCACTCGTGATAAAATCCATGAAGTGATTCAAATGAGCGCGGGTTGAATCCAATACTCAGAACTTATGAGCACTCATGAGTGTTGTAGCACCACTTTGTCCACCAACTTGGACCTCTACAAACCAACCCATGACAGTCTTGATTCATATCTACTTCCAACATATGACCGACTGTGGATGGTTTGAATAACTTAATCATTCAGGAAGAGCGACTTAGTTATTCTGGAAGTCAAAACATGCAAAGTGAAACACAAGAATAAATGAATCAAATATGGTATCAAACCCTATGAATATAAATAAACACTTTTATTTATCACCATACTGATTACTCATTATTCATTGTTTCGGTTTTATCAACTTTATACTTGAATTTAAAACAATAGTTGTCCCATGCTCCAAGCATGTACACTATGTTTTCTAAACACTAGTCATGTCATACACCAAGTATGCATACTATGTTTGTCTATGATCTTTACTTTGTAAAATAGATCAATTGAACATCACTCCAATGATCCTCTTTTCACAGTCCCAAATCCTTACTGCAAATGCAAGGATTCCAAATTCATGCCATTTACTGAAATCTGTTAGATTCTGAACTTATATGCATTGATCCTCTTAATGATTATGCACAAAGTCAGAAAGAGTTGACAACAATCATTACAGAGCATTCCAAAGGAGATCAGCTCCTTGGAAACATCCTTCTTTCATTAAGTTTCCTAATCTTACATAGATTGAATAATTTCTAACTTTGAAACATTTCCATATTCCATTTTGACTATCATTTCTGAACAAGAGTTGCCTCCTTACAGATTATGTCAATATGGTCCTTCCAGAATTAACATTATACTTCCAACTGTCCTTGAGCAACCAATCTTTGGTAAACCTTAGATTGTCCTCGACAATTGCTTAATCATTTTAGTCGTATCCAATTCTAGACCTTTTCCCTTCATAATGCCCCAGGCATTTGGAAAATTTTAGAAAGGATGAATATAGCACATGTAATCGATCCTATATCCGAAGCATACGGGACACGATTCATGATGTCTCACATAAAGACTAAACCAGTCTTGTGCTATAATATTTCCATTTCAATTTGCCAGGTTCTCAAAATTCATATTATGAAAAGGGATGACGTAATCATAATCGAATTTTAGAACGTAAATAATGGACCCATATATAGAATTTCCTTATGTTGAGCCATTCCAACATGAAATTCATATATATATATATATATCCTTCATTAAATACGATTAAAATCTCAATCTAAGCTTTTAGAATTGAAATGAAGTATAATTTCCTCTCCCTTAATTATAGCAAAACAACTTTTTCAACCCCTGCAACCTCACGAATTGAAACTTTTGTTTTCTCTAATTAACATTGCTAACTTGAAACCTTTGTCATAATTATCATGCTCCCACTAACATGATGATTATTAGCATAACACTTATGCTCCCACTAGCTTTGACATGTACTCAGAAATCAGCTGACTTTCTTACCAAAGTTCAGATTTCTGATACTAGATTGTTTTGATAAAACTTTATCAAAATCATACACCTCTCTTAGATAGCTCACATGTGTGTCTAAATAATTTTAGAACTATGAAAAGGGATGCCGTAATCATAGTCTCAATTGTTTAGACCTTTGCCACTTCTCACAAGTCCATGTTAGTGTGCCGGTAAACCACACACGCTCCACTAACGACTTTGAGAATGCAAATATCACAATTGCTATCTAGCTAAAATCTACTTAGTGAAAGTGTTTCCTCACCATCATTTTCATGAATCGGAGAGAAACCTTATGACACTTAGATTTAATAGTGTATGTGTTCTTATCCATGTGGATTTGTCAAAACCATAATCACAAGACAAAGTTAGTGACAAATCCAAACTCATATTGATTAAACTTGTGCAATCTTAAATTCTTTCCATTTGGCAGCTCAGGTGCCTGCCATTGCTGTTGAATATAGTGTCTAAGTCCATAACTTTATTTGGTATGTACTTGACCCGACCCGGCATGGTCCATTTGGGTTGAATGGCATTGCAATACTTGGATAGACTAAATGAGAGAATAAGGCACTTATGATTATTAATATATTATAAGTTCTAATATATTAATAATAGTATTAATTTGGTGATCAAAGTGAGACTAATTAAATATATAGGGTTGATTATGACAATCATCAATTCTTTTATGGTGGATTAATGATCCATGGTTTATGGGTTTGGTTATAACCATATGGAGCTCCATGGATAGTCCATGGGAGTTACAAACCCATGGGTCATGAGAAATCAAGAGTCATGGGTTTGGTTATTTGGTATGTACTTGACCCGACCCGGCATGGTCCATTTGGGTTGAATGGCATTGCAATACTTGGATAGACTAAATGAGAGAATAAGGCACTTATGATTATTAATATATTATAAGTTCTAATATATTAATAATAGTATTGTTTAATTAGTATTGGTCAAGTATTAATCTAGTATTAATTTGGTGATCAAAGTGAGACTAATTAAATATATAGGTTTGATTATGACAATCATCAATTCTTTTATGGTGGATTAATGATCGATGGTTTATGGGTTTGGTTATAACCATATGGAGCTCCATCGATAGTCCATGGGAGTTACAAACCCATGGCTCACAAAGTCTTGAAGGAATCCAAGCAACAACAAGGTATGTATTTCTACTAGTTTTATGTTCTATGTAATCCCCATGCCATGCTAGTTAGGAAATAACCTTGAAAAGAAATTTGCATGTATATAGAGAAAACATAGATTCAAGGTTATTAGGGTTGCATGTACACTTAGGAAGTGTTAGAATGCTCAAAAACCCATCAGTGGTATCAGAGCCTAGGATTGTTTTCTGTATACTTGATGCAAAACTGCTTGAAAATCGAAAATTCTTCACTCTGACGACTGGACTCGCCGAGTCCATGAACAAATTCATTCTACTCGGCGAGTAGAATAATGCACTCGGCGAGTAGGAGCGTGCTGGGCAGTTTTTTCGAGTTTTGTTGCTGGAAATGGATTAAGATCATTATCCCAATCTGTTTTGGACTTGTAAAATCTGTTTTTCAAAATGATAATGATTATGTTAACCCATTTTACATGGCTTTTATCAATTTTCAAGTATTGTATATAGTTATATGATTTCTTGAAATTGCTTGACATGAATTTGTGTTCATATGAGTTTTTAGAAGATCATAGGAATTATATGTAACCTCCATGTATGTTTAATTCATGATCTTAATGGCTATGATGGTGTCCATAACTTGTCCTCAAGTTATGGATAACCAAAAGTCACTTCTTTTGATTATGATTAAAGAACTAAAGAGGTTTCATAAAATGAAGAGTCTTCTTTTATGAACCATTAAAACTCATAAGTTACAAATTGAAGAGACTTGGAATAGTTTCAAATCTTGCCCTCAAGTTTTGGAATTTGAAAAGTCTTACACTCTAATAATTTAATTCCAAATTAAACCTTAGATTTTTAAAAAGTTTAAAAATCAACACTTATACTATTATTATAATTTTATTATATAGATATGTATAAGAATATGTCATTCTTACCGTTAGTAGGCCTCATTCACGAAGCCGGACTATAAGGGGGGTATAAGGTTGTTGCCTATAAAATGGTGACTTAATGGGTGTCCACTCTCACCCACCGCTTCCTTGATCGGTGGAGGGTCGTTAGCCGAACGGGTAGGATACGACTTTAAATACTTGTTAAAAGTATAATGAATTATAAAGTAACTATACATTATAAATTCCCAATCTTAGTTACTTTAGGAAAATGTGAAATTGGTGCTAGCCCATAAAATTACACTTTGCACCTTACCAAGTCGTTAGTGGAGCGTGTGTGGTTAACCGGCACACTAACATGGACTAGTAAGAGTGGCAAAGGGTAACTTGACCTTATTATAGATCGGTGGAGCGTGTGTGGTTAACCGGCACATCGATTAGGTAATATTGTTGAGGGTACCAAGTCAATTTGTATGGTTATTCACACCTTGTTTGTGATCCTCGGCATCCCAGTCACAAACTTGAGAGGGCACAATCGAGATTCAAACATGCCATTGAAAAGTTCAATGTATCTCAAAAGATCTAGGAGTTTCAAAACCAATAAAACCTAATAATAAAATATTTCGTTCTTATGGTGGAAATTGGTAAATCGTCATTTACCTACCTTCAAATATTTTATAGTATGGATTACGGCATCCCTCTTCCAACTATAAATAGTTTGTTGGATCCTAGCCTTAATATTTCATTTGGGTGAATTATTAAGGATTCCTAATCTAATGAAACTTGTCTTTCTTTCCTTTCAGATGTCTTCCAACAATGCTTCTGGCTCAAACCCAATAGGCTCCTTTTCCCTTATGAACTTGTGTGGTAAGGTCATCTTTGATGGATCCAATTTCAATGAGTGGATCAAAAACATCAGAATGATTACCCGCTATGAGGACAAAGAATATGTCCTCGATAGGGAGCTTAAGGTTGTGAGTGAAGCCACTGCTACTCCTGAAGAGTTTGCGGAGTTTGTTGCACATGAAAAGGATGCTACTAAAGTAGCATGCATCATGATAGCCACCATGACTCCTGAACTTCAAAAATCCTATGAAGATTTCTACCCCTATGAGATGCACCTGGATCTGATGGAAAGGTACCATCAGAGCGCGCGTCAGGAGAGGTATGAAATCATCTCCTCCATCATAACCGCAAGGATGAAGGATGGTGAACCCATCACCGGTCACTTGCAGAAGTTGTAAAGGTTCGTTGACCGGTTGCTGAAGCTGAATGTTGACTTTCCTGAGGAAATGGCGATTGACATCATTCTCCATTCCTTACCTCCAAGTTATGATCAGTTTCGTATGACTTATCATATGAGCAAGGAGGAAGTCACACTTAGAAAACTTCAAGGACTCTTAAGGACAGCTGAAAAAGGCCTTAAGGGTAAAGCGGTTGCTACTTCTACTCCTTCAACAGCCCCTGTTCTGGCTATTGGGCAGGGAAAGGGTAAGAAGAGGAAAAGCCCTTCGAAGGGTACCAAGGGTAAGACTCTTGATGGTTCCTCTTCAAGTGGGACAAAGAAAGGTCCCATTACTCCTTCTTCAAACCCAAAGGAAGCATAGTGCTTCTATTGCCAGGATAAGGGACACTTCAAGCGAAGCTGCCCTAAATATCTGCAAGATGTAAAGGATGGGAAGGTTAAACCCACCCATGCAGGTATTTACACAATATTGTCTAATAACTCATCTAATGCTAATTCTTGGGTGCTTGATACAGGTTGTGGTATTCACATTTGTACTGATTTGCAGGCACTAAGAAGAAGTGAGCAAGTGGAGCACGGGAAGATAAACTTAGTCATGGGCAACAGGAAAGCATCACCTGTTACCAAGATAGGAGTTTATTCTTTATTGCTTAATAATGGGTTAATGTTAGATTTGAATAAGTGTTGTTACTCGCCCGAAATGGCTAGTAATATTATTTCTTTTCATGGCTTGTACAAACAAGGTTTTTCATTTTCATTTGATAATAAAAATGGTGCTATTAATGTTTATTACAATGATGTATTTTACTTTAAAGCATTACCTTGTGATGGTGTATATGAAGCCGTGAATATTGTAGACAATCTAGGAAATAATGTGTTGTATATTGATTCTTTAGATAGCTTGGATAACGCATCCTTGTGGCATTGTCATCTTGGACATGTTAACAAGAAGCGCATAGGCCAACTCCAAAAGGCTGGAGTCTTGGAATCATTTGACCTCAAGTCAGATGATAGTTGCGAGTCTTGTTTACTTGGAAAAATGACAAAGTCACCCTTCACAGGTACTTGTGATAGGGGTGAAGGTTTGTTCGACCTTGTACACACGGATGTGTGTGGGCCCTTCAGAGTTGCTACAAGGGATGCTAATCGCTATTATGTGACTTTTACTGATGATTACAGTAGATATGGATATATTTACTTAATCAAGCATAAGTCAGAAACCTTTGAAAAGTTCAAAGATTTTAAGCAGGAAGTGGAGAATCAATTGGGCAGGAACATCAAGATGCTCCGATCCGATCGGGGAGGAGAGTATCTTAGCATTGAGTTCCTTGACTATCTTAAGGAATGTGGGATTGTCTCACAATTGACACCTCCCAGAACACCACAGTTGAATGGTGTAGCTGAGAGGCGCAATCGAACCTTGTTGGATATGGTTCGTTCCATGATGAGTCGAGCTTCGTTACCAATCTCTTTTTGGGGGTATGCCTTAGAGACTGCCGCCCATATCCTTAATCTAGTCCCTACTAAAAAGGTTGCCAAAACACCTCACGAGATGTGGACTGGGAAAGTTCCCAATTTGGACCACATCAAGATTTGGGGTTGTGAAGCTTTCGTGAGGCGTGAGACTCATGATAAGCTTAAACCTCGAAGTGAGAGGTGTAGTTTCATCGGCTACCCACAGAGATCCTTTGGTTACCTCTTCTACAGACCCAGTGATAATGTGGTTTTTGTAGCAAGAAGAGAAGTCTTTCGTGAGAGAGAATTCATAAGCCAAGGGGACAGTGGGAGGCAAATTGACCTTGAAGAGCTTCAAGAGTCAAGTGGTGAAGGAACCTCAAATGCTATCGACCAACCTGAGGAGGAAACTCCTGTTGATTCGATAGATGAGTCTGTACCTCCAAGACGTTCCACTAGGGTGAGGAACACACCTGATTTTTATTATGGTTATCACATCACCACTGAAGGTGATACATTTATTAGTGATAGTACACTAATATATTTGGATGAACCTAATAATTACAGGGAAGCCATGGCAGGCCCTGAGTCTGCTAAATGGAAGGAGGCTATGGACAGCGAGATTCAGTCCATGTATGACAATCAAGTTTGGAACTTGGTTGACAATGTACCAGGTCGTAAGACAGTTGAGTGCAAATGGATCTTCAAGAAGAAGACCAACATGGATGGAAAGGTACATACTTACAAAGCGCGACTGGTTGCGAAGGGCTTTACTCAAACTCCGGGAGTTGACTATGATGAGACCTTCTCACCAGTAGCGAAGATTAAGTCTATTAGAGTATTGTTAGCCATAGCTGCATTTCATGATTATGAAATATGGCAAATGGATGTCAAAACCACTTTCCTTAATGGAAAGTTGGCTGAGGATGTTTACATGGCTCAACCAGAGGGTTTTGTCGATACAAGATACCCTAATAGAGTGTGTAAGCTTGATAAATCCATTTATGGATTGAAACAAGCATCTCGCAGATGGAATCTTTGCTTTGATGAGAAAGTCAAAGAGTTTGGCTTTTCTAGGAGTGAGGATGAGTCTTGTGTGTATGTCAGGGCTAGTGGGAGCATAGTTAGCTTCTTGGTGTTGTATGTGGATGACATACTTCTCATAGGAAACGACATCCCAACCTTGTAGGAGGTTAAGTCCTGGCTTGGGAAGTGTTTCGCTATGAAGGACCTTGGGGAAGCTGCCTATATCCTAGGGATAAGGATATTGAGAGATAGGAGTAAGAGACTAATTGGACTTAGTCAAAGTACTTATGTGGATAAGGTACTGAAGAGGTTCAGTATGAAAGATTCCAAGAAAGGAGAATTACCAATCCAGAGTAATGCCAAGCTGAGTAAGACTCAGAGTCCGAGTACAGAAGCTGAGATAGCTGAAATGAGTCATTTACCATATGCTTCCGCTGTGGGCTCGATCATGTATGCTATGACTTGTACTCACCCTGATGTGGCCTTTGCTTTGAGCATGGTCAGTAGATATCAAGGGAATCCTGGCAAGGTACACTGGACAGCGGTAAAGAACATTCTCAAGTATCTGCGGAGGACTAAGGATTGGGTCCTTACCCACGGAGGCAGTGATGACTTAAGAGTGGAAGGATATAGCGATGCTAGCTTCCAGACTGATAGGGATAATTTCCGCTCTCAGTCAGGCTGGGTCTTTATCTTAAATGGAGGGGCAATTACTTGGAAAAGTTCCAAGCAGGAGACAGTAGCTGATTCTACTTGTGAATCAGAGTACATAGCAGCAAGTGAAGCAGCTAAGGAGGCGATATGGCTAAAGAACTTCATTGGAGACCTTGGAGTTGTACCAGCTATAAAGGAGCCAATGGAAATTTTATGTGACAGCGAAAGTGCGGTTGCTTTGGCTAAGGAACCAAGAGATCACGGGAGATCTAGGCACATTGACAGAAAATACCATTTCATCAGACATCGAATAGAAGAAGGACTCCTTGTGGCTAAGAGGGTATCATCAGATGAGAACCCGGCAGATCCCCTCACGAAGGGACTGAGCAGGGTTAAGCATTTACAGCATGCGAGGCGCATTGGGCTGAAGGATGATACTAGTTTCAATAATTAGATTCCTGAAACTTGTAAAATGTAATTGACATTTGATGATAAATAAAAGTTGTTATTTATTTATGAGTAAGGTGTTACTATCTTGTGTTGATTGTTTACTATGTTTCAATTTTGCATGTTTTTACTTCCAGAATAATTATGTTATTATTCAAACCATCCACAGTCAGTCAAACTTTGGAAGTAAGTATTGATTTAAGACTGTCATGAATTTGGCTTGTATGATTTGTCTAAAAGTGCTTTGGACAATGCAATGGTTGCTACAACATTCATGAGTACTCATAAGGGCTGAGTATTGGATCCAACTCACGCTCACTTGCATCACTTCATGGAATTTATCTCGAGTGATCGTGAGACGGTAATATCATATAAATCTTCAAACCTAGAGATATGAGTTGTTGACTATGAGTTGGTTATTCATTGATTGTACGAAAACGCATTGGTAACTCGATGTTATAATACGTGCCTTTGTGAGTAATTCAACAAGTAGTTAGTACAAGCATATCAGTCGAATTTTATCTGTTCCTTCTAGAAATAGAAGCGATATCTGGGCCCCTCGATGATTTGGTTTTCACCTATGTATCGGGCCCGGTCAGAACCTAATTGATGTGTTCAATTTAGTTCTATGTCGAAACAAATCAGAGATCGAGAAACAAATGCTGGACAATAAGTAAGAACATGTTCCATGTGTTTGTCCGGCTGATATCATGAGAAAGAGGATTATATGATCACTTATCTTAAATGGCGTATCATCATCATCTCAGTTCCGAGAGACTTTGAAAGAGCTACGATTGCTAGTCGGATTTTGAAGTCATATTTGCAAATATAGTTATTAGACTTATCCAAGTGGGAGACTGTTGGATATAGTGTCTAAGTCCATAACTTTATTTGGTATGTACTTGACCCGACCCGACATGGTCCATTTGGGTTGCATGGCATTGCAATACTTGGATAGACTAAATGAGAGAATAAGGCACTTATGATTATTAATATATTATAAGTTCTAATATATTAATAATAGTATTAATTTGGTGATCAAAGTGAGACTAATTAAATATATAGGGTTGATTATGACAATCATCAATTCTTTTATGGTGGATTAATGATCCATGGTTTATGGGTTTGGTTATAACCATATGGAGCTCCATGGATAGTCCATGGGAGTTACAAACCCATGGGTCATGAGAAATCAAGAGTCATGACAATTAAGGGCATTCATGTGTAAACCCTAATTGTGACAACACTATAAAAGGAACCCTATGGCTAGCAAAATCGTGACGAAGGTGACCTAGTGTTACTAGAGAGGGCATAACCGATTTTGAGTGCTAGAAGTATTCTCTCAAGTTATTCCAAGTCTTGTGGTGTTGTGTGAAGCATTTGAGGCACAACATTTGGGGTGCTAGGCTCACAAAGTCTTGAAGGAATCCAAGCAACAACAAGGTATGTATTTCTACTAGTTTTATGTTCTATGTAATCCCCATGCCATGCTAGTTAGGAAATAACCTTGAAAAGAAATTTGCATGTATATAGAGAAAACATAGATTCAAGGTTATTAGGGTTGCATGTACACTTAGGAAGTGTTAGAATGCTCAAAAACCCATCAATTGCTTCCAAGTAGTTGTGCAACCAATTGAGAACTCTCAGAACTCCTATGCAAAGCCAACTTGAATAGGCACAAAAATTTCAACACGATAGGTTATAAACCTCAAGTCATGTGCTAGTGAAGGACTTTAGGTTTTATTCTTGATTAAGTCTTGAAATTCTTTTTAGGATCTTTAAGACTCCCACTGTCCTCTTGACATATAAGACTATCTTGCCAAATATTCAAGAGATAGTGCGGATTCTTTATCAAGACAAACACTTCACACAATTGGCCTTAGTTGGTCTTTGTTTAATCCAAAACATCACAACTTACCAACTTCAAATATACAAGAGTAGGACACTTTTACTCTTACATTTGTCAAGTGTTATAAACCTTTCTTTAAGATATGTCACTCAACTTATAGTCTTGGAGTATGACTCTAAGACTTGTTTTGAAACGAAGTATGACTCACCTTCTTGATTTAACCATTTCAACAATTCATGACTCCTCTTCTTAGTCATAAGAATGCACTAAGATGTCCTTAGAAGACCAATTGTGATGTGGTTCTTTAATCATTAAGATGATCACAAAACATGATACTAAAGTACTCTCGCATCTTTTCAGATTTGAGAAACTTTTATCTGTCTGCCTAATTTGATTCTTCCCATTCGTTCTGCCATACATTGAGACTTTTCCAATGTTTCAGAATTATACTTAAACTTGTAAGTATAACCATATTTACTAAAATTTAGTAAATCATGACGAATAGTCTTAACGAGCTTTGTGGTGGACTTGACCAGTGCACAAGAATGTGTACTCGATCCCTTTAGTCCTTAACTTGACTCACACATCCATGTGAACAAGTCTTAATTTTCCAATGCTTGAAAGTTCTCATTCATCATACTATTCAATTTGCATGATTCCAAGTTTCTATCCAACTGAAGCCTTGGGAATGAGAATCTTTCCTTATTTGGTAAATTATGACACTACCACAAACGAAAGAATCAAGTCCATTTTTTTCAAATATTGCTATCAATGGAATCATATAAACAACCATTTTTCACAAATGCCACTTGTAAGGATATTTAAAATAAATATAAAATTAAAAACTTTTATTTTATTTCAAAACTTTGCGGAAAAAAACTTATCCTTATAGTGCAAATGCATATGGAAAAACTTGTTGTTATCTATTCCTAAGCAATATATCCTAACTCCTAAGTAACAGCTTCAAAATTCTGATGCGATCGAAATCCACCTACGCGATCAGAATCAGCATATACTTCCTTTAAGCTTTCTCTCTATTCTTTGGTTCTTAAAACATCAACATGTGACCCAGTCACATCATGTAATGAGGATCTTAGAATAGAAACTTAATAGAGTTAGATAATGGGCTCTACCTGAAGTAGAGTCAGACTTATTGACTTTAACATCCTTAGGTAAACTTGGCAGCTTTGCAATCAACGCCCCTTCCTTTGGCAAAATAAACATATGGACCCTTTGGTAATGAGACTATCTCAGACTTAGCCTTTCTCCTTACCATTTGGTCAACCGGGTTGACTATGGCCAATCCCTTTCCATTGGGAAGAGAATGCTTTTTCTGGATTTCCAGTGTCACCATTGTCACTGTCCATAAAGTTTTTGGGAAGTTGATCTTCTAATCAAAATTGCTTTACTATCGTTCCAAATCATTCATGATTCAGCAGCACCAAGCAAATAGATATGATCATTAAGGTTCATGCCATAGTCTATTTTATAGTAGTCCCAAAGGAACTCACTATGTGACTTAGAAAGTGATTGAACATCCAACTTTCTCAAGACTTTGACACCCAACTCTCCCGGCTTGTCAATATGTGACTACATCTCCAAGATGTGATCACACCTAGACCTTGCCTTGCCAATAGGGCTTGAGTGACCTTAAACTTTTTAGAAACTTGTGGGTTAGGGAGAATAATTGGAGGAGGTGAAAGAAGTATGATATCCATGGGACATCATCTTCATTTAGGAAAGCTTGTTTCAAGAGATTTGGGAAGATCATAAATGTCTAGACCAGACATCTTTTTGGGAGATATTCAAGATAGTTGATTTAAAGTCCTTAATATGACACCCAATATGAAATATTAAGGCTAGGACCCAACAAACTATTTTATAACTTATAAGAGGGATGCCGTAATCCAAGCTATAAAATATTTGAAGGTAGGTGAATGACGATTCACCAATTTCCACCATGAAAAATGAAATAATTTATTAGGTTTTAATTAGATTTGAAAGTCCTAGATCTTTGAGATTCATTGAACTGTTCAAAGGCATGTTTCAATCTCTAGTGTGCCCTTCAGGTTTTGTGACTGGGATGCCGAGGATCACAAAACAAGGTGTGAATAACCATGCAAATATACTTGGTACCCTTAATATTTACCCCTTAATCAGTGTGTCGGTTAACCACACACGCTCCACCGATACTACGATAAATATTAAGTTACCCTTTGCCTAACTTGTTAAGTCCAGGTTAGTGTGCCGGTTAACCACACACGCTCCACTAACGACTTAAGCAAAGTGCAAAGTGTAATTTCATGGGTTAGCACCAAATTCACATTTTCCTAAGTAACTAAGATTGGGTATTTATAAAAAGTTTAGTTACTTAGTATTTATCATTAATACTTTTAATGAAGGGAGAATTATAGTCCTTGTCCTACCCGTTCGGTTAACGACCCTCCACCAGTCAAGGAAGCGGTGGGTGAGAGTGGACACCCATTAAACTGCCATTTTATAGGCAGTAACGTTATACCCCCCTTATAGACCGGCTTCGTGAATGAGGCCTACTAACGGTAAGACTGACTTTACTCTTACACATATATATAAATATTATTAACTTATAATATTATAAAGTATAAGGGTTGAATTTTGACTTTTAAAATTCTAAAGGCTAACTTGGAATTAAAGTATTCATAAGTGAAAAATTTTCAAATTCCAAAACGTGAGGGCAAGTTTTGAAACTATTCAAAACTAATTAATTCCATAACTTATGAGTTTAAAGTAGTTTTAATTAAAAAAAAAACTTTTCAAGTTCCATAACTTGAGGACAAGTTATGGAAGACTTTAAACTAATTAATAAAAAAAATAACTTTTTTTATTGTAACTTATGGAACTAATTAAGGTTACACTTTTTTTTTAATTTAATGAAGAGACTCTTGAACCTCCATAACTTGAGGACAAGTTATGGAGTCATAAAACCATTTAATTAGAACTACACTCTTCATTTTGTAACCTTTGCCAACTTTTATGAGTTTTATGATTCTTAAATGTGACTTTTCATATAACTTGAGGACAAGTTACAAAAACACACTTTGGAATCAACTCTTAGATTAAAATGGATTGAAAACAACTATTTCACACAACTTTTCTATTAATCTAAGAACCTCATAAGAACAAGATAATTCAAATCATCAATCTTCAAGAAATTAGCATGAACATACAAACTAATACAAATCTTGAAATTATGACAATTATCTTAGAAATTGGATTAGCATGAACATTACCACATCAAAAACACGTTTATAAGTCCAAAAACATCTTAGGGTAATGTTCCTAGTCCAATTCCAGCCAAAACAATCGAATATATGCATCCAACTCGATTTTTCAGCTACTTTTGCAAGTATAACAAGAAAACAAGCCTAGGCTCTGATACCACTGTTGGGTTATGAGCATTCTAACACTCCTAAGTGTACATGCAACATTAAATACCTTGGATCTATGTTTTCTCTATTATACATACAATTATGAACATCCAAGGTATTATCCTAATCTAGCATACAAAAATAATAAATATAACAAGATAGAATACATACCTCTTTGATGTAGAATGTCTTCATAAAGCTTGAGTGCCTAGTGCCCCAAGTGTGACACCTCAAATGGTTCACACAACACCAAATACACTTGGAATAACTTGAGAGAAACTTGAACACTCCTTGAAATCGTCTAGCCCTCACACTCACACATTAGTGTCCGATTTCTTGAGCCATGGGATTCTTTTATATGGTGGCTATTAGGGTTACACCATGTAACTCATAACTTTACCCATTCCTTATGCTCCATGGATTTTAACCTCCATGGAGTATCCATGGGTCACCCCATGGACTTAGTCCAACATAAGGAGTCTTGGATCGCAAGCCCACATATATAAGAATGAATGATTTACACAATCAACCCATATATTTAATTAGTCTCCTTTTGATCACTTAATTAATTCCAAATTAATTCTTGATCAATACTAATTAAATAACCTTATTAATATATTAGAACTTATAATATATTAACCAACCTTAAGTGTTATTTCTCTCATTATAGTGTATCCAAATGCATGATGCCATGCAACCCAAATGGACCATGCCGGGTCGGGTCAAGTCTTACCAATTATAGTTATGGACTTAGACATTAATCCAACACCTAGCACCCCAAGTGTGATGCCTCAAATGCTTCACACAACACCAAATGCAAAGGAGTAAACTTTGAGAGAATCTTACACTTGCAAAATCAGCTATAGCCCTCTTGTTTCTTAGTGTAGCCTATTTTGGTGGAGAATGGGTTTCTTATATAGTGTTGACACATCTAGGGTTACACCATGTAAACCCTAATGTGTCATGACTCTTCATTTCCATGACCCATGGGTTTGTAACTCCCATGGAGCATCCATGGAGCATCCTATGGGTGGAACCCAACTTGATAATCCATGGAGCCTCTTAGCCCACTATATAAGATATGGAAGATTTACATAATCTACCCATATATTTAATTAGTTATCTTTTGATCACTTAATTAATTCTAAATTAATTCTTGATCAAACTAATTAAATAATATTATTAATATATTAGAACTTATAATATATTAATAAACCATAAGTGTTATTTCTCTTATTTTAGTTTATCCAATTGCATGGTGCCATGCAACCCAAATAGACCATGTCGGGTCGGGTCAAGTACATACCATAAATAGTTATGGACTTAAACACCTTATCCAACAGTCTCCCACTTGGATAAGTCTAATAACTATAACTGCAATACTTCAGGAACCGATCGGCAATCGTAGCTCTTTCAAGGTCTCTCGGAACTGAGAAGATGATGATACGCCATTTAAGATAAGTGATCATATAATCCTCTGTTCTAGATATCAGCCGGACAAATACATGGAACAATGTCTTACTTATTGTCCAGCAGTTTGTTTCCCGATTTCCGATTTGTTTGACAAAGAACTTAATTGAACACATCAACTTAGTTCTGACCGGGCCCGGTACATAGGTCAAAACAAAATCATCGAGGAGCCCAGATATCAGCTTCTAATCCAAGAAGGAACAGATAAACTTCTACTCATATGTTTGTTCTACCATTCATTGAATTATACACAAAAGCACGTTTTATAACATCGAGTTACCAATGCGTTAACGTACATTCAATGCATAACCAACTCATAAGTAACAAATCATATCTCTAGGTTTGAAGACTTATATGATATTACCGTCTCACGATCACTCGAGATAAATTCCATGAAGTGATTCCAGTGAGCGTGGGTTGAGTCCAATGCTCAGAACTTATGAGCACTCATGAGTGTTGTAGCCATGTCCAACAACTTAGACCTCTGCAACCAATCATGACAGTCTTGATTCATACCTACTTCCGACATATGACCGACTGTGGAGGTTCGAATAATATGATATACCAAACATAATTATTCTGGAAGTCAAAACATGCAAAAGAAATATAGTAAACGATCGACAAGAGATAGCAACACTTTACTCATAAATAAAACACCTTTTATTCATCATCTAATGTCAATTACACTTTACAAATTTCAAGGTTATCTAACTACTAAATCTAATATCATCCTTCAGCCCTATGCTCCGAGCATGCTGGAGATGCTTAACCCGAGTCAGTCCCTTCGTGAGGGGATCTGCTGGATTCTCATCCGATGATACCCTCTTTGCCACGAGGAGTCCTTCTTCTATTCGATGTCTGATGAAATGGTATTTTCTGTCGATGTGTATGGATCTCCCGTGATCCCTTGGTTCCTTGGCTAAGGCAACTGCACTTTCACTATCACAGAAAATTTCCATTGGCTCTTTAATAGCTGGTACAACTCCAAGGTCTCTAATGAAGTTCTTCAGCCATATCGCCTCCTTTGCTGCCTCGCAAGCTGCTATATACTCTGATTCGCAAGTTGAATCAGCCACTATCTCTAGCTTGGAACTCTTCCAAGAAATTGCTCCTCCATTTAAGGTAAAGACCCAGCCTAACTGAGAGCGAAAATTATCCCTATCAGTCTGAAAGCTAGCATCACTATACCCTACAACTCTCAAGTCTTCACTCCCACCGAGGGTAAGGACCCAGTCCTTAGTCCTTCGTAGGTACTTGAGGATAATCTTTACCGCAGTCCAGTGTGCCTTGCCATGGTTCCCCTGATACCTGCTAACCATGCTCAAAGAAAAGGCTACATCAGGTCGAGTACACGTCATAGCATACATGATCGATCCTACAGCCGAAGCATAAGGTATTCGACTCATTTCTGCTATCTCAGCCTCAGTACTAGGGCTTTGTGTCTTACTCAATCTGGCGTTACTCTGGATGGGTAACTCTCATTTCTTGGAGTCCTGCATGCCGAATCTCTTCAACACCTTATCCAAGTAAGTACTCTTACTAAGTCCAATTAGTCTTTTACTCCGGTCTCTCAAGATCCTTATCCCTAGAATATAGGCAGCTTCTCCTAGGTCCTTCATAGAGAAACACTTCCCAAGCCTGGACTTAACTTCCTGCAGAGTTGGGATGTCATTTCCTATGAGTAGTACGTTATCCACATACAATACCAAAAAGCTAACTATATCCCCACTAGCCTTGACATATACACAAGATTCATCTTCACTCCTAGAAAAGCCAAATTCCTTGACATTCTCATCAAAGCAAAGATTCCATCTGCGAGGTGCTTGCTTTAATCCATAAATGGATTTCTCAAGCTTACACACTCTATTAGGGTACTCTGTGTTGACAAAACCCTCTGGCTGACTCATGTAAACATCCTCAGCCAACTCTCCATTAAGGAAAGCGGTTTTGACATCCATTTGCCACATTTCATAGTCATGAAATGCGGCCATAGCTAACAGAACCCTAATAGACTTAATCTTGGCCACTGGAGAAAACGTCTCATCATAATCAACTCCCGGAGTTTGTGAGAAACCCTTTGCAACCAGTCGTGCCTTATAACTGTGTACATTACCATCCATGTCGGTCTTCTTCTTGAAGATCCATTTGCACCCTACAGTCTTACGACCTGGTACATTCTCAACCAAGTTCCAAACTTGATTGTCATACATGGACTGTATCTCGCTGTCCATTGCCTCTTTCCACTTGGCTGACTCAGGGCCTGCCATGGCTTCCGCGTAACTGTTAGGTTCATCCAGACCTATCAGTGTCTCATCACTGATAAGTGTATCACCTTCCGCAGTAATATGGAATCCATAGTAATGCTCAGGTGCATTCCTAACCCTTGTGGAACGCCTCAGAGGTACAGACTTGTCAATTGGCTCAACAGAAGTTTCCTCCTCAAGTTGAGTGCTAGGGTTTGAAGTTCCTTCACCACTTGACTCTTGAATTTCTTCAAGGTCAACTTGCCTCCCACTGTCTCCTTGGCTTATGAACTCTCTCTCTCGAAAGAAAGCCCTCCTAGCTACAAAGACCACATTCTCACTAGGTCTGTAGAAGAGGTAACCACAGGATTTCTGTGGGTAGCCGATGAAAATACACCTCTCACTTCGAGGTTCGAGCTTATCATGAGTCTCGCGTCTCACGAAAGCCTCGCAACCCCAAATCTTAATGTGGTCTAGTTTGGATACTTTACCAGTCCACATCTCATGAGGAGTTTTGGCAACTTTCTTTGTGGGAACTAGATTAAGGATATGGGCGGCAGTCTCTAAGGCATACCCCCAAAATGAGATTGGTAGCGAAGCTCGACTCATCATGGAACGAACCATATCCAACAAGGTTCGATTACGCCTCTCAGCTACACTATTCAACTGTGGTGTCCTGGGAGGTGTCAATTGTGAGACAATCCCACATTCCCTAAGATAGTCGAGGAACTCTAAACTAAGATACTCACCACCTCGATCGGATTGAAGCATCTTAATGTTCCTGCCCAATTAATTCTCGACTTCCTGTTTAAACTCTTTAAACCTCTCAAAAGTCTCTGACTTATGCTTGATTAAGTAGACATATCCATATCTACTGTAATCATCAGTAAAAGTCAAATAATAACGATTAGCATCCCTTGTGGCATGTTTGAAGGGCCCACACACATCCGTGTGTATAAGATCCAACAAACCTTCACCCTCTCACAAGAACCTGTGAAGGGTGACTTTGTCATTTTTCCAAGTAAGCATGATTCGCAACTATCATCTGACTTTAGGTCAAATGACTCCAATACTCCATCCTTTTGGAGTTGGCCTATGCGTTTCTTGCTTATATGTCCAAGACGACCATGCCATAATGATGCTTTATCCAAGTTATTATCACTAACAGAATCAATACACAATACATTATTTCATAAGTTATCAACCACAGATACAGTTTCATACACACCATCACAAGGTAATGCTTTAAAATAAAGAACATTATTAAAGAAAGCATTAATCGAACCAACTTCATTATCAAATGAAAAGGGGAAACCTTGTTTATACAATGCATGAAAGGAAAT
The DNA here is from genome assembly GCF_052849685.1 of Lactuca virosa. Taxonomy (NCBI): domain Eukaryota; kingdom Viridiplantae; phylum Streptophyta; class Magnoliopsida; order Asterales; family Asteraceae; genus Lactuca; species Lactuca virosa. The sequence goes on along the minus strand of NC_136426.1, from coordinate 60,251,745 downwards.
AATATTTCTTGCCATTTCTGGCGAATAACAACATTTATTCAAATCTAACCTAAACCCACTACTTAGCGATAAAGTATAAACTCCAATCTTGGTGACAGGTAAAGCTTTCCTATTCCCCATGATTAAGTTTATTCTTCCATGCTCCACATTCTCACTTCTTCTTAGTCCCTGCAAATCAGAACAGATATGAATACCACAACCGGTATCAAGGACCCAAGAGTTAGAATGGAGTGAGTTATTAGATAAGATAGTGTAAATACCTGCATGGTTGGGTTTAACTTTCCCATCCTTCACATCTTGCTGGTACTTTGGGCACTTCCGCTTCCAATGTGACTTTTCATGGCAATAGAAGCATTCAGCCTCTTTAGGTTCAGAAGAAGGAGTGACAAAACCTTTCTTGGTTCCGCTTGAAGAAGAGCCATCAAGGTTCCTAGCCTTGGTACCCTTCGAAGAGCTCTTCTTCTTCTTCCCTCTACCTTTCCCGATTGCCAAAACTGGGGCGGAGTTTGGAGTAGGAGTGTTAACAACCGACTTACCCTTAAGACCTGTTTCTGCGGTCTTGAGGAGTCCCTGAAGTTTGCTGAGTCTGACCTCTTCCTTATTCATGTGATATGTCATGCGGAATTGATCATAGCACGATGGTAAGGAGTGCAAAATGATATCTATTGCAAGCTCCTCAGGGAAGTTCACATTAAGCTTCAACAACCGATCCACATACCTTTGCATTTTCTGCATGTGGCTCGTGACGGATTCCCTGTCCTTCATCATGGTTGTTATGATAGAGCTTATGATTTCATACCTCTCTTGTCGTGCACTTTGATGGTATCTTTCCATCAGATCTTGGTGCATTTCAAAAGGGTAGAAGTCCTCATAGGACTTTTGGAGTTCCGCTGTCATGGTGGCCAACATGATGCATGCCACTTTTGTAGCATCCCTTTCATGTGCCCGGAAGTCAGCGATCTCCTGGGGAGTTGCAGTGGTCTCATCAATCTCCTTAAGCTCCTTGTCAAGGACATATTCTTTGTCCTCGTAGCGGGTAATCATCCTGATGTTTCTGATCCATTCATTGAAGTTGGATCCATCAAAAGTGACTTTCCCACACAAGTTCATAAGGGTAAAGGAGCCATTAGGATTAGAGCCAGAAGCAGCATTGTTTGAAGACATCTGAAAGAAGAGAACAAGATTAGTTTAGATATTAAGAGAGTCCTTAATAAAACACCCAAATGTAATATTAAGGCTAGGATCCAATCACAATATATTATAACTTAGAAGAGGTATGCCGTAATCCAAGCTATAACATATTTGAAAGGTAGGTGAATGACGATTCACCAATTTCCACCATGAAAAACGAAATGTAAATATTAGGTTTTTAATTGGTTCTTAGAAATTCCTAGATTCTTTTGAGATTCAATGAACTTTTCAAAGGCATGTTTCAATCTCGAGTGTGCCCTCCAAGTTTTGTGACTGGGATACCGAGGATCACAAAACGAGGTGTGAAGTAACCATGCAAATCACTTGGTACCCTCAAGGTTTATCACTCAATCGATGTGCCGGTAAACCACACACGCTCCACCGATGCCGTGGTAAACCTTAAGTCACCCTTTACCTACCTTGTTAAGTCCAAGTTAGTGTGTCGGTTAACCACACACGCTCCACCAACGACTTAAACAAAGTGTAATTTCATGGATCAGCACCTTATTCACATTTTCCTAAAGTAACTAAGATTGGAAATTTAATAAAAGCATTTAGTTACTTTATAATATTCATCATACTTTTAATGAGAATTTATAAGTCCTTGTCTTACCCGTTCGGCTAACGACCCTCCACCGATCAAGGAAGCGGTGGGTGACAGTGGACACCCATTACGTTGCCATTTTATAGGCAACAACCTTATACCCCCCTTATAGACCGGCTTCGTGAATGAGGCTTACTAGCGGTAAGACGACTTAACGTTATACATATATATATATATATATATATATATATATATATATATATATATATATATATATATATATATATATATATATATATATATATATATATATATATATATATATATATATTAGTAACTTATAATATTATAAAGTATAAGGGTTTAATTTTAACTTTTAAAATTCTAAGGGTTGGAACTAAAGTTTTAATCAAGACTTTACATGTTCCAAAACCTGAGGGCAAGTTTTGTAAACTTCCAAAACTTTTCATTTCTTATAACTTATGAATTAATTGAATAATAAAAATGAAGACACTTCATTTTTATAACTCTTGTGTTCTTTTAATGGCTTTAATAAAAGTGAGACTTTTGGTTTTCCATAACTTGAGGACAAGTTATGGACTCCATTAAAACACATTATGATCATGAATTAAACTACCATGAAGGTTACAAACAATTCCTATGATCATCTAATCTTCATAAGTTCAAGAACGTGAATATGAACACTTTCAAGAATCAAAAATTACACTTAAAAAAAAACTTGTAATTTTAATAATTGCCATTGTAAATGGATTAGCATAAACATTACACCATCTAAAACAAGCTTTAAAACATCAAAACAGTTTAGGGTAATGTTTCTAGTCCATTTTCAACAACAAATGTGCAAACTTTCATACGAGCAGAAAACAGAAAACGATTTTTTTTCAAGCTGTTTGCACACAAAAAAAACAACAAACGAACCTAGGCTCTAATACCACTGATGGGTTTTGAGCATTCTAACACTTCCTAAGTGTACATGCAACCCTAATAACCTTGGATCTATGTTTGTCTAATAATCATGCAAAGTTGAATTCCAAGGTTATATTCCTATCTAGCATACATGGGGAACATTTTTAACTTGAATGAAAGATATAATTGTTGGATTAGGTGTCTAAGCCCATAACTATAATTGGTATGTACTTGAATTGATAGAAGCACAGTCCTTTTGGGTTGCCCTCAACCTAGCAACTGGACAAGGAAATTATGAAAGGAGAGATATTAATTTATAAGATTAATGAATTAATATAAATGATTTATTAATATGTTAAAAGATTAATATATTAATTAGAAATCATTATGTTTAATTAATAGTTAACCAGAAATTAATCAGAATTAATTTTGGGGTTAAAAGAGTTAATTATAAAGTGCAGGGACTAGTTTGTAATTAACTAATAGTTGAGTGGAAGGTTCCAGAACCCCCTTGGAAGGAGGTGGACGAAATTCTTAGGGGAAACCCTAGAGATTTCGTCCAAGGGGTCCAAATAAGGCCTTTGGATCTTGCTTAGGCCCTAAGCAAAGGATAACTAGGGTTTTCCCTAAACCCTAGATCCCTCAGCTATTTAAGGAGCCTCCTGGCTCACATTCGAGGTCACTGATTTCTTTGGAAGAAACCCTAAGGCCGAAATTGCATACTCTCTCCATCCTCTCTCCTCCAAGTTTCCTTCTTGCTAGTTCTTGGGTGTGATTCCATTAGAGGCATTACATTTGTGGTGCTAAGCTTCCAAGAAGATCAAGATCAAGATCAAGAGGATTATCAATTGTTTGCTATAACAATTGAAAGGTATGTAACTCCTAAACCCTAGTTTGTTAATTTCGAAATTAGCCTCTCTCCTCTAGGGTTCTTGTTTTGCAATTCAAAGTTATATGTTCAATAGTTAAAACATAGATCCAAAGTAGGTTGCATGTGAACTTAGGAATTGTTTTCTAGTTTATTTGTTTTACCTAAAACCCATCAGTGGTATCAGAGCCATTGTTTGTTTTAAATTGAATTGCTATAATTGTTGAATTGCAAATTAGGGTTTATAGCTATTAAACCCTTAAGGCCAAATTTTCAATTTCTAGGGTTTTGGATAAAAGGGTTTTTTCGAAAACCCTAGCCTCCAAAGAACCCTTAATCGAAATTAGGGTTAGGGTTTTGAAAACCCTAGCCTCCTCCCTTATAAATTTCGAAATTGCTAGAAGTTTTAGGGTTTCTCGTTTTGGATAATTGTTACTTAATTAGATTAATTGGATAATTATCCTTACCCTATTTTTCAAAATTTAGAGGGATAAGGATTAGGATTAAATTAATTGATTAATTTAATTAGATAATCCTTACAAGATTTAATAATTTGATTAATAGTTAATTAAAAGATAAATATTAAATCTAGTTAATTGGTTTATTTAAATTTAAATTTAATAGTTTGAATTTCGAAATTTATATAAACCCTCGAAGTTTTAAAATGTTTTAAAACACACCCTATATATGTATTATGATTAAAAGTTTAATATTATATATGTATAAGAATATGGTCAGTCAAATCGCTAGTATGCCTCATTCACGAAGCTAATCTATAAGGGGGGTATAAGAAAACTGCCTATAAAATGGTAGTTGAATGGGTGTCCACTCTCACCCACCGCTTGCTTGATTAGTGGAGGGTCGTTAGCAGAACGGATTTGATAGGACAACTACTTCTCATTAAAAGTATAATGACATTAAAGAAAGTACTAGAACATTATTTTTAAAATACCAACTCTAGTTACTTTAGGAAAAATGTGAAAAGTATGCTAATCCATGAAATTGCACATTATGCTTTATTGGTCGTTAGTGGAGCGTGTGTGGTTAACCAGCACACTAAAGGGCACTAATAAAGAGTAGTAATGGGTATCTCATAATTGTCATTTTGATGGAGCGTGTGTGGTTTACCAGCATATCAATAGTTAATGATAAAGACAATGAGGTTACCAAGCACATTTGCATGGTTATTCACATCTTGTTTGTGATCCTCGGCATCCCAGTCACAAATAGAAGAGCATAATCTGAGATTAAAACATGCCATTGAATAGTTTCAATGTATCTCAAAAGAATTAGGAATTTCACTTCGTTTGTTTCGTCTAATGGTGGAATTGGTGAATCGTCATTCACCTACCTTTATGAAATTTACACTTGGATCTCGGCATCCCATTTCTAAGTTGTGAATCTTCATAGTTGGATCCTAACCTTGATATTTTATCTTTGGGTTATTATATTGAGGTATCTTGAAATCTAACTAAAACTTTCTTTCTTTTCAGATGTCTACTCATGGAAACACTTCTACTTCATCCTCCTCTAACCAGAACTTCTTTTTGCTCAATATCTGCTCCAAAGTTGTTATGGATGGCTCAAACTATAACGATTGGATGCGCAACATCAAGATGGCTCTTCGTTTTGAGAACAAAGAATATGTTCTTGAAAAGGAGCTCAAAGAGCTTGATGAGTCTGAAGCTACTCCTGAAGATCTTGCTGCCTACAAGAAACATTACGATGATGCAACCAAAATGGCGTGCATCATGGTGGCAACCATGTCCCCAGAACTGCAGAGGTACTATGAGAACTACTGGCCTTTTGAGATGAACAAGGACCTTATGGAAAAGTACCATAAGCGAGCTCGTCAAGAAAAGTTTGAAGTAGTCAAGTCACTCATGGCTTACAAGATGAAAGAAGGGGAATCAGTTGTGTCACATGTGCAAAGAATGCAACGCTACATAGAGCGTTTGGTCAAGCTCAACATTCACTTTGATGAGGAATTTGCCATTGACATGGTCTTGAACTCACTACCTGATTGTTATGGTCAGTTTATTCTAACTTACCAATTGAACAATACTGAGCAGACCTTGGCCCAATTGCACAACTTGTTGCAGACAGCTGAGGCAGGAATGAAGGGTAAAAGTATACCCTCCACGCCTACAAGTGCCCCTGTGTTGGCTATTGGACAGGGAAAGGGGAAAAAGAGGAAAGGTCCTCCCAAGCAAAACTGGAAGAGCAAGGCTCAAGCTGGGTCGTCTAGTAATGGCCCAAAGGCTAAGCCCAATGGTTCCACTCCCCATGTTTCTGATCCAAAAGAGGCCGTTTGCTTTTACTGCAATCAAAAGGGGCATTGGAAGAGATCTTGCCCACAATATCTGCAAGATATCAAGGATGGCAAAGTGAAGCCATCTTCGGCAGGTATTTACACTATTTCTGCTAATAACTCATTATCTTCTCGTTCATGGGTCCTTGATACAGGATGTGGTTTTCATATCTGTTCTGATTTGCAGGGACTAAAGGAAAGTGAGGAGATAGAGCGAGGAAGGATAAACTTGATCATGGGAAACAGAAAGTCTTCACCAGTGACCAAGATCGGAGTTTATCAGCTTCTGCTTAGCAATGATGTTAGATTAGATTTAATAAATTGTTGCTATTCGTCTAAGATGACGAGAAACATTATTTCATTTCATGCATTGTTCAGACAAGGTTTCAAATATTCTTTTAATGATTTGAATGGTTCAATTTCTGTTTATAAGAATGGTGTTTTTATGTTTGAAGCTTTACCTTGTGATGGTGTGTATGAAACAGTGACTTGTGTTGATAGCTTAGGAAATAGTGTACTTAATATTGACTTGTCTAATAGTGTAGACAAGGCATGCTTGTGGCATTGTCGTCTTGGACACATTAACAAGAAACGCATAGCCCAACTCCAAAAGGATGGAGTGTTGGAATCATTTGACCTAAAATCAGATGATATGTGTGAATCTTGTGTTTTGGGAAAGATGAAAAAATCACCATTCACAGGGTCTTGTGAAAGAGGTGAAGGTCTGTTGGATCTCATACACACAGATGTGTGTGGGCCCTTCAGATCAACTACAAGAGATGCTAATCGATTCTATGTGACTTTCACTGATGATTATAGCAGATATGGATATATCTACTTGATCAAGCATAAGTCAGAAACTTTTGAAAAGTTCAAAGAGTTTAAGCATGAAGTCGAAAATCAATTGGGCAGAAATATAAAGATACTTAGATCTGATAGAGGCGGGGAGTATCTTAGTATCGAGTTTAACGACTATCTGAAAGAATGTGGGATAGTCCCACAATTGAATCCTCCTAGGACACCACAGTTAAATGGTGTAGCTGAGAGGCGTAATCGAACCTTGTTAGACATGGTTCGTTCTATGATGAGTCGGGCTTCGCTTCCTATTCACTTCTGGGGGTATGCCTTAGAGACAGCCGCCCACATCCTCAATCTTGTCCCTACAAAGAAGGTTGCCAAAACACCTCACGAAATGTGGACGGGGAAAGTTCCCTCGTTGGCACATATTAAAGCCCGGGGTTGTGAAGCTTTCGTAAGACGAGAGACTCATGACAAGCTAGCAGCTAGAAGTGACACTAGGAACCTTAGATGACACTAGCACTCAACCAGAGGAAACAGTTCCTGTTGAACCAATTGATAACTCATTACCTCTTAGAAGATCCACTAGGGTGAGTGTGCCACCTGAGTTGTATGGTTTTCATATTACTTCAGATGGTGACACATTCATAAGTGACAGAACACTGGTAAACTTAGATGAACCAGTCACTTATAAGGAAGCAATGGCAGGCCCAGAGGCTTCCAAGTGGAAAGAGGCAATGGACAGCGAGATTAAGTCCATGTATGACAACCAAGTTTGGAATTTGGTTGATAGTGCACCAGGTTGTAAGACAGTTGGGTGCAAATGGATCTTCAAGAAGAAGACAGACATGGATGGAAATGTGCACACAGTCAAGGCTCAACTAGTTGCAAAAGGTTTCACTCAAACCCCAGGGGTTGACTATGATGAGACCTTCTCGCCAGTGGCTAAGATTAAATCTATTAGGATATTGCTCGCCATAGCTGCCTTTCATGATTATGAAATCTGGCAGATGGATGTCAAAACTGCTTTCCTTAATGGGAAGTTGGCTGAAGATGTTTACATGAGTCAGCCAGAGGGTTTTGTTGATGCAAAGTTCCCCAATAGAGTGTGCAAGCTTGAGAAATCCATTTATGGATTGAAACAAGCATCTCGCAGTTGGAATCTTTGCTTCCATGAGAAAGTCAAAGAGTTTGGTTTCTCTAGAAGTGAAGATGAGTTATGTGTGTATATCAAGGCTAGTGGGAGTATAGTAACTTTTCTGGTGTTGTATGTCGATGACATATTACTCATTGGTAACGACGTTCCAACCTTGAAAGAAGTTAAGTCTTGGCTTGGAAAGTGTTTTGCCATGAAAGACCTTGGAGAAGCTGCCTATATTCTTGGGATTAGAATATTGAGAGATAGAAAGAAGAGACTAATTGGACTTAGTCAGAGCACATACTTGGATAAGGTACTAAAGAGGTTTAGTATGGAAAATTCCAAGAAGGGAGAGCTACCTATCCAGAGCAATACCAAATTGAGTAAGACTCAATGCCCGAGTACAGATGTTGAAATAGATGACATGAGTCGTGTACCTTATGCTTCCGCTGTCGGATCGATCATGTACGCTATGACATGTACTCGCCCTGATGTGGCATTTTCTTTGAGCATGGTCAGTCGCTATTAGGGAAACCCAGGTAGAGCTCATTGGATAGCAGTTAAGAATATACTCAAGTATTTGCGAAGGACAAAGGACTGGGTCCTTGTGCTTGGTGGCAGTGATACTTTGAGAGTAGATGGTTACAGTGATGCCAGCTTTCAGACGGATAGAGATAACTTCCGTTCTCAGTCGGGCTGGGTGTTTTTACTGAATGGAGGAGCAGTTACTTGGAAGAGTTCCAAGCAAAATACGGTGGCTGATTCTACTTGTGAATCAGAGTACATAGCAGCAAGTGAAGCGTCGAAAGAATCAGCTTGGTTGAGGAACTTCATCGGGGATCTCGGAGTTGTTCCAACCATCCAGGAGCCTATGGAACTATTCTGCGATAATGAAGGAGCGGTTGCCTTGACAAAGGAACCGAGAGATCATGGTAAGACTAGACATATCGACAGAAAGTACCATTTCATCAGACATAGAGTTGAAGAAGGCCATCTTATAGTAAAGAGGGTGTCATCTGAAGATAACCCAGCAGATCCCCTCACAAAGGGTCTGAGTAGGGCTAAGCATATTCAGCATGCTCGGAGCATAGGACTGAAAGATGATATTAGTTTTAGTAGTTAGATTAGTTTTATTCTGAAACTTGTAACAAAGTAAATGTAATTGACTTTTGGTGATTAAATAATAAAGTATTATTTATAAGTTTGGTTTCTGCCTTTTGTCAATTGTTTATTATTGTGTTTCATTTTTGCATGTTTTACTTCCCGAATAATAAGATTATTCAAACTCCACAGTCACTCATACTTTTGGAAGTAAGTAGTGAATTAAGACTGTCATGATCTGGATTGTAGATTGTCTAAGGATAGACATGGCAATAGAATTGCTGCAACGTTCATGAGTACTCAGAAATTGAGATTTGAGTAGTGGATAAACCCTCGCTCAGAGTATCACTTCATGGAATTCATCACGAGTAATACTGAGACGATAATATCTTATAATCTTGAAACGAAGATATATGAGTTGCAATTTACAAGTCGGTCATGCATTGGTGATACGAAAACGCATCAGTAACTTGGTGTCATAAAACGTATTGTCATGTATAATTTGATGAGTAAAAGATACAAGCATATGAGTCAACGTTTATTCGTCCTTTTGCCCTAATAGAAAAAGCGATATCTGTGGGCCCCTCGATGATTTGGTGTTGACTTATGTGCTGGGCCCAGCCAGGACTAGATTGATGTGTTCGATTAGAAGTCCTACATCATCACAAATCAGAAATCGGGAAACATAGATTCTGGACAAAGAGATTGATTACATTCCATGTCTTATGTCTAGGGATATCTAGCAGAACGAAGGATTATATGATCACTTATCTTAGGACACGTAACTGACTGGGTCAGAGTTCGGCAGCAGCTTTTTGAAAGCTACAATTTGCTGGTCAAATTTAGAAGGCATACTAGCAATTATAGTTACAGACTTATCCAAGTGGGAGACTGTTGGATTAGGTGTCTAAGCCCATAACTATAATTGGTATGTACTTGAATTGATAGCAGCATAGTCCTTTTGGGTTGCCCTCAACCTAGCAACTGGACATGGAAATTATGAAAGGAGATATATTAATTTATAAGATTAATGAATTAATATAAATGATTTATTAATATGTTAAAAGATTAATATATTAATTAGAAATCATTATGTTTAATTAATAGTTAACCAGAAATTAATCAGAATTAATTTTGGGGTTAAAAGAATTAATTATAAAGTGCAGGGACTAGTTTGCAATTAACTAATAGTTGAGTGGAAGGTTCCAGAACCCCCTTGGAAGGAGGTGGACGAAATTCTTAGGGGAAACCCTAGAGATTTCGTCCAAGGGGTCCAAATAAGGCCTTTGGATCTTGCTTAGGCCCTAAGCAAAGGATAACTAGGGTTTTCCCTAAACCCTAGATCCCTCAGCTATTTAAGGAGCCTCCTGGCCCACATTTGAGGTCACTGATTTCTTTGGAAGAAACCCTAAGGCTGAAATTACATACTCTCTCCATCGTCTCTCCTCCAAGTTTCCTTCTTGCTAGTTCTTGGGTGTGATTCCATTAGAGGCATTACATTTGTGGTGCTAAGCTTCCAAGAAGATCAAGATCAAGATCAAGAGGATTATCAATTGTTTGCTATAACAATTGAAAGGTATGTAACTCCTAAACCCTAGTTTGTTAATTTTGAAATTAGCCTCTCTCCTCTAGGGTTCTTGTTTTGCAATTCAAAGTTATATGTTCAATAGTTAAAACATAGATCCAAAGTAGGTTGCATGTGAACTTAGGAATTGTTTTCTAGTTTATTTGTTTTACCTAAAACCCATCAAGAATAACTAACCTTGTTGTTGATTATGATCCTTGAAACCTTGTGAGCCTAGCACCCCAAGTGTGATGCCTCAAATGCTTCACACAACACCAAATGCAAAGGAGTAAACTTTGAGAGAATCTTACACTTGCAAAATCGGCTCTAGCCCTCTTGTTTCTTATGTGTAACCTATTTTGGTGGAGAATGGATTTCTTATATAGTGTTGACACATCTAGGGTTACACCATGTAAACCCTAATGTGTCATGACTCTTCATTTCCATGACCCATGGGTTTGTAACTCCCATGGAGCATCCTATGGGTGGAACCCAACTTGATAATCCATGGAGCCTCTTAGCCCACTATATAAGATATGGAAGATTTACATAATCTACCCATATATTTAATTAGTTATCTTTTGATCACTTAATTAATTCTAAATTAATTCTTGATCAAACTAATTAAATAATATTATTAATATATTAGAACTTATAATATATTAATAAACCATAAGTGTTATTTCTCTCATTTTAGTTTATCCAATTGCATGGAGCCATGCAACCCAAATGGACCATGCCGGGTCGGGTCAAGTACATACCAGAAATAGTTATGGACTTAGACACCTTATCCAACAGTATGTACTTGACCCGACCCGACATGGTCCATTTGGGTTGCACTTCACCGACATAATTTATACGGATAGTCTTTTGAGAATAGTATATTTATGATATATATTAATATACTATAAGTTCTAATATATTAATGTATAATCATATTATTTAATTAGTATTGATCAAGAATTAATTTATAATTAATTAAGTGATCAAAAGGAACTAATTAAATATGGACTCTTAGATATATATATATATATATATGTGTAGTGGGCCAAGTTCATTTAGGTTGGGCTAAGTCTTCATGGATAGTCCATGGAGATTTAACCCATGGATCCTAGGAAATGAAAGGTCATGGGTATTAGGGTTTAACCCTAATCCTCCACACTATATAAAGGGTCTTATGGTTCATGAAATTAGGCTAGTGGCTAGTGTGGATACACTAAAGAGGGCAATAACCGATTTCATAGTGTGAGCCAAGTATCCATATTCTCTAAAGGTTTTCCAAGGTGTTTTGGTGATTTGTGATTCCACTTGAGGCTTCCAAACTATTGGGTCTAAGCTCTTAAATCTTGAAGACATCAAGCTACATCAAAAGGTATGTCATCTAACTAGAACTTTGTAGTATAGGTGCTTCATAATATGCTAGTTAGGATGAAACCTTGGAATATTTAATATTTGCATGTATAATAGAGCAAACATAGATCCAAGGTTTATAGGGTTGCATGTACACCATAGGAGTGTTAGAATGCTCAAAACCTAACACATTTCACATTGGCTGCTATGAAATGTGCACTCTTAGTTAATCGATCAACGACCACCCAAATCATGTCGTGACCACTTTTCGTTCTGGGCAGTTTAGTGACAAAATCCATAGCAATGTCTTCCCACTTACCCATAGGTACAGGCAAAGGTTCTAAACTCCCATATGGTTTCTGATGTTGTGACTTAACCAGTAGTAGGGTTTCAGGTCCCTATACATACTCACAAGTCACACACTCGGCCACATACTTTGCAATATCAAGCTTCATCGTCGGCCACCAGTAGTAGGGTTTCAGGTCCCTATACATTTTAGTGCTGCCAGGATGAATCGAGTACATGGTTTTGTGAGCATCTTCCATCAGAAGATCTCTAATTCCTCCGGACTTAGGTACCCAAATTCGATCTTGGAACACCTTCAGTCTGTGACTGTTTATACCGAACACTAACGTTTTACCCAAACGTTCCTCCTTTCGGTCATTCTTCTCTAAAGCTTCTTCTTGAGCTTTCTTTATACTCTCCACAATTGTCGAGACAACTTCTATTCTCAACGCTCTTGGCCTTTTTCTCTCAACATTGACTTTCCGACTGAGAGCATCAGCAACAACATTAGATTTACCGGGGTGGTAAAGTATCTCACAGTCGTAGTCCTTGAGTAATTCTAGCCAGCGTCGTTGCCTCATATTCAATTCCTTCTGATTAAAGAGATATTGGAGACTCTTATGATCAGTGAAAAGTTTGCACTTCGTGCCATAGAGGTAATGCCTCCATATTTTCAGAGCAAAAACTACCGCTGCCAACTCCAAATCGTGAGTAGGGTAGTTCTTTTCATGCTCCTTCAACTGTCGAGACGCATATGCTATCACCTTTTCTCTTTGGGTCAAAACACAACCCAACCCAACACCAGATGCATCGCTATAAACAGCGAAGTCTAAGACTCCGTCGGGCAGAGAAAGAATCGGTGCTTCACATAGCTTCTTCTTTAGCAACTCGAATGCTTCCTTATGCTTATCACTCCAAGCATAAGTAGCTCCTTTGTGGGTCAAAGCTGTTAATGGAGTAGCAATCGAAGAAAAGCCTTGGATAAACCTTCGGTAATATCCGGCTAATCCTAAAAAGCTTCGGATCTCCGTGGGACTTTTCGGTTGTTCCCACTTCATCACAGCTTCAATCTTTGCTGGATCAACCATTATCCCTTCTTGGTTGACCACGTGACCCAAGAATTGGACTTCTCGAATCCAAAAATCACATTTGGAGAACTTTGCATACAACTTCTCCTTCTTCAAAACTTCTAACACTTCTCGCAAATGTCTGCCATGCTCCTCTTGGCTTTTCGAATAAATCAGAATGTCGTCTATGAACACTATCACAGATTTATCAAGGAATGGATTACAAACCCTATTCATCAAATCCATGAATGCTGCTGGAGCATTGGTTAGTCCAAACGACATAACTAAGAACTCGTAGTGTCTATATCTAGTTCTGAATGCAATCTTCTCGATATCTTGTTCTCTTACTTTCAACTGATGATATCCTGACCTAAGATCGATCTTTGAGAAATAACTTGAGCCTTGCAGCTGATCGAACAGGTCATCAATCCTTGGCAATGGATATCTATTCTTTATCGTTGCCTTATTCAGCTCTCTGTAATCAATGCACATTCTCATGCTCCCGTCTTTCTTCTTTACGAATAACACCAGAGCTCCCCAGGGTGATGAACTAGGTCTAATGAAACTTTTGTCCAATAACTCCTGAAGTTGCATCATCAGCTCCTTCATCTATGTTGGTGCTAATCGGTACGGTGCTTTTGCTACTGGCGTGGTTCCTGGTAACAAGTCTATTCTAAACTCTACTTGTCTATCAGGTGGTAATCCAGGAAGATCTTCGGGAAATACTTCCGGATAATCACACACCACTGGAATATTCTGCATCACCTTCTTTTCCTTCTTAGCATCGATCACGAATGCTAAATATAATGTACATCCCTTGGTCAAACACTTTCTGGCTTTCATTAGGGACATGATTCCAGAATTTACTCTGCGTTTATCCCCATACACCATAAATGACTCTTTCCCTGGCGGGTTTACTTTTACTATCTTCTTCTTGCATAAAATCTCGGCATCATTGGCGCTAAGCCAATCCATTCCCAACACAATGTCGAAACCATTAAGTTCGATAGGCAATAATTCCTCGTGAAACTTATTCCCATTCAAGTCAATTAAGAATTTTTTCATGCGATGGCTAACAGGTACAAATTTGCCACTAGTGTCACACCCTGCTAAAGCTGAAACACGAGGCGTGGCAGTATAAAGGGTTTCATAGCAAAAGTTAAAAGACTACACCAACCATAGTATTAAAAATCATTACAATTTTACGATGGGTTTGAACAACTTTTAAAAGAAATTACAATGTAAATTGAAATACAACACATGCGAATGCTCCTAAAAGTGAAGTGTCCCTAAGTGCCACTTACTCGATGATTCCTGAAAAAGCATGTAAAACGAGCGTCAACTATAAAAATAGTTGGTGAGTACTCACAAATAAACAAAATAATATTTGTTCCATGAATTGAATCAAAGTTTTGATAAAAGTTTCCAATAATAAAACTATATTGTTAAAATGAGTAAATAAGTTTGTATAAACAAAGTTTGTTGCCATCATGAGAGATAAAGTATGTTGCCCAAATAAGATGCAACATTCATATTCTCATGGAAGATAAAGTTCGTTACTCAAACGAGTAAACAAGTTTCATTGCTTAAAATGAACAATCAATTTCGTTGCTACAATGAGCAAACAATTTCATTGCTAAAACATGTATATAAGTTTTCAGTAATAAAAGTTCGTTGTTGTAATGAGAAACAAAGTTCATTGCTATAATTAATAACAAGTTTATTTCTATAACGAGAAACGAGTTTGTATGTGTATGAGCAAACAATGAGTCTCAACCAAACCTATGACTGAAGCCCTATCAAGATCTATGTTTATCGTTCCATAGATGAATATGGTATCATGCACTCCAGCAATAGGGCGAGTGAGGAGTTGTCAATTCCTAATAGCGCTATCCATAATGACCATTGGCTCAAAGAGTTAATGGTTAGAGATAAGGGAAGGGCCTTAGTACGATAAGTTCTCATGTTCCGTGTTGCATAGACATACATAGAGAGACATAGCAATAAAATAGCAATCATGTTTGATATAAATCAATTTAAATACAACATTCAAATAATAGTTTTTCGGGACATGCTTTTCCACCCCAAAACATAAAAACTGAAAATAGGGGAGTGCGTGAATACTCACAATATGCAAAATATAGCAACCAAGTTTATACGAGTCAAATAAATACAATGAGCATAAATAGTTTAGGACATCCTTTTCCACCCCAAAACATTTAAAAACGGAAAATAGGGGAGTGGTGAATACTCACAATGCATTGAGATGATGCAAATGATGCCTTGATCTGCGCTCCTCTCGCACCACTATCGTTTTCCTACAACGATGTTACACACTAATGAGTCTCTAATTGACATCTAATACTAGTATACTTACTACTACAATAGAATTATGCCAATAATGTGTCAAAATTTAATATTGATAAGTTACAAACATTTTTCTGTGGAAATTAAGTTTCAAAGAATCAATTGTTATATAACAATTTAAGTGAAAAATTTCCATTATTGAAATGTTAATATTTAACATTTTAGAGGTGTTCCAATGATTAAATATTCAAAACGAAATCAATTTAGTTCTAAACTTTCCCAAACTTTGTATTTCATTTTTAATTGAAGTCAAAGACCTTAAGATAAATTTTCTTGAATTTTTGATTTGTCTAACTATTTTTCACCATTTAATTCCATGAATAATCATAAAATCATGGAAAAATAGTAAATTATCATGAAAAATTCTTGTAATTTTTGTGTAACTATTTTACAGTGTACATAATCTAGGAAAAATATTAATATGTGTTTTCAATAAGTTTAACACAATTTTTCTGATTTTTGTACATTTAAGTGTATTAAATCTTGGGAAAATAGAAGAAAAATAGCATACAGAAGATAAAAATCATCAAAATTTTTATGTATCATCCTAACATATTATAAGAGTTTCTGGTAAATTTTCATGAATTTTGGATGAGTAAAACTATTTTTCCTGTTTTTAGTCCATTATAAACACAAAAATTCAAGAAACATAGATATACATTTTCAAAAATTCCCAAAATATTTTTCGAAGTCTTAAATATAAGTTACAAGTTGCGAATAATAAGAAATAATATTTTCACATTCCGTAAAGTGGTTTTATGATTTATTAGAGCTAAATAAAAAGAAAATTAAAAACCATACTAAACAGTAACAAAAATCGATGAAACTTTAGGAGAGATGTTTATTAACTTAGAGGGTCATCCACAAATATTTCCAGAATTTATTTACAAGTTTAAGTATTTTATATACTTTAACACTCTATTTTATTATTATTTTCATGTAAAAATAAAGAAAATATATATTGAGCTGGAAATTTCCAGAATGCAACTTCGAACAATTTAATAACAATGAAAAATTGTTTTCTTATTTTTGATGTCGAAAAACATGCCTAAAGGCTCAAACAATTATAGAGAAAACTTGATTCTTGTGATTTTGGTAAAAATTATTGATGTTACTTTGTGAATTTTTGCAACATGTTCCAAAGGCTTTTGAATCAAGATATTTTTATACCTCTTAATACATGATGTTAAGTGCTCAAGTTAATTTTTCCTTGATTTTTAGTGATGAATAAGATCTTTGAACATGCAATACAAAACTAGTATTCACAAAAAGGTGCTGATTGAGCAACAGTTTTGTAAAAATTTCTAAAAATCGAAATATTTGAATTTTCCAGTGAGGTCAGATGGGTGTGAAAGCTAACTCAAAATATTATATTTCAGAAAAAGAATCCCGAATTTTGGTTAAGAAATGAGTGAGATATGACAGTTTAAAGTCAGGTAAAGAAATCTGGCAGATTGCATGCATGGTGATTGGTTAGAAAAATGAGTTTTCATCATTTCTTTGAGTAAATCTTTTGAAATATTTTAAAAGATATCATGATAAACTTATATTCTAGTCATGTTTCCAGATATCAAAAGATTAAAACTTATCAAAATGTATACATTCGTTTATGAACAAAATTTTGTTTCTCAAAAACTCTTAACTTGAGTTTGATGTTTTAATCCTTAAAATCGATTTTTGCACTAAGATCATGAACATGCAACCTTGTTTATCATACATGCATGGTGTTAAAACACATCCATGATGTTCTAAAAACCATTTTAACAAAAAGAAAACAAGTTTGAAGAAGATGAAGAAGTAGAAGTCGGTTTTTGAAGTAAAATACACATGCATGGCTTAAATCATTGTTGTGGATCTTCAAGAGATGTATGTTCTTTACCTTAAATTTATTTGTGGCTTGAAAAACCCTTATGAATCTCCATAATTTCGTGGTTAAGAGGCTGTGGTTGTGGTGTTTGGAGAAAAAAAATTAGAGAGAAGGTAGAGAGAGTTTTCTACAGAGAGAAAGAAGAGAGATGTGTGTGTGTTGGAGAATGAGAGTGTGAGAGAGAGATATGGGAAGAGAGGGGTCCGAAATTTTGAGTATAATAACCCTTTCTCATTCATTTTGTTTTATAAAATATCTAAATTTTATATAAAATGTGCACTAAAATCAAGTTTTTATTCATGAAACCTTGATTTTTGACTTATAAATTAAGGATGAATGTTAATGACTTAAATTTTTATTTTCCTTGATTATATTTCCCTGAATTTAATTGTTTTAAGATAATATTATAAGTTTCATAACTATTTTTATAGAATCTTGATGTTAAACTTTATAAAATTTAAGTTTTAGGCTTTTTAGGGTTTTTGAGAGTTTGTAAAAATTTGGAGATCAAAATAAATAGAATATTTGAGACTTTAAATTATCTTATGGTATTATAACTCTTTTATAGTTATAAATAATGTTTGTAATTTATTTTTATCGGTTTATTGGCATTCTATGTAGTGATTCCGAGATTCAAGCGAAATTGAGGAATCAAGTATACTAGTCCTAGTCTTCAACTTTGACTTAA
Source organism: Lactuca virosa (assembly GCF_052849685.1). Taxonomy (NCBI): domain Eukaryota; kingdom Viridiplantae; phylum Streptophyta; class Magnoliopsida; order Asterales; family Asteraceae; genus Lactuca; species Lactuca virosa. Next base: position 60,233,679 of record NC_136426.1, on the reverse strand, counting down.
GTTTCTATGAGACTTTGACCTAATTTCTACTTCTAGGTCAAGTGCATGATGTGTGTATATGATTCATGAAAAGGTGTTCGAGTCAAAGAGTGACCCGAATATGGATAGCCTCTACAGTTAAGTAGTTGTAGAATTCACATATCAATGTGAAATCTAAGTACATTATCCATTGTTTCTAGTTGCTTCCATGTTTCTAGTAGGTTATAAATGAGCTTCTAGTCACTAAGTCCAGTATGTTTCGTGCCTATATGTGCAACTAAGTTTATTCAAATCTAGAACCGACTCCAATTTTGACGGTTGTCACATTCTCCCCCGGTTGAAAGAATTTCGCCCCGAAATTCAATTCGTGACGTATTCTATTAGAACTCAGTCGAATACAATTATATAGTTGGAGAGGTGGTGACTTGCAATGTTCTTTGATTATTTCGGGTTTATTTCCTCAAGGGAAAAGCCCAATTCTTTAGCTATAGTCAAATTAATGTTTCCTTAATTCGAGTTCTACAATTTAGATTGCGAAAAATTAGGATCATGGAAATCATGATCCAAACATGGCGACCTAGTCGAAAAAGATCATCTAGTTAGATATTATCTGAATTAAGAGAGTTATAAGTTTTGCTGAAGCACTAACTGCACTGAGCGTTAAATCCACATTGATCCTTAAGTCGCGTTCTAAATTAGCACTAAGTGTAAATTCGCCGCCTAATAAAGAAGAGATTAGGAACAATTTGTTCACTTCCGGGTTGGCTACTACATCTGGAAAGGATATATTTTGAAATAAGAAGGGGTAGCACGAATGAAAGAGAAGCGATTGAGGGTAAGTTCCTAAAAATACGTACTAAGGGTAGGCAACAAAGTTTTGGTACATCTCAAATGTAAAGGCTAATTAAGTGTCGTCGACAAAATAAATTACGAATGATTGAGCATCTCCGAGGCTATAATTACTACTACGGTTACTCTTACAATAATAAAACCTTATTCGAAGAATAAATATATTTAGAGAGTCATTGGTGCAAATGGAGGCGATGAAAATTTATGATAAATTAAATCACATTGTGTATATAGCATTTTAAGTGTTTAGAAGTGATTAAAAATCTCATTGTTATCAAAATGTCTGTTTAGAAATGATAATTAATCTCACTATTATCAAAATGTGTAATAATTCCAAGATAATGAAGATACATGTGTGGCGATCCAACAAAGTAGTAAAATAATATAAAGATTAATTAAAGTTAAAGGTTTAAGTCGTCATTAAGGGAAATTTTTTTTATTGAAATTATTGATATTACGCTATTTGAAAAATTGACTAATTGTCTAAGTCAGGACAAATCTAAGTTTACGAGGAGTCAAAATACTTATGAAAACAAGCTTGAGAGTTTAGGAACTCACTGAAAATTGCAAAGTAAATTACTATTTTAAGAAAGGTGTAAAAATGTCAATCTTCAAAATAGGGCATTCATAGTTTAGTGTTTCTACAAAAACAATCATTTAGAGAATAGATAATCGTAAAATTCAAAATTCTTGATGTATTTAAAGAAAAGAAGAAACATAAGGATACATATCCTTCACATATATTTTCCGGATATAGAAAAATTATAAGCATAAGAGTATTCATCTTGTGTATTAATTATAAGGAAAAATACAATGAAAATTGCATTTTATATCAAGTTTCTGAATTTAGAACGAAAGAGCAAATGTAAATAAGGATCACTTGTTTATAGAGATTTCAAAATAAAAATAAGATGTATATGATAAAAAGGCATAATTGAATATATCAAAGTTGACTAAATAAAAATTATTCCTCACGGCTATACATGTATTAATCGCTCAAAACGAAATGATAGACTTCTAGTATGTATGTGTACAAACATGATACCAGGAGAAGCAAAATAGACAGAAACAAAGTTAGACAATGTATTATGTTACTATTATGGGTGTGCGAGATCTAAAGTCATAAGGAGAGCAAGAAATCAAGTGCGGGGGAAAGAAAAAGGAAGGTAGCGGTGGCAATGATTGTTATTGTTAAAATTATAAGAACAATACCTATAGGTAGATTAAAACCAGGTTGAGATATATTTCAAACTTTAATATTTGATGTATATTGATGATTAAATAAACATGTAAGAGTCTTAGAATGTTTGCTAATAATCACGAGTTACCTTATTAAGTTAAACTCCATTTGTGAGAAAGAAGAAGCACTACAAACGGTAGTTGAAAATCTGACAATTTGACTTTTTAGAATGGAGTTCAATAATAGTTAAAACATATAAGGTAAAGACTCAATAGATTTAGAAGAGTAATTATACATTTTTGAAGGTGTCACTGGAAATTTAAAAGTGAACACTAAGTTTTGCAATGTTGTAAGTTTTATAAACACAGATTATAAAACTAATTTGAAAATAAATTAACAAATAAGGTGTGTTTTAAAATGTAGGCATCAGTGATGTCTTGTAAACACATTTGGATTAGAAAGTTGTAAAAATACCATGTTGGATTTCAAGAAAACACATTTAAGTAAAGTACGATGCCTAAATGGGGAAGTAGTCAAAAGTCTTAAAACAAAAGTGGTTTGAAGATCCGATGAAGCTTTTACACATAATATGAACTTTAACGTCATATGTTTAAGTTTTATAGTAAAGAGTTTAAACACGATTATAAAAGAAAATGTTTCTAGTTTTTCGAAGACGTGTCAAAATGGTAAGCAATGTTTAAAATGGTTTATATGCCCTTAAAATCACATCAATCCATTGAAATGAATTTGAAATGAAATTGAAATAGCAAGGTTAAAACCAATATTGGTTAAATTGAGTTTTGAAGAAAAGTGTTAAGTTAAAGCAAGTTGTCAAAAGATTTTTAGCGAGAATATGGCTTACATTGTTAGGAAATATCTAGTAAGTTGTATGAAGTGGTTATAAAGTATTTTATCGATGATAAATAAAACCGATGAAACGAAATAATTTTTCGATGGAAGATTAAGAAGTAAGGAATAAGTATATTAGTGTAGCTGATCGTACCTAAATACTAAGGCGAGTACAAGGCGAGTATAAGACGAGTACCGATGTCTTTTTCCCTAAGATAAAGGGCAAGAAAAATTGTTTGAAAAACGTTTTATGGTGTCAATGCAGTTTCGTGGCCTTTTATAGAGGTCAAAGGGATATCCTATGTTAAGTTTTAACCTGAAGGTGGAAACAACCTAAAGCTAAATCGTAGCGTAGTAATAAGGTCTCACGTATTAGTAGCAATAGGTTAAACCTTTGTGTCTCCTTATGAGTCGAGTCCGGAATGCCCGCCAATGGTATCAAAGTGATTACTTAGTGGTGACTCATCTACATCCTTACGCGATGCTCCAATTATCATTCGTGTCGATATCGAAATGCTTTTTCCTAGTTGTAACTCTAGTACGAAGACGATGAAGAGGTATTGAGGGATAATTGGTATTGGTTTCGACTTAAGATTATTACTAGTGTATATCTAACTACTAACCTTATATCTAAAGTCAATAGCTACCGAGGAATACCCATTATCAGTACTATGTGCATTGCTCTTAGAGTGGCTAGTGATATAACCTAAGTGGTTAACCTAGCACTTGATAAGGGATAAGAATATTTCTAAATAAGGGCATTGATATAACAGTGAACTTAGTTTCTAAGTGTATCTAGATGAATGCCTATAATATGCAATGCCCATACGCACACCAAAAATTTTGTTTTTCAAAAGTTTAAGTTGAAAATTGTTTTGAACATAATTCTACTATAACCGTTTCAAGCCTCGCATTAAGTTTCCTTAATTAAGCATAGTTGGCCAGGCTATACTTAGTTAAAGTCCAATAATGCGTACTCGAATTAGTTATACTAGTAGTATGTTCGGTATTTTAAAAACATTTTGAAATTTTTTGGCTATAGTTGTGGTTCTCCAAAGGAAAACCGATATTCTCTATAACCTTCGGCTCTGATACCATTTCATGTCACACCCCGCTAAAGCGGAAACACGAGGCGTGGCAGTATAAAGGGTTTCATAGCAAAAGTTAAAAGACTACACCAACCATAGTATTAAAAATCATTACAATTTTACGATGGGTTTGAACAACTTTTAAAAGAAATTACAATGTAAATTGAAATACAACACATGCGAATGCTCCTAAAAGTGAAGTGTCCCTAAGTGCCACTTACTCGATGATTCCTGAAAAAGCATGTAAAACGAGCGTCAACTATAAAAATAGTTGGTGAGTACTCACAAATAAACAAAATAATATTGGTTCCATAAATTGAATCAAAGTTTTGATAAAAGTTTCCAATAATAAAAGTATATTGTTAAAATGAGTAAATAAGTTTGTATAAACAAAGTTTGTTGCCATCGTGAGAGATAAAGTATGTTGCCCAAATAAGATGCAACATTCATATTCTCATGGAAGATAAAGTTTGTTACTCAAACGAGTAAACAAGTTTCATTGCTTAAAATGAACAATCAATTTCGTTGCTACAATGAGCAAACAATTTCATTGCTAAAACATGTATATAAGTTTTCAGTAATAAAAGTTCGTTGTTGTAATGAGAAACAAAGTTCATTGCTATAATTAATAACAAGTTTATTTCTATAATGAGAAACAAGTTTGTATGTGTATGAGCAAACAATGAGTCTCAACCAAACCTATGACTGAAGCCCTATCAAGATCTATGCTTATCGTTCCATAGATGAATATGGTATCATGCACTCCAGCAATAGGGCGAGTGAGGAGTTGTCAATTCCTAATAGCGCTATCCATAATGACCATTGGCTCAAAGAGTTAATGGTTGGAGATAAGGGAAGGGCCTTAGTACGATAAGTTCTCATGTTCCGTGTTGCATAGACATACATAGAGAGACATAGCAATAAAATAGCAATCATGTTTGATACAAATCAATTTAAATACAACATTCAAATAATAGTTTTTCGGGACATGCTTTTCCACCCCAAAACATAAAAACTGAAAATAGGGGAGTGCGTGAATACTCACAATATGCAAAATATAGCAACCAAGTTTATACGAGTCAAATAAATACAATGAGCATAAATAGTTTAGGACATGCTTTTCCACCCCAAAACATTTAAAACCGGAAAATAGGGGAGTGGTGAATACTCACAATGCATTGAGATGATGCAAATGATGCCTTGATCTACGCTCCTCTCGTACCACTATCGTTTTCCTACAACGATGTTACACACTAATGAGTCTCTAATTGACATCTAATACTAGTATACTTACTACTACAATAGAATTATGCCAATAATGTGTCAAAATTTAATATTGATAAGTTACAAACATTTTTCTGTGGAAATTAAGTTTCAAAGAATCAATTGTTATATAACAATTTAAGTGGAAAATTTCCATTATTGAAATGTTAATATTTAACATTTTAGAGGTGTTCCAATGATTAAATATTCAAAACGAAATCAATTTAGTTCTAAACTTTCCCAAACTTTGTATTTCATTTTTAATTGAAGTCAAAGACCTTAAGATAAATTTTCTTGAATTTTTGATTTGTCTAACTATTTTTCACCATTTAATTCCATGAATAATCATAAAATCATGGAAAAATAGTAAATTATCATGAAAAATTCTTGTAATTTTTGTGTAACTATTTTACAGTGTACATAATCTAGGAAAAATATTAATATGTGTTTTCAATAAGTTTAACACAATTTTTCTGATTTTTGTACATTTAAGTGTATTAAATCTTGGGAAAATAGAAGAAAAATAGCATACAGAAGATAAAAATCATCAAAATTTTTATGTATCATCCTAACATATTATAAGAGTTTCTGGTAAATTTTCATGAATTTTGGATGAGTAAAACTTTGTTTCCTGTTTTTAGTCCATTATAAACACAAAATTTCAAGAAAAATAGATATACATTCTCAAAAATTCCCAAAATATTTTTCGGAGTATTAAATATAAGGTACAAGCTGTGAAAAATAAGAAATAATATTTTCACATCCCGTAAAATGGTTTTATGATTTATTAGAGCTAAATAAAAAGAAAATTAAAAACCATACTAAAGAGTAACAAAAATCGATGAAACTTTTGGAGAGATGTTTATTAACTTAGAGGGTCATCCACAAATATTTCTAGAATTTATTTACAAGTTTAAGTATTTTATATACTTTAACACTCTATTTTATTATTATTTTCATGTAAAAATAAAGAAAATATATATTGAGCTGAAAATTTCCAGAATGCAACTTCAAACAATTTAATAACAATGAAAAATTGTTTTCTTATTTTTGATGTCGAAAAACATGCCTAAAGGCTCAAACAATTATAGAGAAAACTTGATTCTTGTGATTTTGGTAAAAATTATTGATGTTACTTTGAGAATTTTTGCAACATGTTCCAAAGGCTTTTGAATCAAGATATTTTTATACCTCTTAATACATGATGTTAAGTGCTCAAGTTAATTTTTCCTTGATTTTTAGTGATGAATAAGATCTTTGAACATGCAATACAAAACTAGTATTCACAAAAAGGTGCTGATTGAGCAACAGTTTTGTAAAAATTTCTAAAAATAGAAATATTTGAATTTTCCAGTGAGGTTAGATGGGTTTGAAAGCTAACTCAAAATACTATATTTCAGAAAAAGAATCCCGAATTTTGGTTAAGAAATGAGTGAGATATGACAGTTTAAAGTCAGGTAAAGAAATCTGGCAGATTGCATGCATGGTGATTGGTTAGAAAAATGAGTTTTCATCATTTCTTTGAGTAAATCTTTTGAAATATTTTAAAAGATATCATGATAAACTTATATTCTAGTCATGTTTCCAGAGATCAAAAGATTAAAACTTATCAAAATGTATACATTCATTTATGAACAAAATTTTGTTTCTCAAAAACTCTTAACTTGAGTTTGATGTTTTAATCCTTAAAATCGATTTTTGCACTAAGATCATGAACATGCAACCTTGTTTATCATACATGCATGGTGTTAAAACACATCCATGATGTTCTAAAAACCATTTTAACAAAAAGAAAACAAGTTTGAAGAAGATGAAAAAGTAGAAGTCGGTTTTTGAAGTAAAATACACATGCATGGCTTAAATCATTGTTGTGGATCTTCTAGAGAGAGAAAGAAGAGAGATGTGTGTGTGTTGGAGAATGAGAGTGTGAGAGAGAGATATGGGAAGAGAGGGGTCCGAAATTTTGAGTATAATAACCCTTTCTCATTCATTTTGTTTTATAAAATATCTAAATTTTATATAAAATGTGCACTAAAATCAAGTTTTTATTCATGAAACCTTGATTTTTGACTTATAAATTAAGGATGAATGTTAATGACTTAAATTTTTATTTTCCTTGATTATATTTCCCTGAATTTAATTGTTTTAAGATAATATTATAAGTTTCATAACTATTTTTATAGAATTCTTGATGTTAAACTTTATAAAATTTAAGTTTTAGGCTTTTTAGGGTTTTTGAGAGTTTGTAAAAATTTGGAGATCAAAATAAATAGAATATTTGAGACTTTAAATTATCTTATGGTATTATAACTCTTTTATAGTTATAAATAATGTTTGTAATTTATTTTTATCGGTTTATTGGCATTCTATGTAGTGATTCCGAGATTCAAGCGAAATTGAGGAATCAAGTATACTAGTCCTAGTCTTCAACTTTGACTTAAGTTTCTATGAGACTTTGACCTAATTTCTACTTCTAGGTCAAGTGCATGATGTGTGTATATGATTCATGAAAAGGTGTTCGAGTCAAAGAGTGACCCGAATATGGATAGCCTCTACAGTTAAGTAGTTGTAGAATTCACATATCAATGTGAAATCTAATTACATTATCCATTGTTTCTAGTTGCTTCCATGTTTCTAGTAGGTTATAACCGAGCTTCTAGTCACTAAGTCCAGTATGTTTCGTGCCTATATGTGCAACTAAGTTTATTCAAATCTAGAACCGACTCGAATTTTGACGGTTGTCACAACTAGCAACTTCGTCTAATAAAGCATTATCTAGTCTATCAACAGGCAAAGCTAGTTTTCTACCAAACTCATGCGAAATAAAGGAGTAGTTGGCTCCAGAATCAAACAAAATTTGAGCAGGAAATTCGTTTACGAGAAAGGTACCTGAAGCGACATCAGCTTCATCTTTCGCAGCCTCAAGTGTTATCTGGAAGGCTCTTGCTTTCGGCTTTGGGGGAATGTTGGGTTTTGCTGCCTCTTTCTTTTTCGGACAGTCTTTCAAAATGTGCCCCTCCTCTTTACAAACAAAGCACATCTTCTTGTTGGACGGACACTCGTTGGCATAATGCCCAATTTTTCCACACTTGTAGCAAGTTACATCCTCACTACATTTCCCAAAGTGCTTTTTCTTGCACTTCTCGCACCATTTCACTATTGGATTAATGTCTAAGTCCATAACTATAATTGGTAAGACTTGACCCGACCCGACATGGTCCATTTGGGTTGCATGGCATCATGCATTTGGATATACTATAATGAGAGAAATAACACTTAAGGTTGGTTAATATATTATAAGTTCTAATATATTAATAAGGTTATTTAATTAGTATTGATCAAGAATTAATTTGGAATTAATTAAGTGATGAAAAGGAGACTAATTAAGTATATGAGTTGATTGTGTAAATCATTCATTCTTATATATGTGGGCTTGTGATCCAAGATTCCTTATGTTGGACTAAGTCCATGGGGTGACCCATGGATACTCCATGGAGGTTAAAATCCATGGAGCATAAGGAATGGGTAAAGTTATGAGTTACATGGTGTAACCCTAATAGCCACCATATAAAAGAATCCCATGGCTCAAGAAATCGTGCACTAATGTGTGAGTGTGAGGGCTAGACGATAATTAAGGAGTGTTCAAGTTTCTCTCAAGTTATTCCAAGTGTATTTGGTGTTGTGTGAACCATTTGAGGTGTCACACTTGGGGCACTAGGCACTCAAGCTTCATGAAGACATTCTACATCAAAGAAGTATGTATTCTATCTTGTTATATTTATTATTTTGTATGCTAGATTAGGATAATACCTTGGATGTTCATAATTGTATGTATAATAGAGAAAACATAGATCCAAGGTATTTAGGGTTGCATGTACACTTAGGAGTGTTAGAATGCTCATAACCCAACAGTGGTATCAGAGCCTAGGCTTGTTTTCTTGTTATACTTGCAAAAGTAGCTGAAAAATCGAGTTGGATGCATATATTCGATTGTTTTGGCTGGAATTGGACTAGGAACATTACCCTAAGATGTTTTTGGACTTATAAACTTGTTTTTGATGTGGTAATGTTCATGCTAATCCAATTTCTAAGATAATTGTCCTAATTTCAAGATTTGTATTAGTTTGTATGTTCATGCTAATTTCTTGAAGATTGATGATTTGAATTATCTTGTTCTTATGATGTTCTTAGATTAATAGAAAAGTTGTGTGAAATAGTTGTTTTCAATCCATTTTAATCTAAGAGTTGATTCCAAAGTGTGTTTTTGTAACTTGTCCTCAAGTTATATGAAAAGTCACATTTAAGAATCATAAAACTCATAAAAGTTGGCAAAGGTTACAAAATGAAGAGTCTAGTTCTAATTAAATGGTTTTATGACTCCATAACTTGTCCTCAAGTTATGGAGGTTCAAGAGTCTCTTCATTAAATTAAAAAAAAAAAGTGTAACCTTAATTAGTTCCATAAGTTACAATAAAAAAAAGTTATTTTTTTTTTGTATTAATTAGTTTAAAGTCTTCCATAACTTGTCCTCAAGATATGGAACTTGAAGAGTTTTTTTTTTTTTTTTTTTTTTTTTTTAATTAAAACTACTTTAAACTCATAAGTTATGGAATTAATTAGTTTTGAATAGTTTCAAAACTTGCCCTCAAGTTTTGGAATTTGAAAAGTTTTCCCAATGAATACTTTAATTCCAAGTTAGCCCTTAGAATTTTAAAAGTTAAAATTCAACCCTTATACTTTATAGTATTATAAGTTAATAATAAATATATGTATAAGAGCAAGTCAGTCTTACCGTTAGTAGGCCTCATTCACGAAGCCGGTCTATAAGGGGGGTATAAGGTTACTGCCTATAAAATGACAGTTTAATGGGTGTCCACTCTCACCCACCGCTTCCTTGACTGGTGGAGGGTCGTTAGCCGAACGGGTAGGACAAGGACTATAATTCTCCCTTCATTAAAAGTATTAATGATAAATACTAAGTAACTAAACACTTATAAATTCCCAATCTTAGTTACTTAGGAAAATGTGAATAAGGTGCTAATCCATGAAATTACACTTTGCACTTTGTTTAAACCGTTAGTAGAGCGTGTGTGGTTAACCGGCACACTAACCTGGATTTAACAAAGTAGGCAAAGGGTAACTTAATATTTATCATAGTATCGGTGGAGCTCGTGTGGCTAACCGGCACATCGATTGAGGGGTAAATATTAAGGGTACCAAGTATATTTGCATGGTTACTTCACACCTTGTTTTGTGATCCTCGGCATCCCAGTCACAAAACCTGAAGGGCACACTCGAGATTGAAACATGCCATTGAAAAGTTCAATGAATCTCAAAAGATCTAGGAGTTTCAAATCCAATTAAAAACCTAATTACATTATTTCGTTTTTCATGGTGGAAATTGGTAAATCGTCATTTACCTACCTTCAACTATTTTATAACTCAGATTACGGCATCCATCTTCCAGTTATAAATAGATTTTTGGATCCTAGCCTTAATATTTCATATTGGGTGTTATATTAAGGACTTTAGATCAACTATCTTGAATATCTCCCAAAAGATGTCTAGTTCAGACATCTATGATCTTCCCAAATCTCTTGGAACTTTACTTCCTCCACCTCCTCTAATTATTCTTCCTAACCCACAAGTTCAAGGTCACTCAAGCCCTAATGGCAAGCAAGGTCTATGTGTGATCACATCTTAGAGATGAAGTCACATATTGACAAGCTGGGAGAGTTGGGTGTCAAAGTCTTGAGAAAGTTGGATGTTCAATCACTTTCTAAGTTACATAGTGAGTTCCTTTGGGACTACTATGAAACAGACTATGACATGAACCTTAATGATCATATCTATTTGCTTGGTGCTGCTGAATCAGCAATGATTTGGAACGATAGTAAAGCAAATTTGATTAGAAGATCAACTTCCCAAAAACTTTATGGACAGTGACAATGGTGACACTGGAAATCCAGAAAAAGCATTCTCTTCCCAATGGAAAGGGATTGGCCACAGTCAACTCGGTTGACCAAATGGTAAAGAGAAAGGCTATCTGAGATAGTCCCATTACCAATGGGTCCATATGTTTATTTTGCCAAAGGAAGGGGCGTTGATTGCAAAGCTGCCAAATTTACCTAAGGATGTTAAAGTCAATAAGTTTGACTCTACATCAGGTAGAGCCCATTATCTAACTCTGTTAAGTTCTATTCTGAGATCCTCATTACATGATGTGACTGGGTCACATGTTGATGTTTTAAGAATCAAAGAATAGAGAGAAATCTTAAAGGAAGTATATGTTGATTCTGATCGCGAAGGTGGATTTCAATCGTATCAGAATTTTGAGCAAGGAATAGATAACAACAATTTTCCATGTGGATTGTAAGGATAAGTTTTTCCGCAAAGTTTTAAAATAAAAGAAAATTGTTTAATTTTATTTATTTGAAGTATCCTTACAATGGCATTTGTGGAAAATTGTTGCTTATATGATTCCACTGACAGCAATATTGGAAAATGGATTTGATTCTTTCATTTGTGGTAGTGTCTAAATTTACTAAATCAGGAAAGTTCCTCATCGCCCAAGTTTCAATTGGACCGAAACTTGGAATCATGCAAGTTGAATAGTATGATGAATGAGAACTTTCAAGCATTGGAAAATAAGACTAATTACTTGTTCACATGGATGTGTGAGTCAAGTGAAGGACTAAAGGGATCGAGTACACATTCTTGTGCCCTGGTCATGTCCACCACAAAAGATCGATAAGACTATTCGTCATAATTTACTATAGCTCAGTAAATATGGTTATACTTACAAGCTTAAGTGTAATTCTGAGACATTGGAAAAAGGTTCCAATGTATGGCAGAGCGAATAAGAAGAATCAAATTAGGCAGAAAGATAAAAGTTTTCTCAAATCTGAAAATATGGGAGAGTACTTTCTTATGACTAAGAACCACATCACAATTGGTCTTCTAAGGACATCTTAGTGCATTCTGATGACTAAGAAGAGGAGTCATGAATTGTTGAAATGGTTAAATCAAAAAGATGAGTCATACTTCGTTCCAAAACAATTCTTAGAGTCATACTCCAAGATTGTAACTTGAGTGACATATCTTAAAGAGGGTTTGTTAACACTAGTCAAATGTAAGAGTAAAAGGTTATCTACTCTTGTACATAAATCACAAGAACCAAGTTTTCTCTATACATTTTATTGAGCCTTTAGGCATGGTTTTCAACATCAAAAATAAGAAAACAATTTTTCATTGTTGTTAAATTGTATGAAGATGCATTCTGGAAATTTTCAGCTCAATATATATTTTCTTTATTTTTATATGAAAATAATAAGAAAATAGAGTGTTAAATCATATAAAATACTTACACTAGTAAATAAATTCAGGAAAAATTCTTGGATGATTCTTTAAGTTAATAAACATCTCCTATGAAGTTTCAATGACTTTTGTTACTGTTTAATATGGTTTTGAATTTTCTTTTTGTTTAGCCCCAATAAATCATAAAACCACTTTAGACAAGTTGAAAAGGCTGTATAACAATTTTCGCAGCTTCTACCAGTGGTATAAGACTTAGAAAAATATTTTCAGAATTTTTCATAATGTATTCCTATTTTTCTCCGATTTTTGTATTTATAATGGACTAAAAATAGAAAAAATAGTTCTGCTCATCCAAAATTCATGCAAATTTACCAGAACAGCTTGTAGTACATTAGGAGGCTACAGAAAAATTTTGATGATTTTTCTCTTCTGTATACTATTTTTCTCCTATTTTCTAAGATTAAATACACTTAAATACACAAAATCGGATTTCAGTATATAAAAACCGCATTTGGTATTTTTCCCAGATTATTTACTCTGAAAATGAAGTGTACAAAAATTTTGGTAATTTACTTTAACTGTTTAATAATTATTCTCCAATTAATGATTATTTAAGAGGATAAAACAAAGAAAAATAGAAAGACTAATTGAAAAATATCTTTTATATTTTTCACAGCTTCTAAATGTATAATAAAAGTGTTACAAAAATTTTGGGCAATTTTGGAAACTGTTTTCTATTTATTTCAATTTCTATTAGAATAAATGCTCAAAAATCATAAAATTGGGTTAAACAGTTTAGAAATCAATTTTTATATTTTTCCCAACTTAAGAATGTTTAATAACAATATCACAAAAAGTTTGGGTAATTTTGGAAACTGTTTTCTATTTATCCTCATTTTTATTAGAATAAATGCATAAAAATCATAAAATTGGGTTAAACAGTTTAGAAACACCTTTTTATATTTTTCACAGCTTAATTATGTGTAATGACATTGTTATAAAAAGTTTGGGGTATTTTCATAACTGATTTCTATTTTTCATGAATTTGTATCTATTTAGAGAATTAAATATGTGAAAAATGGTTATACATATTCATAATCCAGGAAAATTTATCTAGAAGTCTTTTAGTACATTTTGAACCAAAATCTGAAGTTTGGTAATTTTTATTAACTGTTTAGTATTTTTCATGATTTTATGGTTATTCAAGAAACTAAAATCGTGAAAAATAGTCAGACAAATCAAAAATTCAAGAAAATTTATCTTAAGGTCTTTGACTTCAATTAAAACTTAAATGCAAAGTTTGGGAAAGTTTAGAACTAAATTGATTTAGTTTTGAATATTTAATCATTGGAACACATCTAAAATGTTAAATATTAACATTTCAATAATGGAAATTTTCCACTTAAATTTTTATATAACAATTGATTCTTTGAAACTTAATTTCCACAGAAAAATGTTTGTAACTTATCAATATTAAATTTTGACACATTATTGGCATAGTTCTATTGTAGTAGTAAGTATACTAGTGTTAGATTTCGATTAGAGACTCACTAGCGAATACCATTATTGTAGGAATCGGTAGTGGTACACGTGGAACGTACTTCAAGACACCATTTGCATCATCTAAATGCATTGTGAGTATTCACCAATCCCCTATTTTCGGTTTTTACGTTTTGGGGTGGAAAAGCATGTCCTAAACTATTTATGTTCGTTGTATTTATTTGACTCGTATAAACTTGGTTGCTATATTTTGCATATTGTGAGTATTCACGCACTCCCCTATTTTCAGTTTTTATGTTTTGGGGTGGAAAAGCATGTCCCGAAAAACTATTATTTTGAATGTTGTATTTAAATTGATTTGTATCAAACATGATTGTTATTTTATTGCTATGTCTCTCTATGTATGTCTATGCAACACGGAACATGAGAACTTATCGTACTAAGGCCCTTCCCTTATCTCTAACCATTAACTCTTTGAGCCAATGGTCATTATGGATAGCGCTATTAGGAATTGACAACTCCTCACTCGCCCTATTGCTGGAGTGCATGATACCATATTCATCTATGGAACGATAAGCATAGATCTTGATAGGGCTTCAGTCATAGGTTTGGTTGAGACTCATTGTTTGCTCATACACATACACACTCGTTACTTATTATAGCAATAAACTTGTTTATTAATTATAGCAATGAACTTTGTTTCTCATTACGAGAACAAACTTTTATTACTGAGAACTTATATACGTGTTTTAGCAATGAAATTGTTTGCTCCTTGTAGCAACGAAATTGATTGCTCATTTTAGCAATGAAACTTGTTTACTCGTTTGAGTAACAAACTTTATCTTCCATGAGGATATGAATGTTGCATCTTATTTGGGCAACATACTTTATCTCTCATGATGACAAAGAACTTTGTTTTTACAAACTTATTTACTCATTTTAACAATATACTTTTATTATTGGAAACTTTTATCAAAACTTTGATTCAATTCATGGAACCAATATTATTTTGTTTATCTGTGAGTACTCACCAACTATTTTTATAGTTGACGCTCGATTTACATGCTTTTTCAGGAATCATCGAGTAAGTGGCACTTAGGAAGACTTCACTTTTAGGAGCATTCACATGTGTTGTATTTCAATTTACATTGTAATTTCTTTTAAAAGTTGTTCAAACCCATTCTGAAATTGTAATGATTTTTAATACTATGGTTGGTGTTGTCTTTTAACTTTTGCTATGAAACCCTTTATACTGCCACGCCTCGTGTTTCCGCTTTAGCGGGGTGTGACAGGAAATGGTATCAGAGCCGAAGGTTATAGAGAATACCGGTTTTCCTTTAGAGAACCACAACTATAGCCAAAAAAAAAAATTCAAAATGTTTTTAAAATACCGAACATACTACTAGTATAACTAATTCGAGTACGCATTATTGGACTTTAACTAAGTATAGCCTGGCCAACTATGCTTAATTAAGGAAACTTAATGCGAGGCTTGAAATGGTTATAGTAGAATTATGTTCAAAACGATTTTCAGTTTGAACTCTTGAAAAAAACAAAGTTTTTCGGTGTGCGTACGGGCATTGCATATTATAGGCATTCATCTAGGTACATTTAGAAACTAAGTGCACTTTTACCACAATGTCTTTATTTAGAAATATTCTTGTCCCTTATCAAGTGCTAGGTTAACCACTTAGGTTATATCACTAGCCACTCTAGGAGCAATGCACATAGTACTAAGAATGGGTATTCCTCGGTAGCTATTGACTTTAGATGTAAGGTTAGTAGCTAGATATACACTAGTAATAATCTTAAGTCGAAACCTATGCCAATTATTCCTTAATACCTCTTCATCGTCTTCGTATTAGAGTTACAACTAGGAAAAAGCGTTTCGATACCAACACAAATGATAATTGGAGCATCGTGTAAGCAGGTAGATGAGTCGCCACTAAGTAATCACTTTGATACCATTGGCGGGCATTCCTGATTCGACTCACAAGGAGACACGGAGGTTTAACCTATATGTGAGATCTTATTTCTACGCTACGATTTAGGTCTAGCTTGTTTCCACCTTGAGGTTAAAACTTAACATAGGATATCCCTTTGACCTCTATAAAAGGTCGTCAACTGCATTGACGCCATAAAATGTTTTTCAAACAATTTTTCTTGTCCTTTATCTTAGGACAAAGACATCGGTACTCGCCTTACACTCGTCTTATACTCTCCTTAGTATTTATGTACGATCAACTACACTAATCTACTTATTCCTTAATTCTTAATCTTCCATCGAAAAGTTATTTCGTTTCATCGGTTTTATTTATCATCGATAAAATACTTTATAACCACTTCATACAACTTACTAGACCTTTCCTAACAATTTAAGCAATATTCTCGATAAAAATCTTTTG
This sequence comes from Lactuca virosa, assembly GCF_052849685.1. NCBI lineage: Eukaryota > Viridiplantae > Streptophyta > Magnoliopsida > Asterales > Asteraceae > Lactuca > Lactuca virosa. Next base: position 60,217,249 of record NC_136426.1, on the reverse strand, counting down.
ACAACTTGCTTTAACTTAACACTTTTCTTCAAAACTCAATTTAACCAATATTGGTTTTTACCTTGCTATTTCAATTTCATTTCAAATCCATTTCAATGGATAAATGTGCTTTTAAGGGCATAGAAACCATTTTAAACCTTGATTACCATTTTGGCACGTTTTCGAAAAACTTAGAAACATTTTCTTTTATAAAAGTGTTTAAATTCTATGCTATAAAACATAGACATATGACATTGAAGTTCATATTATGTGTAAAAGCTTCATCGGATCTTTCAAACCACTTTTGTTTTGACTCTTTTGACCACTTTCTCATTTAGGCATTGTACCTTACTTAAATGTGTTTTCTTGAATCCCAACATGATATTTTCACAACTTTCTACTTCACACATGTTTCTAAGATGTCTCTAATTCCTAAATTTCCAACACACATCATTTGTTTATTTTATTTCAAATTAGTTTTATAATCCGTGTTTATAAAACTTACAGCATTGCAAAACTTAGTGTTCACTTTTAAACTTCCAGCGACTTACTTTTGACAATGCACGATTATTCATCTAAATATGTTGAGTCTTTACCTTATATGTTTTAACTATTATTGAACTCCATTCTAAAAAGTCAAATTCTCAGATTTTCAACTACCGTTTGTAGTGTTTCTTCTTTTTTCACAAATGGAGTTTAACTTAATAAGATAACTCGTGATTTTTAGCAAACATTTTAAGACTCTCACATGTCTATTTAATCATCAATATACATCAAGTATTGAAGTTTGAAATATATCTCAACCTGGTTTTAAATCTACCTATATGTATTGTTTTCAAAATTTTAACAATCGCAATCATTGCCGCCGCTACCTTCCTTTTTCTTTCCCCCGAACTTGATTCTTGCTCTCCCTCTGATATGAGATCTCGCAAACCCATAATAATAACATAGTACGTTGTCTAACTCTGTTTCTCTATATTTTGCTTCTCTTGGTACCATGTCCGTGTACATATAGACTAGAAGTCTACCCTTTCGTTTTGAGCGATTAATACGTGTATAGTCTTGAAGAATAATTTTGATTTAGTCAACTTTGATATATTCAATTACGCCTTTTACCATATACATCTTGTTTTTATTTTGAAATCTACAATAAACAAGTAATCCTTATTTACATTTGCTCTTTCGTTCTAAATTCGGAAACTTGATTTAAAATGTAATTTTCATTGTATTTTTGTTACAATTAATACACCAGATGAATACCATTGTTCTTATCATTTTTCTAAATCCATAAAATATATGTGAAAGAATAAATTTTCTTATGCTTCTTGTTTTCTTTAAATACATCAAAAGTCTTGAATTTTACTATGATCTATTCTCTAAATGATTGTTTTTGTAGAAACACTAAACTAAGAGTGTACTATTTTCAAAGATTGACATTTTTACACCTTTCTTAAAATAGTATTTTACTTTGCAATTTTCAGTGAGTTCCTAAACTCTCAACTTTGTTTTCATAAATAGTCTGACCCGTAAGCTTGAATTTGTCCTGACTTAGACAATTGGACAATTTCTCAATAGTTTAATACAAATATTTCTATACAAATTCCTTTAATGACGACTAAAACCTTTAACCTTAATTAATCTTTATATTATTTTACTACTTTGTTGGATCGCCACACATGTATCTTCATTATCTTGGAATTATTACACATTTTGATAATAGTGAGATTAATTATCATTTTTAAACACACATTTTGATAACAGTGAGATTTTTATCACTTCTAAACACTTAAAATGTTATGTACACAATGTGATTTAACTTATCATAAACTTTCATCGCTTCCATTTGCAACAATGACTCTCTAAATATATTTATTCTTCGAATAAGGTTTTATTATTGTAAGAGTAACCATAGTAGTAATTATAGCCTCGGAGATGCTCAATCATTTCGTAATTTATTTTGTCGACGACACTTAATTAGCCTTTACATTTGAGATGTACCAAAACTTCGTTGCCTACCCTTACTACGTATTTTTAGGAACTTACCCTCGACCGCTTCTCTTTCATTCGTGGTACCCCTTCTTATTTTGGAATATATCTTTTCCAGATTTAGTAGCCAACCCGAAAGTGAACAAATTGTTCCTAATCTCTTTTTTTTTTAGCGGCGAAGTTACACTTAGTGTTAATTTAGAATGCGACTTAAGCATCAATGCGGATTTAACGCTCAGTGCAGTTGGTGCTTCAGCAAAACTTATAACGTTCTTTTAAGTTAGATAATATCTAACTATATAATCTTTTTCAACTAGGTCGCCATGGTTGGATCATGATTTCCATGATCCTAATTTCTCGCAATCTAGACTATAGAACTCGAATTAGGGAAACATTAATTTGATTATAGCTAAAGAGTTGGGCTGTTCGAATTAACCCAAAATAATCAAAGAGCTCTTCAAGTCATCATCTCTCCAATTATACAATTGTATTCGGCTGAGTTCTAATAGAATGTGTCACGAATTGAATTTCGGGATGAAATTCTTTCAACCGGGGGAGACTGTGACAACCATCAAAATTCGAGTTAGTTATAGATTTGATAAACTTAGTTGCACATATAGGCACAACACATATTAAACTTAGTAAATAGAAGCTAAGTTATAACCTACTAGAAACTTGGAAACAGATAGAAACAATGGATGGTGTACTTAGATTTCACCTTGATATGTGAATTCTACATCTACTAAGCTGTAGTGACTATCCATATTTGGATCACTCTTTGACTCGAACAACATTTCATGAATCATATACACACATCATGCACTTGACCTAGAAGTAGAAGTTAGTTCAAAGTCTCATAGAAACTTAAGTCAAATTTGAAGACTAGGACTAGTATACTTGATTCCTCAATTTCGCTTGAATCTCGGAATCACTACATAGAATGCCAATAAACCGATAAAAATAAATTACAAACATTATTTATAACTATAAAAGAGTTATCATACCATAAGATAATTTAAAGTCTCAAATATTCTATTTATTTTGATATTCAAAGTTTATTAAACTCCAAAACCCTAAAAGCCCTAAAAACTCATATTTATAAACTTTAACCTTAAAAATCCTATAAAAACAATTATGAACCTTAAAATATTATCTTATCATAATAATTATTATGAAATAAAATTCAATGAAAAATAAAGATTTAGTTATTAACATTTACCCTTGATTTATAAGTCAAAAATCAAGAGTTTTATGCATAAAAACTAGGTTAAGGTGCACATTTTATAAAAAGTTGGATATTTTTATAAAAGATTTGAATTTTTATAAAAGAAACAAGAGAGAGAGAGCCTCTCCTCCCCTAAAATCGGATCCCTCTCTCCCCATATCTCTCTCACACTCTCATTCTCCAACACACACACATCTCTCTTCTTTCTCTCTCTAGAAAACTCTCTCTACCTTCTCTCTACTTTTTCTCTCCAAACACCACTCCATTCTCTCTTCCTCCCTCTAAGAACCAAGAAATTTTCCAGAAAACAAACCCAAGAACACTCCTCAAACTCGAAATCTTCATCATCTTGTGGTATTCTTGAAGGTAAAATCGATTTCTACTTCACTTTTCCTTCAAGTTTTGCTCTTTTTCTTACACTTTCTCCTTCTTCATCTTCTTAAAACTTGTTTTCTTTTTGTTAAAATGGTTTTTACAACATGATGGATGTGTTTTAACACCATGCATGTATGATAAACAAGGTTGCATGTTCATGATCTTAGTGCAAAAATCGATTTTAAGGATTAAAACATCAAACTCAAGTTAAGAGTTTTTTTAGAAACAAAATTTTGTTCATAAATGCATGTATGCATTTTGATAAGTTTTAATCTTTTGATCTCTGGAAACATGACTAAAATATGAGTTTATCATGATATATTTAAAATACTTGAAAAGATTTACTCAAGGAAATGATGAAAACCCACTTTTCTAACCAATCATCATGCATGCAATCTGCCAGATTTCTTTACCTGACTTTAAACTATCATATCTCACTCATTTCTTAGCCAAAATTCGTGATTCTTTTTCTGAAATATAATATTTTGAGTTAGCTTTCAAACCCATCTGACCTCACTGGAAAATTCCAATATTTCGATTTTTACCAATTTTTACAAAACTGTTGCTCAAACAGCACTTTCCTTATGAACATTTGTTTTGTGTTGCATGTTCAAAGGACTTATTCATCACTAAAAATCATTCCAAAAATTATTTTAAACTCTTAACATCATGTATTAATAGGAACAAAAAGATCTTGATTCAAAAGTCTTTGTAACATGTTGCAAAAATTGTCAAAGTAACATCAATAATCTTTACATAAATCACAAGAACCAAGTTTTCTCTATACATTTTATTGAGCCTTTAGGCATGGTTTTTGAACATCAAAAATAAGAAAACAATTTTTCGTTGTTGCTAAATTGTATGAAGATGCATTCTGGAAATTTTCAGCTCAATATATATTTTCTTTATTTTTATATGAAAATAATAAGAAAATAGAGTGTTAAATCATATAAAATACTTACACTAGTAAATAAATTCTGGAAAAATTCTTGGATGATTCTTTAAGTTAATAAACATCTCCTATGAAGTTTCAATGACTTTTGTTACAGTTTAATATGGTTTTGAATTTTCTTTTTGTTTATCCCCAAAAAATCATAAAACCATGTTAGACAAGTTGAAAAGGTTGTATAACAATTTTCGCAGCTTCTATCAGAGGTATAAGACTTAGAAAAATATTTTCAGAATTTTTCATAATGCATTCCTATTTTTCTCCGATTTTTGTATTTATAATGGACTAAAAATAGAAAAAATAGTTCTGCTCATCCAAAATTCATGCAAATTTACCAGAACAGCTTGTAGTACATTAGGAGGCTACAGAAAAATTTTGATGATTTTTCTCTTCTGCATACTATTTTTCTCCTATTTTCTAAGATTAAATATACTTAAATACACAAAATCGGATTTCAGTATATAAAAACCGCATTTGGTATTTTTCCCAGATTATTTACTCTGAAAATGAAGTGTACAAAAATTTTGGTAATTTACTTTAACTGTTTAATAATTATTCTCCAATTAATGATTATTTAAGAGGATAAAACAAAGAAAAATAGAAAGACTAATTGAAAAATATCTTTTATATTTTTCACAGCTTCTAAATGTATAATAAAAGTGTTACAAAAATTTTGGGCAATTTTGGAAACTGTTTTCTATTTATTTCAATTTTTATTAGAATAAATGCTCAAAAATCATAAAATTGGGTTAAACAGTTTAGAAATCAATTTTTATATTTTTCCCAACTTAAGAATGTTTAGTAACAATATCACAAAAAGTTTGGGTAATTTTGGAAACTGTTTTCTATTTATCCCCATTTTTATTAGAATAAATGCATAAAAATCATAAAATTGGGTTAAACAGTTTAGAAACCCCTTTTTATATTTTTCCCAGCTTAAGTATGTGTAATGACATTGTTATAAAAAGTTTGAGGTATTTTCATAACTGATTTCTATTTTTCATGAATTTGTATCTATTTAGAGAATTAAATATGTGAAAAATGGTTATACATATTCATAATCCATGAAAATTTATCTAGAAGTCTTTTAGTACATTTAGAACCAAAATCTGAAGTTTGGTAATTTTTATTAAGTGTTTAGTATTTTTCATGATTTTATGGTTATTCAAGAAACTAAAATCGTGAAAAATAGTCAGACAAATCAAAAATTCAAGAAAATTTATCTTAAGGTCTTTGACTTCAATTAAAACTTAAATGCAAAGTTTGGGAAAGTTTAGAACTAAACTGATTTAGTTTTGAATATTTAATCATTGGAACACCTCTAAAATGTTAAATATTAACATTTCAATAATGGAAATTTTCCACTTAAATTGTTATATAACAATTGATTCTTTGAAACTTAATTTCCACAGAAAAATGTTTGTAACTTATCAATATTAAATTTTGACACATTATTGGCATAATTCTATTGTAGTAGTAAGTATACTAGTGTTAGATTTCGATTAGAGACTCACTAGCGAATACCATTATTGTAGGAATCGGTAGTGGTACACGTGGAACGTACTTCAAGGCACCATTTGCATCATCTAAATGCATTGTGCGTATTCACCAATCCCCTATTTTCGGTTTTTACGTTTTGGGGTGGAAAAGCATGTCCTAAACTATTTATGTTCGTTGTATTTATTTGACTCGTATAAACTTGGTTGCTATATTTTGCATATTGTCAGTATTCACGCACTCCCCTATTTTCAGTTTTTATGTTTTGGGGTGGAAAAGCATGTCCCGAAAAACTATTATTTGAAAGTTGTATTTAAATTGATTTGTATCAAACATGATTGTTATTTTATTGCTATGTCTCTCTATGTATGTCTATGCAACACGGAACATGAGAACTTATCGTACTAAGGCCCTTCCCTTATCTCTAACCATTAACTCTTTGAGCCAATGGTCATTATGGATAGCGCTATTAGGAATTGACAACTCCTCACTCGCCCTATTGCTGGAGTGCATGATACCATATTCATATATGGAACGATAAGCATAGATCTTGATAGGGCTTCAGTCATAGGTTTGGTTGAGACTCATTGTTTGCTCATACACATACACACTCGTTACTTATTATAGCAATAAACTTGTTTATTAATTATAGCAATGAACTTTGTTTCTTATTACAACAACAAACTTTTATTACTGAGAACTTATATACGTGTTTTAGCAATGAAATTGTTTGCTCCTTGTAGCAACGAAATTGATTGCTCATTTTAGCAATGAAACTTGTTTACTCGTTTGAGTAACAAACTTTATCTTCCATGAGGATATGAATGTTGCATTTTATTTGGGCAACATACTTTATCTCTCATGATGACAAAGAACTTTGTTTTTACAAACTTATTTACTCATTTTAACAATATACTTTTATTATTGGAAACTTTTATCAAAACTTTGATTCAATTCATGGAACCAATATTATTTTGTTTATCTGTGAGTACTCACCAACTATTTTTATAGTTGACGCTCGATTTACATGCTTTTTCAGGAATCATCGAGTAAGTGGCACTTAGGGAGACTTCACTTTTAGGAGCATTCGCATGTGTTGTATTTCAATTTACATTGTAATTTCTTTTAAAAGTTGTTCAAACCCATTGTGAAATTGTAATGATTTTTAATATTATGGTTGGTGTTGTCTTTTAACTTTTGCTATGAAACCCTTTATACTGCCACGCCTCGTGTTTCCGCTTTAGCGGGGTGTGACACTTATAAATTCCCAATCTTAGTTACTTAGGAAAATGTGAATAAGGTGCTAATCCATGAAATTACACTTTGCACTTTGTTTAAACCGTTAGTGGAGCGTGTGTGGTTAACCGGCACACTAACCTGGATTTAACAAAGTAGGCAAAGGGTAACTTAATATTTATCATAGTATCGGTGGAGCTCGTGTGGCTAACCGGCACATCGATTGAGGGGTAAATATTAAGGGTACCAAGTATATTTGCATGGTTACTTCACACCTTGTTTTGTGATCCTCGGCATCCCAGTCACAAAACCTGAAGGGCACACTCGAGATTGAAACATGCCATTGAAAAGTTCAATGAATCTCAAAAGATCTAGGAGTTTCAAATCCAATTAAAAACCTAATTACATTATTTCGTTTTTCATGGTGGAAATTGGTAAATCGTCATTCACCTACCTTCAACTATTTTATAACTCAGATTACGGCATCCCTCTTCCAGTTATAAATAGGTTGTTGGATCCTAGCCTTAATATTTCATATTGGGTGTTATATTAAGGACTTTATATCAACTATCTTGAATATCTCCCAAAAGATGTCTAGTTCAGACATCTATGATCTTCCCAAATCTCTTGGAACTTTACTTCCTCCACCTCCTCTAATTATTCTCCCTAACCCACAAGTTCAAGGTCACTCAAGCCCTAATGGCAAGCAAGGTCTATGTGTGATCATATCTTAGAAATGAAGTCACATATTGACAAGCTGGGAGAGTTGGGTGTCAAAGTCTTGAGAAAGTTGGATGTTCAATCACTTTCTAAGTCACATAGTGAGTTCCTTTGGGACTACTATGAAACAGACTATGACATGAACCTTAATAATCATATCTATTTGCTTGGTGCTGCTGAATCAGCAATGATTTGGATCGATAGTAAAGCAAATTTGATTAGAAGATCAACTTCCCAAAAACTTTATGGACAGTGACAATGGTGACACTGGAAATCCAGAAAAAGCATTCTCTTCCCAATGGAAAGGGATTGGCCATAGTCAACTCGGTTGACCAAATGGTAAAGAGAAAGGCTATCTGAGATAGTCCCATTACCAATGGGTCCATATGTTTATTTTGCCAAAGGAAGAGGCGTTGATTGCAAAGCTGCCAAATTTACCTAAGGATGTTAAAGTCAATAAGTTTGACTCTACATCAGGTAGAGCCCATTATCTAACTATGTTAAGTTCTATTCTGAGATCCTCATTACATGATGTGACTGGGTCACATGTTGATGTTTTAAGAATCAAAGAATAGAGAGAAATCTTAAAGGAAGTATATGTTGATTCTGATCGCGAAGATGGATTTCGATCGCATCAGAATTTTGAGCAAGGAATAGATAACAACAATTTTCCATGTGGATTGTAAGGATAAGTTTTTCAGCAAAGTTTTAAAATAAAAGAATTTGTTTAATTTTATTTATTTGAAGTATCCTTACAATGACATTTGTGGAAAATTGTTGCTTATATGATTCCACTGACAGCAATATTGGAAAATGGATTTGATTCTTTCATTTGTGGTAGTGTCTAAATTTACCAAATCAGGAAAGTTCCTCATCGCCCAAGTTTCAATTGGACCGAAACTTGGAATCATGCAAGTTGAATAGTATGATGAATGAGAACTTTCAAGCATTGAAAAATCAAGACTAATTACTTGTTCACATGGATGTGTGAGTCAAGTGAAGGACTAAAGGGATCGAGTACACATTCTTGTGCCCTGGTCATGTCCACCACAAAAGATCGATAAGACTATTCGTCATAATTTACTATAGCTCAGTAAATATGGTTATACTTACAATGAATAATGAGTAATCAGTATGGTGATAAATAAAAGTGTTTATTTATATTCATAGGGTTTGATACCATATTTGATTCATTTATTCTTGTGTTTCACTTTGCATGTTTTGACTTCCAGAATAACTAAGTCGCTCTTCCTGAATGATTAAGTTATTCAAACCATCCATAGTCGGTCATATGTTGGAAGTAGATATGAATCAAGACTGTCATGGGTTGGTTTGTAGAGGTCCAAGTTGGTGGACAAAGTGGTGCTACAACACTCATGAGTGCTCATAAGTTCTGAGTATTGGATTCAACCCGCGCTCATTTGAATCACTTCATGGATTTTATCACGAGTGATCATGAGACGATAATATCTTATATTCTTCAAACCTACAGATATGAGTTGTTACTATGAGTTGGTTATACATTGATTGCACGAAAACGCATTGGTAACTCGATGTTATAAAACGTGCCTTTGTGTATGATTCAACAACTAGTAGAGCAAGCCATATGAGTCGAAGTTTATCCATTCCTTTTACCTTCGGGATAAAAGCGATATCTGTGGGCCCCTCGATGATTTAAAGATGATACATGTGAGTGCTTGGCCAAGCCAGGACTGATTTGATTTGTTCAATCAGTCAGTCATCATGAATCGGAAATCGGGAAACAACAAATGGACAGAGAGAATGATTGATAATCCATGTCTCAGTCCATATGATATCTAGAATGGAGGAATATATGATCCCTTATCTAATGAACAAGTCATTGACAAAGGTCATAGTTCATCGACAAGGTCAGAGTTCGACAGAAGCTTTTGAGAGCTACGATTGCTGATCGGTTCCTGAAGTCATACGCAATAATAGTTTTAGACTTATCCAAGTGGGAGACTGTTGGATTAATGTCTAAGTCCATAACTATAATTGGTAAGACTTGACTCGACCCGGCATGGTCCATTTGGGTTGCATGGCATCATGCATTTGGATAGACTATAATGAGAGAAATAGCACTTAAGGTTGGTTAATATATTATAAGTTCTAATATATTAATAAGGTTATTTAATTAGTAGTGATCAAGAATTAATTTGGAATTAATTAAGTGATCAAAAGGAGACTAATTAAATATGTGGGTTGATTGTGTAAATCATTCATTCTTATATATGTGGGCTTGCGATCCAAGATTCCTTATGTTGGACTAAGTCCATGGGGTGACCCATGGATACTCCATGGAGGTTAAAATCCATCGAGCATAAGGAATGGGTAAAGTTATGAGTTACATGGTGTAACCCTAATAGCCACCATATAAAAGAATCCCATGGCTCAAGAAATCGTGCACTAATGTGTGAGTGTGAGGGCTAGACGATAATTAAGGAGTGTTCAAGTTTCTCTCAAGTTATTCCAAGTGTATTTGGTGTTGTGTGAACCATTTGAGGTGTCACACTTGGGGCACTAGGAACTCAAGCTTCATGAAGACATTCTACATCAAAGAGGTATGGATTCTATCTTGTTATATTTATTATTTTGTATGCTAGATTAGGATAATACCTTGGATGTTCATAATTGTATGTATAATAGAGAAAACATAGATCCAAGGTATTTAGGGTTGCATGTACACTTAGGAGTGTTAGAATGCTCATAACCCAACATTCACTTCGCCTCCTTTTCCTCCAAACTTCTTTGAATTTGACTTCGGAAATTTACTTTTCTTATTGCAACTTGAAGTTCCTTCAAATTTTCTCTTTTCAACAACTTCAACCTTGTCGGCGGTTCTTCCCTTGATCATGTCCTCAACAAACTTGGCAGCCCAAATAGCTGCCTCTAGAGTAGGTGCCTGACGCACTGGCACCGCGTACTCCCATGGGAGTCCTTTTGCGTATCGGTCAACCTTTGTCAGCTCATCTGGAACGATGCGCAAAGCAAACTCCATCTTGTCTGTGAAAGCATTTGTGTATTCATCAACTGACATGCTGCCCTTTGTCAATGTCAGAAACTTGTTCTCCAACTCCAACAGATTTTGGGCCGAACAGAACTTGCGCTTGAACTGCACCAAGAATTCTGTCCAAGTCAATTGTAGTGGCTCGTTAGGGCTTAGGGTTTTCCCCAAAGTGTTCCACCAACGAACAGCTCCACCCCTGAACTGGCGTACTGCGAAAGTGGTCTGCAACTTGCCTCTGCAGCCACACGTCATGAAGGCTAGCTCCATTTTCGATATCAAATCCATAACTCCGATCGGGTCCTCCTTTCCAGTGAAGGTCGATGGTTTGCAAGTCAAAAAGTCCTTGTACTTGCACCCCATTCCATCATTCCTTCCATCCTGGTTGTTTTGCCTAACTATCGGTGGGTTGGCTTGACCAACAGATCCACTTAAGTTTCCTACTTCCGACTGCCCTTCATTTAATTCGGGCTCTTCCACTTGAATTGACAGTTCTTCACGATTCTGTTGAAGCAACCGCCTAGTCTCCTCCATCTGACGATCCAACATTGTTTTGTCACACCCCGAAACCGTTGGCGGAAACATTCCGAGGCGGAGGACGTCATGTATAGCATCACAACCAATCAATAACAGCAATCATAGCAACACAACCATTACAGTGAAGATTTGTATAAAAACGTTTACATTGGTTTGAAACTCAGTTTGAAATACATCCAATAGTTTTGCAAAATAAAAGCTTAAAACTCTAAATGCTTTGGTTCCTCGAAAATCCCGCAAGTACCTGTCTACTGATTTCCTGAGAATACAAGCAGTTTGAAAAAAATATCAGCATAAAGCTGGTGAGTTCATAAGCAGTAATTTGTAATGAAAAACTGGTTGATGAGCGAGCCGAAATGTTTGTGTAATCTCAAGAAAATCCGATATTTTCTTTAGTGAAAAACATAGTGTTATCGATTTCGTATACAACCATGAATGTTCGTTTCTGAAAAATCGTAGTGATATGCAAAATACTACTTCATGTGTCTAGCTAAAGCTAATCATGAAGTATTGTATTTAAAAGTAAAACCGTAACGTAAATGATTCGGTTTTGTAAACCCTGGCTCGGCCAGTATGCATAGTATGTTTAGTTCTATTTGGTATAAATAAAACTATTGAAGAAAACCAGGTTGGTAAACTATCTGTTATTTATACATAATGTGAGTCGTATAACCATGCTTGATATGACTAGTGACCTTTCCAACGTTCTTCAGGCGTTGATGTTAAATGACATTTGTACATCTTAGGCGTGCCCGCCAAACTGTAGCTAACAGTCCAGATGTGGGCTTGTCAGTCCCGAATAGATCTATTCACAAACCTCACGCTCTCCCTCCAGGAGACTCTGGTTATACAGTGGTAGGATTTATCCCTGTACACCTAAGGGTACAATAGTGAAGTAGCGCCTCACAGTATCGTACAATCTAGTTTACAAGTAATGCAGTAGCGTTCTACCGTAGTGAAAATCCGAGTGTATACCGCGTATAGTGATAAATTACAGTTATGTAAATCATGATAAAGCAATGATATAAATTGTAAACGGTTTCTATTCCAATGCGTATGTTTAGTAGAGAAAGTTTCCATGTCTGATAAGTTTTTAGAGAAATCCCAAACTATACCGATTATAGTTTGCATGTATAACGTAGCGAATAGCGTATCCGTAAAAACTATGCAATTTTTATGAAAATGTCCCTTATGATCGACATGGTACAAAGGAAATTAAAGTATGAAATTTGCATAAGTTTTATGTGTATTTCTGAAAACACTTTGGTTTAGCTTGAAAGAAAACATTTATGTTTAGCTTGTATTCCCCCCTGAAAACATTAAAAATGCGGAAAAATGTAGGGGTATGAACTCACACTTAACGAAATCCTATTTACAAATAAATACGTATATACATCTAAATTAGCGATTTCGTTAGATAAAGTGTCGGAAAACATTTGAATTTGGTTGAGGAATGTTACCGAGACTTGCTTGAATCGGAGGAATGGGTTTACTGCCTTAGAAAACGAGTTTACGGTTTCTGAGGATGGGTTTACGGTTTTTGCAGATGGCTGAGTTTACGGTCGTAAACTCAAGAACTGAGATTACGGTCTTAGAAGCTCGAACCGTAAACTCGGAAAACGAGGTTTTTGAATGCTGATTTTGATGCGAGGAGTGATTCCAGACGTTCCAAAGTGCTCCAAACGGTGTTTTTCGACGTTTCCCGGAGTTTAAATGCGTTTTAAGGAGTTTACGGTTGAAGAATCTTAGAGAGAGAAGGAGAGAATGTGGCCAGAAATGTTCCAATAAGGGTGGGGGTATCGTATTTATAGGGTGAAAATGGGGTCCACTCGTCACTGACCGTAAACAGGGTTTACGGCCGTAAACGAGTTTACGGCCGTAAACGAGTTTACGGCCGTAAACGAGTTTACGGCCGTAAACTAGTTTACGGTCGTAAATCCCATTTTTGACCAAAAATGTTGATTTTCTAGATTTTCAGGTTTCCGCGCGATTTTTAGTTCCGACTCGTAAATAATTTAATTAAGTATAACTAGATTATTTTATTTAAACCAAAATTTTGACGGAAGGTTAACGGATCTAAAATTTCATTAACGGAAATGCATAACAGAAAACGGAAAAAGTTTCGGGTTGTCACATCATCCCCCTTTAGAGGGAATTTCGTCCCGAAATTTGAACCTAAAATACAAATCATGGATTTGGAAAGAGATGCGGATACTTCTGCTTCATCTGGTCTTCGCGCTCCCAAGTGAATTCAGGTCCTCGCTTGGCATTCCAGCGAACCTTTACTATCGGGATGCGACTTTGTTTCGCTCGTTTGATCTCTCTGTCGATGATTTCAACCGGTTCTTCCACGAAGTTAAGGTTCTCGTTGATTTCAATCTCGTCGAGAGGAATCACAAGTGTCTCATCGGACAGACACTTCTTTAGGTTCGATACATGGAAAACAGGATGAATGTTGCTGAGTTCTCGCGGTAACTGAAGTTTGTATGCTACAGGACCGATCCTAGCAATGATCTCGAATGGTCAAATGTACCTTGGGTTTAGCTTTCCACGCTTTCCGAAGCGTATCATGCCTTTCCAGGGTGAGACCTTCAGGAGGACGTGGTCGCCAACCTGGAACTCCAAGGGTTTACGTCTCTTATCGGCGTAGCTCTTTTGTCTATCTCGTGAGGCTCTCAGTCGTTCCCGGATTTGTACAATCTTCTCAGTTGTCTCTCGGATGATCTTAGGACTAGTGAGAGTATTGTCGGGGATTTGACCCCTGGCTAGCTGCGTGTCGCCCACCTCAGCCCAGCATAGAGGGGATCTGCACTTGCGGCCATAGAGGGCTTCAAACGGCGCAGTCTTGATGCTGGTATGGTAGCTGTTGTTGTAGGAAAACTCTACCAAAGGAAGATGAGTGTCATATGACGCGCCGAAGTCAATGACGCAGGCTCTCAACATATCTTCCAAGGTCTGAATTGTTCTCTCACTCTGTCCATCGGTCTGCGGATGATAAGCCGTGCTCATATCCAACTTAGTTCCAAGAGCCTTCTGCAAAGACTGCTAGAACCTCGATGTAAACCTGCTGTCTCGATCGAAGATAATGGATGCAGGTACACCATGAAGGCGAACTATTTCTTGAAGGTAGATCCGTGTGAGTCTCTCCATCTTGAAGTTTTCCTTGATTGGCAGGAAGTGGGCGGACTTCGTCAATCGATCGACTATTACCCAGATGGCGTCGTGCCCACTAGGAGTTCTTGGTAACTTGGTGATAAAATCCATGGTTATCCTTTCCCACTTCCACTCAGGTACTTCGGGCTGCTGAAGTAGACCTGAAGGCTTTTGATATTCGACCTTCACCTTGGCGCAAGTCAGGCACTTGCCCACGAAGGTAGCAATCTCTGCTTTCATGTTTGGCCACCAATAGAGTTGTTTGAGATCCAGATACATCTTATCCGAACCTGGGTGAACGGAGTATTTAGTTTTGTGAGCCTCATTCATGACAACCTCTCTATAACCACCGATCTTTGGGGTCTAGATTCGGTTCATGAAATAGTATACTCCGTCTCCTTTGACCTCTAAGTTTTTGTCCATTCCCCGCAAGGCTTCATCAGTCACGTTCTCGGGTTTTAAGGCTTCCAGCTTAGCCTCCTTGATCTGCGCGGACAGATGGGAATGGATGGTCATTGTTAGTGCCTTCACCTTACGCCCTGAATACTCCTTTCGATTGAGGGCGTCTGCTACCACATTGGCCTTACCGGGATGGTAGCGAATTTCGCACTCGTAGTCACTGAGTAGTTCGACCCATCGTCGCTGTCTCATGTTTAACTCCTTCTGATTAAATATGTGATGCAGCCTCTTATGGTCGGTGAAGATAGTGCACTTGGTTCCGTAAAGATAATGTCTCCAGATCTTTAGCGCAAAGATCACTGCTCCCAACTCTAAATCGTGAGTTGTGTAATTGACTTCATGTGTCTTTAACTGTCTTGAGGCATAGGCGATGACCTTTCCTCTTTGCATGAGAACACATCCTAGGCCCTGATTGGATGCATCACAGTAGACCACGAAGTCTTCTGTCCCTTCGGGCAGGGACA
Source organism: Lactuca virosa (assembly GCF_052849685.1). NCBI lineage: Eukaryota > Viridiplantae > Streptophyta > Magnoliopsida > Asterales > Asteraceae > Lactuca > Lactuca virosa. The sequence goes on along the minus strand of NC_136426.1, from coordinate 60,201,644 downwards.
AGATAGGTGCGCTGCATAGGGCCTGCTTCAATGTTTGAAACGCAGTGTCTTGCTTGGCTCCCCAACTAAAGGTTACCCCTTTTTGCGTCAGGGTAGTTAAAGGCTTAGCGATTCTGGAGAAGTTCTGGATGAACCTGCGATAATAGCCCGCGAGACCCAAGAATTGCCGGATTTTTGTGGGTGTTCTTGCTGCATACCAGTTCTCAATTGCCTTGGTTTTGGAAGGGTCCACGTGTATTCCTTCCTTGCTAATCACGTGACCAAGGAAATTCACCTTCCTAATCCAGATTTCGCACTTCGAAAACTTCGCGTACAACTTTTCTGTCCTTAACTTTTCCAACACCTGCCTTAAGTGTTGTTTATGGTCGTCCTCACTCCGCGAATAGACAAGTATGTCGTCGATGAATACAATCAAGAACTTGTCTAAGAAAGGACGGCACACCCGATTCATCAAGTCCATGAATGCTGTCGGTGCGTTAGTTAGACCAAAGGGCATTACTATAAACTCGTAGTGTCCATAGCGAGTTCGGAACGCTGTTTTGGGCACATCATTCTCATGAACTCGCAGCTGATGGTACCCTGATCTTAGATCGACCTTCGAGAAATAACTGGCTCCCTGAAGTTGATCGAAAAGATCGTCGATTCTGGGTAAGGGATATCGGTTCTTGATGGTCAGCTTATTCAGCTCTCGGTAGTCAATGCACATCCGAAAGGATCCATCCTTCTTTTTCACAAATAAGTGATGGGTTTTGAGCATTCTAACACTCCTAAGTGTACATGCAACCCTAAATACCTTGGATCTATGTTTTCTCTATTATACATGCAAATATGATTATCCAAGGTATTATCCTAACTAGCATACCAAAACATTGATACTAGGATACTAAAATAGATAGAATAGATACCTTGTTGTTGTTGCTTGACTCCATGAAGCTTGAGAGCCTAGTGCCCCAAGTGTGACACCTCAAATGGTTCACACAACATCATGAACTCTTGGAATAACCATGAGAAGAAGACATACATGTTCAAATCGGCTAGCCCTCAAAATATGTATCACTAGTGCCAATTTCTTGAACTAAAGGGGTTCTTATATAGTGTGGCTATTAGGGTTACACCATGTAACTCATGACTTTACCCATTCCTTATGCTCCATGGGTTTTAACCTCCATGGAGTATCCATGGATCACCACATGGGTTAAACCCAACATAAAGGAATCTTGGATCATAAGCCCACATATATAAGAATGAATGATTTACACAATCAATCCCCATATATTTAATTAGTCTCTTTTTGATCACTAAATTAAGTCCAAATTAATTCTTGATCAATACTAATTAAATAACATGATTTCATATTAATATATTAGAACTTATAATATATTAATATGTCACAAAATGTCTTTTCCTCATAAACGGTCTATCCAAATGTTCCGATGCCATGCAACCCAAATGGACCATGCCGAGTCGGGTCAAGTACATACCAATTATAGTTATGGACTTAGACACTAATCCAACAGTCTCCCACTTGGATAAGTCTAAAACTATTATTGCGTATGACTTCAGGAACCAACTGGCAATCGTAGCTCTCAAAAGCCGCTGTCGAACTCTGACCTTGTAGATGACTTCACAGTCCCAAATCCTTACTGCAAATGCAAGAATTCCAAATTCATGCCATTTACTGAAATCTGTTAGATTCTAAACTTATATGCATTGATCCTCCTGCAATGATTATGCACAGAGTCACAAGGACTTGACAACAAACATTACAGAGCATTCCAAGGAGATCAACTCCTTGGAAACATCCTTCTTGCATTAAGTTTCCTAATCTTACACAGATTGAATAATTTCCAACTTTGAAACATTTCCATATTCCATTTTGACTATCACTTCTGAACAAGAGTTGCCTCCTTACAGATTATGTCAATATGGTCCTTCCAGAATTAACACTATACTTCCAACTGTCCTTGAGCAACCAATCTTTGTTAAACCTTAGATTGTCCTCGACAATTGCTTAATCCTTTTAGTCATATCCAGTTCTAGACCTTTTCCCTTCTTAATGCCCCAGGCATTTGGAAAATTTTAGAAAGGATAAATATAGCACATGTAATCGATCCTATATCCGAAGCATATGGGACACGAGTCATGATGTCTCACATAAATACTAAACCAGTCTTTTGCTATAACATTTCCATTTCTATTTGCCAAGTTCTCATAATTCAGATTATGAAAAGGGATGCCGTAATCATAATCGAATTTTAGAACGCAAATAATGGACCCATATATAGAATTTCCTTATGTTGAGCCATTCCAACATGAAATTCATATATATATCCTTGACTAAATACGATTAAAATCTCAATCTAAGCTTTTAGAATTGAAATGAAGTATAATTTTCTCTCCCTTAATTATAGCAAAACAACTTTTTCAACCCCTGCAGCCTCACGAATTGAAACTTTTGTTTTCTATAATTAACATTGCTAACTTGCAATCTTTATCATAATTATCATGCTCCCACTAACATGATGATTATTAGCAGAACACTCATGCTCCCACTAGCTTTGACATGTAATCAGAAATCAGCTGGACTTCTAGAAATCAATACTTTATTGACTTTCTTACCAAAGTTCAGATTTCTGATACTAGATTGCTTTGATAAAACTTTATCTATATTATACACCTTATCTTAGATAGCTCACAGGTGTGTCTAAACAATTTTAAGAACTATGAAAAGGGATGTCGTAATCATAGTCTCGATTGTTTAGACCTTTACCACATCTCGATTGTTTAGACCTTTACCACTTCTCACAAGTCCATGTTAGTGTGCTGGTTAACCACACACGCTCCACTAACGACTTTGAGAATGCAAATATCACAATTGCTATCTAGCTAAAATCTACTTAGTGAAAGTGTTTCCTCACCATCATTTTCATGAATCGGAGAGAAACCTTATGACACTTAGATTTTATGGTGTATGAGTTCCTATCCATATGAATTTTGTCAAAACCATAATCACAAGACAAGGTTACTGACAAATCCACACTTATATGGATTAAACTTGTGCAATCTTAAATTCTTGCCATTTGGCAGCTCAAGGGCCTGCCATTGCTTCCAAGTAGCTGTGCAACCAATTGAGAACTCTCAGAACTCCTATGCAAAGCCAACTTGAATAGGCACAGACATGTCGACACGATAGGTTATAAACCTCAAGTCGTGTGCTAGTGAAGAACTTCAGGTTTTATTCTTGATTAGTTCTTGAGACTTTCAAGACCTTTAAGACTCCCACTGTCCTCTTGAAATATAAGACTTTCTTGTCAGATATTCAAGAGATAGTGTGGATTCTAATCAAGTCAAACACTTCACATAATTGGCCTTAGTTGGTCTTTGTTTTATCCAAAACATCACAACTTACCAATTTCAAATGTACAAGAGTAGAAAACTTTTACTCTTACATTTGACAAGTGTTTTAAACCTTCTTTAAGACATGTCACTCAAGTTACAATCTTAGAGTATAACTCTAAGAATTGTTTTTGCAACGAAGTATAAATCATCTTCTTGATTTAACCACTTCAACAATTCATAGCTCCTCTTCTTAGCTACCAGAATGCACTTAGAGGATGAATTGTGATAAGGTCTCTTAATCATTAAGATGATTATATAACATGATACTAAAGTACTCTCCCATCTTTTCAGATTTGAGAAACTTTTATCTTTCTGCCTAAGTTGATTCTTCTTATTCGCTCTGCCATACATTGAAACCTTTTCCAATGTCTCAGAATTACACTTAAAATCGGCTAGCCCTCAAAATATGTATCACTAGTTGTCACACCCCGCTAAAGCGGAAACGCAAGGTATGACAGCGATAACGGTTTCATTGCAAAAGATAATGATACATCACCATAACAGTATTTAAAAGTTTACAACCCATAGCTTCAAAAGAAACAAAATACAAGTTTTTCCAAAATAACATTGTTCAAAGAAAACTCCACAATTAACTTCAACACGATGCAGCATGCTCTATGATGATGAATCTTTATATCCACTTACTAATTATTTCCTGAAAAAGCATGTAAAACGAGCGTCAACTATGAAAATAGTTGGTGAGTTCACAGGTTTATAAAATCGAGCTTGGAATAAGGCTTTTCGTAAATACAAGTACATTGCTTTGATGATAAACAAAGTTGATTGCTATTAATGAATACAAGATTATTGCTATAACGAGAAACGAGTTTTGTATGTGTATGAGCAAACAATGAGTCTCAACCAAACCTATGACTGAAGCCCTATCGAGATCTATGCTTATCGTTCCATAGATGAATATGGTATCATGCACTCCAGCGATTCGGGCGAGTGACGAGTTGTCAATTCCTAATAGCGCTATCCATAATGACCATTGGCTCAAAGAGTTAATGGTTAGAGATAAGGGAAGGGCCTTAGTACGATAAGTTCTCATGTTCCGTGTTGCATAGACATACATAGAGAGACATAGCAATAAAATAGCAATCATGTTTGATACAAATCAATTTAAATACAACATTCAAATAATAGTTTTCGGGACATGCTTTTCCACCCCAAAACATAAAAACTGAAAATAGGGGAGTGCGTGAATACTCACAACGTTTCGAGTAGGTACAAGGGGTACTTCGGAATGCACCAACGTCTTACTACCGGGATCCTACGACATCAAACACACACTAGTGAGTTTCCATGTCGAAATCTAATGCTAATATACTAAATTCTACATATAGTGAAATGCCAATTTATGTTTTAGTATTTGATTTTATATTAATTGGTTACACTTTTTCTGAAATAATGAAATTCTACAAATCGTGCGATTAATTACAACATTGGAATATAAATTTTCCAAATTTTTAAGTCCTTATTACAACATAAATTTACGAAAATAGCATTCAAAGGATAAAAATTCCCAAACTTTTTATTTAACTGTTATTAAACAATACTAAGCTGGGAAAATTATAAAAATGAATTTCCAAGCTGTTTAATTATATTTTATGATTTTTGAGCATTTATTCCAATAAAAATTGAAATAAATAGAAAACAGTTTCCAAAATTACCCAAACTTTTTAATTAACTGTTATTGTACATAAATAGGCTGGGAAAAATATAAAAGATATTTTTCAGTGGGTATTTCTATTTTTCCCTGTTTTATTCCTTTAAATAATAATTAATTGAAGAAATAATATTAAACAGTTAAAATAATTTACCAAAAAATTTTTGTAACATCATTTACAGTATAAATAACCTGGGAAAAATACCAAAAGTGGTCTTCATATTGTATAATCCGGTTTTGGGTATTTATGTGAATTTAAGTGTAATTAACTTTAGAAATTAAGAGAAAAATAGTTTACAGAGGAGAAAAATCCTAAAATTTTTATGTAACCTCCTACTGTACAACATGATGTTCTGGTAAATTTTCATGAATTTTGGATAAACATAACTATTTTTCCTATTTTTAAACCATTATAATTACCAAAAACTGGGAAAAATAGCAAGGCATGATGAAAAATGTTGAAATTATTTTTCTGAGTCATCCATCACAGGTAAGGTATGCGAAAGTTGTTAGATAAAATTTTCACACTCTCTAAAGTGGTTTTGTGATTTATTATATCATAACAAAAAGAAAATCAGAAATCATACCAAACAGCAACAAAAATTAATGAAATTTAGTCGGGGGTCATTATCCATCATAAGGGTCATCCATGAATTTGTTCCGGATTTATTGACCTCTGGAAGTATTTTATGTGATTTATGCCCTTGGTTTCTAGCAATAATTTAAATAAATCAAAGAAATAATAAAAGCTTTTGGTATTTTACAGATTATCACATGCATGTGAGAGCTTTCAAAAGGAAAAATGTTCGAAATTTATTCAGAAGGGAAATAGGGGTATTGAACCCAAACAAGTTAAGAAATGTTGCATGCAATGGTGCATGAGATATAAATGTGGCTGAAGTTTATGAATTTATGTAGCCCATTCAGTGGGGTTTTAAGCCACGAAATTTCAGCCATCATTCACTGGATATGTTAAGTTTCTAAAGTATTTTTCTCCAGATTTATGGTTGGGTTTAAGGCCATTGATCATGCAAGGCAAAAATGGTGATCATAGAAAAAGAGCTGTTTGCGCAACCATTTTGTAAAAATTGCCAAAAATCGGATATTTAATATTTTACAGTGAGACCAGTTGGGTTTGAAAGTTAACTCATGGAATTATCCAATGCAAAAAGAATATCATGATTTGGTTAAGTAATGACCGAGATATGGTCGTTCAAAGCTGAATAAAGTAATCTGGCAGATTGCATGTTTGCTTTGAGTGCATCCTTAGGATATTTTGACAAGAACATCATGCATGCCTTTGATAAGATCCGATTTCTAGCACATGCATGGAGTGAATGAGCATCCAAGATGTACTAGAAATGGTTTAAATGCTTTTGATCATGCAAGAACACAAAAGAAATGGAGAAGAAGATGTAATACTTGTTTTTGAAGTCACATGAACATATGTGCATCATTTTCACTCCTTGCATGGGTTTGATCCCGGATTTTCACCATTTCAAACACATGCATTGTGTTATGGTGAGAATCTACAAACCACAAGGGAAAAATAAAGATTTCTAGCCATGGAAAGGCATAGAATCCGAAAAGAAGAGAAAACTAAGAAGAAGAGGAAGTAGAATCATGAAACTATGGGAGAAGATGTTGTTGTTTACCTTGGTTTTGATCTTGAGGGAAGTAAGAACACTTCAAGGTCTTCAAAATCTCGAAATTTGGCAGAGGAATGAGAGAAATTTCGTGGGTTAGAGAGAGAGAGGAAGAGAGTTTGTGGGTTAGGAGGGTGGAGTGTGAGAGAGTGAAGAGAGAAGAGGTAGAGTGAGGGATTAAGTCTAATGATTGAGTTTTGGGAAGAGAGAGTGCATGGGGAGGGGAGAATGGCTGGCTCTATCATGCATTAGGCCTCCTCTCTCCTAATTTCAAATTTTATAAAATTCCCTCCAATATTTTTATAAAAACCCTAATTTTTATAAAAATATTTATTAAGCAATTCTTGATTTATTTTAAAAAATCTTGTTTTTAACTAATAAATTATGATTATTGCCTGATAATTTAATTTCTATTTCAATGATTATAATCCATAATTTGATTAATAAAAATTTGATATTAGAAAGTTTATAGCCAAATTTTATAAAGTTTTTAAGCTTTATGATTTATAAATTTGGATTTTTAGCTCTCTTAGGGTTTTTGGAATATTGTTTGATATTCATCATCATAATGAAGTATAATTAGAATATCTTAATTTATTTTTAGGGTTTTATACCCTTTTTCAATTATAACAAAGCTTGAAAGTTTCATTCAAATTATAGCATTGGCATTTCCTATTGTAGTTAAGCAACTTACTAGAATCGTAAGTGTCAAGTATATTAGCCCTAGGTCTTAGATGGATCCTAGTTTATGCAAGATTTTGACCTAATTTATACTACTAGGCCATGGCATGATGTGCATGAATGGTTATTATAAAGATGCATGAGTCCGAGAATGACCTGATTTGACAGTTGTCACAGTATCCCCCACTTAAAAAGAATTTCGTCCCGAAATTCATTCTATGTCATTGCTTGTCATCGCATGGGAAAAGTTGTGGATACTTTTCCTTCATGAAGTCCTCACGCTCCCAGGTGTACTCCGGCCCGCGTTTTGAGTTCCATCGAACTTTAACAATTGGAATCTTACTCCGCTTAAGTTGGTTTACCTCCCTGCCAAGGATTTCTATCGGTTCCTCAACGAAGTTTAGCTTATCATTGATCTTAATTTCCTCCAGGGGTACTATCAATGTTTCGTCGGCTAGACATTTCTTAAGATTGGAGACGTGGAATGTGTCGTGAATGGCGCTTAACTCTTGGGGCAACTGGAGTTTATAAGCTACCGGACCAATCCTTTCAATGATTTCAAAGGGTCCAACATATCTCGGGCTTAGTTTTCCTTTCTTACCAAAACGCACAAGCCCTTTCCAAGGCGACACTTTTAAAAGTACCTTGTCTCCTACTTGGAATTCTAATGGTTTACGACGATTATCCGCATAACTTTTCTGACGATCTCTAGCAGCTTTAAGCCTATCCTTGATGATAGCAATCTTGTCAGATGTTTCCTGGATAAGTTCGAGTCTAGCCAACTGTCTGTCTCCGATTTCTATCCAGCATAAGGGCGAACGACACTTACGTCCATACAATGCTTCATATGGAGCACATTGGATACTCGTGTGGTAACTATTATTGTAGGAAAACTCAATTACAGGCAAATGAGTATCCCAATTTCCTTTGAACTCAATGACACACGCTCGTAGCATGTCTTCCAATGTTTGTATTGTTCTCTCTGTTTTTGGATAACCAATCCATCCCTACTATCACATCAAAACTACCTAGCTCTATAGGAATTAGGTCAATGCTAAAGAGTTTATCAGCTAAATTCAGAGTACAACCAGGAATTATATCATCAGCCCTAATTTCATACCCATCAGCAAGTTCAATAGCATAAGCATTCCTCATCTTTCTCGATTTCAAGCCAATTAACGGTCTAAATGCTAAAGAAACAAAACTCCTATCTGCTCCCGCATCGAATATTACTGATGCAAAATGGTTGTTCAGGAGAAACGTACCTGTTATCACTTCAGGGTTCTGACGAGCTTCTTCTGCACCAATCACAAAGGCTACACCTCTTGGCCGTCCAACTTGATTTCCTTGAAAGTTTTGCCTGGCTTGGCCTTGTCCATTGTTACCAGGCCCCTTGTTCAGTTTGGGACAAGCACTACGGAGATGATCAACACTCCCGCACTCGTAACATGCCCTTTTTCCATCCTTATTCAGCTTACAATACTTTGAGTAATGACCTGTTTGTTTACAGTTTTGGCACACTGGGCAAGCTCCCTTGTGATGGAAGTTACACTTATTGCACTTCGGAAGCGGTCCTGAGTACTGCTTTCGCTCCTGCATTTCCATGACTTCCGGTTCCTGAGTTTTCACTGGTTCTTGCTCCTGGGCTCTTACCATAAAGTTTCTTGAGACTTTCTGCTTCCTCCCTGACTTGCCTCCATACTTCTTCTCTCCCTGATCTGCTGGCTTCCTCTTGCTACTATAGTTTTCCTTTGTCGATGCTCCCATCCTTATCACATCATTGGTTAGTCGATTTGCTAGACTTACTGCACTTTGAATGGTAGTTGGGTTTGCTGAAGTAACCATTCCCCGAATCTCTGGTGCCAGACCCCAGATGTAACGATCTATCCGTTTCTCCTCAGGAGTAACCATGTGAGGTACCAGTTTTGCTAGTTCATGAAATTGGACTGTGTACTTCTCTATTTGTGTTCCAACCATAGAATGGTTCCAGAACTCAGATTCAAGCTTCTGAATTTCATCCTTGGGACAATACTCCTCTATCAGTAGCTTCTTCAGGTCTTCCCAAGTTAGCTGATATGCCGCTGCACGACCTCGGGTTTACACTAGAGTATTCCACCAGGTCAATGCCCTATCTTGGAATAGGCAAGATGCATACTCAACTTTGTTGCGCTCGAGGCATTTGCTAATGTGAAGGACCGACTCCATGCTGTCAATCCATTTCAGCAACCCGACCGCACCTTCCTTTCCATGGAACTCCTTAGGTTTACAGGCCATAAAGGACTTGTAGTTACATTCTCTTTCATTGTTTCCCCGGTTTCCTCCACTACTTCCTTGGTTAGCATTAAGTCCCGCAGTTACTTGAGTAACAATGTTTGGAATTGCTTCCATGAGTTGTTGTGCTACAATTTGAGCAACATCGGGTGTTTCGTTCTATGGGCGCCCGCGATTAGGCCTTCCTGACATGGTTCTATTACACAGGAGAAGAAATACGTATAAATACATAAAATAATGTATAATATTTAGTTCACTACTATTTTGAAAACCGTAAGTGTTGTCAAATCATTGGTTTGCATTAATACTAGACATATATATTTTAGAAAGAAAAGAAAAGAAAAATATCTTTATTTGACCATTTACCAAATAAATTCTACGGTTTGACCTCATAGTAAAAGTTTTCAAACATAAAGTAAAATTCTTCATTACCATTTGACATTGTCTTAGAAACCAAACCAATACATCAAATCCAAAATAAAGTTTCAAATGTTTTTCCCAAAAGACACCCAACATGGGTTTTCATTTTATGACAAAATAGAATAAAATACTGAAATCAGAACCAAACACTAATCGCTATCCCAACAAGAAACATCAACACCACAATCAGTAATAGCCCAACAAGCACATAATATGCGGTCATCGCACGACATGCCACTCGTCTAGCAGTACTAGCAGTGTCAGCAGTCTCCATCGAATGCTGAAACAGGATTTCCATTCCTGTCACGACTTCATCCAAAACTTCCCGATGTCCAGCTATCACAGCGAGACTGTGACGTAGGCTCGCTGCTATCGACTGCAATCTCCGGGACTCCTCCGGGGTCATACCTGGCTGTCTGACAGGTATCCCTATGACTTGCTGTGGTGAGGGTGCTCTCGGTCCTGCAACGCTGGGTCCTACCCCGCTAGGTCCTGCCGTGCCAAGTCCTGCTGTGATGGTGGCTATCCTTCCTGGGATAGGGACACTCTTCCTTGCTGTCCTCCGAATACGAAGCCCATAAAGTGGTGGTTGTGGCAACACCGATGCAGGCGATGCCTCACGTTGCTGACTCGGGGCGTTGTCATCGCTGATCTCCACCGAGTTCCCTGTATCTTCCGTATCCTCTGATGGGTCTTCTTCTACCGAGGCGGGGGGGTTACGTCGAGGGATAATAGTGATGTAGCCGGACTCATCATCTGAGGCGGTAGCGTGAGAAGATGACGATGTCGACATAGTGGACTGAGACATAGATTCAATGAGATATGAAATAAATGACAATGCATGCCTATAATATGCAATGCTTACACACACCAAAATTAACCTTTTTGAATTTTTGAAATAAAGTTTTCTCAAAAATTTTGTTGAACATATTCCCATTATAATTAGCTCAAGCTTTGTATAAATCTTTCCTTAATTAAACATAGGTGATCAGGCTATGTTTAATTGAGGTCCAACGATACAATTCCCGACCTAATTATATTAGTAATATGTTTGATGTAAAAAGAATTTTTATAAGTTTTGGATATAGGTTGTGTTTTCTTAAAGGAAAACTGATGTTCTCTATAACTTTAGCTCTGATACCACTTCTGTCACACCCCGCTAAAGCGGAAACGCAAGGTATGACAGCGATAACGGTTTCATTGCAAAAGATAATGATACATCACCATAGCAGTATTTAAAAGTTTACAACCCATAGCTTCAAAAGAAACAAAATACAAGTTTTTCCAAAATAACATTGTTCAAAGAAAACTCCACAATTAACTTCAACACGATGCAACATGCTCTATGATGATGAATCTTTATATCCACTTACTAATTATTTCCTGAAAAAGCATGTAAAACGAGCGTCAACTATGAAAATAGTTGGTGAGTTCACAAGTTTATAAAATCGAGCTTGGAATAAGGCTTTTCCTAAATACAAGTACATTGCTTTGATGATAAACAAAGTTGATTGCTATTAATGAATACAAGATTATTGCTATAACGAGAAACGAGTTTTGTATGTGTATGAGCAAACAATGAGTATCAACCAAACCTATGACTGAAGCCCTATCGAGATCTATGCTTATCGTTCCATAGATGAATATGGTATCATGCACTCCAACAATTCGGGCGAGTGAGGAGTTGTCAATTCCTAATAGCGCTATCCATAATGACCATTGGCTCAAAGAGTTAATGGTTAGAGATAAGGGAAGGGCCTTAGTACGATAAGTTCTCATGTTCCGTGTTGCATAGACATACATAGAGAGACATAGCAATAAAATAGCAATCATGTTTGATACAAATCAATTTAAATACAACATTCAAATAATAGTTTTTCGGGACATGCTTTTCCACCCCAAAACATAAAAACTGAAAATAGGGGAGTGCGTGAATACTCACAATGTTTCGAGTAGGTACAATGGGTACTTCGGAATGCACCAACGTCTTACTACCGGGATCCTACGACATCAAACACACACTAGTGAGTTTCCATGTCAAAATCTAATGCTAATATACTAAATTCTACATATAGTGAAATGCCAATTTATGTTTTAGTATTTGATTTTATATTAATTGGTTACACTTTTTCTGAAATAATGAAATTCTACAAATCGTGCGATTAATTACAACATTGGAATATAAATTTTCCAAATTTTTAAGTCCTTATTACAACATAAATTTACGAAAATAGCATTCAAAGGATAAAAATTCCCAAACTTTTTATTTAACTGTTATTACACAATACTAAGCTGGGAAAATTATAAGAATGGATTTCCAAACTGTTTAATTATATTTTATGATTTTTGAGCATTTATTCCGATAAAAATTGAAATAAATAGAAAACAGTTTCCAAAATTACCCAAACTTTTTAATTAATTGTTATTGTACATAAATAGGCTGAGAAAAATATAAAAGATATTTTTCAGTGGGTATTTCTATTTTTCCTTGTTTTATTCTTTTAAATAATCATTAATTGAAGAAATAATATTAAACAGTGAAAATAATTTACCAAAAAATTTTTGTAACATCATTTACAGTATAAATAACCTGGGAAAAATACCAAAAGTGGTCTTCATATTGTATAATCCGGTTTTGGGTATTTATGTGAATTTAAGTGTAATTAACTTTAGAAATTAAGAGAAAAATAGTTTACAGTGGAGAAAAATCCTTAAAATTTTTATGTAACCTCCTACTGTACAACATGATGTTCTGGTAAATTTTCATGAATTTTGGATAATCATAACTATTTTTCCGATTTTTAAACCATTATAATTACCAAAAATTGGGAAAAATAGCAAGGCATGATGAAAAATGTTGAAATTATTTTTCTGAGTCATCCATCACAGGTAAGGTATGCGAAAGTTGTTAGATAAAATTTTCACACTCTCTAAAGTGGTTTTGTGATTTATTATATCCTAACAAAAAGAAAATCGGAAATCATACCAAACAGCAACAAAAATTAATGAAATTTAGTGGGGGGTCATTATCCATCATAAGGGTCATCCATGAATTTGTTCCGGATTTATTGACCTCTGGAAGTATTTTATGTGATTTATGCCCTTGGTTTCTAGCAATAATTTAAATAAATCAAAGAAATAATAAAAGCTTTTGGTATTTTACAGATTATCACATGCATGTGAGGGCTTTCAAAAGGAAAAATGTTCGAAATTTATTCAGAAGGGAAATAGGGGTATTGAACCCAAACAAGTTAAGAAATGTTGCATGCAATGGTGCATGAGATATAAATGTGGCTGAAGTTTATGAATTTATGTAGCCCATTCAGTGGGGTTTTAAGCCACGAAATTTCAGCCATCATTCACTGGATATGTTAAGTTTCTAAAGTATTTTTCCCCAGATTTATGGTTGGGTTTAAGGCCATTGATCATGCAAGGCAAAAATGGTGATCATAGAAAAAGAGCTGTTTGCGCAACCATTTTGTAAAAATTGCCAAAAATCGGATATTTAATATTTTACAGTGAGACCAGTTGGGTTTGAAAGTTAACTCATGGAATTATCCAATGCAAAAAGAATATCATGATTTGGTTAAGTAATGACCGAGATATGGTGGTTCAAAGCTGAATAAAGTAATCTGGCAGATTGCATGTTTGCTTTGAGTGCATCCTTAGGATATTTTGACAAGAACATCATGCATGCCTTTGATAAGATCCGATTTCTAGCACATGCATGGAGTGAATGAGCATCCAAGATGTACTAGAAATGGTTTAAATGCTTTTGATCATGCAAGAACACAAAAGAAATGGAGAAGAAGATGTAATACTTGTTTTTGAAGTCACATGAACATATGTGCATCATTTTCACTCCTTGCATGGGTTTGATCCCGGATTTTCACCATTTCAAACACATGCATTGTGTTATGGTGAGAATCTACAAACCACAAGGGAAAAATAAAGATTTCTAGCCATGGAAAGGCATAGAATCCGAAAAGAAGAGAAAACTAAGAAGAAGAGGAAGTAGAATCATGAAACTATGGGAGAAGATGTTGTTATTTACCTTGGTTTTGATCTTGAGGGAAGTAAGAACACTTCAAGGTCTTCAAAATCTCGAAATTTGGCAGAGGAATGAGAGAAATTTCGTGGGTTAGAGAGAGAGAGGAAGAGAGTTTGTGGGTTAGGAGGGTGGAGTGTGAGAGAGTGAAGAGAGAAGAGGTAGAGTGAGGGTTTAAGTCTAATGATTGAGTTTTGGGAAGAGAGAGTGCATGGGGAGGGGAGAATGGCTGGCTCTATCATGCATTAGGCCTCCTCTCTCCTAATTTCAAATTTTATAAAATTCCCTCCAATATTTTTATAAAAACCCTAATTTTTATAAAAATATTTATTAAGCAATTCTTGATTTATTTGTAAAAATCTTGTTTTTAACTAATAAATTATGATTATTGCATGATAATTTAATTTCTATTTCAATGATTATAATCCATAATTTGATTAATACAAATTTGATATTAGAAAGTTTATAGCCAAATTTTATAAAGTTTTTAAGCTTTATGATTTATAAATTTGGATTTTTAGCTCTCTTAGGGTTTTTGGAATATTGTTTGATATTCATCATCATAATGAAGTATAATTAGAATATTTTAATTTATTTTTAGGGTTTTATACCCTTTTTCAATTATAACAAAGCTTGAAAGTTTCATTCAAATTATAGCATTGGCATTTCCTATTGTAGTTAAGCAACTTACTAGAATCGTAAGTGTCAAGTATATTAGCCCTAGGTCTTAGATGGATCCTAGTTTATGCAAGATTTTGACCTAATTTATACTACTAGGCCATGGCATGATGTGCATGAATGGTTATTATAAAGATGCATGAGTCCGAGAATGACCTGAATTGACAGTTGTCACACTAGTGCCAATTTCTTGAACTAAAGGGGTTCTTATATAGTGTGGCTATTAGGGTTATACTATGTAACTCATGACTTTACCCATTCCTTATGCTCCATGGGTTTTAACCTCCATGGAGTATCGATGGATCACCACATGGGTTAAACCCAACATAAAGGAATCTTGGATCATAAGCCCACATATATAAGAATGAATGATTTACACAATCGATCCCCATATATTTAATTAGTCTCTTTTTGATCACTAAATTAAGTCCAAATTAATTCTTGATCAATACTAATTAAATAACATGATTTCATATTAATATATTAGAACTTATAATATATTAATATGTCACAAAATGTCTTTTCCTCATAAACGGTCTATCCAAATGTTCTGATGCCATGCAAACCAAATGGACCATGCCGAGTCGGGTCAAGTACATACCAATTATAGTTTTGGACTTAGACACTAATCCAACAATAAGATCGGAGCTCCCCAGGGTGAGGAACTCGGCCTTATGAATCCGTTGCTGATCAACTCATTGAGCTGACTGGATAATTTTTGCATTTCCGCTGGTGCTAAACGGTATGGAGATTTAGCTACAGGAGTAGCTCCGGGGATCAAGTCGATACGAAACTCGACTTGACGTTCGGGAGGGATTCCTGGGAGATCTTCAGGGAAGACATCAGGAAAGTTACAAACTTCAGGGATGCTCTCGAGGTCTCTAACTTTTCGCGATTCGTCGACAACATGAGCTAGGAATGCATGACACTCCTTCCGCAGATACTTCTGAGCTTTGATGCACGAAATGATACGGAGGTTCGAACTGAGCTTATCACCATAAATCATAAGGGTCTCGCCAGAAGGAAGATTGAGACGAATAGCTTTCTCGAAGAAAAGAATATCAGCATGATTGGAGCTTAACCAATCCATGCCGATAATGACATCGAAACTCTTGATGAATACAGGCATAAGGTCGATGGGAAAAGAATAATTGTCTAGGGTAAGAGTGCAGCCTATGAATATATCGTTAGTGCTCTCCTTCTTTCCGTTAGCCATCTCGACGGTAAATGTTTCGGTTAGAGGTTGGGTTTTACACTTGATTAAATGCTTGAATGAATGACTAACAAAACTCTTCTCCGCACCAGAATCGAAGAGAATGCATGCATAAGAGTTGTCAAGGAGGAACGTACCCGTAAGAACGGTAGGATCAGCAACTGCTTCATTCTGACCCATAGCCAAAACTCTCCCTGTATTGCCGCCAGTCGTTGCCTTGGGGCAGTTTCTCCTGTAGTGCCCAACCTCTCCACATCCATAGCAAGTTTGACCAGCGCCCGCTCCCGGAGCCTGGTTGGTTGATTGAGCCGGTGTTTTGCAATATCGAATTGTGTGTCCTTTCTTCCCACAATTGTTGCATATCAACTCACGGCAGGGTCCGTGATGATGGAAGTTACACTTGTTGCACAGAGGTAGCTTCCCAACATAACCACCGATAGGAGATTGAGTGGTTGGAACAGCAGTGGGAGCAGCAGCAGGAGCAGTAACAGCATGAACTGCTACTATATGTTGTTTCTTGGAGGGCTCCTGCGAAGACTGACCCTTTCGTTTGTTGCCAGACTTCTTCTTCTTCCCACCACTATCCTTTTGGGGCTCGGGGACAGCTGTCACTTCATCCAGGTCGATTCCATGATCGAGCAGAGTCTGTGCCAGATCCTTGGCGCTTTCAAATGTATTCGTCCTAGCAACCAAAACATTTCCTTTGGTGGGTTGCGTCAGTCCCCAGATGTACCTCTCGATTTTCTTGCTTTCTGGAGTGACCATTCCCGGACAGAGAAGCGCCAGATCACAAAATCTAGCAGTGTAGGCAGCGATGTCGGAACCCTTCATCTTCAAGTTCTAGAGTTCGTGTTCCAGTTTTTGCACTTCGCCCCTTGGGCAGTACTCAGCGAGCATGAGTTCCTTCAGTCTTTCCCAACCCATGGCATTAGCCACTGGCAGGGTTAGGGTTTTGACTCGACCATTCCACCAGGTCAAGGCTCTGTCGGTAAAGGTGCAAGCGGCGAACTTCACTTTGTTTGCTTTGGAACAGACGCAGATTTCGAAGATGGATTCGATCTTCTCGAACCATCGAGTCAGGGCGATAACACCTCCATTTCCATCGAAGGACTTGGGTTTCGCAGTCATGAAGTCCTTGTAGGAACACTCTTTCTGATGTACCTGACTTCCATCTTGTGTCTGGGGGTCGGTTCCACCTCTAGCTCCACCAGCGCTCACTTGTGCCATTGCTGCAGTCATGACGGCGGTAACTGCTGCCTGGAACATGACAGGGTCGAACTGAGGAGGTGGTGATGGTGGCGGAGTGTCGTTGTTCCTTCGGTTGGGCCTTGGTCGAGGAGGCATCTTGTTCTAGAAACAATCAGGAAGAAGAGGATGGTAAGTCCTCGAGGTATATATAAAAGAACAAAATATATCTCATCCTGATAATGAAAGTATTCTACCGAGCGATAATCATAGAAAGGTTACTAACGCAGGTAAGTTATCGCTTAGGGGAGGAAAGGTAGCAATACTGAGTGAATCCGCGTACTAAGTTTGGCTCTAGCGAAAATACTCCTATAGTATTTTATTTAAAATGATTTCGGTAAGTTTTAGGCCTGCTGTAGCACCACAGTCACCCCCAAACACATGTTGGTCATGTCTTGACTGAATATAGTTGATCAGGCTATATTGACCCTAGACATGATTACATACTGCCCAGGTTTAACCGCAGCGTTCCAGCATCCGAAATACTTTTGTTCAGTTCTACTAGCGACACGAATCCTGTTATGTATGCATGCTCGTATACTTTTATAAAAATACTTTATATTTTGAAAGTATACTTTTAGAGTAGAGCACTTAGGCCCCTTAGTGTTTATAGTTGTATACCACGTAAGGTTCGGTATACTAGTTCGCTATAAACATGGGCTCTGATACCAATCTGTCACACCCCGAAACCGTTGGCGGAAACATTCCGGGGCGGAGGACGTCATGTATAGCATCACAACCAATGAATAACAGCAATCATAGCAACACAACCATTACAGTGAATATTTGTATAAAAACGTTTACATCGGTTTGAAACTCAGTTTGAAATACATCCAATAGTTTTGCAAAATAAAAGCTTAAAACTCTAAATGCTTTGGTTCCTCGAAAATCCCGCAAGTACCTGTCTACTGATTTCCTGAGAATACAAGCAGTTTGAAAAAAATATCAGCATAAAGCTGGTGAGTTCATAAGCAGTAATTTGTAATGAAAAACTGGTTGATGAGCGAGCCGAAATGTTTGTGTAATCTCAAGAAAATCCGATATTTTCTTTAGTGAAAAAAGTAGTGTTATCAATTTCATATACAACCATGAATGTTCGTTTCTGAAAAATCGTAGTGATATGCAAAATACTACTTCATGTGTCTAGCTAAAGCTAATCATGAAGTATTTGTATTTAAAAGTAAAACCGTAACGTAAATGATTCGGTTTTGTAAACCCTGGCTCGACCAATATGCATAGTATGTTTAGTTCTATTTGGTATAAATAAAACTATTGAAGAAAACCAGGTTGGTAATGTTGGGTTTTGAGCATTCTAACACTCCTATGGTGTACATGCAACCCCATAAACCTTCAATCTATGTTTTCTCTATTATACATGCAAATATTAACTAGTCCAAGGTTTCATCCTAACTAGCATATTATGAAGCACCTATACTACAAAGTTCTAGTTAGATGACATAACTTTTGATGTAGCTTGATGTATTCAAGCTTTAAGAGCTTAGCCCCAATAGTGTGGAAGCCTCAAATGGAATCACAAATCACCAAAACACCTTGGAAGAACTTGAGAGAATATGTATGCACACTAAAATCGGCCCACTCTTATTTTCACACACTTGTGTCAATTTTGTGAGCCAAGGACCCCTTTATATATTATGGAGGATTAGGGTTACATCCATGGGTTAAAAGTGTTGGATTAATGTCTAAGTCCATAACTATAATTGGTAAGACTTGACCCGACCCGGCATGGTCCATTTGGGTTGCATGGCATCATGCATTTGGATAGACTATAATGAGAGAAATAACACTTAAGGTTGGTTAATATATTATAAGTTCTAATATATTAATAAGGTTATTTAATTAGTATTGATCAAGAATTAATTTGGAATTAATTAAGTGATCAAAAGGAGTCTAATTAAATATATGGGTTGATTGTGTAAATCATTCATTCTTATATATGTGGGCTTGTGATCCAAGATTTCTTATGTTGGACTAAGTCCATGGGGTGACCCATGGATACTCCATGGAGGTTAAAATCCATGGAGCATAAGGAATGGGTAAAGTTATGAGTTACATGGTGTAACCCTAATAGCCACCATATAAAAGAATCCCATGGCTCAAGAAATCGTGCACTAATGTGTGAATATGAGGGCTAGACGATTTCAAGGAGTGTTCCATTTCTCTCAAGTCATTCCATGTGTATTTGGTGTTGTGTGAACCATTTGAGGTGTCACACTTGGGGCACTAGGCACTCAAGCTTCATGGAGACAAGCTACATCAAACAAAGGTATGTATTCTATCCATTTGATTACCCAAGTATCAAGTATTGTATGCTAGATAGGGTAATACCTTGGAAAGTTCATAATTGCATGTATAATAGAGAAAACATAGATCCAAGGTATTTAGGGTTGCATGTACACTTAGGAGTGT
The DNA here is from genome assembly GCF_052849685.1 of Lactuca virosa. Taxonomy (NCBI): domain Eukaryota; kingdom Viridiplantae; phylum Streptophyta; class Magnoliopsida; order Asterales; family Asteraceae; genus Lactuca; species Lactuca virosa. The sequence continues at coordinate 60,181,947 of NC_136426.1, read as the reverse complement.
TAGAATGCTCAAAACCCATCAGTGGTGTCAGAACCAAGGCTTGTTTTCTTGTTATACTTGCAAAATTAGCTGAAAAATCAAATTGTATTAGTTTAAAAGTTATGCTAATTACTTGAAAAAAAATTGATGTGAATTATCTTTGTTCATATGAGTTTATTAGATTAATAGAAAAGTTAATTGATTATGTGTTTTCAATCCATTTTAATCTAAGAGTTGATTCTAAAATGTGTTTTTGTAACTTGTCCTCAAGTTATATGAAAACTCACATTTAAGTTTCATAAAACTCATAAAAAGTTGGCAATGGTTACAAAAATGAAGAGTCTTGTCCTCATTAAATGGTTTTATGACTCCATAACTTGTCCTCAAGTTATGGAGGTTCAAGAGTTACTTCATTAAATGATAAAATGTGTAACCTTAATTAGTTCCATAAGTTACAAAAATAAAGAAAAGTTACATTCTTTTATTAGTTTAAAGTCTTCCATAACTTGTCCTCAAGTTATGGAACTTGAAGAGTTTTTTTTAATTAAAACTACTTTAAACACATAAGTTATGGAATTAATTAGTTTTGAATATTTTCAAAACTTGCCCTCAAGTTTTGGAATTTGTAAAGTTTTCCCCATGAATACTTTAATTCCAAGTTAGCCCTTAGAATTTTAAAAGTTAAAATTTAACCCTTATACTTTATAGAATTATAAGTTAACAATAAATATATGTATAAGAGCAAGTCAGTCTTACCGTTAGTAGGCCTCATTCACGAAGCCGGTCTATAAGGGGGGTATAAGGTTACTGCCTATAAAATGGCAGTTTAATGGGTGTCCACTCTCACCCACCGCTTCCTTGACTGGTGGAGGGTCGTTAGCCGAACGGGTAGGACAAGGACTATAATTCTCCCTTCATTAAAAGTATTAATGATAAATACTAAGTAACTAAACTTTTTATAAATTCCCAATCTTAGTTACTTAGGAAAATGTGAATAAGGTGCTAATCCATGAAATTACACTTTGCACTTTGTTTAAATCGTTAGTGGAGCGTGTGTGGTTAACCGGCACACTAACCTGGATTTAACAAAGTAGGCAAAGGGTAACGTAATATTTATCATAGTATCGGTGGAGCTCGTGTGGTTAACCGGCACATCGATTGAGGGGTAAATATTAAGGATACCAAGTATATTTGCATGGTTACTTCACACCTTGTTTTGTGATCCTCGGCATCCCAGTCACAAAACCTGAAGGGCACACTCGAGATTGAAACATGCCATTGAAAAGTTCAATGAATCTCAAAAGATCTAGGAGTTTCAAATCCAATTAAAAACCTAATTACATTATTTCGTTTTTCATGGTGGAAATTGGTAAATCGTCATTTACCTACCTTCAACTATTTTATAACTCGGATTACGGCATCCCTCTTCCAGTTATAAATAGGTTGTTGGATCCTAGCCTTAATATTTCATATTGGGTGTTATATTAAGGACTTTAGATCAACTATCTTGAATATCTCCCAAAAGATGTCAAGTTCAGACATCTATGATCTTCCCAAATCTCTTGGAACTTTACTTCCTCCACCTCCTCCAATTATTCTCCCTAACCCACAAGTTCAAAGGTCACTCAATCCCTATTGGCAAGCAAGGTCTATGTGTGATCACATCTTGGAGATGAAGTCATATATTGACAAGCCGGGAGAGTTGGGTGTCAAAGTCTTGAGAAAGTTGGATGTTCAATCACCTTCTAAGTCACATAGTGAGTTCCTTTGGGACTACTATGAAACAGACTATGACATGAACCTTAATGATCATATCTATTTTCTTGGTGCTACTGAATCAGCAATGATTTGGAGGACCAGTAAAGCAAATTTGATTAGAAGATCAACTTCCCAAACTTCTATGGACTTTGAAAATGGTAACATTGGATATCCAGAAAATCTTTCGCTTCCCAATGGAAAGGGATTGGCCATAGTAAACTCGGTTGACCAAATGGTAAAGAGAAAGGCAAGTCTGTGATAGTCCAGTACACCATTCCCAAAGAATCCATATGTTTCTCTTTTCAAAGGAAGGGGCATTGATTGCGAAGCTGCCTATTTACCTGAAAGATCATAAGGTTGATCAATTCAAGAAGTTTGACTCTTCTTCAGGTAAAAGTCCATTATCTAACTCTGTTAAGTTTCTATTATGAGATTCTCATTACATGATGTGACTGGGTCACATGTTGATGCTTTAAGAATCAAAGAAAAGTGAAGAAACTTAAAGGAAGTACATGCTGATTCTGATCACGAAGATGGATTTCGATCGCATGGTTTGGTGATCAGAATTTTTGATGCTGTTACTTAGGAGTTATGATATATTGCTTAGGAATAGATAACAACAAGTTTTTCATATGCATTTGCATTGTAAGGATAAGTTTTTCCGAAAGTTTTAAAATAAAAAACAGTTTTGATTTATTTATTTTAAGTATCCTTACAATGGCATTTGTGAAAAATTGTTGTTTACATGTTTCCATTGATAGCAATATTGGAAAATGGATTTGATTCTTTCATTTGTGGTAGTGTCATAATTTACCAAATAAGGAAAGATTCTCATTCCCAAGGCTTCAGTTGGATAGAAACTTGGAATCATGCAAGTTGAATAGTATGATGAATGAGAACTTTCAAGCATTGGAAAATTAAGACTTGTTCACATGGATGTGTGAGTCAAGTTAAGGACTAAAGGGATCGAGTACACATTCTTGTGCACTGGTCAAGTCCACCACAAAGCTCGTTAAGACTATTCGTCATGATTTACTAAATTTTAGTAAATATGGTTATACTTACAAGTTTAAGTATAATTCTGAAACATTGGAAAAGTCTCAATGTATGGCAGAACGAATGGGAAGAATCAAATTATGCAGACAGATAAAAGTTTCTCAAATCTGAAAAGATGGGAGAGTACTTTAGTATCATGTTTTGTGATCATCTTAATGATTAAAGAACCACATCACAATTGGTCTTCTAAGGACATCTTAGTGCATTCTTATGACTAAGAAGAGGAGTCATGAATTGTTGAAATGGTTAAATCAAGAAGATGAGTCATACTTCGTTTCAAAACAAGTCTTAGAGTCATACTCCAAGACTATAAGTCGAGTGACATATCTTAAAGAAAGGTTTATAACACTTGTCAAATGTAAGAGTAAAAGTGTCCTACTCTTGTACATTTGAAGTTGGTAAGTTGTGATGTTTTGGATTAAACAAAGACCAACTAAGGCCAATTGTGTGAAGTGTTTGTCTTGATAAAGAATCCGCACTATCTCTTGAATATTTGGCAAGATAGTCTTATATGTCAAGAGGACAGTGGGAGTCTTAAAGATCCTAAAAACAATTTCAAGAACTAATCAATAATAAAACCTGAGGTTCTTCACTAGCACACGACTTGAGGTTTATAACCTATCATGTTGACATATTCTTGTTGGATAAGGTGTCTAAGTCCATAACTTATTTGGTATATACTTGACCCGACCCGGCATGGTCCATTTGGGTTGCACTTCACCCGAACTAGTTATGGATAATTTTATGAGAGTTGTATACTTACGATTTATTAATATATTATAAGTTATAATATATTAATATAAAGTCATGTTACTTAATTAGTTTTAATCTTGAATTAATTATGAATTAATTTAGTGATTAAAAGGAAGACTAATTAAATCATGGGCTGTTATATTTATATGGTGTGGGCTAACACTCATTTGGAATGGGCTAAGCTTATATGGAAGTCCATGGATGATCCATGGAGCTTTTACCCATGGATCCTTGGAAGAGGAAAAGACATGGGTTATTAGGGTTTCACCCTAACCATGTACACTATATAAACAAGCTTATGTTGCATGAAAAAGACACTAATGTGTGTGTAAGTGTGGTGGCCAAAATCAAGAGTTAGTATACTCTCTCATACATTTTCCAAGTTTGTGGTGATTTGTGATTTCCATTTGAGGCATTCACATTATTGGTGCTTGGCTCTCAAACTCCAAGGAATCAACAATCAACAAAAGGTATGTAATTCATCTAGTTCTTTTATGGTTAAAAGTACCCCATGCCATGCTAGATAGGTTATAAACCTTGGAAAATAATATTTTGCATGTATCTTAGACAAAAATAGATCCAAGGTTTAATAGGGTTGCATGTACACTTAGGAAGTGTTACAATGCTCAAAACCCAACAGTGGTATCAGAGCCTAGGCTTGTTTGTTTGATACTTGATGCAAAATAGTGAAAAAAGTCGAATTTTTTGTTGTCTGCCTGATGAACTCGCCGAGTCCATGGGGGGACTCGCCGAGTTCATGTGTAAACTCATCCTACTCGGCAAGTAGGTTCGTGCACTCGGCGAGTAGGAGCCTCAGAATGCAGATTTTCGACTTTTGCTGCTGCAAATGGACTAGAAACATTACCCTAAACTGTTTTGGTGTTTTAAAACTTGTTTTAGTTGGTGTAATGGTTGTTCTAATCCATTTACAATAGCTTATATCAAAATTTCATGCTTTGTATGTGTTCATATAATTCTTGAAACTTTGATGATCATGTTCATGTTCTTATGAATTTAGAAGATGATAGGAATTATTTGCTGAATTGGTTAGGACTAATTCTTGATCATTTATGTGTTTTAATGGAGTCCATAATTTGTCCTCAAGTTATGGATATCCAAAGGTCACTTCTTTTAAACACACACTTAAAACATATAAGTTACATGGAAATGAAGAGTCTTCATTTTTATGAACCTTTAATTCATAACTTATGAAATGAAAAGTTTTGAAAAGTTTCAAAACTTGTCCTCAAGTTTTGGAATTTGTAAAGTTACACACACTTTAATATACTTTAATTCCAAACCCTTAGAGTTTTAAAAGTTAAAATTCAACCCTTATACTATTTATAACATTAATGGTTAATTATTATATATTTGTATAAGAGTAAGTCGTCTTACCGCTAGTACGCCTCATTCACGAAGCCAGTCTATAAGGTGGGTATAAGGTTGTTGCCTATAAAATGGCAACTTAATGGGTGTCCACTCTCACCCACCGCTTGCTTGACTGGTGGAGGGTCGTTAGCCGAACGGGTAGGACAAGGACTTATAAAGTCTCATTAAAAGTATGATGAATAGTATAAAGTAACTAAACCTTATATAAATTCCCAATCTTAGTTACTTTAGGAAAATGTGAATATGGTGCTAACCCATGAAATTCACACTTTGTACCTTACCAAGTCGTTGGTGGAGCGTGTGTGGTTAACCGGCACACTAACTTGGACTAGTAAGGATCACGAAGGGTGACTTAATGTTTATCATAGATCGGTGGAGCGTGTGTGGTTAACCGGCACATTGATTAGGTGATAATATTAAGGGTACCAAGTGAATTTGCATGGTTATTCACACCTTGTTTTGTGATCCTCGGCATCCCAGTCACAAAACTTGAAGGGCACAATCGAGATTGAAACATGCCATTGAAAAGTTCAATGAATCTCAAAGGAATCTAGGAATTTCAAAACCAATTAAACCTACTAATTCATTTCGTTTTCATGGTGGAAATTGGTGAATCGTCATTCACCTACCTTCAAATATATTATAGCTTAGATTACGGCATCCCTCTTCTAAGTTATAATATATTGTGTTGGATCCTAGCCTTAATATTACATTTGGGTGTATTATTAAGGATTCGATATATCTAATCTAAACTTGTTTTCTTCTTTTCAGATGTCTTCCGACAACAAAGCTTCGGGCTCTAACCCTACTGGCTCCTTTTCCCTCATGAACCTTTGTGGGAGGGTCATCTTTGATGGTTCCAACTTCATGGATTGGATCCAGAACATCAGGATGGTTACTCGTTACGAGGACAAGGAATATGTCCTCGATAAGGAGCTAAAGGAGCTTGATGAGTCCACTGCTACTCCTGAGGAGGTCGCTGAGTATCAGGCACATGAAAGAGATGCCACCAAGGTGGCATGCATCATGATAGCCACCATGACAGCTGAACTCCAAAAGTCCTATGAGGACTATTACCCTTTTGAGATGCATCAGGATCTGATGGAAAGGTACCATCAGAGTGCTCGTCAAGAGCGGTATGAAATAATCTCCTCCATGATCACTACCCGTATGAAGGATAGCGAACCAATCACGAGCCACATGCAGAAAATGCAAAGGTATGTGGACCGTCTAATGAAACTGAATGTGAACTTCCCTGAGGAGTTGGCAATTGATATCATTTTGCACTCCTTGCCCTCGTGTTATGATCAATTTCGTATGACATACCACATGAACAAGGAGGAAGTTACACTCAGTAAGCTTCAAGGACTTCTGAAGACTGCCGAAAGTGGTCTTAAGAGTAAGTCGGTTGCTACTCCTACTCCTACTACTACCCCTGTTTTGGCTATCAGGCAAGGCAAAGGGAAAAAGAGGAAGCACCCTTCGAAGGGTACCAAGGGAAAGTCCCTTGAAGGCTCCTTATCTGGAACCAAAGGTGGTTCTATCACTCCTTCTGCCATCCCTAAGGATGCTGAATGCTTCTACTATCAAAATAAGGGGCACTGGAAGCGAAACTGCCCAAAGTACTTGCAAGATGTCAAGGATGGGAAAGTGAAACCATCCCATGCAGGTATTTACACTATATTGTCTAATAACTCACCATATTCTAATTCTTGGGTTCTTGATACAGGTTGTGGTATTCACATCTGTAGTGACTTGCAGGGCCTAAGAAGAAGTGAGGATGTGGAGCACGGAAAGATAAACTTAATCATGGGGAACATGAAGGTTGCATCTGTTACCAAGATTGGAGTTTATACTTTGTTGCTAGATAGTGGGTTAAAGTTAGATTTGAATAAATGTGTGTACTCGTCTAAAATGGCGAGGAATATTATTTCCTTTCATGCTTTGTACAAACAAGGTTTTACCTTTTCTTTTGAGAATGAAGTTGGTAGTATTAATGCTTTCTTTAATAATATTCTTTATTTTAAAGCATTACCTTATAATGGTGTGTATGAAGCTGTATCGGTTGTAGATAATTTAGGGAATAATGTATTGTGTATTGATTCTTCTACTAGCCTGGATAAAGCATCTTTGTGGCATTGTCGTCTTGGACATGTAAGTAAGAAACGCATAGGCCAGCTCCAAAAGGATGGAGTTTTGGAGTCGTTCGACCTCAAGTCGGATGATAGTTGTGAGTCTTGTCTACTTGGAAAAATGACAAAATCACCCTTCACTGGTACTTGTGCAAGGGGTGAGGGTTTGTTGGACCTTATACATACTGATGTATGTGGACCATTCAAAACCGCCACAAGGGATGCTAATCGCTATTATGTGACTTTTATTGATGATTTTAGTAGATATGGTTATGTCTACTTAATCAAACATAAGTCAGAAACTTTTGAAAGGTTTAAAGAGTTTAAACAGGAAGTAGAAAATCAATTGGGCAGGAACATTAAGATGCTTCGATCCGATCGAGGTGGTGAGTATCTTAGTACTGAGTTCCTCGACTATCTTAAGGAGTGTGGGATTGTCTCACAATTGACACCTCCCAGGACACCACAGCTGAATGGTGTAGCTGAGAGGCGCAATCGAACTTTGTTAGACATGGTTCGCTCTATGATGAGTCGAGCTTCGCTACCAATCTCTTTTTGGGCGTATGTCTTAGAGACTGCCGCCCACATCCTTAATCTAGTCCCTACAAAGAAGGTTTCCAAAACACCTCATGAGATGTGGACTGGGAAAGTTCCCAATTTGGACCACATCAAGATTTGGGGTTGCGAGGCTTTCGTAAGGCGCGAGACTCATGACAAGCTCGAACCTCGAAGTGAAAGGTGTATTTTCATCGGCTACCCACAAAAATCCTTTGGTTACCTCTTCTAAAGACCCAGTGAGAATGTGGTCTTTATGGCTAGGAGAGGGGTCTTTCGAGAGAGAGAATTTATAAGCCAAGGAGACAGTGGGAGGCAAATTGACCTTGAAGAAATTCAAGACTCAATTGGTGAAAGAACCTCAGACACTAGCAATCAACTTGAGGAGGAAATTCCTGTTGATCCAGCTGACGAGTCTATACTTCCGAGGCGTTCCACAAGGGTTAGGAACACACCTAAGTTTTATTATGGATTTCATATTACTACGGAAGGTGATACATTTATCAGTGACAGTACACTGGTAAATCTGGATGAACCTAACAGTGTTAAGGAAGCCATGGCAGGCCCAGAGTCTGCTAAATGGAAGGAGGCTATGGACAGCGAGATACAGTCCATGTATGTGACAACTGTCAATTCAGGTCATTCTCGGACTCATGCATCTTTATAATAACCATTCATGCACATCATGCCATGGCCTAGTAGTATAAATTAGGTCAAAATCTTGCATAAACTAGGATCCATCTAAGACCTAGGACTAATATACTTGACACTTACGATTCTAGTAAGTTGCTTAACTACAATAGGAAATGTCAATGCTATAATTTGAATGAAACTTTCAAGCTTTGTTATAATTGAAAAAGGGTATAAAACCCTAAAAATAAATTAAAATATTCTAATTATACTTCATTATGATGATGAATATCAAACAATATTCCAAAAACCCTAAAAGAGCTAAAAATCCAAATTTATAAATCATAAAGCTTAAAAACCTTATAAAATTTGGCTATAAACTTTCTAATATCAAATTTTTATTAATCAAATTATGGATTTTAATCAATGAAATGGAAATTAAATTATCATGCAATAATCATAATTTATTAGTTAAAAACAAGATTTTAAAATAAATCAAGAATTGCTTAATAAATGCTTTTATAAAAATTGGGGTTTTTATAAAAATAATGGAGGGAATTTTATAAAATTTGAAATTAGGAGAGAGGAGGCCTAATGCATGATAGAGCCAGCCATTCTCCCCTCCCCATGCACTCTCTCTTCCCAAAACTCAATCATTAGACTTAAACCCTCACTCTACCTCTTCTCTCTTCACTCTCTCACACTCCACCCTCCTAACACATAAACTCTCTTCCTCTCTCTCTCTAACCCACAAAATTTCTCTCATTCCTCTGCCAAATTTCGAGATTTTGAAGACTTTGAAGTGATCTTACTTCCCTCAAGATCAAAACCAGGGTAAACAACAACATCTTCTTCCATAATTTCATGATTCTACTACCTCTTCTTCTTAGTTTTCTCTTCTTTTCGGATTCTATGCCTTTCCATGGCTAGAAATCTTTATTTTTCCCTTGTGGTTTGTAGATTCTCACCATAACACAATGCATGAGTTTGAAATGGTGAAAATCCGGGATCAAACCCATGCAAGGAGTGAAAATGATGCACATATGTTCATGTGACTTCAAAAACAAGTATTACATCTTCTTCTCCATTTCTTTTGTGTTCTTGCATGATCAAAAGCATTTAAACCATTTCTAGTACATCTTGGATGCTCATTCACTCCATGAATGTGCTAGAAATCGGACCTTACCAAAGGCATGCATGATGTTCTTGTCAAAATGTCCTAAGGATGCACTCAAAGCAAACATGCAATCTGCCAGATTACTTTATTCAGCTTTGAACGACCATATCTCGGTCATTACTTAACCAAATCATGATATTCTTTTTGTATTGGATAGTTCCATGAGTTAACTTTCAAACCCAACTGGTCTCACTGTAAAATATTAAATATCCGATTTTTGGCAATTTTTACAAAATGGTTGCGCAAACAGCTCTTTTTCTATGATCACCATTTTTGCCTTGCATGATCAATGGCCTTAAACCCAACCATAAATCTGGGGAAAAATACTTTAGAAACTTAACATATCCAGTGAATGATGGTTGAAATTTCGTGGCTTAAAACCCCACAGAATATGCTTCATAAATTCATGAACTTCAGCCACATTTACATCTCATGCACCATTGCATGCAACATTTCTTATCTTGTTTGGGTTCAATACCCCTATTTCCCTTCTGATTAAATTTTGAACATTTTTCCTTTTGAAAGCCCTCACATGCATGTGATAATCTGTAAAATACCAAAAGCTTTTATTATTTCTTTGATTTATTTAAATTATTACTAGAAACCAAGGGCATAAATCACATAAAATACTTCCAGAGGTCAATAAATCCGGAACAAATTCATGGATGACCCTTATGATGGATAATGACCCCTCACTAAATTTCATTAATTTTTGTTGTTGTTTGGTATGATTTCCGATTTTCTTTTTGTTAGGATATAATAAATCACAAAACCACTTTAGAGAGTGTGAAAAGTTTATCTAACAATTTTCGCATACCTTACCTGTGATGGATGACTCAGAAAAATAATTTCAACATTTTTCATTATGCCTTGCTATTTTTCCCAATTTTTGGTAATTATAATGGTTTAAAAATAGGAAAAATAGTTATGATTATCCGAAATTCATGAAAATTTACTAGAACATCATGTTGTACAGTAGGAGGTTACATAAAAATTTTGAGGATTTTTCTCCACTGTAAACTATTTTTCTCTTAATAATTACACTTAAATTCACATAAATACCCAAAACCGGATTATACAATATAAAAACCACTTTTGGCATTTTTCTCAGGTTATTTATACTGTAAATGATGTTACAAAAATTTTTGGTAAATTATTTTAACTGTTTAATATTATTTCTTCAATTAATGATTATTTAAAGGAATAAAACAAGGAAAAATAGAAATACCCACTGAAAAATATCTTTTATATTTTTCCCAGCCTATTTATGTACAATAACAGTTAATTAAAAAGTTTGGGTAATTTTGGAAACTGTTTTCTATTTATTTCAATTTTTATTGGAATAAATGCTCAAAAATCATAAAATATAATTAAACAGCTTGGAAATCCATTTTTATAATTTTCCCAGCTTAGTATTGTGTAATAACAGTTAAATAAAAAGTTTGAGAATTTTTATCCTTTGAATGCTATTTTCGTGAATTTATGTTGTAATAAGGACTTAAAAATTTGGAAACTTTATATTCCAATGTTGTAATTAATCGCACGATTTGTAGAATTTCATTATTTCAGAAAAAGTGTAACCAATTAATATAAAATCAAATACTAAAACATAAATTGGCATTTCACTATATGTAGAATTTAGTATATTAGCATTAGATTTCGACATGGAAACTCACTAGTGTGTGTTTGATGTCGTAGGATCCCGGTAGTAAGACGTTGGTGCATTCTGAAGTACCACTTGTACCTACTCGAAACATTGTGAGTATTCACCAATCCCCTTTTTTCGGTTTTTACGTTTTGGGTGGAAAAGCATGTCCTAAACTATTTATGTTCGTTGTATTTATTTGACTCGTATAAACTTGGTTGCTATATTTTGCATATTGTGAGTATTCACGCACTCCCCTATTTTCAGTTTTTATGTTCTGGGGTGGAAAAGCATGTCCCGAAAAACTATTATTTGAATGTTGTATTTAAATTGATTTGTATCAAACATGATTGCTATTTTATTGCTATGTCTCTCTATGTATGTCTATGCAACACGGAACATGAGAACTTATCGTACTAAGGCCCTTCCCTTATCTCTAACCATTAACTCTTTGAGCCAATGGTCATTATGGATAGCGCTATTAGGAATTGACAACTCCTCACTCGCCCGAATCGTTGGAGTGCATGATACCATATTCATCTATGGAACGATAAGCATAGATCTCGATAGGGCTTCAGTCATAGGTTTGGTTGAGACTCATTGTTTGCTCATACACATACAAACTCGTTTCTCGTTATAGCAATAAACTTGTTATCAATAATAGCAATCAACTTTGTTTCTCATTAAAGCAATGTACTTGTATTTATGAAAAGCCTTATTCCAAATCTTGATTTTATAAACTTGTGAACTCACCAACTATTTTCATAGTTGACGCTCGTTTTACATGCTTTTTCAGGAAATAATTAGTAAGTGGATATAAAGATTCATCATCATAGAGCATGCTGCATCGTGTTGAAGTTATTTATGAAGTTATATTTTGAACAATGTTATTTTGGAAAAAATTGTACTTGTTTCTATTAAGCTATGGGTTGTAAACTTTTGAATATTGCTATGGTGATGTATCTTTACCTTTTGCAATGAAACCGTTATCGCTGTCATACCTTGCGTTTCCGCTTTAGCGGGGTGTGACAGAAGTGGTATCAGAGCTAAAGTTATAGAGAACATCGGTTTTTCTTTAAGAAAACACAACCTATAACTAAAACTTACAAAGAAATTCTTTTTACATCAAACATATTACGAGTATAATTAGGTCGGGAGTTGTATTATTGGACCTCGATTAAACATAGCCTGATCACCTATGTTTAATTAAGGAAAGATTTATACAAAGCTTGAGCTAATTATAATGGGAATATGTTCCACAAAAATATTTGAGAAAACTTTATTTCAAAAATTCAAAAAGGTTAATTTTGGTGTGTGTAAGCATTGCATATTATAGGTATACATTGTTATTTATTCCATATCTCATTGAAATTATGTCTCAGTCTACTATGTCAACATCGTCATCTTCCCATGCTGCCGCCTCAGCCGATGAGTCCGGCTACGTCACTATTATCCCTCGACGTAATCCCCCCGCCTCGGTAGAAGAAGACCCATCAGAGGATACGGAAGATACAGGGAACTCGGTGGAGATCAGCGATGACAACGCCCCGAGTCAACGACGCGAGGCATCACCTACATCAGTGTTGCCACAGCCACCACTTTATGGACTTCGCATTCGGAGGACGGCGAGGAAGAGTGTTCCCATTCCAGGAAGGATACCCACCAGCACAGCAGGACATGGCACGGCAGGACCTAGCGGGGTAGGACCCAACGATGCAGGACCGAGAGCACCCTCACCACAACAAGTCATAGGGATACCTGTCAGACAGCCAGGTATGACCCCGGAGGAGTCCCAGAGATTGCAGTCGATAGCAGCGGGCCTACGTCACAGTCTCGCTGTGATAGCTGGACATCGGGAAGTTTTGGATGAAGTCGTGACAGGAATGGAAATCCTGTTTCAGCATTCGATGGAGACTGCTGACACTGCTAGTACTGCTACACGAGTGGCATGTCGTGCGATGACCGCATATTATGTGCTTGTTGGGCTATTACTGATTGTGGTGTTGATGTTTCTTGTTGGGATAGCGATTAGTGTTTGGTTCTGATTTCAGTATTTTAATTTATTTTGTCATGAAATGAAAACCCATGTTGGGTGTCTTTTGGGAAAAACATTTGAAACTTTATTTTGGATTTGATGTATTGGTTTGGTTTTTAAAGACAATGTCAAATGGTAATGAAGAATTTTATTTTATGTTTGAAAACTTTTACTATGAGGTCAAACCCTAGAATTTATTTGGTAAATGGTCGAATAAAGAGATTTTTCTTTTCTTTTCTTTCTAAAATATATATGCCTGGTATTAATGCAAACCAATGATTTGACAACACTTACGGTTTTCAAAATAGTAGTGAACTAAATATTATACATTATTTTATGTATTTATACGTATTTCTTCTCCTGTGTAATAGAACCATGTCAGGAAGGCCTAATCGCGGGCGCCCACAGAACGAAACACCCGATGTTGCTCAAATTGTAGCACAACAACTCATGGAAGCAATTCCAAACATTGTTACTCAAGTAACTGCAGGACTTAATGCTAACGAAGGAAGTAGTGGAGGAAACCGGGGAAACAATGAAAGAGAATGTAACTACAAGTCCTTTATGGCCTGTAAACCTAAGGAGTTCCATGGAAAGGAAGGTGCGGTCGGGTTGCTGAAATGGATTGACAGCATGGAGTCGGTCCTTCACATTAGCAAACGCCTCGAGCGCAACAAAGTTGAGTATGCATCTTGCCTATTCCAAGATAGGGCATTAACCTGGTGGAATACTCTAGTGCAAACCCGAGGTCGTACAGCGGCATATCAGCTAACTTGGGAAGACCTAAAGAAGCTACTGATAGAGGAGTATTGTCCCAAGGATGAACTTCAGAAACTTGAATCTGAATTCTGGAACCATTCTATGGTTGGAACACAAATAGAGAAGTACACAGTCCGATTTCATGAACTAGCAAAACTGGTACCTCACATGGTTACTCCTGAGGAGAAACGGATAGATCGTTACATCTGGGGTCTGGCACCAGAAATTCGGGGAATGGTTACCTCAGCAAACCCAACTACCATTCAAAGTGCAGTAAGCCTAGCAAATCGACTAACCAATGATGTGATAAGGATGGGAGCATCGACAAAGGAAAGCTCTAGTAGCAAGAGGAAGCCAGCAGATCAGGGAGAGAAGAAGTATGGAGGCAAGTCAGGGAGGAAGCAGAAAGTCTCAAGAAACTTTATGGTAAGAGCCCAGGAGCAAGAATCAGTGAAAACTCAAGAACGGGAAGTGTAGGAACGAAAGCAGTACTCAGGGCCGCTTCCGAAGTGCAATAAGTGTAACTTCCATCACAAGGGAGCTTGCCCAGTGTGCCAAAACTGTAAACAGCCAGGCCATTACTCGAAGTATTGTAAGGTGAATAAGGAGGGAAAAAGGACATGTTACGAGTGCGGGAGTACTGATCATCTCCGTAGAGCATGTCCCAAACTGAACAATGGACCTGGTAACAATGGACAAGGCCAAGCCAGGCAAAAGTTTCAAGGAAATCAAGTTGGACGGCCAAGAGGTGTAGCCTTTGTGATTGGTGCAGAAGAAGCTCGTCAGAACCCTAAAGTGATAACAGGTACGTTTCTCCTGAACAACCATTTTGCATCAGTAATATTCGATGCGGGAGCAGATAGGATTTTTGTCTCTTTAGCATTGACCTAATTCCTATAGAGCTAGGTAGTTTTGATGTGATAGTAGGGATGGATTGGTTATCCAAAAATAAAACAGATATTGGTTCTTACGAGAAAGTCATTAGGATACCTCTCCCTAATGGAGAAACCCTTATCATACACGGTGAGAAGCCAGGAAGAAGTTTAAACATAGTATCAAGCGTGAAGGTTCACAAGTACCTGAAAAAGAATTGTATTGCATTCATGGCCCACGTGCTAGAAAGAGAACCTGAAGCTAAGCAACTCAAGGAGATTCTAGTGGTTCAAAACTATCCCGAGGTGTTTCCGGAGGAATTGCCCGGTCTACCCCCTATCTGTCATTTCTGATAGAGATAGTCGTTTTACATCTCGATTTTGGTGGATGTTACAGAAGGCAGTAGGAACCAAGATAGATTTGAGCACAACTTACCACCCTCAGACAGATGGGCAAACAGAGAGAACAATACAAACATTGGAAGACATGCTACGAGCGTGTGTCATTGAGTTCAAAGGAAATTGGGATACTCATTTGCCTCTAATTGAGTTTTCCTACAATAACAGTTACCACACGAGTATCCAATGTGCTCCATATGAAGCATTGTATGGACGCAACTGTCGTTCGCCCTTATGCTGGACAGAAATCGGAGACAGACAGTTGACTAGACTCGAACTTATCCAGGAAACATCTGACAAGATTGCTATCATCAAGGATAGGCTTAAAGCTGCTAGAGATCGTCAGAAAAGTTATGCGGATAATCGTCGTAAACCATTAGAATTCCAAGTAGGAGACAAGGTACTTTTAAAAGTGTCGCCTTGGAAAGGGCTTGTGCGTTTTGGTAAGAAAGGAAAACTAAGCCCGAGATATGTTGGACCCTTTGAAGTCATTGAAAGGATTGGTCCGGTAGCTTATAAACTCCAGTTGCCCCAAGAGTTAAGCGCCATTCACGACACATTCCACGTCTCCAATCTTAAGAAATGTCTAGCCCACGAAACATTGATAGTACCCCTGGAGGAAATTAAGATCAATGATAAGCTAAACTTCGTTGAGGAACCGATAGAAATCCTTGGCAGGGAGGTAAAACAACTTAAGCGGAGTAAGATTCCAATTGTGAAAGTTCGATGGAACTCAAAACGTGGGCCGGAGTACACCTGGGAGCGTGAGGACTTCATGAAGGAAAAGTATCCACAACTTTTCCCATGCGATGCAAGCAATGACATAGAATGAATTTCGGGACGAAATTCTTTTTAAGTGGGGGATACTGTGACAACTGTCAATTCAGGTCATTCTCGGACTCATGCATCTTTATAATAACCATTCATGCACATCATGCCATGGCCTAGTAGTATAAATTAGGTCAAAATCTTGCATAAACTAGGATCCATCTAAGACCTAGGACTAATATACTTGACACTTACGATTCTAGTAAGTTGCTTAACTACAATAGGAAATGTCAATGCTATAATTTGAATGAAACTTTCAAGCTTTGTTATAATTGAAAAAGGGTATAAAACCCTAAAAATAAATTAAAATATTCTAATTATACTTCATTATGATGATGAATATCAAACAATATTCCAAAAACCCTAAAAGAGCTAAAAATCCAAATTTATAAATCATAAAGCTTAAAAACCATATAAAATTTGGCTATAAACATTCTAATATGAAATTTTTATTAATCAAATGATGGATTTTAATCAATGAAATAGAAATTAAATTATCATGCAATAATCATAATTTATTAGTTAAAAACAAGATTTTAAAATAAATCAAGAATTGCTTAATAAATGCTTTTATAAAAATTGGGGTTTTTATAAAAATAATGGAGGGAATTTTATAAAATTTGAAATTAGGAGAGAGGAGGCCTAATGCGTGATAGAGCCAGCCATTCTCCCCTCCCCATGCACTCTCTCTTCCCAAAACTCAATCATTAGACTTAAACCCTCACTCTACCTCTTCTCTCTTCACTCTCTCACACTCCACCCTCCTAACACATAAACTCTCTTCCTCTCTCTCTCTAACCCACGAAATTTCTCTCATTCCTCTGCCAAATTTCGAGATTTTGAAGACTTTGAAGTGTTCTTACTTCCCTCAAGATCAAAACCAAGGTAAACAACAACATCTTCTTCCATAATTTCATGATTCTACTACCTCTTCTTCTTAGTTTTCTCTTCTTTTCGGATTCTATGCCTTTCCATGGCTAGAAATCTTTATTTTTCCCTTGTGGTTTGTAGATTCTCACCATAACACAATGCATGTGTTTGAAATGGTGAAAATCCGGGATCAAACCCATGCAAGGAGTGAAAATGATGCACATATGTTCATGTGACTTCAAAAACAAGTATTACATCTTCTTCTCCATTTCTTTTGTGTTCTTGCATGATCAAAAACATTTAAACCATTTCTAGTACATCTTGGATGCTCATTCACTCCATGCATGTGCTAGAAATCGGATCTTATCAAAGGCATCCATGATGTTCTTGTCAAAATGTCCTAAGGATGCACTCAAAGCAAACATGCAATCTGCCAGATTACTTTATTCAGCTTTGAACGACCATATCTCGGTCATTACTTAACCAAATCATGATATTCTTTTTGTATTGGATAGTTCCATGAGTTAACTTTCAAACCCAACTGGTCTCACTGTAAAATATTAAATATCCGATTTTTGGCAATTTTTACAAAATGGTTGCGCAAACAGCTCTTTTTCTATGATCACCATTTTTGCCTTGCATGATCAATGGCCTTAAACCCATCCATAATTCTGGGGAAAAATACTTTAGAAACTTAACATATCCAGTGAATGATGGATGAAATTTCGTGGCTTAAAACCCCACAGAATGTGCTTCATAAATTCATGAACTTCAGCCACATTTACATCTCATGCACCATTGCATGCAACATTTCTTATCTTGTTTGGGTTCAATACCCCTATTTCCCTTCTGATTTAATTTTGAACATTTTTCCTTTTGAAATCCCTCACATGCATGTGATAATCTGTAAAATACCAAAAGCTTTTATTATTTCTTTGATTTATTTAAATTATTACTAGAAGCCAAGGGCATAAATCACATAAAATACTTCCAGAGGTCAATAAATCCGGAACAAATTCATGGATGACCCTTATGATGGATAATGACCCCTCACTAAATTTCATTAATTTTTGTTGCTGTTTGGTATGATTTCCGATTTTCTTTTTGTTAGGATATAATAAATCACAAAACCACTTTAGAGAGTGTGAAAATTTTATCTAACAATTTTCGCATACCTTACCTGTGATGGATGACTCAGAAAAATAATTTCAACATTTTTCATCATGCCTTGCTATTTTTCCCAAATTTTGGTAATTATAATGGTTTAAAAATAGGAAAAATAGTTATGATTATCCAAAATTCATGAAAATTTACCAGAACATCATGTTGTACAGTAGGAGGTTACATAAAAATTTTGAGGATTTTTCTCCACTGTAAACTATTTTTCTCTTAATAATTACACTTAAATTCACATAAATACCCAAAACCGGATTATACAATATAAAAACCACTTTTGGCATTTTTCTCAGGTTATTTATACTGTAAATGATGTTACAAAAATTTTTGGTAAATTATTTTAACTGTTTAATATTATTTCTTCAATTAATGATTATTTAAAGGAATAAAACAAGGAAAAATAGAAATACCCACTGAAAAATATCTTTTATATTTTTCCCAGCCTATTTATGTACAATAACAGTTAATTAAAAAGTTTGGGTAATTTTGGAAACTGTTTTCTATTTATTTCAATTTTTATTGGAATAAATGCTCAAAAATCGTAAAATATAATTAAACAGCTTGGAAAACCATTTTTATAATTTTCCCAGCTTAGTATTGTGTAATAACAGTTAAATAAAAAGTTTGAGAATTTTTATCCTTTGAATGCTATTTTCGTGAATTTATGTTGTAATAAGGACTTAAAAATTTGGAAACTTTATATTCCAATGTTGTAATTAATCGCACGATTTGTAGAATTTCATTATTTCAGAAAAAGTGTAACCAATTAATATAAAATCAAATACTAAAACATAAATTGGCATTTCACTATATGTAGAATTTAGTATATTAGCATTAGATTTCGACATGGAAACTCACTAGTGTGTGTTTGATGTCGTAGGATCCCGGTAGTAAGACGTTGGTGCATTCTGAAGTACCACTTGTACCTACTCGAAACATTGTGAGTATTCACCACTCCCCTTTTTTCGGTTTTTACGTTTTGGGGTGGAAAAGCATGTCCTAAACTATTTATGTTCGTTGTATTTATTTGACTCGTATAAACTTGGTTGCTATATTTTGCATATTGTGAGTATTCACGCACTCCCCTATTTTCAGTTTTTATGTTTTGGGGTGGAAAAGCATGTCCCGAAAAACTATTATTTGAATGTTGTATTTAAATTGATTTGTATCAAACATGATTGCTATTTTATTGCTATGTCTCTCTATGTATGTCTATGCAACACGGAACATGAGAACTTATCGTACTAAGGCCCTTCCCTTATCTCTAACCATTAACTCTTTGAGCCAATGGTCATTATGGATAGCGCTATTAGGAATTGACAACTCCTCACTCGCCCGAATCGCTGGAGTGCATGATGTCATATTCATCTATGGAACGATAAGCATAGATCTCGATAGGGCTTCAGTCATAGGTTTGGTTGAGACTCATTGTTTGCTCATACACATACAAACTCGTTTCTCGTTATAGCAATAAACTTGTTATCAATAATAGCAATCAACTTTGTTTCTCATTAAAGCAATGTACTTGTATTTATGAAAAGCCTTATTCCAAATCTTGATTTTATAAACTTGTGAACTCACCAACTATTTTCATAGTTGACGCTCGTTTTACATGCTTTTTCAGGAAATAATTAGTAAGTGGATATAAAGATTCATCATCATAGAACATGCTGCATCGTGTTGAAGTTATTTATGAAGTTATATTTTGAACAATGTTATTTTGGAAAAACTTGTACTTGTTTCTATTAAGCTATGGGTTGTAAACTTTTGAATATTGCTATGGTGATGTATCTTTATCTTTTGCAATGAAACCGTTATCGTTGTCATACCTTGCGTTTCCGCTTTAGCGGGGTGTGACAGAAGTGGTATCAGAGCTAAAGTTATAGAGAACATCGGTTTTTCTTTAAGAAAACACAACCTATAACTAAAACTTACAAAGAAATTCTTTTTACATCAAACATATTACGGGTATAATTAGGTCGAGAGTTGTATTGTTGGACCTCGATTAAACATAGCCTGATCACCTATGTTTAATTAAGGAAAGATTTATACAAAGCTTGAGCTAATTATAATGGGAATATGTTCCACAAAAATATTTGAGAAAACTTTATTTCAAAAATTCAAAATGGTTAATTTTGGTATGTGTAAGAATTGCATATTATAGGTATACATTGTTATTTATTCCATATCTCATTGAAATTATGTCTCAGTCCACTATGTCAACATCGTCATCTTCCCACGATGCCGCCTCAGCCGATGAGTCCAGCTACATCACTATTATCCCTCGACGTAATCCCCCCGCCTCGGTAGAAGAAGACCCATCAGAGGATACGGAAGATACAGGGAACTCGGTGGAGATCAGCGATGACAACGCCCCGAGTCAACGACGCGAGGCATCACCTACATCAGTGTTGCCACAGCCACCACTTTATGGACTTCGCATTCGGAGGACGGCGAGGAAGAGTGTTCCCATTCCAGGAAGGATACCCACCAGCACAGCAGGACATGGCACGGCAGGACCTAGCGGGGTAGGACCCAGCGATGCAGGACCGAGAGCACCCTCACCACAGCAAGTCATAGGGATACCTGTCAGACAGCAAGGTATGACCCCGGAGGAGTCCTGGAGATTGCAGTCGATAGCAGCGGGCCTACGTCACAGTCTCGCTGTGATAGCTGGACATCGGGAAGTTTTGGATGAAGTCGTGACAGGAATGGAAATCCTGTTTCAGCATTCGATGGAGACTGCTGACACTGCTAGTACTGCTAGACGAGTGGCATGTCGTGCGATGACCGCATATTATGTGCTTGTTGGGCTATTACTGATTGTGGTGTTGATGTTTCTTGTTGGGATAGCGATTAGTGTTTGGTTCTGATTTCAGTATTTTAATTTATTTTGTCATGAAATGAAAACCCATGTTGGGTGTCTTTTGGGAAAAACATTTGAAACTTTATTTTGGATTTGATGTATTGGTTTGGTTTTTAAAGACAATGTCAAATGGTAATGAAGAATTTTATTTTATGTTTGAAAACTTTTACTATGAGGTCAAACCCTAGAATTTATTTGGTAAATGGTCGAATAAAGATTAAGTCTATTAGGGTTATGCTAGCCATTGCTGCATTTCATGATTATGAAATATGGCAAATGGATGTCAAAACCGCTTTCCTTAACGGAAAGTTGGCTGAGGATGTTTACATGAATCAACCAGAAGGTTTTGTCAGTGCAGAGTACCCCAATAGAGTGTGCAAGCTTGAGAAATCCATTTATGGATTGAAACAAGCATCTCGAAGTTGGAATCTTTGTTTCGATGAGAAGGTCAAAGAGTTTGGTTTCTCCAGAAGTGAAGATGAGTCCTGCGTGTATGTCAGAGCTAGTGGGAGTATAGTTAATTTTTTGGTATTGTATGTGGATGACATACTACTCATAGGAAATGACATCCCAACCTTGCAGGAGGTTAAGTCCTGGCTTGGGAAGTGCTTTGCTATGAAGGACCTTGGAGAAGCTACCTATATCCTAGGGATAAGGATATTAAGAGAAAGGAGTAAAAGACTAATTGGACTTAGTCAGAGTATCTACTTGGATAAGGTGTTGAAAAGGTTCAACATGCAGAATTCCAAGAAAGGAGAATTACCGATCCAAAGCAATGCCAAACTGAGCAAGGCTCAGAGCCCGAGTACAGAAGATGAGATAGCTGAGATGAGTCGATTACCTTATGCTTCCGCTGTTGGTTCGATCATGTATGCTATGACTTGTACCCGTCCTGATGTGGCCCCTCGATGATTTTGTGTTGACCCATGTACCGGGCCCGGTCAGAACTAAATTGATGTGTTCAGTTAAGTTCTTTGTCAAACAAATCGGAAATTGAGAAACAACTGCTAGACAATAAGTAAGACATTGTTCCATGTATTTGTCCGGCTGATATCATGAGAGCAGAGGATTATATGATCACTTATCTAAAATGGCGCTTCATAGTTCACAAGAGTTTTCGAGAGCTACGATTGTCGGTTGGTTCCTGAAGTAATATAGGCAAATACAGTTATTAGACTTATCCAAGTCGGATTCTGTTGGATAAGGTGTCTAAGTCCATAACTTATTTGGTATATACTTGACCCGACACATCATGGTCCATTTGGGTTGCACTTCACCCGAACTAGTTATGGATAATTTTATGAGAGTTGTATACTTACGATTTATTAATATATTATAAGTTATAATATATTAATATAAAGTCATGTTACTTAATTAGTTTTAATCTTGAATTAATTATGAATTAATTTAGTGATTAAAAGGAAGACTAATTAAATCATGGGCTGTTATATTTATATGGTGTGGGCTAACACTCATTTGGAATGGGCTAAGCTTATATAGAAGTCCATGGATGATCCATGGAGCTTTTACCCATGGATGCTTGGAAGAGGAAAAGACATGGGTTATTAGGGTTTCACCCTAACCATGTACACTATATAAACAAGCTTATGTTGCATGAAAAAGACACTAATGTGTGTGTAAGTGTGGTGGCCAAAATCAAGAGTTAGTATACTCTCTCATACATTTTCCAAGTTTGTGGTGATTTGTGATTTCCATTTGAGGCATTCACATTATTGGTGCTTGGCTCTCAAACTCCAAGGAATCAACAATCAACAAAAGGTATGTAATTCATCTAGTTCTTTTATGGTTAAAAGTACCCCATGCCATGCTAGATAGGTTATAAACCTTGGAAAATAATATTTTGCATGTATCTTAGACAAACATAGATCCAAGGTTTAATAGGGTTGCATGTACACTTAGGAAGTGTTAGAATGCTCAAAACCCAACAATTCTGTGCCCATTCCAGTTAAAGTTGGCTTTGCATAGGAGTTCTGAAAGTTCTCAATTGGTTGCATAACAACTTGGAAGCAATGGCAGGCCCTGTACTGCCAGGTGGCAAGAAGTTAAGATTGCATAAGTTCAGTCCATATGAGTTTGGATTTGTCATTATACTTGTCTTGTGACTATGGTTTTGACGATTCACATGGATAAGAACACATACACCATAAAATCTAAGGGTCATAAGGTTTCTCTCCGATTCATGAAAATGATGGTGAGGAAACACTTCCACCAAGTAGATTTGAAGCAGATGGCAAAAAGGTCTAAACATATGAGACTATGATTATGACATCCCTTTTCATAGTTCTGAAATTGTTTAGACACACATGCATGTTATCTAAGGAAAGGTGTATGATTTTGATAAAGTTTTATCAAAGCATCTCGTATCAGAAATCTGAACTTTGGTAAGGAAGTCAATAAAGTATTGATTTCTAGAAGTCCAGTTGATTTCTGAGTACATGTCAAAGCTAGTGGGAGCATAAGTGTTATGCTAATAATCATCATGTTAGTGGGAGCATGATAATTATTGTTAGTGTTGCAAGTTAGCAATGTTAATTATAGAAAACAAAAGTTTCAATTCGTGAGGCAGCAGGGATTGAAAAAGTTGTTTTGCTATAATTAAGGGAGAGGATATACTTCATTTCAGTTCTAAAGGCTTAGATTGAGACCTTAATCATCTTTAGTCAAGAATATATATATGAATTTCATGTTGGATTGGTTCAACTTAAGGAAATTCTATATATTGCGTTCTCAAAATTCGATTATGATTACGACATCCCTCTTCATAGTCAAATTTTGAAAACATGGCAAATAAAAATATTGTAGCAAAAGACTGGTCTAGAATCATGTCTTTATGTGAGACATCATGAATCGTGTACCATTTGCTTTGGGTACAGGATCGATTGCATGTGCTATAATATTTGTCATTTCTAAATTTTTCCAAATGCCCAGAGGCATTAAGAAAGGAAAAGGTCTAGAATTGGATATGACTAAAATGATTAAGCAATTGTCGAGGACAATCTGAGGTTTACCAAAGATTGGTTGCTCAGGGACAGTTGGAAGTATAGTGCTAATTTTGGAAGGACCATATTGACATATTCTGAAAAGAGGCATCTCTTATTCAGAAGTGATAGTCAAAATGAGAATATGGAGTTGTCTCCATAGGTGGAAGTTATATGTGTAAGATTAGAAAACTTAATGCAAGAAGCATGTCCAAATCAATGTACTTTGAATATGAGACTTAGTTTCCATGGAGTTGATCTCCATTGGAATACCTTATAATGACTGTTGACAAGTCTTTGTGACTTTGTACATATTCATTACAGGAGGGTCAGTGCATATAAGTTTAAAATCTAAACAGATTTCCATAAATGATAGGAATTTGAAATTCTCACATTTTTCGATAAGGATTTGGGAGTGTGAAATTAGAATCATTGAAATTATGTTCAATTGGTTTATTTCACAAAGTAAGGATCATAGACAAACATAGAGTGCATACTTGGTGTATGGCAAAGCTATTGTTTAAGAAAAACATAGTGTACATGCTTGGAGCATGGGACAACTAGTGTTTTTAATTCAAGTATAAAGTTGATAAAACCGAAACAATGAATAATGAGTAATCAGTATGGTGATAAATAAAAGTGTTTATTTATATTCATAGGGTTTGATACCATATTTGATTCATTTATTCTTGTGTTTCACTTTGCATGTTTTGACTTCCAGAATAACTAAGTCGCTCTTCCTGAATGATTAAGTTATTCAAACCATCCACAGTCGGTCATATGTTGGAAGTAGATATGAATCAAGACTGTCATGGGTTGGTTTGTAGAGGTCCAAGTTGGTGGACAAAGTGGTGCTACAACACTCATGAGTGCTCATAAGTTCTGAGTATTGGATTCAACCAGCGCTCATTTGAATCACTTCATGGATTTTATCACGAGTGATCATGAGACGATAATATCTTACATTCTTCAAACCTAGAGATATGAGTTGTTACTATGAGTTGGTTGTACATTGATTGCACGACAACGCATTTGGTAACTCGATGTTATAAAACGTGCCTTTGTGTATGATTCAACAAGTAGTAGAACAAGCCATATGAGTCGAAGTTTATCCATTCCTTTTACCTTCGGGATAAAAGCGATATCTGTGGGCCCCTCGATTATTTAAAGATGATACATGTGAGTGCTTGGCCAAGCCAAGACTGATTTGATTTGTTCAATCAGTCAGTCATCATGAATCGGAAATCGGGAAACAACAAATGGACAGAGAGAATGATTGATAATCCATGTCTCAGTCCATATGATATCTAGAATGGAGGAATATATGATCCCTTATCTAATGGACAAGTCATTGACAAAGGTCATAGTTCATTGACAATGTCAGAGTTCGACAGAAGCTTTTGAGAGCTACGATTGCTGATCGGTTCCTGAAGTTATACGCAATAATAGTTTTAGACTTATCCAAGTGGGAGACTGTTGGATTAATGTCTAAGTCCATAACTATAATTGGTAAGACTTGACCCGACCCGACATGGTCCATTTGGGTTGCATGGCATCATGCATTTGGATAGACTATAATGAGAGAAATAACACTTAAGGTTGGTTAATATATTATAAGTTCTAATATATTAATAAGGTTATTTAATTAGTATTGATCAAGAATTAATTTGGAATTAATTAAGTGATCAAAAGGAGACTAACTAAATATTGATGGATTTTGAGCATTCTAACACTTCCTAAGTGTACATGCAACCCTAATAACCTTGGATCTCTGTTTGTCTAATTATCATGCAAAGTTGAATTCCAAGGTTATATTCCTATCTAGCATACATGGGGAACGAATTTTAACTTGCATGAAAGATAGAATAACTTACCTTGTTGTTGATTATGATCCTTGAAACCTTGTGAGCCTAGCACCCCAAGTGTGATGCCTCAAGTGCTTCACACAACACCAAATGCAAAGGAGTAAACTTTGAGAGAATCTTACACTTGCAAAATCGGCTCTAGCCCTCTTTTTTCTTATGTGTAGCCAATTTTGGTGGAGAATGGGTTTCGTATATAGTGTTGACACATCTAGGGTTACACCATGTAAACCCTAATGTGTCATGACTCTTCATTTCCATGACCCATGGGTTTGTAACTCCCATGGAGCATCCATGGAGCATCCTATGGGTGGAACCCAACTTGATAATCCATGGAGCCTCTTAGCCCACAATATAAGATATGGAAGATTTACATAATCTACCCATATATTTAATTATTTATCTTTTGATCACTTAATTAATTCTAAATTAATTCTTGATCAAACTAATTAAATAATATTATTAATATATTAGAACTTATAATATATTAATAAACCATAAGTGTTATTTCTCTCATTTTAGTTTATCCAATTGCATGGTGCCATGCAACCCAAATGGACCATGCCGGGTCGGGTCAAGTACATACCAGAAATAGTTATGGACTTAGACACCTTATCCAACAGTCTCCCACTTGGATAAGTCTAATAACTATAACTACAATACTTCAGGAACCGATCGGCAATCGTAGCTCTTTCAAGGTCTCTCGGAACTGAGAAGATGATGATATGCCATTTAAGATAAGTGATCATATAATCCTCTGTTCTAGATATCAGCCGGACAAATACATGGAACAATGTCTTACTTATTGTCCAATAGTTTGTTTCCCGATTTCCGATTTGTTTGACATAGAACTCAATTGAACACATCAACTTAGTTCTGACCGGGCCCGGTACATAGGTCAAAACAAAATCATCGAGGGGCCCAGATATCAGCTTCTAATCCAAGAAGGAACAGATAAACTTCGACTCATATGTTTGTTCTACTACTCATTAAATTATACACAAGAGCACGTTTTATAACATCGAGTTACCAATGCGTTTTCGTACAATCAATGCATAACCAACTCATAAGTAACAAATCATATCTCTAGGTTTGAAGACTTATATGATATTACCGTCTCACGATCACTCGAGATAAATTCCATGAAGTGATTCCAGTGAGTGTGGGTTAAGTCCAATGCTCAGAACTTATGAGCACTCATGAGTGTTGTAGTCATGTCCAACAACTTAGACCTCCGCAACCAATCATGACAGTCTTGATTCATACCTACTTCCGACATATGACCGACTGTGGAGGTTCGAATAATATGATATACCAAACATAATTATTCTGGAAGTCAAAACATGCAAAAGAAATATAGTAAACGATCGACAAGAGATAGCAACACTTTACTCATAAATAAAACACCTTTTATTCATCATCTAATGTCAGTTACACTTTACAAATTTCAAGGTTATCTAACTACTAAATCTAATATCATCCTTCAGCCCTATACTCCGAGCATGCTGGAGATGCTTAACCCGAGTCAGTCCTTTCGTGAGGGGATCTGCTGGATTCTCATCCGATGATACCCTCTTTGCCACGAGGAGTCCTTCTTCTATTTGATGTCTGATGAAATGGTATTTTCTGTCGATGTGCCTGGATCTCCCATGATCCCTTGGTTCCTTGGCTAAGGCAACTGCACTTTCACTATCACAGAAAATTTCCATTGGCTCTTTAATAGCTGGTACAACTCCAAGGTCTCCAATGAAGTTCTTCAGCCATATCGCCTCCTTTGCTGCCTCGCTAGCTGCTATATACTCTGATTCGCGAGTCGAATCAGCCACTGTCTCTTGCTTGGAACTCTTCCAAGAAATTGCTCCTCCATTTAAGGTAAAGACCTAGCCTGACTGAGAGCGGAAATTATCCCTATCAGTCTGAAAGCTAGCATCACTATACCCTACAACTCTCAAGTCTTCACTCCAACCGAGGGTAAGGACCCAGTCCTTAGTCCTCCGTAGGTACTTGAGGATATTCTTTACCGCAGTCCAGTGTGCCTTGCCAGGGTTCCCCTGATACCTGCTAACCATGCTCAAAGCAAAGGCTACATCAGGTCGAGTACACGTCATAACATACATGGTCGATCCTACAGCCGAAGCATAAGGTATTCGACTCATTTCTGCTATCTCAGCCTCAGTACTAGGGCTTTGTGTCTTACTCAATCTGGCATTACTCTGGATGGGTAACTCTCCTTTCTTGGAGTCCTGCATGCCGAATCTCTTCAGCACCTTATCCAAGTAGGTACTCTGACTAAGTCCAATTAGTCTTTTACTCCGGTCTCTCAAGATCCTTATCCCTAGAATATAGGCAGCTTCTCCTAGGTCCTTCATAGAGAAACACTTCCCAAGCCAGGACTTAACTTCCTGCAGAGTTGGGATGTCATTTCCTATGAGTAGTATGTCATCCACATACAATACCAAAAAGCTAACTATACTCCCACTAGCCTTGACATATACACAAGATTCATCTTCACTCCTAGAAAAGCCAAATTCTTTGACTTTCTCATCAAAGCAAAGATTCCATCTGCGAGATGCTTGCTTTAACCCATAAATGGATTTCTCAAGCTTACACACTTTATTAGTGTACTCTGTATTGACAAAACCCTCTGGCTGACTCATGTAAACATCCTCAGCCAACTTTCCATTAAGGAAAGCGGTTTTGACATCCATTTGCCATATTTCATAGTCATGAAATGCAGCTATGGCTAACAAAACCCTAATAGACTTAATCTTGGCCACTAGAGAAAAGGTCTCATCATAATCAACTACCGGAGTTTGTGAGAAACCCTTTGCAACCAGTCGTTCCTTATAAGTGTGTACATTACCATCCATGTCGGTCTTCTTCTTGAAGATCCATTTGCACCCTATAGTCTTACGACCTGGTACATTCTCAACCAAGTTCCAAACTTGATTGTCATACATGGACTGTATCTCGCTGTCCATTGCCTCTTTCCACTTGGATGACTCAGGGCCTGCCATGGCTTCCACGTAACTGTTAGGTTCATCCAGACCTATCAGTGTCTCATCACTGATAAGTGTATCACCTTCCGCAGTAATATGGAATCCATAGTAATGCTCAGGTGCATTCCTAACCCTTGTGGAACGCCTCAGAGGTACAGACTTATCAATTGGCTCAATAGGAGTTTCCTCCTCAAGTTGAGTGCTAGGGTTTGAAGTTCCTTCACCACTTGACTCTTGAATTTCTTCAAGGTCAACTTGCCCCCCACTGTCTCCTTGGCTTATGAACTCTCTCTCTCGAAAGAAAGCCCTCCTAGCTACAAAGACCACATTCTCACTATGTCTGTAGAAGAGGTAACGAAAGGATTTCTGTGGGTAGCCGATGAAAATACACCTCTCACTTCGAGGTTCGAGCTTATCATGAGTCTCGCGTCTCACGAAAGCCTCGCAACCCCAAATCTTAATGTGGTCTAGTTTGGGTACTTTACCAGTCCACATCTCATGAGGAGTTTTGGCAACTTTCTTTGTGGGAACTAGATTAAGGATATGGGCGGCAGTCTCTAAGGCATACCCCCAAAATGAGATTGGTAGCGAAGCTCGACTCATCATGGAACGAACCATATCCAACAAGGTTCGATTACGCCTCTCAGCTACACCATTCAACTGCGGTGTCCTGGGAGGTATCAATTGTGAGACAATCCCACATTCCCTAAGATAGTCGAGGAACTCTGAACTAAGATACTCACCACCTCGATCGGATCGAAGCATCTGAATGTTCCTGCCCAATTGATTCTCGACTTCCTGTTTAAACTCTTTAAACCTCTCAAAAGTCTCTGACTTATGCTTGATTAAGTAGACATATCCATATCTACTGTAATCATCAGTAAAAGTCAAATAATAACGATTAGCATCCCTTGTGGCATGTTTGAAGGGCCCACACACATCCGTGTGTATAAGATCCAACAAACCTTCACCCCTCTCACAAGAACCTGTGAAGGGTGACTTTGTCATTTTTCTAAGTAAGCATGATTCGCAACTATCATCTGACTTTAGGTCAAATGACTCCAATACTCCATCCTTTTGGAGTTGGCCTATGCGTTTCTTGCTTATATGTCCAAGACGACAATGCCATAATGATGCTTTATCCAAGTTATTATCATTAACAGAATCAATACACAATACATTATTTCCTAAGTTATCAACCACAGATACAGTTTCATACACACCATCACAAGGTAATGCTTTAAAATAAAGAACATTATTAAAGAAAGCATTAATCGAACCAACTTCATTATCAAATGAAAAGGTGAAACCTTGTTTATACAATGCATGAAAGGAAATAATATTTCTTGCCATTTCTGGCGAATAACAACATTTATTCAAATCTAAACTAAACCCACTACTTAGCGATAAAGTATAAACTCCAATCTTGGTGACAGATAAAGCTTTCCTATTCCCCATGATTAAGTTTATTCTTCCATGCTCCACATTCTCACTTCTTCTTAGTCCCTGCAAATCAGAACAGATATGAATACCACAACCGGTATCAAGGACACAAGAGTTAGAATGGGGTGAGTTATTAGATAAGATAGTGTAAATACCTGCATGGTTGGGTTTAACTTTCCCATCCTTCACATCTTGCTGGTACTTTGGGCAGTTCCGCTTCCAATGTGACTTTTCATGGCAATAGAAGCATTCAGCCTCTTTAGGGTCAGAAGAAGGAGTGACAAAACCTTTCTTGGTTCCACTTGAAGAAGAGCCATCAAGGGTCCTAGCCTTGGTACCCTTCGAAGAGCTCTTCCTCTTCTTCCCTCTACCTTTCCCGATTGCCAAAACCGGGGCGGAGTTTGGAGTAGGAGTGTTAACAATCGACTTACCCTTAAGACCTGTTTCTGCGGTCTTGAGGAGTCCCTGAAGTTTGCTGAGTGTGACCTCTTCCTTATTCATGTGATATGTCATGCGGAATTGATCATAGCACGATGGTAAGGAGTGCAAAATGATATCTATTGCAAGCTCCTCAGGGAAGTTCACATTAAGCTTCAGCAACCGATCCACATACCTTTTCATTTTCTACATGTGGCTCGTGACGGATTCCCCGTCCTTCATCATGGTTGTTATCATAGAGCATATGATTTCATACCTATCTTGTCGTGCACTTTGATGGTATATTTCCATCAGATCTTGGTGCATTTCAAAAGGGTAGAAGTCCTCATAGGACTTTTGGAGTTCGGCTGTCATGGTGGCCAACATGATGCATGCCACTTTTATAGCATCCCTTTCATGTGCCCGGAAGTCAGCGATCTCCTGGGGAGTTGCAGTGGTCTCATCAATCTCCTTAAGCTCCTTGTCAAGGACATATTCTTTGTCCTCGTAGCGGGTAATCATCCTGATGTTTCTGATCCATTCATTGAAGTTGGATCCATCAAAAGTGACTTTCCCACACAAGTTCATAAGGGTAAAGGAGCCATTAGGATTAGAGCCAGAAGCAGCATTGTTTGAAGACATCTGGAAGAAGAGGACAAGATTAGTTTAGATATTAAGAGAGTCCTTAATAAAACACCCAAATGTAATATTAAGGCTAGGATCCAATCACAATATATTATAACTTAGAAGAGGTATGCCGTAATCCAAGCTATAACATATTTGAAAGGTAGGTGCATGATGATTCACCAATTTCCACCATGAAAAACAAAATATAAATATTAGGTTTTTAATTGGTTCTTAGAAATTCCTAGATTCTTTTGAGATTCAATGAACTTTTCAAAGGCATGTTTCAATCTCGAGTGTGCCCTCCAAGTTTTGTGACTGGGATACCGAGGATCACAAAACGAGGTGTGAAGTAACCATGCAAATCACTTGGTACACTCAATGTTTATTACTCAATCGATGTGCCGGTTAACCACACGAGCTCCACCGACCTATAATAAACTTTAAGTCACCCTTTACCTACCTTGTTAAGTCCAAGTTAGTGTGCCGGTTAACCACACGAGCTCCACTAACGACTTAAACAAAGTGTAAAGTGTAATTTCATGGATTAGCACCTTATTCACATTTTCCTAAAGTAACTAAGATTGGGAATTTAATAAAAGCATTTAGTTACTTTATAAAGTCATCATACTTTTAATGAGAATTTATAAGTCCTTGTCCTACCCGTTCGGCTAACGACCCTCCACCGATCAAGGAAGCGGTGGGTGAGAGTGGACACCCATTAAGTTGCCATTTTATAGGCAACAACCTTATACCCCCCTTATAGACCGGCTTCGTGAATGAGGCGTACTAGCGGTAAGACGACTTGACGTTATACATATATATATATATATTAGTAACTTATAATATTATAAAGTATAAGGGTTGAATTTTAACTTTTAAAATTCTAAGGGTTGGAACTAAAGTTTTAATCAAGACTTTACATGTTCCAAAACTTGAGGGCAAGTTTTGTAAACTTCCAAAACTTTTCATTTCTTATAACTTATGAATTAATTGAGTAATAAAAATGAAGACTCTTCATTTTTATAACTCTTGTGTTCTTTTAATGGCTTTAATAAAAGTGAGACTTTTGGTTTTCCATAACTTGAGGACAAGTTATGGACTCCATTAAAACACATTATGATCATGAATTAAACTACCATGAAGGTTACAAACAATTCCTATGATCATCTAATCTTCATAAGTTCAAGAACATGAATATGAACACTTTCAAGAATCAAAAAATTACACTTAAAAAAACTTGTAATTTTAATAATTGCCATTGTAAATGGATTAGCATAAACATTAGACCATCTAAAACACTCTTTAAAACATCAAAACAGTTTAGGGTAATGTTTCTAGTCCATTTCCAGCAACAAATGTGCAAACTTTCATACGAGCAGAAAACATAAAAACGATTTTTTTCAAGCTGTTTGCACAAAAAAAAAAAAACAACAAACAAACCTAGGCTTTGATACCACTGATGGATTTTGAGCATTCTAACACTTCCTAAGTGTACATGCAACCCTAATAACCTTGGATCTATGTTTGTCTAATTATCATGCAAAGTTGAATTCCAAGGTTATATTCCTATCTAGCATACATGGGGAACAAATTTTAACTTGCATGAAAGATAGAATAACTTACCTTGTTGTTGATTATGATCCTTGAAACCTTGTGAGCCTAGCACCCCAAGTGTGATGCCTCAAATGCTTCACACAACACCAAATGCAAAGGAGTAAACTTTGAGAGAATCTTACACTTGCAAAATCGGCTCTAGCCCTCTTGTTTCTTATGTGTAGCCAATTTTGGTGGAGAATGGGTTTCTTATATAGTGTTGATACATCTAGGGTTACACCATGTAAACCCTAATGTGTCATGACTCTTCATTTCCATGACCCATGGGTTTGTAACTCCCATGGAGCATCCATGGAGCATCCTATGGGTGGAACCCAACTTGATAATCCATGGAGCCTCTTTGCCCACAATATAAGATATGGAAGATTTACATAATCTACCCATATATTTAATTATTTATCTTTTGATCACTTAATTAATTCTAAATTAATTCTTGATCAAACTAATTAAATAATATTATTAATATATTAGAACTTATAATATATTAATAAACCATAAGTGTTATTTCTCTCATTTTAGTTTATCCAATTGCATGGTGCCATGCAACCCAAATGGACCATGCCGGGTCGAGTCAAGTACATACCAGAAATAGTTATGGACTTAGACACCTTATCCAACAAATATATGGGTTGATTGTGTAAATCATTCATTCTTATATATGTGGGCTTGTGATCCAAGATTTCTTATGTTGGACTAAGTCCATGGGGTGACCCATGGATACTCCATGGAGGTTAAAATCCATGGAGATTAAGGAATGGGTAAGGTTATGAGTTACATGGTGTAACCCTAATAGCCATCATATAAAAGAATCCCATGGCTCAAGAAATCGTGCACTAATGTGTGAATATGAGGGCTAGACGATTCCAAGGAGTGTTCCATTTCTCTCAAGTCATTCCATGTGCATTTGGTGTTGTGTGAACCATTTGAGGTGTCACACTTGGGGCACTAGGCACTCGAGCTTCATGGAGACAAGCTACATCAAACAAAGGTATGTATTCTATCCATTTGATTACCCAAGTATCAAGTATTGTATGCTAGATAGGGTAATACCTTGGAAAGTTTATAATTGCATGTATAATAGAGAAAACATAGATCCAAGGTATTTTGGGTTGCATGTACACTTAGGAGTGTTAGAATGCGCAAAACCCATCAAAAAGCTCCATGGACCATCCATGAAAGCTTAGCCCAACCTAAATACTTGGCCCATTCCATATATATAAGAGTCCATATTTAATTAGTTCTTTTTGATCACTTAATTAATTCTAAATTAATTCTTGATCAATACTAATTAAATAATATGATTCCATATTAATATATTAGAACTTATAATATATTAATATAAATCATAAATATACTATTCTCAAAAGACTATCCATATAAATTGTGCCGGTGAAGTGCAACCCAAATGGACCATGCCGGGTCGGGTCAAGTACATACCAAATATAGTTATGGACTTAGACATTAATCCAACAGGTAAACTATCTGTGATTTATACATAATGTGAGTCGTATAACCATGCTTGATATGACTAGTGACCTTTCCAACGTTCTTCAGGCGTTGATGTTAAATGAAATTTGTACATCTTAGGCGTGCCCGCCAAACTGTAGCTAACAGTCCAGATGTGGGATTGTCAGTCCCGAATATATCTATTCACAAACCTCACGCTCTCCCTCCAGGAGACTCTGGTTATACAGTGGTAGGATTTGTCCCTGTACACCTAAGGGTACAGTAGTGAAGTAGAGCCTCACAGTATCGTACGATCTAGTTTACAAGTAATGCAGTAGCGTTCTACCGTAGTGAAAATCCGAGTGTATACCGCGTATAGTGATAAGTTACAGTTATGTAAATCATGATAAAGCAATGATATAAACTGTAAACGGTTTCTGTTCCAGTGCTTATGTTTAGTATAGAAAGTTTCCATGTCTGATAAGTTTTAGAGAAATCCCAAACTATACCGATTATAGTTTGCATGTATAACGTAGCGAGTAGCGTATCCGTAAAAACTATGCAATTTTTGTGAAAACGTCCCTTATGCTCGACATGGTACAAAGGAAATTAAAGTATGAAATTTGCATAAGTTTTATGTGTATTTCTGAAAACACTTTTGTTTAGCTTGAAAGAAAACATTTATGTTTAGCTTGTATTTGATGGGTTTTCAGCATTCTAACACTCCTATGGTGTACATGCAACCCTAGAACCCTTTGATCTATGTTTGACTAAGATACATGCAAATAATTATTTTTCCAAGGTTCTTATCCTAACTAGCATGGCACGGGGTACTTGAATCAAGTAAAACTAGTAGAATTACTTACCTTGTAGTAGTAGTTGATTGCTTGGAGTTTGAGAGCCTAGCACCAATAATGTGGATGCCTCAAATGGAAGTCACAAATCACCACAAACTTGGAAACTTGAGAGAATAGTCACAAACTTCTTGAAATCGACCCTCTTGGTTTACACACACAAACTAGTGCAATTTCAAGAACCAAAGCCTCCTTTATATAGTGTGGTGGATTAGGGTTACATCCATGTAAACCCTAATACCCATGTCTTTTCATTTCCAATCTATCCATGGGTTAAAGCTCCATGGAGTATCCATGGACTTTCCATGCAAGCCTAGCCCATTCCAAATAAGCATTAGCCCACACTATATAAATACAAGAGCCCATATTTAATTAGTCATACTTTTGACCTCTAAATTAATTATAGATCAACACTAATTAAATAATATGATTTTATATTAATATATTAGAACTTATCATATATTAATAAATCATAACTTATACTATTCTCAAAAGATTATCCGTAAATTGTTCGGGTGAAGTGCAACCCAAATGGACCATGTCGGGTCGGGTCAAGTACATACCAAATATAGTTATGGACTTAGACACTATCTCCAAGAAATTGTATGATTACTTTTCATCTAGTAAACGACAAAGCCTCGGATAAGTCTAATAATTATAGTTGGATAAGTCTAATAACTATAGTTGGATAAGTCTAATAACTATAGTTGCAAGTATGACTTCAGGAACCGATCAGCAATTATAGCTCTTAAAACTCTGTTGAACTATGAAGCGCCATTTTAGATAAGTGATCATATAATCCTCTGTTCTAGATATCAGCCGGACAAATACATGGAACATGGTCTTGCTTATTGTCCATCATTTGTTTCCTGATTTCTAATTTGTTTGACATAGAACATAACTGAACACATCAATTTAGTTCTGACCGGGCCCGGTACATAGGTCAAAACAAAATCATCGAGGGGCCCAGATATCGCTTCTAATCCTAGAAGGAACAGATATACTTCGACTCATATGTTGCTCTACTACTTGTTGAATTACACACAAAAGCACGGTTTATAACATCGAGTTACCAATGCGTCTTCGTGCAATCAATGCATAACCAACTCATAGGCAAAAAATCACATCTCTAGGTTTGAAGACTTATATGATATTACCGTCTCACGATCACTCGAGATAAATTCCATGAAGTGATACAAGTGAGCGTGGGTTGAATCCAATACTCAGAACTTGTGAGCACTCATGAGTGCTGTAGCCCTGCTATGTCTAACATCTTAGACCTCTACAAGCCAACCCATGACAGTCTTGATTCATATCTACTTCCAACATATGACCGACTGAGGAGAGTTTGAATAATATGATATAAACCATAACATAATTATTCTGGAAGTCAAAACATGCAAAAAGAAATAATAGTAAACGATTGACAAGAGATAGCAACACTTTACTCATAAATAACAGCTTTTATTTATCATCAAATGTCAATTAAATTTTACAAATTTCAAGATTATCTAACTACTAAAACTAATATCATCCTTCTGTTGGGTTCTCATCCGATGATACCCTCTTTGCCACGAGGATTCCTTCTTCTATTCGATGTCTGATGAAGTGATATCTTTTGTCAATGTGTCTGGATCTCCCATGATCTCTTGGTTCCTTGGCTAAGGCAACCGCACTATTGCTGTCACAGAAAATATCCATTGGCTCCTTTATAGCTGGTACAACTCCAAGGTCTCTGATGAAGTTCTTTAGCCATATAGCCTCCTTTGCTGCCTCGCTTGCTGCTATATACTCTGATTCACAAGTGGAATCAACCACTGTCTCCTGCTTGGAACTTTTTCCAAGTAATTGCCCCTCCGTTTAGAGTAAAGACCCAGCCCGACTGAGAGCGGAAATTATCCCTGTCAGTCTAAAAGCTAGCATCACTGTACCCTACAACTCTCAAGTCCTCACTGCCACCGAGGGTAAGGACCCAGTCCTTAGTCCTCCGTAGGTACTTGAGGATATTCTTTACCGCAGTCCAGTGTGCCTTGCCAGGGTTCCCCTGATACCTGCTAACCATGCTCAAAGCAAAGGCTACATCAGGTCGAGTACACGTCATAGCATACATGATCGATCCTACAGCTGAAGCATAAGGTATTCGACTCAATTCTGCTATCTCAGCCTCAGTACTAGGGCTTTGTGTCTTACTCAATCTGGCGTTACTCTGGATGGGTAACTCTCCTTTCTTGGAGTTATGCATTGTGATAACCCGAAATTTCTATTCTGTACAACATGTCAAGTCAATAGAAGTCAAAACAGTTACTGTTAAATTTTCAGACTTTTTGGAATAAGTTTGAGTATTTTAGGATTAATACTTTAGGAGATATCAGGAGAGAGGATGCCCTAGGGTTTATTGTGCAACAATAAAGTCCCGACACATCAAAAGTATAGAGTTTACGGCCTAAACTTTTGTTTACGGCCGTAAACCCTAAGGGAAAGGGGTATATAAGTGGCACTTAGCCATTTTTAACACATTTCCACTTTTTCAAGAACAAATATCAAACTCTCTCAAGTATCATCCAAGTTTTATTCAAGATCTTTAATCTAGTAAGTGTTTCTAGCCCTTTTGAGTTAGTATATCACTTAATCTAGTGTTTTAACACACTTCTATC
This sequence comes from Lactuca virosa, assembly GCF_052849685.1. Taxonomy (NCBI): domain Eukaryota; kingdom Viridiplantae; phylum Streptophyta; class Magnoliopsida; order Asterales; family Asteraceae; genus Lactuca; species Lactuca virosa. Next base: position 60,144,153 of record NC_136426.1, on the reverse strand, counting down.
CGAAAAATTAGTCCATAAGGCTTGATCTTCAAGTTTCACCAAGAACACCAAGAACACACACTAGTGTTCTTGGACTTTTGGCTCATTTCAAGCTTCTATATTGTAAGTACTTCTATCCTAGAGTATGTTTAAGCTTGCTACACGTATTTACATCAAGAAAACACAAGGAAACACCAAGATCAAAGGTGTTTACGGTCCAAGAACGCCTTGGACCGTAAACCCTTCTTAAGGGGCCAAAGTGACCCTAGTCCCTTCCTTAGCCTTGGAAACTAGTCTAGACTTATAACTTAATGTGTTTAGGACTTGAAAACATCAAAATACCATCATCCATAGGGGTTTACGGCCGTAAACCCAAAGGGAAATGGTCCTAGGGCCGTAAACTCCAAATAGGAGTGAAATGGTGCCCTAAATTCTTCCATAGACTTATACTTCAAGTGGAAACACTTCTAAGGACTTAGAAACCTTCAAAACAACAAATGGTCAAAGGGGTGTGAGTTTACGGCCGTAAACTCATGGGTTTACGACCGTAAACTCATGTGGTTATGGTCAAGAAACCGTAAACTCATGAAAGGGGTTCCCTTGAACCCTAAACCCCATAGCTTGGTCCTACAACACTTAGATGCAATCCTTGGGACTTATAACACTTATATAAAGTGTTTAACTTGTCTTAGGATGTCTTAACTTTATAAATTAGTTGTTTAAAGACTAATTGAATACATATATGTGTATTTATATGTTAAATAGGATCATTGTGTGTGTACAAGTCTTCACTTGACACCTATCAATCCTATCTCTTCAGTTCATCCAAACCACTCACTACAGGTGTGTTCATACCCCCTTAATTAACCTTTTAAATGTTTTTAAATGCTTTTATGGGGGGGGGATACAAGTTGAACAACTATAGTTATTATATCAATCACCTATGATTAATAACTACCAAACAAATGGTTTTCTTACTTTTCAAACTGTTGATCAAACTGTTTTACCTCAAACTACTTTACAAACGCTTTTACTTATCAAATACTTTTACTTAAACTCTTTTTAACTTATATTTTGTGTATCTATATAGATATAGTTATATAAGTAGGATTGAAAAGACTTAGGACTGCTAGCCTACCTTACTTCCTGTTCCTTGTTTGGTTGTGGACTTAGGGTATCAAGGTTAGTTGTCCGAAGGTCGTTTGAATCCTAGTTATATATTATGTATATGTATATGGATATAAAAGGTTATTTCTTTCATTCAGTTACATGCCCTTGGGTAGCAAGGGTATACAAACATGTTCATACATTGCTAGTAAGCTACCATAGGGGTAGTTTAGGAAGATACTATTACTAGAACAATGAAACATACAATGAGTCAGTTCATACATGAGTCAGTACATTCTATGATGAGAAACAAACATAAAACAGAGTGATGAGAAACAAACATAAAACAGAGTGATGAGAAACAAACATAAAACAGAGTGATGAGAAACAAACAATAGACACTATGACGAGAAACAAACATACAGGCTAGACAGAGAAAGAACACACAATACAGCTAGCACACAAATCACATAACATTTACAATAATACATTTATGTGAGCCATTAAACAGGGAATGGCACTACCTGCCATGACTGTTTTTGTATCAGAATCTCCTTAATTGGGGAGCGTATGAGTTTGTGTATAGATCTATACTGGATTGACTATCCTACACCTTGCTGCTCGCTACAGTGGGACTTGCAAGTCTACGGGTGCCAAACGTCATTTTTACGGCATCTTACATTGTCGTTTTACTATTGAGTCGGTAACAAGATACAGGCCGATCACATGTTACCTTAAAATTTTACGTTTGGCTTAAGGTAGTTAGTACAGCAGTAGTTACTTAATACAGCACTACAGTACTATAACATTTTCCCTTACATTTTACTTTGTGTTATTCACACAATAAACAATGATGTAAAAAAACTATATTTTTGGTTAATGATAGTCGGATTTGGGAAAATACACACTTTTACAAGAGATACACACACAGAGACACTAGATGCCTTGGTAGAAGGCTACTTTTAGTAGGAAACATAGGGTTTTCTAGGAGAGTTCAAACAAATACAAACTTTTTACAAACATATACAGTACATTTTACAAAACATCTTACAAATGCTTTCATACAAACACAGACACTAACATACTTATGATCTCACCAGCTTTAAAGTTGATAAACTCTTTCAAAATAACTTGTATTCTCAGGTCACCAGTAGACAGGTACTGGAGCCAGGTTTTGAGAAGATGAAGCTCGTTCCACACTCATCTTATATTTTTGATGTATATTGTTTTGGTGTCTTTAAAACTTGACAGAACATACTTGTATGAAATTATATTATTAATGCAATGGATGATGTTGTTGCTTGTTTACTACTTGCATTGTTGTGATACTGTACATGACGTCCTGCACCCCAGAACGTTTCCGCCGTTCATAGGTTTTGGGGGTGTGACATGCATGTTGAACCTTATCAACACTTTGTCCACATAGGTGCTTTGACTAAGTCCAATTAGTCTTTTACTCATGTTTCTCAAAATCCTTATCCCTAGGATATAGGTAGCTTCTCCAAGGTCCTTCATAGCGAAACACTTCCCAAGCCAGGACTTTACTTCCTGCAGGGTTGGGATGTCATATCCTATGAGTAGTATGTCATCCACATACAGTACCAAAAAGCTGACTATACTCCCACTAGCCTTGATATAGACACAAGATTCATCTTCACTCCTTGAAAAGCCAAATTCTTTGACTTTCTCATCAAAGCAAAGATTCCATCTGCGAGGTGCCTGTTTTAATCCATAAATGGATTTCTCGAGCTTACACACTCTACTGGGGTACTCTGTACTGACAAAACCCTCTGGTTGAACCATGTAAACATCTTCAGCCAACTTTCCATTAAGCAAAGCGGTTTTGACATCTATTTGCCATATTTCATAATCATGAAATGCAACAATGGCTAACAGAACCCTAATAGACTTAATCTTGGCCACTGGTGAAAATGTCTCATCATAATCAACTCCCGGAGTTTGAGAATAACCCTTTGCAACCAATCGTGCCTTATAAGTGTGTACATTACCATCCATGTCGGCCTTATTCTTGAAGATCCATTTGCACCCAACTATCTTACGATCAGGTACATTGTCAACCAAGTTCCAAACTTGATTGTCATACATGGACTGTATCTCGCTATCCATAGCCTTTTTCCATTTAGCAGCCTCAGGGCCTGCCATGGCTTCCGTGTAGCTGTTAGGCTCATCCAGAGTTACCAGTGTGTTATCACTGATAAGTGTCTCACCTTCTGCAGTAATATGAAAACCATAATAATGCTCAGGTGCATTCCTAACTCTGGTGGAACGCCTCAGAGGTATAGATTCTTTAGTCGGCTCAACAGGAGTTTCCTCCTCAGGTTGAGGGCTAGGGTTTGAGGTTCCTTCACCACTTGACTCTTGAATTTCCTCAAGGTCAATTTGCCTCCCACTGTCTCCTTGGCTCATGAATTCTCTCTCTCGGAAGAATCCTCTTCTTGCTACAAAGACCACATTATCACTGGGTCTGTAGAAGATGTAACCAAAGGATTTCTGTGGGTAGCCGATGAAAATACACCTTTCGCTTCGGGGTTCGAGCTTATCGTGAGTCTCGCGTCTCACGAAAGCCTCGCAACCCCAAATCTTGATGTGGTCTAGATTGGGAACTTTTCCAGTCCACACTTCGTGAGGTGTTTTAGCAACCTTCTTTGTAGGGACTAGATTAAGGATATGGGCGGCAGTCTCTAAGGCATATCCCCAAAATGAGATTGGTAGCGAAGCTCGACTCATCATGGAACGAACCATGTCCAACAAGGTCCGATTGCCCCTCTCAGCTACACCATTCAACTGTGGTGTCCTAGGAGGTTTCAATTGTGAGACAATCCCACATTCCTTAAGATAGTCAAGGAACTCAGTACTAAGATACTCACCACCACGATCGGATCGAAGCATCTTAATGTTCCTGCCCAACTGATTCTCCACTTCTTGCTTAAACTCTTTGAATTTTGTCAAAGGTTTCTGACTTATGCTTGATTAGGTAGACATATCCATATCTACTAAAATCATCAGTAAAAGTCACATAGAACCGATTAGCATCTCTTGTGGCGGTTCTGAAGGGTCCACACACATCCGTGTGTATCAGGTCCAACAAACCTTCACCCCTAGCACAAGTGCCAGTAAAAGGTGACTTTGTCATTTTACCAAGCAAACAATATTCACAACTATCATCTGACTTTAGGTCAAATGACTCCACGACTCCATCCTTTTGGAGTTGGCCCATGCGTTTCTTGCTTACATGTCCAAGACGACAATGCCATTAGGATGCTTTATCTAAGCTAGTGAAAGAGTTAATACACAATACATTATTTCCTAGATTATCTACAACAGATACAGTTTCATACACGCCATCACAAGGTAATGCTTTAAAATAAAGAACATTATTTAAGAAAGCATCAATACTACCATTATTATTATCAAAATAAAAGGTAAAACCTTGTTTATACAATGCATGAAAGGAAATAACATTTCTTGCCATTTCTGGCGAATAATAACATTTATTCAAATCTAATGTAAACCCACTATTTAGCACTAAGGAATAAACTCCTATCTTGGTGACAAGTGAAGCTTTCCTGTTTCCCATGATCAAGTTTATCTTTCCCTGCTCCACATTCTCACTTCTTTTTAGTCCCTGCAAATCACAACATATGTGAATACCACAACCTGTATCAAGGACCCAAGACTTAGAATGAGGTGAGTTATTAGACAATATAGTGTATATACCTGCATGGTTCGGTTTTACTTTCCCATCCTTCAAATCTTTCTGGTACTTTGGGCAGTTTCGCTTCCAGTGCGACTTTTCATGGCAATAGAAGCATTCAGCCTCATTAGGGTTAGCAGAAGGAGTGACAAAACCTTTCTTGGTTTTTCTTGAAGAGGAGCCTTCGAGGGTCTTACCCTTGGTACCCTTAGAAGGGTTCTTTCTCTTCTTCCCTTTGTCATGCCCGATTGCCAAGACATTGGCCTCAGTTGGAGTAGGAGTAGGAGTAGTAACAACCGACTTACCCTTTAGACCACTTTCGGCGGTCTTCAAGAGTCCTTGAAGTTTGCTGAGGGTGACTTCTTTCTTGTTCATGTGATATGTCATGCGGAATTGATCATAACACGATGGCAAGGAGTGCAAAATGATGTCTATTGCTAACTCCTCAGGGAAGTTCACATTCAGCTTCAGTAAACGGTCCACATACCTTTGCATTTTCTGCATGTGGCCCATGATGGGTTCACCATCCTTCATTCGGGTTGTTATCATTGAGGAGATTATTTCATATCGCTCTTGACGAGCACTTTGATGGTAGCGGTCCATCAAGTCCAGGTGCATCTCAAAAGGATAATAGTCCTCATAGGACTTTTGGAGCTCGGCTGTCATGGTGGCCATCTGTTGGGTTTTAGTATACTACAACATCGTATGGTACACATACAACCCTAAATACCTTGGATCTATGTTTTCTCTATTATACATGCAAATATGAAGTTTCCAAGATATCACCCTATACTAGCATACAAATATCATATACTTGGGTAATAAAATAGATAGAATACATACCTTTTTTAATGTAACTTGTCTTCATGAAGCTTGAGTGCCTAGTGCCCCAAGTGTGACACCTCAAATGGTTCACACAACACCATGAACACTTGGAATAACCTTGAGAATAAGGATACTTTGGTTCTCTCTAGTGAAATCGGCCTTGCCCTTTTGTGTACACACACTAGTGCCAATTTCACCAACCAAGGACATCTTTATATAGTGTCGAGATTAGGGTTAAACCCTAATACCTATGACCTTTCATTTCATATGATCCATGGGTTAAACACTCCATGGACTATCCATGAAAGCTTACCCCAACCTAAATGAACTTGGCCCATCACACACATATATCTTAGAGTCCATATTTAATTAGTTCATTTTGATCACTTAATTAATTATAAATTAATTCTTGATCAATACTAATTAAATAATATGATTATATATTAATATATTAGAACTTATAATATATTAATATAAATCACTAATATCCTTTTTCCTCATCTTGTCTATCCAATTGTCCCGGTGCCATGCAACCCAAATGGACCATGTCGGGTCGGGTCAAGTCTTATAAATTATAGTTATGGACTTAGACATTAATCCAACAGTCTCCCACTTGGATAAGTCTAAAACTATTATTGAGTATGACTTCAAACCCCGACTAGCAATCGTAGCTCTCAAAAGCTTCTGTCGAACTCTAACCTCGCCGATGAACTCTGACCTTTGTCAATGACTTGTCCATTAGATAAGGGATCATATATTCCTCCATTCTAGATATCATATGGACTGAGACATGGATTATCAATCATTCTCTCTGTCCATTTGTTGTTTCCTGATTTTCGATTTATGATGACTGACTGATTGAACAAATCAAATCAGTCCTGGCTTGGCCAAGCACTCACATGTGTCATCGCTAAATCATCGAGGGGCCCACAGATATCGCTTTTATCCCGAAGGTAAAAGGAATGGATAAACTTCGACTCATATGGCTTGTTCTACTACTTGTTGAATCATACATAAAGGCACATTTTTTAACATCGAGTTACCAAATGCGTTTTCGTGCAATCAATGTATAACCAACTCATAGTAACAACTCATATCTCTAGGTTTGAAGAATATAAGATATTATCGTCTCATGATCACTCGTGATAAAATCCATGAAGTGATTCAAATGAGCGCGGGTTGAATCCAATACTCAGAACTTATGAGCACTCATGAGTGTTGTAGCACCATTTTGTCCACCAACTTGGACCTCTACAAACCAACCCATGACAGTCTTGATTCATATCTACTTCCAACATGTGACCGACTGTGGATGGTTTGAATAACTTAATCATTCAGGAAGAGCGACTTAGTTATTCTGGAAGTCAAAACATGCAAAGTGAAACACAAGAATAAATGAATCAAATATGGTATCCAACCCTATGAATATAAATAAACACTTTTATTTATCACCATACTGATTACTCATTATTCATTGTTTTGGTTTTATCAACTTTATACTTGAATTAAAAACACTAGTTGTCCCATGCTCCAAGCATGTACACTATGTTTTTCTTAAACAATAGCTTTGCCATACACCAAGTATGCACTCTATGTTTGTCTATGACCCTTACTTTGTGAAATAAACCAATTGAACATAATTTCAATGATTCTAATTTCACACTCCCAAATCCTTATCGAAAAATGTGAGAATTTCAAATTCCTATCATTTATCGAAATCTGTTTAGATTTTAAACTTATATGCACTGACCCTCCTGTAATGAATATGTACAAAGTCACAAAAACTTGTCAACAGTCATTATAAGGTATTCCAATGGAGATCAACTCCATGGAAACTAAGTATCATATTCAAAGTACATTGCTTTGGACATGCTTCTTGCATTAAGTTTTCTAATCTTACACATATAACTTCCACCTATGGAGACAACTCCATATTCTCATTTTGACTGTCACTTCTGAACAAGAGATGCCTCTTTCCAGAATATATCAATATGGTCCTTCCAAAATTAGCACTATACTTCCAACTGTCCCTGAGCAACCAATCTTTGGTAAACCTCAGATTGTCCTCGACAATTGCTTAATCATTTTAGTCATATCCAATTCTAGACCTTTTCCCTTCTTAATGCCTCTGGGCATTTGGAAAAATTTAGAAATGACAAATATTATAGCACATGCAATCGATCCTGTACCCAAAGCAAATGGTACACGATTCATGATGTCTCACATAAAGACATGATTCTAGACCAGTCTTTTGCTACAATATTTTTATTTGTCATGTTTTTCAAAATTTGACTATGAAGAGGGATGTCGTAATCATAATCGAATTTTGAGAACGCAATATATAGAATTTCCTTAAGTTGAACCAATCCAACATGAAATTCATATATATATTCTTGACTAAAGATGATTAAGGTCTCAATCTAAGCCTTTAGAACTGAAATTAAGTATATCCTCTCCCTTAATTATAGCAAAACAACTTTTTTCAATCCCTGCAGCCTCACAAATTTAAACTTTTGTTTTCTATAATTAACATTGCTAACTTGCAACACTAACAATAATTATCATGCTCCCACTAACATGATGATTATTAACATAACACTTATGCTCCCACTAGCTTTGACATGTACTCAGAAATCAGCTGGACTTCTAGAAATTAATACTTTATTGACTTTCTTACCAAAGTTTAGATTTCTGATACGAGATGCTTTGATAAAACTTTATCAAAATCATACACCTTTCCTTAGATAGCATGCATGTGTGTCTAAACAATTTCAGAACTATGAAAAGGGATGCCGTAATCATAGTCTCAACTGTTTAGATCTTTTGCCATCTACTTCAAATCTACTTGGTGGAAGTGTTTCCTCACCATCATTTTCATGAATTGGAGAGAAACCTTATGACCCTTAGATTTTATGGTGTATGTGTTCTTATGCATGTGAATCGTCAAAACCATAGTCACAAGACAAGGATAATGACAAATCCAAACTCATATGGACTGAACTTATGCAATCTTAACTTCTTGCTACCTGGCATTACAGGGCCTGCCATTGCTTCCAAGTTGTTATGGAACCAATTAAGAACTTTCAGAACTCCTATGCAAAGCCAACTTTAACTGGAATGGGCACAGAATATGTCAACACGATAGGTTATAAACCTCAAGTCGTGTGCTAGTGAAGAACCTCAGGTTTTATTCTTGATTAGTTCTTGAAATTCTTTTTAGGATCTTTAAGACTCCCACTATCCTCTTGACATATAAGACTATCTTGCCAAATATTCAAGAGATAGTGCGGATTTTTTATCAAGACAAACACTTCACACAATTGGCCTTAGTTGGTCTTTGTTTTATCCAAAACATCACAACTTACCAATTTCAAATGTACAAGAGTAGGACACTTTTACTCTTACATTTGACAAGTGTTTTAAACCTTTCTTTAAGATATGTCACTCAAGTTACAATCTTGGAGTATGACTCTAAGACTTGTTTTGAAACGAAGTATGACTCATCTTCTTGATTTAACCATTTCAACAATTCATGACTCCTCTTCTTAGTCATGAGAATGCACTAAGATGTCCTGAGAAGACCAATTGTGATGTGGTTCTTAAATCATTAAGATGATCACAAAACATGATACTAAAGTACTCTCCCATCTTTTCAGATTTGAGAAACTTTTATCTTTCTGCCTAATTTGATTCTTCTCATTCGTTCTGCCATACATTGAGACTTTTCCAATGTTTCAGAATTATACTTAATCTTGTAAGTATAACCATATTTACTAAACTTTAGTAAATCATGACGAATAGTCTTATCGATCTTTGTGGTGGACTTGACCAGTGCAGAAGAATGTGTACTCGATCCCTTTAGTCCTTTACTTGATTCACACATCCATGTGAACAAGTCTTAATTTTCCAATGCTTGAAAGTTCACATTCATCATACTATTCAACTTGCATGATTCCAAGTTTCTATCCAACTGAAGCCTTGGGAATGAGAATCTTTCCTTATTTGGTAAATTATGACACTACCACAAACGAAAGAATCAAGTCCATTTTTTTTCTAAATATTGCTATTAATGGAATCATATAAACAACCATTTTCACAAATGCCACTCGTAAGGATATTTTAAAAGAAATATAAAATTAAAACCTTTTATTTTATTTCAAAACTTTGCGGAAAAAACTTATCCTTACAGTGCAAATGCATATGAAAAACTTGTTGTTATCTATTCCTAAGCAATATATCATAGCTCCTAAGTAACAGCTTCAAAAATTCTGATCACTGAACCATGCGATTGAAATCCATCTTCGCGATCAGAATCAACATATACTTCCTTTAAGTTTCTTCACTTTTCTTTGATTCTTAAAACATCAACATGTGACCCAGTCACATCATGTAATAAGAATCTCAAAATAGAAACTTAACAGAGTTAGATAGTGGACTTTTACCTAAAGTAGAGTCAAACTTCTTGACTTGATAAACCTTATGGTCTTTCAGGTAAATAGGCAGCTTCGCAATCAATGCCCCTTCCTTTGGCAAGATAAACATATGGACTCTTTGGTAATGGGACTATCTCAGACTTAACCTTTCTCTTTACCATTTGGTCAACCGGGTATCCAACGTTACCATTGTCAATCCCTTTCTATTGGGAAGAGAATGCTTTTTCTGGGTATCCAACGTTACCATTGTCAATGTCCATTGAGAAGTTGATCTCCTAATCAGATTTGCTCTGCCAGTGCTCCAAATCATTGCTGATTAAGCACCCCAAAGCAAATAGATAAGATCATTATGGTTCATGTCATAGTCCTTTACATGGTAGTTCATAAGGAACTTACTATGTGACTTAGAAAGTGATTGCGCATCCAACTTTCTCAAGACTTTGACACCCAACTCTCCCAGCTTGTCAATATGTGACTTCATCTCCAAGATGTGATCACACATAGACCTTGCTTGCCAATAGGGCTTGAGTGACCTTAAATTTTTCAAGAACTTGTGGGTTAGGGAGAATAATTGGAGGAGGAGAAGGAAGTGAAGTTTCAAGAGATTTGGGAAGATCATAGATGTCTGAACTAGACATCTTTTGGGAGATATTCAAGATAGTTGACTTAAGTCCTTAATATAACACCCAATATGAGATATTAAGGCGAGGACCCAACACAATATTTTATAACTTGGAAGAGGGATGCTGTAATCCAGGCTATAAAATATTTGAAGGTAGGTGAATGACGATTTACCAATTTCCACCATGAAAAACGAAATGTATTATTAGGTTTCAATTGGATTTGAAACTCCTAGATCTTTTGAGATTCATTGAACTTTTCAATGACATGTTTCAATCTCGAGTGTGCCCTTCAGGTTTTGTGACTGGGATGCCGAGGATCACAAAACAAGGTGTGAAGTAACCATGCAAATTACTTGGTACCCTTAATATTTACCCCTCAATCGATGTGCCGGTTAACCACACGAGCTCCACCGATACTATGATAAATATTAAGTTACCCTTTGCCTACCTTGTTAAATCCAGGTTAGAGTGCCGGTTAACCACACACGCTCCACTAATGGTTTAAACAAAGTGCAAAGTGTAATTTCATGGATTAGCACCTTATTCACATTTTCCTAAGTAACTAAGATTGGGAATTTTAAGTGTTTAGTTACTTAGTATTTATCGTTAATACTTTTAATGAAGGGAGAATTGTCACACCCCAAAACCGAGAACGGCGGAATACGTTCTGGGGTGGAGGACGTCATGTACAGTATCATAACAAAGCATAATAGTAAAGACAAGCAACAACATCCATTGCATTAAGATAATAATTGTAATACAAACATGTTCAGTACAAATGTTAGACACCAAAAATACAATCAAAATAAAGTGGAGTCTTATGTGTGCTCCGTCTTCTCAAAAGCTGCATCCGTACCTGTCTACTGATGACCTGAGAATACAAGTTATTTTGAAAACGTTTATCAGCATAAAGCTGGTGAGTTCATAAGTATTTAGTGTCATTTCCTGTATAAAAATATTCACAATTATACATTGTAAAAGAAAGTTTCGGTGTTCGAAAATAGTATGAGCCCTAGAAAACCCTATGTTTTCCAGAAAAAGTAGTCTTCACCAAGACCCGATGGTTTGTTTGTTCCTTTGATAATGTACAAGTTTTCCCAGTAGTTATTAGTTTGGAAATATAGTTTTAGACTTTATTCATGTATAGTAATGAGAAAAATGTTTTACCCCAACAGTATCACTGTCGGCCATATGTAATGAAATGCAGGCTCCAGGTAGTATTAAATGTACAATACTCCTCAGGGAGTCTGTTGCCTTTAATTCTTAAAGTATTAATTAAAGGTTTGAATGTGGACTCGTACGTAACCATGCTGATTGACGATCGAATCCCTTTGACCCTCCGAGTCATATGTAGTGATGTGACATTTTGTCACCCCTGGGCCTAGACGGCTCGGACTGTAGCTAGCAGTCGGGATGTGGGAGTGTCTGTCCCGTATAGATCTATACACATAATGCCTGCTCTCCCTCCAGGAGACTCTGGTTATGCGGTGATAGCACAAAGATGTGTCGTATCGAGAAATAGTATGCCACATTCTATTTTAGTAAGTTCTCTTGTATAGTATGTATTGTTCTCTTTGTATAGCATATAGTGTTCTCTTTGTATAGTATGTAATGTTCTCCTTGTATAGTATATAGTGTTCTCTTGTATAGTACATAGCATATATTGACTCACAACTGAACTGACTTTGGTAGTTGTCATGGCAATAGCAGCACTGAGTAGTAATCCTTAACTATACCTATTATAGTTAAATAGTAATGTTGGTTGTATGTCCTTGATATTCAAAGGCATTGAACTGATATGAAAACTTTTATATCTGACACAAATATATAAGATATATAACTAAGAATTCAACGAGAGTCGGACTAATAACAAAATACCCTAAGCCCACAATCAAACAAGAACAGGAAATAAGGTGAGCTATTAGTCCTAAGTCCTTCAAGTCTTACTTATATAAATATATTGGTGTAAATATGGTTTGAGAATAAAAATTAGTTTAAACGAATTTTGGAAAATAGTTTTATAGTGATTTAACACGAAAATGAATTTGGTAAGCATTTGAAAACAGTTTAATTGGCAATATAGTTGAAAATATAGAAAATCCCTTTTTGGTGGTAAAAACAGTTAATAGTGTAGAAAATCCTTTTGGTTGCAAGTTATAATTCACATGTGATTGTTACTATAACTTATTTGGTTCAACTTGTATTCCCCTCCATAAATCAGTTAAAAACATTTTAAAAGGTTCATTTAGGGGTATGAACTCACCTGTAGTGAGTGGAGTGGATGGAAACGCCGGGTAGGATGCTACGTGTCAAGTGAGGACTTGAACACACACACGGATCCTATGTAACATGTAGTGATGTATAAAGTATCTAATTAGTTGTGTAATCACTAATTAAGTGAGTAAAGGCACTTTAATGTATAAAAACACTTTGTTTCAAGTGTTAGGAGTGCTAAAGGTTGCATCTAAGGAGTGTATGGCCTCACTATGGAGTTTACACTTCACTTGGCCACACTTAAGTGTGTTTACGGTTGGGAGACCATTTCCCCCATGAGTTTACGGCCGTAAACTCATGGAAATGGTGAGTTTGTGTGTCTAAAGGTCTCATGCATCACAAGGAAGGTTCCTAGGATCAATTCAATGGCTTGGGAAGTGATTAGGGTTCAATTGGGTACTCCCTTGGAGTTTACGGTCCTTGGACCACTCCTTGGGAGCTTACGGTCGTAAACTCTAGGGTTTACGGCCGTAAACCCTTGACCATTTCAACCATTTCATGTTTTAGGGTCCTAAGCTCATCTACACTAGTTTTTAGTTCATCAAACAAGCTAAGGAAGTGTTTAGGAGCATCAAAACACCATTTGAGGTGTTTACGGTTTTGGGTTTACGGTTCTTGAATGTTCAAGAACCGTAAACTCAAGTTTATGGCCAAAAAGTCATGATCTTGGGTTCCTTAGTCCATGCATGCAAGTATCTAAACTATATCTAAGCATTAGAGAAGGTTTGGAAGTGTTTTGGGGCTTCAAAACCCTCACATAGGAGTTTACGGTTTTGGGAGGCTCCCCAAACCGTAAACACATGCATGTTGGGGTATTTGGATGATCCAACTCGAAATAGCATGAATACCAAGCTAGAAAATCAAGTTAGGGGGTTTACCTTTGATTTTTGAGGCTTGAAAGTGGTGATCCTTGGCCAAACTCGATTTTAGAGAGAGAAGGTAGAGAGAGAAAGCTCCAAGGTGGGGAAAAGACTCTAAAGGTGGACACTCCTCCTTTATATATGGCTGCCTAGTGGGGACCCACCATACACTGTCGTTTAAACGGAGCTAAATGTTTTTACCCGGTAAACTAACCGTAACCCGACTTAGATGCTTTTATTCCGTCATTAAATATATATTATTTTAATAACTCAAAATGAATTATTTTAATAAATAAAAGTTAACGGAAAATTTTAATAGAACTAACTTTTATTAACGGCAACGGGTTACAGTGACGGAGTAAATTTCGGGTTGTCACATCATCCCCCCGTTAGAGGGAATTTCGTCCCGAAATTCAGAATTCAAGCAGTTACGTTATTACAACACAACTAAGCAAAGAGATGAGGATAGTTAAGTTTCATTTGATCCTCGCGCTCCCAAGTGAACTCTGGTCCTCGTTTGGCGTTCCAACGAAACTTCACAATCGGGATGCGGCTTTGCTTCGTTCGTTTGACCTCTCGGTCCATGATCTCCACAGGTTCTTCCACGAAGTTGAGGCTTTCATTGATCTCGGTTTCATCGAGTGGAATTATGAGAGTCTCTTCGGATAGGCACTTTTTCAAGTTCGAGACGTGGAAGGTAGGATGCACATTACTAAGTTCGCAGGGTAGATTGAGTTTGTAAGCTACGGGGCCGATTCTAGCTAGAATCTCAAAAGGCCGTATGTATCTTGGATTCAGCTTTCCGCGCTTTCCGAAGCGTATCAAGCCTTTCCAGGGTGAGACTTTCAAAAGGACTCGGTCTCCCACCTGGAATTCCAAGGGTTTCCTCCGTTTGTCTGCGTAGCTTTTCTGTCGGTCTCTTGAGGCTTTAAGTCATGCTCGGATTTGTATGATCTTTTCGGTGGTTTCGCGGATGATTTCTGGACCGGTGAGAGTGCTGTCAGGAACTCGTCCCTTAGCTAATTGAGTGTCGCCTACCTCGGCCCAGCACAGAGGGGATCTGCACTTCCCGCCGTATAGGGCTTCGAATGGGGCAGCTTTGATGCTTGTCTGATAACTGTTGTTGTAGGAAAACTCGACTAGGGGTAAGTGGGTATCCCACGCCTTACCAAAGTCGATTACACAGGCTCGCAGCATATCCTCCAAGGTTTGAATAGTTCTCTCACTTTGTCCATCGGTTTGAGGATGGTATGCTGTGCTCATATCCAGCTTAGTTCCAAGAGCCTTCTGTAGTGACTGCCAGAACCTCGAGGTGAACCTGCTATCCCGATCGGAAATAATGGACACAGGTACACCATGCAGTCGGACTACCTCTTGGATGTAAATTCGCGTAAGTCTCTCCATTTTGAAATTTTCCTTGATAGGAAGGAAGTGGGCGGATTTGGTTAGCCGGTCGACAATTACCCAAATGGTGTCGTACCTAGTCGGAGATTTGGGCAATTTGGTAATGAAATCCATAGTAATTCTCTCCCACTTCCATTCAGGTATCTCTGGCTGTTGGAGAAGACTCGAGGGTTTCTGGTATTCGACCTTGACCTTAGCGCAAGTAAGGCACTTATTCACGAAGGTAGCGATTTCCGCTTTCATGTTAGGCCACCAGTACGATTTCTTGAGATCCAGGTACATCTTATCTGAACCTGGGTGAATGGAATATCGAGTGTTGTGCGCTTCTTTCATTACCAAGTCTCTGAAGACACCGTGTCGCGGTGTCCAGATCCGGTCCATGAGGTAGTAAGCTCCGTCATCCTTGACTACCAGATTCTTATCCATTCCTCGCAGGGACTCTCCCGCCACATTTTCCGGTTTCAAAGCTTCAAGTTGTGCTCCCTTAATTTGTGCGGGTAGATGCGAATGGATAGTCATGGTTAGGGACTTGACTCTTCACCCAGAATATTCCTTCCGACTTAGGGCGTCTGCTACTACATTGGCTTTACCCGGGTGGTAACGAATTTCACATTCGTAGTCATTGAGTAGCTCGACCCACCGTCGTTGTCTCATGTTGAGCTCCTTCTGGTTGAAGATGTGTTGGAGGCTTTTGTGGTCGGTATAGATGGTGCTCTTTATACCATACAGATAGTGTCTCCATATCTTTAGGGCGAACACGACCGCTCCTAGCTCGAGGTCGTGCGTGGTGTAGTTGACTTCGTGTGTCTTCAGCTGTCTTGAGGCGTAGGCGATGACCTTACCTCGTTGCATCAGAACACAGCCGAGCCCCTGATTGGATGCATCGCAATATACTACGAAGTCTTCTGTCCCTTCGGGGAGGGACAGTATCGGCGCGGTGCACAAGGCTCGCTTCAGGGTTCAGAATGCCTTCTCTTGTTTTTCTTCCCAGTCAAAGGCCACGCCTTTCTGGGTCAATGCCGTAAGAGGTTTCGCAATCCGAGAGAAATTCTAAATGAATCTTCGGTAGTAGCCAGCGAGGCCTAGAAATTGGCGAATTTCTGTAGGCGTCTTCGGTGCTGACCAGTCCTCAATAGCTTTAATCTTGGATGGGTCCACGTGGATTCCTTCTTTGCTAACCACGTGTCCTAAGAATTCGACTCTTCGGATCCAAAATTCGCACTTTGAGAACTTTGGATAAAGCTTCTCCGATCGTAGAGTTTCCAGGACCTGTCGTAGATGATCGCTATGATCTTCCTCACTTCTAGAGTAGATAAGTATATCATTAATGAAGACGATGACGAACTGATCCAAGTAAGGACGGCATACTCTATTCATCAAGTCCATGAAGACTGCGGGCGCATTGGTCAGTCCGAACGGCATCACTACGAACTCGTAGTGCCCGTAACGAGTCCGGAAGGCTGTCTTCGGAACATCCTCCTCGAGCACTCGCAACTGGTGATACCCGGACCTTAGATCAATTTTGGAAAAGTAACTCGCCCCTTGCAGTTGATCAAATAAATCGTCTATACGAGGAAGGGGATAACGGTTCTTGATTGTCAGCTTGTTGAGTTCTCTATAGTCGATGCACATGCGAAACGATCTGTCTTTCTTCTTTACGAACAAGACTGGTGCTCCCCAGGGTGAGAAGCTTGGTCTTATAAAGCCCTTGTTGAGCAGTTCGTTAAGTTGGCCAGATAGTTCTTGCATCTCAGCAGGCGCTAGACAATAGGGCGCCTTTGCTACGGGGGTTGCTCCTGGGATTAAGTCGATTCGGAACTCGACTTGTCGTTTAGGAGGTAAACCTGGAAGTTCCTCTGGAAAGATGTCAGGGAAGTCGCACACGACGGGGAAATCTTTTAGTTCTTTCGTTTTCCGGCTCGTGTCGACAACGTGTGCAAGGAATGCGCGATATTCCTTGCGCAAGTATTTTTGAGCTTGAATGCTCGAGATGATGCGAAGGCTCGTACTGGGTTTGTCTCCGTAGATCATCAATGTTTCATTGTTGGGCAGGTTCAGACGGATGGCTTTGTCGAAACACAGGATGTCGGTATGATGGAGACTCAACCAGTCCATGCCTATGATGACATCAAAGCTCTTGATCGCTACTGGTATGAGATCGATAGGAAACGAATGATTATCTAGCGTGAGGGTACAACCTATGTAGATTTCGTTAGAACTTTCCGTCTTGCCGTTAGCCATTTCTACGACGAAGGTTTCTTTCAATGATTGCGGTGATTGTTTGAGTAAGTGTTTAAAGTTTTGATTTACGAAACTTCTTTCTGCCCCACTATCGAATAGAATACAAGCATAAGAGTTATCAAGAAGGAACGTACCCGTGACTACGGTGGGGTCTGCTACAGCCTCATCATGGCCGATAGCAAGTAGTCTACCTGCTCCTCCCGCGTTGCCAGCCTTTGGACAATTTCTTTTGAAATGTCCGACTTCGCCACAGCCATAGCAGGCCTGGCTCGCTCCTGAACTGGGAATTTGGGAAATGGGTTTGGGAGGTGATCTGCAAAACCGAATGGTGTGGCCCTTCCGGTCGCAATTGGTGCAGTGCATTTCACGGCAGGGCCCGTTATGATGGAAGGCGCACTTATCACACTTGGGTAGATTCCCCACATATGTTTTGGTGGGCACAGGGGCAGTAGGAGTAGTGGCAGCATGGACAGCCACTATTTGCTGGTTACTGGAAGAGGATTTGACTGATTTCCCCTTCTTTCGATCTCCCCGTTTTCTCTTGTTGTCGGAGGCGTGAGTTGGAGCAGTAGTGATGGTTGTGGTTGTTGATGGAGCACGGGGAACTTCATGATCGATAAGCATTTGGGCCAACTCCTTGGCACTTTCGAAGGTCGTTGGTCTTGATGATAGAACGTTCCCACGATACGGAGGCACTAGGCCCCCGATGTATCGCTCAATCTTCTTGGCTTCCGAAGGGATCATGTTAGGGCATAGGGCTACCAGCTCGCAGTACCGGGTTGTGTAAGCTACTATATCGGAACCCTGCATTTTGAGACTCCAGAGTTCCTCCTCCAATTTCTGAATTTCTCCCTTTGGGCAGTACTCTGTCATCATTAGGTCTTTCAGTGTATCCCAACCCATGGCGTTAGCTGCTACCAGGGAGAGGGCTTTGACATGGCCATTCCACCATGTTAGGGCCCTTTGGGTAAGGGTACAAGTAGCAAACTTTATCTTGCTCCCTTCGGGGCAGGAGCACATTTCGAATACTGCTTCGGTTCTTTCGAACCATTGGGTTAGGGCAAGGATTCCCCCGGTCCCATTGAAGTAGGTAGGCTTGCAACTGATGAAATCTTTGTAGGTGCATTCCCGAGCACGGGGGTGGGTTTCACCCTGGCTGGAGTTAGTGCCCAGTCCACCTCCACTGGCACCACCAGAATTGACTTATGCCAGTGCGGCGGTCACGGCTGCAGTCATAGCCGTCTGAAACAACACGGGGTCGAACTGCGGAGGGACCGGTGGCGGAGGAGGTGGTGGTGGTGGAGCTTGAGTTGTGAGGGTTTTCCTGGCTCGACGCTTGGGAGGCGGCATCATGTACTGAAAGATTACGAAAACGATGACAATAGTAAGAATTGGTTTGTAAACAGGATAAGAGTGTTTCTTGGACTAAATCTCTATAGTCCGACAAACAAAAGGGGAATGTACTACTAGGTTAGGGACACCCAAAAGCACAACTTCCCCATCGATTAGATACTGCCAATATTACTGGTATTACTGATGTATAATGAGTTCGGGAAAGAAAATGACCTAGCAGGAGGTCTTACATCAAACCATCAAGGAAAATGTTGGCAGTTTAGTAGTCTAGCTAGAGTACTTCCAAAGTTAGGAATGTTTACAGGCATGTACTCTATTGATTATAGAAAAGAAGGCTATTCCTTAATCAAAAGGGAAGGATGAGTTGGCATCTCTTACTGGCGACGGGTATCCTTTAGGCAAACCCTAAGATTAGCCAGTTGGCGCACAACTCCCTGAAGATGTCGCTCGTGCGTCCTCTGACGTGCTCGGAGTTCCATGACTTCCGCTCGGGATGCGGTTATGCCATTTACGCGAGAATGGGGAAACAAAATTAATAGGCGCGCTAATCTATGATACTTATAAGATGATCGTTATTAGTCGACCCAATATTTGCATAGTGCATACCAATTACATGTAATCGAAGTAGAATAGACCTTCGAATAAGTGACCCTAACTCCAAGCCCACAATCAAAGAAGAACAGGAAATGAAGCAAAGGTCACAGATTCTAAGTCTATAACGCCTTAGTCACATGTAACCGTGGTATATCCACTTAGCAACTATTGTCCTACTAGTAACGACCCTTTTAGTTCTCACATATGTTGTAACTAGAATGCAGAATACTCCTATAGTATTCTTGTTCTGATGTTCTTGTAGCAGTATTGGTAAGTTTTAGACTTGTTGCAACACCACAACCATTCTTAGGCACATGCTAGCCACTCCTAGGAAAATGTAGTTGATCAGGCTACATCCGCCTAGTTTTGGCCATATGTCTCTAAGCCTAACTATGCTGTTCAACAATCTTAATACTTTTGTTCTGTTCTAGTATGATACTGACCCTTTGTATGAATGAATGTATATATATACTTAGTTAAATATTTTATTATTTAAAAGTATATATTCTTGTTCAGAGTGTTTTAGTCCCGATGTGTTTATAGTTTGTATATCTTTTATGGGTTGATATACTTGATTCACTATAAACAGTGCTCTGATACCAATCTGTCACACCCCAAAAC
Organism: Lactuca virosa; assembly: GCF_052849685.1. NCBI lineage: Eukaryota > Viridiplantae > Streptophyta > Magnoliopsida > Asterales > Asteraceae > Lactuca > Lactuca virosa. The sequence continues at coordinate 60,124,124 of NC_136426.1, read as the reverse complement.
CGAGAACGGCGGAATACGTTATGGGGTGGAGGACGTCATGTACAGTATCATAACAAAGCATAATAGTAAAGACAAGCAACAACATCCATTGCATTAAGATAATAATTGTAATACAAACGTGTTCAGTACAAATGTTAGACACCAAAAATACAATCAAAATAAAGTGGAGTCTTATGTGTGCTCCGTCTTCTCAAAAGCTGCATCCGTACCTGTCTACTGATGACCTGAGAATACAAGTTATTTTGAAAACGTTTATCAGCATAAAGCTGGTGAGTTCATAAGTATTTAGTGTCATTTCCTGTATAAAAATATTCACAATTATACATTGTAAAAGAAAGTTTCGGTGTTCGAAAATAGTATGAGCCCTAGAAAACCCTATGTTTTCCAGAAAAAGTAGTCTTCACCAAGACCCGATGGTTTGTTTGTTCTTTTGATAATGTACAAGTTTTCCCAGTAGTTATTAGTTTGGAAATATAGTTTTAGACTTTATTCATGTATAGTAATGAGAAAAATGTTTTACCCCAACAGTACCACTGTCGGCCATATGTAATGAAATGCAGGATCCAGGTAGTATTAAATGTACAATACTCCTCAGGGAGTCTGTTGCCTTTAATTCTTAAAGTATTAATTAAAGGTTTGAATGTGGACTCGTACGTAACCATGCTGATTGACGATCGAATCCCTTTGACCCTCCGAGTCATATGTAGTGATGTGACATTTTGTCACCCCTGGGCCTAGACGGCTCGGACTGTAGCTAGCAGTCGGGATGTGGGAGTGTCTGTCCCGTATAGATCTATACACATAATGCCTGCTCTCCCTCCAGGAGACTCTGGTTACGCGGTGATAGCACAAAGATGTGTCGTATCGAGAAATTGTATGCCACATTCTATTTTAGTAAGTTCTCTTGTATAGTATGTATTGTTCTCTTTGTATAGCATATAGTGTTCTCTTTGTATAGTATGTAATGTTCTCCTTGTATAGTATATAGTGTTCTCTTGTATAGTACATAGCATATATTGACTCACAACTGAACTGACTCTGGTAGTTGTCATGGCAATAGCAGCACTGAGTAGTAATCCTTAACTATACCTATTATAGTTAAATAGTAATGTTGGTTGTATGTCCTTGATATTCAAAGGCATTGAACTGATATGAAAACTTTTATATCTGACACAAATATATAAGATATATAACTAAGAATTCAACGAGAGTCGGACTAATAACAAAATACCCTAAGCCCACAATCAAACAAGAACAGGAAATAAGGTGAGCTATTAGTCCTAAGTCCTTCAAGTCTTACTTATATAAATATATTGGTGTAGATATGGTTTAAGAATAAAAATTAGTTTAAACGAATTTTGGAAAATAGTTTTATAGTGATTTAACACGAAAATGAATTTGGTAAGCATTTGAAAACAGTTTAATTGGCAATATAGTTGAAAAAATAGAAAATCCCTTTTTGGTGGTAAAAACAGTTAATAGTGTAGAAAATCCTTTTGGTTGCAAGTTATAATTCACATGTGATTGTTACTATAACTTATTTGGTTCAACTTGTATTCCCCCCCATAAATCAGTTAAAAACATATAAAAAGGTTCATTTAGGGGTATGAACTCACCTGTAGTGAGTGAAGTGGATGGAAACGCCGGGTAGGATGCTAGGTGTCAAGTGAGGACTTGAACACACACACGGATCCTATGTAACATGTAGTGATGTATAAAGTATCTAATTAGTTGTGTAATCACTAATTAAGTGAGTAAAGGCACTTTAATGTATGAAAACACTTTGTTTCAAGTGTTAGGAGTGCTAAAGGTTGCATCTAAGGAGTGTATGGCCTCACTATGGAGTTTACACTTCACTTGGCCACACTTAAGTGTGTTTACGGTTGGGAGACCATTTCCCCCATGAGTTTACGGCCGTAAACTCATGGAAATGGTGAGTTTGTGTGTCTAAAGATCTCATGCATCACAAGGAAGGTTCCTAGGATCAATTCAAGGGCTTGGGAAGTGATTAGGGTTCAATTGGGTACTCCTTTGGAGTTTACGGTCCTTGGACCACTCCTTGGGAGCTTACGGTCGTAAACTCTAGGGTTTACGGCCGTAAACCCTTGACCACTTCAACCATTTCATGTTTTAGGGTCCTAAGCTCATCTACACTAGTTTTTAGTTCATCAAACAAGCTAAGGAAGGGTTTAGGGGCATCAAAACACCATTTGAGGTGTTTACGGTTTTGGGTTTACGGTTCTTGAATGTTCAAGAACCGTAAACTCAAGTTTATGGCCAAAAAGTCATGATCTTGGGTTCCTTAGTCCATGCATGCAAGTATCTAAACTATATCTAAGCATTAGAGAAGGTTTGGAAGTGTTTTGGGGCTTCAAAACCCTCACATAGGAGTTTACGGTTTTAGGAGGCTCCCCAAACCGTAAACACATGCATGTTGGGGTATTTGGATGATCCAACTCGAAATAGCATGAATACCAAGCTAGAAAATCAAGTTAGGGGGTTTACCTTTGATTTTTGAGGCTTGAAAGTGGTGATCCTTGGCCAAACTCGATTTTAGAGAGAGAAGGTAGAGAGAGAAAGCTCCAAGGTGGGGAAAAGACTCTAAAGGTGGACACTCCTCCTTTATATATGGCTGCCTAGTGGGGACCCACCATACACTGTCGTTTAAACGGAGCTAAATGTTTTTACCCGGTAAACTAACTGTAACCCGACTTAGATGCTTTTATTCCGTCATTAAATATATATTATTTTAATAACTCAAAATGAATTATTTTAATAAATAAAAGTTAACGGAAAATTTTAATAGAACTAACTTTTATTAACGGAAACGGGTTACAGTGACGGAGTAAATTTCGGGTTGTCACAAGAATTCTAGTCCTTGTCCTACCCGTTCGGCTAACGACCCTCCACCGGTCAAGGAAGCGGTGGGTGAGAGTGGACACCCATTAAACTGCCATTTTATAGGCAGTAACCTTATACCCCCCTTATAGACCAGCTTCGTGAATGAGGCCTACTAACGGTAAGACTGACTTTACTCTTATACATATATATATATATATATATATATATATATATATATATATATATATTATTAACTTATAATATTATAAAGTATAAGGGTTGAATTTTAACTTTTAAAATTCTAAGGGCTAACTTGGAATTATAGTATTCATAAGTGAAAACTTTTCAAATTCCAAAACTTGAGGGCAAGTTTTGAAACTATTCAGAACTAATTAATTCCATAACTTATGTGTTTAAAGTAGTTTTAATTAAAAACTCTTCAAGTTCCATAACTTTAGGACAAGTTATGGAAGACTTTAAACTAATAAAAGAATGTAACTTTTCTTTATTTTTGTAACTTATGGAACTAATTAAGGTTACACATTTTATTACTTAACGAAGTGACTCTTGAACCTCCATAACTTGATGACAAGTTACGGAGTCAAAAAACCATTTAATGAGGGCAAAACTCTTCATTTTGTAACCTATGACAATTTTTATGAGGTTTAAGATTCATAAATGTGACTTTTCATATAACTTGAGTACAAGTTACAAAAACACATTTTATGAACTATTTCTAGATCAATTTGGATTGAAAACAACTAACACACAATTTTTTTCATTAATCTAAATTAACTCATCAAACAAGGTAGCACAAAAAAACTTTTCATGTTCCATAACTTAAGAACAAGTTATGAAATTCTTTAGAACATTAAAACCAAGTTTTGTAACTCCATAAAAAACTTTGAATCAATTTTTTTTAAAACCGTTTCATATACATAACTTATGGAGGTTTCAAAAAACTCTTTACATCAAACTTTTAAAACTAATAAAATAATCATATCATTTTATCTTTTACTAAATTTGACATAATTCAACTCATATAACAAATGATTCAAATTTTACAAATAATTAGTTTTTCACAAAAGCAAGTAATTATCTTAAAATTTGACAAACGTCATGTTTTTTTTCCTTTTTTTTTCAACTTTGAAAATCAAACATTTGCATGAATATAATAGAAAACAACCGATGGCTCTGATACCACTGTTGGGTTTTAGTATACTACAACATCCTATGGTGCACATACAACCCTAAATACCTTGGATCTATGTTTTCTCTATTATACATGCAAATATGAAGTTTCCAAGATATCACCCTATACTAGCATACAAATATCATATACTTGGGTAATAAAATAGATATAATACATACCTTTTTTTATGTAACTTGTCTTCATGAAGCTTGAGTGCCTAGTGCCCCAAGTGTGACACCTCAAATGGTTCACACAACACCATGAACACTTGGAATAACCTTGAGAATAAGGATACTTTGGTTCTCTCTAGTGAAATCGGCCTTGCCCTTTTGTGTACACACACTAGTGCCAATTTCACCAACCAAGGACATCTTTATATAGTGTCGAGATTAGGGTTAAACCCTAATACCCATGACCTTTCATTTCATATGATCCATGGGTTAAACACTCCATGGACTATCCATGAAAGCTTAGCCCAACCTAAATGAACTTGGCCCATCACACACATATATCTTAGAGTCCATATTTAATTAGTTCATACCGAGTGACCATCCTGATGTTTCTGATCCAATCTGTAAAGTTGGACCCATCAAAGATGACTCTCCCACAAAGATTCATGACAGAGAAGGAGCTAGTAGGGTTTGAGCCAGAAGCATTGTTATTGGAAGACATCTGAAGAGAAGAGGGAATAGATTAGATTAGATATAGAGATAGTCCTTAACAAAACACCCAAATGTAATATTAAGGCTTGGACCCAACACAATATTTTATAACTTAGAGTAGGGATGCCGTAATCTAAGCTATAAGATATTTGAAGGTAGGTGAATGACGATTCACCAATTTCCACCATGAAAAATGAAATATTTAATTAGGTTTTAATTGGTTTAGAAACTCCTAGTTTCTTTAAGATTCATTGAACTTTCTTCAATGGCATGTTTCAATCTCGAGTGTGCCCTTCAAGTTTTGTGACTGGGATGCCGAGGATCACAAAACAAGGTGTGAAGTAACCATGCAAATTACTTGGTACCCTTAATGTATTACCCCTCAATCGATGCGCCGGTTAACCACACACGCTCCATCGATACTATGATAAACATTAAGTCACCCTTTACCTACCTTGTTAACTTCAAGTTAGTGTGCCGGTTAACCACACACGCTCCACTAACGACTTAAACAAAGTGTAAAGTGTAATTTCATGGATTATCACCTTATTCACATTTTCCTAAAATAACTAAGATTGGGAATTCAATAAAGTTTATTTACTTTAGTATTATCATTATACTTTTAATGAGAATTTATAAGTCCTTGTCCTACCCGTTCGGCTAACGACCCTCCACCGATCAAGGAAGCGGTGGGTGAGAGTGGACACCCATTAAGTTGCCATTTTATAGGCAACAACCTTATACCCCCCTTATAGACCGGCTTCGTGAATGAGGCGTACTAACGGTAACACGACTTGATCTTATACATATATAAATATTATTAAACTTATAATATTATAAAGTATAAGGGTTGAATTTTAACATTTAAAATTCTAGGGGTTGGAACTAAAGTTTTTAATATGAGTTTACATGTTCCAAAACTTGAGGGCAAGTTTTGTAAACTTTCAAAACTTTTCATTTCTCATAACTTATGAGTTAATGGTTATTAAAAATGAAGACTCTTCATTTTTTGTAACCTATGTCTTCTTTTAATGGTTATTTATAAATGTGACTTTTGGTTATCCATAACTTAAGAACTAGTTATGGACTCCATTAAAACACATAAAGATCAACAATTAATCTAATCAATTATTAGCACATAATTTCTATGATCTTCTAAACTCATATGTTTATGAATGTTCATATCAAAAATTTCAAGAATCGTAAGTACATATACAAAACTTGAAATTTTGATACGAGCTTTTGAACAAAACTTCGATTTTCAAGTTTTTTTTTTTGCATCAAGTATCAAATAAACAAACCAGGCTCTGATACCACTGATGGGTTTTCAGCATTCTAACACTCCTATGGTGTACATGCAACCCTAGAAATCTTGGATCTATGTTTGACTAAGATACATGCAAATAATTATTTTTCCAAGGTTCTTATCCTAACTAGCATGGCACGGGGTACTTGAATCAAATAAAACTAGTAGAATTACTTACCTTGTAGTAGTAGTTGATTGCTTGGAGTTTGAGAACCTAGCACCAATAATGTGGATGCCTCAAATGGAAGTCACAAATCACCACAAACTTGGAAACTTGAGAGAATAGTCACAAACTTCTTGAAATCGGCCCTCTAAGTTTACACACACCAACTAGTGCAATTTCAAGAACCAAAGCCTCCTTTATATAGTGTGGTGGATTAGGGTTACATCCATGTAAACCCTAGTACCCATGTCTTTTCATTTCCATGAGATCCATGGGTTAAAGCTCCATGGAGTATCCATGGACTTTCCATGCAAGACTAGCCCATTCCAAATAAGCATTAGCCCACACTATATAAATACAAGAGCCCATATTTAATTAGTTATACTTTTGATCTCTAAATTAATTATAGATCAACACTAATTAAATAATATGATTTTATATTAATATATTAGAACTTATAATATATTAATAAATCATAACATATACTATTCACAAAAGATTATCCGTAAATTGTTCGGGTGAAGTGCAACCCAAATGGACCATGTCAGGTCGGGTAAAGTACATACCAAATATAGTTATGGACTTAGACACTATCTCCAGCAGTAATCCCCCCCTGAAAACATTAAAAATGCGGAAAAATGTAGGGGTATGAACTCACAGTTGTTGCGTGAAGTTGTTGACTGAAAAGAAGGTTCCCGAGTTGTTGCACGCGACACTTAACAAAATCCTATTTACAAATAAATACGTATATACATCTAAATTAGCGATTTCATTAGATAAAGTGTCGGAAAACACTTGAATTTGGTTGAGGAATGTTACCGAGACTTGCTTGAATCGAAGGAATGGGTTTACTGCCTTAGAACACGAGTTTACGGTTTCTGAGGATGGGTTTACGGTTTCTGCAGATGGCTGAGTTTACGGTCGTAAACTCAAGAACTGAGTTTACGGTCTTAGAAGCTCGAACCGTAAACTCGGAAAACGAGGTTTTGAATGCTGATTTCGATGCGAGGAGTGATTCCAGACGTTCCAAAGTGCTCCAAACAGTGTTTTTCGACGTTTCCCGGAGTTTAAATGCGTTTTAAGGAGTTTACGGTTGAAGAATCTTAGAGATAGAAGGAGAGAATGTGGCTAGAAATGTTCCAATGAGGGTGGGGGTATCATATTTATAGGGTGAAAATGGGGTCCACTCGTCACTGACCATAAACAGGGTTTACGGTCGTAAACTCGTTTATGGCCGTAAACGAGTTTACGGCCGTAAACGAGTTTACGGCCGTAAACTAGTTTACGGTCGTAAATCCCATTTTTGACCAAAAATGTTGATTTTCGAGATTTTCAGGTTTCCGTGCGATTTTTGGTTCCGACTAGTAAATAATTTAATTAAGTATAACTAGATTATTTTATTTAAACCAAAATTTTGACGGAAGGTTAACGGATCTGAAATTTCATTAACGGAAATGCATAACAGAAAACGGAAAAAGTTTCGGGTTGTCACATGTTTGAATCATCATTTGTACACCAGCCATTGTCATTGGCTCAGGTGCTGCTTCTACAACAGGTATTTGCTCAATCACTGGTATTTGATTCCTGTTTTCATCAGCATTTCCAACTCCACTCCTCGTTCTCACCATTTTTGATCTATACACCGAATAAGGTGAGATTAGATCCTCATTCACGATAGATATTCAAATCATCCTTATCACTCCGAATCGTTTACATGCTAGTTCTAATATCGTAGACGTACGCTTAGAATCCTACACATATAAGGTTTCCAGATCCGGTCGGCAACAGACCATAGATCCGAACAAATAATATCATATATGGCAAACATATAACATTTAGCACATAAAAGCATTTTAGGCAATTTTCCTAAAATAAACTAGTGCTCGTGTCTAAAATATAACAGACACACATCTCACAATTTCACTTAGCATTCTAAGTTTAAGTCTAGAAATCCTACAAATTCCTAGTTCGCTTAAACTAATGCTCTGATACCAACTGTGACATCCCCAAAAATCACGACCAGAAAAGACCGGTTTCATTTATGCTTTTAAAATAATTTCAGAGTAAATCCTTTTGATTTAAAATAGTTGCGGAATTTGTTCCCAAAACAAAATATGATAAAAATAAGATTTACCAAAGCATTTCTTAAAGAAATGTATTTTTCATTATATTACAATACTCGGGATGTCATGTTCCGATAAACAGACCAAAAGCATAAACATTTCAATACAGGCCTTACAACAGTTATTTACAACAACAGGTCTATAATCCAAAAAAATAACTTGACAAGTCATCCAACTTATGCTCTGGCGCCACTACCTGTAATGCAAAGAAAACTGAGTGGGTCAGGCTTGGGAGCCTGGTGAGCATATAGGGTTTTCAACCCACAATAAATAATTATATTTAATTCCACCAACCAACAATAACCCAATTACCCATTCCCGTTATTCTCACTTTACGTCCCTAAAACAACTAACACAAGGGACCTAGTCTTAGAATATTTCATCGGGGCGACAACACATGCATTCGGGGGTTTCCCAGCAGTATATGTCAAATAAGGCAACCATGAGGGGGATGGAGTACAGCAAATGAACACCCAAGTTCATTAACACCTACAGGTGGCGAGCCTGCTAGCGTTCCACAGGACTGTCTAGAAAAGTCTGTGTTCGTCATCTAAACTCCGCTAGATGACTGAATCAAAAACAACATCGAGGCCTCTCATCTGTTTATCACACATCAACTATCTACCCATGTTCTACCCAACATATTAGTAGATAAATATATATATATTTTTATTCATAGTTTAAAACCTGTATAGCATTCTCATTCAATATATATTCCAAGCAACAGATGAGACACATACACATAACACGTATTTCATAGTGAATAAATCATATCTATGAGATAGAAGAAAGTGAATATACATTCACACATATAACAACAAAATATACACATAAACACGTATTTCGTATAAAATACTTCATAATTATGCGTTAGAAGAAAGTAACTACACACTCACTTGATCAGAAGATGATCGGACAGCACTACGGCTTGTAGAAGTAGTATTCTTCGGTAGATCCGGAAGATCTTCACAAAAACCGGGCTCCTCGCGGGCAGAGCTTCGGCTCGGGAATTTTACTTCTCGGGATCTTTGGGGCTTCGGGACTTGCTTCGGGTCTCGGGAATGATAACGGGGCTTCGGGATATTTCTTGCACGAAAAACGAGGTAAAACGGGAGAGAGAGAAGAGGAATTGAGCAAAGAAACTCGGAAGCCTCGACTCCCTTTTATAGGGTCTGGATCCTCGATTTACGCTGGGCGTAAATCCTAGTTACGCTGGGTGTAACCCGGATAAGATCGCTGACTCCCCCCCCTTTGGATAATATCGGAATTTATAATTAAATTTAATATTTTAATTATTTAATAAACTTAAAAAATTCATATCTTCCTCATACGAACTCCGTATTCGACGTTCTTTATATCCCCGCGTAGGTGAGACTACGCTCTACAACTTTCGTTCAGACTCCGTCGGCTAATTTTGATTTTATTTTTATTATTTATTTTTAGTAGGCCGGGACAGGAAAACTCCGTTATAAATTCATAACTTCTTCATCCGACGTCCGTTTTCGCCTGTATTGTTATCGTTTTACTACTATTAACGAGATCTTCGATTCTCGTTTAGATTGTTTCAGCTAAAAACCGCTCGATCTCAAATCGAGTATTCGGGCTGCAAACTGCTAAGTCGAAACTTCGGAAAATCATAACTTCCTCATACGAAGTCAGATTTGGGCGTTCTTTTTATGCATGCTCTCGGTTAATGAACTCTATGATTTTCGTTTATATTCCTAAGGCTAAATATTGCTCTAACGTAAATTTCACTTTTTACGTCATTCAGCGTTGCCGGTTCTGTCGCGAAACTTAGACAGGTCATAACTTCTTCGTTATAACTTGGATTTCGGCATTCTTTATATCTCCGGAATCCTTGTTTCAACCACTACATCTTCATGCAAAGATATCGGGCTTATCTCACACTTTAATTTTGACGCTTATTTTATTCTTAATTCATTAAATTATAATAATTAAGAAAATAAACACATAATTTACATAATACTCAAGTATTTGATGGGTTTTGAGCATTCTAACACTCCTAAGTGTACATGCAACCCTAAATACCTTGGATCTATGTTTTCTCTATTATACATACAATTATGAACATCCAAGGTATTATCCTAATCTAGCATACAAAATAATAAATATAACAAGATAGAATACATACCTCTTTGATGTAGAATGTCTTCATGAAGCTTGAGTGCCTAGTGCCCCAAGTGTGACACCTCAAATGGTTCACACAACACCAAATACACTTAGAATAACTTGAGAGAAACTTGAACACTCCTTGAAATCGTCTAGCCCTCACACTCACACATTAGTGCACGATTTCTTTAGCCATGGGATTCTTTTATATGGTGGCTATTAGGGTTACACCATGTAACTCATAACTTTACCCATTCCTTACGCTCCATGGATTTTAACCTCCATGGAGTATCCATGGGTCACCCCATGGACTTAGTCCAACATAAGGAATCTTGGATCACAAGCCCACATATATAAGAATGAATGATTTACACAATCAACCCATATATTTAATTAGTCTCCTTTTGATCACTTAATTAGTTCCAAATTAATTCTTGATCAATACTAATTAAATAACCTTATTAATATATTAGAACTTATAATATATTAACCAACCTTAAGTGTTATTTCTCTCATTATAGTCTATCCAAATGCATGATGCCATGCAACCCAAATGGACCATGCCGGGTCGGGTTAAGTCTTACCAATTATAGTTATGGACTTAGACATTAATCCAACAGTCTCCCACTTGGATAAGTCTAAAACTATTATTGCGTATGACTTCAGGAACCGATCGGCCATTGTAGCTCTCAAAATCTTATGTCGATGAACTCTGACCTTGTCGATGAACTCTGACATTTGTCAATGACTTGTCCATTAGATAAGGGATCATATATTCCTCCATTCTAGATATCATATGGACTGAGACATGGATTATCAATCATTCTCTCTGTCCATTTGTTGTTTCCCGATTTCCGATTCATGATGACTGACTGATTGAACAAATCAAATCAGTCCTGGCTTGGCCAAGCACTCACATGTATCATCATTAAATCATCGAGGGGCCCACAGATATGGCTTTTATCCCGAAGGTAAATGGAATGGATAAACTTCGACTCATATGGCTTGTTCTACTACTTGTTGAATCATACACAAAGGCACGTTTTATAACATCGAGTTACCAATGCGTTTTTATGCAATCAATGTATAACCAACTCATAGTAACAACTCATATCTCTAGGTTTGAAGAATATAAGATATTATCATCTCATGATCACTCGTGATAAAATCCATGAAGTGATTCAAATGAGCGCGGGTTGAATCCAATACTCAGAACTTATGAGCACTCATGAGTGTTGTAGCACCACTTTGTCCACTAACTTGGACCTCTACAAACCAACCCATGACAGTCTTGATTCATATCTACTTCCAACATATGACCGACTGTGGATGGTTTGAATAACTTAATCATTTAGGAAGAGCGACTTAGTTATTCTGGAAGTCAAAACATGCAAAGTGAAACACATGAATAAATGAATCAAATATGGCATCAAACCCTATGAATATAAATAAACACTTTTATTTATCACCATACTGATTACTCATTATTCATTGTTTCGGTTTTATCAACTTTATACTTGAATTAAAAACACTAGTTGTCCCATGCTCCAAGCATGTACACTATGTTTTTCTTAAACAATAGCTTTGCCACACACCAAGTATGCACTCTATGTTTGTCTATGATCCTTACTTTGTGAAATAAACCAATTGAACATAATTTCAATGATTATAATTTCACACTCCCAAATCCTTATCGAAAAATGTGAGAATTTCAAATTCCTATCATTTATCGAAATCTGTTTAGATTTTAAACTTATATGCACTGACCCTCCTGTAATGAATATGTACAAAGTCACAAAGACTTGTCAACAGTCATTATAAGGTATTCCAATGGAGATCAACTCCATGGAAACTAAGTCTCATATTCAAAGTACATTGCTTTGGACATGCTTCTTGCATTAAGTTTTCTAATCTTACACAGATAACTTCCACCTATGGAGACAACTCCACATTCTCATTTTGACTATCACTTCTAAATAAGAGATGCCTCTTTTCAGAATATCTCAATATGGTCCTTCTAATATTAACAGTATACTTCCAACTGTCCTTGAGCAACCAATCTTTGGTAAACCTTAGATTGTCCTCGACAATTGCTTAATCCTTTTAGTCTTATCCCATTCTAGACCTTTTCCCTTCTTAATGCTCCAGACATTTGGAAAATTTTAGAAAGGACAAATATTATAGCACATGCAATCGATCTTGTACCCAAAGCAAATGGGACATGATTCATGACGTCTCACATAAAGACATGATTCTAGACCAGTCTTTTGCTACAATATTTTTATTTGCCATGTTTTTCAAAATTTGATTATGAAGAGGGATGCCGTAATCATAATCGAATTTTGAGAACGCAATATATAGAATTTCCTTAAGTTGAACCAATCCAACATGAAATTCATATATATATTCTTGACTAAAGATGATTAAGGTCTTAATCTAAGCCTTTAGAACTGAAATGAAGTATATCCTCTCCCTTAATTATAGCAAAACAACTTTTTCAATCCCTGCAGCCTCACGAATTGAAACTTTTGTTTTCTATAATTAACATTGCTAACTTGCAACACTAACAATAATTATCATGCTCCCACTAACATGATGATTATTAGCATAACACTTATGTTCCCACTAGCTTTGACATGTACTCAGAAATCAGCTGGACTTCTAGAAATCAATACTTTATTGACTTCCTTACCAAAGTTCAGATTTCTGATACGAGATGCTTTGATAAAACTTTATCAAAATCATACACCTTTCCTTAGATAGCATACATGTGTGTCTAAACAATTTCAGAACTATGAAAAATGATGTCCTAATCATAGTCTCAATTGTTTAGACCTTTTGCCATCTGCTTCAAATCTACTTGGTGGAAGTGTTTCCTCACCATCATTTTCATGAATCCGAGACAAACCTTATGACCCTTAGATTTTATGGTGTATATGTTCTTATCCATGTGAATCGTCAAAACCATAGTCACAAGACAAGGATAATGACAAATCCAAACTCATATGGACTGAACTTATGCAATCTTAACTTCTTGCCACCTGGCAGTACAGGGCCTGCCATTGCTTCCAAGTTGTTATGCAACCAATTGAGAACTTTCAGAACTCCTATGCAAAGCCAACTTTAACTGGAATGGGCACAGAATATGTCAACATGATAGGTTATAAACCTCAAGTCGTGTGCTAGTGAAGAACCTCAGGTTTTATTCTTGATTAGTTCTTGAAATTCTTTTTAGGATCTTTAAGACTCCCACTGTCCTCTTGACATATAAGACTATCTTGCCAAATAATCAAGAGATAGTGCGGATTCTTTATCAAGACAAACACTTCACACAATTGGCCTTAGTTGGTCTTTGTTTAATCCAAAACATCACAACTTACCAACTTCAAATGTACAAGAGTAGGACACTTTTACTCTTACATTTGACAAGTGTTATAAACCTTTCTTTAAGATATGCCACTCAACTTATAGTCTTGGAGTATGACTCTAAGACTTCTTTTGAAACGAAGTATGACTCATCTTCTTGATTTAACCATTTCAACAATTCATGACTCCTCTTCTTAGTCATAAGAATGCACTAAGATGTCCTTAGAAGACCAATTGTGATGTGGTTCTTAAATCATTAATATGATCACAAAACATGATACTAAAGTACTCTCCCATCTTTTCAGATTTGAGAAAACTTTTATCTTTCTGCCTAATTTGATTCTTCTCATTCGTTCTACCATACATTGAGACTTTTCCAATGTTTCAGAATTATATTTAAACTTGTAAGTATAACAATATTTACTAAACTTTAGTAAATCAAATAGTATTGACAAGCTTTGTGGTGGACATGACCAGTGCACAAGAATGTGTACTCGATCCCTTTAGTCCTTCACTTGACTCATACATCCATGTGAACAAGTAATTAGTCTTGATTTTCCAATGCTTGAAAGTTCTCATTCATCATACTATTCAACTTGCATGATTCCAAGTTTCGGTCCAATTGAAACTTGGGCGATGAGGAACTTTCCTGATTTGGTAAATTTAGACACTACCACAAATGAAAGAATCAAATCCATTTTCCAATATTGCTGTCAGTGGAATCATATAAGCAACAATTTTCCACAAATGTCATTGTAAGGATACTTCAAATAAATAAAATTAAACAATTTTCTTTTATTTTAAAACTTTGCGGAAAAACTTATCGTTACAATCCACATGGAAAATTGTTGTTATCTATTCCTTGCTCAAAATTCTGATGCGATCGAAATCCACCTTCGCGATCAGAATCAACATATACTTCCTTTAAGATTTTTCTCTATTCTTCGATTCTTAAAACATCAACATGTGACCCAGTCACATCATGTAATGAGGATCTCAGAATAGAACTTAACAGAGTTAGATAATGGGCTCTACCTGATGTAGAGTCAAACTTATTGACTTTAACATCCTTAGGTAAATTTGGCAGCTTTGCAATCAACGCCCCTTCCTTTGGCAAAATAAACATATGGACCCTTTGGTAATGGGACTATCTCAGACTTAGCCTTTCTCTTTACCATTTGGTCAACCGGGTTGACTATGGCCAATCCGTTTCCATTAGGAAGAGAATGCTTTTTCTGGATTTCCAGTGTCACCATTGTCACTGTCCATAAAGTTTTTGGGAAGTTGATCTTCTAATCAAATTTGCTTTACTATCGTTCCAAATCATTGCTGATTCAGCAGCACCAAGCAAATAGATATGATCATTAAGGTTCATGTCATAGTCTGTTTCATAGTAGTTCCAAAGGAACTCACTATGTGACTTAGAAAGTGATTGAACATCCAACTTTCTCAAGACTTTGACACCCAACTCTCCCAGCTTGTCAATATGTGACTTCATCTCTAAGATGTGATCATACATAGACCTTGCTTGCCATTAGGGCTTGAGTGACCTTGAACTTGTGGGTTAGGGAGAATAATTGGAGGAGGTGGAGGAAGTAAAGTTCCAAGAGATTTGGGAAGATCATAGATGTCTGAACTAGACATCTATTGGGAGATATTCAAGATAGTTGATCTAAAGTCCTTAATATAACACCCAATATGAAATATTAAGGCTAGGATCCAACAACCTATTTATAACTGGAAGAGGGATGCCGTAATCCGAGTTATAAAATAGTTGTAGGTAGGTAAATGACGATTTACCAATTTCCACCATGAAAAACGAAATAATGTAATTAGGTTTTTAATTGGATTTGAAACTCCTAGATCTTTTGAGATTCATTGAACTTTTCAATGGCATGTTTCAATCTCGAGTGTGCCCTTCAGGTTTTGTGACTGGGATGCCGAGGATCACAAAACAAGGTGTGAAGTAACCATGCAAATATACTTGGTACCCCTAATATTTACCCCTCAATCGATGTGCCGGTTAACCACACGAGCTCCACCGATACTATGATAAATATTAAGTTACCCTTTGCCTACTTTGTTAAATCCAGGTTAGTGTGCCGGTTAACCACACACGCTCCACTAACGGTTTAAACAAAGTGCAAAGTGTAATTTCATGGATTAGCACCTTATTCACATTTTCCTAAGTAACTAAGATTGGGAATTTATAAGTGTTTAGTTACTTACTATTTATCATTAATACTTTTAATGAAGGGAGAATTATAGTCCTTGTCCTACCCGTTCGGCTAACGACCCTCCACCAGTCAAGGAAGCGGTGGGTGAGAGTGGACACCCATTAAACTACCATTTTATAGGCAGTAACCTTATACCCCCTTTATAGACCGGCTTTGTGAATGAGACCTACTAACGGTAAGACTGACTTGCTCTTATACATATATTTATTATTAACTTATAATACTATAAAGTATAAGGATTGAATTTTAACTTTTAAAATTCTAAGGGCTAACTTGGAATTAAAGTATTCATGGGGAAAACTTTACAAATTCCAAAACTGGAGGGCAAGTTTTGAAAATATTCAAAACTAATTAATTCCATAACTTATGTGTTTAAAGTAGTTTTAATTAAAAAAAAAAGTTCCATAACTTGAGGACAAGTTATGGAAGACTTTAAACTAATAAAAGAATATAACTTTTCTTTCTTTTTGTAACTTATGGAACTAATTAAGGTTACACATTTTATCATTTAATGAAGTGACTCTTGAACCTCCATAACTTCAGGACAAGTTATGGAGTCATAAAACCATTTAATGAGGACAAGACTCTTCATTTTTGTAACCATTGCCAACTTTTTATGAGTTTTATGAAACTTAAATGTGACTTTTCATATAACTTGAGGACAAGTTACAAAAACACATTTTAGAATCAACTCTTAGATTAAAATGGATTGAAAACACATAATCAATTAACTTTTCTATTAATCTAATAAATTCATATGAACAAAGATAATTCACATCAAATTTTTTTTTCAAGTAATTAGCATAACTTTTAAACTAATACAATTCGATTTTTCAGCTAATTTTGCAAGTATAACAAGAAAACAAGCCTTGGCTCTGATACCACTGATGGGTTTTGAGCATTCTAACACTCCTAAGTGTACAAGCAACCCTAAATACCTTGGATCTATGTTTTCTCTATTATACATACAATTATGAACATCCAAGGTATTATCCTAATCTAGCATACAAAATAATAAATATAACAAGATAGAATACATACCTCTTTGATGTAGAATGTCTTCATGAAGCTTGAGTGCCTAGTGCCCCAAGTGTGACACCTCAAATGGTTCACACAACACCAAATACACTTGGAATAACTTGAGAGAAACTTGAACACTCCTTGAAATCGTCTAGCCCTCACACTCACACATTAGTGCACGATTTCTTTAGCCATGGGATTCTTTTATATGGTGGCTATTAGGGTTACACCATGTAACTCATAACTTTACCCATTCCTTACGCTCCATGGATTTTAACCTCCATGGAGTATCCATGGGTCACCCCATGGACTTAGTCCAACATAAGGAATCTTGGATCACAAGCCCACATATATAAGAATGAATGATTTACACAATCAACCCATATATTTAATTAGTCTCCTTTTGATCACTTAATTAGTTCCAAATTAATTCTTGATCAATACTAATTAAATAACCTTATTAATATATTAGAACTTATAATATATTAACCAACCTTAAGTGTTATTTCTCTCATTATAGTCTATCCAAATGCATGATGCCATGCAACCCAAATGGACCATGCCGGGTCGGGTCAAGTCTTACTAATTATAGTTATGGACTTAGACATTAATCCAACAGTATTTCATCATTAATACTTCAAAAAGAGTTACAAGGATTAACCTAGACTTTTACATCAACAATAATGTCTATCTTGGAAACGCGGGCGTTACAAAACCAGATCGCGACCAACCACTCTTCGAAGAGATCCTTGCAACTGACCCATTTTCACCGATGAAAAACCTGATCGCGACCAAAATTGCCCCACGTCGTGCTTGTTCCAAAAAATTATGCATCCTATGGAAAATCAATGTCTGTTCCTGTCACCAAGCTCTTTGTGCAATATGTATATATAGGGGGACCATGGAGACCGAAGCCACCAGCGAGCATCGAAAAGGCAAGCCCCAAGACCCGTGAAGGAATCCCACCTCCCAACACGTTGCCTTGATTGCTCGAACGACAACCCAAAAACTAGCCCTGTTGCCTTGATTCCTCGAACATGTTGCCTTAATTTGTCGAACGATGACCTGATGACTAGCATTGTTGCCTTGATTTTTCGAACGACGACCTTGAAACTAGCCCTGTTGCCTTGTTTCCTTGAACTTGTTGCCTTGATTTTTTGAATGATGCCCTCATGACTAGCATTGCTGCCTTGATTTGTCGAACGACGACCTTGAAACTAGCCATGTTGCCTTGTTTCCTTGAACTTGTTGCCTTGATTTGTTGAATGATGACCTGAAAACTAGCCTCTTGGAGAATCGGGGAGCCATCCGTGTTGCCTTGATTGCTCGAATGACGACCCAAAAACTAGCCTTGTTGCTTTGATTCCTCGAACATGTTGCCTTAATTTTGTCGAACGATGACCTGATGACTAGCATTGTTGCCTAGATTTTTTGAACGACAACCTTGAAACTAGCCCTATTGCCTTGAGCTTGTTGCCTTGATTTTTTGAACGATGACCTGAAGACTAGCCTCTTGGAGAACTGGGGAGCTATCCACATTGCCTTGAGGTATATATAGGGGGGACCATAGAGACGAAGAAACCACCGAGCACCGATAAGGCAAGCCCCAAGACCCATGAAAGAAGCCCACTCCCAACATGTTACCTTGGTTGCTCGAACGACGACCGGAAAACATGCCACGTTGCCTTGATTACTCGAACTTGTTGCAATAATTTTTCGAACGATGACCTGGTGACAAGCCCTGCTGCCTAGATTTGTCGAACGATGGCCTTGAAAGATGCCTCCCCCAACACGTTGCCTTGTTAACTAGTTCCATGTTGCCTTGATTTGTCCAACACGTTGCCTTGATATGTCGAACGATGTCCTGAAAACTAGCCCCGTTCCCTTTATTTCTTGAACGACGACCTGGAAACTAGCCTCGTTACCTTGATTGCTGGAACACGTTGCCTTGTTATTGTTGGATATAGTGTCTAAGTCCATAACTTTATTTGGTATGTACTTGACCTGACCCGGCATGGTCCATTTGGGTTGCATGGCATTGCAATACTTGGATAGACTAAATGAGAGAATAAGGCACTTATGATTATTAATATATTATAAGTTCTAATATATTAATAATAGTATTATTTAATTAGTATTGATCAAGTATTAATCTAGTATTAATTTGGTGATCAAAGTGAGACTAATTAAATATATAGGGTTGATTATGACAATCATCAATTCTTTTATGGTGGATTAATGATCCATGGTTTATGGGTTTGGTTATAACCATATGGAGCTCCATGGATAGTCCATGGGAGTTACAAACCCATGGGTCATGGGAAATCAAGAGTCATGACAATTAAGGGCATTCATGTGTAAACCCTAATTGTGACAACACTATAAAAGAAACCCTATGGCTAGCAAAATGATGACCTAGTGTTACTAGAGAGGGCATAACCGATTTTGAGGCTAAGTGACATTCTCTCAAGTTATTCCAAGTCTTGTGGTGTTGTGTGAAGCATTTGAGGCACAACATTTAGGGTGCTAGGCTCACAAAGTCTTGAAGGAATCCAAGCAACAACAAGGTATGTATTTCTACTAGTTTTTATGTTTTATGTAATCCCCATGCCATGCTAGTTAGGAAATAACCTTGAAAAAGAAATTTGCATGTATATAGAGAAAACATAGATTCAAGGTTATTGGGGTTGCATGTACACTTAGGAAGTGTTAGAATGCTCAAAAACCCATCAGTGGTATCAGAGCCTAGGATTGTTTTCTGTATACTTGATGCAAAACTGCTTAAAAATCGAAAATTTTGCATTCTGACGACTGGACTCGCCGAGTCCATGGGGAGGACTCGCCGAGTCCATGAACAAATTCATCCTACTCGACGAGTAGAATAATGCACTCGGCGAGTAGGAGCGTGCTGGGCAGTTTTTTTTTCGAGTTTTGTTGCTGAGAATGGATTAAGATCATTATCCCAATCTGTTTTGGACTTGTAAAATATGTTTTTCAAAATGATAATGATTATGTTAACCCATTTTACATGACTTTTATCAATTTTCAAGTATTGTATATGTTTATATGATTTTCTTGAAATTGCTTGACATGAATTTGTGTTCATATGAGTTTTTAGAAGAACATAGGAATTATATGTAACCTCCATGTATGTTTAATTCATGATCTTAATGGCTATGATGGTGTCCATAACTTGTCCTCAAGTTATGGATAACCAAAAGTCACTTCTTTTAATTATGATTAAAGAACTAAAGAGGTTTCATAAAATGAAGAGTCTTTATTTTTATGAACCATTAAAACTCATAAGTTACAAATTGAAGAGACTTGGAATAGTTTCAAATCTTGCCCTCAAGTTTTGGAATTTGAAAAGTCTTACACTTTAATACTTTAATTCCAAATTAAACCTTAGATTTTTAAAAAGTTTAAAAATCAACATTTATACTATTATTATAATTTTATTATATAGATATGTATAAGAATATGTCATTCTTACCGTTAGTAGGTCTCATTCACGAAGCCGATCTATAAGGGGGGTATAAGGTTGTTGCCTATAAAATGGTGACTTAATGGGTGTCCACTCTCACCCACCGCTTCCTTGATCGGTGGAGGGTCGTTAGCCGAACGGGTAGGATACGACTTTAAATACTTGTTAAAAGTATAATGAATTATAAAGTAACTATACATTATAAATTCCCAATCTTAGTTACTTTAGGAAAATGTGAAATTGGTGCTAGCCCATAAAATTACACTTTGTACCTTACCAAGTCGTTAGTGGAGCGTGTGTGGTTAACCGGCACACTAACATGGACTAGTAGGAGTGGCAAAGGGTAACTTGACTTTATTATAGATCGGTGGAGCGTGTGTGGTTAACCGGCACATCGATTAGGTAATATTGTTGAGGGTACCAAGTTAATTTGTATGGTTATTCACACCTTGTTTGTGATCCTCGGCATCCCAGTCACAAACTTGAGAGGGCACAATCGATATTCAAACATGCCATTGAAAAGTTCAATGTATCTCAAAAGATCTAGGAGTTTCAAAACCAATAAAACCTAATAATAAAATATTTCGTTCTTATGGTGGAAATTGGTAAATCGTTATTTACCTACCTTCAAATATTTTATAGTATGGATTACGGCATCCCTCTTCCAACTATAAATAGTTTGTTGGATCCTAGCCTTAATATTTCATTTGGGTGAATTATTAAGGATTCCTAATCTAATGAAACTTGTCTTTCTTTCCTTTCAGATGTCTTCCAACAATGCTTCTGGCTCAAACCCAACAGGCTCCTTTTTCCTTATGAACTTGTGTGGTAAGGTCATCTTTGATGGATCCAATTTCAATGAGTGGATCAGAAACATCAGAATGATTACCCGTTATGAGGACAAAGAATATGTCCTCGATAGGGAGCTTAAGGTTGTGAGTGAAGCCACTGCTACTCCTGAAAAATTTGCGGAGTTTGTTGCACATGAAAAGGATGCTACTAAAGTAGCATGCATCATGATGGCCACCATGACTCCTGAACTTAAAAAATCCTATGAAGATTTCTACCCCTATGAGATGCACCTGGATCTGATGGAAAGGTACCATCAGAGCGCGCGACAGGAGAGGTATGAAATCATCTCCTCCATGATAACCGCAAGGATGAAGGATGGTGAACCCATCACCGGTCACTTGCAGAAGATGCAAAGGTTCGTTGACCGGTTGCTGAAGCTAAATGTTGACTTTCTTGAGGAAATGGCGATTGACATCATTCTCCATTCCTTACCTCCAAGTTATGATCAGTTTCGTATGACTTATCATATGAACATGGAGGAAGTCACACTTAGAAAACTTCAAGGACTCTTAAGGACAGCTGAAAATGGCCTTAAGGGTAAAGCGGTTGTTACTTCTACTCCTTCAACAGCCCCTGTTCTGGCTATTGGGCAGGGAAAGGGTAAGAAGAGGAAAAGCCCTTCGAAGGGTACCAAGGGTAAGACTCTTGATGGTTCCTCTTCAAGTGGGACAAAGAAAGGTCCCATTACTCCTTCTTCAAACCCAAAGAAAGCACAATGCTTCTATTGCCAGGATAAGGGACAATTCAAACGAAGCTGCCCTAAATATCTGCAAGATGTAAATGATGGGAAGGTTAAACCCACCCATGCAGGTATTTACACCATATTGTCTAATAACTCATCTAATGCTAATTCTTGGGTGCTTGATACAGGTTGTGGTATTCACATCTGTACTGATTTGCAGGCACTAAGAAGAAGTGAGCAAGTGGAGCACGGGAAGATAAACTTAGTCATGGGCAACAGGAAAGCATCACATGTTACCAAGATAGGAGTTTATTCTTTATTGCTTAATAATGGGTTAATGTTAGATTTGAATAAGTGTTGTTACTCGTCCGAAATGGCGAGAAATATTATTTCTTTTCATGGCTTGTACAAACAAGGTTTTTCATTTTCATTTGATAATAAAAATGGTGCTATTAATGTTTATTACAATGATGTATTTTACTTTAAAGCATTACCTTGTGATGGTGTATATGAAGCCGTGAATGTTGTAGACAATCTAGGAAATAATGTGTTGTATATTGATTCTTCATATAGCTTGGATAAAGCATCCTTGTGGCATTGTCGTCTTGGACATGTTAACAAGAAGCGCATAGGCCAACTCCAAAAGGCTGGAATCTTGGAATCATTTGACCTCAAGTCAGATGATAGTTGCGAGTCTTGTTTACTTGGAAAAATGAAGGTCCAACAAACCTTCACAGGTACTTGTGATAGGGGTGAAGGTTTGTTGGACCTTGTACACACGGATGTGTGTGGGCCCTTCAGAGTTGCTACAACGGATGCTAATCGCTATTATGTGACTTTCACTGATGATTACAGTAGATATGGATATATTTACTTAATCAAGCATAAGTCAGAAACCTTTGAAAAGTTCAAAGAGTTTAAGTAGGAAGTGGAGAATCAATTGGGCAGGAACATCAAGATGCTCCGAGCCGATCGGGGAGGAGAGTATCTTAGCATTGAGTTCCTTGACTATCTTAAGGAATGTGGGATTGTCTCACAATTGACACCTCCCAGAACACCACAGTTGAATGGTGTAGCTGAGAGGCGCAATCGAACCTTGTTGGATATGGTTCGTTCCATGATGAGTCGAGCTTCGTTACCAATCTCTTTCTGGCGGTATGCCTTAGAGACTGCCG
Source organism: Lactuca virosa (assembly GCF_052849685.1). Classification (NCBI taxonomy): domain Eukaryota; kingdom Viridiplantae; phylum Streptophyta; class Magnoliopsida; order Asterales; family Asteraceae; genus Lactuca; species Lactuca virosa. The sequence goes on along the minus strand of NC_136426.1, from coordinate 60,100,891 downwards.
CCCATATCCTTAATCTAGTCCCTACTAAAAAGGTTGCCAAAACACCTCACGAGATGTGGACTGGGAAAGTTCCCAATTTGGACCACATCAAGATTTGGGGTTGTGAAGCTTTCGTGAGGCGTGAGACTCATGATAAGCTTGAACCTCGAAGTGAGAGGTGTATTTTCATCGGCTACCCACAGAGATCCTTTGGTTACCTCTTCTACAGACCCAGTGATAATGTGGTTTTTGTAGCAAGAAGAGGAGTCTTTCGTGAGAGAGAATTCATAAGCCAAGGGGATAGTGGGAGGCAAATTGACCTTGAAGAGCTTCAAGAGTCAAGTGGTGAAGGAACCTCAAATGCTATCGACCAACCTGAGGAGGAAACTCCTGTTGATCCGATAGATGAGTCTGTACCTCCAAGACGTTCCACTAGGGTGAGGAACACACCTGATTTTTATTATGGTTATCACATCACCACTGAAGGTGATACATTTATTAGTGATAGTACACTAATAGACTTGGATGAACCTAATAATTACAGGGAAGCCATGGCAGGCCCTGAGTCTGCTAAATGGAAGGAGGCTATGGACAGCGAGATTCAGTCCATGTATGACAATCAAGTTTGGAACTTGGTTGACAATGTACCAGGTCGTAAGACAGTTGGGTGCAAATGGATCTTCAAGAAGAAGACCGACATGGATGGGAAGGTACATACTTACAAAGCGCGACTGGTTGCGAAGGGCTTTACTCAAACTCCGAGAGTTGACTATGAAGAGACCTTCTCACCAGTAGCTAAGATTAAGTCTATTAGAGTATTGTTAGCCATAGCTGCATTTCATGATTATGAAATATGGCAAATGGATGTCAAAACCGCTTTCCTTAATGGAAAGTTGGCTGAGGATGTTTACATGGCTCAACCAGAGGGTTTTGTCGATACAAGATACCCTAATAGAGTGTGTAAGCTTGATAAATCCATTTATGGATTGAAACAAGCATCTCGCAGATGGTATCTTTGCTTTGATGAGAAAGTCAAAGAGTTTGGCTTTTCTAGGAGTGAGGATGAGTCTTGTGTGTATGTCAGGGCTAGTGGGAGCATAGTTAGCTTCTTGGTGTTGTATGTGGATGACATACTTCTCATAGGAAACAACGTCCCAACCTTGCAGGAGGTTAAGTCCTGGCTTGGGAAGTGTTTCGCTATGAAGGACCTTGGAGAAGCTGCCTATATCCTAGGGATAAGGATATTGAGAGATAGGAGTAAGAGACTAATTGGACTTAGTCAAAGTACTTACTTGGATAATATGCTGAAGAGGTTCAGCATGCAAGAATCCAAGAAAGGAGAATTACCAATCCAGAGTAATGCCAAGCTGAGTAAGACTCAGAGTCCGAGTATAGAGGCTGAGATAGCTGAAATGAGTCATATACCATATGCTTCCGCTGTGGGCTCGATCATGTATGCTATGACTTGTACTCGCCCTGATGTGGCCTTTGCTTTGAGCATGGTCGGTAGATATCAAGGGAACCCTAGCAAGGCACACTGGACAGCGGTAAAGAACATTCTCAAGTATCTGCGGAGGACTAAGGATTGGGTCCTTACCCTCGGAGGCAGTGATGACTTGAGAGTGGAAGGATATAGCGATGCTAGCTTCCAGACTGATAGGGATAATTTCCGCTCTCAGTCAGGCTGGGTCTTTATCCTAAATGGAGGGGCAATTACTTGGAAAAGTTCCAAGCAGGAGACAGTAGCTGATTCTACTTGTGAATCAGAGTACATAGCAGCAAGTGAAGCAGCTAAGGAGGCGATATGGCTAAAGAACTTCATCGGAGACCTTGGAGTTGTACCAGCTATAAAAGAGCTAATGGAAATTTTCTGTGACAGCGAAAGTGCGGTTGCTTTGGCTAAGGAACCGAGAGATCACGGGAGATCTAGGCACATTGACAGAAAATACCATTTCATCAGAAATCGAATAGAAGAAGGACTCCTCGTGGCTAAGAGGGTATCATCAGATGAGAACCCGGCAGATCCCCTCACGAAGGGACTGAGCAGGGTTAAGCATTTACAGCATGCGAGGCGCATTGGGCTGAAGGATGATAATAGTTTCAATAATTAGATTCCTGAAACTTGTAAAATGTAATTGACATTTGATGATAAATAAAAGTTGTTATTTATTTATGAGTAAGGTGTTACTATCTTGTGTTGATTGTTTACTATGTTTCAATTTTGCATGTTTTTACTTCCAGAATAATTATGTTATTATTCAAACCATCCACAGTCAGTCAAACTTTAGAAGTAAGTATTGATTTAAGACTGTCATGAATTTGGCTTGTATGATTTGTCTGAAAGTGCTTTGGACAATGCAATGGTTGCTACAACATTCATGAGTACTCATAAGGGCTGAGTATTAGATCCAACCCACGCTCACTTGCATCACTTCATGGAATTTATCTCGAGTGATCGTGAGACGGTAATATCATATAAATCTTCAAACCTAGAGATATGAGTTGTTGACTATGAGTTGGTTATTCATTGATTGTACGAAAACGCATTGGTAACTCGATGTTATAAAACGTGCCTTTGTGAATAATTCAACAAGTAGTTAGTACAAGCATATCAGTCGAAGTTTATCTATTCCTTCTAGAAATAGAAGCGATATCTGGTCCCCTCGATGATTTGGTTTTTACCTATGTACCGGGCCCGGTCAGAACCTAATTGATGTGTTCAATTTAGTTCTATGTCGAAACAAATCAGAGATCGAGAAACAAATGCTGGACAATAAGTAAGACCATGTTCCATGTGTTTGTCCGGCTGATATCATGAGAACAGAGGATTATATGATCACTTATCTTAAATGGGGTATCATCATCATCTCAGTTCCGAGAGACTTTGAAAGAGCTACGATTGCTAGTCGGATTTTGAAGTCATATTTGCAAATATAGTTATTAGACTTATCCAAGTGGGAGACTGTTGGATATAGTGTCTAAGTCCATAACTTTATTTGGTATGCACTTGACCCGACCCGGCATGGTCCATTTGGGTTGCATGGCATTGCAATACTTGGATAGACTAAATGAGAGAATAAGGCACTTATGATTATTAATATATTATAAGTTCTAATATATTAATAATAGTATTATTTAATTAGTATTGATCAAGTATTAATCTAGTATTAATTTGGTGATCAAAGTGAGACTAATTAAATATATAGGGTTGATTATGACAATCATCAATTCTTTTATGGTGGATTAATGATCCATGGTTTATGGGTTTGGTTATAACCATATGGAGCTCCATGGATAGTCCATGGGAGTTACAAACCCATGGGTCATGGGAAATCAAGAGTCATGACAATTAAGGGCATTCATGTGTAAACCCTAATTGTGACAACACTATAAAAGAAACCCTATGGCTAGCAAAATGATGACCTAGTGTTACTAGAGAGGGCATAACCGATTTTAAGGCTAAGTGACATTCTCTCAAGTAATTCCAAGTCTTGTGGTGTTGTGTGAAGCATTTGAGGCACAACATTTGGGGTGCTAGGCTCACAAGGTCTTGAAGGAATCCAAGCAACAACAAGGTATGTATTTCTACTAGTTTTTATGTTTTATGTAATCCCCATGCCATGCTAGTTAGGAAATAACCTTGAAAAAGAAATTTGCATGTATATAGAGAAAAAATAGATTCAAGGTTATTAGGGTTGCATGTACACTTAGGAAGTGTTAGAATGCTCAAAAACCCATCAGTTATCTCTAACGACGAACTGGAAACTTGAATCGTTGCCCTGAATACTCGAACACATTGCCTTGAAAACATGCCATGATGACCTCAAAACTAGCCTCGCTGCCTTGATTTCTTGAACGATGACCGGAAAACTAGCTACGGTGCCTTGATTTCCCCCGACGTCGTGCGCATACTAAAAAATATGCATCCTCGGGGAAATCAGTGTCTGTTGCCTTGATTTCTTGAACATGTTGGCTTGATTTTTAGAACGATGACCTGAAAACTAGCCTTGATTTCTAGGACATGTTGTCTTGATATCTCAAACGGAAGCCTGATTGCTATCCCCATTGCATTGATGTATATATAGGGGGACCATGGCGACGAAGCCACCATCGAGCACCGACAAGGCAAGCCCAATGAACCGTGAACGAAGCCCACCCCAACAAGTTGCCTTATTTGCTCGAACGACGACGTGAAAACTAGCCTTGTTGCCTTGATTATTCGAACTTGTTGCTTAGATATATTGAACGATGACCTTGAAACTAGGCCTGTTGCCTTTATTGTTGTTGCCTTGATTTTTAGAATGATGACCTGAAAACTAGCCTTGTGGCCTTGGTTTCTAGAACATGATGTCTTGGTATCTCGAATGACGAGCGGAGAGCAATACCCATTGCCTTGATTTTTCGAACGAAGACCTGAAAAGCAAGCCATGTTGCCTTGATATCTCGAACCCGATGGCTTGGTTTTTCGAATGAAGGACTTAAAATTTGCCCCGTTGCCTTGATTTCACGAACGATGCTTCGGTTTAAGTAAAATGTTGGCGGCCTTTTTCGGACGACGGCTGAAAGCTGGCGTGTTGCCTTGATCTGACGAACGGTGTCCTAAAATCTTCCCTCGTTGCCATGACTTTTAAAACATGTTGTCTTGATTTTCTTAAACAACAACCTTAAAACTATCCCCGATGCCTTGATTTACTGAACGAAGACAAGAAAACTAGCCTTGTTGCCTTGAAACCTCGAACATGTTTCCTTGGTTTTTCGACCGACTAACTGAAAACCAGCACCGTTGCCTTGATTTATGGAATGCCTTTGATTTCTACAACATGTTGTCCGTGTTTCTCGAACGACGACCTGAACGCTTGGATTTTTTATTGAACGACGGCCTGAAAACAAGCCTTGTTGCCTTGATTACTCGAACATGTTGCCTTGAATTATCAAACTACGACCCGAAAACTACCCCCGTAGCCTTTTTATTTCTCGAACGATTCTTTGATTTCTAGAACATGTTGCCTCGTTTTCTCGAAAGACGACCCGAAAGCAAGCCATACGAGGACCTAAAAGCAAGCCATGTGGCCTTTTGATATTTTGAAAATGTTGTCTTTGTTTATCGAATGGCGACCTGAAAAACTGGCCGTGTTGCATTGATTCCTTGAACGATGAGCTTAAAACGAGCCACGTTGCCTTGATAAAGGGCCGAGGAAGCAAGACCTCATCCTACAAAACGATACATGCAAGCCAAAGGATCAAACGAAGAACGCCATGACCCATTAACGACCCCGATCTATATGTTAGTTGGCTAAGGTGCATTCTAAATCCCTTATTATTGATGCATTTGAGGGTATGTCGATAGTAGTTGTAAATTACAGATCCAATAGTGCAGTTTGTATCTTGTACGGAGAAATTCTTTCATTTACGAAACCGAAACAAGCATAAGAAAATGCAACCAAATGAACTCCTTAGAAAAGCACCCATGCATAGGGGTTCGAATACAACCAAACACCGTCGAAGTCACTATAAACGATGCATGCCCATATTAAATGAGTATATGTTGCTCTTTGGACATTTTTGACGTCTTATGAGAAAAAAAGTATAATTCGTGGCCCTGGTAAGCGCAAGTCATCGGCTTAGGTTGTTATGTGTTTTTATCGGAGGTTGCGTCACCGTTGTTGGTGAATTACGGCCCGTTCACCGGGTTTTATTATTGTAAGGTCCTTTATCCTTGTCCAATTTGTGCCAAACCGACTTCATTTTGGCGAGTTATAGAGAATTATAGCGTCTGGGATTTTTCGACTCGAACAAGACTAGATACGGTCAAGATTAACCGGTGATCAGATGACCCAACCCCATGAAACCTGGCCAAAATCAAATTTTGCACGACAACTCGAAATCCATGCACATTTCCTCGACCACGAAAAGAAATTTTTCTAGGCAAATCAATGATTTCGAACAACTTTCATTCAATGGGTTTTTGCTAAATCGGAAGTACAAGACCACCCGGTGACCAAAGATGACCCAACCCGATGAAAGTTAGCCAAAATCACATCTTGCTCGGTAACTCGAAATCTGTGCACATTTTATGGATCACGAAGGAAAATTTACCAGGTAAATCAATGATTTCGAGCAACTTTCGTTCAATAGGTTTTCGGTAATTCGGAAGTACAGGATCGCCTGGTGACCAAAGATGACACAACGCGGTGAAAGTTAGCCAAAATCGCATTTTGCTCGGTAACTCGAAATCCGTGCACATTTTCTCGATCATGAAAGAAAATTTACCAGGTAAATCAATGATTTCGAGCAACTTTCTGTTGGATTATTGTCTAAGTCCATAACTATAATTGGTAAGACTTGGCCCGACCCGACATGGTCCATTTGGGTTGCATGGCATCATGCATTTGGATAGACTATAATGAGAGAAATAACACTTAAGGTTGGTTAATATATTATAAGTTCTAATATATTAATAAGGTTATTTAATTAGTATTGATCAAGAATTAATTTGGAATTAATTAAGTGATCAAAAGGAGACTAATTAAATATATGGGTTGATTGTGTAAATCATTCATTCTTATATATGTGGGCTTGTGATCCAAGATTCCTTATGTTGGACTAAGTCCATGGGGTGACCCATGGATACTCCATGGAGGTTAAAATCCATGGAGCATAAGGAATGGGTAAAGTTATGAGTTACATGGTGTAACCCTAATAGCCACCATATAAAAGAATCCCATGGCTCAAGAAATCGGACACAAATGTGTGAGTGTGAGGGCTAGACGATTTCAAGGAGTGTTCAAGTTTCTCTCAAGTTATTCCAAGTGTATTTGGTGTTGTGTGAACCATTTGAGGTGTCACACTTGGGGCACTAGGCACTCAAGCTTCATGAAGACATTCTACATCAAAGAGGTATGTATTCTATCTTGTTATATTTATTATTTTGTATGCTAGATTAGGATAATACCTTGGATGTTCATAATTGTATGTATAATAGAGAAAACATAGATCCAAGGTATTTAGGGTTGCATGTACACTTAGGAGTGTTAGAATGCTCATAACCCATCAGTGGTATCAGATCCTAGGCTGTTTTCTTGTTATACTTGCAAAAGTAGCTGAAAATCGAGTTGGATGCATATATTCGATTGTTTTGGCTGGAATTGGACTAGGAACATTACCCTAAGATGTTTTTGTAAACTTTTTTTTGATGTGGTAATGTTCATGCTAATCCAATTTCTAAGATAATTGTCATAATTTCAAGATTTGTATTAGTTTGTATGTTCATGCTAATTTCTTGAAGATTGATGATTTGAATTATCTTGTTCTTATGAGGTTCTTAGATTAATAGAAAAGTTGTGTGAAATAGCTGTTTTCAATTCATTTTAATCTAAGAGTTGATTCCAAAGTGTGTTTTTGTAACTTGTCCTCAAGTTATATGAAAAGTCACACTTATGAATCATAAAACTCATAAAAGTTGGCAAATGTTACAAAATGAAGAGTCTAGTTCTAATTAAATGGTTTTATGACTCCATAACTTGTCCTCGAGTTATGGAGTTTCAAGAGTCTCTTCATTAAATTAAAAAAAAGTGTAACCTTAATTAGTTCCATAAGTTACAATAAAAAAAAGTTATTTTTTTTATTAATTAGTTTAAAGTCTTCCATAACTTGTCCTCAAGTTATGGAACTTGAAGAGTTTTTTTTTTTTTTAAATTAAAACTACTTTAAACTCATAAGTTATGGAATTAATTAGTTTTGAATAGTTTCAAAACTTGCCCTCAAGTTTTGGAATTTGAAAAGTTTTCACTTATGTATACTTTAATTCCAAGTTAGCCCTTAGAATTTTAAAAGTTAAAATTCAACCCTTATACTTTATAATATTATAAGTTAATAATATTTATATATACGTATAAGAGTAAAGTCAGTCTTACCGTTAGTAGGCCTCATTCACGAAGCCGGTCTATAAGGGGGGTATAAGGTTACTGCCTATAAAATGGCAGTTTAATGGGTGTCCAGTCTCACCCACCGCTTCCTTGACTGGTGGAGGGTCGTTAGCCGAATGGGTAGGACAAGGACTATAATTCTCCTTTCATTAAAAGTATTAATGATAAATACTAAGTAACTAAACTCTTATTAATACCCAATCTTAGTTACTTAGGAAAATGTGAATTTGGTGCTAGCCCATGAAATTACACTTTGCACTTTGCTTAAGTCGTTAGTGGAGCGTGTGTGGTTAACCGACACACTAACCTGGACTTAACAAGGTAGGCAAAGGGTAACTTAATATTTATCATAGTTAACCGGCACACTGATTAAGGGGTAAATATTAAGGGTACCAAGTATATTTGCATGGTTATTCACACCTTGTTTTGTGATCCTCGGCATCCTAGTCACAAAACCTGACGGGCACACTCGAGATTAAAACATGCCTTTGAACAGTTCAATGAATCTCAAAGATCTAGGACTTTCAAATCCAATTAAAACCTAATAAATTATTTCGTTTTTCATGGTGGAAATTGGTGAATCGTCATTCACCTACCTTCAAATATTTTATAGCTTGGATTACGGCATCCCTCTTCTAAGTTATAAAATAGTTTGTTGGGTCCTAGCCTTAATATTTCATATTGGGTGTCATATTAAGGACTTTAAATCAAGTATCTTGAATATCTCCCAAAAAGATGTCTGGTCTAGACATTTATGATCTTCCCAAATCTCTTGAAACAAGCTTTCCTAAATGAAGATGATGTCCCATGGATATCATACTTCTTTCACCTCCTCCAATTATTCTCCCTAACCCACAAGTTCCTAAAAAGCTTAAGGTCACTCAAGCCCTATTGGCAAGGCAAGGTCTAGGTGTGATCACATCTTGGAGATGTAGTCACATATTGACAAGCCGGGAGAGTTGGGTGTCAAAGTCTTGAGAAAGTTGGTGGCTCAACTACTTTCTAAGTCACATAGTGAGTTCTTTTGGGAATCCTATGAAACAGACTAAGACAAGACCCTTAATGATCTTATCTATTTGCTAAGATCAACTTCCTAAAACGCTATGGACATTGACAATGATGACATTGGATATCCAGTAAAGCTCTCTCTTCCCAATGGAAAGGGATCGGCCATAGTCAACTCGGTTGACTCAATGGTAAAGAGAGAGGCGAAGTCTGAGATAGTCCCATTATCAAGGGTCCATAGGTAACTATTGCCAAAGGAAGGGGCATTGGTTACGAAGCTGCCAAATTTACCTAAGGATGTTAAAGTCAATAAGTTTGGCTCTATTTCAGGTAAAGTCCATTGTCTAACTCTATTAAGTACATGTTGATTCTGATCGCGAAGATGGATTTCAATCGCATGGTTCGGTGATCAGAATTTTGGACTATTACTTAAGAGTTATGATATTTATATTGCTTAGGAATAGATAACAACAAGGTTTTCATATGGATTGTAAGGATATGTTTTTCCGCAAAGTTTTAAAATAAAAGAAAAAGGTTTTGATTTTATTTATTTTAAGTATCCTTACAATGGCATTTGTGAAAAGTTGTTGCTTATAAGATTCCATTGATAGCAATATTGGAAAAACGGATTTGATTCTTTCGGTTGTGGTAGTGTCTAATATTACCAAATAAGGAAAGATTCTCGTCACCCAAGGTTCAATTGGACCGAAACTTGGAATCATGCAAGTTGTATAGTATGATGACTGAGAACTTTCAGGTTGGAAAATTAAGACTACTTCCTTATGTGAATAAGGAAAGGACTAAGGGATCGAGTACACATTCTTGTGCACTGGTCAAGTCCACCACAAAAGATCAAGAAGACTATTCGTCAGGATTTACTTAAGTTCAGTAAATATGGTTATACTTATAAGTTTAAGTATAAGTCTGTAGCATTGGAGAAGTTTCAATGTGAGACAGAACGAATAAGAAGAATCAAAGTATGGCAGAAAGATAAAAGTTTCTCAAATCAGAAAAGATGGGAGAGTACATTAGTATCATGTTTATGATCATCTTAATGATTAAGATACCATATCACAATTGGTCCTCTAAAGTCATCTTAGTGCATTCTTATGACTAAGAAGAGGAGTCATGAATTGTTGAAATGGTTAAATCAAAAAGATGAGTCATACTTCGTTCCAAAACAATTCTTAGAGTCATACTCCAAGATTGTAACTTGAGTGACATATCTTAAAGAGGGTTTGTTAACACTAGTCAAATGTAAGAGTAAAAGGTTATCTACTCTTGTACATTTGAAATTGGTAAGTTGTGATGTTTTGGATAAAACAGAGACCAACTTAGGCCAATTGTGTAAAGTGTTAGTCTTGATAAAGAATCCGCACTATCTCTTGAATATTTGACAAGGGAGTCTTATATGTCAAGAGGACAGTGGGAGTCTTAAAGCTCTTGAAAGTTTCAAGATTTAATCAAGAATAAAACCTAAAGTCGTTCACTAGCACACGAATTGAGGTTTATAACCTATCGTGTTGAAATTTTTGTGCCTATTCAAGTTGGCTTTGCATAGGAGTTCTGAGAGTTATCAATTGGTTGCACAACTACTTGGAAGCAATGGCAGGCACCTGAGCTGCCAAATGGCAAGAATTTAAGATTGCACAAGTTTAATCAATATGAGTTTGGATTTGTCACTAACCTTGTCTTGTGATTATGGTTTTGACAAATTCACATGGATAAGAACACATACACTATTAAATCTAAGTGTCATAAGGTTTCTCTCCGATTCATGAAAATGATGGTGAGGAAACACTTTCACTAAGTAGATTTTAGCTAGATAGCAATTGTGATATTTGCATTCTCAAAGTCGTTAGTGGAGCGTGTGTGGTTTACCGGCACACTAACATGGACTTGTGAGAAGTGGCAAAGGTCTAAACAATTGAGACTATGATTACGACATCCCTTTTCATAGTTCTAAAATTGTTTAGACACACATGTGAGCTATCTAAGAGAGGTGTATGATTTTGATAAAGTTTTATCAAAACAATCTAGTATCAGAAATCTGAACTTTGGTAAGAAAGTCAGCTGATTTCTGAGTACATGTCAAAGCTAGTGGGAGCATAAGTGTTATGCTAATAATCATCATGTTAGTGGGAGCATGATAATTATGACAAAGGTTGCAAGTTAGCAATGTTAATTATAGAAAACAAAAGTTTCAATTCGTGAGGTTACAGGGGTTGAAAAAGTTGTTTTGCTTTAATTAAGGGAGAGGAAATTATACTTCATTTCAATTCTAAAAGCTTAGATTGAGATTTTAATCGTATTTAATCAAGGATATATATATGAATTTCATGTTGGAATGGCTCAACATAAGGAAGTTCTATATATGGGTCCATTATTTGCGTTCTAAAATTCGATTATGATTACGACATCCCTTTTCATAATCTGAATTCTGAGAACTTAGCAAATTGAAATGGAAATATTATAGCAAAAGACTGGTTTAGTCTTTATGTGAGACATCATGAATCGTGTCCCATATGCTTCGGATATAGGATCGATTACATGTGCTATATTCATCCTTTCTAAAATTTTCCAAATGCCTGGGGTATTATGAAGGGAAAAGGTCTACAATTGGATATGACTAAAATGATTAAGCAATTGTCGAGGACAATCTAAGGTTTACCAAATATTGGTTGCTCAAGGACAGTTGGAAGTATAATGTTAATTCTGGAAGGACCATATTGACATAATCTGTGACAACCGTCAAAATTCGATTCGGTTCTAGATTTGACTAAACTTAGTTGCACGTATAGGCACGACACATACTATACTAAGTAACTAGAAACTAAGTTATAACCTACTAGAAGCTTGGAAACAATTAGAATTAATGGATAGTATACTTAGATTTCACATTGATATGTGAATTCTACAACTACTTAACTGTAGTGAATATCCATATTTAGGTCACTCTTTGACTCGAACACCTTTTCATGAATCATATACACACATCATGCACTTTACCTAGTGGTAGAAATTAGGTCAGAGTCTCATAGAAACTTAAGTCAAAGTTGAAGACTAAGACTAGTATACTTGATTCCTCAATTTCGCTTGAATCTCGGAATCACTACATAGAATGCCAATAAACCGATAAAAATAAATTACAAACATTATATATAACTATAAAAGAGTTATAATACCATAAGATAATTTGAAGTCTCAAATATTCAATTTATTTTGATATTCAAAGTTTATTAAACTCCAAAACCCTAAAAGCCCTAAAACCTAAATTTTATAAAGTTTAACATCAAGAATTTTATAAAATTAGTTATGAAACTTATAATATTATCTTAAAATAATTAAATTCAAGGAAATATAATCAAGAAAATAAAAATTTAAGTCATTAACATTTACCCTTAATTTATAAGTCAAAAATCAATATTTTATGAGTAAAAACTATATTAAGGTGCATATTTTATAAAAATTTGGTGTTTTTATAAAATAATTAGAATTTTATAAAAATGGAAGAGTGAGGGAACCTCTCTCCTCATCAAAATTCGTCCCCCCCCCCCTCTTTCCTAGGCACCCTCTTCCCAAAATTTTTAATCATTCACTTCACCCTCACACTCCATCTTCTCTCTAACTCTACCCCTCATTCTCTCTCACACTCTTCATCACCACCACTCCATTTCTCTCTTCATTTCTCTATACCCACGAAATTTTCCAGAGAATAAGTCCAAGAACACACCTCAAACTCAAAATCTTCATCATCTAGTGGTGTTCATTAAGGTAGAACACGGTTTCCTTTCATTTTCCTCCATGTTTTCAAGGTTTTTCTTGCATTTCCTTCTTCTTCTACACCTTTCTCTTAGAAAATTTGTGTGAATATTCATTCACTTTAGTTTTGATGATGATGATGGTAGATTTTCACCAAAAACATCTTGCATGTTACAAAATGGTGAAGATCCATGACCTAAACCTAAGTCAAAACCATGGAAATGCACTTTTCTATATGTTTTGGTGGAAAAACACCACATGCACCCTATGTTTTCTATCAAAAACGATTTTTGAACATTTCAAACTCATGAATGATCTTCAAACCAACATGCATGTGATGATCTTCAAGCTAATATGCTAGATCATCAAAGTATGTTGTTAAAAGCTTTCAAATATGTTCATGAAGGATTTATTTCCAAATAAATATCTAAAACTCCTTTTCTGACCAAATCCGATTTTTCCTAGATTCTCATCAACAAAATAAGATGATCTGTAAATTTCCAGGAAATAATTCATTTTTCTAGAATTATTATAATTAATGCAAGAAAATAGGGCAATAAATCATATAAAATACTTTCTGGGGTCTATAAATCCTAGTTAAATTCGTGAACGACCCCTATGCTAAATAATGATCCCTCATTAAGTTTGATCGATTTTTGTTACTGTTTAATATGGTTTTGAATTTTCTTTTTGTTTAGCCCCAATAAATCATAAAACCGCTTTAGATAATTTGAAAAGGTTATATAATAATTTTCGCAGCTTATACTCTCTGTGGAAGACTTAGAAAAATATTTTCATAATTTTTCATAATGTATTCCTATTTTTCCCCGATTTTTGTGTATATTATGGACTAAAAACAGGAAAAATAGTTCTGCTTATCCAAAATTCATAAAAATTTCCCAGAACACCTTGTAGTACATTAGGAGGCTACATAAAAATTTTGATGACTTTTCCCTTCTATATACTATTTTTCTCTTATTTTCTAAGATTAAATACACTTAAATACACAAAATCGGATTCCAGTAGATAAAAACCACATTTGGGATTTTTCCCAGATTATTTACACTGTACATGAACTTTACAAAATTTTTGGTAATTTACTTTAACTGTTTAATAATTATTCTCCAATTAATGATTATTTAAGAGGATAAAACAAAGAAAAATAGAAAGACTAATTGAAAAATATCTTTTATATTTTTCACAGCTTCTACATGTATAATAAAAGTGTTACAAAAATTTTGGGCAATTTTGGAAACTATTTTCTATTTATTTCAATTTTTATTAGACTAAATGTTCAAAAATCATAAAATTAGGTTAAACAGTTTAGAAATCAATTTTTATATTTTTCCCAACTTAATAATGTTTAATAACAATATCACAAAAAGTTTGGGTAATTTTGGAAACTGTTTTCTATTTATCCCCATATTTATTAGAATAAATGCATAAAAATCATAAAATTGGGTTAAACAGTTTAGAAACCCCTTTTTATATTTTTCCCAGCTTAAGTATGTGTAATGACATTGTTATAAAAAGTTTGGGGTATTTTCATAACTGATTTCTATTTTTCATGAATTTGTATCTATTTAGAGAATTAAATATGTGAAAAATGGTTATGCATATTCATAATCCATGAAAATTTATCTAGAAGTCTTTTAGTACATTTAGAACCAAAATCTGAAGTTTGGTAATTTTTATTAACCGTTTAGTATTTTTCATGATTTTATGGTTATTCAAGAAACTAAAATCGTGAAAAATAGTCAGACAAATCAAAAATTCAAGAAAATTTATCTTAAGGTCTTTGACTTCAATTAAAACTTAAATGCAAAGTTTGGGAAAGTTTAGAACTAAATTGATTTAGTTTTGAATATTTAATCATTGGAACACCTCTAAAATATTAAATATTAACATTTCAATAATGGAAATTTTCCACTTAGATTGTTATATAACAATTGATTCTTTGAAACTTAATTTCCACAGAAAAATGTTTGTAACTTATCAATATTAAATTTTGACACATTATTGGCATAATTCTATTGTAGTAGTAAGTATACTAGTGTTAGATTTTGATTAGAGACTCACTAGCGAATACCATTATTGTAGGAATCAGTAGTGGTACACGTGGAACGTAGTTCAAGGCACCATTTGCATCATCTAAATGCATTGTGAGTATTCACGCACTCCCCTATTTTCAGTTTTTATGTTTTGGGGTGGAAAAGCATGTCCCGAAAAAACTATTATTTGAATGTTGTATTTAAATTGATTTGTATCAAACATGATTGCTATTTTATTGCTATATCTCTCTATGTATGTCTATGCAACACGGAACATGAGAACTTATCGTATTAAGGCCCTTCCCTTATCTCTAACCATTAACTCTTTGAGCCAATGGTCATTATGGATAGCGCTATTAGGAATTGACAACTCCTCACTCGCCCTATTGCTGGAGTGCATGATACCATATTCCTCTATGGAACGATAAGCATAGATCTTGATAGGGCTTCAGTCATAGGTTTGGTTGAGACTCATTGTTTGCTCATACATATACAAACTCGTTTCTCGTTATAGCAATAAACTTGTTATTAATTATAGCAATGAACTTTGTTTCTCATTACAACAACGAAATTTTATTACTGAAAACTTATATACATGTTTTAGCAATGAAATTGTTTGCTCCTTGTAGCAACGAAATTGATTGCTCATTTTAGCAATGAAACTTGTTTACTCGTTTGAGTAACGAACTTTATCCTCCATGAGAATATGAATGTTGCATCTTATTTGGGCAACATACTTTATCTCTCATGATGACAAAGAACTTTGTTTTTACAAACTTATTTACTCATTTTAACAATATACTTTTATTATTGGAAACTTTTATCAAAACTTTGATTTCAATTCATGGAACCAATATTATTTTGTTTATCTGTGAGTACTCACCAACTATTTTTATAGTTGACGCTCGTTTTACATGCTTTTTCAGGAATCATCGAGTAAGTGGCACTTAGGGACACTTCACTTTTAGGAGCATTCGCATGTGTTGTATTTCAATTTACATTGTAATTTCTTTTAAAAGTTGTTCAAACCCATTGTAAAATTGTAATGATTTTTAATACTATGGTTGGTGTTGTCTTTTAACTTTTGCTATGAAACCCTTTATACTGCCACGCCTCGTGTTTCTGCTTTAGCGGGGTGTGACAGAAAATGGTATCAGAGCCGAAGGTTATAGAGAATACCGGTTTTCCTTTCGAAAACCACAACTATAGCCAAAAATTTTCTAAACGTTTTTAAAATACTGAACATACTACTGGTATAATTAATTCGAGTGCGCATTATCAGACTTTAATTAAGTATAGCCTGGCCAACTATGCTTAATTAAGGAAAGTTAATGTGAGGCTTGAAACGGTTATAGTATAATTATGTTCAAAACGATTTTCAACTTAAACTTTTGAAAAACAAAATTTTTCGGTGTGCGTACGGGCATTGCATATTATAGGCATTTATCTAGATACACTTAGAAACTAAGTGCACTTTTATAACAATGCCTTTATTTAGAAATATTCTTGTCCCTTATCAAGTGCTAGGTTAACCACTTAGGTTATATCACTAGCCACTCTAGGAGCAATGCACTTAGTACTAAGAATGGGTATTCCTCGGTAGCTATTGAATTTAGATGTAAGATTAGTAGCTAGATATACACTAGTAATTATCTTAAGTCGAAACATATACCAATTATTCCTCAATACCTCTTCATCGTCTTCAAGAGTTACAACTAGGAAAAAGCGTTTCGATACCGACACGAATGATAATTGGAGCATCTCGTAAGGAGGTAGATGAGTCACCACTAAGTAATCACTTGTATACCATTGGCGGGCATTCCGGATTCGAATCACAAGGAGACACAGAAGTTTAACCCATACGTGAGACCTTATTACTACGCTACGATTTAGCTCTACGTTGTTTCCACCTTGAGCTTAAAGCTTAACATAGGATGTCCCTTTGACCTCTATAAAAGGTCGTAAACTACATTGACACCATAAAACGTTTTCCAAACAATTTTTCTTGTCCTTTATCTTTGGGAAAAAGACATCGGTACTCGTCTTATACTCGCCTTGTACTCGCCTTAGTATTTAGGTACGATCAGCTACACTAACATACTTATTCCTTATTTCTTAATCTTCCATCAAAAAGTTATTTCGTTTCATTGGTTTTATTTATCATTGATAAAATACTTTATAACCACTTCATACAACTTACTAGACCTTTCCTAACAATTTACGCCATATTCTCGCTAAAAATCTTTTGACAACTTGTTTTAACTTAACACTTTTCTTCAAAACTCAATTTAACCAATATTGTTTTTAATCTTGCTATTACAATCTCATTTCAAATCCATTTCAATGGATAGATGTGCTTTTGAGGGCACATAAACCATTTTAAACATTGCTTACCATTTTGACACATCTTCGAAAAAGTAGACATATTTTCTTTTATAATCGTGTTTAAACTCTTTGCTATAAAACTTAAACATATAACATTGAAGTCATATTATATGTAAAAGAATCCTCGGATTTTCCAAACCACTTTTGCTTTGACACATTTAACCGCTTTCTCATTTAGACATTGTAATTTACTTTAATGTGTTTTCTCGAAAACACAACATGATATTTATGCAAATGTCTACTTCAAACATGTTTATAAGACATATCTAACGCTTGTAATTCAAAACATACCTTATTTGTGTACTTTGCTTCAATATAGTTTTATAATCTATAAAGATTCTTAAATATAAAGCATTGCAAAACTTAGTGTTCACTTTTAAAGTTCCAGTGGCGCACTTTCGACAATGCACAATTATTCATCTAAATATGTTAAGTCTTTACCTTATCCGTTTTAAGCATTGTTGGACTCCGGTCAAAAAGGTCAAAACTGTCAGATTTTCAATTACAAGTTTTAGTGTTTCTTCTTTTTCACAAATGGAGTTTAACTTAATAGATAACTCGTAGATTTTTAGCAAAACTTAGAAAACACTTTAGAACTTCTACATTTCTATTTAGTCATCAATATACATCAAATATTGAAGTTTGAAATATATCTCAACGTGGTTTTAAATCTACCTATAGGTATTGTTCTTATAATTTTAACAATAACAA
Organism: Lactuca virosa; assembly: GCF_052849685.1. Classification (NCBI taxonomy): domain Eukaryota; kingdom Viridiplantae; phylum Streptophyta; class Magnoliopsida; order Asterales; family Asteraceae; genus Lactuca; species Lactuca virosa. The sequence goes on along the minus strand of NC_136426.1, from coordinate 60,083,073 downwards.
TCATTGTCGCTGCTACCTTCCTTTTTCTTTCCCCCAAACTTTATTTCTCGCTCTCCTTCTGATGTTAGATCTCGCACGCCATAATATTAACATAATACATTGTCTAACTTTGTTTCTATCTATTTTGCTTCTCTTGGTACCATGTTCGTACACATATAGACTAGAAGTCTACCCTTTCGTTTTGAGCGATTAATACGTGTATAGTTGTGAGTCATAATTTCGATTTAGTCAACTTTGATATATTCAATTATGCATTTTTCCATATACATCTTGTTTTTATTTTGAAATCTACAATAAACAAGTAATCCTTATTTACATTTGCTCTTTCATTCTAAATTTGGAAACTTGATTTAAAATGAAAGTTTCATTGTATTTTTCGTTATAAGTAATACACAAAATGAATACCTTTATGCTTATAATTTTTCTATATCCGAAAAATATATGTGGAGGATATGTATCCTTATGTTTCTTCTTTTCTTTAAATACATCAAAAGTTTTGAATTTTACGATTATCTATTCTCTAAATGATTGTTTTTGTAGAAACACTAAATTAAGAATCCACTATTTTCAATGATAGATATTTTTACACCTTTCTTAAAATAGCATTCTACTTTGTAATTTTCATTGAGTTCCTAAACTCTCAACTTTGTTCACATAAATATTCTGACTCGTAAGCTTGAATTTGTCCCGACTTAGACAATTGGACAATTTCTCAAATATTTAATACAAATATTTCTATACAAATTCCTTTATTGACGACTTAAACCTTTAACCTTAATTAATCTTTATACTATTTTACTACTTCGTTGGATTGCCAAACATGTATTTTCATTATCTTGGAGTTATTACATATTTTGATAACAGTGAGATTTTTATCACTTCTAAAACGCTTAAAATGCTATCTACACAATGTGATTTAATCGCCTCCATTTGCAACATTGACTCTCTAAATATATATATTCTTCAAATATAGTTCTATTATTGTAAGAGTAACCGTAGTAGTAATTATAGCCTCGAAGATCCTCAATCATTTCGTGACTTAATTTGTAGACGACACTTAAATAGCCTTTACATTGGAGATGTACCAAAACTTCGTTGCCTACCCTTAGAACGTATTTTTAGGAACTTAACCTCGATCGCTTTCCTTTCATTCGTGATACCCCTTCTTATTTCGGAATATATCTTTTCCAGATATAGTAGCCAACCCGAAAGTGAACAAATTGTTCCTAAAATCTTATTTATTAGGCGGCGAATTTACACTTAGTGTTAATTTAGAATGCGACTTGAGGATCAATGCGGATTTAACGCTCAGTGCAATTAGTGCTTCAGCAAAACTTATAGCTCTCTTAATTCAGATAATATCTAACTAGATGATCTTTTTCGACTAGGTCGCCATGTTTGGATCATGATTTCCATGATCCTAATTTCTCGCAATCTAAATTGTAGAACTCGAATTAAGGAAACATTAATTTGACTATAGCTAAAGAATTGGGTTCTTCCTTTGAGGAAATAAACACGAAATAATCAAAGAACACTGCAAGTCACCACCTCCCCAGCTATATAATTGTATTCGACTGAGTTCTAATAGAATACGTCACGAATTGAATTTCGGGACGAAATTCTTTCAACCGGGGGAGACTCTGACAACCGTCAAAATTCGATTCGGTTCTAGATTTGACTAAACTTAGTTGCACGTATAGGCACGACACATACTAGACTAAGTAACTAGAAACTAAGTTATAACCTACTAGAAGCTTGGAAACAATTAGAATTAATGGATAGTATACTTAGATTTCACATTGATATGTGAATTCTACAACTACTTAACTGTAGTGAATATCCATATTTAGGTCACTCTTTGACTCGAACACCTTTTCATGAATCATATACACACATCATGCACTTTACCTAGTGGTAGAAATTAGGTCAGAGTCTCATAGAAACTTAAGTCAAAGTTGAAGACTAAGACTAGTATACTTGATTCCTCAATTTCGCTTGAATCTCGGAATCACTACATAGAATGCCAATAAACCGATAAAAATAAATTACAAACATTATATATAACTATAAAAGAGTTATAATACCATAAGATAATTTGAAGTCTCAAATATTCAATTTATTTTGATATTCAAAGTTTATTAAACTCCAAAACCCTAAAAGCCCTAAAACCTAAATTTTATAAAGTTTAACATCAAGAATTTTATAAAATTAGTTATGAAACTTATAATATTATCTTAAAATAATTAAATTCAAGGAAATATAATCAAGGAAATAAAAATTTAAGTCATTAACATTTACCCTTAATTTATAAGTCAAAAATCAATATTTTATGAGTAAAAACTATATTAAGGTGCATATTTTATAAAAATTTGGTGTTTTTATAAAATAATTAGAATTTTATAAAAATGGAAGAGTGAGGGAACCTCTCTCCTCATCAAAATTCGTCCCCCCCTCTTTCCTAGGCACCCTCTTCCCAAAATTTTTAATCATTCACTTCACCCTCACACTCCATCTTCTCTCTCACTCTACCCCTCATTCTCTCTCACACTCTTCATCACCACCACTCCATTTCTGTCTTCATTTCTCTATACCCACGAAATTTTCCAGAGAATAAGTCCAAGAACACACCTCAAACTCAAAATCTTCATCATCTAGTGGTGTTCATTAAGGTAGAACACGATTTCCTTTCATTTTCCTCCATGTTTTCAAGGTTTTTCTTGCATTTCCTTCTTCTTCTACACCTTTCTCTTAGAAAATTTGTGTGAATATTCATTCACTTCAGTTTTGATGATGATGGTGGTAGATTTTCACCAAAAACATCTTGCATGTTACAAAATGGTGAAGATCCATGACCTAAACCTAAGTCAAAACCATGGAAATGCACTTTTCTATATGTTTTGGTGGAAAAACACCACATGCACCCTATGTTTTCTATCAAAAACGATTTTTGAACATTTCAAACTCATGAATGATCTTCAAACCAACATGCATGTGATGATCTTCAAGCTAATATGCTAGATCATCAAAGTATGTTGTTAAAAGCTTTCAAATATGTTCATGAATGATTTATTTCCAAATAAATATCTAGAACTCCTTTTCTGACCAAATCCGATTTTTCCTAGATTCACATCAACAAAATAAGATGATCTGTAAATTTCCAGGAAATAATTCATTTTTCTAGAATTATTATAATTAATGCAAGAAAATAGGGCAATAAATCATATAAAATACTTTCTGGGGTCTATAAATCCTAGTTAAATTCGTGGACGACCCCTATGCTAAATAATGATCCCTCATTAAGTTTCATCGATTTTTGTTACTGTTTTAATATGGTTTTGAATTTTCTTTTTGTTTAGCCCCAATAAATCATAAAACCACTTTAGATAATTTGAAAATGTTATATAATAATTTTCGCAGCTTATACTCTCTGTGGAAGACTGAGAAAAATATTTTCAGAATTTTTCATAATGTATTCCTATTTTTCCCCGATTTTTGTGTATATTATGGACTAAAAACAGGAAAAATAGTTCTGCTTATCCAAAATTCATAAAAATTTACCAGAACACCTTGTAGTACATTAGGAGGCTACATAAAAATTTTGATGACTTTTCCCTTCTGTATACTATTTTTCTCCTATTTTCTAAGATTAATTACACTTAAATACACAAAATCGGATTCCAGTAGATAAAAACCACATTTGGGATTTTTCCCAGATTATTTACACTGTACATGAACTTTACAAAATTTTTGGTAATTTACTTTAACTGTTTAATAATTATTCTCCAATTAATGATTATTTAAGAGAATAAAACAAAGAAAAATAGAAAGACTAATTGAAAAATATCTTTTATATTTTTCACAGCTTCTATATGTATAATAAAAGTGCTACACAAATTTTGGGCAATTTTGGAAACTGTTTTCTGTTTATTTCAATTTTTATTAGAATAAATGCTCAAAAATCATAAAATTTGGTTAGACAGTTTAGAAATCAATTTTTATATTTTTTCCAACTTAATAATGTTTAATAACAATATCACAAAAAGTTTGGGTAATTTTGGAAACTGTTTTCTATTTATCCCCATTTTTATTAGAATAAATGCATAAAAATCATAAAATTGGGTTAAACAGTTTAGAAACCCCTTTTTATATTTTTCCCAGCTTAAGTATGTGTAATGACATTGTTATAAAAAGTTTGGGGTATTTTCATAACTGATTTCTATTTTTCATGAATTTGTATCTATTTAGAGAATTAAATATGTGAAAAATGGTTATACATATTCATAATCCATGAAAATTTATCTAGAAGTCTTTTAGTACATTTAGAACCAAAATCTGAAGTTTGGTAATTTTTATTAACCGTTTAGTATTTTTCATGATTTTATGGTTATTCAAGAAACTAAAATCGTGAAAAATAGTCAGACAAATCAAAAATTCAAGAAAATTTATCTTAAGGTCTTTGACTTCAATTAAAACTTAAATGCAAAGTTTGGGAAAGTTTAGAACTAAATTGATTTAGTTTTGAATATGTAATCATTGGAACACCTCTAAAATATTAAATATTAACATTTCAATAATGGAAATGTTCCACTTAGATTGTTATATAACAATTGATTCTTTGAAACTTAATTTCCACAGAAAAATGTTTGTAACTTATCAATATTAAATTTTGACACATTATTGGCATAATTCTATTGTAGTAGTAAGTATACTAGTGTTAGATTTTGATTAGAGACTCACTAGCGAATACCATTATTGTAGGAATCAGTAGTGGTACACGTGGAACGTAGTTCAAGGCACCATTTGCATCATCTAAATGCATTGTGAGTATTCACGCACTCCCCTATTTTCAGTTTTTATGTTTTGGGGTGGAAAAGCATGTCCCGAAAAACTATTATTTGAATGTTGTATTTAAATTGATTTGTATCAAACATGATTGCTATTTTATTGCTATATCTCTCTATGTATGTCTATGCAACACGGAACATGAGAACTTATCGTATTAAGGCCCTTCCCTTATCTCTAACCATTAACTCTTTGAGCCAATGGTCATTATGGATAGCGCTATTAGGAATTGACAACTCCTCACTCGCCCTATTGCTGGAGTGCATGATACCATATTCATCTATGGAACGATAAGCATAGATCTTGATAGGGCTTCAGTCATAGGTTTGGTTGAGACTCATTGTTTGCTCATACATATATAAACTCGTTTCTCGTTATAGCAATAAACTTGTTATTAATTATAGCAATGAACTTTGTTTCTCATTACAACAACGAACTTTTATTACTAAAAACTTATATACATGTTTTAGCAATGAAATTGTTTGCTCCTTGTAGCAACGAAATTGATTGCTCATTTTAGCAATGAAACTTGTTTACTCGTTTGAGTAACGAACTTTATCTTCCATGAGAATATGAATGTTGCATCTTATTTGGGCAACATACTTTATCTCTCATGATGACAAAGAACTTTGTTTTTAGAAACTTATTTACTCATTTTAACAATATACTTTTATTATTGGAAACTTTTATCAAAACTTTGATTTCAATTCATGGAACCAATATTATTTTGTTTATCTGTGAGTACTCACCAACTATTTTTATAGTTGACGCTCGTTTTACATGCTTTTTCAGGAATCATCGAGTAAGTGGCACTTAGGGACACTTCACTTTTAGGAGCATTCGCATGTGTTGTATTTCAATTTACATTGTAATTTCTTTTAAAAGTTGTTCAAACCCATTGTAAAATTGTAATGATTTTTAATACTATGGTTGGTGTTGTCTTTTAACTTTTGCTATGAAACCCTTTATACTGCCACGCCTCGTGTTTCCGCTTTAGCGGGGTGTGACATAATCTGTAAGGAGGCAACTCTTGTTTAGAAGTGATAGTCAAAATGGAATATAAGAAATGTTTCAAAGTTAGAAATTATTCAATCTGTGTAAGATTAGGAAACTTAATGAAAGAAGGATGTTTCCAAGGAGCTGATCTCCTTTGGAATGCTCTGTAATGATTGTTGTCAAGTCTTTCTGACTTCGTGCATAATCATTAAGAGGATCAATGCATATAAGTTTCGAATCTAACAGATTTCAGTAAATGACATGAATTTGGAATTCTTTCATTTGCAGTAAGGATTTGGGACTGTGAAAAGAGGATCATTGGAGTGATGTTCAATTGATCTATTTTACAAAGTAAAGATCATAGACAAACATAGTATGCATACTTGGTGTATGGCATGACTAGTGTTTAGAAAACATAGTGTACATGCTTGGAGCATGGGACAACTATTGTTTTAAATTCAAGTATAAAGTTGATAAAACCGAAACAATGAATAATGAGTAATCAGTATGGTGATAAATAAAAGTGTTTATTTATATTCATAGGGTTTGATACCGTATTTGATTAATTTATTCTTGTGTTTCACTTTGCATGTTTTGACTTCCAGAATAACTAAGTCGCTCTTCCTGAATGATTAAGTTATTCAAACCATCCACAGTCGGTCATATGTTGGAAGTAGATATGAATCAAGACTGTCATGGGTTGGTTTGTAGAGGTCCAAGTTGGTGGACAAAAGTGGTGCTACAACACTCATGAGTGCTCATAAGTTCTGAGTATTGAATTCAACCCGCGCGCATTTGAATCACTTCATGGATTTTATCACGAGTGATCATGAGACGATAATATCTTATATTCTTCAAACCTAGAGATATGAGTTGTTACTATGAGTTGGTTGTACATTGATTGCACGAAAACGCATTCGGTAACTCGATGTTATAAAACGTGCCTTTGTGTATGATTCAACAAGTAGTAGACAAGCCATATGAGTCGAAGTTTATCCATTCCTTTTACCTTCAGGATAAAAGCGATATCTGTGGGCCCCTCGATGATTTAAAGATGATACATGTGAGTGCTTGGCCAAGCCAGGACTGATTTGATTTGTTCAATCAGTCAGTCATCATGAATCGGAAATCGGGAAACAACAAATGGACAGAGAGAATGATTGATAATCCATGTCTCAGTCCATATGATATCTAGAATGGAGGAATATATGATCCATTATCTAATGGACAAGTCATTGACAAAGGTCAGAGTTCATCGACAAGGTCAGAGTTCGACAGAAGCTTTTGAGAGCTACGATTGCTGATCGGTTCCTGAAGTCATACGCAATAATAGTTTTAGACTTATCCAAGTGGGAGACTGTTGGATTAATGTCTAAGTCCATAACTATAATTGGTAAGACTTGACCCGACCCGGCATGGTCCATTTGGGTTGCATGGCATCATGCATTTGGATAGACTATAATGAGAGAAATAACACTTAAGGTTGGTTAATATATTATAAGTTCTAATATATTAATAAGGTTATTTAATTAGTATTGATCAAGAATTAATTTGGAATTAATTAAGTGATCAAAACGAGACTAATTAAATATATGGGTTGATTGTGTAAATCATTCATTCTTATATATGTGGGCTTGTGATCCAAGATTCCTTATGTTGGACTAAGTCCATGGGGTGACCCATAGATACTCCATGGAGGTTAAAATCCATGGAGCATAAGGAATGGGTAAAGTTATGAGTTACATGGTGTAAGCCTAATAGCCACCATATAAAAGAATCCCATGGCTCAAGAAATCGGACACGAATGTGTGAGTGTGAGGGCTAGACGATTTCAAGAAGTGTTCAAGTTTCTCTCAAGTTATTCCAAGTGTATTTGGTGTTGTGTGAACCATTTGAGGTGTCACACTTGGGGCACTAGGCACTCAAGCTTCATGAAGACATTCTACATCAAAGAGGTATGTATTCTATCTTGTTATATTTATTATTTTGTATGCTAGATTAGGATAATACCTTGGATGTTCATAATTATATGTATAATAGAGAAAACATAGATCCAAGGTATTTAGGGTTGCATGTACACTTAGGAGTGTTAGAATGCTCATAACCCATCACTTTCATTGAATGGGTTTTTGCCAATTCGGAAGTTAAAGTTCGGTAGTATGTGTGTACAAGTGTCGAAGCTACGGTCCCCGGGTAATTACGGACCAAAAGCAAATTTTTTTTATTGAAACATACATTATTCGTGTTAATAAAGAGCCACGCAAAATTTCGTCAAAATCCGACTTAATTTGAGGGAGTTATGGACGTTTTTGCAAAAATTATGCATCCTGGGGGAAATCAATGTTTGTTCCTGTCACCAAGCTCTTTGTGCAATATGTATATATAGGGGAGGGGTGGGAGTGACGCCCCACAGGCCCCCCGAAGCTGGGCGGGCGACCAGCGACGTCGAGGGTGTTACGACCAAGGGCAAGCCAAGGAGGCAAGGCCATCGGCCAAGCTCACCGGTGATATCCAAGTCGTGATTTGCGTTTGCTTGGTGAAACCAGATCGCGACCAGCCACTCCTCGACGATATTCTCGCAACCGACCCATTTTCACCGATGAAAAACCTGATCGCGACCAAAATTGCCCCACGTCGTGCTAGTTGCAAAAAATTATGCATCCAATGGGAAATCAATGTCTGTTCCTGTCACCAAGCTCTTTGTGCAATATGTATATATAGGGGAAGGGTGGGAGTGACGCCCCACAGGTGCCCCAAAGGTCGGTGAGCGACCTGCGACGTCGAGGCTGTTATGACCAAGGGCAAGCCAAGGCAAGGCCATCGGCCAAGCTCACCGGTGATATCCAAGTCGCGATTTGCATTTTCTCGGTGAAACCAGATCGCGGCCAGCCACTCTTCGACGAGATCCTTGCAACCGACCCATTTTCACTGATGAAAAACCTGATCGCGACCAAAATTGCCCCACGTCGTGCTTGTTCCAAAAAATTTTGCATCCTATGGAAAATCAATGTATGTTCCTATCACCAAGCTCTTTGTGCAATATGTATATATAGGGGGGACCATGGAGACCGAAGCCACCAGCGAGCATCGAAAAGGCAAGCCCCAAGACCCGTGAAGGATTCCCACCCCCCAACACGTTGCCTTGATTGCTCGAACGACGACCCAAAAACTAGCCCTGTTGCCTTGATTCCTCGAACATGTTGCCTTAATTTGTCGAACGATGACCTGGTGACTAGCATTGTTGCCTTGATTTGTCGAACGACGGCCTTGAAACTAGCCCTGTTGCCTTGTTTCCTTGAACTTGTTGCCTTGATTTTTTGAATGATGCCCTGATGACTAGCATTGTTGCCTTGATTTGTCGAACGACGACCTTGAAACTAGCCGTGTTGCCTTGTTTCCTTGAACTTGTTGCCTTGATTTTTTGAATGATGACCTGAAAACTAGCCTCTTGGAGAATCGGGGAGCCATCCGCGTTGCCTTGATTGCTCGAATGACGACCCAAAAACTAGCCTTGTTGCCTTGATTCCTCGAACATGTTGCCTTAATTTTGTCGAACGATGACCTGATGACTAGCATTGTTCCCTAGATTTTTTGAACGACGACCTTGAAACTAGCCCTATTGCCTTGAGCTTGTTGCCTTTATTTTTTGAACGATGACCTGAAGACTAGCCTCTTGGAGAACTGGGGAGCTATCCACATTGCCTTGAGGTATATATAGGGGGACCATAGAGACGAAGAAACCACCGAGCACCGATAAGGCAAGCCCCAAGACCCATGAAAGAAGCCCACCCCCAACATGTTACCTTGGTTGCTCGAACGACGACCGGAAAACATGCCACGTTGCCTTGATTACTCGAACTTGTTGCATTAATTTTTCGAATAATGACCTGGTGACAAGCCCTGCTGCCTAGATTTGTCGAACGATGGCCTTGAAAGATGCCTCCCCCAACACGTTGCCTTGTTAACTAGTTCCATGTTGCCTTGATTTGTCCAACACGTTGCCTTGATATGTCGAACGATGTCCTGAAAACTAGCCCCGTTCCCTTTATTTCTTGAACGACGACCTGGAAACTAGCCTCGTTACCTTGATTGCTGGAACACGTTGCCTTGTTATTGTTGGGTTATGAGCATTCTAACACTCCTAAGTGTACATGCAACCCTAAATACCTTGGATCTATGTTTTCTCTATTATACATACAATTATGAACATCCAAGGTATTATCCTAATCTAGCATACAAAATAATAAATATAAGAAGATAGAATACATACCTCTTTGATGTAGAATGTCTTCATGAAGCTTGAGTGCCTAGTGCCCCAAGTGTGACACCTCAAATGGTTCACACAACACCAAATACACTTGGAATAACTTGAGAGAAACTTGAACACTCCTTGAAATCGTCTAGCCCTCACACTCAAACATTAGTGCACGATTTCTTGAGCCATGGGATTCTTTTATATGGTGGCTATTAGGGTTACTGTTGGATATAATGTCTAAGTCCATAACTATATTTGGTATGTACTTGAGCCGACCCGGCATGGTCCATTTGGGTTGCACTTCACCCGAACAATTTATGGATAATCGTTTGAGAATAGTATAAGTTATGATTTATTAATATATTATAAGTCCTAATATATTAATATAAAATCATATTATTTAATTAGTATTGATCTATAATTAATCTAGAATTAATTTAGAGATCAAAAGTATGACTAATTAAATATGGGCTCTTGTATTTATATAGTGTGGGCTAATGCTTATTTGGAATGGGCTAGGCTTGCATGGAAAGTCCATGGATACTCCATGGAGCTTTAACCCATGGATCTCATGGAAATGAAAAGACATGGGTATTAGGGTTTACATGAATGTAACCCTAATCCACCACACTATATAAACGAGGCTTTGGTTCTTGAAATCACATGAGTTGTGGTGAGTAAAGTAAGAGGGCCGATTTCAAGAAGGTGATTACTATTCTCTCAAAGTTCCAAGTTTGTGGTGATTTGTGATTTCCATTTGAGGCATCCACACTATTGGTGCTAGGCTCTAAAACTCCAAGCAATCAACTACAACTACAAGGTAAGTAATTCTACTAACTTTATTTGATTTAAGTTCCCCATGCCATGCTAGATAGGACAAGAACCTTGGAAAAATAATTATTTGCATGTACCATAGTCAAACATCAGTGGTATCAGAGCCTGGTTTGTTTTATTTGATACTTGATGCAAAAAAAAAAAAAAAAAAAAAAAACTTGAAAATCGAAGTTTTGTTCAAAAGCTCGTATCAAAATTTCAAGTTTTGTATATGTACGTACGATTCTTGAAATTTTTGATATGAACATTCATAAACATATGAGTTTAGAATATCATAGAAATTATGTGCTAATAATTGATTAGATTAATTCTTGATCTTTATGTGTTTTAATGGAGTCCATAACTAGTTCTTAAGTTATGGATAACCAAAAGTCACATTTATAAATAACCATTAAAACAACACATAGGTTACAAAAAATGAAGAGTCTTCATTTTTAATAACCATTAACTCATAAGTTATGAGAATTGAAAAGTTTTGAAAGTTTACAAAACTTGCCCTCAAGTTTTGGAACATGTAAAGTCATATTAAAAACTTTAGTTCCAACCCCTAGAATTTTAAAAGTTAAAATTCAACCCTTATACTTTATAATATTATAAGTTTAATAATATTTATATATGTATAAGATCAAGTCGTCTTACCGCTAGTACGCCTCATTCACGAAGCCGATCTATAAGGGGGGTATAAGGTTGTTGCCTATAAAATGGCAACTTAATGGGTGTCCACTCTCACCCACTGCGTCCTTGATCGGTGGAGGGTCGTTAGCCGAACGGGTAGGACAAGGACTTATAAATTCTCATTAAAAGTATAATGATAATACTAAAGTAACTAAACTTTATTGAATTCCCAATCTTAGTTATTTTAGGAAAATGTGAATAAGGTGCTAATCCATGAAATTACACTTTATACTTTGTTTAAGTCGTTAGTGGAGCGTGTGTGGTTAACCGGCACACTAACTTGAACTTAACAAGGTAGGTAAAGGGTGACTTAATGTTTATCATAGTATCGATGGAGCGTGTGTGGTTAACCGACACATCGATTGAGGGGTAATACATTAAGAGTACCAAGTAATTTGCATGGTTACTTCAGACCTTGTTTTGTGATCCTCGGCATCCCAGTCACAAAACTTGAAGGGCACACTCGAGATTGAAACATGCCATTGAAGAAAGTTCAATGAATCTCAAAGAATCTAGGAGTTTCTAAACCAATTAAAACCTAATTAAATATTTCGTTTTTCATGGTGGAAATTGGTGAATCGTCATTCACCTACCTTCAAATATCTTATAGCTTAGATTACGGAATCCCTCTTCTAAGTTATAAAATATTGTGTTGGGTCCTAGCGTTAATATTACATTTGGGTGTTTTGTTAAGGACTATCTCTATATCTAATCTAATCTATTCCCTCTTCTTTTCAGATGTCTTCCAATAACAATGCTTCTGGCTCAAACCCTACTAGCTCCTTCTCTTTCATGAATCTTTGTGGGAGAGTCATCTTTGATGGGTCCAACTTTACAGATTGGATCAGAAACATCAGGATGGTCACTCGGTATGAGAACAAAGAATATGTTCTCGACAAGGAGCTGAAGGTACCCGAGCCAACTGCTACTCCTAAAGAGCTTGCTGAATATGAGGTACATGAAAGAGATGCTACAAAAGTGGCATGCATCATGATGGCCACCATGACAGCCGAGCTCCAAAAGTCCTATGAGGACTATTATCCTTTTGAGATGCACCAGGACTTGATGGACCGCTACCATCAAAGTGCTCGTCAAGAGCGATATGAAATAATCTCCTCCATGATAACAACCCGAATAAAGGATGGTGAAATCATCACGGCCCACATGCAGAAAATGCAAAGGTATGTGGACCGTTTACTGAAGCTGAATGTGAACTTCCCTAAGGAGTTAGCAATAGACATCATTTTGCATTCCTTGCCATCGTGTTATGATCAATTCCGCATGACATATCACATGAACAAGGAAGAAGTCACCCTCAGCAAACTTCAAGGACTCTTGAAGACCGCCGAAAGTGGTCTAAAGGGTAAGTCGATTGTTACTACTCCTACTCCTACTCCAACTGCGGCCAATGTCTTGGCAATCGGGCATGGCAAAGGGAAGAAGAGAAAGAACCCTTCTAAGGGTACTAAGGGTAAGACCCTCGAAGGCTCCTCTTCAAGAAAAACCAAGAAAGGTTTTGTCACTCCTTCTGCTAACCCTAATGAGGCTGAATGCTTCTATTGCCATGAAAAGTCACACTGGAAGCGAAACTGCCCAAAGTACCAGCAAGATTTGAAGGATGGGAAAGTAAAACCCAACCATGCAGGTATATACACTATATTGTCTAATAACTCACCTCATTCTAAGTCTTGGGTCCTTGATACAGGTTGTGGTATTCACATATGTTGTGATTTGTAGGGACTAAAAAGAAGTGAGAATGTGGAGCAGGGAAAGATAAACTTGATCATGGGAAACAGGAAAGCTTCACCTGTCACCAAGATAAGAGTTTATTCCTTAGTGCTAAATAGTGGGTTTACATTAGATTTGAATAAATGTTATTATTCGCCAGAAATGGCAAGAAATGTTATTTCCTTTCATGCATTGTATAAACAAGGTTTTACCTTTTATTTTGATAATAATAATGGTAGTATTGATGCTTTCTTTAATAATGTTCTTTATTTTAAAGCATTACCTTGTGATGGCGTGTATGAAACTGTATCTGTTGTAGATAATCTAGGAAATAATGTATTGTGTATTAACTCTTCCACTAGCTTAGATAAAGCATCCTTATGGCATTGTCGTCTTGGACATGTAAGCAAGAAACGCATAGGCCAACTCCAAAAGGATTGAGTCTTGGAGTCATTTGACCTAAAGTCAGATGATAGTTGTGAATCTTGTTTGCTTGGTAAAATGACAAAGTCACCTTTTACTGGCACTTGTGCTAGGGGTGAAGGTTTGTTGGACCTCATACACACGGATGTGTGTGGACCCTTCAGAACCGCCACAAGAGATGCTAATCGGTTCTATATGACTTTTACTGATGATTTTAGTAGATATGGATATGTCTACCTAATCAAGCATAAGTCAGAAACCTTTGAGAAATTCAAAGAGTTTAAGCAAGAAGTGGAGAATCAGTTGGGCAGGAACATTAAGATGCTTCGATCCGATCGTGGTGGTGAGCATCTTAGTACTGAGTTCCTTGACTATCTTAAGGAATGTGGGATTGTCTCACAATTGACACCTCCTAGGACACCACAGTTGAATGGTGTAGCTGAGAGGCGCAATCGGACCTTGTTGGACATGGTTCGTTCCATGATGAGTCGAGCTTCACTACCAATATCATTTTGGGGGTATGCCTTAGAGACTGCCACCCATATCCTTAATCTAGTCCCTACAAAGAAGGTTGCCAAAACACCTCACGAGGTGTGGACTGGAAAAGTTCCCAATCTAGACCACATCAAGATTTGGGGTTGCGAGGCTTTCGTGAGACGCAAGACTCACGATAAGCTCGAACCCCGAAGCGAAAGGTGTATTTTTATCGGCTACCCACAGAAATCCTTTGGTTACATCTTCTACAGACCCAATGATAATGTGGTCTTTGTAGCAAGAAGAGGATTCTTTCGAGAGAGAGAATTCATGAGCCAAGGAGACAGTGGGAGGCAAATTGACCTTGAGGAAATTCAAGAGTCAAGTGGTGAAGGAACCTCAAACCCTGGCCCTCAACCTGAGGAGAAAACTCCTGTTGAGCCGACTGAAGAATCTATACCTCTGAGGTGTTCCACCAGAGTTAGGAATGCACCTGAGCATTATTATGGTTTTCATATTACTTCAGAAGGTGAGACACTTATCAGTGATAACACACTGGTAAATCTGGATGAGCCTAACAGCTACACGGAAGCCATGGCAGGCCCTGAGGCTGCTAAATGGAAAGAGGCTATGGATAGCGAGATACAGTCCATGTATGACAATCAAGTTTGGAACTTGGTTGACAATGTACCTGATCGTAAGATAGTTGGGTGCAAATGGATCTTCAAGAAGAAGACCGACATGGATGGTAATGTACACACTTATAAGGCACGACTGGTTGCAAAGGGTTATTCTCAAACTCCGGGAGTTGATTATGATGAGACCTTTTCACCAGTGGCCAAGATTAAGTCTATTAGGGTTCTGTTAGCCATTGCTGCATTTCATGATTATGAAATATGGCAAATGGATGTCAAAACCGCTTTCCTTAATGGAAAGTTGGCTGAAGATGTTTACATGGTTCAGCCAGAGGGTTTTGTCAGTACAGAGTACCCCAATAGAGTGTGTAAGCTCGAGAAATCCATTTATGCATTAAAACAGGCACCTCGCTGATGGAATCTTTGCTTTGATGAGAAAGTCAAATAATTTGGCTTTTCAAGGAGTGAAGATGAATCTTGTGTCTGTTGGGTTTTAGTATACTACCACATCCTATGGTGCACATACAACCGTAAATACCTTGGATCTATGTTTTCTCTATTATACATGCAATTATGAACTTTCCAAGGTATTACCCTATCTAGCATACAATACTTTATACTTGGGTAATCAAATGGATAGAATACATACCTTTGTTTGATGTAGCTTGTCTCCATGAAGCTTGAGTGCCTAGTGCCCCAAGTGTGACACCTCAAATGGTTCACACAACACCAAATGCACATGGAATGACTTGAGAGAAATGGAACACTCCTTGAAATCGTCTAACCCTCATATTCACACATTAGTCACGATTTCTTGAACCATGGGATTCTTTTATATGGTGGCTATTAGGGTTACACCATGTAACTCATAACTTTACCCATTCCTTATGCTTCATGGATTTTAATCTCCATGGAGTATCCATGGGTCACCCCATGGACTTAGTCCAACATAAGAAATCTTGGATCACAATCCCACATATATAAGAATGAATGATTTACACAATCAACCCATATATTTAATTAGTCTCCTTTTGATCACTTAATTAATTCCAAATTAATTCTTGATCAATACTAATTAAATAACCTTATTAATATATTAGAACTTATAATATATTAACCAACCTTAAGTGTTATTTCTCTCATTATAGTCTATCCAAATGCATGATGCCATGCAACCCAAATGGACCATGGCGGGTCGGGTCAAGTCTTACCAATTATAGTTATGGACTTAGACATTAATCCAACAGTCTCCCACTTGGATAAGTCTAAAACTATTATTGCGTATGACTTCAGGAACCGATTAGCAATCGTAGCTCTCAAAAGCTTCTGTCGAACTCTGACCTTGTCGATGAACTCTGACCTTTGTCAATGACTTGTCCATTAGATAAGGGATCATATATTCCTCCATTCTAGATATCATATGGACTGAGACATGGATTATCAATCATTCTCTCTGTCCATTTGTTGTTTCCCGATTTCCGATTCATGATGACTGACTGATTGAACAAATCAAATCAGTCCTGGCTTGGCCAAGCACTCACATGTATCATCTTTAAATCATCGAGGGGCCCACAGATATCGCTTTTATCCCGAAGGTAAAAGGAATGGATAAACTTCGACTCATATGGCTTGTTCTACTACTTGTTGAATCATACACAAAGGCACGTTTTATAACATCGAGTTACCGAATGCGTTTTCGTGCAATCAATGTACAACCAACTCATAGTAACAACTCATATCTCTTGGTTTGAAGAATATAAGATATTATCGTCTCATGATCACTCGTGATAAAATCCATGAAGTGATTTAAATGAGCGTGGTTTGAATCCAATACTCAGAACTTATGAGCACTCATGAGTGTTGTAGCACCACTTTGTCCACCAACTTGGACCTCTACAAACCAACCCATGACAGTCTTGATTCATATCTACTTCCAACATATGACCGACTGTGGATGGTTTGAATAACTTAATCATTCAGGAAGAGCGACTTAGTTATTCTGGAACTCAAAACATGCAAAGTGAAACACAAGAATAAATGAATCAAATAGGGTATCAAACCCTATGAATATAAATAAACACTTTTATTTATCACCATACTGATTACTCATTATTCATTGTTTCGGTTTTATCAACTTTATACTTGAATTAAAAACACTAGTTGTCCCATGCTCCAAGCATGTACACTATGTTTTTCTTAAACAATAGCTTTGCCATACACCAAGTATGCACTCTATGTTTGTCTATGATCCTTACTTTGTGAAATAAACCAATTGAACATAATTTCAATGAGTCTAATTTCACACTCCCAAATCCTTATCGAAAAATGTGAGAATTTCTATCATTTATCGAAATCTGTTTAGATTTTAAACTTATATGCACTGACCCTCCTGTAATGAATATGTACAAAGTCACAAAGACTTGTCAACAGTCATTATAAGGTATTCCAATGGAGATCAACTCCATCGAAACTAAGTCTCATATTCAAAGTACATTGCTTTGGACATGCTTCTTGCATTAAGTTTTCTAATCTTACACAGATAACTTCCACCTATGGAGACAACTCCATATTCTCATTTTGACTATCACTTCTGAATAAGAGATGCCTCTTTTCAGAATATGTCAATATGGTCCTTCCAAAATTAGCACTATACTTCCAACTGTCCCTGAGCAACCAATCTTTGGTAAACCTCAGATTGTCCTCGACAATTGCTTAATCATTTTAGTCATATCCAATTCTAGACCTTTTCCCTTTTTAATGCCTCTGGGCATTTGGAAAAATTTAGAAATGACAGATATTATAGCACATGCAATCGATCCTGTACCCAAAGCGAATGGTACACGATTCATGATGTCTTACATAAAGACATGATTCTAGACCAGTCTTTTGCTACAATATTTTTATTTGCCATGTTTTCAAAATTTGACTATGAAGAGGGATGTCGTAATCATAATCGAATTTTGAGAACGCAATATATAGAATTTCCTTAAGTTGAACCAATCCAACATGAAATTCATATATATATTCTTGACTAAAGATGATTAAGGTCTCAATCTAAGCCTTTAGAACTGAAATGAAGTATATCCTCTCCCTTAATTATAGCAAAACAACTTTTTCAATCCCTGCAGCCTCACGAATTGAAACTTTTGTTTTCTATAATTAACATTACTAACTTGCAACACTAACAATAATTATCATGCTCCCACTAACATGATGATTATTAGCATAACATTTATGCTCCCACTAGCTTTGACATGTACTCAGAAATCAGCTAGACTTCTAGAAATCAGTACTTTATTGACTTTCTTACCAAAGTTCAAATTTCTGATACGAGATGCTTTGATAAAACTTTATCAAAATCATCCACCTTTCCTTAGATAGCATGCATGTGTGTCTAAACAATTTCAGAACTATGAAAAGGGATGCCGTAATCATAGTCTCAATTGTTTACACCTTTTGCCATCTGCTTCAAATCTACTTGGTGGAAGTGTTTCCTCACCATCATTTTCATGAATCGGAGAGAAACCTTATGACCCTTAGATTTTATGGTGTATGTGTTCTTATCCATGTGAATCTGTCAAAACCATAATCACAAGACAAGGTTAGTGACAAATCCAAACTCATATGGACTGAACTAAATCTTAATTTCTTGCCACCTGGCAGTACAAGGGCCTGCCATTGCTTCCAAGTTGTTATTGTTGGATATAGTGTCTAAGTCCATAACTTTATTTGGTATGTACTTGACCCGACCCGGCATGGTCCATTTGGGTTGCATGGCTTTGCAATACTTGGATAGACTAAATGAGAGAATAAGGCACTTATGATTATTAATATATTATAAGTTCTAATATATTAATAATAGTATTATTTAATTTGTATTGATCAAGTATTAATCTAGTATTAATTTGGTGATCAAAGTGAGACTAATTAAATATATAGGGTTGATTATGACAATCATCAATTCATTTATGGTGGATTAATGATCCATGGTTGATGGGTTTGGTTATAACCATATGGAGCTCCATGGATAGTCCATGGGAGTTACAAACCCATGGGTCATGAGAAATCAAGAGTCATGACAATTAAGGGCATTCATGTGTAAACCCTAATTGTGACAACACTATAAAAGGAACCCTATGGCTAGCAAAATCGTGACCTAGTGTTACTAGAGAGGGAATAACCGATTTTGAGGCTAAGTGACATTCTCTCAAGTTATTCCAAGTCTTGTGGTGTTGTGTGAAGCATTTGAGGCACAACATTTGGGGTGCTAGGCTCACAAAGTCTTGAAGGAATCCAAGCAACAACAAGGTATGTATTTCTACTAGTTTTTATGTTTTATGTAATCCCCATGCCATGCTAGTTAGGAAATAACCTTGAAAAAGAAATTTGCATGTATATAGAGAAAACATAGATTCAAGGTTATTAGGGTTGCATGTACACTTAGGAAGTGTTAGAATGCTCAAAAACCCATCAGTGGTATCAGAGCCTAGGATTGTTTTCTGTATACTTGATGCAAAACTGCTTAAAAATCGAAAATTCTGCATTCTGACGACTGGACTCGTCGAGTCCATGGGGAGGACTCGCCGAGTCCATGAACAAATTCATTCTACTCGCCGAGTAGAATAATGCACTCGGCGAGTAGGAGCATGCTGGGCAGTTTTTTCGAGTTTTGTTGCTGGAAATGGATTAAGATCATTATCCCAATCTGTTTTGGACTTGTAAAATCTGTTTTTCAAAATGATAATGATTATGTTAACCCATTTTACATAGCTGTTATCAATTTTCAAGTATTGTATATAGTTATATGATTTCTTGAAATTGCTTGACATGAATTTGTGTTCTTATGAGTTTTTAGAAGATCATAGGAATTATATGTAACCTCCATGTGTGTTTAATTCATGATCTTAATGGCTATGATGGTGTCCATAACTTGTCCTCAAGTTATGGATAACCAAAAGTCGCTTCTTTAAGTTATGATTAAAGAACTAAAGAGGTTTCATAAAATGAAGAGTCTTCATTTTTATGAATCATTAAAACTCATAAGTTACAAATTGAAGAGACTTGGAATAGTTTCAATTCTTGCCCTCAAGTTTTGGAATTTGAAAAGTCTTATACTTTAATACTTTAATTCCAAATTAAACCTTAGATTTTTAAAAGGTTTAAAAATCAACACTTATACTATTATTATAATTTTATTATATAGATATGTATAAGAATATGTCATTCTTACTGTTAGTAGGCCTCATTCACGAAGCCGGTCTATAAGGGGGGTATAAGGTTGTTGCCTATAAAATGGTGACTTAATGGGTGTCCACTCTCACCCACCGCTTTCTTGATCGGTGGAGGGTCGTTAGCCGAACGGGTAGGATACGACTTTAAATACTTGTTAAAAGTATAATGAATTATAAAGTAACTATACATTATAAATTCCCAATCTTAGTTACTTTAGGAAAATGTGAAATTGGTGCTAGCCCATAAAATTACACTTTGTACCTTACCAAGTCGTTAGTGGAGCGTGTGTGGTTAACCGGCACACTAACATGGACTAGTAAGAGTGGCAAAGGGTAACTTGACTTTATTATAGATCGGTGGAGCGTGTGTGGTTAACCGGCACATCGATTAGGTAATATTGTTGAGGGTACCAAGTCAATTTGTATGGTTATTCACACCTTGTTTGTGATCCTCGGCATCCCAGTCACAAACTTGAGAGGGCACAATCGAGATTCAAACATGCCATTGAAAAGTTCAATGTATCTCAAAAGATCTAGGAGTTTCAAAACCAATAAAACCTAATAATAAAATATTTCGTTCTTATGGTGGAAATTGGTAAATCGTCATTTACCTACCTTCAAATATTTTATAGTATGGATTACGACATCCCTCTTCCAACTATAAATAGTTTGTTGGATCCTAGCCTTAATATTTCATTTGGGTGAATTATTAAGGATTCCTAATCTAATGAAACTTGTCTTTCTTTCCTTTCAGATGTCTTCCAACAATGCTTCTGGCTCAAACCCAACAGGCTCCTTTTCCCTTATGAACTTGTGTGGTAAGGTCATCTTTGATGGATCCAATTTCAATGAGTGGATCAGAAACATCAGAATGATTACCCGCTATGAGGACAAAGAATATGTCCTCGATAGGGAGCTTAAGGTTTTGAGTGAAGCCACTGCTACTCCTGAAAAGTTTGCGGAGTTTGTTGCACATGAAAAGGATGCTACTAAAGTAGCATGCATCATGATGGCCACCATGACTCCTGAACTTCAAAAATCCTATGAAGATTTCTACCCCTATGAGATGCACCTGGATCTGATGGAAAGGTACCATCAGAGCGCGCGTCAAGAGAGGTATGAAATCATCTCCTCCATGATAACCGCAAGGATGAAGGATGGGGAACCCATCACCGGTCACTTGCAGAAGATGCAAAGGTTCGTTGACCGGTTGCTGAAGCTAAATGTTGACTTTCCTGAGGAAATGGCGATTGACATCATTCTCCATTCCTTACCTCCAAGTTATGATCAGTTTCGTATGACTTATCATATGAACAAGGAGGAAGTCACACTTAGCAAACTTCAAGGACTCTTAAGGACAGCTGAAAATGGCCTTAAGGGTAAAGCGGTTGTTACTTCTACTCCTTCAACAACCCCTGTTCTGGCTATTGGGCAGGGAAAGGGTAAGAAGAGGAAAAGCCCTTCGAAGGGTACCAAGGGTAAGACTCTTGATGGTTCCTCTTCAAGTGGGACAAAGAAAGGTCCCATTACTCCTTCTTCAAACCCAAAGGAAGCACAGTGCTTCTATTGCCAGGATAAGGGACACTTCAAGCGAAGCTGCCCTAAATATCTGCAAGATGTAAAGGATGGGAAGGTTAAACCCACCCATGCAGGTATTTACACAATATTGTCTAATAACTCATCTAATGCTAATTCTTGGGTGCTTGAGACAGGTTGTGGTATTCACATTTGTACTGATTTGCAGGCACTAAGAAGAAGTGAGCAAGTGGAGCACGGGAGGATAAACTTAGTCATGGGCAACAGGAAAGCATCACCTGTTACCAAGATAGGAGTTTATTCTTTATTGCTTAATAATGGGTTAATGTTAGATTTGAATAAGTGTTGTTACTCGCCCGAAATGGCGAGAAATATTATTTCTGTTCATGGCTTGTACAAACAAGGTTTTTCATTTTCATTTGATAATAAAAATGGTGCTATTAATGTTTATTACAATGATGTATTTTACTTTAAAGCATTACCTTGTGATGGTGTATATGAAGCCGTGAATGTTGTAGACAATCTAGGAAATAATGTGTTGTATATTGATTCTTTAGATAGCTTGGATAAAGCATCCTTGTGGCATTGTCGTCTTGGACATGTTAACAAGAAGCGCATAGGCCAACTCCAAAAGGCTGGAGTCTTAGAATCATTTGACCTCAAGTCAGATGATAGTTGCGAGTCTTGTTTACTTGGAAAAATGACAAAGTCACCCTTCACAGGTACTTGTGATAGGGGTGAAGGTTTGTTGGACCTTGTACACACGGATGTGTGTGGGCCCTTCAGAGTTGCTACAAGGGATGCTAATCGCTATTATGTGACTTTTACTGATGATTACAGTAGATATGGATATATTTACTTAATCAAGCATAAGTCAGAAACCTTTGAAAAGTTCAAAGAGTTTAAGCAGGAAGTGGAGAATCAATTGGGCAGGAACATCAAGATGCTCCGATCCGATCGGGGAGGAGAGTATCTTAGCATTGAGTTCCTTGACTATCTTAAGGAATGTGGGATTGTCTCACAATTGTCACCTCCCAGAACACCACAGCTGAATGGTGTAGCTGAGAGGCGCAATCGAACCTTGTTGGATATGGTTCGTTCCATGATGAGTCGAGCTTCGTTACCAATCTCTTTCTGGGGGTATGCCTTAGAGACTGTCGCACATATCCTTAATCTAGTCCCTACTAAAAAGGTTGCCAAAACACCTCACGAGATGTGGACTGGGAAAGTTCCCAATTTGGACCACATCAATATTTGGGGTTGTGAAGCTTTCGTGAGGCATGAGACTCATGATAAGCTTGAACCTCGAAGTGAGAGGTGTATTTTCATCGGCTACCCACAGAGATCTGTTGGTTACCTCTTCTACAGACCCAGTGATAATGTGGTCTTTGTAGCAAGAAGAGGAGTCTTTCGTGAGAGAGAATTCATAAGCCAAGGGGACAGTGGGAGGCAAATTGACCTTGAAGAGCTTCAAGAGTCAAGTGGTGAAGGAACCTCAAATGCTATCGACCAACCTGAGGGGGAAACTCCTGTTGATCCGATAGATGAGTCTGTACCTCCAAGACGTTCCACTAGGGTGAGGAACACACCTGATTTTTATTATGGTTATCACATCACCACTGAAGGTGATACATTTATTAGTGATAGTACACTAATAGATTTGGATGATCCTAATAATTACAGGGAAGCCATGGCAGGCCCTGAGTCTGCTAAATGGAAGGAGGCTATGGACAGCGAGATTCAGTCCATGTATGACAATCAAGTTTGGAACTTGGTTGACAATGTACCAGGTCGTAAGACAGTTGGGTGCAAATGGATCTTCAAGAAGAAGACCGACATGGATGGGAAGGTACATACTCACAAAGCGCGACTGGTTGCGAAGGGCTTTACTCAAACTCCGGGAGTTGACTATGATGAGACCTTCTCACCAGTAGCTAAGATTAAGTCTATTAGAGTATTGTTAGCCATAGCTGCATTTCATGATTATGAAATATGGCAAATGGATGTCAAAACCGCTTTCCTTAATGGAAAGTTGGCTGAGGATGTTTACATGGCTCAACCAGAGGGTTTTGTCGATACAAGATACCCTAATAGAGTGTGTAAGCTTGATAAATCCATTTATGGATTGAAACAAGCATCTCGCATATGGAATCTTTGCTTTGATGAGAAAGTCAAAGAGTTTGGCTTTTCTAGGAGTGAGGATGAGTCTTATGTGTATGTCAGGGCTAGTGGGAGCATAGTTAGCTTCTTGGTGTTGTATGTGGATGCCATACTTCTCATAGGAAACGACGTCCCAACCTTGCAGGAGGTTAAGTCCTAGCTTGGGAAGTGTTTCGCTATGAAGGACCTTGGAGAAGCTGCCTATATCCTAGGGATAAGGATATTGAGAGATATGAGTAAGAGACTAATTGGACTTAGTCAAAGTACTTACTTGGATAAGGTGCTGAAGAGGTTCAGCATGCAAGAATCCAAGAAAGGAGAATTACCAATCCAGAGTAATGCCAAGCTGAGTAAGACTCAGAGTCCGAGTACAGAGGCTGAGATAGCTGAAATGAGTCATATACCATATGCTTCCGCTGTGGGCTCGATCATGTATGTTATGACTTGTACTCACCCTGATGTGGCTTTTGCTTTGAGCATGGTCAGTAGATATCAAGGGAACCCTTGCAAAGCACATTGGACAACGGTAAAGAACATTCTCAAGTATCTGCGGAGGACTAAAGATTGGGTCCTTACCCTCGGAGGTAGTGATGACTTGAGAGTGGAAGGATATAGCGATGCTAGCTTCCAGAATGATAGGGATAATTTCCGCTCTCAGTCAGGCTGGGTCTTTATCCTAAATGGAGGGGCAATTACTTGGAAAAGTTCCAAGCAGGAGACAGTAGCTGATTCTACTTGTGAATCAGAGTACATAGCAGCAAGTGAAGCAGCTAAGGAGGCGATATGGCTAAAGAACTTCATCGGAGACCTTGGAGTTGTACCAGCTATAAAAGAGCCAATGGAAATTTTCTGTGACAGCGAAAGTGCGGTTGCTTTGGCTAAGGAACCGAGAGATCACGGGAGATCTAGGCACATTGACAGAAAATACCATTTCATCAGACATCGAATAGAAGAAGGACTCCTCGTGGCTAAGAGGGTATCATCAGATGAGAACCCGGCAGATCCCCTCACGAAGGGACTGAGCAGGGTTAAGCATTTACAGCATGCGAGGCGCATTGGGCTGAAGGATGATATTAGTTTCAATAATTAGATTCCTGAAACTTGTAAAATGTAATTGACATTTGATGATAAATAAAAGTTGTTATTTATTTATGAGTAAGGTGTTACTATCTTGTGTTGATTGTTTACTATGTTTCAATTTTGCATGTTTTTACTTCCAGAATAATTATGTTATTATTCAAACCATCCACAGTCAGTCAAACTTTGGAAGTAAGTATTGATTTAAGACTGTCATGAATTTGGCTTGTATGATTTGTCTAAAAGTGCTTTGGACAATGCAATGGTTGCTACAACATTCATGAGTACTCATAAGGGCTGAGTATTGGATCCAACCCACGCTCACTTGCATCACTTCATGGAATTTATCTCGAGTGGTCGTGAGACGGTAATATCATATAAATCTTCAAACCTAGAGATATGAGTTGTTGACTATGAATTGGTTATTCATTGATTGTACGAAAACGCATTGGTAACTCGATGTTATAAAATGTGCCTTTGTGAATAATTCAACAAGTACTTAGTACAAGCATATCAGTCGAAGTTTATCTGTTCCTTCTAAAAATAGAAGCGATATCTGGGCCCCTCGATGATTTGGTTTTGACCTATGTACCGGGCCCGGTCAGAACCTAATTGATGTGTTCAATTTAGTTCTATGTCGAAACAAATCAGAGATCGAGAAACAAATGATGGACAATAAGTAAGACCATGTTCCATGTGTTTGTCCGGCTGATATCATGAGAACAGAGGATTATATGATCACTTATCTTAAATGGCGTATCATCATCATCTCAGTTCCGAGAGACTTTGAAAGAGCTACGATTGCTAGTCGGATTTTGAAGTCATATTTGCAAATATAGTTATTATACTTATCCAAGTGGGAGACTGTTGGATATAGTGTCTAAGTCCATAACTTTATTTGGTATGTACTTGACCTGACCCGGCATGGTCCATTTGGGTTGCATGGCATTGCAATACTTGGATAGACTAAATGAGAGAATAAGGCACTTATGATTATTAATATATTATAAGTTCTAATATATTAATAATAGTATTATTTAATTAGTATTGATCAAGTATTAATCTAGTATTAATTTGGTGATCAAAGTGAGACTAATTAAATATATAGGGTTTATTATGATAATCATCAATTCTTTTATGGTGGATTAATGATCCATGGTTTATGGGTTTGGTTATAACCATAAGGAGCTCCATGGATAGTCCATGGGAGTTACAAACCCATGGGTCATGAGAAATCAAGAGTCATGACAATTAAGGGCATTCATGTGTAAACCCTAATTGTGACAACACTATAAAAGGAACCCTATGGCTAGCAAAATCGTGACCTAGTGTTACTAGAGAGGGCATAACCGATTTTGAGGCTAAGTGACATTCTCTCAAGTTATTCCAAGTCTTGTGGTGTTGTGTGAAGCATTTGAGGCACAACATTTGGGGTGCTAGGCTCACAAAGTCTTGAAGGAATCTAAGCAACAACAAGGTATGTATTTCTACTAGTTTTTATGTTTTATGTAATCCCCATGCCATGCTAGTTAGGAAATAACCTTGAAAAAGAAATTTGCATGTATATAGAGAAAACATAGATTCAAGGTTATTAGGGTTGCATGTACACTTAGGAAGTGTTAGAATGCTCAAAAACCCATCAGTTATGCAACCATTTGAGAACTCTAAGAACTCATATGCAAAACCAACTTTAACTGGAATGGGCACAAAAATAGAAGTATGTCAACACGATAGGTTATAAACCTCAAGTCGTGTGCTAGTGAAGAACCTCAGGTTTTACTCTTGATTAGTTCTTGAGACTTTCAAGACCTTTAAGACTCCCACTGTCCTCTTGACATATAAGACTCTCTTGTCAAATATTCAAGGGATAGAGCGGATTCTTTATCAATACAAACACTTCACACAATTGGCCTTAGTTGGTCTTTGTTTAATCCAAAACATCACAACTTACCAATTTCAAATTGTCAAGAGTAGGACACTTTTACTCTTACATTTGACAAGTGTTTTAAACCTTTCTTTAAGATATATCACTCAAGTTACAATCTTGGAGTATGACTCTAAGAATTGTTTTGGAACGAAGTATGACTCATCTTCCTGATCTAACCATTTCAACAATTCATGACTCCTCTTCTTAGTCATAAGAATGCACTAAGATGACCTTTAGTGGACTAATTGTGATATGATTCTTTAATCATTAAGATGATCACAAAACATGATACTAAAGTACTCTCCCATCTTTTCAGATTTGAGAAACTTTTATCTGTCTGCCTAATTTGATTCTTCCCATTCGTTCTGCCATACATTGAGACTTTTCCAATGTTTCAGAATTATACTTAAACTTGTAAGTATAACCATATTTACTAAAATTTAGTAAATCATGACGAATAGTCTTAACGAGCTTTGTGGTGGACTTGACCAGTGCACAAGAATGTGTACTCGATCCCTTTAGTCCTTAACTTGACTCATACATCCATGTGAACAAGTCTTAATTTTCCAATGCTTGAAAGTTCTCATTCATCATACTATTCAACTTGCATGATTCCAAGTTTCTATCCAACTGAAGCCTTGGGAATGAGAATCTTTCCTTATTTGGTAAATTATGACACTACCACAAATGAAAGAATCAAATCCATTTTCCAATATTGCTATCAAGGGAAACATGTAAACAACAATTTTTCACAACTGCCATTGTAAGGATACTTAAAATAAATAAATCAAAACTGTTTTTTATTTTAAAACTTTCGGAAAAACTTATCCTTACAATGCAAATGCATATGAAAAACTTGTTGTTATCTATTCCTAAGCAATATATCATAACTCCTAAGTAACAGCTTCAAAAATTCTGATCACCAAACCATGCGATCGAAATCCATCTTCGTGATCAGAATCAGCATGTACTTCCTTTAAGTTTCTTCACTTTTCTTTGATTCTTAAAGCATCAACATGTGACCCAGTCACATCATGTAATGAGAATCTCATAATAGAAACTTAACAGAGTTAGATAATGGACTTTTACCTGAAGAAGAGTCAAACTTCTTGAATTGATCAACCTTATGATCTTTCAGGTAAATAGGCAGCTTCGCAATCAATGCCCCTTCCTTTGGAAAGAGAAACATATGGACTCTTTGGGAATGGTGTACTGGACTATCACAGACTTGCCTTTCTCTTTACCATTTGGTCAACCGAGTTGACTATGGCCAATCCCTTTCCATTGGGAAGCGAAAGATTTTCTGGATATCTAATGTTACCATTTTCAAAGTCCATAGAAGTTTGGGAAGTTGATCTTCTAATCAAATTTGCTTTACTGGTCCTCCAAATCATTGCTGATTCAGTAGCACCAAGCAAATAGATATGATCATTAAGGTTCATGTCATAGTCTGTTTCATAGTAGTCCCAAAGGAACTTACTATGTGACTTAGAAAGTGATTGAACATCCAACTTTCTCAAGACTTTGACACCCAACTCTCCCGGCTTGTCAATATGTGACTTCATCTCTAAGATGTGATCACACATAGACCTTGCTTGCCATTAGGGCTTGAGTGACCTTGAACTTGTGGGTTAGGGAGAATAACTGGAGGAGGTGGAGGAAGAGAAGTATGACTTCCATGAGCCAAACTCGGGAAGTCATATTCATTAGGAAAGCTTGGTTTGGGAAGATCATTGTTGTCTAAACCAGACATCAACAATGGGAGAAATTAACGTAAAGTTGATTTAAGTCCTTAATATAACACCCAATATGATATATTAAGGCTAGGACCCAACAAACTATTTTATAACTTCGAAGAGGGATGTCGTAATCCAAGCTATAAAATATTTGAAGGTAGGTGAATGACGATTCACCATTTTCCACCAAGATAAACAAAATGTATTATTAGGTTTTAATTGGTTTTGAAACTCCTAGATTCTTTTGAGATTCATTGAACTTTTCAATGGCATGTTTCAATCTCGAGTGTTCCCTTCAAGTTTTGTGACTGGGATGCCGAGGATCACAAAACAAGGTGTGAAGTAACCATGCAAATATACTTGGTACCCTTAATATTTACCCCTCAATCGATGTGCCGGTTAACCACACGAGCTCCACCGATACTATGATAAATATTAAGTTACCCTTTGCCTACTTTGTTAAATCCAGGTTAGTGTGCCGGTTAACCACACACGCTCCACTAACGGTTTAAACAAAGTGCAAAGTGTAATTTCATGGATTAGCACCTTATTCGCATTTTCCTAAGTAACTAAGATTGGGAATTTATAAAAAGTTTAGTTACTTAGTATTTATCATTAATACTTTTAATGAAGGGAGAATTATAGTCCTTGTCCTACCCGTTCGGCTAACGACCCTCCACCAGTCAAGGAAGCGGTGGGTGAGAGTGGACACCCATTAAACTATCATTTTATAGGCAGTAACCTTATACCCCCCTTATAGACCGGCTTCGTGAATGAGGCCTACTAACGGTAAGACTGACTTGCTCTTATACATATATTTATTATTAACTTATAATACTATAAAGTATAAGGGTTGAATTTTAACTTTTAAAATTCTAAGGGCTAACTTGGAATTAAAGTATTCATGGGGAAAACTTTACAAATTCCAAACTTGAGGGCAAGTTTTGAAAATATTCAAAACTAATTAATTCCATAACTTATGTGTTTAAAGTAGTTTTAATTAAAAAAAAAACTCTTCAAGTTCCATAACTTGAGGACAAGTTATGGAAGACTTTAAACTAATAAAAGAATGTAACTTTTCTTTATTTTGTAACTTATGGAACTAATTAAGGTTACACATTTTATCATTTAATGAAGTGACTCTTGAACCTCCATAACTTGAGGACAAGTTATGGAGTCATAAAACCATTTAATGAGGACAAGACTCTTCATTTTTGTAACCATTGCCAACTTTTTATGAGTTTTATGAAACTTAAATGTGACTTTTCATATAACTTGAGGACAAGTTACAAAAACACATAATCAATTAACTTTTCTATTAATCTAATAAACTCATATGAACAAAGATAATTCACATCAAATTTTTTTTCAAGTAATTAGCATAACTTTTAAACTAATACAATTCGATTTTTCAGCAAATTTTGCAAGTATAACAAGACAAAAAGCTTTGGCTCTGATACCACTGTTGGGTTTTAGTATACTACAACATCCTATGGTGCACATACAACCCTAAATACCTTGGATCTATGTTTTCTCTATTATACATGCAATTATGAACTTTCCAAGGTATTACCCTATCTAGCATACAATACTTGATACTTGGGTAATCAAATGGATAGAATACATACCTTTGTTTGATGTAGCTTGTCTCCATGAAGCTTGAGTGCCTAGTGCCCCAAGTGTGACACCTCAAATGGTTCACACAACACCAAATGCACATGGTGATGGGTTTGAGCCATAAGAACTTTCCTATGTGTACATGCAAACCCTAATTGCTTGGATCTAGGTTTCTCTAATTGAACATGCATTGAATCCAAGACTTGCAATACTAGATCTAATGTAATATATTGAATCTAATCATATGAAATCAGATCTGAAAGAATACCTTGAATTACTAGCTTGATACTTCTTCTTCTTGGAGCTTAGAGTCACAATTGTCACTCCTCTAATGGCTTACAAACACCAACTAGCAAAAAGATGATCTTGAGAGAGAGGGAGGAGGGATAGAAATCGGCCATAGGGTTCCTTGGCTTGCAAGAGTGTCGATTTCTCCACCCCAAGGGTTCTATTTATACTATGAGCTATTAGGGTTTCTCCTTTAACCCTAATCGAATGACTTAGGCCCTAAGAAATCCAAGATCCTTCTAGATAATAGGCTTGGACGATTTTATGGTATCCAAACCCTAAAATTCGTCCACCCTCATATCCATAAGGATACATAGCCCAAAATACAACTATCACACATTTGACAGTTTATGCCCTTTATTCAATTAACCTCTTTAAGTCACCAAATTAATTCTCAATTAATATATGACTTATATTAATCAAATAATATTATTATTCCTTAAATATATATTATTCTCATAATATATTAATAATATCTCTTCTCTCTTAACAAATCATCCTGTCAAGTTGCTATGGTGAAGGCAACCCAAAAGGACCATGCATAACCGGGTCAAGTACTTACCAAATATAGTTACAGCCTTAGACACTAATCCAACAGTCTCCCACTTGGATAAGTCTAGTAACTATATATGCAAACACAATCCGATTAGCAATCGTAGCTCTCAAAGACGCTGTCTACTCTAATCTTATCAGTATCCTGTCCTTTAGATAAGGGATCGTAGAATCCTCTGTTCTAGATACCGTGCGGACAATTACATGGAACATGGTCATACTTATTGTCCTGCAATTTGTTTCTCGATCTCAGATTTACTTGACTTAGAACTTAATTGAACACATCAATTCAGTCCTGACCGGGCCCGACACATAAGTCAAATCAAATCATCGAGGGGCCCTGATATCGCTTTTACCCTCTTAGGATAAAAGGAACAGATAAACTTCGACTTATATGCATTTACTATCCACTAATCAAATTACACACAACAATACGTTTTATAACATCAAGTTACTGACGCGTTTGCGCATTATCAATGCATAACCAATTAACAAACAATAAACCATATATCTAGGTTTTAAGACCATATGATATTACCATCTTGTGATCACTCGTGATAAATTCCATGAAGTGATTCCAACAAGTGTGGGTTTATTCCAATGCTCAAATCAAGTTCATAAGCACTCATGAACATTGTAGCAAACCTTTGCTATGTCTAATACACTTTAGACAATCTACACACCAATTCATGACAGTCTTCATTCATATCTACTTCCAACATATGAACGACTGTGGACTATTCGAATAATTCGATTATTATCAAATAACTTAATTATTCAGGAAGTCAAAACATGCAAAATGAAACAATAGTTAAACAATTAACATAAGACAGTAGCTTTACTTATAAATAATACTCATTTATTTAATCATCAAATGTCAATTACATTTATCTATTACATGTTTCCAAACTATCTAATCTAAACTAATATCGTCCTTCAGCCCAATGCTCCTAGCGTGCTGCAAATGCTTAACACTGCTCAGTCCCTTCGTAAGCGGATCTGCTGGGTTAGCCTCTGACGATACCCTCTTCACCACGAGGTGTCCTTCTTCTACTCGATGTCTAATAAAGTGATATTTTCTGTAGATATGCCGAGATCTACCATGATCCCTTGGTTCCTTGGTCAAGGCAACCGCTCCTTCATTATCACAGAAGATTTCCATAGGCTCCTTTATGGCAGGCACAACTCCAAGATCACCAATGAAGTTCTTCAGCCACATTGCCTCTTTTGACGCTTCGCTTGCTGCAATGTACTCTAATTCGCACGTTGAATCAGCTACAGTTTCTTGCTTGGAACTTTTCCAAGTCACTGCTCCTCCATTGAGGGTAAAGACCCAGCCCGATTACGAACGGTAGTTGTCCCCGTCGGTCTGAAAACTGGCATCACTATACCCTCGCACCTTTAAGTCATCACTCCCTCCGAGGACTAAAAACCATTCCTTGGTCCTCCGAAGGTACTTAAGTATATTCTTGACGGCAATCTAATGAGCTCTGCCCGGGTTCCCTTGATATCTACTGACCATGCTCAAAGCAAAGGCCACATCAGGGCGAGTACAAGTCATAGCGTACATGATAGAGCCAACTGCGGAAGCATAGGGTATTCGGCTCATCTCAGCTATCTCGACTTCTGTACTCGGGCTTTGAGTCTTACTCAATTTGGCATTACTCTATATCGGTAGTTCTCCCTTTTTCGAGTTTTCCATGCTAAAACGTTTTAGTACCTTATCCAAGTAAGTATTCTGACTAAGTCCTATTAGTCTCTTACTTCGTTCTCTCACTATCCTTATTCCTAAAATATAGGAAGCCTCTCCGAGGTCCTTCATAGCGAAACACTTCCCGAGCCAGGACTTAACCTCCTGCAGAGTCGGGACGTTGTTTCCTATGAGCAGTATGTCATCGACATACAAAACGAGAATGCTAACTATACTCCCACTGGCCTTGACATATACACATGATTCATCTTCACTTCGTACAAATCCAAACTCTTTGACTTTCTCATCGAAGCAAATATTCCATCTGCGAGACGCTTGCTTAAGCCCATAAATGGACTTCTCAAGCTTACACACTCTATTGGGATGCTTTGGATCGACAAAACCCTCTGGCTGAGCCATGTAAACATCCTCAGCCAACTTCCCATTAAGGAAAGCGGTTTTTACATCCATTTGCCATATTTCATAGTCATGAAATGCAGCAATGGCTAGCATCTCCCTAATAGACTTTATCTTCACAACTGGTGAGAAGGTTTCATTGTAGTCAACTCCAGGAGTCTGAGTGAAACCCTTCGCAACCAATCGCGCCTGATAAGTGTGCACGTTCCCATCCACGTCGGTCTTCTTCTTGAAGATCCACTTGCACCCGACCGTCTTACGACCTGGTACATTGTCAACCAAATTCCAAACTTGGTTGTCATACATGGACTGAATCTCGCTGTCCATCGCCTCTTTCCATTTTACAGACTCTGGGCCTGCCATGGCTTCCTTATAGCTATTAGGTTCATCTAGATTTATTAGTGTACCATCACTAATATACGTGTCCGCTTCGGTAGTAATATGAAAACCATAAAACTGGGGATGAACTCTAACTCTTTCGGAACGTCTAAGAGGTAAGGACTCGTCAATTGGTTCAACCGGAGTTTCCTCCTCGGGTTGAGCGCCAGCGTTAGAGGTTCCTTCATCGCTCGACTCTTGAATCTCTTCAAGATCGACTTGCCTCCCACTGTCTCCTTGGCTTATGAGTTCCCGCTCTTGGAAAACCCCTCTCCTCGCAACGAAGACAACATTGTCACTCGGTCTATAGAAGAGATATCCAAAGGATTTCTGTGGGTAGCCGATGAATATACATCGCTCACTACGAGGTTCGAGCTTGTTGTGAGTTTCTCGTCTTACGAAAACTTCACAGCCCCAAATCTTGATATGTGCCAACGAGGGAGCTTTCCCTGTCCACATCTCGTGAGGTGTTATGGCAACCTTCTTTGTAGGTACTAAATTGAGGATATGGGCGGTAGTCTCTAAGGCATACCCCCAGAATGAGATAGGTAGTGAAGCACGACTCATCATGGAACGAACCATGTCTAGCAAGGTTCGATTACGCCTCTCAGCTACACCATTCAATTGTAGTGTCCTAGGTGGCGTCAATTGTGAAACTATTCCACATTCCTTGAGGTAGTCGTGGAATTCAAGACTTAGGTACTCTCCACCTCGATCAGATCGAAGCATCTTGATTTTCCTGCCCAATTGATTATCCACTTCTTGTTTAAACTCTTTGAATTTTTCAAAGGTTTCTGACTTGTGCTTGATCAAGTAGATATACCCATATCTGCTATAATCATCTGTGAAAGTCACATAGAAGCGATTTGCATCCCTTGTGGTGGATCTAAAGGGTCCACATACATTTGTATGTATGAGATCTAATAAACCCTCACCCCTCGCACAAGTGCCAGTGAAGGGTGACTTTGTCATCTTTCCAAGTAAACAAGATTTGCACGTGTCATCTTCCCTAAGGTCGAACGACTCCAACACTCCATCCTTTTGGAGTTGGGCTATGCGCTTCTTGTTGACATGTCCAAGACGACAATGCCACAAGGATGCTTTATCCATACTATTGGAAGAATCCATACACAGCACATCATTTCCTAGGTTATCTACAACCATAACAGTTTCATAAATTCCATTACAAGGCATTGCTTCAAAATATAAAACACCATTTAGATAAGCATAAATCGAACCATTCTCATTATTAAACGAATATCTAAATCCTTGTCTAAATAAACCATGAAATGAAATGATGTTTCTTGCCATATCTGGCGAGTAGCAAAAATTATTTAATTCTAAACTCAAACCATTCCTAAGCTCTAAAGAATGCACTCCAATCTTGGTGACAGGCGACGTTCTTCTGTTTCCCATGATAAGATTTATTCTTCCAAGCTCCACATCCCTATTTCTTCCTAGTCCCTGCAAATCAGAACAAATGTGGTAACCACACCCTGTATCAAGAACCCAAGAAATAGCATGAGATGAATCATTAGATTTAATTGTGTAAATACCTGCGAAAGATGGCTTGATCTTCCCATCATTGATGGCTTGCAGATATTCTGGGCAGCTTCTCTTCCAATGCCCTATTTTGTGGCAATGGTGGCACTCTGCCTCCTTTGGGTTTGGGTTGGGCTTAGCAGGATCAACCTTGGTCCCACTAGAAGAGGAACCATTTTGGGACTTTCCTTTGTGGTGGTTCTTTGAAAAAGCCTTCCTCTTCTTGCCCCTTCCCTGTCCAATAGCCA
This sequence comes from Lactuca virosa, assembly GCF_052849685.1. Lineage (NCBI taxonomy): Eukaryota > Viridiplantae > Streptophyta > Magnoliopsida > Asterales > Asteraceae > Lactuca > Lactuca virosa. The sequence continues at coordinate 60,047,812 of NC_136426.1, read as the reverse complement.
AAACAGGAGCAACGGGTGGATTGGGAGTTGGTGCAACAGACTTGTCCTTGAGGTTGCTCTCAGCAGTCCTCAGGAGCCCTTGGAGTTTGCTTAGGGTGACCTCTTCTTTGTTCATGTGGTAGGTCATCCTAAATTGGTTGTAGCATGAGGGCAAGGAGTGAAGAACAATGTCGATAGCCAAATCTTCCCCAAAGTTGACATTCAACTTGCGAAGACGATCAACATACCTTTGCATCTTTTGCAAGTGCACAGTAAGAGACTCTCCACTTCCCATTTTAGCAGTAATCATATTCGTTATGATTTCATAGCGCTCTTGCCTCGCGCTTTGGTGATACATCTCCATCAAGTCTAGATGCATCTCATAAGGATACATGTCCTCATAGGACTTTTGGAATTCTGAGTTCATTATGGCTATCATGATGCAGTGGACCTTCGTTGCATCACGCTCATGGTTCTCAAAGACAGCCATTTCTTCAGGAGTAGCAGTTTCTGGATTGATCTTTTCGAGCTTCTCATCGAGAACATACTCTTTGTCCTCGTAACGCGCGATTGTGCGAATGTATCTTATCCATTCGCTAAAGTTCGTTCCATCGAATGTCACTTTTTGACAAAGGCTCATTAGAGGAAATGAGCTAGCAGCTGTGTTGTTTGCGTTAGACATCTAAAAATAGAAAGAACAAAGTTTGATTAGATTAAGTCCCTAATTAACACCCAAAATGAAAAATTAGGGCTAGGACCCAACAACGTTATTTACACATTAGAAAAGGGATGCCGTAATCCAATATGCAAATAATTTGGAGGTAAGTGAATGACGATTCACTAATTCTTCACCATAAAAACATAAGCTTTAAGTTTTTAAATGTATTGAGAATTCCTAGATTTCTTTGAGATTCATTGAACCTTTCAATGGCATGTTTAAATCTCGATATGCCCCTCTCGTTTGTGACTGGGATGCCGAGGATCACAAAGTGGGTGTGAATAACCATGCAAATGTACATGGTGCCCTTACTGTTACAGTTACCTATTCAATGTGCTGGTTAACCACACACGCTCCATTGAACTATAACGAACGATGAGTCATCCTTTGTCACCTTTGCTTAGAACCCAATTAATGTGCCGGTTAACCACATGCGCTCCATTAATGTCTTAGCGAGGGTACAAAGTGTAATTTCATGGGATTGCATCAATTAACTTTTCCTAAAGTAACTAAGATTGGGAATTTTATAAAACATGTTTAGTTACTTTATATTGATTCATTATACTTATTAATGAGAGGAGGTTTGCCCTATCCTACCCGTTCGGCTAACGACCCTCCACCAGTCAAGCAAGCGGTGGGTGTGAATGTACACCCATTAAGCGCCATTTTATAGGCAGCAACCTTATACCCACCTTATAGACCGGCTTCGTGAATGAGGCCTACTAACGGTAAGACTAGCATTGTAAATCATACATATATATATATATATATATATATATATATATATATATATATATATATATATATATATTAAGCTTGTAATAATATAATAGTATAGGGTTGAATTTTAAACTTGTAAAATTCTAGGGATTGAAATTTAAAATTATCCAAATTAAACTTTTAATCACAAAATTTAAAATTTCAAAGCTTGAGGACAAGTCTTGAACTTTTTCAAAGCATAAGGATCAAATAGCAAATAATATAAATCATCTAATTAGATTATCTCAATTTGATCTTATTTAATGTTACTTGCAAAACAATTTACCAATTCAATTCAAATAATCAACAATTATCATATAAGGAAATTATTATTCAACTAATTGGTAATTATCTTTTGTTAGGTCAAGAATATACTCATATATATGATTAAAATCAGATTTTAATGACCCAAAACAGTTAAGGCAAGTATCGTCAAGTAAAACAGCAAGAAATCCCGAAACTTCCTCCTTCTGACGCTCGAACTCGCCGAGTACCTCTATGGACTCGCCGAGTTGGAGCTACTCGCCGAGTCCACAGTGGAACTCGCCGAGTACAGCAGTCAGAATCACAAAATCGAATTTTTCAAGCAACAAGCAATCAACCAATGCATCAATTCAATAGAAATCAATCAAAGCTCTGATACCACTGATGGGTTTGAGCCATAAGAACTTTCCTATGTGTACATGCAAACCCTAATTGGTTGGATCTAGGTTTCTCTAATTGAACATGCATTGAATCCAAGACTTTCAATACCAGATCTAATGTAATATATTGAATCTAATCATATGAAATCAGATCTGAAAGAATACCTTGAATTACTTGCTTGATACTTCTTCTTCTTGGAGCTTAGAGTCACAATTGTCACTCCTCTAATGGCTTACAAACACCAACTAGCAAAAAGATGATCTTGAGAGAGAGGGAGGAGGGATAGAAATCGGCCCTAGGGTTCCTTGGCTTGCAAGAGTGTCGATTTCTCCACCCCAAGGGTTCTATTTATACTATGAGCTATTAGGGTTTCTCCTTTAACCCTAATTGAATGACTTAGGCCCTAAGCAATCCAAGATCCTTCTAGATAATAGGCTTGGACTATTTTATGGTATCCAAACCCTAAAATTCGTCCACCCTCATATCCATAAGGATACATAGCCCAAAATACAACTATCACACATTTGACAGTTTATGCCCTTTATTCAATTAACCTCTTTAAGTCTCCAAATTAATTCTCAATTAATATATGACTTACATTAATCAAATAATATTATTATTCCTTAAATATATATTATTCTCATAATATATTAATAATATCTCTTCTCTCTTAACAAATCATCCTGTCAAGTTGCTATGGTGAAGGCAACCCAAAAGGACCATGCATAACCGGGTCAAGTACTTACCAAATATAGTTACAGCCTTAGACACTAATCCAACACATGGAATGACTTGAGAGAAATGGAACACTCCTTGAAATCGTCTAGCCCTCATATTCACATATTAGTCACGATTTCTTGAGCCATGGGATTCTTTTATATGGTGGCTATTAGGGTTACACCATGTAACTCATAACTTTACCCATTCCTTATGCTCCATGGATTTTAACCTCCATGGAGTATCCATGGGTCACCCCATGGACTTAGTCCAACATAAGAAATCTTGGATCACAAGCCCACATATATAAGAATGAATGATTTACACAATCAACCCATAAATTTAATTAGTCTCCTTTTGATCACTTAATTAATTCCAAATTAATTATTGATCAATACTAATTAAATAACCTTATTAATATATTAGAACTTATAATATATTAACCAACCTTAAGTGTTATTTCTCTCATTATAGTCTATCCAAATGCATGATGCCATGCAACCCAAATGGACCATGCCGGGTCGGGTCAAGTCTTACCAATTATAGTTATGGACTTAGACATTAATCCAACAGTGTCTATATCAATGCTAGTGGGAGTATGGTCAGCTTTTTGGTACTGTATGTGGATGACATACTACTCATTGGAAATGACATCCCAACCCTGCAGGAAGTAAAGTCCTGGCTTGGGAAGTGTTTCGCTATGAAGGACCTTGGAGAAGCTGCCTATATCCTAGGGATAAGGATTTTGAAAAACAGGAGTAAAAGACTAATTGGACTTAGTCAAAGCACCTATGTGGACAACGTGTTGAAAAGGTTCAACATGCATAACTCCAAGAAAGGAGAGTTACCCATCCAGAGTAACGCCAGATTGAGTAAGACACAAAGCCCTAGTACTGAGGCTTAGATAGCAGAAATGAGTCGAATACCTTATGCTTCAGCTGTAGGATCGATCATGTATGCTATGACGTGTACTCGACCTGATGTAGTCTTTGCTTTGAGCATGGTTAGCAGGTATTAGGGGAACCCTGGCAAGGCACACTGGACTGCAGTAAATAATATCCTCAAGTACATACGGAGGACTAAGGACTGGGTCCTTACCCTCGGTGGCAGTGAGGACTTGAGAGTTGTAGGGTACAGTGATGCTAGCTTTCAGACTGATAGGGATAATTTCCGCTCTCAATCGGGCTGGGTCTTTACTCTAAACGGAGGGGCAATTACTTGGAAAAGTTCCAACCAGGAGACAGTGGCTGATTCCACTTGTGAATCAGAGTATATAGCAGCAAGCGAGGCAGCAAAGGAGGCTATATGGCTAAAGAACTTCATCGGAGACCTTGGAGTTGTACCAGCTATAAAGGAGCCAATGGAGATTTTCTGTAACAGCAACAGTGCGGTTGCCTTAGCCAAGGAACCAAGAGCTCATGGGAGTGTTGGATTAATGTCTAAGTCCATAACTATAATTGGTAAGACTTGACCCGACCCGGCATGGTCCATTTGGGTTGCATGGCATCATGCATTTGGATAGACTATAATAAGAGAAATAACACTTAAGGTTCGTTAATATATTATAAGTTCTAATATATTAATAAGGTTATTTAATTAGTATTGATCAAGAATTAATTTGGAATTAATTAAGTGATCAAAAGGAGACTAATTAAATATATGGGTTGATTGTGTAAATCATTCATTCTTATATATGTGGGCTTGTGATCCAAGATTTCTTATGTTGGACTAAGTCCATGGGGTGACCCATGGATACTCCATGGAGGTTAAAATCCATGGAGCATAAGGAATGGGTAAAGTTATTAGTTACATGGTGTAACCCTAATAGCCACCATATAAAAGAATCCCATGGCTCAAGAAATCGTGGACTAATGTGTGAGTGTGAGGGCTAGACGATTTCAAGGAGTGTTCAAGTTTCTTTCAAGTTATTCCAAGTGTATTTGGTGTTGTGTGAACCATTTGAGGTGTCACACTTGGGGCACTAGGCACTCAAGCTTCATGAAGACATTCTACATCAAAGAGGTATGTATTATATATTGTTATATTTATTATTTTGTATGCTAGATTAGGATAATACCTTGGATGTTCATAATTGTATGTATAATAGAGAAACATAGATCCAAGGTATTTAGGGTTGCATGTACACTTAGGAGTGTTAGAATGCTCATAACCCAACAGTGGTATCAGAGCCTAGGCTTGTTTTCTTGTTATACTTGCAAAAGTAGCTGAAAAAATCGAGTTGGATGCATATATTCGATTGTTTTGGCTGGAATTGGACTAGGAACATTACCCTAAGATGTTTTTGGACTTATAAACTTGTTTTTGATGTGGTAATGTTCATGCTAATCCAATTTCTAAGATAATTGTCATAATTTCAAGATTTGTATTAGTTTGTATGTTCATGCTAATTTCTTGAAGATTGATGATTTGAATTATCTTGTTCTTATGATGTTCTTAGATTAATAGAAAAGTTGTGGGAAATAGTTGTTTTCAATCCATTTTAATCTAAGAGTTGATTCCAAAGTGTGTTCTTGTAACTTGTCCTCAAGTTATATGAAAAGTCACATTTAAGAATCATAAAACTCATAAAAGTTGGCAAAGGTTACAAAATGAAGAGTCTAGTTCTAATTAAATGGTTTTATGACTCCATAACTTGTCCTCAAGTTATGGAGGTTCAAGAGTCTCTTCATTAAATTAAAAAAAAAGTGTAACCTTAATTAGTTCCATAAGTTACAATAAAAAAAGTTATTTTTTTTATTAATTAGTTTAAAGTCTTCCATAACTTGTCCTCAAGTTATGGAACTTGAAGAGTTTTTTTTTTTTTAATTAAAACTACTTTAAACTCATAAGTTATGGAATTAATTAGTTTTGAATAGTTTCAAAACTTGCCCTCAAGTTTTGGAATTTGAAAAGTTTTCACTTATGAATACTTTAATTCCAAGTTAGCCCTTAGAATTTTAAAAGTTAAAATTCAACCCTTATACTTTATAATATTATAAGTTAATAATATTTATATATATGTAAAAGAGTAAAGTCAGTCTTACCGTTAGTAGGCCTCATTCACGAAGCCGGTCTATAAGGGGGGTATAATTCTCCTTTCATTAAAAGTATTAATGATAAATACTAAGTAACTGAACTCTTATTAATACCCAATCTTAGTTACTTAGGAAAATGTGAATTTGGTGCTAACCCATGAAATTACACTTTGCACTTTGCTTAAGTCGTTAGTGGAGCGTGTGTGGTTAACCGGCACACTAACCTGGACTTAACAAGGTAGGCAAAGGGTAACTTAATATTTATCATAGTATCGGTGGAGCGTGTGTGGTTAACCGGCACACTGATTAAGGGGTAAATATTAAGGGTACCAAGTATATTTGCATGGTTATTCACACCTTGTTTTGTGATCCTCGGCATCCCAGTCACAAAACCTGAAGGGCACACTCGAGATTGAAACATGCCTTTGAACAGTTCAACGAATCTCAAAGATCTAGGACTTTCAAATCCAATTAAAACCTAATAAATTATTTCGTTTTTCATGGTGGAAATTGGTGAATCGTCATTCACCTACCTTCAAATATTTTATAGCTTGGATTACGGCATCCCTCTTCTAAGTTATAAAATAGTTTGTTGGGTCCTAGCCTTAATATTTCATATTGGGTGTTATATTAAGGACTTTAAATCAACTATCTTGAATATCTCCCAAAAAGATGTCTGGTCCAGACATTTATGATCTTCCCAAATCTCTTGAAACAAGCTTTCCTAAATGAAGATGATGTCCCATGGATATCATACTTCTTTCACCTCCTCCAATTATTCTCCCTAACCCACAAGTTCCTAAAAAGTTTAAGGTCACTCAAGCCCTATTGGCAAGGCAAGGTCTAGGTGTGATCACATCTTGGAGATGTAGTCACATATTGACAAGTCGGGAGAGTTGGGTGTCAAAGGCTTGAGAAAGTTGGTGGCTCAACTACTTTCTAAGTCACATAGTGAGTTCTTTTGGGAATCCTATGAAACAGACTAAGACAAGACCCTTAATGATCTTATCTATTTGCTAAGATCAACTTCCTAAAAGGCTATGGACATTGACAATGATGACATTGGATATCCAGTAAAGCTCTCTCTTCCCAATGGAAAGGGATCGGCCATAGTCAACTCGGTTGACCCAATGGTAAAGAGAGAGGCGAAGTCTGAGATAGTCCCATTATCAAGGGTCCATAGGTAACTATTGCCAAAGGAAGGGGCATTGGTTACGAAGCTGCCAAATTTACCTAAGGATGTTAAAGTCAATAAGTTCGGCTCTACTTCAGGTAAAGTCCATTGTCTAACTCTATTAAGTACATGCTGATTCTGATCGCGAAGATGGATTTCAATCGCATGGTTCGGTGATCAGAATTTTGGGCTATTACTTAAGAGTTATGATATTTATATTGCTTAGGAATAGATAACAACAAGGTTTTCATATGGATTGTAAGGATATGTTTTTCCGCAAAGTTTTAAAATAAAAGAAAAAGGTTTTGATTTTATTTATTTTAAGTATCCTTACAATGGCATTTGTGAAAAGTTGTTGCTTATAAGATTCCATTGATAGCAATATTGGAAAAATGGATTTGATTCTTTCGGTTGTGGTAGTGTCTAATATTACCAAATAAGGAAAGATTCTCAATACCCAAGGTTCAATTGGACCGAAACTTGGAATCATGCAAGTTGTATAGTATGATGAATGAGGACTTTCAGCTTGGAAAATTAAGACTAATTCCTTATGTGAATAAGGAAAGGACTAAGGGATCGAGTACACATTCTTGTGCACTGGTCAAGTCCACCACAAAAGATCAAGAAGACTATTCGTCATGATTTACTTAAGTTCAGTAAATATGATTATACTTATAAGTTTAAGTATAATTCTGAAACATTGGAAAAGTCTCAATGTATGGCAGAACGAATGGGAAGAATCAAATTAGGCAGAAAGATAAAAGTTTCTCAAATCTGAAAAGATGGGAGAGTACTTTAGTATCATGTTTGTGATCATCTTAATGATTTAGAAATCATATCACAATTAGTCCTCTAAAGGTCATCTTAGTGCATTCTTATGACTAAGAAGAGGAGTCATGAATTGTTGAAATGGTTAAATCAAGAAGATGAGTCATACTTCGTTTCAAAACAAGTCTTAGAGTCATACTCCAAGACTATAAGTTGAGTGACATATCTTAAAGAAAGGTTTATAACACTTGTCAAATGTAAGAGTAAAAGTGTCCTACTCTTGTACATTTGAAGTTGGTAAGTTGTGATGTTTTGGATTAAACAAAGACCAACTAAGGCCAATTGTGTGAAGTGTTTGTCTTGATAAAGAATCTGCACTATCTCTTGAATATTTGGCAAGATAGTCTTATATGTCAAGAGGACAGTGGGAGTCTTAAAGATCCTAAAAAGAATTTCAAGAACTAATCAAGAATAAAACCTGAGGTTCTTCACTAGCACACGACTTGAGGTTTATAACCTATCATGTTGACATATTCTGTGCCCATTCCAGTTAAAGTTGGCTTTGCATAGGAGTTCTGAAAGTTCTCAATTGGTTGCATAACAACTTGGAAGCAATGGCAGGCCCTGTACTGCCAGGTGGCAAGAAGTTAAGATTACATAAGTTCAGTCCATATGAGTTTGGATTTGTCATTACCCTTGTCTTGTGACTATGGTTTTGACGATTCACATGGATAAGAACACATACACCATAAAATCTAAGGGTCATAAGGTTTCTTTCCGGTTCATGAAAATGATGGTGAGGAAACACTTCCACCAAGTAGATTTGAAGCAGATGGCAAAAGGTCTAAACAATTGAGACTATGATTACGGCATCCCTTTTCATAGTTCTGAAATTGTTTAGACACACATGCATGCTATCTAAGGAAAGGTGTATGATTTTGATAAAGTTTTATCAAAGCATCTCGTATCAGAAATCTGAACTTTGGTAAGGAAGTCAATAAAGTATTGATTTCTAGAAGTCCAGCTGATTTTTGAGTACATGTCAAAGCTAGTGGGAGCATAAGTGTTATGCTAATAATCATCATGTTAGTGGGAGCATGATAATTATTGTTAGTGTTGCAAGTTAGCAATGTTAATTATAGAAAACAAAAGTTTCAATTCGTGAGGCTGCTGGGATTGAAAAAGTTGTTTTGCTATAATTAAGGGAGAGGATATACTTCATTTCAGTTCTAAAGGCTTAGATTGAGACTTTAATCATCTTTAGTCAAGAATATATATATGAATTTAATGTTGGATTGGTTTAACTTAAGGAAATTCTATATATTGCGTTCTCAAAATTTGATTATGATTACGGCATCCCTCTTCATAGTCAAATTTTGAAAACATGGCAAATAAAAATATTGTAGCAAAAGACCGGTCTAGAATCATGTCTTTATGTGAGACATCATGAATCGTGTACCATTTGCTTTGGGTACAGGATTGATTGCATGTGCTATAATATTTGTCATTTCTAAATTTTTCCAAATGCCCAGAGGCATTAAGAAGGGAAAAGGTCTAGAATTGGATATGACTAAAATGATTAAGCAATTGTCGAGGACAATCTGAGGTTTACCAAAGATTGGTTGCTCAGAGACAGTTGGAAGTATAGTGCTAATTTTGGAAGGACCATATTGACATATTCTGAAAAGAGGCATCTCCTATTCAGAAGTGATAGTCAAAATGAGAATATGGAGTTGTCTCCATAGGTGGAAGTTATCTGTGTAAGATTAGAAAACTTAATGCAAGAAGCATGTCCAAAGCAATGTACTTTGAATATGAGACTTAGTTTCCATGGAGTTGATCTCCATTGGAATACCTTAAAATGACTGTTGATAAGTCTTTGTGACTTTGTACATATTCATTACAGGAGGGTCAGTGCATATAAGTTTAAAATCTAAACAGATTTCGATAAATGATAGGAATTTGAAATTCTCACGTTTTTCGATAAGGATTTGGGAGTGTCAAATTACAATCATTGAAATTATGTTCAATTGGTTTATTTCACAAAGTAAGGATCATAGACAAACATAGAGTGCATACTTGGTGTATGGCAAAGCTATTGTTTAAGAAAAACATAGTGTACATGCTTGGAGCATGGGACAACTAGTGTTTTTAATTCAAGTATAAAGTTGATAAAACCGAAAAAATGAATAATGAGTAATCAGTATGGTGATAAATAAAAGTGTTTATTTATATTCATAGGGTTTGATACCATATTTGATTCATTTATTCTTGTGTTTCACTTTGCATGTTTTGACTTCCAGAATAACTAAGTCGCTCTTCCTGAATGATTAAGTTATTCAAACCATCCACATTCGGTCATATGTTGGAAGTAGATATGAATCAAGACTGTCATGGGTTGGTTTGTAGAGGTCCAAGTTGGTGGACAAAGTGGTACCACAACACTCATGAGTGCTCATAAGTTCTGAGTATTGGATTCAACCCGCGCTCATTTGAATCACTTCATGGATTTTATCCCGAGTGATCATGAGACGATAATATCTTATATTCTTCAAACCTAGAGATATGAGTTGTTACTATGAGTTGGTTGTACATTGATTGCACGAAAACGCATTCGGTAACTCGATGTTATAAAACGTGCCTTTGTGTATGATTCAACAAGTAGTAGAACAAGCCATATGAGTCGAAGTTTATCCATTCCTTTTACCTTCGGGATAAAAGCGATATATGTGGGCCCCTCGATGATTTAAAGAAGATACATGTGAGTGCTTGGCCAAGCCAGGACTGATTTGATTTGTTCAATCAGTCAGTCATCATGAATCGGAAATCGGGAAACAACAAATGGACAGAGAGAATGATTGATAATCCATGTCTCAGTCCATATGATATCTAGAATGGAGGAATATATGATCCCTTATCTAATCAATAAGTCATTGACAAAGGTCAGAGTTCATCGACAAGGTCAGAGTTCGACAGAAGCTTTTGAGAGCTACGATTGCTGATCGGTTCCTGAAGTCATACACAATAATAGTTTTAGACTTATCCAAGTGGGAGACTGTTGGATTAATGTCTATGTCCATAACTATAATTGGTAAGACTTGACCCGACTCGGCATGGTGCATTTGGGTTGCATGGCATCATGAATTTGGATAGACTATAATGAGAGAAATAACACTTAAGGTTGGTTAATATATTTTAAGTTCTAATATATTAATAATGTTATTTAATTAGTATTGATCAAAAATTAATTTGGAATTAATTAAGTGATCAAAAGGAGACTAATTAAATATATGGGTTGATTGTGTAAATCATTCATTCTTATATATGTGGGCTTGTGATCCAAGATTTCTTATGTTGGACTAAGTCCATGGGGCGACCCATGGATACTCCATGGAGGTTAAAATCCATGGAGCATAAGGAATGGGTAAAGTTATGAGTTACATGGTGTAACCCTAATAGCCACCATATAAAAGAATCCCATGGCTCAAGAAATCGTGCACTAATGTGTGAGTGTGAGGGCTAGACGATTTCAAGGAGTGTTCAAGTTTCTCTCAAGTTATTCCAAGTGTATTTGGTGTTGTGTGAACCATTTGAGGTGTCACACTTGGGGTACTAGGCACTCAAGCTTCATGAAGACATTCTACATCAAAGAGGTATGTATTCTATCTTGTTATATTTATTATTTTGTATGCTAGATTAGGATAATACCTTGGATGTTCATAATTGTATGTATAATAGAGAAAACATAGATCCAAGGTATTTACGGTTGCATGTACACTTAGGAGTGTTAGAATTCTCATAACCCTACAGTGGTATCAGAGCCTAGGCTTGTTTTCTTGTTATACTTGCAAAACTAGCTGAAAAATCGAGTTAGATGCATATATTCGATTGTTTTGGCTGGAATTGGACTAGGAACATTACCCTAAGATGTTTTTGGACTTATAAACTTGTTTTTGATGTGGTAATGTTCATGCTAATCCAATTTCTAAGATAATTGTCATAATTTCAAGATTTGTATTAGTTTGTATGTTCATGCTAATTTCTTGAAGATTGATGATTTGAATTATCTTGTTCTTATGAGGTTCTTAGATTAATAGAAAAGTTGTGTGAAATAGTTGTTTTCAATCCATTTTAATCTAAGAGTTGATTCCAAAGTGTGTTTTTGTAACTTGTCCTCAAGTTATATGAAAAGTCACATTTAAGAATCATAAAACTCATAAAAGTTGGCAAAGGTTACAAAATGAAGAGTCTAGTTCTAATTAAATGGTTTTATGACTCCATAACTTGTCCTCAAGTTATGGAGGTTCAAGAGTCTCTTCATTAAATTAAAAAAAAAGTGTAACCTTAATTAGTTCCATAAGTAACAATAAAAAAAAGTTTTTTTTTATTAATTAGTTTAAAGTCTTCCATAACTTGTCCTCAAGTTATGGAACTTGAAGAGTTTTTTTTTTTTGGGAGATATTCAAGATAGTTGATTCAAAGTCCTTAATATGACACCCAATATGAAATATTAAGGCTAGGACCCAACAAACTATTTTATAACTTAGAAGTGGGATGTCGTAATCCAAGCTATAAAATATTTGAAGGTAGGTGAATGACGATTCACCAATTTCCACCATGAAAAACGAAATAATTTATTAGGTTTTAATTGGATTTGAAAGTCCCAGATCTTTGAGATTCATTGAACTGTTCAAAGGCATGTTTCAATCTCGAGTGTGCCCTTCAGGTTTTGTGACTGGGATGCCGAGGATCACAAAACAAGGTGTGAATAACCATGCCAATCTTAGTGCATTCTTATGACTAAGAAGAGGAGTCATGAATTGTTGAAATGGTTAAATCAAAAAGATGAGTCATACTTCATTCCAAAACAATTCTTAGGGTCATACTCCAAGATTGTAACTTGAGTGACATATCTTAAAGAGGGTTTGTTAACACTAGTCAAATGTAAGAGTAAAAGGTTATCTACTCTTGTACATTTGAAATTGGTTAGTTGTGATGTTTTGGATAAAACAGAGACCAACTTAGGCCAATTGTGTAAAGTGTTAGTCTTGATAAAGAATCCGCACTATCTCTTGAATATTTGACAAGGGAGTTTTATATGTCAAGAGGACAGTGGGAGTCTTAAATCTCTTGAAAGTTTCAAGACTTAATCAAGAATAAAACCTAAAGTCCTTCACTAGCACACGACTTGAGGTTTATAACCTATCGTGTTGAAATTTTTGTGCCTATTCAAGTTGGCTTTGCATAGGAGTTCTGAGAGTTCTCAATTGGTTGCACAACAACTTGGAAGCAATGGCAGGCCCTGTACTGCCAGGTGGCAAGAAGTTAAGATTGCATAAGTTCAGTCCATATGAGTTTGGATTTGTCATTATCCTTGTCTTGTGACTATGGTTTTGACGATTCACATGGATAAGAACACATACACCATAAAATCTAAGGGTCATAAGGTTTCTCTCCGATTCATGAAAATGATGGTGAGGAAACACTTCCACCAAGTAGATTTGAAGCAGATAGCAAAAGGTCTAAACAATTGAGACTATGATTACGGCATACCTTTTCATAGTTCTGAAATTGTTTAGACACACATGCATGCTATCTAAGGAAAGGTGTATGATTTTGATAAAGTTTTATCAAAGCATCTCGTATCAGAAATCTGAACTTTGGTAAGAAAGTCAATAAAGTATTGATTTCTAGAAGTCCAGCTGATTTCTGAGTACATGTCAAAGCTAGTGGGAGCATAAGTGTTATGCTAATAATCATCATGTTAGTGGGAGCATGATAATTATTGTTAGTGTTGCAAGTTAGCAATGTTAATTATAGAAAACAAAAGTTTCAATTCGTGAGGTTGCAGGGGTTGAAAAAGTTGTTTTGCTATAATTAAGGGAGAGGAAATTATACTTCATTTCAATTCTAAAAGCTTAGATTGAGATTTTAATTGTATTTAATCAAGGATAGATATATGAATTTCATGTTGGAATGGCTCAACATATGGAAATTCTATATATGGGTCCATTATTTGCGTTCTAAAATTCGATTATGATTACGGCATCCCTTTTCATAATCTGAATTTTGAGAACTTGGCAAATTGAAATGGAAATATTATAGCAAAAGACTGGTTTAGTCTTTATGTGAGACATCATGAATCGTGTCCCATATGCTTCGGATATAGGATCGATTACATGTGCTATATTCATCCTTTCTAAAATTTTCCAAATGCCTGGGGCATTATGAAGGGAAAAGGTCTAGAATTGGATATGACTAAAATGATTAAGCAATTGTCGAGGACAATCTAAGGTTTACCAAAGACTGGTTGCTCAAGGACAGTTGGAAGTATAATGTTAATTCTGGAAGGACCATATTGACATAATCTGTAAGGAGGCAACTCTTGTTCAGAAGTGATTGTCAAAATGGAATATGGAAATGTTTCAAAGTTTGAAATTATTCAATCTGTGTAAGATTAGGAAACTTAATGAAAGAAGGATGTTTCCAAGGAGTTGATCTCCTTTGGAATGCTCTGTAATGATTGTTGTCAAGTCTTTCTGACTTCGTGCATAATCATTAAGAGGATCAATGCATATAAGTTTAGAATCTAACAGATTTCAGTAAATGGCATGAATTTGGAATTCTTGCATTTGCAGTAAGGATTTGGGACTGTGAAAAGAGGATCATTGGAGTGATGTTCAATTGATCTATTTTACAAAGTAAAGATCATAGACAAACATAGTATGCATACTTGGTGTATGGCATGACTAGTGTTTAGAAAACATAGTGTACATGCTTGGAGCATGGGACAACTATTGTTTTAAATTCAAGTATAAAGTTGATAAAACCGAAACAATGAATAATGAGTAATCAGTATGGTGATAAATAAAAGTGTTTATTTATATTCATAGGGTTTGATACCATATTTGATTCATTTACTCTTGTGTTTCACTTTGCATGTTTTGACTTCCAGAATAACTAAGTCGCTCTTCCTGAATGATTAAGTTTTTCAAACCATCCACATTCGCTCATATGTTGGAAGTAGATATGAATCAAGACTGTCATGGGTTGGTTTGTAGAGGTCCAAGTTGGTGGACAAAGTGGTGCCACAACACTCATGAGTGCTCATAAGTTCTGAGTATTTGATTCAACCCGCGCTCATTTGAATCACTTCATGGATTTTATCACGAGTGATCATGAGACGATAATATCTTATATTCTTCAAACCTAGAGATATGAGTTGTTACTATGAGTTGGTTGTACATTGATTGCACGAAAACGCATTGGTAACTCGATGTTATAAAACGTGCCTTTGTGTATGATTCAAAAAGTAGTAGAACAAGCCATATGAGTCGAAGTTTATCCATTCCTTTTACCTTCGGGATAAAGGCGATATCTGTGGGCCCCTCGATGATTTAAAGATGATACATGTGAGTGCTTGGCCAAGCCAGGACTGATTTGATTTGTTCAATCAGTCAGTCATCATGAATCGGAAATCGGGAAACAACAAATAGACAGAGAGAATGATTGATAATCCATGTCTCAGTCCATATGATATCTAGAATGGAGGAATATATGATCCCTTATCTAATGGACAAGTCATTGACAAAGGTCAGAGTTCATCGACAAGGTCAGAGTTCGACAGAAGCTTTTAAGAGCTACGATTGCTGATCGGTTCCTGAAGTCATACGCAATAATAGTTTTAGACTTATCCAAGTGGGAGACTGTTGGATTAATGTCTAAGTCCATAACTATAATTGGTAAGACTTGACCCGACCTGGCATGGTCCATTTGGGTTGCATGGCATCATTCATTTGGATAGACTATAATGAGAGAAATAACACTTAAGGTTGGTTAATATATTATAAGTTCTAATATATTAATAAGGTTATTTAATTAGTATTGATCAAGAATTAATTTGGAATTAATTAAGTGATCAAAAGGAGACTAATTAAATATATGGGTTGATTTTGTAAATCATTCATTCTTATATATGTGGGCTTGTGATCCAAGATTCCTTATGTTGGACTAAGTCCATGGGGTGACCCATGGATACTCCATGGAGGTTAAAATCCATGGAGCATAAGGAATGGGTAAAGTTATGAGTTACATGGTGTAACCCTAATAGCCACCATATAAAAGAATCCCATGGCTCAAGAAATCGTGCACTAATGTGTGAGTGTGAGGGCTAGACGATTTCAAGGAGTGTTCAAGTTTCTCTCAAGTTATTCCAAGTGTATTTGGTGTTGTGTGAACCATTTGAGGTGTCACACTTGGGGTACTAGGCACTCAAGCTTCATGAAGACATTCTACATCAAAGAGGTATGTATTCTATCTTGTTATATTTATTATTTTGTATGCTAGATTAGGATAATACCTTGGATGTTCATAATTGTATGTATAATAGAGAAAACATAGATCCAAGGTATTTAGGGTTGCATGTACACTTAGGAGTGTTAGAATGCTCATAACCCTACATATATTAGTTTTAGTAGTTAGATAATCTTGAAATTTGTAAAATGTAATTGACATTTGATGATAAATAAAAGCTGTTATTTATGAGTAAAGTGTTGCTATCTCTTGTCAATCGTTTACTATTATTTCTTTTTGCATGTTTTAACTTCCAAAATAATTATGTTATGGTTTATATCATATTATTCAAACTCTCCACAGTCGGTCATATGTTGGAAGTAGATATGAATCAAGACTGCCATGGGTTGGCTTGTAGAGGTCTAAGATGTTAGACAAAGCGGGGCTACAACACTCATGAGTGCTCATAAGTTCTAAGTATTGGATTCAACCCACGCTCACTTGTATCACTTCATGGAATTTATCTCGAGTGATCGTGAGACGGTAATATCATATAAGTCTTCAAGCCTAGAGATATGATTTGTTGCCTATGAGTTGGTTATGCATTGATTGCACGAAAACGCATTGGTAACTCGATGTTATAAACCGTGCTTTTGTGTGTAAATCAACAAGTAGTAGAGCAAACATATGAGTCGAAGTTTATCTGTTCCTTCTAGGATTAGAAGCGATATCTGGGCCCCTCGATGATTTTGTTTTGACCTATGTACCGGGCCCGGTCAGAACTAAATTGATGTGTTCAGTTAAGTTCTATGTCAAACAAATCGGAAATCGGGAAACAAATGCTGGACAATAACCAAGACCATGTTCCATGTATTTGTCCGGCTGATATCTAGAACAGAGGATTATATGATCACTTATCTAAAATGGCGCTTCATAGTTCAACAGAGTTTAAAGAGCTACGATTGCTGATCGGTTCCTGAAGTCATAATTGCAACAATAGTTATTAGACTTATCCAAGTGGGAGACTGTTGGATATAGTGTCTAAGTCCATAACTATATTTGGTATGTACTTGAGCCGACCCGACATGGTCCGTTTGGGTTGCACTTCACCCGAACAATTTATGGATAATCGTTTGAGAATATTATAAGTTATGATTTATTAATATATTATAAGTCCTAATATATTAATATAAAATCATATTATTTAATTAGTATTGATCTATAATTAATCTAGAATTAATTTAGAGATCAAAAGTATGACTAATTAAATATGGGCTCTTGTATTTATATAGTGTGGGCTAATGCTTATTTGGAATAGGCTAGGCTTGCATGGAAAGTCCATGGATACTCCATGGAGCTTTAACCCATGGATCTCATGGAAATGAAAAGACATGGGTATTAGGGTTTACATGAATGTAACCTTAATCCACCACACTATATAAACGAGGCTTTGGTTCTTGAAATCACATGAGTTGTGGTGAGTAAAGTAAGAGCGTCGATTTCAAGAAGGTGATTACTATTCTCTCAAAGTTCCAAGTTTGTGGTGATTTGTGATTTCCATTTGAGGCATCCACACTATTGGTGCTACGCTCTAAAACTCCAAGCAATCAACTACAACTACAAGGTAAGTAATTCTACTAGCTTTATTTGATTCAAGTTCCCCATGCCATGCTAGATAGGATAAGTGATGGGTTTTGAGCATTCTAACACTCCTAAGTGTACATGCAACCCTAAATACCTTTGGTCTATGTTTTCTCTATTATACATGCAAATATGATTATCCAAGGTATTATCCTAACTAGCATACCAAAACATTGATACTAGGATACTAAAATAGATAGAATACATACCTTGTTGTTGTTGCTTGACTCCATGAAGCTTGAGAGCCTAGTGCCCCAAGTGTGACACCTCAAATGGTTCACACAACATCATGAACTCTTGGAATAACCATGAGAAGAAGACATACATGTTCAAATCGGCTAGCCCTCAAAATATGTATCACTAGTGCCAATTTCTTGAACTAAAGGGGTTCTTATATAGTGTGGCTATTAGGGTTACACCATGTAACTCATGACTATACCCATTCCTTATGCTCCATGGGTTTTAACCTCCATGGAGTATCCATGGATCACCACATGGGTTAAACCCAACATAAAGGAATCTTGGATCATAAGCCCACATATATAAGAATGAATGATTTACACAATCAATCCCCATATATTTAATTAGTCTCTTTTTGATCACTAAATTAAGTCCAAATTAATTCTTGATCAATACTAATTAAATAACATGATTTCATATTAATATATTAGAACTTATAATATATTAATATGTCACAAAATGTCTTTTCCTCATAAACGGTCTATCCAAATGTTCCGATGCCATGCAACCCAAATGGACCATGCCGAGTCGGGTCAAGTACATACCAATTATAGTTATGGACTTAGACACTAATCCAACAGTCTCCCATTTGGATAAGTCTAAAACTATTATTGCGTATGACTTCAGGAACCAACTGGCAATCGTAGCTCTCAAAAGCCGATGTCGAACTCTGACCTTTGTCAATGACTTGTCCATTAGATAAGGGATCATATATTCCTCCATTCTAGATATCATATGGACTGAGACATGGATTATAATCATTCTCTCTGTCCATTTGTTGTTTCCCGATTTCCGATTTATGACGACTGACTAATTGAACAAATCAAATCAGTCCTGGCTCGGCCGAACACTTCCATTTGTCATCATCAAATCATCGAGGGGCCCACATATATCGCTTTTATCCCGAAGGTAAAAGGAATGGATAAACTTAGACTCATATGGCTTGTTCTACAACTTGTTGAATCATACACAAAGGCACGTTTTATAACACCGAGTTACCGAATGCGTTTTCGTGCAATCAATGTACAACCAACTCATAGTAACAACTCATATCTCTAGGTTTGAAGAATATAAGATATTATCATCTCATGATCACTCGTGATAAAATCCATGAAGTGATTCCAATGAGCGCGGGTTGAATCCAATACTCAGAACTTATGAGCACTCATGAGTGTTGTAACCCCTTATCCAACATCTTAGACCTCTACAAGCCAACCCATGACAGTCTTGATTCATATCTACTTCCAACATATGACCGACTGTGGATAGTTTGAATAACTTAGTCAATCAGGAAGAACGACCTAGTTATTCTGGAAGTCAAAACATGCAAAATGAAACAAAATAATAATAGAATCT
Organism: Lactuca virosa; assembly: GCF_052849685.1. Classification (NCBI taxonomy): domain Eukaryota; kingdom Viridiplantae; phylum Streptophyta; class Magnoliopsida; order Asterales; family Asteraceae; genus Lactuca; species Lactuca virosa. The sequence goes on along the minus strand of NC_136426.1, from coordinate 60,028,488 downwards.
AATATGGTATCAAAACCTATGAACATAAATAAAACACCTTTTATTTATCACCATATGATTACACATTATTCATTGTATACTGTTTGAGCTATCAACTTTATTCTTGAATTTAAAACAATAGTTGTCCCATGCTCCAAGCATGTACACTATGTTTTCTAAACACTAGTCATGCCATACACCAAGTATGCATACTATGTTTGTCTATGATCTTCACTTTGTGAATTAGATCAATTGAACATAACTCCAATGATCCTCTTTCACAGTTCCAAATCCTTACTGCAAATGCAAGAATTCCAAATTCATGCCATTTACTGAAATCTGTTAGATTCTAAACTTATATGCATTGATCCTCCTATAATGATTATGCACAGAGTCAGAAAGACTTGACAACAACCATTACAGAGCATTCCAAGGAGATCAACTCCTTGGAAACATCCTTCTTGCATTAAGTTTCCTAATCTTACACAGATTGAAAAATTTCCAACTTTGAAACATTTCCATATTCCATTTTGACTATCACTTCTGAACAAGAGTTGCCTCCTTACAGATTATGTCAATATGGTCCTTCCAGAATTAACACTATACTTCCAACTGTCCTTGAGCAACCAATCTTTGGTAAACCTTAGATTGTCCTCGATAATTGCTTAATCCTTTTAGTCATATCCAGTTCTAGACCTTTTCCCTTCTTAATGCCCCAGGCATTTGGAAAATTTTAGAAAGGATAAATATAGCACATGCAATCGATCCTATATCCGAAGCATATGGGACACGAGTCATGATGTCTCACATAAAGACTAAACCAGTCTTTTGCTATAACATTTCCATTTCTATTTGCCAAGTTCTCATAATTCAGATTATGAAAAGGGATGTCGTAATCATAATCGAATTTTAAAACGCAAATAATGGACCCATATATAGAATTTCGTTATGTTGAGTCATTCCAACATGAAATTCATATATATATCCTTGACTAAATACGACTTAAAACCTCAATATAAGCTTTTAGAATTGAAATGAAGTATAATTTCCTCTCCCTTAATTATAGCAAAACAACTTTTTCAACCCCTGCAGCCTCACGAATTGAAACTTTTGTTTTCCATAATTAACATTGCTAACTTGCAATCTTTATCATAATTATCATGCTCCCACTAACATGATGATTATTAGCATAACACTCATGCTCCCACTAGCTTTGACATGTAATCAGAAATCAGCTGGACTTCTAGAAATTAGTTCTTTATTGACTTTCTTACCAAAGTTCAGATTTCTGATACTAGATTGCTTTGATAAAACTTTATCTATATCATACACCTTATCTTAGATAGCTCACAGGTGTGTCTAAACAATTTTAAGAACTATGAAAAGGGATGCCGTAATCATAGTCTCGATTGTTTAGACCTTTACCACTTCTCACAAGTCCATGTTAGTGTGCTGGTTAACCACACACGCTCCACTAACGACTTTGAGAATGCAAATATCACAATTGCTATCTAGCTAAAATCTACTTAGTGAAAGTGTTTCCTCACCATCATTTTCATGAATCAGAGAGAAACCTTATGACACTTAGATTTTATGGTGTATGAGTTCCTATCCATATGAATTTTGTCAAAACCATAATCACAAGACAAGGTTACTGACAAATCCACACTTATATGGATTAAACTTGTGCAATCTTAAATTCTTGCCATTTGGTAGCTCAAGGGCCTGCCATTGCTTCCAAGTAGCTGTGCAACCAATTGAGAACTCTCAGAACTCCTATGCAAAGCCAACTTGAATAGGCACAGACATGTCGACACGATAGGTTATAAACCTCAAGTCGTGTGCTAGTGAAGAACTTCAGGTTTTATTCTTGATTAGTTCTTGAGACTTTCAAGACCTTTAAGACTCCCACTGTCCTCTTGACATATAAGACTTTCTTGTCAGATATTCAAGAGATAGTGTGGATTCTAATCAAGACAAACACTTCACACAATTGGCCTTAGTTGGTCTCTGTTTTATCCAAAACATCACAACTTACCAATTTCAAATGTACAAGAATAGAAAACTTTTCCTCTTACATTTGACAAGTGTTTTAAACCTTCTTTAAGACATGTCACTCAAGTTACAATCTTAGAGTATAACTCTAAGAATTGTTTTTGGAACGAAGTATAAATCATCTTCTTGATTTAACCACTTCAACAATTCATAGCTCCTCTTCTTAGCTACCAGAATGCACTTAGAGGATGAATTGTGATAAGGTCTCTTAATCATTAAGATGATTATATAACATGATACTAAAGTACTCTCCCATCTTTTCAGATTTGAGAAACTTTTATCTTTCTGCCTAAGTTGATTCTTCTTATTCGCTCTGCCATACATTGAAACCTTTTCCAATGTCTCAGAATTACACTTAAGCTTGTAAGTATAACCATATTTACTGAATTTTAGTAAATAATGACGAATAGTCTTAACGATTATTTGTGGTGGGCTTGATCAATGCACAAGGATGTGTACTCGATCCTTTACTTGACTCACATATCCATGTGAACAAGTAGTTAGTCTTAATTTTTCCAATGCTTGAAAGTTCTTATTCATCATGTTATACAACTTGCATGATTCCAAGTTTCTATCCAACTGAAACTTAGGTGATGAGAATCTTTCCTTATTTGGTAAATTTAGACACTACCACAAATAAAAGAATCAAATTCATATTTCCACTCTTGCTCTTAATGGAATCTTATAAGCAACAAAAGTTTTCACAAATGCGATTGTAAGGATATTTTAAAATAAATAAAATCAAAAAAAATTTCTTTTATTTTAAAACTTTGCGGAAAAACTATCCTTACAATGCAAAAGCACATGAAAACTTTGTTGTTATTTATTCGTAAGCAATATATCATAAATCTTAAGAAGTAACTCAAGAATCCGATCTTCAAACTATGCGATATAAATCCATCTATGTCATCAGCATATTCTTTCTTTAAGTTTCTTCACTTTTCTTTGATTCTTAAAACATCAACATGTGACCCAGTCAGATCATGTATCAAGAATCTCAGAATAGAAACTTAGCAGAGTTAGATAGTGGACTTTACCCGAAGTAGAGTCAAACTTATTGACTTTAATATCCTTAGGTAAATTTGGCAGCTTCGCAACCAATGCCCCTTTCTTTGGCAATAGACCCTTGATAATGGGACTATCTCAGACTTAGCCGTTCTCTTTACCATTTGGTCAACCGAGTTGACTATGGCCGATCCCTTTCCATTGGGAAGAGAGAGCTTTACTGGATATCCAATGTCATCATTGTCAATATCCATAAAGTTTTAGGAAGTTGATCTTAGCAAATAGATAAGATCATTAAGGGTCTTGTCATAGTCTGTTTCATAGGAGTCCCAAAGCAACTCACTATGTGACTTAGAAAATAGTTGAGTCACTAACTTTCTCAAGACTTTGACACCCAACTCTCCCGGCTTGTCAATATCTGACTACATCTCCAAGATGTGATCACATATAGACCTTTGCTTGAGTGACCTTAAACTTTTCAGGAACTTGTGGGTTAGGGAGAATAATTGGAGGAGGTGAAAGAAGTATGATTTCCATGGGACATCATATTCATTTAGGAAAGCTTGTTTCAAGAGATTTGGGAAGATCATCTTTTGGGAGATATTCAAGAGCGTTGATTTAAAGTCTTTAATATAACACCCAATATGAAATATTAAGGCTAGGACCCAACAACCTATTTATAACTGGAAGAGGGATGCCGTAATCCAAGTTATAAAATAGTTGAAGGTAGGTAAATGACGATTTACCAATTTCCACCATGAAAAACGAAATATAATTAAGTTTTAATTGGATTTGAAACTCCTAGATCTTTTGAGATACATTGAACTTTCAATGGCATGTTTGAATCTCGATTGTGCCCTTTCAAGTTTCTGACTGGGATGCCGAGGATCACAAACAAGGTGTGAATAACCATGCAAATTGACTTGGTACCCTTAACTTTATCACCTAATCGATGTGCCGGTTAACCACACACGCTCCACTGATCTATAATAGAGTCAAGTTACCCTTTGCCACTCTTACTAGTCCTTATTAGTGTGTCGGTTAACCACACACGCTCCACTAATGACTTGGTAAGGTACAAAGTGTAATTTTATGGGTTAGCACCTTTTCACATTTTCCTAAGTAACTAAGATTGGGAATGTACAAGTGTTTAGTTACTTAGTATTTATCATTAATACTTTTAAAGAAGGGAGAATTATAGTCCTTTCCTACTCGTTCGGCTAACGACCCTCCACCAGTCAAGGAAGCGGTGGGTGAGAGTGGACACCCATTAAACTACCATTTTATAAGCAGTAACCTTATACCCCCCTTATAGACCGGCTTCGTGAATGAGGCCTACTAACGGTAAGATTGACTTTATCTTATACATATCTATATAATAAAAATTATAATAATAGTATAAGGGTTTGAATTTTAACTTTTAAAATTCTAAGGGCTAACTTGGAATTAAAGTATTCATAAGAGAAAACTTTTCAAATTCCAAAACTTGAGGGCAAGTTTTGAAACTATTCAAAACTAATTAATTCCATAACTTATGTGTTTAAAGTAGTTTTAATTAAAAAAAACTCTTCAAGTTCCATAACTTGAGGACAAGTTATGGAAGACTTTAAACTAATAAAAGAATGTAACTTTTCTTTATTTTGTAATTTATGGAATTAATTAAGGTTACACATTTTATTACTTAATGAAGTGACTCTTGAACCTCCATAACTTGAGGACAAGACTCTTCATTTTTGTAACCATTACCAACTTTTATGAGTTTTATGAAACTTAAATGTGACTTTTCATATAACTTGAGGACAAGTTACAAAAACACATTTTAGAATCAACTCTTAGATTATAATGGATTGAAAACACATAATCAATTAACTTTTCTATTAATCTAAGCAACTCATAAGAACAAGATAATTTAATCAAACTTTTTCATGTAATTAGCCTAATCACTAAACTAATACAAAACATGAATCTATTGACAATTATCTTTGAAATTGGATTAGTATGAACATTACCACATCAAAAACAGGATTATAGGTTCAAAAACAGCTTATGGTAATGTTCATAGTCCATTTCTAGCCAAAAAACTCGAAGATATGCTGTCAGGGGCTCCTACTCGTCGAGTGTATCAACCTACTCGCCGAGTAGGATGATTTTCTTCATGGACTCGGCGAGTTCATCAGTGGACTCGGCGAGTCCAGTGCCCAGAATGCCCGAAATTCGACTTTTTCAGCATTTTTCAGCAATTTGCATCAAGTATAATTGAAAACAAGCCTAGGTTCTGATACCACTGATGGGTTGTGAGCATTCTAACACTCCTAAGTGTACATGCAACCCTAAATACCTTGGATCTATGTTTTCTCTATTATACATGCAAATATGATTATCCAAGGTATTATCCTAACTAGCATACCAAAACATTGATACTAGGATACTAAAATAGATAGAATACATACCTTTTTGTTGTTGCTTGACTCCATGAAGCTTGAGAGCCTAGTGCCCCAAGTGTGACACCTCAAATGGTTCACACAACATCATGAACTCTTGGAATAACCATGAGAAGAAGACATACAAGTTCAAATCGGCTAGCCCTCAAAATATGTATCACTAGTGCCAATTTCTTGAACTAAAGGGGTTCTTATATAGTGTGGCTATTAGGGTTACACCATGTAACTCATGACATTACCCATTCCTTATGCTCCATGGGTTTTAACCTCCATGGAGTATCCATGGATCACTACATGGGTTGAACCCAACATAAAGGAATCTTGGATCATAAGCCCACATATATAAGAATGAATGATTTACACAATCAATCCCCATATATTTAATTAGTCTCTTTTTGATCACTAAATTAAGTCCAAATTAATTCTTGATCAATACTAATTAAATAACATGATTTCATATTAATATATTAGAACTTATAATATATTAATATGTCACAAAATGTCTTTTCCTCATAAATGGTCTATCCAAATGTTCCGATGTCATGCAACCCAAATGGACCATGTCGAGTCGGGTTAAGTACATACCAATTATAGTTATGGACTTAGACACTAATCCAACAATAAGAACCTTGGAAAAATAATTGTTTGCATGTATCATAGTCAAACATAGATCCAAGGTTTCTAGGGTTGCATGTACACCATAGGAGTGTTAGAATGCTCTAAAACCCATCAGTTACACCATGTAACTCATAACTTTACCCATTCCTTATGCTCCATGGATTTTAACCTCCATGGAGTATCCATGGGTCACCCCATGGACTTAGTCCAACATAAGGAATCTTGGATCACAAGCCCACATATATAAGAATGAATGATTTACACAATCAACCCATATATTTAATTAGTCTCCTTTTGATCACTTAATTAATTCCAAATTAATTCTTGATCAATACTAATTAAATAACCTTATTAATATATTAGAACTTATAATATATTAACCAACCTTAAGTGTTATTTCTCTCATTATAGTCTATCCAAATGCATGATGCCATGTAACCCAAATGGACTATGCCAGGTCGGGTCAAGTCTTACCAAATATAGTTATGGACTTAGACATTAATCCAACAGTCTACCACTTGGATAAGTCTAAAACTATTATTGCGTATGACTTCAGGAACCGATCAGCAATCTTAGCTCTTAAAAGCTTCTGTCGAACTCTGACCTTGTCGATGAACTCTGACCTTTGTCAATGACTTGTCCATTAGATAAGGGATCATATATTCCTCCACTCTAGATATCATATGGACTGAGACATGGATTATCAATCATTCTCTCTGTCCATTTGTTGTTTCCCGATTTCCGATTCATGATGACTGACTGATTGAACAAATCAAATCAGTCCTGGCTTGGCCAAGCACTCACATTTATCATCTTTAAATCATCGAGGGGCCCACAGATATCACTTTTATCCCGAAGGTAAAAGGAATGGATAAACTTCGACTCATATGGCTTGTTCTACTACTTGTTGAATCATACACAAAGGCACGTTTTATAACATCGAGTTACCAATGCGTTTTCGTGCAATCAATGTATAACCAACTCATAGTAACAACTCATATCTCTAGGTTTGAAGAATATAAGATATTATCGTCTCATGATCACTCGTGATAAAATCCATGAAGTGATTCAAATGAGCGCGGGTTGAATCCAATACTCAGAACTTATGAGCACTCATGATTGTTGTAGCACCACTTTGTCCACCAACTTGGACCTCTACAAACGAACCCATGACAGTCTTGATTCATATCTACTTCCAACATATGACCGACTGTGGATGGTTTGAATAACTTAATCATTCAGGAAGAGCGACTTAGTTATTCTGGAAGTCAAAACATGCAAAGTGAAACACAAGAATAAATGAATCAAATATGGTATCAAACCCTATGAATATAAATAAACACTTTTATTTATCACTATACTGATTACTCATTATTCATTGTTTCGGTTTTATCAACTTTATACTTGAATTTAAAACAATAGTTGTCCCATGCTCCAAGCATGTACACTATGTTTTCTAAACACTAGTCATGCCATACACCAAGTATGCATACTATGTTTGTCTATGATCTTTACTTTGTAAAATAGATCAATTGAACATCACTCCAATGATCCTCTTTTCACAGTCCCAAATCCTTACTGCAAATGCAAGAATTCCAAATTCATGCCATTTACTGAAATATGTTAGATTCTAAACTTATATGCATTGATCCTCTTAATGATTATGCACAAAGTCAGAAAGACTTGACAACAATCATTACAAAGCATTCCAAAGGAGATCAGCTCCTTGGAAACATCCTTCTTTCATTAAGTTTCCTAATCTTACACAGATTGAATAATTTCTAACTTTGAAACATTTCCATATTCCATTTTGACTATCACTTCTGAACAAGAGTTGCCTCCTTACAGATTATGTCAATATGGTCCTTCCAGAATTAACATTATACTTCCAACTGTCCTTGAGCAACCAATCTTTGGTAAACCTTAGATTTTCCTCGACAATTGCTTAATCATTTTAGTCATATCCAATTCTAGACCTTTTCCCTTCATAATGCCCCAGGCATTTGGAAAATTTTAGAAAGGATGAATATAGCACATGTAATCGATCCTATATCTGAAGCATATGGGACACGATTCATGATGTCTCACATAAAGACTAAACCAGTCTTTTTCTATAATATTTCCATTTCAATTTGCCAAGTTCTCAAAATTCAGATTATGAAAAGGGATGCCGTAATCATAATCGAATTTTAGAACGCAAATAATGGACCCATATATAGAATTTCCTTATGTTGAGCAATTCCAACATGAAATTCATATATATATCCTTGATTAAATACGATTAAAATCTCAATCTAAGCTTTTATAATTGAAATGAAGTATAATTTCCTCTCCCTTAATTATAGCAAAACAACTTTTTCAACCCCTGCAACCTCACGAATTGAAACTTTTGTTTTCTATAATTAACATTGCTAACTTGCAACCTTTGTCATAATTATCATGCTCCCACTAACATGATGATTATTAGCATAACCTTATGCTCCCACTAGCTTTGACATGTACTCAGAAATCAGCTGACTTTCTTACCAAAGTTCAGATTTCTGATACTAGATTGTTTTGATAAAACTTTATCAAAATCATACACCTCTCTTAGATAGCTCACATGTGTGTCTAAACAATTTTAGAACTATGAAAAGGGATGCCGTAATCATAGTCTCAATTGTTTAGACCTTTGCCACTTTTGACAAGTCCATGTTAGTGTGCCGGTAAACCACACACGCTCCACTGACGACTTTGAGAATGCAAATATCACAATTGCTATCTAGCTAAAATATACTTAGTGAAAGTGTTTCCTCACCATCATTTTCATGAATCGGAGAGAAACCTTAAGACACTTAGATTTAATAGTGTATGTGTTCTTATCCATGTGAATTTGTCAAAACCATAATCACAAGACAAGGTTAGTGACAAATCCAAACTCATATTGATTAAACTTGTGCAATCTTAAATTCTTGCCATTTGGCAGCTCAGGTGCCTGTCATTGCTTCCAAGTAGTTGTGCAACCAATTGAGAACTCTCAGAACTCCTATACAAAGCCAACTTGAATAGGCACAAAAATTTCAACACGATAGGTTATAAACCTCAAGTCGTGTGCTAGTGAATAACTTTAGGTTTTACTCTTGATTAGTTCTTGAGACTTTCAAGACCTTTTAAGACTCCAACTGTCCTCTTGAAATATAAGACTCTCTTGTCAAATATTGAAGAGATAGTGTGGATTCTAATCAAGACAAACACTTCACACAATCGGCCTTAGTTGGTCTTTGTTTTATCCAAAACATCACAACTTACTAATTTCAAATGTACAAGAGTAGATAACCTTTTACTCTTACATTTGACTAGTGTTAACAAACCCTCTTTAAGATATGTCACTCAAGTTACAATCTTGGAGTATGACTCTAAGAATTGTTTTGGAACGAAGTATGACTCATCTTTTTTGATTTAACCATTTCAACAATTCATGACTTCTCTTCTTAGTCATAAGTATGCACTAAGATGACTTTAAAGGACCAATTGTAATATGGTATCTTAACCATTAAGATGATCATAAACATGATACTAAAGTACTCTCCCATCTTTTCAGATTTGAGAAACTTTTATCTTTCCGCCATACTTTGATTCTTCTTATTCGTTCTGTCTCACATTGAAACTTCTCCAATGCTATAGACTTATACTTAAACTTATAAGTATAACCATATTTACTGAACTTAAGTAAATCATGACGAATAGTCTTCTTGATCTTTTGTGGTGGAGTTGACCAGTGCACAAGAATGTGTAGTCGATCCCTTAGTCCTTTCCTTATTCACATAAGGAATTAGTCTTAATTTTCCAAGCTGAAAGTTCTCATTCATCATAGTATACAACTTGCATGATTCCAAGTTTTGGTCCAATTGAACCTTGGGTGATGAGAATCTTTCCTTATTTGGTAATTTTAGACACTACCACAACCGAAAGAATCAAATCCATTTTTCCAATATTGCTATCAATGGAATCTTATAAGCAACAACTTTTCACAAATGCCATTGTAAGGATACTTAAAATAAATAAAATCAAAACCTTTTTCTTTTATTTTAAAACTTTGCGGAAAAACTTATCCTTACAATCCATATGAAAACCTTGTTGTTATCTATTCCTAAGCAATATAAATATCATAACTCTTAAGTAATAGCCCAAAATTCTAATCACCGAACCATGTGATTGAAATTCATCTTCGCGATCAGAATCAGCATGTACTTAATAGAGTTAGACAATGGACTTTACCTGAAGTAGAGCCAAACTTATTGACTTTAACATCCTTCGGTAAATTTGGCAGCTTCGTAACCAATGCCCCTTCCTTTGGCAATAGTTACCTATGGACCCTTGATAATGGGACTATCTCAGACTTCGCCTCTCTCTTTATCATTGGGTCAACCGAGTTGACTATGGCCGATCCCTTTCCATTGGGAATAGAGAGCTTTACTGGATATCCAATGTCATCATTGTCAATGTCCATAGCGTTTTTGGAAGTTGATCTTAGCAAATAGATAAGATCATTAAGGGTCTTGTCTTAGTCTGTTTCATAGGATTCCCAAAAGAACTCACTATGTGACTTAGAAAGTAGTTGAGCCACCAACTTTCTCAAGACTTTGACACCCAACTCTCCCGGCTTGTCAATATGTGACTACATCTCCAAGATGTGATCACACCTAGACCTGTTGGATTAATGTCTAAGTCCATAACTATAATTGGTAAGACTTGACCCGACCCGGCATGGTCCATTTGGGTTGCATGGCATCATGCATTTGGATAGACTATAATGAGAGAAATAACACTTAAGGTTGGTTAATATATTATAAGTTCTAATATATTAATAAGGTTATTTAATTAGTAGTGATCAAGAATTAATTTGGAATTAATTAAGTGATCAAAAGGAGACTAGTTAAATATATGGGTTGATTGTGTAAATCATTCATTCTTATATATGTGGGCTTGTGATCCAAGATTCCTTATGTTGGACTAAGTCCATGGGGTGACCCATGGATACTCCATGGAGGTTAAAATCCATGGAGCATAAGGAATGGGTAAAGTTATGAGTTACATGGTGTAACCCTAATAGCCACCATATAAAAGAATCCCATGGCTCAAGAAATCATGCACTAATGTGTGAGTGTGAGGGCTAGACGATTTCAAGGAGTGTTCAAGTTTCTCTCAAGTTATTCCAAGTGTATTTGGTGTTGTGTGAACCATTTGAGGTGTCACACTTGGGGCACTAGGCACTCAAGCTTCATGAAGACATTCTACATCAAAGAGGTATGTATTCTATCTTGTTATATTTATTATTTTGTATGCTAGATTAGGATAATACCTTGGATGTTCATAATTGTATGTATAATAGAGAAAACATAGATCCAAGGTATTTAGGGTTGCATGTACACTTAGGAGTATTAGAATGCTCATAACCCAACAGTGGTATCAGAGCCTAGGCTTGTTTTCTTGTTATACTTGCAAAAGTAGCTGAAAAATCGAGTTGGATGCATATATTCGATTGTTTTGGCTGGAATTAGACTAGGAACATTACCCTAAGATGTTTTTGGACTTATAAACTTGTTTTTGATGTGGTAATGTTCATGCTAATCTAATTTCTAAGATAATTGTCATAATTTCAAGATTTGTATTAGTTTGTATGTTCATGCTAATTTCTCGAAGATTGATGATTTGAATTATCTTGTTCTTATGAGGTTCTTAGATTAATAGAAAAGTTGTGTGAAATAGTTGTTTTCAATCCATTTTAATCTAAGAGTTGATTCCAAAGTGTGTTTTTGTAACTTGTCCTCAAGAAATATGAAAAGTCACATTTAAGAATCATAAAACTCATAAAAGTTGGCAAAGGTTACAAAATGAAGAGTCTTGTTCTAATTAAATGGTTTTATGACTCCATAACTTGTCCTCAAGTTATGGAGGTTCAAGAGTCTCTTCATTAAATTAAAAAAAAAAGTGTAACCTTAATTAGTTCCATAAGTTACAATAAAAAAAAAGGTTATTTTTTTTTATTAATTAGTTTAAAGTCTTCCATAACTTGTCCTCAAGTTATGGAACTTGAAGAGTTTTTTCTTTTTTTTTTAATTAAAACTACTTTAAACTCATAAGTTATGGAATTAATTAGTTTTGAATAGTTTCAAAACTTGCTCTCAAGTTTTGGAATTTGAAAAGTTTTCACTTATGAATACTTTAATTCCAAGTTAGCCCTTAGAATTTTAAAAGTTAAAATTCAACCCTTATACTTTATAATATTATAAGTTAATAATATTTATATATATATGTATAAGAGTAAAGTCAGTCTTACCGTTAGTATGCCTCATTCACGAAGCCGTTCTATAAGGGGGGTATAAGGTTACTGCCTATAAAATGTGACAACCATCAAATTTCGGTCAAGTCAAAGTCAAACAAAGTCAACTAGTCAAACCGGTCAACTCCATTAACCCTTGTATGATAGGGTTTACGTTATGTAATCACTGTATAATTCGCTATTTTAATGAGAAAACATCATTTGGTAAGTTCATGTGTTTGATTTTCCTTAGCCTTAACAGTGCTAAACAATGAACCAAAGAGATAAAACACTATTGCACAATCATCGGGATTGTGTAGGACACTAAATCATGGCTTAACGGGGTCTATGGACCTTGCGTTGCGAAGCCGGACACTCAAAAAGATCACAAACGAAACCTCTCGCAATCTCATTCAAACCCTACTCAAGATTACTTGACGCTAATAGGATCGAAACTCATACACTACGATATAAATTGACGTTAATAGCAATATAGTATAGTACAACGTTATAACTATAATCAAATTAAATTATGATACCATATTAAAATCAAATCAAAGTATAATGCTCTAATTAAATTTAAAAGAATCAAACTTGAATGCTATAATTAAACTTCAAATCAAAGTAGATTGTTATAATCAAATAATAACTCATCTTTTATAAAACTCCATTTTTATAAACTTTACATTAAATTTTATAAAACTCTATTTTTATAAACTTTACATTAAATTTTATAAAACTCTTATATTAATTATGTAAAAGATGCTTGTGTTAGTGGGAAATTATGAAGACCACCAAAAGCAAAAAGATTACTCCCATGGTCTCCCACTCACACCTCCCATCCACTTTCCTTTCCTTTTTCTCCCAACACATTATTCTCTTCACCACTTAAACCTTCTCTATTCTTTCTCTCACTCTCAATCTCGAAATTTCCTCCAAGAATACTCATATTCCATCCAAGAACAATCTATTATACTCAAATCTTCATCCCTCTTGAAGCATTCATCAAGGTATGTTGTTAAAAGTTTCATATTCATACAAGAAACAAATTAAATCCACCAAAATATCAAAAACTCATTTTATGCATAAACCTGATTTTTCTCAGAATCTCATCAATAAAATAAGAAGTTCTGGAAATTTTCAGAAAATAATTTATTTTTATTGAATTACTATAATTATTGCAATAAAGTAGGGCAATAATTCACATAAAATACTTTTTCATTCAATAAATTCTGAGAAAATTCTGGGATGACCTGTATACTGATTAAACATGATATATGAAGTTTCATGCATTTATATTACTTTTTACTATTATTTATCATTTTATTGATTAATTAATAATGAAATATATAAAAAATACTTCCCATAGTCACAAATATCTGAAACTTATACACTGAGCTCTACATCATGTTATAAAACTATGGTTAATTTTACAGATTTTTTGAGAATCATTTACTATTTTTCCCGAGTTTTGTGTTTTTTAATCATTAAAATATTAAATAAATACTAAAACAGTTCAGAAAAATATACAAATTTTACAGTAATTCATATTGTATGAAATAATGATTTCCTAATAATTTCATAATTTTGCAATACTGTTTACTATTTAAAACTATTTTCCTAAGTATTTAAGCATGTAAAAATGCATTTTAATGATTATTTCAGATAAATAATTGTTAAAATCTGTAAATAATTATAATTGGGCAAGTTATTATTTTAATAAGAAATTATTAAAATCTGGCCTAAATTGAAAATATAAATTAATTATGCAAAGTAAGTAATTCAATTTAAAATTCATTTAACAAATAAATACCTTAATATTATAATCAAAATGAATTATTGTTAATTCATCTAATATAAGAATACGTGTCTATTTATTTGTATTAATACTCCATACTCGTTTAGCAGTTCCTAAACCAAAACTATTAATTATATTAGGTTCTACGCCATTTTGACCCGAATCGTCTATCGTACGACATACGCATTTCGTTTGGGACTAAAGTGAGTAATCTACCCCATATTTTATAATTTTCAATACTTTTGGGGTGTATCATGTGGTTCTAATATGTTCCAACTTCGTTTTATTGTTTTATCACATTTGAGACATTGTTGGGACATTTATACGTGAGTCATTAATTGTATAACTATTGTTCGTTTATGCTACATGTACTTGTAGTGCATTATCATTTTTAGTCTAATCTCCATGACTATGCCCGTATTCTTGAGGTACGTTATGGACAATAATAGCGCTATTGGGTTGACCACCCCGCCTTGGGACGCTAAGGTGATTGATCGCACGTGGTTGAGTGTGTATGATGATTAGATGCTCCATCCTATATATATTTATATATATATATATATACATATATATATATATATATATATATATATATATATATATATATATATATATATAGGGTGAGGACTTATTGTTGTTGTTATCATTTGTTAATATATATATATATATATATATATATATATATATATATATATATATATAGGGTGAGGACTTATTGTTGTTGTTATCATTTGTTAATCAATTTTTGATTTATAAACCGTTATCTCAAATACAATTGTTTGCCGACTTCAAAAGAAAACAAATTTCCAATTATAAAGGTTTCAACTTCACAATTTTCTCTACTAAAATTAGATTACTCACCAACTCTCGTAGTTGACCTGTTTTTACACATGATGCAGATTTGAAGAATGAAGTTGATGAAAAATAGGTTGTGCCTTAGAAATCCACAAGACTATTTAAATTTGATGTAATAAATGTTGTTCATATTTGGATTTGTATTTGTATGTTGTGGATCTTGTTTGCATACTTAGTACTTAATTGAATCTAATCATATTATAACATAGTTGTCATGAGACTTTGAACAATATATCACGCCTCGATCGATTCCGACAAGGATCGGGGTGTGGCAGATTGGTATCAGAGCCCTTGACTATAGGGAATTAGGTTAATTGCCTTGACCTAGTCTATAGCCTCTAGGGTCCTCTCGTATGCTAGTTTATAAAATGCACACACAACTGCATGCAATTCGCACTTAGAAAATCCTAGGAATACCTTTGTGTGTTAATTGCTCCCTTATGTGCATACGTATTACTCCTGACACTTATATGTGTGCATACACTTGTGAATATTCTCCACTTTCTCTGAAAATCACACACATACTCAAGTTGTTTAAAAAAATGTATATACATATATGTATTCCTTAGAGCCCATAGGAAATTCAAAGTCATCCACTCTAGTTGGGTAGGATCATAGTAATGGACGCGTAGTAACTGGAAGGGGGAGGTGCCGGTAGCCCGAAAGTCCTGACTAGGTAAGCATTTGTATACATCCCAATCAACCGAGGGACCAGTTTGCTTATCTGGGGACCAAAGGCGAGAGTTCCCAAACCTATAGGCCAAAGCGCGTCATTCACATTACTTTTGAGCCATCAAAATACCCGACCTTATCAAACGTATCCGAAAGGATACACTCCAAAATGGCCAACTCATTGGACTATTAAGTTCCCTAATGGGCCTAGAAGTGGGAAAGAAATGTGAAAACTTAGTTTTGTGGGGGCCCACGCAAGTGCTACATGTTTCACATTTAGTAACCATGTTAAGCCCAAAAGGTGCCCAACACTCCTAACCATGGGCCAACAAGTGTTTTACAATTATTTTACCCAACAATGTCTAAAAAAAAACTTTATTTCCCTAATCAATTTACAAATAACTCACAAGTCCATATGCGTGTTTCTCATAGTTGACATGTTCCTTGTTTGGTTGTGGACTTAGGGTAGACTCATTAGGATCAACAGTCTAATAAAATTTTAATTACACATAACTGGGGGCATGTCGAGTGAATCTTAGGAGTGGATCAGACATGGAACAAATCACAAGATTATAATCAAGTTATTCCTACTAAATTCATAAGTCTATTTATATAGACCTCTGGTATAGAGTCGTCAGCGTAGTCGTGTCGGCAATCTAGAATATAGCTAAATACATAATACAAACTATAATACCCAAATTATACAAAATTTTCTGCATAAAAAATCAATAGACAAACACAATGAAACTAAAAAGGGTATCAATCTATCAAGAGAAAAACACATACAATGTAGATTAAAATCCACTAATTATAACAAAATGGCTAAAAGAAAAGGTAAGGACTAAGGATTGTTAAGTCCTCTCTTCTTATAAATAGCTTTGAAGCAAGCTTGCCTAAGCTTCTTTGTTCTTTCTATCAATTCCATACCTGGCAATTTCTCCATCATCTTCTTGTGCCCTGCTAAGGTCTATACCTCCTCCTTTAATCCCAACTCCTAGTTTTTTTAGGTAGATGCAATATATTTTTCGTGTGAGTTCATAAAATTTACAATGAGTTAAGTTTATGTAAATATAAATCAGAAATCATAGTAAAACAATTGATTCGATGTGGCATATGCCTAGGGCCTATGTTTATGTTATAAAGAAACTAATAATTAAAATTTTAGAAAATACCAAAACAACTTTGGTTACCAAGTGCATGCATACATGCATGAGTAATGTATAGAAGGTTATTATCGTAGTTTACCTTGGCATTTTGAATGAGGGATTGAAGGCTCTTAAGTTTTCTATGAGGCCATCTGTTTATGTTTAGCTCTCTGCATCTTTTCTTCAACAATGTTAACCCTATCCCTAGTTCCTTTGCTGCCATGATTATCGGCATCTCAAAGTACTTCGCTATCTCTTCAAACTCCAATGGTCTCAATCTATTTGCCACCTTCCGGCCACCGTGATCGGTGGTGGCAGCACTAGAACTACCTATAGCCTCACCACCGGATTTACAGTCTTCACTGAAACTAACCAATGGTAAATTACCATCCTCCCAACAATCCCATAAGCTTATGTCTTTAAGGGGATCCAAATCGTGAAACTCATTTCTAGAAATGATGTTTTGATCTTTGTTAAGTACTGTGGAAACGTTCTGATCGAGCACTTCATGCAATTTTTCCGACAACTCGTAATCATGATGGTCGAGCATGTCACCACTGCAAAAAATCCAAAAAAAAAAAAAACTCAAGATAATCAAATCCAACACGATGAAAGACTCTTTTTGATCACTACAAATCCAAACCATGTTTTGATCAATATAGACAAAATCACTTTTCTGTGCGAAAGATGGGGTAATGAGTGACGTTTATATATACCTGAAAAGATCTTGATGATCAAAGTACTGAAACCAATCGAGGTCATCTATGGGGTTTTGATGATCTGCAGGTGGATCCATTTGTGAGGGAGAAGTTAAAAGTTGCGGTAAGAATGTGATGATTTATATAAGTGAAGTGGGAGAAGTAATTAATAACAAATAAAGAGGAAATGAATATATATGGTCTTTGAACTATAACCTTCTTCTTCAATTCACACACATATACGTATATGTTGCCGCAAATTATGACTTATGTGCCTCATGCATTTAATACATCACATGCCTACCGCATATTCTTGACTTTGAAGCTACGTACCAGTTTCAAATTTCCCCAGTAGCACACTTTTCATTAGAAAGTACTCCAAGTCTTCACACATGAACCAGTTAGAAAGTACTCCAAGTCTTCACACATGAACCAATTAGAAAGTACTCCAAGTCTTCACACATGAACCAGTTAGAAAGTACTCCAAGTCTTCACACATGAACCAATTAGAAAGTACTCCAAGTCTTCACACATGCAAATTATGACTTGTGTGTCGCTATAGGTAACTAATAAAATTTTATTTTTTAACCCCTTAAATATCAGTACAAGCTTCTAACCTCGACGTTTAAATTCAAAATTTCTTTTTATTACTAAAACTAGCATCGATTCAAGTATATAAACCATGAATCTTGAGAACACGGCAAAACCCAAATAAGTCTTATCATCTATGTAAAAAAAACTCAGGGTTTTTACTAGTAAATCTATCAGTGGCGGAGCTTGAACAATTAACTTGGGGGGGGGGGGGGGGGGCGAAAATATTATAAACTGAAATTAAAATTAAAAAAAAAACAGATTGTTTTCTACAAATAAACACCAAAAACACCTAGAAAAAGAATTACAACTCAGCCCGACAACCTTTAATGTCTTTAAAAACAGATTATGAATGATATATTAGTAAGCAGACAACAATTTCTCTTTCAATGTTTTCATCTTTCCCATGATTATATCTAGAAAAATCAAAATGAAGGAACAATTGATCCAATCAAAACAAAATCAAATTCAAAATTAGAACAATAACCAATAACTCATTTAACAATAACCAAATCAATCTTTGTTGTCACTTTTCAGTTTTGTTTGAAGCTGACAAGCTGTTAAGCATAACCAAATCAATAACAAAATCTATAAGTTCATAACTTATAAATCAAATTGGCAAATCGCCAAATCGCAAATGACAGCCAAATTAAAAGGAAACTCAGTAAGACAGTAGTAACGCATAAATAGGCAACAAATTGACAGAAAACAGCAGCAGCAGTGCAATACGCCAACACCAACAATCAACAATCTTACAATCAGAAAAGAAAGAACATCTGAACAGGATTTGGGTCTCGGGATTACATACCTGATTTCTGTGAAGTGAGAATGGGGACTTGGGCACTTGGCGATGGCGATTGGCGAGAGTGAGACCAGGCGACTGACTTGGCGAGACAGCGACAAACGAACAGCAGGCGAGATAGGCAGCGAATTGGGAAAATGGGGATGAATCGATTTTGATTTCTTGATACCGCTTGGTCGCTTGGAGAATTGGGAGTATTGGACCATTCTGATTAGGAATCGGGAGGGGCCAAAGCCCAAGTTTGAAGATAGCAGGCCTATAACTATTTTATTTTGAACTACAATTCCTACTTCTAGCCCAATAATACTACGCCCCTGGAATCTATGAGTGCTAGTGTAAACATTATGGTCATATATCATTAAGATTCTATGGACTTAGAATGTGTGATTCCGCCTCATTCCCTATTCCTTGTTTGGTTGTGGGCTTAAGGCGGGGTCACCCATCCAAAATGCGCTTGCAATCTTAATGATATACGACTAGTTTACGTCAATCGACTATAAAAGAACTTGTAGGACTTATAATGCAAATTTCGTCAAAATTTGTTGAAACATTCGTAATGATGGAACTCGCTAACTACGTTATAAAATATTCATAGTGGTAATACCAAGGATAAAACAGGGAGTATAAAAGCACACATAGAATACTCTATTATCCCAAAACAATAAACTCCTTTTAAATTGACTCAGTTCAAGTTACAATAAGAAATTTCCAAGGTCATCATGTGACATCAGGAGGGTTGTTCCTCACCATAATCAATTTCTTGTACTACGAAAAGTTTTCCACATCTTTTTCCAAACTCTTGAAGTCCCAATCAAAATGCAAATTTCGGGACGAAAAACCCTCTAACGGGGGGATGATGTGACAACCATTAAATTTCGGTCAAGTCAAAGTCAAACAAAGTCAACTAGTCAAACCGGTCAACTCCATTAACCCTTGTATGATAGGGTTTACGTTATGTAATCACTGTATAATTCGCTATTTTAATGAGAAAACATCATTTGGAAAGTTCATGTGTTTGATTTTCCTTAGCCTTAACAGTGCTAAACAATGAACCAAAGAGATAAAACACTATTGCACAATCATCGGGATTGTGTAGGACACTAAATCATGGCTTAACGGGGTCTATGGACCTTGCGTTGCGAAGCCGGACACTCAAAAAGATCACAAACGAAACCTCTCGCAATCTCATTCAAACCCTACTCAAGATTACTTGACGCTAATAGGATCGAAACTCATACACTACGATATAAATTGACGTTAATAGCAACATAGTATAGTACAACGTTATAACTATAATCAAATTAAATTATGATACCATATTAAAATCAAATCAAAGTATAATGCTCTAATTAAATTTAAAAGAATCAAACTTGAATGCTATAATTAAACTTCAAATCAAAGTAGATTGTTATAATCAAATAATAACTCATCTTTTATAAAACTCCATTTTTATAAACTTTACATTAAATTTTATAAAACTCTATTTTTATAAACTTTACATTAAATTTTATAAAACTCTTATATTAATTATGTAAAAGATGCTTGTGTTAGTGGGAAGTTATGAAGACCACCAAAAGCAAAAAGATTATTCCCATGGTCTCCCACTCACACCTCCCATCCACTTTCCTTTCCTTTTTCTCCCAACACATTATTCTCTTCACCACTTAAACCTTCTCTATTCTTTCTCTCACTCTCAATCTCGAAATTTCCTCCAAGAATACTCATATTCCATCCAAGAACAATCTATTATACTCAAATCTTCATCCCTCTTGAAGCATTCATCAAGGTATGTTGTTAAAAGTTTCATATTCATACAAGAAACAAATTAAATCCACCAAAATATCTAAAACTCATTTTATGTATAAACCTGATTTTTCTCAGAATCCCATCAATAAAATAAGAAGTTCTGGAAATTTTCAGAAAATAATTTATTTTTATTGAATTACTATAATTATTGCAATAAAGTAGGGCAATAACTCACATAAAATACTTTTTGCATTCAATAAATTCTGAGAAAATTCTGGGATGACCTGTATACTGATTAAACATGATGTATGAAGTTTCATGCATTTATATTACTTTTTACTATTATTTATGATTTTACTGATTAATTAATAATGAAATATATAAAAAAATAGTTCCCATAGCCACAAATATCTGAAACTTATACACTGAGCTCTACATCATGTTATAAAACTATGGTTAATTTTACAGATTTTTTGAGAATCATTTACTATTTTTCCCGAATTTTGTGTTGTTTAATCATTAAAATATTAAATAAATACTAAAACAGTTCAGAAAAATATACAAATTTTACAGTAATTCATATTGTATGAAATAATGATTTCCTAATAATTTCATAATTTTTCAATACTGTTTACTATTTAAAACTATTTTCCTAAGTATTTAAGCATGTAAAAATGCATTTTAATGATTATTTCATATAAATAATTGTTAAAATCTGTAAATAATTATAATTGGGCAAGTTATTATTTTAATAAGAAATTATTAAAATCTGGCCTAAATTGAAAATATAAATTAATTATGCAAAGTAAGTAATTCAATTTAAAATTCATTTAACAAATAAATACCTTAATATTATAATCAAAATGAATTATTGTTAATTCATCTAATATAAGAATATGTGTCTAATTATTTGTATTAATACTCCATTCTCGTTTAGCAGTTCCTAAACCAAAACTATTAATTATATTAGGTTCTACGCCATTTTGACCCGAATCGTCTATCGTACGACACACGCATTTCGTTTTGGGACTAAAGTGAGTAATCTACCCCATATTTTATATTTTTCAATACTTTTGGGGTGTATCATGTGGTTCTAATATGTTCCAACTTCATTTTATTGTTTTATCACAATTGAGACATTGTTGAGACATTTATACGTGAGTCATTAATTGTATAACTATTGTTCGTTTACGCTACATGTACTTGTAGTGCATTATCATTTTTAGTCTAATCTCCATGACTATGCCCGTATTCTTGAAGTACGTTATGGACAATAATAGCGCTATTGGGTTGACCACCCCGCCTTGGGACGCTAAGGTGATTGATCGCACGTGGTTGAGTGTGTATGATGATTAGATGCTCCATCCTATATATATTTATATATATATATATATATATATATATATATATATATATATATATATATATATATATATACATATGTATATATAGGGTGAGGACTTATTGTTGTTGTTATCATTTGTTAATCAATTTTTTATTTATAAACCGTTATCTCAAATACAATTGTTTGCCGACTTCAAAAGAAAACAAATTTCCAATTATAAAGGTTTCAACTTCACAATTTTCTCTACTAAAATTAGATTACTCACCAACTCTCGTAGTTAACCAGTTTTTACCCATGATGCAGATTTGAAGAATGAAGTTGATGAAAAATAGGTTGTGCCTTAGAAATCCACAAGACTATTTAAATTTGATATAATAAATGTTGTTCATATTTGGATTTGTATTTGTATGTTGTGGATCTTGTTTGCATACTTAGTACTTAATTGAATCTAATCATATTATAACATAGTTGTCATGAGACTTTGAACAATATATCACGCCTCGATCGATTCCGACAAGGATCGGGGTGTGACATAAAATGGCAGTTTAATGGGTGTCCACTCTCACCCACCGCTTCCTTGACCGGTGGAGGGTCGTTAGACGAACAGGTAGGACAAGGACTATAATTCTCCCTTCATTATAAGTATAATGATAAATACTAAGTAACTAAACACTTATAAATTCCTAATCTTAGTTACTTAGGAAAATATGAATATGGTGCTAACCCATGAAATTACACTTTGCACTTTGCGTAAGTCGTTAGTGGAGCGTGTGTTGTTAACCGGCACACTAACCTGGACTTAACAAGGTAGGCAAACGGTAACTTAATATTTATCATAGTATCGGTGGAGCGTGTGTGGTTAACCGGCACACTGATTAAGGGGTAAATATTAAGGGTACCAAGTATATTTGCATGGTTATTCACACCTTGTTTTGTGATCCTCGGCATCCCAGTTACAAAACCTGAAGGGCACACTCGAGATTGAAACATGCCTTTGAACAGTTCAATGAATCTCAAAGATCTAGGACTTTCAAATCCAATTAAAACCTAATAAATTATTTTGTTTTTCATGGTGGAAATTGGTGAATCGTCATTCACCTACCTTTAAATATTTTATACCTTGGATTACGGCATCCCTCTTCTAAGTTATAAAATAATTTGTTGGTTCCTAGCCTTAATATTTCATATTGGGTGTCATATTAAGGACTTTAAATCAACTATCTTGAATATCTCCCAAAAAGATGTCTGGTCTAGACATTTATGATCTTCCCAAATCTCTTGAAACAAGCTTTCCTAAATGAAGATGATGTCCCATAGATATCATACTTCTTTCACCTCCTCCAATTATTCTCCCTAACCCACAAGTTCCTAAAAAGTTAAAGGTCACTCAAGCCCTATTGGCAAGGCAAGGTCTAGGTGTGATCACATCTTGGAGATGTAGTCACATATTGACAAGCCGGGAGAGTTGGGTGTCAAAGTCTTGAGAAAGTTGGTGGCTCAACTACTTTCTAAGTCACATAGTGAGTTCTTTTGGGAATCCTATGAAACAGACTAAGACAAGACCCTTAATGATCTTATCTATTTGCTAAGATCAACTTCCTAAAACGCTATGGACATTGACAATGTTGACGTTGGATATCCAGTAAAGCTCTCTCTTCCCAATGGAGAGGGATCGGCCATAGTCAACTCGGTTGACCCAATGGTAAATAGAGAGGCGAAGTCTGAGATAGTTCCATTATCAAGGGTCCATATGTAACTATTGCCAAAGGAAGGGGCATTGGTTACGAAGCTGCAAAATTTACCTAAGGATGTTAAAGTCAATAAGTTTGGCTCTACTTCAGGTAAAGTCCATTGTCTAACTCTATTAAGTACATGCTGATTCTAATCGCGAAGATGGATTTCAATCGCATGGTTCGGTGATCAGAATTTTGGGCTATTACTTAAGAGTTATGATATTTATATTGCTTAGGAATAGATAACAACAAGGTTTTCATATGGATTGTAAGGATAAGTTTTTCCGTAAAGTTTTCAAATAAAAGAAAAAGGTTTTGATTTTATTTATTTTAAGTATCCTTACAATGGCATTTGTGAAAAGTTGTTGCTTATAAGATTCCATTGATAGCAATATTGGAAAAATGGATTTGATTCTTTCGGTTGTGGTAGTGTCTAATATTACCAAATAAGGAAAGATTCTCATCACCCAACGTTCAATTGGACCGAAACTTGGAATCATGCAAGTTGTATAGTATGATGAATGAGAACTTTCAGCTTGGAAAATTAAGACTAATTCCTTATGTGAATAAGGAAAGGACTAAGGGATCGACTACACATTCTTGTGCACTGGTCAAGTCCACCACAAAAGATCAAGAAGACTATTCGTCATGATTTACTTAAGTTCAGTAAATATGGTTATACTTATAAGTTTAAGTATAAGTCTGTAACATTGGAGAAGTTTCAATGTGAGACAGAACGAATAAGAAGAATCAAAGTATGGCAGAAAGATAAAAGTTTCTCAAATCTGAAAAGATGGGAGAGTACTTTAGTATCATTTTTATGTTCATCTTAATGATTAAGATACCATATCACAATTGGTCCTCTAAAGTCATCTTAGTTCATTCTTATGACTAAGAAGAGGAGTCATGAATTGTTGAAATGGTTAAATCAAAAAGACGAGTCATACTTCGTTCCAAAACAATTCTTAGAGTCATACTCCAAGATTGTAACTTGAGTGACATATCTTAAAGAGGGTTTGTTAACACTAGTCAAATGTAAGAGTAAAAGGTTATCTACTCTTGTACATTTGAAATTGGTAAGTTGTGATGTTTTGGATAAAACAGAGACCAACTTAGGCCAATTGTGTAAAGTGTTAGTCTTGATAAAGAATCTGCACTATCTCTTGAATATATAACAAGGGAGTCTTATATGTCAAGAGGACAGTGGGAGTCTTAAAGCTCTTGAAAGTTTCAAGACTTAATCAAGAATAAAACCTAAAGTCCTTCACTAGCACACGACTTGAGGTTTATAACCTATCGTGTTGAAATTTTTGTGCCTATTCAAGTTGGCTTTGCATAGGAGTTCTGAGAGTTCTTAATAGGTTGCACAACTACTTGGAAGCAATGGCAGGCACCTGACCTGCCAAATGGCAAGAATTTAAGATTGCACAAGTTTAATCAATATGAGTTTGGATTTGTCACTAACCTTGTCTTGTGATTATGGTTTTGACAAATTCACATGGATAAGAACACATACACTATTAAATCTAAGTGTCATAAGGTTTCTCTCCGATTCATGAAAATGATGGTGAGGAAACACATTCACTAAGTAGATTTTAGCTAGATAGCAATTGTGATATTTGCATTCTCAAAGTCGTTAGTGGAGTGTGTTTGGTTTACCAGCACACTAACATGGACTTGTGAGAAGTGGCAAAGGTCTAAACAATTGAGACTATGATTACGGCATCCCTTTTCATAGTTCTAAAATTGTTTAGACACACATGTGAGCTATCTAAGAGAGGTGTATGATTTTGATAAAGTTTTATCAAAACAATCTAGTATCAGAAATCTGAACTTTGGTAAGAAAGTCAGCTGATTTCTGAGTACATGTCAAAGCTAGTGGGAGCATAAGTGTTATGCTAATAATCATCATGTTAGTGGGAGCATGATAATTATGACAAAGGTTGCAAGTTAGCAATGTTAATTATAGAAAACAAAAGTTTCAATTCGTGAGGTTGCAGGGGTTGAAAAAGTTGTTTTGCTATAATTAAGGGAGAGGAAATTATACTTCATTTCAATTCTAAAAGCGTAGATTGAGATTTTAATCGTATTTTATGAAGGATATATATATGAATTTCATGTTGGAATGGCTCAACATAAGGAAATTCTATATATGGGTCCATTATTTGCGTTCTAAAGTTCGATTATGATTACGAAATCCCTTTTCATAATTTGAATTTTGAGAACTTGGCAAATTGAAATGGAAATATTATAGCAAAAGACTGGTTTAGTCTTTATGTGAGACATCATGAATCGTGTCCCATATGCTTCAGATATAGGATCGATTACATGTGCTATATTCATCCTTTCTAAAAGTTTCCAAATGCCTGGGGTATTATGAAGGGAAAAGGTCTAGAATTGGATATGACTAAAATGATTAAGCAATTGTCGAGGACAATCTAAGGTTTACCAAAGATTGGTTGCTCAAGGACAGTTGGAAGTATAATGTTAATTCTGGAAGGACCATATTGACATAATCTGTAAGGAGGCAACTGTTGTTCAGAAGTGATAGTCAAAATGGAATATGGAAATGTTTCAAAGTTAGAAA
Source organism: Lactuca virosa (assembly GCF_052849685.1). NCBI lineage: Eukaryota > Viridiplantae > Streptophyta > Magnoliopsida > Asterales > Asteraceae > Lactuca > Lactuca virosa. The sequence goes on along the minus strand of NC_136426.1, from coordinate 60,002,117 downwards.
TTATTCAATCTGTGTAAGATTAGGAAACTTAATGAAAGAAGGATGTTTCCAAGGAGCTGATCTCCTTTGGAATGCTCTGTAATGATTGTTGTCAAGTCTTTCTAACTTCGTGCATAATCATTAAGAGGATCAATGCATATAAGTTTAGAATCTAACAGATTTCAGTAAATGGCATGAATTTGGAATTCTTGCATTTGCAGTAAGGATTTGGGACTGTGAAAAGAGGATCATTGGAGTGATTTTCAATTGATCTATTTTACAAAGTAAAGATCATAGACAAACATGGTATGCATACTTGGTGTATGGCATGACTAGTGTTTAGAAAACATAGTGTACATGCTTGGAGCATGGGACAACTATTGTTTTAAATTCAAGTATAAAATTGATAAAACCGAAACAATGAATAATGAGTAATCAGTATGGTGATAAATAAAAGTGTTTATTTATATTCATAGGGTTTGATACCATATTTGATTCATTTATTCTTGTGTTTCACTTTGCATGTTTTGACTTCCAGAATAACTAAGTCACTCTTCCTGAATGATTAAGTTATTCAAACCATCCACAGTCAGTCATATGTTGGAAGTAGATATGAATCAAGACTGTCATGGGTTGGTTTGTAGAGGTCCAAGTTGGTGGACAAAGTGGTGGTACAACACTCATGAGTGCTCATAAGTTCTGAGTATTTGTCACACCCCGCTAAAGCGGAAACACGAGGCGTGGCAGTATAAAGGGTTTCATAGCAAAAGTTAAAAGACAACACCAACCATAGTATTAAAAATCATTACAATTTTACAATGGGTTTGAACAACTTTTAAAAGAAATTACAATGTAAATTGAAATACAACACATGCGAATGCTCCTAAAAGTGAAGTGTCCCTAAGTGCCACTTACTCGATGATTCCTGAAAAAGCATGTAAAACGAGCGTCAACTATAAAAATAGTTGGTGAGTACTCACAGATAAACAAAATAATATTGGTTCCATGAATTGAAATCAAAGTTTTGATAAAAGTTTCCAATAATAAAAGTATATTGTTAAAATGAGTAAATAAGTTTGTAAAAACAAAGTTCTTTGTCATCATGAGAGATAAAGTATGTTGCCCAAATAAGATGCAACATTCATATTCTCATGGAAGATAAAGTTCGTTACTCAAACGATTAAACAAGTTTCATTGCTAAAATGAGCAATCAATTTCGTTGCTACAAGGAGCAAACAATTTCATTGCTAAAACATGTATATAAGTTTTCAGTAATAAAAGTTTGTTGTTGTAATGAGAAACAAAGTTCATTGCCATAATTAATAACAAGTTTATTGCTATAACGAGAAACGAGTTTGTATGTGTATGAGCAAACAATGAGTCTCAACCAAATCTATGACTGAAGCCCTATCAAGATCTATGCTTATCGTTCCATAGATGAATATGGTATCATGCACTCCAGCAATAGGGCGAGTGAGGAGTTGTCAATTCCTAATAGCGCTATCCACAATGACCATTGGCTCAAAGAGTTAAGGGTTAGAGATAAGGGAAGGGCCTTAATACGATAAGTTCTCATGTTCCGTGTTGCATAGACATACATAGAGAGATATAGCAATAAAATAGCAATCATGTTTGATACAAATCAATTTAAATACAACATTCAAATAATAGTTTTTCGGGACATGCTTTTCCACCCCAAAACATAAAAACTGAAAATAGGGGAGTGCGTGAATACTCACAATGCATTTAGATGATGCAAATGGTGTCTTGAACTATGTTACACGTGTACCACTACCGATTCCTACAATAATGGTATTCGCTAGTGAGTCTCTAATCGATATCTAACACTAGTATACTTACTACTACAATAGAATTATGCCAATAATGTGTCAAAATTTAATATTGATAAGTTACAAACATTTTTCTGTGGAAATTAAGTTTCAAAGAATCAATTGTTATATAACAATTTAAGTGGAAAATTTCCATTATTGAAATGTTAATATTTAACATTTTAGAGGTGTTCCAATGATTAAATATTTAAAACGAGATCAATTTAGTTCTAAACTTTCCCAAACTTTGTATTTCATTTTAAATTGAAGTCAAACACCTTAAGATAAATTTTCTTGAATTTTTGATTTGTCTAACTATTTTTCACCATTTAATTCCATGAATAATCATAAAATCATGGAAAAATAGTAAATTATCATGAAAAATTCTTGTAATTTTTGTGTAACTATTTTACAGTGTATATAATCTAGGAAAAATATTACTATGTGTTTTCAAAAAGTTTAACACAATTTTTCTGATTTTTGTATATTTAAGTGTATTAAATCTTGGGAAAATAGAAGAAAAATAGCATACAAAAGATAAAAATCATCAAAACTTTTATGTATCATCCTAACATATTATAAGAGTTTCTGGTAAATTTTCATGAATTTTGGATGAGTAAAACTATTTTTCCTGTTTTTAGTCCATTATAAACACAAAAATTCAAGAAAAATAGATATACATTTTCCAAAATTCCCAAAATATTTTTCGGAGTCTTAAATATAAGGTACAAGCTGCGAAAAATAAGAAATAATATTTTCACAATCCCTAAAGTGGTTTTATGATTTATTAGAGCTAAATAAAAAGAAAATTAAAAATCATACTAAACAGTAACAAAAATCGATGAAACTTCATGAGAGATGTTTATTAACTTAAAGGGTCATCCACAAATATTTCCAGAATTTATTTACAAGTTAAGTATTTTATATGCTTTAACACTCTATTTTATTATTATTTTCATGTAAAAATAAAGAAAATATATATTGAGCTGAAAATTTCCAGAATGCAACTTCAAACAATTTAATAACAATGAAAAATTGTTTTCTTATTTTTGATGTCGAAAAACATGCCTAAAGGCTCAAACAATTATAGAGAAAACTTGATTCTTGTGATTTTGGTAAAATTTATTGATGTTACTTTGAGAATTTTTGCAACATGTTCCAAAGGCTTTTGAATCAAGATATTTTTATACCTCTTAATACATGATGTTAAGTGCTCAAGTTAATTTTTCCTTGATTTTTAGTGATGAATAAGATCTTTGAACATGCAATACAAAACTAGTATTCACAAAAAGGTGCTGATTGAGCAACAGTTTTGTAAAAATTGCTAAAAATCGAAATATTTGAATTATCCAATGAGGTCAGATGGGTTTGAAAGCTAACTCAAAATATTATATTTCAGAAAAAGAATCCCGAATTTTGGTTAAGAAATGAGTGAGATATGACAGTTTAAAGTCAGGTAAAGAAATCTGGCAGATTGCATGCATGGTGATTGGTTAGAAAAATGAGTTTTCATCATTTCTTTGAGTAAATCTTTTGAAATATTTTAAAAGATATCATGATAAACTTATATTCTAGTCATGTTTTCCAGAGATCAAAAGATCAAAACTTATCAAAATGTATACATTCATTTATGACCAAATTTTTTTTTCTCAAAAACTTTTAATTTGAGTTTGATGTTTTAATCCTTAAAATCGATTTTTGCACTAAGACCATGAACATGCAACCTTGTTTATCATACATGCATGGTGTTAAAACACATCCATGATGTTCTAAAAACCATTTTAACAAAAAGAAAACAAGTTTGAAGAAGATGAAGAAGTAGAAGTCGGTTTTTGAAGTAAAATGCACATGCATGGCTTAAATCATTGTTGTGGATCTTTAAGAGATGTATGTTCTTTACCTTAAATTTATTTGTGGCTTGAAAAACCCTTATGAATCTCCATAATTTCGTGGTTAAGAGGCTGTGGTTGTGGTGTTTGGAGAAAAAAAATTAGAGAGAAGGTAGAGAGAGTTTTCTAGAGAGAGAAAGAAGAGAGATGTGTGTGTGTTGGAGAATGAGAGTGTGAGAGAGAGATATGGGAAGAGAGGGGTCCGAAAATTTGAGTATAATAACCCTTTCTCATTCATTTTGTTTTATAAAATTTAAGTTATTTTATAAAATATCTAAATTTTATATAAAATGTGCACTAAAATCAAGTTTTTATTCATGAAACCTTGATTTTTGACTTATAAATTAAGGATGAATGTTAATGACTTAAATTTTTATTTTCCTTGATTATATTTCCCTGAATTTAATTGTTTTAAGATAATATTATAAGTTTCATAACTATTTTTATAGAATTCTTGATGTTAAACTTTATAAAATTTAAGTTTTAGGGTTTTTAGGGTTTTTGAGAGTTTGTAAAAATTTGGATATCAAAATAAATAGAATATTTGAGACTTTAAATTATCTTATGGTATTATAACTCGTTTATAGTTATAAATAATGTTTGTAATTTATTTTTATCGGTTTTTTGACATTCTATGTAGTTATTCCGAGATTCAAGCGAAATTGAGGAATCAAGTATACTAGTCCTAGTCTTCAACTTTGACTTAAGTTTCTATGAGACTTTTGTTGGATAAGGTGTCTAAGTCCATAACTTATTTGGTATATACTTGACCTGACCCGGCATGGTCCATTTGGGTTGCACTTCACCCAAACTGTTTATGGATAATTTTATGAGAATTATATACTTACGATTTATTAATATATTATAAGTTATAATATATTAATATAAAGTCATGTTATTTAATTAGTTTTAATCTTGAATTAATTATGAATTGATTTAGTGATTAAAAGGAAGACTAATTAAATCATGGGCTATTGTATTTATATGGTGTGGGCTAATGCTCATTTGTTAATGGGCTAAGCTTATATGGAAGTCCATGGATGATCCATGGAGCTTTTAACCCATGGATCCTTGGAAGAGGAAAAGACATGGGTTATTAGGGTTTCACCCTAACCATGCACACTATATAAACAAGCTTATGTTGCATGAAAAACACCCTAAGTGTGTGTGTAATAGTGGTGGCCGAAATCTAAGAGTTAGTATACTCTCTCATACATTTTCCAAGTTTGTGGTGATTTGTGATTTCCATTTGAGGCATTCACATTATTGGTGCTTGGCTCTCAAACTCCAAGGAATCAACAATCAACAAAAGGTATGTAATTCATCTAGTTCTTTTATGTTTAAAAGTACCCCATGCCATGCTAGATAGGTTATAAACCTTGGAAAATAATATTTTGCATGTACCTTAGACAAAGATAGATCCAAGGTTTATTAGGGTTGCATGTACATTTAGGAAGTGTTAGAATGCTCAAAACCCAACAATGGTGTCAGAGCTAGGCTTGTTTGTTTGATACTTGATGCAAAATAGTGATAAAAAGTCGATTTTTTGCTGTCTGACTGATGAACTCGCCGAGTCCATGGGGGGACTCGCCGAGTTCATGTGTAAACTCATCCTACTCGCCGAGTAGGTTCGTGCACTCGGCGAGTAGGAACCTCAGAATGCAGATTTTCGACTTTTGCTGCTGGAAATGGACTAGAAACATTACCCTAAACTGTTTTGGTGTTTTAAAACTTGTTTTAGTTGGTGTAATGGTTGTTCTAATCCATTTACAATAGCTTATATCAAAATTTCATGCTTTGTATGTGTTCATATAATTCTTGAAACTTTGATGATCATGTTCATGTTCTTATGAATTTAGAAGATGATAGGAATTATTTGCTGAATTATTTTGGATTAATTCTTGATCATTTATGTGTTTTAATGGAGTCCATAATTTGTCCTCAAGTTATGGATATCCAAAGGTCACTTCTTTTAAACACACATTTAAACACATAAGTTACATAAAAATTAAGAGTCTTCATTTTTATGAACCTTTAATTCATAAGTTATGAAATGAAAAGTTTTGGATAGTTACAAAACTTGCCCTCAAGTTTTGGAATTTGTAAAGTTTCACACACTTTAATAAACTTTAATTCCAACCCTTAGAGTTTTAATAGTTAAAATTCAACACTTATACTATTTATAACATTAATGGTTAATTATTATATATATGTATAAGAATAAGTCGTTCTACCGTTAGTAGGCCTCGTTCACGAAGCCGGTCTATAAGGGGGGTATAAGGTTGTTGCCTATAAAATGGCAGCTTAATGGGTGTCCACTCTCACCCACCGCTTCCTTGATCGGTGGAGGGTCGTTAGCCGAACGGGTAGGACAATGACTTTAAATCCTCATTAAAAGTATAATGATTATTATAAAGTAACTAAATATTTTAATTCCCAATCTTAGTTACTTTAGGAAAAATGTGAACTTGGTGCTAGTCCATGGAAATCACACTTTGTACCTTACCAAGTCGTTGGTGGAGCGTGTGTGGTTAACCGGCACACTAACTTGGACTAGTAAGGATCACGAAGGGTGACTTAATGTTTATCATAGATCGGTGGAGCGTGTGTGGTTAACCGACACATCGATTAGGTGATAATATTAAGGGTACCTAGTGAGTTTGCATGGTTATTCACACCTTGTTTTGTGATCCTCGGCATCCCAGTCACAAAACTTGAGAGGGCACAATCGAGATTGAAACATGCCATTGAAAAGTTCAATGAATCTCAAAAGATCTAGGAGTTTCAAATCCAATTAAAACCTAATAAATTATTTCATTTTTCATGGTGGAAATTGGTGAATCGTCATTCGCCTACCTTCAAATATTTTATAGCTTGGATTACGACATCCCTCTTCCAAGTTATAAAATATTGTGTTGGGTCCTAGCCTTAATATTTCATATTGGGTGTTATATTAAGGACTTGAATCAACTAACTTGATTTTCTCCCATTGTAGATGTCTGGTTCAGACAACTATGATCTTCCCAAATCGCTTGGAACAAGCTTTCCTCTTGAAGATGATGTCCCTCAACATCATGCTTCACTCCCTCCACCTCCTCTATTTATTCTCCCTGACCCACAAGCCCGAAGACTTGAAAGGTTCAAGGTCACTCAAGCTCTACTAGAAACGAAACATAAAGATGGAAGACCTGTGTGCACTCATGTCTTAGGAATGAAGTCACACATTGACAGGTTGAGAATGTTGGGTGCTGTTATTTCAAGGAAGTTCGCTGTTGACTGGGTTCTTCAGTCACTTCCTGAGTCGTATGGTGAGTTTATTAAAGACTACCATATGACAGATCCTGACATAACCCTAATAGATCTTTCTTATTTGCTTGTTGATGCTGAATCAGCAATGATTTGGCGCAATGGTCAAGCAAATATTGATGGAAGGTCTAATTCTCAAACTTCCATGGATATGGACAATGGTAACATTGGAAGTCCAGAAAAGCTTTCTCGTCCCAATGGAAAGGGATCAGCCTTGGTCAACCCGGTTGACCAAAAGGTAAAGGGAAAGGCTAAGTCTGTGATTGTCTCGTGTACCATTCCCAAAGAGTCTATATGTTTTTATTGTCATGAGAAGGGACATTAGAAGCGAAGCTGCCCTGAATACTTGAAATATTTGAAAGCAAGTAGAGACAAAATGTTTGACTCGGCTTCAGGTAAGTCCATTATCTAACTTTGTTAAAGTTCCTAATTGTTGATTCTTATTACATGATGTGACTAGGTTGCATCTTGATGTTTAGCAGGATCGAGCAAAAGGAAGGTTAAAAGAAGAGTGTGCAGAATCTGATCACGAAGATGGATTTCTATCGCATGGTTCGAGGATCGGATTTTTGAGCTACTACTTAAAAGTTGTGATAGATTGCTAGGAAATATGTAATAGCATAGTTTTCATTTGAAGATGCATTGTAAGGAATATTTTTCCGCATTTTATAAAGAAATAAAAGTTTTGTTTAATTTATTTTATATTATATCCCCTTACAATGGCATTTATGGAAAATTGATGTTTGTATGTTTCTAGCAATATTGGAAATATGAGTTTGATTCTCTCATTTGTGGTAGTGTCTGAATTTACCAAATGAGGAAAGGTTCTCATCACCCAAGCTTCAGTTAGACAGAAACTTGGAATCATACAAGTTGTATTGTATGATGAATGAGAATTCTCATCTTTGTAAAATTGACACTAATTCATTGATCACATGCATATGTGAGCCAATTGAAGGACTAAGGAGTTAGGCACACTGGGTGTGTGTTGGTCAAGGTCCACCACAAAGATCGATTCGTCATGATTTACTACAGATTAGTAAATATGGTTATACTTATAAGGTTAAGTATAATTCTGTAACATTGGAAAAGTTTCAATGTATGGCAGAACGGATGAGAAGAATCAAATTTGGCAGAGAGATAAAAAGTTTCTCAAATCTGAAAAGATGGGAGAGTACTTTAGTATCATGTTTTATGATCATCTTAATGATTATGAAACCATATCACAATTTCATACTCTAAGGACATCTTAGTGCATTGTTATGACTAAGATGAGGGGTCGTGAATTGTTGGAATGGTTAAAATCAAGAAGATGGATCATACTTCGTTCCAAAAACAACTCTTAGAGTCATACTCCAAGATTGTAACATTGAGTGACATAAAGTAAGGTTTAAAACACTTATCAAATGTAGTGTAAAATGTTTTCTACTCCTGTACATTTGAAATTGGTAAGTTGTGATGTCTTGGATAAGACAAAGACCAACTAAGACCAATTGTGTGAAGTGTTTATCTTGATAAGAGTCCGTACTATTCCTTGAATATTTGTTTTGTCAAGGAATGGTCCTTGACTAGGGAAACTTATATGTCAAGAGGACAGTGGGAGTCTTTAAGATCCTGAAAGGATTTCAAGATATCAAGAGTAAAACCTGAGTTTTATCACTAGCACACGACTTAAGGTTTGCAACCTATTAAGTTGACATAATTCTTGTTTCTGTGTCTGTTCCTATTAAGTTGACTATGCATATGAGTTTTGTTAGTTCTAAACTGTGTGCATAACAGCTTGGAAGCATTGGTGGGCCTTGTGCTACCAGGTGACAAGAAATTAAGATTGAACAAGTTCAATCCATGTAAGGCTAATTTGTCACTAACCTTGTCTTGTGATTATGGTTTTGACAAATTCACATGGATAGAAACTCATACACTATAAAATCTAAGTGTCATAAGGTTTCTCTTCGATTCATGAAAATGATGGTGAGGAAATGCTTTCACTAAGAAGATTTTAAGTAGATAACAATTGTGATGTTTGCATTCTCAAAGTCGTTAGTGGAGCATGTGTGGTTAACCGGCACACTAACATGGACTTGTGAGAAATGGCAAAGGTCTAAACAATTAAGACTATGATTTCGGCATCCCTTTTCATAGTTCTGGAAATTGTTTAGATACACATGTGAGCTATCTAAGAAAGGGTGTACGAATCTAAATTTCAGGAGTCTAGCTGATTTCTAGAAATATGTCAGAGCTAGTGGGAGCATAAGTGTTATGCTGATAATCATCATGTTAGTGGGAGCATGATTATTATGTTTAGTGTTGCAAGCTAGCAATGTTAATTATAGAAAAACAAAAGTTTCAATTCGTAAAGTTGTAGGGGTTGAAAAGTTGTTTTGCTATAATTAAGGGAGAGGAAATTATACTTCATTTCAATTCTAAAAGCTTAGATTGAGTTTTTAATCATCTTTAGTCAAGGATATATATATATATATATATATATATATATATATATATATGTATTTTATGTTGGAATGGTTCAACTTAAAGAAATTCTATATATATTGCGTTATCAAAATTCGATTATGATTACGGCATCCCTCTTCATAGTTAAATTTTGAAAACATGGCAAATAAAAAATATTGTAGCAAAAGACTGGTCTAGTATCATGTCTTTATATGAGACATCATGAATCGTGTTCCATATACTTCAGATATAGGATCGATTTCATGTGCTATAATATTCATCCTTATTGTAGCAAAAGACTGGTCTAGTATCATGTCTTTATGTGAGACATCATGAATCATGTCCCATATGCTTCGGATATAGGATCGATTTCATGTGCTATAATATTTATCCTTTCTAAATTTTCCAAATGCTTAGGGCATTAAGAAGGGAAAAGTCTAGAATTGGATATGACTAAAGTGATTAAGCAATTGTCGAGGACAATCTAAGGTTCTCCAAAGATTGGTTGCTCGGGGACAGTTGGAAGTAGGATATAAATTGTTGGAAAGGACCATATTGACATATTCTGAAAAGAGGTAACTCTTGTTCAGAAGTGATAGTCAAAATGGGACTATGGAAATTTCTCCATAGGTGGAAGTTATTCAATCTGTGTAAGATTAGAAAACCTTAGTGCAAGAAGGATGTTCAAAGCAATGTACTTTGAATATGAGACTTCGTTTCCATAGAGTTGATCTCCTTTGGAATACTTTGTAATGACTGTTGACAAGTTTTGTGACTTTGTGCATAATCATTACAAGAGGAACATTGCATAAAAGTTTAAAATCTAACAGTTTTTTTGGTAAATGGTAGGAATTAGGAATTTTTACATTTACAACAAGGATTTGGGATTGTGAAATGAGCATCATTGGAATCATGTTCAAATGATCTATTTCACAAAGTAAAGATCATACACAAACATAGTGTGCATAGTTGGAGTATGGCATAACTATTGTTTAGAAAAACAAAGTGTACATGCTAGGAGCATGGGACAACTGTTGTTTTATTCAAGTATTAAGTTGATTATTTGAAACATTATACAATGAATAATGTGTAATCAATATGGTGATAAATAAAAGGTGGTTTTATTTATATTCAAAAGGGTTCTGAGACCATATTGGATTCAATTATTATTGTGTTTCACTTTGCATGTTTTGACTTCCAGAATAGCTAGGTTATTCTTTCCGAATGACTAAGTTATTTAAACACTCCACAGTCGTTCATATGTTGGAAGTAGGTATGAATTAATACTGTCATGAATCGAGTTTGTAGATGGCTAAATGTGTTTAGTCATAGCAATGGTTGCTACAACATTCATGAGTGCTCATAAGTTATGAGTATTGGAATTAACCCACGCTCACTTGTATCACTTCATGGAATTTATCTCGAGTGATCGTGAGACGGTAATATCATATAAGTCTTCAAACCTAGAGATATGAGTTGTTACCTATGAGTTGGTTGTGCATTGATTGCACGAAAACGCATCAGTAACTTGATGTTATAAAACGTGCCTTTGTATACAATTCAACAAGTAGTAGAACAAGCATATGAGTCGAAGTTTATCTGTTCCTTCTAGAAATAGAAGTGATATCTGGGCCCCTCGATGATTTTGTTTTGACCTATGTACCGGGCCCGGTCAGAACCTAATTGATGTGTTCAATTTAGTTCTTTGTCAAACAAATCGGAAATCGGGAAACAAACTGATGGACAATAAGTACGACGTTGGTCCATGTATTTGTCCGGATGATATCATGAGAACAGAGGATTATATGATCACTTATCTAAAATGGCGCTTCATAGTTCAACAGATTTTTCGAGAGCTACGATTGATGGTTGGTTCCTGAAGTAACATACGCAAATACAGTTATTAGACTTATCCAAGTGGGAGACTGTTCGATAAGGTGTCTAAGTCCATAACTTATTTGGTATATACTTGACCCGACCCGGCATGGTCCATTTGGGTTGCACTTCACCCAAACTATTTATGGATAATTTTATGAGAATTGTATACTTACGATTTATTAATATATTATAAGTTATAATACATTAATATAAAGTCATGTTATTTAATTAGTTTTAATCTTGAATTAATTATGAATTGATTTAGTGATTAAAAGGAAGACTAATTAAATCATGGGCTATTGTATTTATATGGTGTGGGCTAATGCTCATTTGTTAATGGGCTAAGCTTATATGGAAGTCCATGGATGATCTATGGAGCTTTTAACCCATGGATCCTTGGAAGAGGAAAAGACATGGGTTATTAGGGTTTCACCCTAACCATGCACACTATATAAACAAGCTTATGTTGCATGAAAAACACCCTAAGTGTGTGTGTAATAGTGGTGGCCGAAATCTAAGAGTTAGTATACTCTCTCATACATTTTCCAAGTTTGTGGTGATTTGTGATTTCCATTTGAGGCATTCACATTATTGGTGCTTGGCTCTCAAACTCCAAGGAATCAACAATCAACAAAAGGTATGTAATTCATCTAGTTCTTTTATGTTTAAAAGTACCCCATGCCATGCTAGATAGGTTATAAACCTTGGAAAATAATATTTTGCATGTACCTTAGACAAACATAGATCCAAGGTTTATTAGGGTTGCATGTACACTTAGGAAGTGTTAGAATGCTCAAAACCCAACAACTTTGACCTAATTTCTACTTCTAGGTCAAGTGCATGATGTGTGTATATGATTCATGAAAAGGTGTTCGAGTCAAAGAGTGACCCGAATATGGATAGCCTCTATAGTTAAGTAGTTGTAGAATTCACATATCAATGTGAAATCTAAGTACATTATCCATTGTTTCTAGTTGCTTGCAAGTTTCTAGTAGGTTATAACTGAGCTTCTAGTCACTAAGTCCAGTATGTGTCGTGCGTATATGTGCAACTAAGTTTATTCAAATCTAGAACCGACTCAAATTTTGACGGTTGTCACATTCTCCCCCGGTTGAAAGAATTTCGCCCCGAAATTCAATTCGTGACGTATTCTATTAGAACTCAGTCGAATACAATTATATAGTTGGAGAGGTGGTGACTTGCAATGTTCTTTGATTATTTCGGGTTTATTTCCTCAAGGGAAAAGCCCAATTCTTTAGCTATAGTCAAATTAATGTTTCCTTAATTCGAGTTCTACAATTTAGATTGCGAGAAATTAGGATCATGGAAATCATGATCCAAACATGGCGACCTAGTCGAAAAAGATAATCTAGTTAGATATTATCTGAATTAAGAGAGCTATAAGTTTTGCTGAAGCACTAACTGCACTGAGCGTTAAATCCGCATTGATCCTTAAGTCGCGTTCTAAATTAGCACTATGTGTAAATTCGCCGCCTAATAAAGAAGAGATTATGAACAATTTGTTCACTTCCGGGTTGGCTACTACATCTGGAAAGGATATATTTTGAAATAAGAAGGGGTAGCACGAATGAAAGAGAAGCGATTGAGGCTAAGTTCCTAAAAATACGTACTAAGGGTAGGAAACGAAGTTTTGGTACATCTCAAATGTAAAGGCTAATTAAGTGTCGTCGACAAAATAAATTACGAATGATTGAGCATCTCCGAGGCTATAATTACTACTACGGTTACTCTTACAATAATAAAACCTTATTCGAAGAATAAATATATTTAGAGAGTCATTGGTGCAAATGGAGGCGATGAAAATTTATGATAAATTAAATCACATTGTGTATATAGCATTTTAAGTGTTTAGAAGTGATTAAAAATCTCATTGTTATCAAAATGTCTGTTTAGAAATGATAATTAATCTCACTATTATCAAAATGTGTAATAATTCCAAGATAATGAAGATACATGTGTGGCGATCCAACAAAGTAGTAAAATAATATAAAGATTAATTAAAGTTAAAGGTTTAAGTTGTCATTAAGGGAAATTTTTTTTTATTGAAATTATTGATATTACGCTATTTGAAAAATTGACTAATTGTCTAAGTCAGGACAAATCTAAGTTTACGAGGAGTCAAAATACTTATGAAAACAAGCTTGAGAGTTTAGGAACTCACTGAAAATTGAAAAGTAAATTACTATTTTAAGAAAGGTGTAAAAATGTCAATCTTCAAAATAGGGCATTCATAGTTTAGTGTTTTTACAAAAACAATCATTTAGAGAATAGATAATCGTAAAATTCAAAATTCTTGATGTATTTAAAGAAAATAAGAAATATAAGGATACATATCCTTCACATATATTTTCCGGATATAGAAAAATTATAAGCATAAGAGTATTCATCTTGTGTATTAATTATAAGGAAAAATACAATGAAAATTGCATTTTATATCAAGTTTCTGAATTTAGAACGAAAGAGCAAATGTAAATAAGGATCACTTGTTTATAGAGATTTCAAAATAAAAACAAGATGTATATGATAACAAGGCGTAATTGAATATATCAAAGTTGACTAAATAAAAATTATTCCTCACGGCTAGACATGTATTAATCGCTCAAAACGAAAGGATAGACTTCTAGTATGTATGTGTACATACATGATACCAGGAGAAGCAAAATAGACAGAAACAAAGTTAGACAATGTATTATGTTACTATTATGGGTGTGCGAGATCTAAAGTCATAAGGAGAGCAATAAATCTAGTGCGGGGTAAAAAAAAGGAAGGTAGCGGCGGCAATGATTGTTATTGTTAAAATTATAAGAACAATACCTATAGGTAGATTAAAACCAGGTTGACATATATTTCAAACTTTAATATTTGATGTATATTGATGATTAAATAGACATGTGAGAGTCTTAGAATGTTTGCTAATAATCACGAGTTACCTTATTAAGTTAAACTTCATTTGTGAAAAAGAAGAAGCACTACAAACGGTAGTTGAAAATCTGACAATTTGACTTTTTAGAATGGAGTTCAATAATAGTTAAAACATATAAGGTAAAGACTCAATAGATTTAGAAGAGTAATTATACATTGTTGAAGGTGTCACTGGAAATTTAAAAGTGAACACTAAGTTTTGTAATGTTGTAAGTTTTATAAACACAGATTATAAAACTAATTTGAAATAAAATAAACAAATAAGGTGTGTTTTGAAATGTAGGCATCAGTGATGTCTTGTAAACACATTTGGATTAGAAAGTTGTAAAAATACCATGTTGGGTTTCAAGAAAACACATTTCAGTAAAGTACGATGCCTAAATGGGGAAGTAGTCAAAAGTCTTAAAACAAAAGTGGTTTGAAGATCCGATGAAGCTTTTACACATAATATGAACTTTAACGTCATATGTTTAAGTTTTATAGTAAAGAGTTTAAACACGTTTATAAAAGAAAATATTTCTAGTTTTTCGAAGACGTGTCAAAATGGTAAGCAATGTTTAAAATGGTTTATATGCCCTTAAAAGCACATCAATCCATTGAAATGAATTTGAAATGAAATTGAAATAGCAAGGTTAAAACCAATATTGGTTAAGTTGAGTTTTGAAGAAAAACGTTAAGTTAAAGCAAGTTGTCAAAAGAGTTTTAGCGAGAATATGGCTTAAATTGTTAGGAAAGGTCTAGTAAGTTGAATGAAGTGGTTATAAAATATTTTATCGATGATAAATAAAACCGATTAAGCAAAATAATTTTTCGAAGGAAGATTAAGAAGTAAGGAATAAGTATGTTAGTGTAGTTGATCGTACCTAAATACTAAGGCGAGTACCGGTGTCTTTTCCCCAAAATAAAGGACAAGAAAAATTGTTTGTAAACGTTTTATGGTGTCAATGCAGTTGACGACTTTTTATAGAGGTCAAAGGGATATACTATGTTAAGTTTTAACCTCAAGGTGGAAACAACCTAGAGCTAAATCGTAACGTAGAAATAAGATCTCACATATAGGTTAAACCTCCGTGTCTCCTTGTGAGTCGAATCCGGAATGCCCGCCAATGATATCCAAGTGATTACTTAGTGGTGACTCATCTACCTCCTTACGAGATGCTCCAATTATCATTCGTTTCGGTATCGAAACGCTTTTTCCTAGTTGTAACTCTTGAAGACGATGAAGAGGTATTGAGGAATAATTGGTATATGTTTCGACTTAAGATAATTACTAGTGTATATCTAGCTACTAATCTTACATCTAAATTCAATAGCTACCGAGGAATACCCATTCTTAGTACTAAGTGCATTGCTCCTAGAGTGGCTAGTGATATAACCTAAGTGGTTAACCTAGCACTTGATAAGGGACAAGAATATTTCTAAATAAAGGCATTGTTATAAAAGTGCACTTAGTTTCTAAATGTATCTAGATGAATGCCTATAATATGCAATGCCCGTACGCACACCGAAAAATTTTGTTTTTCAAAAGTTTAAGTTGAAAATCGTTTTGAACATAATTCTACTATAACCGTTTCAAGCCTCACATTAAGTTTCCTTAATTAAGCATAGTTGGCCAGGCTATACTTAATTAAAGTCTGATAATGCGTACTCGAATTAGTTATACCAGTAGTATGTTCAGTATTTTAAAAACGCTTAGAAATTTTTTGGCTATAGTTGTGGTTCTCCAAAGGAAAACCGGTATTCTCTATAACCTTCGGCTCTGATACCATTTTCTGTCACACCCCGCTAAAGCGGAAACACGAGGGGTGGTAGTATAAAGGGTTTCATAGCAAAAGTTAAAATACAACACCAACCATAGTATTAAAAATCATTACAATTTTACAATGGGTTTGAACAACTTTTAAAAGAAATTACAATGTCAATTGAAATACAACACATGCGAATGCTCCTAAAAGTGAAGTGTCCCTAAGTGCCACTTACTCGATGATTCCTGAAAAAGCATGTAAAACGAGCGTCAACTATAAAAATAGTTGGTGAGTACTCACAGATAAACAAAATAATATTGGTTCCATGAATTGAAATCAAAGTTTTGATAAAAGTTTCCAATAATAAAAGTATATTGTTAAAATGAGTAAATAAGTTTGTAAAAACAAAGTTCTTTGTCATCATGAGAGATAAAGTATGTTGCCCAAATAAGATGCAACATTCATATTCTCATGGAAGATAAAGTTCGTTACTCAAACGAGTAAACAAGTTTCATTGCTAAAATGAGCAATCAATTTCGTTGCTACAAGGAGCAAACAATTTCATTGCTAAAACATGTATATAAGTATTTTATATGCTTTAACACTCTATTTTATTATTATTTTCATGTAAAAATAAAGAAAATATATATTGAGCTGAAAATTTCCAGAATGCAACTTCAAACAATTTAATAACAATGAAAAATTGTTTTCTTATTTTTGATGTCGAAAAACATGCCTAAAGGCTCAAACAATTAAAGAGAAAACTTGATTCTTGTGATTTTGGTAAAATTTATTGATGTTACTTTGAGAATTTTTGCAACATGTTCCAAAGGCTTTTGAATCAAGATATTTTTATACCTCTTAATACATGATGTTAAGTGCTCAAGTTAATTTTTCCTTGATTTTTAGTGATGAATAAGATCTTTGAACATGCAATACAAAACTAGTATTCACAAAAAGGTGCTGATTGAGCAACAGTTTTGTAAAAATTGCTAAAAATCGAAATATTTGAATTATCCAATGAGGTCAGATGGGTTTGAAAGCTAACTCAAAATATTATATTTCAGAAAAAGAATCCCGAATTTTGGTTAAGAAATGAGTGAGATATGACAGTTTAAAGTCAGGTAAAGAAATCTGGCAGATTGCATGCATGGTGATTGGTTAGAAAAATGAGTTTTCATCATTTCTTTGAGTAAATCTTTTGAAATATTTTAAAAGATATCATGATAAACTTATATTCTAGTCATGTTTTCCAGAGATCAAAAGATCAAAACTTATCAAAATGTATACATTCATTTATGACCAAATTTTTTTTTCTCAAAAACTTTTAATTTGAGTTTGATGTTTTAATCCTTAAAATCGATTTTTGCACTAAGACCATGAACATGCAACCTTGTTTATCATACATGCATGGTGTTAAAACACATCCATGATGTTCTAAAAACCATTTTAACAAAAAGAAAACAAGTTTGAAGAAGATGAAGAAGTAGAAGTCGGTTTTTGAAGTAAAATGCACATGCATGGCTTAAATCATTGTTGTGGATCTTTAAGAGATGTATGTTCTTTACCTTAAATTTATTTGTGGCTTGAAAAACCCTTATGACTCTCCATAATTTCGTGGTTAAGAGGCTGTGGTTGTGGTGTTTGGAGAAAAAAAATTAGAGAGAAGGTAGAGAGAGTTTTCTAGAGAGAGAAAGAAGAGAGATGTGTGTGTGTTGGAGAATGAGAGTGTGAGAGAGAGATATGGGAAGAGAGGGGTCCGAAAATTTGAGTATAATAACCCTTTCTCATTCATTTTGTTTTATAAAATTTAAGTTATTTTATAAAATATCTAAATTTTATATAAAATGTGCACTAAAATCAAGTTTTTATTCATGAAACCTTGATTTTTGACTTATAAATTAAGGATGAATGTTAATGACTTAAATTTTTATTTTCCTTGATTATATTTCCCTGAATTTAATTGTTTTAAGATAATATTATAAGTTTCATAACTATTTTTATAGAATTCTTGATGTTAAACTTTATAAAATTTAAGTTTTAGGGTTTTTAGGGTTTTTGAGAGTTTGTAAAAATTTGGATATCAAAATAAATAGAATATTTGAGACTTTAAATTATCTTATGGTATTATAACTCGTTTATAGTTATAAATAATGTTTGTAATTTATTTTTATCGGTTTTTTGACATTCTATGTAGTTATTCCGAGATTCAAGCGAAATTGAGGAATCAAGTATACTAGTCCTAGTCTTCAACTTTGACTTAAGTTTCTATGAGACTTTGACCTAATTTCTACTTCTAGGTCAAGTGCATGATGTGTGTATATGATTCATGAAAAGGTGTTCGAGTCAAAGAGTGACCCAAATATGGATAGCCTCTACAGTTAAGTAGTTGTAGAATTCACATATCAATGTGAAATCTAAGTACATTATCCATTGTTTCTAGTTGCTTCCAAGTTTCTAGTAGGTTATCACTGAGCTTCTAGTCACTAAGTCCAGTATGTGTCGTGCGTATATGTGCAACTAAGTTTATTCAAATCTAGAACCGACTCGAATTTTGACGGTTGTCACAGTATTGGATTCAACCCGCGCTCATTTGAATCACTTCATGGATTTTATCATGAGTGATCATGAGGCGATAATATCTTATATTCTTCAAACCTAGAGATATGAGTTGTTACTATGAGTTGGTTATACATTGATTGCACGAAAACGCATTGGTAACTCGATGTTATAAAATGTGCCTTTGTGTATGATTCAACAAGTAGTAGAACAAGCCATATGAGTCGAAGTTTATCCATTCCTTTTACCTTCGGGATAAAATCGATATCTGTGGGCCCCTCGATGATTTAAAGATGATACATGTGAGTGCTTGGCCAAGCCAGGACTGATTTGATTTGTTCAATCAGTCAGTCATCATGAATCGGAAATCGGGAAACAACAAATGGACAGAGAGAATGATTGATAATCCATGTCTCAGTCCATATGATATCTAGAATGGAGGAATATATGATCCCTTATCTAATGGACAAGTCATTGACAAAGGTCATAGTTCATCGACAAGGTCAGAGTTTGACAGAAGCTTTTGAGAGCTACGATTGCTGATCGGTTCCTGAAGTCATACGCAATAATAGTTTTAGACTTATCCAAGTGGGAGACTGTTGGATTAATGTCTAAGTCCATAACTATAATTGGTAAGACTTGACCCGACCCGGCATGGTCCATTTGGGTTGAATGGCATCATGCATTTGGGTAGACTATAATGAGAGAAATAACACTTAAGGTTGGTTAATATATTATAAGTTCTAATATATTAATAAGGTTATTTAATTAGTAGTGATCAAGAATTAATTTGGAATTAATTAAGTGATCAAAAGGACACTAATTAAATATATGGGTTGATTGTGTAAATCATTCATTCTTATATATGTGGGCTTGTGATCCAAGATTCCTTATGTTGGACTAAGTCCATGGGGTGACCCATGGATACTCCATGGAGGTTAAAATCCATGGAGCATAAGGAATGGGTAAAGTTATGAGTTACATGGTGTAACCCTAATAGCCACCATATAAAAGAATCCCATGGCTCAAGAAATCGTGCACTAATGAGTGAGTGTGAGGGCTAGACGATTTCAAGGAGTGTTCAAGTTTCTCTCAAGTTATTCCAAGTGTCTTTGGTGTTGTGTGAACCATTTGAGGTTTCACACTTGGGGCACTAGGCACTCAAGCTTCATGAAGACATTCTACATCAAAGAGGTATGTATTCTATCTTGTTATATTTATTATTTTGTATGCTAGATTAGGATAATACCTTGGATGTTCATAATTGTATGTATAATAGAGAAAACATAGATCCAAGGTATTTAGGGTTGCATGTACACTTAGGAGTGTTAGAATGCTCATAACCCAACAAGACCTTGCCTTGCCAATAGGGCTTGAGTGACCTTAAACTTTTTAGGAACTTGTGGGTTAGGGAGAATAATTGGAGGAGGTGAAAGAAGTATGATATCCATGGGACATCATCTTCATTTAGGAAAGCTTGTTTCAAGAGATTTGGGAAGATCATAAATGTCTAGACCAGACATCTTTTTGGGAGATATTCAAGATAGTTGATTTAAAGTCCTTAATATGACACCCAATATGAAATATTAAGGCTAGGACCCAACAAACTATTTTATAACTTAGAAGAGGGATGCCGTAATCCAAGCTATAAAATATTTGAAGGTAGGTGAATGACGATTCACCAATTTCCACCATGAAAAACGAAGTAATTTATTAGGTTTTAATTGGATTTGAAAGTCCTAGATCTTTGAGATTCATTGAACTGTTCAAAGGCATGTTTCAATCTCGAGTGTGCCCTTCAGGTTTTGTGACTGGGATGCCGAGGATCACAAAATAAGGTGTGAATAACCATGCAAATATACTTGGTACCCTTAATATTTACCCCTTAATCAGTGTGCCAGTTAACCACACACGCTCCACCGATACTATGATAAATATTAAGTTACCCTTTGCCTACCTTGTTAAGTCCAGGTTAGTGTGCCGGTTAACCACACACGCTCCACTAACGACTTAAGCAAAGTGCAAAGTGTAATTTCATGGGTTAGCACCAAATTCACATTTTCCTAAGTAACTAAGATTGGGTATTAATAAGAGTTTAGTTACTTAGTATTTATCATTAATACTTTTAACGAAAGGAGAATTATAGTCCTTGTCCTACCCGTTCGGCTAACGAGCCTCCACCAGTCAACGAAGCGGTGGGTGAGAGTGGACACCCATTAAACTGCCATTTTATAGGCAGTAACCTTATACCCCCCTTATAGACCGGCTTCGTAAATGAGGCCTACTAACGGTAAGACTGACTTTACTCTTATACATATATATAAATATTATTAACTTATAATATTATAAAGTATAAGGGTTGAATTTTAACTTTTAAAATTCTAAGGGCTAACTTGGAATTAAATTATTCATAAGTGAAAACTTTTCAAATTCCAAAACTTGAGGGCAAGTTTTGAAACTATTCAAAACTAATTAATTGCATAACTTAAGAGTTTAAAGTAGTTTTAATTAAAAAAAAACTCTTCAAGTTCCATAACTTGAGGACAAGTTATGGAAGACTTTAAACTAATTAATAAAAAAAAATAAGTTTTTTTTTATTGTAACTTATGGAACTAATTAAGGTTACACTTTTTTTTAATTTAATGAAGAGATTCTTGAACCTCCATAACTTGAGGACAAGTTATGGAGTCATAAAACCATTTAATTAGAACTAGACTCTTCATTTTGTAACATTTGCCAACTTTTATGAGTTTTATGATTCTTAAATGTGACTTTTCATATAACTTGAGGACAAGTTACAAAAACACACTTTGGAATCAACTCTTAGATTAAAATGGATTGAAAACAACTATTTCACACAACTTTTCTATTAATCTAAGAACCTCATAAGAACAAGATAATTCAAATCATCAACCTTCAAGAAATTAGCATGAACATACAAACTAATACAAATCTTGAAATTATGACAATTATCTTAGAAGTTGGATTAGCATGAACATTACCACATCAAAAACAAGTTTATAAGTCCAAAAACATCTTAGGGTAATGTTCCTAGTCCAATTCCGGCCAAAACAATCGAATATATGCATCGAACTCGATTTTTCAGCTACTTTTGCAAGTATAACAAGAAAACAAGCCTAGGCTCTAATACCACTGTTGGGTTATGAGCATTCTAACACTCCTAAGTGTGCATGCAACCCTAAATACCTTGGATCTATGTTTTCTATTATACATACAATTATGAACATCCAAGGTATTATCCTAATCTAGCATACAAAATAATAAATATAACAAGATAGAATACATACCTCTTTGATGTAGAATGTCTTCATGAAGCTTGAGTGCCTAGTGCCCCAAGTGTGACACCTCAAATGGTTCACATCGATCCTATATCCGAAGCATATGGGACACGATTCAAGATGTCTCACATAAAGACTAAACCAGTCTTTTGCTATAATATTTCCATTTCAATTTGCCAAGTTCTCAAAATTCAGGTTATGAAAAGGGATGTTGTAATCATAATCGTATTTTAGAACGCAAATAATGGACCCATATATAGAATTTCCTTATGTTGAGCCATTCCAACATGAAATTCATATATATCCTTGATTAAATACGGTTAAAATCTCAATCTAAGCTTTTAGAATTGAAATGAAGTATAATTTCCTCTCCCTTAATTATAGCAAAACAAATTTTTCAAAGAGGTATGTATTCTATCTTGTTATATTTATTATTTTGTATGCTAGATTAGGATAATACCTTGGATGTTCATAATTGTATGTATAATAGAGAAAACATAGATCCAAGGTATTTAGGGTTGCATGTACACTTAGGAGTGTTAGAATGCTCATAACCCAACAGTGGTATCAGAGCCATGAGTTGTTTTCTGTTATATTGATGCAAATGTTTTATTTTCAAGTTGACCAAAAAGGAAAAAAAAAACATTACGTTTGTCAAATTTTAAGATAATTACTTGTTTTGTGAAAAACGAATTATTTGTAAAATTTGAATCATTTGTTATATGAGTTGAATTAGGTCAAATTTAGTAAAAGATAAAATGATATGATTATTTTATTAGTTTTAAAAGTTTGATCTAAATGTTTTAAGGAGTTACATATTTTGTCATAAAATTTTGGAGCTCAAAAGTTTTTTTTTAAAGTTGTGATCTTAAGGGTTTTTGAAACTTCCATAAGTTATGGATATGAAAGTTTTTTTTTTTAAAAAAAAAAGTTTGATTCAAAGTTTTTATGGAGTGACAAAATTTGGTGTTAATGTTTTAAAGAATTCCATAACTTGTTCTTAAGTTATGGAACATGGAAAGTTTCATCATAAAACACCATTAATTCCATAAGTTATGGAATCTAAAGGTTTTCAAGAATTACAAAACTTACCCTCAAGTTTTGGAATTTGAGAAAAGTTTTTCTTGAAAAAAAAGAATTGAATTCTAAAACTCTTGGGTTCATAACTTAAACAATTAATTAAATGGTTTTAATTTTGAGTTTAATAATTGGAATTATGATGTTTTGTTGAATAGTTCAAATTAACTCTTATGGACTTTATTAATAGTTAATTAAAGCGTTTAATTAAAAGAGTATTATTAATCCATAAATATATGGTTTGAGTTTAATTAAATTAAAAGTCTAGTTTAATTAATAGATTAAATCACCAAGTATTTTAAATGTCTAAAATACACCCTTATACTATTATAATATTAAAAGTTTAATATATTATATGTATAAGAGTTAGTCGTCTTACCATTAGTCGGCCTCATTCACGAAGCCGGTCTATAAGGGGGGTATAAGGTTACTGCCTATAAAATGGCAGTTTAATGGGTGTCCACTCTCACTCACCGCTTCCTTGACCGGTGGAGGGTCGTTAGCCGAACAAGTAGGACAAGGACTATAATTCTCCCTTCATTATAAGTATAATGATAAATACTAAGTAACTAAACACTTATAAATTCTCAATCTTAGTTACCTAGGAAAATGTGAATAAGGTGCTAATCCATAAAATTACACTTTGCACTTTGTTTAAACCGTTAGTGGAGCGTGTGTGGTTAACCGGCACACTAACCTGGATTTAACAAAGTAGGCAAAGGGTAACTTAATATTTATCATAGTATCGGTGGAGCTCGTGTGGTTAACCGGCACATCGATTGAGGGGTAAATATTATGGGTACCAAGTATATTTACATGGTTACTTCACACCTTGTTTTGTGATCCTCGGCATCCCAGTCACAAAACCTGAAGGGCACACTCGAGATTGAAACATGCCATTGAAAAGTTTAATGAATCTCAAAAGATCTAGGAGTTTCAACTCCAAGTAAAAACCTAATTAAGTTATTTCGTTTTTCATGGTGGAAATTGGTAAATCGTCATTTACCTACCTTCAACTATTTTATAACTCGGATTACGGCATCCCTCTTCCAGTTATAAATAGGTTGTTGGATCCTAGCCTTAATATTTCATATTGGGTGTTATATTAAGGACTTTAGATCAACTATCTTGAATATCTCCCAAAAGATGTCGAGTTCAGACATCTATGATCTTCCCAAATCTCTTGGAACTTTACTTCCTCCACCTCCTCTAATTATTCTCCCTAACCCACAAGAGCAAGGTCACTCAAGCCCTAATGGCAAGCAAGGTCTATGTGTGATCACATCTTAGAGATGAAGTCACACATTGACAAGCCGGGAGAGTTGGGTTTCAAAGTCTTGAGAAAGTTGGATGTTCAATCACTTTCTAAGTCACATAGTGAGTTCCTTTGGGACTACTATGAAACAGACTATGACATGAACCTTAATGATCATATCTATTTGCTTGGTGCTGCTGAATCAGCAATGATTTGGAACGATAGTAAAGCAAATTTGATTAGAAGATCAACTTCCAAAAAAAATTTATGGACAGTGACAATGGTGACACTGGAAATCCAGAAAAAGCATTCTCTTCCCAATGGAAAGGGATTGGCCATAGTCAACCCGGTTGACCAAATGGTAAAGAGAAAGGCTAAGTCTGAGATAGTCCCATTACCAAAGGGTCCATATGTTTATTTTGCCAAAGGAAGGGGCGTTGATTGCAAAGCTGCCAAATTTACCTAAGGATGTTAAAGTCAATAAGTTTGACTCTACATCAGGTAGAGCCCATTATCTAACTCTGTTAAGTTCTATTCTGAGATCCTCATTACATGATGTGACTGGGTCACATGTTGATGTTTTAAGAATCAAAGAATAGAGAGAAATCTTAAAGGAAGTATATGCTGATTCTGATCGCGAAGGTGGATTTCGATCGCATCAGAATTTTGAGCAGTTGCTTAAGAAGTTATGATATATTGCTAAGGAATAGATAACAACAATTTTCCATATGGATTGTAAGGATAAGTTTTTCCGCAAAGTTTTAAAATAAAAGAAAATTGTTTAATTTTATTTATTTGAAGTATCCTTACAATGACATTTGTGGAAAATTGTTGCTTATATGATTCCACTGACATCAATATTGGAAAATGGATTTGATTCTTTCATTTGTGGTAGTGTCTAAATTTACCAAATCAGGAAAGTTCCTCATCACCCAAGTTTCAATTGGACCGAAACTTGGAATCATGCAAGTTGAATAGTATGATGAATGAGAACTTTCAACCATTGGAAAATCAAGACTAATTACTTGTTCACATGGATGTGTGAGTCAAGTGAAGGACTAAAGGGATCGAGTACACATTCTTGTGCACTGGTCATGTCCACCACAAAGCTCGTTAAGACTATTTGATTTACTAAAGTTTAGTAAATATGGTTATACTTACAAGTTTATGTATAATTCTGAAACATTGGAAAAGTCTCAATGTATGACAGAACAAATGGGAAGAATCAAATTAGGCAGAAAGATAAAAGTTTCTCAAATCTAAAAAGATGGGAGAGTACTTTAGTATCATGTTTGTGATCATCTTAATGATTTAGAAATCATATCACAATTAGTCCTCTAAAGGTCATCTTAGTGCATTCTTATCACTAAGAAGAGGAGTCATGAATTGTTGAAATGGTTAGATCAGGAAGATGAGTCATACTTCGTTCCAAAACAATTCTTAGAGTCATACTCCAAGATTGTAACTTGAGTGACATATCTTCAAGAAAGGTTTAAAACACTTGTCAAATGTAAGAGTAAAAGTGTCCTACTCTTGTACATTTGAAATTGGTAAGTTGTGATGTTTTGGATAAAACAAAGACCAACTAAGTCCAATTGTGTGAAGTGTTTGTCTTGATAAAGAATCCGCACTATCTCTTGAATATTTGGCAAGATAGTCTTATATGTCAAGAGGATAGTGGGAGTCTTAAAGATCTTAAAAAGAATTTCAAGAACTAATCAAGAATAAAACCTGAGGTTCTTCACTAGCACACGACTTGAGGTTTATAACCTATCGTGTTGACATATTCTGTGCCCATTCCAGTTAAAGTTGGCTTTGCATGGGAGTTCTGAAAGTTCTCAATTGGTTGCATAACAACTTGGAAGCAATGGCAGGCCCTGTACTGCCAGGTGGCAAGAAGTTAAGATTGCATAAGTTCAGTCCATATGAGTTTGGATTTGTCATTATCCTTGTCTTGTGACTATGGTTTTGACGATTCACATGGATAAGAACACATACACCATAAAATCTAAGGGTCATAAGGTTTCTCTACGATTCATGAAAATGATGGTGAGGAAACACTTCCACCAAGTAGATTTGAAGCAGATGGCAAAGGGTCTAAACAATTGAGACTATGATTACGGCATCCCTTTTCATAGTTCTGAAATTGTTTAGAAACACATGCATGCTATCTAAGGAAAGGTGTATGATTTTGATAAAGTTTTATCAAAGCATCTCGTATCAGAAATCTGAACTTTGGTAAGAAAGTCAATAAAGTATTGATTTCTAGAAGTCCAGCTGATTTCTGAGTACATGTCAAAGCTAGTGGGAGCATAAGTGTTATGCTAATAATCATCATGTTAGTAGGAGCATGATAATTATTGTTAGTGTTGCAAGTTAGCAATGTTAATTATAGAAAACAAAAGTTTCAATTCGTGAGGCTGCAGGGATTGAAAAAGTTGTTTTGCTATAATTAAGGGAGAGGATATACTTCATTTCAGTTCTAAAGGCTTAGATTGAGACCTTAATCATCTTTAGTCAAGAATATATATATCAATTTCATGTTGGATTGGTTCAACTTAAGAAAATTCTATATATTGCGTTCTCAAAATTCGATTATGATTACGGCATCCCTCTTCATAGTCAAATTTTGAAAACATGGCAAATAAAAATATTGTAGCAAAAGACTGGTCTAGAATCATGTCTTTATGTGAGACATCATGAATCGTGTACCATTTGCTTTGGGTACAGGATCGATTGCATGTGCTATAATATTTGTCATTTCTAAATTTTTCCAAATGCCCCGAGGCATTAAGAAGGGAAAAGGTCTAGAATTGGATATGACTAAAATGATTAAGCAATTGTCGAGGACAATCTGAGGTTTACCAAAGATTGGTTGCTCAGGGACAGTTGGAAGTATAGTGCTAATTTTGGAAGGATCATATTGACATATTCTGAAAAGAGGCATCTCTTATTCAGAAGTGATAGTCAAAATGAGAATATGGAGTTGTCTCCATAGGTGGAAGTTATCTGTGTAAGATTAGAAAACTTAATGCAAGAAGCATGTCCAAAGCAATGTACTTTGAATATGAGACTTAGTTTCCATGGAGTTGATCTCCATTGGAATACCTTATAATGACTGTTGACAAGTCTTTGTGACTTTATGCATAATCATTAAGAGGATCAATGCATATAAGTTTAGAATCTAACAGATTTCAGTAAATGGCATGAATTTGGAATTCTTGCATTTGCAGTAAGGATTTGGGACTGTGAAAAGAGGATCATTGGAGTGATGTTCAATTGATCTATTTTACAAAGTAAAGATCATAGACAAACATAGTATGCATATTTGGTGTATGGCATGACTAGTGTTTAGAAAACATAGTGTACATGCTTGGAGCATGGGACAACTATTGTTTTAAATTCAAGTATAAAGTCGATAAAACCGAAACAATGAATAATGAGTGATCAGTATGGTGATAAATAAAAGTGTTTATTTATATTCATAGGGTTTGATACCATATTTGATTCATTTATTCTTGTGTTTCACTTTGCATGTTTTGACTTCCAGAATAACTAAGTCGCTCTTCCTGAATGATTAAGTTATTCAAACCATCCACAGTCGGTCATATGTTGGAAGTAGATATGAATCAAGACTGTCATGGGTTGGTTTGTAGAGGTCCAAGTTGGTGGACAAAGTGGTGCTACAACACTCATGAGTGCTCATAAGTTCTGAGTATTGGATTCAACCCGCGCTCATTTGA
This sequence comes from Lactuca virosa, assembly GCF_052849685.1. Taxonomy (NCBI): domain Eukaryota; kingdom Viridiplantae; phylum Streptophyta; class Magnoliopsida; order Asterales; family Asteraceae; genus Lactuca; species Lactuca virosa. Next base: position 59,974,164 of record NC_136426.1, on the reverse strand, counting down.
ATCACTTCATGGATTTTATCACGAGTGATCATGAGACGATAATATCTTATATTCTTCAAACCTAGAGATATGAGTTGTTACTATGAGTTGGTTATACATTGATTGCACGAAAACGCATTGGTAACTCGATGTTATAAAACGTGCCTTTGTGTATGATTCAACAAGTAGTAGAACAAGCCATATGAGTCGAAGTTTATCCATTCCTCTTACCTTCGGGATAAAAGCGATATCTGTGGGCCCCTCGATGATTTAAAGATGATACATGTGAGTGCTTGGCCAAGCCAGGACTGATTTGATTTGTTCAATCAGTCAGTCATCATGAATCGGAAATCGGGAAACAACAAATGGACAGAGAGAATGATTGATAATCCATGTCTCAGTCCATATGATATCTAGAATGGAGGAATATATGATCCCTTATCTAATGGACAAGTCATTGACAAAGGTCAGAGTTCATCGACAAGGTCAGAGTTCGACAGAAGCTTTTGAGAGCTACGATTGCTGATCGGTTCCTGAAGTCATACGCAATAATAGTTTTAGACTTATCCAAGTGGGAGACTGTTGGATTAATGTCTAAGTCCATAACTATAATTGGTAAGACTTGACCCGACCCGGCATGGTCCATTTGGGTTGAATGGCATCATGAGACGATAATATCTTATATTCTTCAAACCTAGAGATATGAGTTGTTACTATGAGTTGGTTATACATTGATTGCACGAAAACGCATTGGTAACTCGATGTTATAAAATGTGCCTTTGTGTATGATTCAACAAGTAGTAGAACAAGCCATATGAGTCGAAGTTTATCCATTCCTTTTACCTTCGGGATAAAAGCGATATCTGTGGGCCCCTCGATGATTTAAAGATGATACATGTGAGTGCTTGGCCAAGCCAGGACTGATTTGATTTGTTCAATCAGTCAGTCATCATGAATCGGAAATCGGGAAACAACAAATGGACAGAGAGAATGATTGATAATCCATGTCTCAGTCCATATGATATCTAGAATGGAGGAATATATGATCCCTTATCTAATGGACAAGTCATTGACAAAGGTCATAGTTCATCGACAAGGTCAGAGTTTGACAGAAGCTTTTGAGAGCTACGATTGCTGATCGGTTCCTGAAGTCATACGCAATAATAGTTTTAGAATTATCCAAGTGGGAGACTGTTGGATTAATGTCTAAGTCCATAACTATAATTGGTAAGACTTGACCCGACCCGGCATGGTCCATTTGGGTTGAATGGCATCATGCATTTGGATAGACTATAATGAGAGAAATAACACTTAAGGTTGGTTAATATATTATAAGTTCTAATATATTAATAAGGTTATTTAATTAGTAGTGATCAAGAATTAATTTGGAATTAATTAAGTGATCAAAAGGACACTAATTAAATATATGGGTTGATTGTGTAAATCATTCATTCTTATATATGTGGGCTTGTGATCCAAGATTCCTTATGTTGGACTAAGTCCATGGGGTGACCCATGGATACTCCATGGAGGTTAAAATCCATGGAGCATAAGGAATGGGTAAAGTTATGAGTTACATGGTGTAACCCTAATAGCCACCATATAAAAGAATCCCATGGCTCAAGAAATCGTGCACTAATGAGTGAGTGTGAGGGCTATACGATTTCAAGGAGTGTTCAAGTTTCTCTCAAGTTATTCCAAGTGTCTTTGGTGTTGTGTGAACCATTTGAGGTGTCACACTTGGGGCACTAGGCACTCAAGCTTCATGAAGACATTCTACATCAAAGAGGTATGTATTCTATCTTGTTATATTTATTATTTTGTATGCTAGATTAGGATAATACCTTGGATGTTCATAATTGTATGTATAATAGAGAAAACATAGATCCAAGGTATTTAGGGTTGCATGTACACTTAGGAGTGTTAGAATGCTCATAACCCAACAAGACCTTGCCTTGCCAATAGGGCTTGAGTGACCTTAAACTTTTTAGGAACTTGTGGGTTAGGGAGAATAATTGGAGGAGGTGAAAGAAGTATGATATCCATGGGACATCATCTTCATTTAGGAAAGCTTGTTTCAAGAGATTTGGGAAGATCATAAATGTCTAGACCAGACATCTTTTTGGGAGATATTCAAGATAGTTGATTTAAAGTCCTTAATATGACACCCAATATGAAATATTAAGGCTAGGACCCAACAAACTATTTTATAACTTAGAAGAGGGATGCCGTAATCCAAGCTATAAAATATTTGAAGGTAGGTGAATGACGATTCACCAATTTCCACCATGAAAAACGAAGTAATTTATTAGGTTTTAATTGGATTTGAAAGTCCTAGATCTTTGAGATTCATTGAACTGTTCAAAGGCATGTTTCAATCTCGAGTGTGCCCTTCAGGTTTTGTGACTGGGATGCCGAGGATCACAAAATAAGGTGTGAATAACCATGCAAATATACTTGGTACCCTTAATATTTACCCCTTAATCAGTGTGCCGGTTAACCACACACGCTCCACCGATACTATGATAAATATTAAGTTACCCTTTGCCTACCTTGTTAAGTCCAGGTTAGTGTGCCGGTTAACCACACACGCTCCACTAACGACTTAAGCAAAGTGCAAAGTGTAATTTCATGGGTTAGCACCAAATTCACATTTTCCTAAGTAACTAAGATTGGGTATTAATAAGAGTTTAGTTACTTAGTATTTATCATTAATACTTTTAACGAAAGGAGAATTATAGTCCTTGTCCTACCCGTTCGGCTAACGAGCCTCCACCAGTCAACGAAGCGGTGGGTGAGAGTGGACACCCATTAAACTGCCATTTTATAGGCAGTAACCTTATACCCCCTTATAGACCGGCTTCGTGAATGAGGCCTACTAACGGTAAGACTGACTTTACTCTTATACATATATATAAATATTATTAACTTATAATATTATAAAGTATAAGGGTTGAATTTTAACTTTTAAAATTCTAAGGGCTAACTTGGAATTAAATTATTCATAAGTGAAAACTTTTCAAATTCCAAAACTTGAGGGCAAGTTTTGAAACTATTCAAAACTAATTAATTCCATAACTTAAGAGTTTAAAGTAGTTTTAATTAAAAAAAAACTCTTCAAGTTCCATAACTTGAGGACAAGTTATGGAAGACTTTAAACTAATTAATAAAAAAAAATAAGTTTTTTTTTATTGTAACTTATGGAACTAATTAAGGTTACACTTTTTTTTTTAATTTAATGAAGAGACTCTTGAACCTCCATAACTTGAGGACAAGTTATGGAGTCATAAAACCATTTAATTAGAACTAGACTCTTCATTTTGTAACCTTTGCCAACTTTTATGAGTTTTATGATTCTTAAATGTGACTTTTCATATAACTTGAGGACAAGTTACAAAAACACACTTTGGAATCAACTCTTAGATTAAAATGGATTGAAAACAACTATTTCACACAACTTTTCTATTAATCTAAGAACCTCATAAGAACAAGATAATTCAAATCATCAACCTTCAAGAAATTAGCATGAACATACAAACTAATACAAATCTTGAAATTATGACAATTATCTTAGAAGTTGGATTAGCATGAACATTACCACATCAAAAACAAGTTTATAAGTCCAAAAACATCTTAGGGTAATGTTCCTAGTCCAATTCCGGCCAAAACAATCGAATATATGCATCGAACTTGATTTTTCAGCTACTTTTGCAAGTATAACAAGAAAACAAGCCTAGGCTCTAATACCACTGTTGGGTTATGAGCATTCTAACACTCCTAAGTGTACATGCAACCCTAAATACCTTGGATCTATGTTTTCTCTATTATACATACAATTATGAACATCCAAGGTATTATCCTAATCTAGCATACAAAATAATAAATATAACAAGATAGAATACATACCTCTTTGATGTAGAATGTCTTCATGAAGCTTGAGTGCCTAGTGCCCCAAGTGTGACACCTCAAATGGTTCACATCGTTCCTATATCCGAAGCATATGGGACACGATTCATGATGTCTCACATAAAGACTAAACCAGTCTTTTGCTATAATATTTCCATTTCAATTTGCCAAGTTCTCAAAATTCAGATTATGAAAAGGGATGTCGTAATCATAATCGAATTTTAGAACGCAAATAATGGACCCATATATAGAATTTCCTTATGTTGAGCCATTCCAACATGAAATTCATATATATCCTTGATTAAATACGGTTAAAATCTCAATCTAAGCTTTTAGAATTGAAATGAAGTATAATTTCCTCTCCCTTAATTATAGCAAAACAACTTTTTCAACCCCTGCAACCTCACGAATTGAAACTTTTGTTTTCTATAATTAACATTGCTAACTTGCAACCTTTGTCATAATTATCATGCTCCCACTAACATGATGATTATTAGCATAACACTTATGCTCCCACTAGCTTTGACATGTACTCAGAAATCAGCTGACTTTCTTACCAAAGTTCAGATTTCTGATACTAGATTGTTTTGATAAAACTTTATCAAAATCATACACCTCTCTTAAATAGCTCACATGTGTGTCTAAACAATTTTAGAACTATGAAAATGGATGCCGTAATCATAGTCTCAATTGTTTAGACCTTTTCCACTTCTCACAAGTCCATGTTAGTGTGCCGGTAAACCACACACGCTCCACTAACGACTTTGAGAATGCAAATATCACAATTGCTATCTAGCTAAAATCTACTTAGTGAAAGTGTTTCCTCACCATCATTTTCATGAATCGGAGAGAAACCTTATGACACTTAGATTTAATAGTGTATGTGTTCTTATCCATGTGAATTTATCAAACCCATAATCACAAGACAAGGTTAGTGACAAATCCAAACTCATATTGATTAAACTGGTGCAATCTTAAATTCTTGCCATTTGGCAGCTCAGGTGCCTGCCATTGCTTCCAAGTAGTTGTGCAACCAATTGAGAACTCTCAAAACTCCTATGCAAAGCCAACTTGAATAGGCACAAAAATTTCAACACGATAGGTTATAAACCTCAAGTCGTGTGCTAGTGAAGGACTTTAGGTTTTATTCTTGATTAAGTCTTGAAACTTTCAAGAGCTTTAAGACTCCCACTGCCCTCTTGACATATAAGACTCCCTTGTCAAATATTCAAGAGATAGTACAGATTCTTTATCAAGACTAACACTTTACACAATTGGCCTAAGTTGGTCTCTGTTTTATCCAAAACATCACAACTTACCAATTTCAAATGTACAAGAGTAGATAACCTTTTACTCTTACATTTGACTAGTGTTAACAAACCCTCTTTAAGATATGTCACTCAAGTTACAATCTTGGAGTATGACTCTAAGAATTGTTTTGGAACGAAGTATGACTCATCTTTTTGATTTAGCCATTTCAACAATTCATGACTCCTCTTCTTAGTCATAAGAATGCACTAAGATGACTTTAGAGGACCAATTGTGATATGGTATCTTAATCATTAAGATGATCATAAACATGATACTAAAGTACTCTCCCATCTTTTCAGATTTGAGAAACTTTTATCTTTCTGCCATACTTTGATTCTTCTTATTCGTTCTGTCTCACATTGAAACTTCTCAAATGCTACAGACTTATACTTAAACTTATAAGTATAACCATATTTACTGAACTTAAGTAAATCATGACAAATAGTCTTCTTGATCTTTTGTGGTGGACTTGACCAGTGCACAAGAATGTGTACTCGATCCCTTAGTCCTTTCCTTATTCACATAAGGAATTAGTCTTAATTTTCCAAGCTGAAAGTTCTCATTCATCATACTATACAACTTGCATGATTCCAAGTTTCGGTCCAATTGAACCTTGGGTGATGAGAATCTTTCCTTATTTGGTAATATTAGACACTACCACAACCGAAAGAATCAAATCCATTTTTCCAATATTGCTATCAATGGAATCTTATAAGCAACAACTTTTCACAAACGCCATTGTAAGGATACTTAAAATAAATAAAATCAAAACCTTTTTCTTTTATTTTAAAACTTTGCGGAAAAACTTATCCTTACAATGCATATGAAAACCTTGTTGTTATCTATTCCTAAGCAATATAAATATCATAACTCTTAAGTAATAGCCCAAAATTCTGATCACCGAACCATGCGATTGAAATCCATCTTCGCGATCAGAATCAGCATGTACTTAATAGAGTTGGACAATGGACTTTACCTGAAGTACAGCCAAACTTATTGACTTTACCATCCTTAGGTAAATTTGGCAGCTTCGTAACCAATGCCCCTTCCTTTGGCAATAGTTACCTATGGACCCTTGATAATGGGACTACCTCAGACTTCGCCTCTCTCTTTACCATTGGGTCAACCGAGTTGACTATGGCCGATCCCTTTCCATTGGGAAGAGAGAGCTTTACTGGATATCCAATGTCATCATTGTCAATGTCCATAGCGTTTTAGGAAGTTGATCTTAGCAAATAGATAAGATCATTAAGGGTCTTGTCTTAGTATGTTTCATAGGATTCCCAAAAGAACTCACTATGTGACTTAGAAAGTAGTTGAGCCACCAACTTTCTCAAGACTTTGACACCCAACTCTCCCGGCTTCTCAATATGTGACTACATCTCCAAGATGTGATCACACCTAGACCTTGCCTTGCCAATAGGGCTTGAGTGACCTTAAGCTTTTTAGGAACTTGTGGGTTAGGGAGAATAATTGGAGGAGGTGAAAGAAGTATGATATCCATGGGACATCATCTTCATTTAGGAAAGCTTGTTTCAAGAGATTTGGGAAGATCATAAATGTCTAGACCAGGCATCTTTTTGGGAGATATTCAAGATAGTTGATTTAAAGTCCTTAATATCACACCCAATATGAAATATTAACGCTAGGACCCAACAAACTATTTTATAACTTAGAAGAGGGATGCCGTAATCCAAGCTATAAAATATTTGAAGGTAGGTGAATACGATTCACCAATTTCCACCATGAAAAACGAAATAATTTATTAGGTTTTAATTGGATTTGAAAGTCCTAGATCTTTGAGATTCATTGAACTGTTCAAAGCCATGTTTCAATCTCGAGTGTGCCCTTCAGGTTTTGTGACTGGGATGCCGAGGATCACAAAACAAGGTGTGAATAACCATGCAAATATACTTGGTACCCTTAATATTTACCCCTTAATCAGTGTGCCGGTTAACCACACACGCTCCACCGATACTATGATAAATATTAAGTTACCCTTTGCCTACCTTGTTAAGTCCAGGTTAGTGTGTCGGTTAACCACACACGCTCCACTAACGACTTAAGCAAAGTGCAAAGTGTAATTTCATGGGTTAGCACCAAATTCACATTTTCCTAAGTAACTAAGATTGGGTATTAATAAGAGTTTAGTTACTTAGTATTTATCATTAATACTTTTAATGAAAGGAGAATTATAGTCCTTGTCCTACCCGTTCGGCTAACGACCATCCACCAGTCAAGGAAGCGGTGGGTGAGAGTGGACACCCATTAAACTGCCATTTTATAGGCAGTAACCTTATACCCCCCTTATAGACCGGCTTCGTGAATGAGGCCTACTAACAGTAAGACTGACTTTACTCTTATACATATATATAAATATTATTAACTTATAATATTATAAAGTATAAGGGTTGAATTTTAACTTTTAAAATTCTAAGGGCTAACTTGGAATTAAAGTATTCATAAGTGAAAACTTTTCAAATTCCAAAACTTGAGGGCAAGTTTTGAAACTATTCAAAACTAATTGATTCCATAACTTATGAGTTTAAAGTAGTTTTAATTAAAAAAAAACTCTTCAAGTTCCATAAATTGAGGACAAATTATGGAAGACTTTAAACTAATTAATAAAAAAAAAATAACTTTTTTTTTATTGTAACTTATGGAAGTAATTAAGGTTACACTTTGTTTAATTTAATTTAATGAAGAGACTCTTGAACCTCCATAACTTGAGGACAAGTTATGGAGTCATAAAACCATTTAATTAGAACTAGACTCTTCATTTTGTAACCTTTGCCAACTTTTATGAGTTTTATGATTCTTAAATGTGACTTTTCATATAACTTGAGGACAAGTTACAAAAACACACTTTGGAATCAACTCTTAGATTAAAATGGATTGAAAACAACTATTTCACACAACTTTTCTATTAATCTAAGAACCTCATAAGAACAAGATAATTCAAATCATCAATCTTCAAGAAATTAGCATGAACATACAAACTAATACAAATCTTGAAATTATGACAATTATCTTAGAAATTGGATTAGCATGAACATTACCACATCAGAAACAAGTTTATAAGTCCAAAAACATCTTAGGGTAATGTTCCTAGTCCAATTCCAGCCAAAACAATCGAATATATGCATCCAACTCGATTTTTCAGCTACTTTTGCAAGTATAACAAGGAAACAAGCATAGGCTCTGATACCACTGTTGGGTTTTGCGCATTCTAACACTCCTAAGTGTACATACAACCCTAAATACCTTGGATCTATGTTTTCTCTATTATACATACAATTATGAACATCCAAGGTATTATCCTAATCTAGCATACAAAATAATAAATATAACAAGATAGAATACATACCTCTTTGATGTAGAATGTCTTCATGAAGCTTGAGTGCCTAGTGCCCCAAGTGTGACACCTCAAATGGTTCACACAACACCAAATACACTTGGAATAACTTGAGAGAAACTTGAACACTCCTTAAAATCGTCTAGCCCTCAAACTCACACATTAGTGCATGATTTCTTGAGCCATGGGATTCTTTTATATGGTGGCTATTAGGGTTACACCATGTAACTCATAACTTTACCCATTCCTTATGCTCCATGGATTTTAACCTCCATGGAGTATCCATGGGTCACCCCATGGACTTAGTCCAACATAAGGAATCTTGGATCACAAGCCCACATATATAAGAATGAATGATTTACACAATCAACCCATATATTTAATTAGTCTCCTTTTGATCACTTAATTAATTCCAAATTAATTCTTGATCAATACTAATTAAATAACCTTATTAATATATTAGAACTTATAATATATTAACCAACCTTAAGTGTTATTTCTCTCATTATAGTCTATCCAAATGCATGATGCCATGCAACCCAAATGGACCATGCCGGGTCGGGTCAAGTATTACCAATTATAGTTATGGACTTAGACATTAATCCAACATATCTCCCATTTGTGCTTCAAGGTTGGAGATACTAGTCCTTGTCTCTTTTTGGAATTGTTGGGTGCTAGTGGCTAGGGATTTGACAATGTCTTCGAGAGACATTCCGGAGCTACTTGGTTGGGATTGAGGAGGTTGTTGGTGATGTGGAGGGTGTGGTTTGGGTTGATAATGTGGTTGTGGATGTTGGTAGTGAGGTTGTGGTGGTGGATAGGATCGTCTAACCAATGCATTTGGAGGCAATGGTCTTGGGTTGTAGCTCATGTTGGGATTTGGCTTCCAACTCGAATTATATGCATTTTGATAACCGGATGGCTTGTTGTGGTAGTTTTGGAATTCTCCCGTGGCATTTACATGTTCCGCATCTTCTTGAAGAATGGGGCACATATCCGTAGGATGTCCCATTGTTGCACATATTCCACAAACCATCACTTGTGGAGTTTGTCCCATGGCTAGCTTTTGGAGAATGGAGGTTAGATCTTTGATTTGAGACTCGATGTTCGATGATCCCACTTCATTGACTTTGTGTTGTGTGTCTCTTTTCATATCTTGGCGCGGGCCAAAATGTTGAGAATTCGCGGCTATGGTGGTTAAAAGTTGTCTTGTTTGTTGTGGGGTTTTACTAAAGACATCACCACCACTTGAGGCATCAACTAGTCTCCTCTCCATTGGCAACAATCCCTCATAGAAGTGTTGAATGAGGATTTTTTCCGGAATTTGGTGTTGTGGGCAACTATAACACAAATTGTTGAACCTCTCCCAATAATCATGAAAAGTCTCATTTTGACCTTGGCGGATTCCACAAATCTCATTTCTAAGACTTGAGACTCTTGAAGTGGGATAGAACTTATCAAGAAAAGCTCTTGCCATGTCGGTCCATGAGTTAATCGACCCCGGAGAAAGATAAAATAACCAATCCTTTGCTCTATCGGCTAATGAAAAGGGGAATGCCCTTAGCTTGATTTGGTCATCGGTTGACCCTTGTGGCTTCATGCTAGTGCAAATAATGTGGAACATCTTCAAATGCTTATGTGGGTCTTCATTCTCCAATCCATGAAAAGTTGGGAGGTGATGGAATAAACTTGACTTCAATTCCGAACCTCCTTCCAAAACCGAGTAATTGATACCGGTTGGAGTTTGTGTAACATCGGTTTCCATCATTTGCCTCAAAGTTCTTTCGGGAGCTTCTCCTCCGTCCGCCATTGCAATTGGTTCAATAATGGGTGAATTTTGTTGTAGAGGTGGTGTTTCGGGAATTTCTTGGCGAGGGTCGGGACTAGAATCGGGTTCCGTATCACTTGATGAAGCGGGTTCAACCTCCGGATCCCTGTGAGGATTAGAAGTTTGACCACGTTCAATTCGCTTTTCCTTCGCCAAACGCCTTGCTTCTTTTTCAATTTTTGGGTTGTAAATCAAGGTACCTTTACGCTGAGATCTGGGCATAGAGAAACAAATTGATTAAAAATAAACCAATCCCCGGCAACGGCGCCAAAATTTGGTGGTTGTCGAGGCCAACAAAATAAATACCGTAGATATTACACACTAAAATAGTGTATAGTGGCAAAGGGATCGTATCCACGGAGATTGGTTCAATTTAAATCTCTATGTAAATCACTTGTTCAAGTACTTGTAAAACAAAAATAAAAGTAAAATAGGGGGGGGTTAGTTCTTTTTGATTGGTTGACAAAATTAAGACTAGCTAGAATGTAAATATGACAAGTAAACAAGTAAAAGCTTTGATTAAATTCAATGAAGTGAAATTGGTTGATTTTGGGTACACCACATGGATGACATGGTTGACTTATCATTAGACTTAATGGAATAATACTTGTGAATTGGTTTAACTTGGCTATAGCAATTCATAAGCACAAATTGCCTCAACTCATCTTGGATATTAAAATGGCTAGAGGAGCTCTTAACACATTTCCTTAATTAAAGTCACAAAATCAATGAAGCATAAAATCTTGTGAAAATCAATTAGCTTTAAGTTCTAAGAGTTACTAAGTCCAAAAGATAATCAAATGCTTACATTATCATTATGGAGGAGACATTTCCATGGTTTAAATGAAATGAAAACAAACATATAAACCATTTGTTGCTTACTAATTTGAGAGTCCATTACTTAACCAAGAAATTAGTCAACAAAAACAAGCATTCATTCATCCAAGCTAATGATCAAAGATAAATAAACACAACAAGATGTTTAACTAGAAAACATTTCCATAAACTTCAAACACAAGATAATAATAAGTCTTCAAAGCAACTAATCATCCATGGGTTAAACCCTAATCAACCAAATGAAAGTTTAGCCAAGCATGGCCAAAGTAAAAGAAATGCAATATAGTTTAGTGGTACCAAACATTGTTCTAGTTGCAAGATGGAAAGAAATTACACTAATCTTCAAAAATCTTCAAATCTTCCAAAGCCTTCTTGAGAGAAAATGGTGTGTGTTCTTCAAGTGATCATCCCCAACAATACCTCCAATCTCCAGCAAAAAGGAGCTGGTTTCCGGATTCAAAAAGGTGCCAAAAGCCACCCACCAACCTTCCACAAATATAGTCAACAAGTCAAAACTCGGGATCAACTCAGCACAATTCACGCGGACCGCGTGGGTCTCGCTGATTGTGGGACTTGGGCCATTTAAAATACAATCTAGCCCAATCTTCTCATTCACACTTCAGCCCACATGCATAACTATTTAGAGCCCATTTGTGCCATTCCAAAGCCTCCAATGATTGATCCAATGCTCCTTCAATCTTCTGTAACTTGATTCTGCGTCGCCTCATCATCATTCTCGCTCAAAAATTAAGTCCAAATTGATTTCTTGTTTATGCAAGCACCAAGCTCAATCACACCACCTCAAGTCCACAAGCAAACCGTAAGCCTCCATAAGTCCCGCACTCCTTCCACGCCTCCAATGACAAATAGTCTTCGATAAATCCTGCAAATAAGCTCAAAAGACTGGAAAGCACCCGATAAAGGAGAAAAATAACAAAAAGAGAAAATATGCATGAAGATTAACTAAAATGAGATGGTTTTAACTAAAAATAAACTACGGAAAGAAGTAATAAAATGAAGCTATCAGGTTGCATGTACACTTAGGAGTGTTAGAATTCTCAAAAACCCATCACTGGTATCAGAGCCTAGGCTTGTTTGTTTGATACTTGATGCAAAATTGTGAAAAAACTAGTTTTTTATGCATTCTGCAGCATGAACTCGCCGAGTCCATGGGGGGACTCGACGAGTCCATGACCAAACTCATCCTACTCGTCAAGTAGGTTCTTGCACTCGACGAGTAGGAGCCCCTGAGTGCAGTTTTTCGAGTTTTGCTGCTGGAAATGGACTAGAAACATTACCCTAAACTGTTTTGGTGTTTTAAATCTTGTTTTAGATGGTGTGATGGTTGTTCTAATCCATTTTCAATGGCTAATATCCAAATTACATGATTATATGTGTTCATATGTTCTTGAAATTTTGATATGTTGATTCATGTTCTTATGAGTTCTTGATAGATCATAGGAATTACTTGTTTAATGCTTAATTCATGATCTTTATGTGTTTTAATGGAGTCCATAACTTGTCCTCAAGTTATGGATAACCAAAAGTCACTTTGTATTAATTCCATTAAAAGAACACGTAAGTTAAAAAAATGAAGAGTCTTCATTTTAATAACTCATAAGTTATGAATTGAAAGATTTTGTAAAGTTACAAAACTTGCCCTCAAGTTTTGGAACATGTAAAGTCATCTAGTAAACTTTAGTTCCAAACCCCCTAGAATTTTAAAAGTTAAAATTCAACCCTTATACTTTATAATATTACAAGTTAATAATAATATATATATATATATATATATATATATATATATATATATATGTATGTATAAGATCAAGTTGTTTTACCGTTAGTAGGCCTCATTCACGAAGCCGGTCTATAAGGGGGGTATAAGGTTGTTGCCTATAAAATGGCAGCTTAATGGGTGTCCACTCTCACCCACCGCTTCCTTGACTGGTGGATGGTCGTTAGCCGAACGGGTAGGATAATGAATTAAAATTCTCATTAAAAGTATAATGACTATTATAAAGTAACTAAATGTTTTTATAAATTCCCAATCTTAGTTACTTTAGGAAAATGTGAATAAGGTGCTAACCCATGAAATTACACTTTGCACTTTGATTAAGTCGTTGGTGGAGCGTGTGTGGTTAACCGACACACTAACTTGGACTTAACAAGGTAGGCAAAGGGTGACTTAAGGTTTTTCATAGGTTGGTGGAGCGCGTGTGGTTAACCGGCACATCGATTAAGTGAAAAAACATTAAGGGTACCAAGTAATTTGCATGGTTACTTCATACCTTGTTTTGTGATCCTCGGTATCCCAGTCACAAAACATGAAGGGCACATTCGAGATTGAAACATGCCATTGAAAAGTTCAATGAATCTCAAAAGAATCTAGGAGTTTCTAAAAAACCAAATAAAACCTAATACTTATATATTTCGTTTTCATGGTGGAAATTGGTGAATCGTCATTCACCTACCTTTCAAATAAGTTATAGCTTGGACTACGGCATCCCTCTTCTAAGTTATAATATATTGTGATCGGATCCTAGCCTTAATATTAAATTTGGGTGTTTTATTAAAGACTATCTTTATATCTAAACTAAACTTGTCTTTTCTTTTTTTCAGATGTCTTCCAACAATGCTGCTTCTGGCTCAAACCCTACCGGCTCCTTCTCTCTCATGAACCTTTGTGGGAGAGTCATCTTTGATGGATCCAACTTTACAGATTGGATCACGAACATCAGGATGGTCACTCGGTATGAGAACAAAGAATATGTTCTCGACAAGGAGCTTAAGGTGCCCGAGCAAACTGCTACTCCTGAGGAGCTTGCTGAATATGAGGCACATGAAAGAGATGCTACAAAAGTGGCATGCATCATGATGGCCACTATGACAGCCGAGCTTCAAAAGTCCTATGAGGACTACTATCCTTTTGAGATGCACCAGTATTTGATGGACCGCTAATATATTAATATGAAATCATGTTATTTAATTAGTATTGATCAAGAATTAATTTGGACTTAATTTAGTGATCAAAAAGAGACTAATTAAATATATGGGGATTGATTGTGTAAATCATTCATTCTTATATATGTGGGCTTATGATCCATAATTCCTTATGTTGGGTTTAACCCATGTGGTGATCCATGGATACTCCATGGAGGTTAAAACCCATGGAGCATAAGGAATGGGTAAAGTCATGGGTTACATGGTGTAACCCTAATGTGCACACTATATAAGGACCCCTTTAGCTCAAGAAATTGGACTAGTGATACATATATGAGGGCTAGCCGATTTGAGCATAAGTGTCTTCTTCTCATGGCTATTCCATGTGTTGGTGATGTTGTGTGAACCATTTGAGGTGTCACACTTGGGGCACTAGGCCATCTCCACATTGTTCAAATGTGCCTTTTCTGCACATCGTCCTCTCAACAATCTGCAAGAAGTTCATCTGAACTTAGTGGATGACTCTTTGGTCATCTTGACCAAAGACAAGTTTCTTGCTTCAATCAATTTACTGGTGCATCCCTCAACCAAGTTCTTCTCACCCAGTGTTACAGACATCACCTCCACACTATATCAAATGGGATACCAGAAGAAAATCAAGGGTATTGGAGAGTTCAAGAAGAACCAACTGCTTGCGATATGGCAATTTGTGTGCCATTTCGTGATCCGCAGTTTGTCTGAACGAACCGGAGGCACAGACTGTTGGATAAGGTGTCTAAGTCCATAACTTATTTGGTATATACTTGACCCGACCCGGCATGGTCCATTTGGGTTGCACTTCACCCAAACTATTTATGGATAATTTTATGAGAATTGTATACTTACGATTTATTAATATATTATAAGTTATAATATATTAATATATAGTCATGTTATTTAATTAGTTTTAATCTTGAATTAATTATGAATTGATTTAGTGATTAAAAGGAAGACTAATTAAATCATGGGCTATTATATTTATATGGTGTGGGCTAATGCTCATTTGTTAATGGGCTAAGCTTATATGGAAGTCCATGGATGATCCATGGAGCTTTTAACCCATGGATCCTTGGAAGAGGAAAAGACATGGGTTATTAGGGTTTCACCCTAACCATGTACACTATATAAACAAGCTTATGTTGCATGAAAAACACCCTAAGTGTGTGTGTAATAGTGGTGGCCGAAATCTAAGAGTTAGTATACCCTCTCATACATTTTCCAAGTTTGTGGTGATTTGTGATTTCCATTTGAGGCATTCACATTATTGGTGCTTGGCTCTCAAACTCCAAGGAATCAACAATCAACAAAAGGTATGTAATTCATCTAGTTCTTTTATGTTTAAAAGTACCCCATGCCATGCTAGATAGGTTATAAACCTTGGAAATTAATATTCTGCATGTACCTTAGACAAACATAGATCCAAGGTTTATTAGGGTTGCATGTACACTTAGGAAGTGTTAGAATGCTCAAAACCCAACAGTGGTATCAGAGCCTAGGCTTGTTTGTTTGATACTTGATGCAAAATAGTGATAAAAGGTCGATTTTTTGCTGTCTGACTGATGAACTCGCCGAGTCCATGGGTAGACTCGCCGAGTTCATGTGTAAACTCATCCTACTTGCCGAGTAGGTTCGTGCACTCGACGAGTAGGAGCCTCAGAATGCAGATTTTCGACTTTTGCTGCTGGAAATGGACTAGAAACATTACCCTAAACTGTTTTGGTATTTTAAAACTTGTTTTAGTTGGTGTAATGGTTGTTCTAATCCATTTACAATAGCTTATATCAAAATTTCATGCTTTGTATGTGTTCATATAAATCTTGAAACTTTGATGATCATGTTCATGTTCTTATGAATTTAGAAGATGATAGGAATTATTTGCTGAATTGTTTAGGATTAATTCTTGATCATTTATGTGTTTTAATGGAGTCCATAATTTGTCCTCAAGTTATGGATATCCAAAGGTCACTTCTTTTAAACACACACTTAAAACACATAAGATACATGGAAATGAAGAGTCTTCATTTTTATGAACCTTTAATTCATAAGTTATGAAATGAAAAGTTTTGAATAGTTTCAAAACTTGTCCTCAAGTTTTGGAATTTGTATAGTTACACACACTTTAATATACTTTAATTCCAAACCCTTAGAGTTTTAAAAGTTAAAATTCAACCCTTATACTATTTATAAATAGTTAATTATTATATATATATGTATAAGATCAAAGTCGTCTTACCGCTAGTACGCCTCATTCACGAAGCCAGTCTATAAGGTGGGTATAAGGTTGTTGCCTATAAAATGGCAACTTAATGGGTGTCCACTCTCACCCACCGCTTGCTTGACTGGTGGAGGGTCGTTAGCCGAACGGGTAGGACAAGGACTTATAAATTCTCATTAAAAGTATAATGAATATTATAAAGTAACTAAACCTTTTATAAATTCCCAATCTAAGTTACTTTAGGAAAATGTGAATATGGTGCTAACCCATGGAATTCACACTTTGTACCTTACCAAGTCGTTGGTGGAGCGTGTATGGTTAACCGGCACACTAACTTGGACTAGTAAGGATCACGAAGGGTGACTTAATGTTTATCATAGATCGGTGGAGCGTGTGTGGTTAACCGGCACATTGATTAGGTGATAATATTAAGGGTACCAAGTGAATTTGCATGGTTATTCACACCTTGTTTTGTGATCCTCGGCATCCCAGTCACAAAACTTGAAGGGCACAATCGAGATTGAAACATGCCATTGAAAAGTTCAATGAATCTCAAAAGAATCTAGGAATTTCAAAAACCAATTAAACCTAGTAATTCATTTCGTTTTCATGGTGGAAATTGGTGAATCGTCATTCACCTACCTTCAAATATGTTATTGCTTAGATTACGGCATCCCTCTTCTAAGTTATAATATATTGTGTTGGATCCTAGCCTTAATATTACATTTGGGTGTATTATTAAGGATTCGACATATATCTAATCTAAACTTGTTTTCTTCTTTTCAGATGTCTTCCAACAACAATGCTTAGGGCTCTAACCCTACTGGCTCCTTTTCCCTCATGAACCTTTGTGGGAGGGTCATCTTTGATGGTTCCAACTTCATGGAATGGATCCGGAACATCAGGATGGTCACTCGCTACGAGGACAAGGAATATGTCCTCGATAAGGAGCTAAAGGAGCTTGATGAGTCCACTGCTACTCCTGAGGAGGTCGCTGAGTATCAGGCACATGAAAGAGATGCCACCAAGGTGGCATGCATCATGATGGCCACCATGACAGCTGAACTCCAAAAGTCCTATGAGGACTATTACCCTTTTGAGATGCATCAGGATCTGATGGAAAGGTACCATCAGAGTGCTCGTCAAGAGCGGTATGAAATAATCTCCTCCATGATCACTACCCGTATGAAGGATAGCGAACCAATCACGAGCCACATGCAGAAAATGAAAAGGTATGTGGACCGTCTAATGAAACTGAATGTGAACTTCCCTGAGGAGTTGGCAATTGATATCATTTTGCACTCCTTGCCCTCGTGTTATGATCAATTTCGTATGACATACCACATGAACAAGGAGGAAGTCACACTTAGTAAGCTTCAAGGACTTCTGAAGACTGCCGAAAGTGGTATTAAAAGTAAGTCGGTTGCTACTCCTACTCCTACTACTACCCTTGTTTTGGCTATCGGGCAAGGCAAAGGGAAGAAGAGGAAGCACCCTTCGAAGGGTACCAAGGGAAAGTCCCTTGAAGGCTCCTCATCTGGAACCAAAGGTGGTTCTATCACTCCTTCTGCCATCCCTAAGGATGTTGAATGCTTCTACTGTCAAAATAAGGGGCACTGGAAGCGAAACTACCCAAAGTACTTGCAGGATGTCAAGGATAGAAAAGTGAAACCATCCCATGCAGGTATTTACACTATATTGTCTAATAACTCACCATATTCTAATTCTTGGGTGCTTGATACAGGTTGTGGTATTCATATATGTTGTGACTTGCAGGGCCTAAGAAGAAGTGAGGATGTGGAGCACGGAAAGATAAACTTAATCATGGGGAACAAGAAGGTTACACCTGTTACCAAGACTGGAGTTTATACTTTGTTGCTAGATAGTGAGTTAAAGTTAGATTTGAATAAATGTGTTTACTCGTCTGAAATGGCGAGGAATATTATTTCCTTTCATGCTTTGTATAAACAAGGTTTTACCTTTTCTTTTGATAATGAAATTGGTAGTATTAATGCTTTCTTTAATAATATTCTTTATTTTAAAGCATTACCTTGTGATGGTGTGTATGAAGCTGTATCGGTTGTAGATAATTTAGGGAATAATGTATTGTGTATTGATTCTTCTACTAGCTTGGATAAAGCATCTTTGTGGCATTGTCGTCTTGGACATGTAAGCAAGAAACGCATAGGCCAGCTCTAAAAGGATGGAGTTTTGGAGTCGTTCGACCTCAAGTCGGATGATAGTTGTGAGTCTTGTCTACTTGGAAATATGACAAAATCACCCTTCACTGGTACTTGTGCAAGGGGTGAGGGTTTGTTGGACCTTATACATACTGATGTATGTGGACCATTCAAAACCGCCACAAGGGATGCTAATCGCTATTATGTGACTTTTATTGATGATTTTAGTAGATATGGTTATGTCTACTTAATCAAACATAAGTCAGAAACTTTTGAAAGGTTTAAAGAGTTTAAACAGGAAGTAGAAAATCAATTGGGCAGGAACATTAAGATGCTTCGATCCAATCGAGGTGGTGAGTATCTTAGTACTGAGTTCCTCGACTATCTTAAGGAGTGTGGGATTGTCTCACAATTGACACCTCCCAGGACACCACAGCTGAATGGTGTGGCTGAGAGGCGTAATCGAACTTTGTTGGACATGGTTCGCTCTATGATGAGTCGAGCTTCGCTACCAATCTCTTTTTGGGGGTATGCCTTAGAGACTACCGCCCACATCCTTAATCTAGTCCCTACAAAGAAGGTTGCCAAAACACCTCATGAGATGTGGACTGGGAAAGTTCCCAATTTGGACCACATCAAGATTTGGGGTTGCGAGGCTTTCGTGAGGCGTGAGACTCATGACAAGCTCGAACCTCGAAGTGAAAGGTGTATTTTCATCGGCTATCCACAAAAATCCTTTGGTTACCTCTTCTACAGACCCAGTGAGAATGTGGTCTTTGTGGCTAGGAGAGGAGTCTTTCGAGAGAGAGAATTTATAAGCCAAGGAGACAGTGGGAGGTAAATTGACCTTGAAGACATTCAAGAGTCAATTGGTGAAGGAACCTCAAATACTAGCAATCAACCCGAGGAGGAAACTCCTGTTGATCCAGCTGATGAGTCTGTACCTCCGAGGCGTTCCACTAGGGTTAGGAACACACCTGAGTTTTATTATGGATTTCATATTACTACGGAAGGTGATACATTTATCAGTGACAGTACACTGGTAAATCTGGATGAACCTAACGGTGTTAAGGAAGCCATGGCAGGCCCGAAGTTTGCTAAATGGAAGGAGGCTATGGATAGCGAGATACAGTCCATGTATGACAATCAAGTTTGGAACTTGGTTGACAATGTACCAGGCCGTAAAACAGTCGGGTGCAAATGGATCTTCAAGAAGAAGACCGACATGGATGGGAAAGTGCACACTTATAAGGCTCGACTGGTTGCGAAGGGTTTTACTCAGACTCAGGGTATTGATTATGATGAAACCTTCTCATCGGTAGCAAAGATTAAGTCTATTAGGGTCATGCTGGCCATTGTTGCATTTCATGATTATGAAATATGGCAAATGGATGTCAAAACCGCTTTTCTTAATGGAAAGTTGGCTGAGGATGTGTACATGAATCAGCCAGAGGGTTTTGTAAGTGCAGAATACCCTAATAGAGTGTGCAAGCTTGAGAAATCCATTTATGGATTAAAACAAGCATCTCATAGCTGGAATCTTTGTTTCGATGAGAAGGTCAAAGAGTTTGGCTTCTTGAGAAGTGAAGATGAGTCTTGCGTGTATGTAAGAGCTAGTGGGAGTATAGTTAGCTTCTTGGTACTGTATGTAGATGACATACTACTTATAGGAAATGACATCCAAACCTTGCAGGAGGTTAAGTCCTGGCTTGGGAAGTGCTTTGCTATGAAGGACCTAGGGGAAGCTGCCTATATCCTAGGGATAAGGATATTAAGAGAAATGAGTAAAAGACTACTTGGATAAGGTGTTGAAAAGGTTCAACATGCAGAATTCCAAGAAAGGAGAATTACCTATCCAAAGCAATGCCAAACTGAGCAAGGCTCAGAGCCCGAGTACAGAAGATGAGATAGTTGAGATGAGTCGATTACCCTATGCTTCTGCTGTTGGCTCGATCATGTATGCTATGACTTGTACCCGTCCTGATGTGGCCTTCGCTTTGAGCATGGTCAGCAGATATCAGGGGAACCATGGAAAGGCTCATTGGACTGCGGTAAAGAATATTCTCAAGTACCTGCAGACGACTAAGGATTGGATCCTTACCCTTGGTGGGAGTGATGACTTGAGAGTGCTAGGGTATAATGATGCTAGTTTTCAGACTGATAGGGATAACTTCCGCTCTCAGTCGGGCTGGGTCTTTACCCTAAATGGAGGGGCAATCTCTTAGAAGAGTTCCAAGCAGGAGACGGTGGCTGATTCGACTTGTGAATCAGAGTATATAGCAGCGAGTGAAGCAGCAAAGGAGGCGATATGGCTGAAGAACTTCATCGGAGACCTTGGAGTTGTACCAGCCATTAAGGAACCAATGGAGATTTTCTGTGACAGTAATAGTGCGGTTGCCTTAGCCAAGGAACCGAGAGATCATGGCAGATCCCGACACATTGACAGAAAATATCACTTCATAAGACACAAGATAGAAGAAGGACTCCTCGTGGCAAAGAGGGTACCGTCAGATGAGAACCCTGCAGATCCCCTTACGAAGGGACTGACGAGGGTTAAGCATTTGCAGCATGCGAGACGCATCGGGCTGAGGGACGATATTAGTTTTACAGATTAGATAATTTTTCTGAAACTTGTAAAATGTAATCGACGTTTGATGATGAATAAAATGTGTGATTTATTTATGAGTAAAGTGTTACTATCATTGTCAATTATTTACTATTGTTTCAGTTTTGCATGTTTTGACTTCCAGAATAATTAATTTATTCAAACCTCCACAATCGGTCATACGTCGGAAGTAGGTATGAATCAAGATTGTCATGAATTGGGTTTGTAGATGGCTAAAGGTGTTTAGACATAGCAATGGTTGCTACAACGTTCATGAGTGCTCATAAGTTATGAGTATTGGAATAAACCCACGCTCACTTGTATCACTTCATGGAATTTATCTCGAGTGATCGTGAGACGATAATATCATATAAGTCTTCAAACCTAAAGATATGAGTTGTTACCTATGAATTGGTTGTGCATTGGTTGCACGTAAATGCATCAGTAACTTGATGTTATATAACGTGCCTTTGTGTACAATTCAACAAGTAGTAGAACAAGCATATGAGTCAAAGTTTATCTATTCCTTCTAGAAATAGAAGCGATATCTGGGCCCCTCGATGATTTTGTTTTGACCTATGTACCGGGCCCGGTCAGAACTAAATTGATGTGTTCAGTTAAGTTCTTTGTCAAACAAATCGGAGATCGAGAAACAACTGCTAGACAATAAGTAAGACATTGTTCCATATATTTGTCCGGCTGATATCATGAGAACAGAGGGCTATATGATCACTTATCTAAAATGGCGCTTCATAGTTCAACAGAGTTTTCGAGAGCTACGATTGCCGGTTGGTTCCTGAAGTAATATAGGCAAATACAGTTATTAGACTTATCCAAGTGGGAGTCTATTGGATAAGGTGTCTAAGTCCATAACTTATTTGGTATATACTTGACCCGACCCGGCATGGTCCATTTGGGTTGCACTTCACCCAAACTATTTATGGATAATTTTATGAGAATTGTATACTTACGATTTATTAATACATTATAAGTTATAATATATTAGTATATAGTCATGTTATTTAATTAGTTTTAATCTTGAATTAATTATGAATTGATTTAGTGATTAAAACGAAGACTAATTAAATCATGGGCTATTCTATTTATATGGTGTGGGCTAATGCTCATTTGTTAATGGGCTAAGCTTATATGGAAGTCCATGGATGATCCATGGAGCTTTTAACCCATGGATCCTTGGAAGAGGAAAAGACATGGGTTATTAGGGTTTTACCCTAACCATGTACACTATATAAACAAGCTTATGTTGCATGAAAAACACCCTAAGTGTGTGTGTAATAGTGGTGGCCGAAATCTAAGAGTTAGTATACTCTCTCATACATTTTCCAAGTTTGTGGTGATTTGTGATTTCCATTTGAGGCATTCACATTATTGGTGCTTGGCTCTCAAACTCCAAGGAATCAACAATCAACAAAAGGTATGTAATTCATCTAGTTCTTTTATGTTTAAAAGTACCCCATGCCATGCTAGATAGGTTATAAACCTAGGAAATTAATATTTTGCATGTACCTTAGACAAACATAGATCCAAGGTTTATTAGGGTTGCATGTACACTTAGGAAGTGTTAGAATGCTCAAAACCCAACACAGACAACATGCGCCTCAAACTACTTGAGCTCGTATGGAGCATCTTCACAGGCCACGATGTTAACTACGGTCAAATTCTTTGGGATGACTTTCTCCAGTACATCCCTAAGGAAAATCCAAAGGAAAATCCAACCGAGCTTACTTTTGCAAGGTTTTGGGCGCTTTGCATTTCAGATCTCCATTCAGACGCCAAGATCAGTATGGGCAATGACATCAACTTCTTCGTCACCCGCGATCTAAAAAAGGTACGCTCCTTCTAAAGATCAATCTATCTTTGGACCAATCAGACGTCTACCCATTCACATATTGACTACGGTTGGACTTGAGACCCAATTAGTCACAGACCATATTGAGGCTACGGAAGGTATTGACCCATACCTTTCTACCCTGCCTCTCCCAATTCAGAACATATTAGCCTTTACCGCACCCAATCAACCAGAGCAGTCTGCAGTTCCATCTTCTACTACTCTATCCAATGCCTCAAGGCTTAAACAATTGGTTTCTCCAAAGAAAGGTCCCCGCAGCAAAGGAAGAACACATACAACGGGTGAAACTCGCATGAAACATAAAGCATCCAAGAAAGTCAAAGCTCCCAAGGTAGCAGAACCCTCAAAGAAGCGAAAACTCCAACATGTTGTCTCATCAGATGATGACTCCGAGTCTTCTGATGATTCTGATCTCGATTCTGCTCCCATCGCCATTCTCAAGAAAAGGAAAACCAACCCCACTAATCAAATGCCTGACCGGACTGATACCGTAGCCTCTCAAAAGGCTCTGGTAGTCCTTGCGGTGCCCGCATACCCATTTGCTACTACCCTATCCAGCTACTCGAACACAGCAAGTGTGAACGTTTCATCTCAATGTGGAGACTCACCCCAACTAGATCCCAAGAGGGTCTAATTGGTACTTCTCGCCCTAGGATCTCCAGGGCTTCTAGACTTCACTTCTTTCAATAATCGGAGTTGCGCTCCATTTTAGACAGTGTAATCCATACACTCAATACACCTACCCAACCGCATGGCGATTCTTCAGCCCATGCCAGAACGGAGCCGAGGCCAAACTTGACCACGGGTCAAGGGGACCAAGGAAGCTCCGGAAATCCTACTCTGCTTACATCTTTTTCAGGTGGTTTAGGCACAGTGAGCACTAATGTGCAAGGATCTGTGAACCCGAGGGACACCTCGGTGTGTTTTCAAGGATTTGACGGTGATGAATCTAATGATTCCTGGAGGCATTACAATCCAATCTCAGAATCCGAAGTTCAGAAGTATGCCGCTTTCCGTAGGGCATTTTAAGCGAGAAAGGATCAACAAACTAAGCAACTTCAACATAAGCAGCAGGAAATTCAAACCGTAGCCAAATACTGGGCCGACGCCATAAACAATGCCAATACGGTTGCTACAATCCTAAAGGTCCAGGATTGGATGGAAGAAATGGCTGAGACTATCCGCAAAGCTCAGGCCAATCCAGTTGGTGCAGGTTCATCCAAGTCAGTTCAGCACCAACCTTTGGCTTCGATGACTTTGATCTAAATGAAGTGAATCAACCAGAATAGTCAGAAGATGCTATGATGTTTTTCGATGAGGAATAAGAGTCTAGCGGATCACAACACTCAACATCTAAGCCCAAGGAGAAAAAGAAGAAAAAGAAGCAAGCTGTCTCCCGAAAAGAATTTCTGTCTCCACAAAATAAAGTAGATCAGATTCTTGCTGCTGTCAAATCTTCCCAACCGCAATCTGAGGACTTACCTGGCCCGCAGTCTCTCATCGACCGCATCGAAAGACTGGAAGCCAGAGAGCGTCTTGCTGCAGAACGCATCTCTCTTAAGGTGGAAATGGGGATCCAAGCCCTGGACAACAACCGCAAAGCTGATCATCAACATTTCATCTCCACTACTGAGAAACTTATCTCTGAAGTATCCTCCATCAAATCGGATCTTCAAACCATCATTAAGGATCAGTCTGGTCAGTCTCAGAAAGTTGTTGAAGAAACGCACAATGCGTATGAATCTCCAATTTCGGTTCTATAGTCAACCATCAATAGCCTCCGCAGATCACTATCCTCCAACTTTCACGGTCCCGAAATCCTACGCCTCACCAAGGAGATTCACCAATTACTCTTTAACCCCGCAATTCCAAACAACCAACAACTCGCTGATGCTCTAAAGTCTCAATTTAACAAAGTTTGTGGGAAAATTGATGGTCTTAGGCAATGGCTTGAGGAAGTACCAATCGCTCCTTCCTCAAGAGGGGGAAGTGAAGACCATACCTCTGATCAAATCTCTCATTAGCACTCTCATCCGAACCAACACCTAAACTCTCCCATAAAGTCTCAAGAAAAGGTTCCTACTCCTCAATCTTCCCCGCAGTCATCTCCACAAAAGAAAACACCAGTCCCCTCTCCCCGAAAGATTCCAACTCATCAGTCTTCACCGCAACAAACGCCTATTCAAGAACCTTATCATTCTCTTGAGCGACCCGAGACTCCCCCTCATTTCAAGAAATTAGCTTCCCACATGTCATCAGATCACTCAGACGACTCTCCTGCAACCAAACAGAAGAAATCTGACTGGAGATCAGCTAAATTCGCTGAGTTGATCTGGAGGGAGAATGGAGTCGATATTACAATGGATGAATCCCTTATCAATTCCTGGGTCAATCCGCACAGAAGACTACCGGATGACGACTACAAGCCCTACCTCACATATGCAGAACCTCCTCAGGACGGTTATTGGGACATCTCCATCTCTCCAAATGCCAAATATTTCACTGTTTTCGAACCCTTTGACCGCAGTCTTCCCGATGATAAAAGGTTGCCTTTAGAGTTTGAAAGACTCAACAGTTTCATGCTAAGCATGGGTCGTCTATTGAGAAAACCTGGTCGAATGATAGGCCCACTGCAGTCAAAAACTACAAGCCTCGGAAATTCATGAAGGCTGAATTCATTCAGTACACTCTCACCAGAAGAAAATCAGACTACATCCGGAATTCATTCAGTACACCTCGGAAATTCATGAACCCGGAATAAATCTTCCTGATTGCAAAGGTATTTCAGAACAAGACGGAAAAACACCCAAAGATGCAGATTACGTATGAAAGGGCATGCACCTTTCTAATAGAGACTGTGTGTGATTTTGCAAGGATCGATGCAGACATCCACCCGACACTTGCTCAAAAGTTCAATCTTCCTCCCCTTGAACCAGCTTCGGTCCTGACTGAAGGCTTTCAAGAAAGATCCCTTGGAGCAACCAACTTCCCAGATCTTGGAGTCATTTTCAAACGCAAAAATGATGAAACAAAATATTTCATCCCAATGACTGCCATAAACCGCATGACCCGGAAGCAATTGGAGATCACTCAGACTGCAGTCAACAAATCAAAACACACAACTACTGAAGTGAAGTTTGAAATCTCAAGTAGAATCGCATGGCTTAAGGAAGTCAGTAAATTCTGGTGGATTCTCATCAAGTTCCTCAAGCTCAACATTTGAAAGAAAAGTTGAAGAGGTCACTGTAACGCCCATTTTTCTGGGCTAGGCATTAATTTTGATGTAATAGTCTAGGTTAACCTTTATAATTCATTATTGAAATAATAAGAATGTATTATTTGAGTATTATGTGATTTATGCCTAATTGTTGTGACTTAATTGAATTAAGGATAATTTAAGCGTTAAAAATAAAATGTTAGATAAACCCGATATCGATACATGAAGTTGTAGTGGTCGTGGCAAGGTTTCCGAATATATAAAGAATGCTGAAATCCGAGTTATAACGAAGAAGTTATGACCTGTCGAAGTTTCGCGACAGAACCGGCACGGCGCTGAATGACGTAAAATATGAATTTAAGATAGAGTGATATTTAGCCTTAGTGATCTAAACGAAAGTCGTAGAATACGTTAAACCGAGAGCATGCATAAAAAGAACGTCTAAATCTAACTTCGTATGAGGAAGTTATGATTTTTCGAAGTTTCAGCTTAGCAGTATGCAGCCCGAAGTTCGATTTTGAGATCGAGTGATTTCTAGCCGAAACAATCTAAACGAGAATCGAAGATATCATCAATAATAGTGCAACGGTAAAAGGACAGACAAAAACGGACATTGGATGAAGAAGTTACGGATTTATAACGGAGTTTTCCTGTCCCGGCCTACTAAAAATAATATAATAAAAATAAAGTCAAAATTAGCCAACGGAGTGTAAGCGAGAGTTGTAGAGCATGATCTCACCTACGCGTGGATATAAAGAACGTCGACAACGGAGCTCGTATGCGAAAGATATGAATTTCTGAAGTTCGGAACACAATATCTGAGGCTGTGTCAGAACTCACGACGTGAGCACAGTGTTCACGACGTGAGCAAGTGATGGACGTCTTCCAGAGCAAGTGGACGAGTGATGAACGCAGTGACCTACTAGGCTCACGACGTGAGTATTGGAAACTCACGACGTGAGTCCAGAATGTTGGCCATATAAATAGAAATCGAGGGTCAACCGATTTTGGTTGCTCCATCTCTTCTCTCTCACTCCCGATACCCTCTATAGCCATCCCAAAGTGCCCCCGAAGCCCCGGTATCATCCCGAGACCCGAAGCGAGTCCAAAAACTCCAAAGATCCTGAGAAGAAAAGAGTTTCCGAGCCGAAGCTCTGCCCGCGAGAAGCCCGGTGTGTGAACATCTCCCGGTTTCACCGAAGAATACTACTTTTAGAGCCATAGTGCTGTCCGATCATCTGCTGATGAAGTGAGTGTGTAGTCACTTTCTTCTAACACATAGATACGAAGTATTCTTTATAAAATATGTGATATGTGTTTATATATTATTTGTTTATTTGAAATAATTGTTGAATGAATGATTTGCACAAGTTTAAGCTGTATATAAATGTATATATTTTTATATACTAATATGTTGGGTAGAACATGGGTAGACAGTTGGTGTGTGATGAAATAAAATTATGAGAGGCCTCGTTGTTATTGCTGATTCAGTCATCTAGCAGAGTTTAGATGACGACCACGGACTATTCTAGACAGTCCAGTGGAACGCTAGCAGGCTCATAACCTGTAGGTGTTAATGAACTTGGGTGTTCATTTGCTGTACTCCATCCCCCCCCCCCCCAATGGTTGCCTTATTTGACATAAATTGCTGGGAAACCCCCAAAGCAGTGTTTTCGTCCCGATGAAAATCCTAGATTATGTCCCTTGTAATAGTTGTTGTCATAGGGACGTAAAGTGAGGATAACGGGAATGGGTAATCGGGTTATTGTTGGTTGGTGAAATTAAATGTAATTATTTATTGTGGGTTGAAAACCCTATATGCTCACCAGGCTCCCAAGCCTGACCCACTCAGTTTCTTTGTATTACAGGTAGTGGCGCGAGAGCATAAGTTGGAGAACGTGTGAAGATGTTTTTGTTTATAGACCAGTAGTTATATATAACTGTGTAAGGTCTATGTTTTATTGTTTATGCTTTTGTGTCTGTATCGAAACATGACATCCCGAGTTTTGATATATAATGAAAATACATTTCTTTAAGAAATGCTTTGATAAACCTTATTTTATCATGTAATGTTTTTGGGGACAAATTACGCAACTCTTTTAAATCAATGGATTTACTCTAAAATTATTTTAAAAGCATAAATGAAACCGCTCTTTTCTGGCCGTGATTTTGGGGATGTCACAGTTGGTATAAGAGCATTAGTTTAAGAGAACTAGGAATTTGTAGGATTTCTAGACTTAAACATAGAATGCTAAGTGAAGATTTTGAGATAGTGTATGTTATACTTTAGACATGAGCACTAGCTTATTTAGGAAAGTATGCCTAATATGCTTTATGTGCTAAATGATTTATGTCATATATGTTGTTATTTGCTTGGATCTATGGTCTGTTGCCGACCGGATCTACAAACCTTATGTGTTTAGGATTCTAAACGTACGAATACGATATTAGAACTAACATGTAAACGTTTCGGAGTGATAAGGATGATTTAAATATCAATCGTGAATAAAGATCTAAATTCACCTTATTCGGTGTATAGATCAAGAATGGCAAGAACAAGAAGCGGAGTTGGAAACGCTAACGAAAACAGGAATCAACAGCCTCAACCACCAGTGATTGAGCAAGCTCCTATAGTAGCTGCAGCACCTGAGCCAATGACAATGGCTGGTGTACAATTGATGATTCAGACGATGTTGGATCGTCAAATGGAAGAAACTAGACGTCTGCTTCAACAAAATCGCGAAGAACTTTCAATTCAAGTTGAAGAGCCCGAAGTGAATGGAGGGCCGTCGGAAGGAGGAAACTTCAGTGGGACTGTTGGTCAAGCCAACCCACCAATTGTTAGGCGGAATAACCACGATGGAGGGAATGATGGCCTTGGATGCAAGTACAAAGATTTTCTGACTTGCAAACCATCGACCTTCACTGGAAAGGAAGATCCGATCGGAGTTATGGATTGGATCTCAGAAATGGAGTTAGCCTTTATGACATGCGGTTGCAAGGGAAAACTACAAACCATATATGCAGTACGTCAGTTCTGATGGGTTTTTGAGCATTCTAACACTTCCTAAGTGTACATGCAACCCTAATAACCTTGAATCTATGTTTTTTCTATATACATGCAAATTTCTTTTTCAAGGTTATTTCCTAACTACCATGGCATGGGGATTACATAAAACATAAAAACTAGTAGAAATACATACCTTGTTGTTGCTTGGATTCCTTCAAGACTTTGTGAGCCTAGCACCCCAAATGTTGTGCCTCAAATGCTTCACACAACACCACAAGACTTGGAATAACTTGAGAGAATGTCACTTAGCCTCAAAATCGGTTATGCCCTCTCTAGTAACACTAGGTCATCATTTTGCTAGCCATAGGGTTTCTTTTATAGTGTTGTCACAATTAGGGTTTACACATGAATGCCCTTAATTGTCATGACTCTTGATTTCCCATAACCCATGGGTTTGTAACTCCCATCGACTATCCATGGAGCTCCATATGGTTATAACCAAACCCATAAACCATGGATCATTAATCCACCAGAAAAGAATTGATGATTGTCATAATCAACCCTATATATTTAATTAGTCTCACTTTGATCACCAAATTAATACTAGATTAATACTTGATCAATACTAATTAAATAATACTATTATTAATATATTAGAACTTATAATATATTAATAATCATAAGTGCCTTATTCTCTCATTTAGTCTATCCAAGTATTGCAATGCCATGCAACCCAAATGGACCATGCCGGGTCGGGTCAAGTACATACCAAATAAAGTTATGAACTTAGACACTATATCCAACAGTCTCCCACTTGGATAAGTCTAATAACTATATTTGCAAATATGACTTCAAAATCCGACTAGCAATCGTAGCTCTTTCAAAGTCTCTCGGAACTGAGATGATGATGATACGCCATTTAAGATAAGTGATCATATAATCCTCTGTTCTCATGATATCAGCCGGAGAAACACATGGAACATGGTCTTACTTATTGTCCAGCATTTGTTTCTCGATCTCTGATTTGTTTCGACATAAAATTAAATTGAACACATCAATTAGGTTCTGACCGGGCCCGGTACATAGGTTAAAACCAAATCATCGAGGGGCCCAGATATCGCTTATATTTCTAGAAGGAACAGATAAACTTCGACTGATATGCTTGTACTAACTACTTGTTGAATTATTCACAAAGGCACGTTTTATAACATCGAGTTACCAATGCGTTTTCGTACAATCAATGAATAACCAACTCATAGTCAACAACTCATATCTCTAGGTTTGAAGATTTATATGATATTACCGTCTCACGATCACTCGAGATAAATTCCATGAAGTGATGCAAGTGAGCGTGGGTTGGATCCAATACTCAGCCCTTATGAGTACTCATGAATGTTGTAGCAACCATTGCATTGTCCAAAGCACTTTCAGACAAATCATACAAGCCAAATTCATGACAGTCTTAAATCAATACTTACTTCCAAAGTTTGACTGACTGTGGATGGTTTGAATAATAACATAATTATTCTGGAAGTAAAAACATGCAAAATTGAAACATAGTAAACAATCAACACAAGATAGTAACACCTTACTCATAAATAAATAACAACTTTTATTTATCGTCAAATGTCAATTACATTTTACAAGTTTCAGGAATCTAATTATTGAAACTAATATCATCCTTCAGCCCAATGCGCCTTGCATGCTGTAAATGCTTAACCCTGCTCAGTCCCTTCGTGAGGGGATCTGCCGGGTTCTCATCTGATGATACCCTCTTAGCCACGAGGAGTCCTTCTTCTATTCGATTTCTGATGAAATGGTATTTTCTGTCAATGTGCCTAGATCTCCCGTGATCTCTCGGTTCCTTATCTAAAGCAACCGCACTTTCGCTGTCACAAAAAATTTCCGTTGGCTCTTTTATAGCTGGTACAACTCCAAGGTCTCCGATGAAGTTCTTTAGCCATATCGCCTCCTTAGCTGCTTCACTTGCTGCTATGTACTCTGATTCACAAATAGAATCAGCTACTGTCTCCTGCTTGGAACTTTTCCAAGTAATTGCCCCTCCATTTAGGATAAAGACCCAGCCTGACTAAGAGCGGAAATTATCCCTATCAGTCTGGAAGCTAGCATCGCTATATCCTTCCACTCTCAAGTCATCACTGCCTCCGAGGGTAAGGACCCAATCCTTAGTCCTCCGCAGATACTTGAGAATGTTCTTTACCGGTGTCCAGTGTGCCTTGCCAGGGTTCCCTTGATATCTACTGACCATGCTCAAAGCAAAGGCCACATCAGGGCGAGTACAAGTCATAGCATACATGATCGAGCCCACAGCGGAAGCATATGGCAAATGACTCATTTCAGCTATCACAGCCTCTGTACTCGGACTCTGAGTCTTACTCAGCTTGGCATTACTCTGGATTGGTAATTCTCCTTTCTTGGATTCTTGCATGCTGAACCTCTTCAGCACCTTATCCAAGTAAGTACTTTGACTAAGTCCAATTAGTCTCTTACTCCTATCTCTCAATATCCTTATCCCTAGGATATAGGCAGCTTCTCCAAGGTCCTTCATAGCGAAACACTTCCCAAGCCAGGACTTAACCTCCTGCAAGGTTGGGACGTCTTTTCCTATGAGAAGTATGTCATCCACATACAACACCAAGAAGCTAACTATGCTCCCACTAGCCCTGACATGCACACAAGACTCATCCTCACTCCTAGAAAAGCCAAACTCTTTGACTTTCTCATCAAAGCAAAGATTCCATCTGCGAGATGCTTGTTTCAATCCATAAATGGATTTATCAAGCTTACACACTCTATTAGGGTATCTTGTATCGACAAAACCCTCTGGTTGAGCCATGTAAACATCCTCAGCCAACTTTCCATTAAGGAAAGCGGTTTTGACATCCATTTGCAATATTTCATAATCATGAAATGCAGTTATGGCTAACAATACTCTAATAGACTTAATCTTAGCTACTGGTGAGAAGGTCTCATCATAGTCAACTCCCGGAGTTTGAGTAAAGCCCTTCGCAACCAGTCGTGCTTTGTAAGTATGTACCTTCCCATCCATGTCGGTCTTCTTCTTGAAGATCCATTTGCACCCAACTGTCTTACGACCTGGTACATTGTCAACCAAGTTCCAAACTTGATTGTCATACATGGACTGAATCTCGCTGTCCATAGCCTCCTTCCATTTAGCAGACTCAGGGCCTGCCATGGCTTCCCTGTAATTATTAGGTTCATCCAAATCTATTAGTGTACTATCACTAATAAATGTATCACCTTCAGTGGTGATGTGATAACCATAATAAAAATCAGGTGTCTTCCTCACCCTAGTGGAACGTCTTGGAGGTACAGACTCATCTATCGGATCAACAGGAGTTTCCTCCTCAGGTTGGTCGATAGCATTTGAGGTTCCTTCACCACTTGACTCTTGAAGCTCTTCAAGGTCAATTTGCCTCCCACTGTCCCCTTGGCTTATGAATTCTCTCTCACGAAAGACTCCTCTTCTTGCTACAAAAACCACATTATCACTGGGTCTGTAGAAGAGGTAACCAAAGGATCTCTGTGGGTAGCCGATGAAAATACACCTCTCACTTCGAGGTTCAAGCTTATCATGAGTCTCACGCCTCACGAAAGCTTCACAACCCCAAATCTTGATGTGGTCCAAATTTTGAACTTTCCCAGTCCACATCTCGTAAGGTGTTTTGGCAAACTTTTTAGTAGGGACTAGATTAAGGATATGGGCGGCAGTCTCTAAGGCATACCCCCAGAAAGAGATTGGTAACGAAGCTCGACTCATCATGGAACGAACCATATCCAACAAGGTTCGATTGCGCCTCTCAGCTACACCATTAAACTGTGGTGTTCTGGGAGGTGTCAATTGTGAGACAATCCCACATTCCTTAAGATAGTCAAGGAACTCAATGCTAAGATACTCTCCTCCCCGATCGAATCGGAGCATCTTGATGTTCCTGCCCAATTGATTCTCCACTTCCTGCTTAAACTCTTTGAACTTTTCAAAGGTTTCTGACTTATGCTTGATTAAGTAAATATATCCATATCTACTGTAATCATCAGTGAAAGTCACATAATAGCGATTAGCATCCCTTGTAGCAACTCTGAAGGGCCCACACACATCCGTGTGTACAAGGTCCAACAAACCTTCACCCCTATGACAAGTACCTATGAAGGGTGACTTTGTCATTTTTTCAAGTAAACAAGACTCGCAACTATCATCTGACTTGAGGTCAAATGATTCCAAGACTCCAGCCTTTTGGAGTTGGCCTATGCGCTTCTTGTTAACATGTCCAAGACGACAATGCCACAAGGATGCTTTATCCAAGCTATCTGAAGAATCAATATACAACACATTATTTCCTAGATTGTCTACAACATTCACAACTTCATATACACCATCACAAGGTAATGCTTTAAAGTAAAATACATCATTGTAATAAACATTAATAGCACCATTTTTATTATCAAATGAAAATGAAAAACCTTGTTTGTACAAGCCATGAAAAGAAATAATATTTCTCGCCATTTCGGGCGAGTAACAACACTTATTCAAATCTAACATTAACCCATTATTAAGCAATAAAGAATAAACTCCTATCTTGGTAACAGGTGATGCTTTCCTGTTGCCCATGACTAAGTTTATCTTCCCATGCTCCACATGCTCACTTCTTCTTAGTGCCTGCAAATCAGTACAGATGTGAATACCACAACCTGTATCAAGCACCCAAGAATTAGCATTAGATGAGTTATTAGACAATATTGTGTAAATACCTGCATGGGTGGGTTTAACCTTCCCATCCTTTACATCTTCCAGATATTTAGGGCAGCTTCGTTTGAAGTGTCCCTTATCCTGGCAATAGAAGCACTGTGCTTCCTTTGGGTTTGAAGAAGGAGTAATGGGACCTTTCTTTGTCCCACTTGAAGAGGAACCATCAAGAGTCTTACCCTTGGTACCCTTCGAAGGGCTTTTCCTCTTCTTACCCTTTCCCTGCCCAATAGCCAGAACAGGGGCTGTTGAAGGAGTAGAAGTAACAACCGCTTTACCCTTAAGGCCATTTTTACATGTCCTTAAGAGTCCTTGAAGTTTGCTAAGTGTGACTTCCTCCTTGTTCATATGATAAGTCATACGAAACTGATCATAACTTGGAGGTAAGGAATGGAGAATGATGTCAATCGCCATTTCCTCAGGAAAGTCAACATTTAGCTTCAGCAACCGGTCAACGAACCTTTGCATCTTCTGCAAGTGACCGGTGATGGGTTCACCATCCTTCATCCTTGCGGTTATCATGGAGGAGATGATTTCATACCTCTCCTGTCGCACGCTCTGATGGTACCTTTCCATCAGATCCAGGTGCATCTCATAGGGGTAGAAATCTTCATAGGATTTTTGAAGTTCAGGAGTCATGGTGGCCATCATGATGCATGCTACTTTAGTAGCATCCTTTTCATGTGCAACAAACTCCGCAAACTTTTCAGGAGTAGCAGTGGCTTCACTCACAACCTTAAGCTCCCTATCGAGGACATATTCTTTGTCCTCATAGCGGGTAATCATTCTGATGTTTCTGATCCACTCATTGAAATTGGATCCATCAAAGATGACCTTACCACACAAGTTCATAAGGGAAAAGGAGCCTGTTGGGTTTGAGCCAGAAGCATTGTTGGAAGACATCTGAAAGGAAAGAAAGACAAGTTTCATTAGATTAGGAATCCTTAATAATTCACCCAAATGAAATATTAAGGCTAGGATCCAACAAACTATTTATAGTTGGAAGAGGGATGCCGTAATCCATACTATAAAATATTTGAAGGTAGGTAAATGACGATTTACCAATTTCCACCATAAGAATGAAATATTTTATTATTAGGTTTTATTGGTTTTGAAACTCCTAGATCTTTTGAGATACATTGAACTTTTCAATGGCATGTTTGAATCTCGATTGTGCCCTCTCAAGTTTGTGACTGGGATGCCGAGGATCACAAACAAGGTGTGAATAACCATAAAAATTGACTTGGTACCCTCGACAATATTACCTAATCGATGTGCCGGTTAACCACACACGCTCCACCGATCTATAATAAAGTCAAGTTACCCTTTGCCACTCTTACTAGTCCATGTTAGTGTGCCGGTTAACCACACAGGCTCCACTAACGACTTGGTAAGGTACAAAGTGTAATTTTATGGGCTAGCACGAATTTCACATTTTCCTAAAGTAACTAAGATTGGGAATTTATAATGTATAGTTACTTTATAATTCATTATACTTTTAACAAGTATTTAAAGTCGTATCCTACCCGTTCGGCTAACGACCCTCCACCGATCAAGGAAGCGGTGGGTGAGAGTGGACACCCATTAAGTCACCATTTTATAGGCAACAACCTTATACCCCCCTTATAGACCGGCTTCGTGAATGAGGCCTACTAACGGTAAGAATGACATATTCTTATACATATCTATATAATAAAATTATAATAATAGTATAAGTGTTGATTTTTAAACTTTTTAAAAATCTAAGGTTTAATTTGGAATTAAAGTATTAAAGTGTAAGACTTTTCATATTCCAAAACTTGAGGGCAAGATTTGAAACTATTCCAAGTCTCTTCAATTTGTAACTTATGAGTTTTAATGATTCATAAAAATGAAGACTCTTCATTTTATGAAACCTCTTTAGTTCTTTAATCATAACTAAAAGAAGTGACTTTTGGTTATCCATAACTTGAGGACAAGTTATGGACACCATCATAGCCATTAAGATCATGAATTAAACACACATGGAGGTTACATATAATTCCTATGATCTTCTAAAAACTCATAAGAACACAAATTCATGTCAAGCAATTTCAAGAAATCATATAACTATATACAATACTTGAAAATTGATAAAAGTCATGCAAAAACGGGTTAACATAATCATTATCATTTTGAAAAACAGATTTTACAAGTCCAAAACAGATTGGGATAATGATCTTAATCCATTTCCAGCAACAAAACTCGAAAAAACTGCCCAGCACGCTCCTACTCGCCGAGTGCATTATTCTACTCGGCGAGTAGAATGAATTTGTTCATGGACTCGGCGAGTCCTCCCCATGGACTCGGCGAGTCCAGTCGTCAGAATGCAGAATTTTCGATTTTTAAGCAGTTTTGCATCAAGTATACAGAAAACAATCCTTGGCTTTGATACCACTGATGAGTTTTTGAGCATTCTAACACTTCCTAAGTGTACATGCAACCCTAATAACCTTGAATCTATGTTTTCTCTATATACATGCAAATTTCTTTTTCAAGGTTATTTCCTAACTAGCATGGCATGGGGATTACATAAAACATAAAAACTAGTAGAAATACATACCTTGTTGTTGCTTGGATTCCTTCAAGACTTTGTGAGCCTAGCACCCCAAATGTTGTGCCTCAAATGCTTCACACAACACCACAAGACTTGGAATAACTTGAGAGAATGTCACTTAGCCTCAATATCGGTTATGCCCTCTCTAGTAACACTAGGTCATCATTTTGCTAGCCATAGGGTTTCTTTTATAGTGTTGTCACAATTAGGGTTTACACATGAATGCCCTTAATTGTCATGACTCTTGATTTCCCATGACCCATGGGTTTGTAACTCCCATCGACTATCCATGGAGCTCCATATGGTTATAACCAAACCCATAAACCATGGATCATTAATCCACCATAAAAGAATTGATGATTGTCATAATCAACCCTATATATTTAATTAGTCTCACTTTGATCACCAAATTAATACTAGATTAATACTTGATCAATACTAATTAAATAATACTATTATTAATATATTAGAACTTATAATATATTAATAATCATAAGTGCCTTATTCTCTCATTTAGTTTATCCACGTATTGCAATGCCATGCAACCCAAATGGACCATGCCGGGTCGGGTCAAGTACATACCAAATAAAGTTATGGACTTAGACACTATATCCAACAAGTTCAGGGTGGCGCTGTTCGTTGGTGGAACACTCTCGGAAAGACCCTAAGCCCTAGTGAGCCACTGCAACTGACTTGGGCAGAGTTCTTGGTGCAATTCAAGCGCAAGTTCTGCTCGGCCCAAAATCTGCTAGAGTTGGAGAACAAGTTTCTGACATTGACAAAGGGCAGCATGTCAGTTGATGAATACACCAATGCATTTATAGACAAAATGGAGTTTACTTTGCGCATTGTCCCAGATGAGCTGACCAAAGTGGACCGGTATGTGAAGGGGCTCCCATGGGAGTACGCGGTGCCAATACGTCAGGCACCTACTCTAGAGGCAGCTATTTGGGCTGCCAAGTCTGTTGAGGAGATGATCAAGGGGAGGACCGCCAGCAAAGATGAAGTTGGTGAAAGGAGGAAGTTTGAAGGAACTTCAGGTTCCAGCAAGAAAAGCAAATTTTCGAAGTCTGATTCGAAAAAGTTTGGAGGAGGAAAAGGAGGCGAATCGAAATGGTGTGAGAAGTGCAAGAAAAAGCACTTTGGGAAATGTAGCGAGAATGTGACCTGCTACAAGTGTGGAAAGACGGGGCATTATGGCAATGAGTGTCCGTCCAAAAAAAGAGTGTGCTTTGGGTGTAGTGAAGAGGGGCACATTTTGAAAGACTGTCCGAGAAAGAAGGAGGCAGCTAGACCCAACATTCCCCCAAAGCCTAAAGCAAGAGCTTTCCAAATGACACTGGAAGCTGCTAAAGAAGAAGCTGATGTCGCTTCAAGTACCTTTCTCGTAAACAATTTGCCTGCCCAAATTTTATTTGATTCTGGAGCCAACTAACTACTCCTTTATATCGCATGAATTTGGTAGAAAACTAGCTTGCCTATTGATAGACTAGATAATGCTTTATTAGTCGAAGTTGCTAGTGGCAAGTTTGTACCTGTTAGCCATCGTATGAAAAACATCTTAATTGATTTGAATGGGAATAAGTTCCACGAGGAATTATTGCCTATTGAGCTAAATGGTTTCGACATCGTGCTGGGAATGGATTGGCTTAGCGCCAATGATGCCGAAATATTGTGCCGGAAGAAGATTGTAAAAGTAAGCCCGCCAGGGAAAGAGTCATTTATGGTGTATGGGGACAAACGCAGGGTAAATTCTGGAATCATTTCTCTAATGAAAGCCAGAAAGTGTTTGGCCAAAGTATGTACATCATATTTGGCATTCGTGATTGATGCAAAGAAGGAGAAAAAGGAGATGCAGAGCATTCCTGTGGTGTGTGATTATCCGGAAGTATTTCCCGAAGATCTTCCTGGATTACCGTCGGATCGACAAGTAGAATTCTGTATTGACTTGTTACCAGGAAGCACACCAATAGCAAAAGCACCTTACCGACTAGCACCAACGGAGATGAAGGAGCTAATGATGCAACTTCAGGAGTTGTTGGACAAAGGTTTCATTAGACCTAGTTCATCACCCTGGGAGCTCCGGTGTTATTCGTGAAAAAGAAAGACGGGAGTATTAGAATGTGCATTGACTACAGAGATCTGAATAAGGCAACGATAAAGAATAGACATCCATTGCCAAGGATTGATGTCGCACCCCCAAACCAGAACGGCGGAAACGTTCGTGGGTGGAGGACTTTTAGGTAAGTATCACAACACATGCAATATAGTAATCAAAGTACAAACAACCATTGCATTAATAAGTATAAGTTTTACATAAGTGTTTAAACATTACATATTCAAACACTAAAGTAGGTACAATAGAAGACAAGAGTCGCGGTACGGTACTAGGTAGTCTTCTCAAAAGCTTCTGGAGTGTACCTGTCTACTGGATTCCTGAGAATACAAGTTATTTGAAAAGAGTAGATCAGCATTTAAGCTGGTGAGTTCATAAGTATTTTAGTTCTGTTAAGTATACCCTAAGTTCTTTGAATGAGTTCCCTGGTTTCTCCAGGAAATCCTATATCTCCTGAGGTGATTAACTGATAACCTCAATAGTTTCCCTCTGTAATTACTTAGTTTATACTGATTATACATAACATAATATTGAATTGATAGTTAAATGGGTGTATCTGCCTTAAGCCCACAACCAAACAAGGAACAGGAAGTAAGGCGGAAGTCACACATTTCACTGTTAATCGGACATTACTTATGTACGACTCTGATGTAATAACTAAGGAATTATAGAATTAACCACCAAAGGTCTTTTATGTTATACTAGTTTTCAAAGATTGAGTGACTAAGTTTCATTTGATAAGTGGTTTAATTCCATAAACCGTTTCCTTTGTATAAGTGGTTTAATCCCATAAACTGTTTCATTTGTAAAAGTGGTTTAATCTCATAAACCGTTTCATTGGTAAAAGTGTTCTTAGTTATATCTGTTCTACAGTAACAACCTTAGTATTAATCATGGAGAGTATTCTATTATTCATAATACTGCCTTGTGGTTTTAAATGTTCAAAACTAGAAGTACAATACTTGATTTCATGATACATAGCTCTTACTGTAAGTAAAAGCTACTGAAGGTATATCTGGTCGGGATGTAATTAACTTTTCTTACTGTTATAAGAGAAGTATATTACTTTGTAATTCACTCGTTGTTTTATCCATGTGAGTCCTATCAACCATACTAATATGACAGAAATGCCTGCTGCGACGTTCTTCAGGCGTCGGAATGGTATGATATTTGACATCCTAGGCATGCCGACCAAACTGTAGCGAACAGTAGAGGTGCGGGATTGTCAGTCCCATATAGATCTATACACAAATTCATGCTCTCCCTACAAGAGATTCTGGCTAATAGTTCAGGACTTAGAAGGTCGTACTTAGATAAGTACACCGTGAAGGGTCTCACAAATTTATTGTTTCAACGAGATTTCCGATGTATTATTATTATTACCCGATGAATGCTAACTCTGGTACTTTGAATCTTACCCTTGGTTAATGCAAACCCGGTAAGATGTATTATTACCCGTGATTGCTAACTCTGGTACTCTGTATATCGTACCTTTGTTAATGCAAACCCGGTATGATGTATTATTACTCGTGATTGCTAACTCTGGTACTCTGTATATCGTACCTTTGTTAATGCAAACCCGGCATTACCACGTGTTTGCTAACCCTGGTACTCTGTATCGTACCTTTGTTAATGCAAACTAGGTATGATGTATCTTTACTTCTTTAATATGTTGTTCGTATATTAAAGGTATTATACATATCTTGGTATAAGTGAATGAATTCTGGTAATTTCCTTGGAAAGTATACAGTTGTAAATCATACTTGTATCTTTAGTTTTGAATGATAAATTATACCTATTATAATTTATATGTTCTATCTGATTAGCATGGTTTCTCATGGATGAACACCTTTGCTCTACAAAGGTGAAGATACCAAAAGGAGTAACCTTTTGTACTCATATATATATATATATATATATATATATATATATATATATATATATATATATATATATATATATATATATATATATAATTAAGAAGGAAACGACCTTCAGACAAATAATACAACCTTAATTCCACATCCAAACAAGGAAAAGGAAATGAGATAATTCATTAGTCCTAAGCCCTTCAAATCTTATTTATATATTTATACATATATAAACATGATTTTGGCATTTATACTTTGAAATAATTTATAAAACATTTTTCAAAGAATTTAACGGAGTTTTACATGACTTTAAAGATTTGACATGGCTTCACGTTATTTTGGAAGTATTTGGTAATTCTTAAAAGCATACGGAAACATTTTGTGTGATTATTATCACATACAGTTATTAACACAATTTATTATTGTGTTAAAGTTGTATTCCCCCCCCCCCTAAAAAGCATTTAAAAACCATTGAAAAGGTAAATTATAGGGGTATGAACTCACCTTGATAGGCGGTGATTCGGGCAGCGTTTCGTTTCCCGGAAATAGTTTGTTTGACGAAAAACCGGCTCAAAACGGGCAGAGTTTCGACAGGAGAGAGGATGAATTCTCGAGAATTCCGGGGCTCCGGGGCTTGCTTCGGGCTTTAGACGTGATACCGGGACCTTCGGGGTTGTTTGTGAAGTTATGGAAGTGAGAGGAGTGAAAAAGGGCCAAAAATGGGGTGAAAAACCCTTCCATCCGAGAAGGCTCGCACCCTTTATATAGGGGTGCGAGGGTTCGGCCGAGGAGGACAGGTGGCGAGGCGAGGGGTGAGTCAGCAGGACACGCGACAGCTCCTTCGAAGGCGGCTCGGATTCGGACCATATGCGAGGCACGTGTTTCGGACAGGTGGGGTCTTCGGACTGGACCGGACTTCGGTCCAATGGAAGACTGACACATATGCGAAGGGGGTGTCTCCGGGGTATCTCCGGGGTGTCCGATGCGAGGTTGTCCGAAGCTCATTGGACCTCGGCTGCGGTCCACTCAGGAGGTAACACGTGTACAGCGGTCCAACCAGAAGATGACACGTGGAGGTTCGCACGTGATGATGACGTGTCCGAAGGGTGACATGCGAAATTTCCCGGTTTTCAAGATTTTCTTGATTTTTGTGCCAAAAACTTGCGAAAATCATAACTTTCGCATACGAGCTCCGTTTTTGACGTTCTTTATATGCACACGTAGGTAAAATCATACTCTACGACTTTCGTTTAGACTTCGTCGGCTGGTTTTGAATTTATTTTTAATATTATTATTTTAAACAGACCGGGACGGGAATCCGTTAAAAATTCATAACTTCTTCATCTGACGTCCGTTTTCGTATGTCTTTTTACCGTTGTGCTACTTTTGACGAGACCTTCGATTCTTGTTTAAGTTGCGTCGGCTAAATATCGATCGATTTATATTTCGAATTTTTAACTGTCTACTGCTAAACCGAAACTTCGAAAAATCATAACTTCTTCATACGAAGTCGGATTTTCACGTTCTTTTTATGAACGTTCTCGGTTTAACATATTCTAGAAGTTTCATTTAGATTCTTAAGGCTAAAAATCCTTTTATCGAAAATTCGTTTTTTACACTGAATAGTGTTTTGCCGGTTTTACCGCGGATTTTCGATTGGTCATAACTTCTTCGTTATAACTCGGATTTCAGTGTTCTTTATGTTTTTGGAAACCTTGTTACAAACTCTACCACCTGGTTCATCCCAATTACGATTATTGATACTCATGGACTAGGTCTAATCTTTCCTTTCCCAAGTGAATTCAGGTCCCCGGTTTGCAGTCTAGCAAACCTTCACTAACGGGATAAGACTTTGCTTCATTATTTTGATTTCCCTATCCATGGTTTTCATTGGTTCTACTACAGAGTGTAGACTTTTATTTAACTTGATTTCATCGAGTGAAATAACAAGTGTTTCAGAGGGTAGACACCTCTTTAGATTAGATATGTGAAAGATGGGATGAATGTTATTAAGTTTTTGGTGGTAGTTTAAGTTTAAAAGTACAAGACCGATTCTGGTAAGAACCTCAAATGGTCCTATGTACTTTGAGTTTTGTATTCCATGCTTTCTCAATCGCATCTTGTCCTTCCTGAGTGAGACCTTCACATGACAAGGTCA
The DNA here is from genome assembly GCF_052849685.1 of Lactuca virosa. NCBI lineage: Eukaryota > Viridiplantae > Streptophyta > Magnoliopsida > Asterales > Asteraceae > Lactuca > Lactuca virosa. Next base: position 59,931,363 of record NC_136426.1, on the reverse strand, counting down.
TCAATCCTAGAATTCCAAGGGTTTTCTTTTATCGAAGCCGTAGCTTCTCTGGTTAACTTTGGAAGCTTTATGGCGCTTCCTTATTCGTATTTTGTTTTTGGTAGTTTCTCGGATGAATTCCAGATCAGCAAGGGTGTTGTATGGAAATTGGATCTCTAGCTAGTTGCGTATTACCTACTTTAGTCCAGTGCAGATAGAATCTGCACTTTTGACTGCAGAAGGTTTCGAATGGAGCAACTTGAATGCTAGCGTGATAAAGGACTCGACTAATTGGTTAATGGATATCCCATTCTTTACCATAGCCGATCCCATATAATCATGACTACTCTGGTTCCTAGAGGTTTTTGAGTGACGTCCTGAACTAGGAGATGATTCTATTATCTTAGTGGAGATAACAGATATTGGCATACCGTACACTCACACGTTCTAGTTGTCTTCTCTACTTACCACATTTTCAGCTTTTAAGGCTTCCTGTTGAGCCTCCTTACTTGGTGTGGAGAGATTTGAAAGGGTTATCATAGTCCGTGAGTGGCACTATGACCTGGGTACTCTTTCCGACTTAGGGTGTCAGCTACTATATTGGCTTTGTCGAGATGATAATGAATTTCAAATTCATAGTCATTTAGTAGCTCGACCCACTGTCGTGGTCTCATGTTGAATTCTACCAGGTAGAATACATGATGCTGGCTTTTGCTCCGAAGTTCATGATTAGACTCATACTTGGCTTTCATAAAACGTTCGGATGGGTGACTCTGCCCCAGGTCCACAACCAAACAAGGAACAGGAGATAGGGCGGAATCACACATCCTTAATCTTGTTAAGTCTAACGTATATACCACTCTCGTGTATACACTTAGTAGCGATAGATTAACTCAATGAGTTCTTAGTCTCTATTCTTGAACTTAACCTATGGTTCGATGATTTTCCTATGAGATCTATTGAGGTACTTCGGTAGTTACTGACTTCCAAGACTACTTCGGTGCTTTTCGTTTGAAGTTTCCTGTCTACTGAGTAGGCTAGAATGGTGGGGTACTCTTCGCATGAGTACTTCTGAAGTTTTGAAATGAGAGACAACCTAAGGGTTTTGCGTTATGGATTGGAATAATTTCATCTTACGGCTGATTAAGGAAAAATTTCTCTTATACAGCATAAGAATTTTCACATGGTAAGGGCCAGGCCAAACCATGTCGAATGAGGATGTCAGAATTTTCTCGACGAAATAGATATTCAGTCGTTCTGGGACGAATGATTACTAGGGTGATATCCTATGTACCTAAGTTTTCCGTGCTTCTGGTTTTATTCTGTTATTATCACTACGAACCCCTTTTGATTCGAATTTGGCGGGTACTACCAATACCAGGGTCCTGATAATTTAAAATTATGAACTTTCAGGAAACGATCTTTACTAGGTCTCTCTATAATCGCTTGGTGTATACAAGTAATGTATAATTAAGATTGGTAAGACCTTTGACTGAGCAACCCTGCCCTAAGTCCACAACCAAACAAGGAACAGGAAATGAGGCGGGATTACTCACTCTAAGTCTACAAATCTTAATTATAAATGACCCTTATGTATATACTAAGTTATCATAGCTTACCTGTTAGGGTTTCAAATTTTTATATAAGTAATTATATATAATTATCGGGGTTTGGAAGCGTACCAAAATATAGCAGGGTTCTTTGATGTTTTCCCATGTATTAGGATCAAAATCCTCCTGCTCCCCCGTCGTTCTTCTTTGTTGGACAATCCCTTTTGTAATGTCCTATTTTGCCATAAAGGTGACATATGGGAATGGTTCCAACATTGGCAGTTGAAGTGATGAACTAGACTGGAGTTCTACAGATGTGGGCGGTATGCCCGTGCATGTTGCATCTATTGCAATGCAGCTCTCGGTAAACTCCATGATGATGGTAGTTGCACTTGCTGCAGTGTGGGAGGTTTCCTAAGTACGGCTTGGTTGGTGCTAGAATAACAGGGCTGATGGGGGTATCGACTGCCCCAGTTCGTTTCCCTCTGCTAGGTTCTTGAGTTGAACAACTCCCTTTCGTGTTCTCGAACTTTCGTTTAAGGATATTAGGCTTAAGGTTCGAGATGTCCTTATAAGTAGGTGCTCGTTGTTGTACTTGGCCATCACCACGATCGGGGTTACCGATAACATTACTACTAACATTTGTATTGTTAGCATTAAGGTGTGCCATGACAGCTGCTACAGCTGCTGTGACCGCAGCTTGAAACGTAGCCGCATCTATCTGAAGGATTGGTGTTTCGCTGGTGGGTTGGTTACACTTCTTTGGAGGCATGATTCTGTTACATGATAAGAAAATGAGTTCGTGAGCGACTATCGTGTCTTTAGATGTATTCTAACCATTTGTATCTATGTATTACTCTTTCATTCTGTTATATTGTTCTTAATGATTCGACCTGCATCCCTATGATGCAGTCCTGGTAAGGAACATAGTTAAGTTTCTAGAATGGTTAGGAACCGAGTATTATCCAAACTAAGTTACCTTTGTTTGGTGGATATCGTTTCTCAATTTTCGAAAATATTCGAAAATAATTCATAACAGTGTCTACATAAAATAGACTTATGAATTTAAGAAGTAATCACTATCAATTAAGATTCCGTGATCTGATTTATTGTTATTAGCCATGACAGGAAAAGAGGATAAGCTCCAAACCTAATGTGAGTAATGAAATCACTAACTCACTAGGTTGAACCGATTTACTAGTTATTACTTAGATGAAAATGTGCTCGAACACTTCACATGAATCATGCGTGGTTTCCCTTTGTTCTATTCTGGGTGGTAAAGATTTGTTCTCTCCTGGTATCTATAGGTTGTCCTTCTCCTCTGTAGGTATATTGAATTCCCGGGCTGTCTTACTTCCGATTCTGACACTGATCCCCATTACTTTGTAATGAAGATTTTGAATCTTGGAAGTTCATGTGAATCTCTCATTGGTGTCCTTAATAAGGTAAGGGCACTAAATGATTTCTATAGTTTGTTTACTTCTCCTATGTTTCTTCTTGGGATTCTCCTAATGAAGTTCTGTTGGATCCTCCTTGACTATTCTCTTGATTGCTGGAGTAACTATGTTTATCTAACGGGTTTATACGAGAACGGGAATGTCTAAAGAATCTATGAGAAAATTTGAATTTTTACGAAGGTGATTCTTTCTGGTCCTTCTATAATCACATGGTGTGTACCGATTATATATAATCCAGATCAAATAGACCTTTGAATAAGTAATCCTACTCTAAAATTGTTGGGTTTTGAGCATTCTAACACTCCTATGGTGTACATGCAACCCTAAATACCTTGGATCTATGTTTTCTCTAATATACATGCAAATGCTAATATTCCAAGGTATTACCTTATCTAGCATACAATCATAGATACTTGGGTAATAATATAGATAGAATACATACCTTTTGTAGTGTAGCTTGACTCCATGGGGCTTGAGTGCCTAGTGCCTCAAATGTGACACCTCAAATGGCTCACACAACATCAAATGCTCTTGGAATAACTTAGAGAGAAATCCACACTTCAAGAAATCGGCTAGCCCTTCTTTTTCACACATTGTGTCCGATTTTGGTGAATAATATGATGCTTATATAGTATGCTACAATTAGGGTTACACCATGTAAACCCTAATTGTCATGACCTTTCATTTCCATGACCCATGGGTTAAGTAACCTCCATGGAGCATCCATGGAGTATCCTATGGGTTTAACCCAACTTGATTATCCATGGAGCTTTGGCCCACTATATAAGTTATGGATGATTTACACAATCAACCCATATATTTAATTAGTCTTCTTTTGATCACATAATTAATTCTAAATTAATTCTTGATCAATGCTAATTAAATATTATTATTCTTATTATTAATATATTAGAACTTATAATATATTAATAACCATAAGTGTCTTATTTCTCTCATTTAGTCTATCCAAGTGCATGATGCCATGCAACCCAAATAGACCATGCCTGGTCGGGTCAAGTACATACCAAATATAGTTATGGACTTAGACACTAATCCAACAGTCTCCCACTTGGATAAGTCTAAAACTATTATTTCGTATGACTTCAAGAACCAACTGGCAATCGTTGCTCTCAAAAGCCTCCGTCGAACTCTGACCTTGCCGATAATCTCTGACCTTTGTCAATGACTTGTCCATTAGATAAGTGATCATATATTCCTCCATTCTAGATATCATATGGACGGAGACATGGATTATAAATCATTCTCTCTGTCCATCTGTTGTTTCCCGATTTCCGATTCATGACGATTGACTGATTGAACAAATCAAATCAGTCCTGGCTTGGCCAAGCACTCACATGTGTCATCACTAAATCATCGAGGGGCCCATAGATATCGCTTTTATCCTGAAGGTAAAAGGAATGGATAAACTTCGACTCATATGGCTTGTTCTGCTACTTGTTGAATCATACACAAAGGCACGTTTTATAACATCGAGTTACCAATGCGTTTTCGTGCAATCAATGTACTATCAACTCATAGTAACAGCTCATATCTCTAGGTTTGAAGAACATACGATATTATCGTCTCATGATCACTCGTGATAAAATCCATGAAGTGATTTGTGACAACCCGAAATTTATTCCGTCACTGTAACCCTTTCTGTTAATAAAATTTATTTTATTATTAAAAATTGTCCATTAACTTTTAAGTTAAATAATTCATCTAGGGTTATTGTCATAATTTTCTACATGTAGGAAATCAATAAAAATCACATATAATACCCTCGATAATCCTTTGGAAAAATTTCTAGTTTACGACTAAGTCGGGTTACGGTCACTTAATCGGGTAAAATCTTAAACTCCGTTTAATGTCGGGATTGGGTGTGTCCCCACCTGGCTACTAACTCAAGGCCTATATAAAGGTTGAGTGGCCACCATTTGAGTCCTTTCCCACCTTAGAACTTTCTCTCTCTACACTCTCTCTCTAAAAATCAGATTTTTTTTGCACAAGAATCACTCATTCAAGCTCCAAAATCGTAAGTAATCCTTCCTAGCTTGTTGTTTAACTTAACATGCATGCAAATCTATGGGTTAAACTCCCAAAAACCCCAAAAACTTGTGTTTACGGTTTGGGAACACCTCCCAAAACCGTAAACTCCCATAAGGGGGTTTTGATGCCCCAAACCCTCTTCAATGCTTGGCTAATGACCTAGAAACTTGTTGGAAAGATCTTAGAACCCTAAAACATGGATTGAATGGTGCAAACATGAGTTTACGGTTTGGGAAGGCCTCCCAAACCGTAAACACCTTCTTAGGGTGTTTAAGTGCCTTAAAAACCTTCCTATGCTTGTATAAGTGACTAGAAACTTGCATGCATGAGCTAGGAACACCAAAACACGAAAAGGTTGAGGCATACATGAGTTTACGGCCGTAAACTCATGGGTTTACGACCGTAAACCCAAGTGTTTACGACCGTAAACTCTCAAGGATGGTCCAAGGACCGTAAACTCCAATGAGGGGTCCGCTTGTGCCCTAACCACTTCCTAAGCCTTTAATTCGAACTTAGAACCCTTCCTTGTGAGATATAGGACCTTGAAACACACAAATGCACCACTACCATGAGTTTACGGCCGTAAACTCATGGGGGAAATGGCCCAGGAACCGTAAACACACATAAGGACTACCAAATGAGGAGTAAGCTCCAATGTGAGGCCATACTCTCCTTAGATGCAACCCTTAGCACTCCTAGCACTTGAAACAAAGTGTTTTCATGCATTAGAGTGTCTTTACTTGATTAATTAGTGATTAAATAACTAATTAGATACATTTATGTATCACTACATGTTACATAGGATCCGTGTGTGTGTTCAAGTCCTCACTTGACACCTAGCATCCTACCCAGCACTTCCATCTACTCCACTCACTGCAGGTGAGTTCATACCCCTAAATCAACCTTTTAAATGATTTTAAATGCTTTTATGGGGGGGGGGGAATACAAGTTGAATTATTATAGTTATTGTGTCAATCATATGTGATTAATAACTAGAACAGACTACAAGATTTATTGCTACTTTCAGATTTCCATCAAACTTTGGGTTTTCAAGAGTTTCAAACCTTTTATCAAATTCTTTAAATGCTAAAACTGTTTTCAAACTCTTTTAAACTTGTTTTATCTTCAAAACCATATCTCTACTAATATATTTATATAAGTAAGACTTGAAGGACTTAGGACTGATAGCTCACCTTATTTCCTGTTCCTTGTTTGGTTGTGGACTTAGGGTATTCGGTTATTTGTCCGACTGTCGTTGAATTCTTAATTATATATCATATATATTTGTGTTAGATATAAAAGTCTTCACTTCAGTTCGATACCTTTGTGTAACAAAGGCATGCAACCAACATTACTATTTAACTATAATAGGTATAGTTAAGGATTACAACTCCTTACTACTATTACAATGACACCTACCAGAATCAGTACAGTAATGAGTCAATACATGCTAAACACTATAAAAAGAGAATACTATATACTATACAAGAGAACACTCTATACGCTATACGAGAAAGTACATTATACATTATACAAAGAGAACATACTACAACAGAATGTGACATACTATCTCTCGATACGACACTTCACTGTGCTATCACCGTGTAACCAGAGTCTCCTGGAGGGAGAGCGGGCATTATGTGTATAGATCTATACGGGACAGACACTCCCACATCCTGACTGCTAGCTACAGTCTGAGCCAACTAGGCCCAGGGGTGACAAAATGTCACATTTCTACAGATGACTCGGAGGGTCATCAGGGATTCGATCGTCAATCAACATGGTTACATACAAGTTCACATTTCGACCTTTAATTAATACATTAAGAATTAAAGGTAAAACAGACTCCCCGAGGTGTATTGTACATTTAATACTACCTGGAGTCTGCATTTTCATTTCATTAGCTGGCAGTGATACTGCTGGGGTAAAACACTATTTTCCCAATTACTTTACATGAATGAAGTCTAAAACTATATTTTCCTACTAATAGTTTCTCTGAGAAAACTTTTACATTTTCAAAGGATCAAACATATGTACAACCGGGTCTTGGTAGAAGACCACTTTTACTGGAAAACATAGGGTTTTCCTAGGGAGCATACTATTTTCCAACATTGAGATCAATTATTATACTACATGGTTGTAATCATTTTTATACAAGCAATGACACTAAATACTCATGAACTCACCAGCTTTATGCTGATACTCGCTTTCAAAATAACTTGTATTCTCAGGTCATCAGTAGACAGGTACAGATGCAGCTTTTGAGAAGATGGAGCACATACAAGACTCCTCTTTATTTTGATTATACTTTTGGTGTCTAACAAACTATACAGAACATGCTTGTATTACAATTATTATATTAATGCAATGGATGTTGTTGCTTGTCTTTACTATTATGCATTGTTATGATACTGTACATGACGTCCTCCACCCCAGAATGTATTCCGCCATTCTCGGTTTTGGTGTGAGATGATTCAAATGAGCGCGGGTTGAATCCAATACTCAGAACTTATGAGCACTCATGAGTGTTGTAGCACCACTTTGTCCACCAACTTGGACCTCTACAAGCCAACCCATGACAGTCTTGATTCATATCTACTTCCAACATATGACCGACTGTGGATGGTTTGAATAACTTAGTCATTCAGGAAGAATAACCTAGTTTATTCTGGAAGTCAAAACATGCAAAATGAAACACAAGAATAAATGAATCTAATATGGTATCAAACTATGAATATAAATAAAAAACTTTTTATTTATCACCATACTGATTACTCATTATTCATTGTTTCGGTTTTATCAACTTTATACTTGAATTTAGAAACACTAGTTGTCCCATGCTCCAAGCATGTACACTATGTTTTCTAAACAATAGCTTTGCAATACACTCTATGTTTGTCTATGATCCTCACTTTGTGAAATAGATCGATTGAACGTACTTTCAATGATTCTCTTTTCACACTCCCAAATCCTTATCAAAAAATGTAAGAATTCCAAATTCCTAACATTTACCAAAATCTGTCTAGATTTTAAACTTATATGCACAGACCCTCTTGTAATGAATATGTACAAAGTCATAAAGACTTGTCATCAGTCATTACAGGTTATTCCAATGGTGATCATTTCCATGGAGACGAAGTCTCAAAGAACATTGCTTTGAATATCCTTCTTGCATTAAGTCTTCTAATCTTACACATATAACTTCCACCTATGGAGACAACTCTATATTCTCATTTTGACTATCACTTCTGAACGAGATATGCCTCTTTTCAGAATATGTCAATATGGTCCTTCCAAAATTAGCACTATACTTCTAACTGTCCCTGAGCAACCAATCTTTGGTAAACCATAGATTGTCCTTGACAATTGCTTAATCATTTTAGTCATATCCAATTCTAGACCTTTTCCCTTCTTAATGCCTCTGGGCATTTGGAAAAATTTAGAAAGGACAAATATTATAGCACATGCAATCGATCTTGTACCCAAAGCAAATGGGACACGATTCATGATGTCTCACATAAAGACATGATTCTAGACCAGTCTTTTGCTACAATATTTTTATTTGCCATGTTTTCAAAATTTGACTATGAAGAGGGATGCCGTAATCATAATCGAATTTTGAGAACGCAATATATAGAATTTCCTTAAGTTGAACCAATCCAACATGAAATTCATATATATATTCTTGACTAAAGATAATTAAGGTCTCAATTTAAGCCTTTAGAACTGAAATGAAGTATATCCTCTCCCTTAATTATAGCAAACAACTCTTTCAACCCCTGCTGCCTCACGAATTGAAACTTTTGTTTTCTATAATTAACATTGCTAACTTGAAACACTAATAATAATTATCATGCTCCCACTAACATGATGATTATTAGCATAACACTTATGCTCCCACTAGCTTTGACACGTAGTCAGAAATCAGCTGGACTTCTAGAAGTCAATACTTTACAGACTTTCTTACCAAAGTTCAGATTTCTGAGACGAGATTGCGTTGATAAGACTTTATCAAAATCATACACCTTTCCTTAGATATCATGAATGTGTGTCTAAACAATTTAAGAACTATGAAAAGGGATGTCGTAATCATAGTCTCAATTGGTTAGACCTTTGCTATTTCTCATAAGTCCATGTTAGTGTGCTCTACTAACAACTTTGAGAATGCAAAGATTACTATCTACTTAAAAATCTACTTAGTAAAAGTGTTTCCTCACCATCATTTGTTGGATATAGTGTCTAAGTTCATAACTTTATTTGGTATGTACTTGACCCGACCCGGCATGGTCCATTTGGGTTGCATGGCATTGCAATACTTGGATAGACTAAATGAGAGAATAAGGCACTTATGATTATTAATATATTATAAGTTCTAATATATTAATAATAGTATTATTTAATTAGTATTGGTCAAGTATTAATCTAGTATTAATTTGGTGATCAAAGTGAGACTAATTAAATATATAGGGTTGATTATGACAATCATCAATTCTTTTATGGTGGATTAATGATCCATGGTTTATGGGTTTGGTTATAACCATATGGAGCTCCATGGATAGTCCATGGGAATTACAAACCCATGGGTCATGAGAAATCAAGAGTCATGACAATTAAGGGCATTCATGTGTAAACCCTTATTATGACAACACTATAAAAGGAACCCTATGGCTAGCAAAATCGTGACCTAGTGGACCTAGTGTTACTAGAGAGGGCATAACCGATTTTGAGGCTAAGTGACATTCTCTCAAGTTATTCCAAGTCTTGTGGTGTTGTGTGAAGCATTTGAGGCACAACATTTGGGGTGCTAGGCTCACAAAGTCTTGAAGGAATCCAAGCAACAACAAAGTATGTATTTCTACTAGTTTTTATGTTTTATGTAATCCCCATGCCATGCTAGTTAGGAAATAACCTTGAAAAAGAAATTTTCATGTATATAGAGAAAACATAGATTCAAGGTTATTAGGGTTGCATGTACACTTAGGAAGTGTTAGAATGCTCAAAAACCCATCAGTGGTATCAGAGCCTAGGATTGTTTTCTGTATACTTGTTGCAAAACTGGTTAAAAATCGAAAATTTTGCACTCTGACGACTGGACTCGCCGAGTCCATGGGGAGGACTCGCCGAGTCCATGAACAAATTCATTCTACTTGCCGAGTAGAATAATGCACTCGGCGAGTAGGAGCGTGCTGGGCAGTTTTTTCGAGTTTTGTTGCTGGAAATGGATTAAGATCATTATCCCAATCTGTTTTGGACTTGTAAAATCTGTTTTTCAAAATGATAATGATTATTTTAACCCCTTTTTGCATGATTTTTATCAATTTTCAAGTATTGTATATAGTTATATGATTTCTTGAAATTGCTTGACATGAATTTGTGTTCTTATGAGTTTTTAGAAGATCATAGGAATTATATGTAACCTCCATGTGTGTTTAATTCATGATCTTAATGGCTATGATGGTGTCCATAACTTGTCCTCAAGTTATGGATAACCAAAAGTCACTTCTTTTAGTTATGATTAAAGAACTAAAGAGGTTTCATAAAATGAAGAGTCTTCATTTTTATGAATCATTAAAACTCATAAGTTACAAATTGAAGAGACTTGGAATAGTTTCAAATCTTGCCCTCAAGTTTTGGAATTTGAAAAGTCTTACACTTTAATACTTTAATTCCAAATTAAACCTTAGATTTTTAAAAAGTTTAAAAATCAACACTTATACTATTATTATAATTTTATTATATAGATATGTATAAGAATATGTCATTCTTACCGTTAGTAGGCCTTATTCACGAAGCCGGTCTATAAGGGGGGTATAAGGTTGTTGCCTATAAAATGGTGACTTAATGGGTGTCCACTCTCACCCACCGCTTCCTTGATCGGTGGAGGGTCGTTAGCCGAACGGGTAGGATACGACTTTAAATACTCGTTAAAAGTATAATGATTTATAAAGTAACTATACATTATAAATTCCCAATCTTAGTTACTTTAGGAAAATGTGAAATTGGTGCTAGCCCATAAAATTACACTTTGTACCTTACCAAGTCGTTAGTGGAGCGTGTGTGGTTAACCGGCACACTAACATGGACTAGTAAGAGTGCCAAAGGGTAACTTGACTTTATTATAGATCGGTGGAGCGTGTGTGGTTAACCGGCACATCGATTAGGTAATATTGTTGAGGGTACCAAGTCAATTTGTATGGTTATTCACACCTTGTTTGTGATCCTCGGCATCCCAATCACAAACTTGAGAGGGCACAATCGAGATTCAAACATGCCATTGAAAAGTTCAATGTATCTCAAAAGATCTAGGAGTTTCAGAACCAATAAAACCTAATAATAAAATATTTCGTTCTTATGGTGGAAATTGGTAAATCGTCATTTACCTACCTTCAAATATTTTATAGTATGGATTACGGCATCCCTCTTCCAACTATAAATAGTTTGTTGGATCCTAGCCTTAATATTTCATTTGGGTGAGTTATTAAGGATTCCTAATCTAATGAAACTTGTCTTTCTTTCCTTTCAGATGTCTTCCAACAATGCTTCTGGCTCAAACCCAACAGGCTCCTTTTCCCTTATGAACTTGTGTGGTAAGGTCATCTTTGATGGATCCAATTTCAATGAGTGGATCAGAAACATCAGAATGATTACCCGCTATGAGGACAAAGAATATGTCCTCGATAGGGAGCTTAAGGTTGTGAGTGAAGCCACTGCTACTCCTGAAAAGTTTGCGGAGTTTGTTGCACATGAAAAGGATGCTACTAAAGTAGCATGCATCATGATGGCCACCATGACTCCTGAACTTCAAAAATCCTATGAAGATTTCTACCCCTATGAGATGCACCTGGATCTGATGGAAAGGTACCATCAGAGCGCGCGTCAAGAGAGGTATGAAATCATCTCCTCCATGATAACCGCAAGGATGAAGGATGGTGAACCCATCACCGGTCACTTGCAGAAGATGCAAGGGTTCGTTGACCGGTTGCTGAAGCTAAATGTTGACTTTCCTGAGGAAATGGCGATTGACATCATTCTCCATTCCTTACCTCCAAGTTATGATCAGTTTCGTATGACTTATCATATGAACAAGGAGGAAGTCACACTTAGCAAACTTCAAGGACTCTTAAGGACAGCTGAAAATGGCCTTAAGGGTAAAGCGGTTGCTACTTCTACTCCTTCAACAACCCCTGTTCTGGCTATTGGGCAGGGAAAGGGTAAGAAGAGGAAAAGCCCTTCGAAGGGTACCAAGGGTAAGACTCTTGATGGTTCCTCTTCAAGTGGGACAAAGAAAGGTCCCATTACTCCTTCTTCAAACCCAAAGGAAGCACAGTGCTTCTATTGCCAGGATAAGGGACACTTCAAGCGAAGCTGCCCTAAATATCTGCAAGATGTAAAGGATGGGAATGTTAAACCCACCCATGCAGGTATTTACACAATATTGTCTAATAACTCATCTAATGCCAATCCTTGGGTGCTTGATACAGGTTGTGGTATTCACATTTGTACTGATTTGCAGGCACTAAGATGAAGTGAGCAAGTGGAGCACGGGAGGATAAACTTAGTCATGGGCAACAGGAAAGCATCACCTGTTACCAAGATAGGAGTTTATTCTTTATTGCTTAATAATGGGTTAATGTTAGATTTGAATAAGTGTTGTTACTCGCCCGAAATGGCGAGAAATATTATTTCTTTTCATGGCTTGTACAAACAAGGTTTTTCATTTTCATTTGATAATAAAAATGGTGCTATTAATGTTTATTACAATGATGTATTTTACTTTAAAGCATTACCTTGTGATGGTGTATATGAAGCCGTGAATGTTGTAGACAATCTAGGAAATAATGTGTTGTATATTGATTCTACAGATAGCTTGGATAAAGCATCCTTGTGGCATTGTCGTCTTGGACATGTTAACAAGAAGCGCATAGGCCAACTCCAAAAGGCTGGAGTCTTGGAATCATTTGACCTCAAGTCAGATGATAGTTGCGAGTCTTGTTTACTTGAAAGTCACCCTTCACAGGTACTTGTGACAGGGGTGAAGGTTTGTTGGACCTTGTACACACGGATGTGTGTGGGCCCTTCAGAGTTGCTGCAAGGGATGCTAATCGCTATTATGTGACTTTTACTGATGATTACAGTAGATATGGATATATTTACTTAATCAAGCATAAGTCAGAAACCTTTGAAAAATTCAAAGAGTTTAAGCAGGAAGTGGAGAATCAATTGGGCAGGAACATCAAGATGCTCCGATCCGATCGGGGAGGAGAGTATCTTAGCATTGAGTTCCTTGACTATCTTAAGGAATGTGGGATTGTCTCACAATTGACACCTCCCAGAACACCACAGTTGAATGGTGTAGCTGAGAGGCGCAATCGAACCTTGTTGGATATGGTTCGTTCCATGATGAGTCGAGCTTCGTTACCAATCTCTTTCTGGGGGTATGCCTTAGAGACTGCCGCCCATATCCTTAATCTAGTCCCTACTAAAAAGGTTGCCATAACACCTCACGAGATGTGGACTGGGAAAGTTCCCAATTTGGACCACATCAAGATTTGGGGTTGTGAAGCTTTCGTGAGGCGTGAGACTCATGATAAGCTTGAACCTCGAAGTGAGAGGTGTATTTTCATCGGCTACCCACAGAGATCCTTTGGTTACCTCTTCTACAGACCCAGTGATAATGTGGTTTTTGTAGCAAGAAGAGGAGTCTTTCGTGAGAGAGAATTCATAAGCCAAGGGGACAGTGGGAGGCAAATTGACCTTGAAGAGCTTCAAGAGTCAAGTGGTGAAGGAACCTCAAATGCTATCGACCAACCTGAGGAGGAAACTCCTGTTGATCCGATAGATGAGTCTGTACCTCCAAGACGTTCCACTAGGGTGAGGAACACACCTGATTTTTATTATGGTTATCACATCACCACTGAAGGTGATACGTTTATTAGTGATAGTACACTAATAGATTTGGATGAGCCTAATAACTACAGGGAAGCCATGGCAGGCCCTGAGTCTGCTAAATGGAAGGAGGCTATGGACAGCAAGATTCAGCCATGTATGACAATCAAGTTTGGAACTTGGTTGACAATGTACCAGGTCGTAAGAAAGTTGGGTGCAAATGGATCTTTAAGAAGAAGACCGGCATGGATGGGAAGGTACATACTTACAAAGCGCGATTGGTTGCGAAGGGCTTTACTCAAACTCCGGGAGTTGACTATGATGAGACCTTCTCACCAGTAGCTAAGATTAAGTCTATTAGAGTATTGTTAGCCATAGCTGCATTTCATGATTATGAAATATGGCAAATGGATGTCAAAACCGCTTTCCTTAATGGAAAGTTGGCTGAGGATGTTTACATGGCTCAACCAGAGGGTTTTGTCGATATAAGATACCCTAATAGAGTGTGTAAGCTTGATAAATCCATTTATGCATTGAAACAAGCATCTCGCAGATGGAATCTTTGCTTTGATGAGAAAGTCAAAGAGTTTGGCTTTTCTAGGAGTGAGGATGAGTCTTGTGTGTATGTCAGGGCTAGTGGGAGCATAGTTAGCTTCTTGGTGTTGTATGTGGATGACATACTTCTCATAGGAAACGACGTCCCAACCTTGCAGGAGGTTAAGTCCTGGCTTGGGAAGTGTTTCGCTATGAAGGACCTTGGAGAAGCTGCCTATATCCTAGGGATAAGGATATTGAGAGATAGGAGTAAGAGACTAATTGGACTTAGTCAAAGTACTTACTTGGATAAGGTGCTGAAGAGGTTCAGCATGCAAGAAATCAAGAAAGGAGAATTACCAATCCAGAGTAATGCCAAGCTGAGTAAGACTCAGAGTCCGAGTACAGAGGCTGAGATAGCTGAAATGAGTTATATACCATATGCTTCCACTGTGGGCTCGATCATGTATGTTATGACTTGTACTCGTCCTGATGTGGCCTTTGCTTTGAGCATGATCAGTAGATATGAAGGGAACCCTGGCAAGGCACACTGGACAGCGGTAAAGAACATTCTCAAGTAGCTGCGGAGGACTAAGGATTGGGTCCTTACCCTCGGAGGCAGTGATGACTTGAGAGTGGAAGGATATAGCGATGCTAGCTTCCAGACTGATAGAGATAATTTCCGCTCTCAGTCAGGCTGGGTCTTTATCCTAAATGGAGGGGCAATTACTTGGAAAAGTTCCAAGCAGGAGACAGTAGCTGATTCTACTTGTGAATCAGAGTACATAGCAGCAAGTGAAGCAGCTAAGGAGGCGATATGGCTAAAGAACTTCATCGGAGACCTTGGAGTTGTACCAGTTATAAAAGAGCCAATGGAAATTTTCTGTGACAGCAAAAGTGCGGTTGCTTTGGCTAAGGAACCGAGAGATCACGGGAGATCTAGGCACATTGACAGAAAATACCATTTCATCAGAAATCGAATAGAAGAAGGACTCATCGTGGCTAAGTGGGTATCATCAGATGAGAACCCGGCAGATCCCCTCACGAAGGGACTGAGCAGGGTTAAACATTTACAGCATGCGAGGCGCATTGGGCTGAAGGATGATATTAGTTTCAACAATTAGATTCCTGAAACTTGTAAAATGTAATTGACATTTGATGATAAATAAAAGTTGTTATTTATTTATGAGTAAGGTGTTACTATCTTGTGTTGATTGTTTACTATGTTTCAATTTTGCATGTTTTTACTTCCAGAATAATTATGTTATTATTCAAACCATCCACAGCAGTCAAACTTTGGAAGTAAGTATTGATTTAAGACTGTCATGAATTTGGTTTGTATGATTTGTCTAAAAGTGCTTTGGACAATGCAATGGTTGCTACAACATTCATGAGTACTCATAAGGGCTGAGTATTGGATCCAACCCACGCTCACTTGCATCGCTTCATGGAATTTATCTCGAGTGATCGTGAGACGGTAATATCATATAAATCTTCAAACCTAGAGATATGAGTTGTTGACTATGAGTTGGTTATTCATTGATTGTACGAAAACGCATTGGTAACTCGATGTTATAAAACGTGCCTTTGTGAATAATTCAACAAGTAGTTAGTACAAGCATATCAGTCAAAGTTTATCTGTTCCTTCTAGAAATAGAAGCGATATATGGTCCCCTCGATGATTTGGTTTTGACCTATGTACCGGGCCCGGTCAGAACCTAATTGATGTGTTCAATTTAGTTCTATGTCGAAACAAATCAGAGATCGAGAAACAAATGTTGGACAATAATTAAGACCATGTTCCATGTGTTTGTCTGGCTGATATCATGAGAACAGGGATTATATGATCACTTATCTTAAATGGCGTATCATCATCATCATCTCAGTTCCGAGAGACTTTGAAAGAGCTACGATTGCTAGTCGGATTTTGAAGTCATATTTGCAAATATAGTTATTAGACTTATCCAAGTGGGAGACTGTTGGATATAGTGTCTAAGTCCATAACTTTATTTGGTATGTACTTGACCCGACCCGACATGGTCCATTTGGGTTGCATGGCATTGCAATACTTGGATAGACTAAATGAGAGAATAAGGCACTTATGATTATTAATATATTATAAGTTCTGATATATTAATAATAGTATTATTTAATTAGTATTGGTCAAGTATTAATCTAGTATTAATTTGGTGATCAAAGTGAGACTAATTAAATATATAGGGTTGATTATGACAATCATCAATTCTTTTATGGTGGATTAATGATCCATGGTTTATGGGTTTGGTTATAACCATATGGAGCTCCATGGATAGTCCATGGGAGTTACAAACCCATGGGTCATGAGAAATCAAGAGTCATGACAATTAAGGGCATTCATGTGTAAACCCTAATTGTGACAACACTATAAAAGGAACCCTATGGCTAGCAAAATCGTGACCTAGTGGACCTAGTGTTACTAGAGAGGGCATAACTGATTTTGAGGCTAAGTGACACTCTCTCAAGTTATTCCAAGTCTTGTGGTGTTGTGTGAAGCATTTGAGGCACAACATTTGGGGTGCTAGGCTCACAAAGTCTTGAAGGAATCCAAGCAACAACAAGGTATGTATTTCTACTAGTTTTTATGTTTTATGTAATCCCCATGCCATGCTAGTTAGGAAATAACCTTGAAAAAGAAATTTTCATGTATATAGAGAAAACATAGATTCAAGGTTATTAGGGTTGCATGTACACTTAGGAAGTGTTAGAATGCTCAAAAACCCATCATCATTTTCATGAATCGGAGAGAAACCTTATAACACTTAGATTTTTATGGTGTATGAGTTCCTACCCATATGAATTTGTCAAAACCATAATCACAAGACAAGGTTAGTGACAAATCCAAACTCGTATGGATTAAACTTGTGCAATCTTAAGTTCTTGCCACCTGGCAGCACAAGGGCCTGCCATGGCTTCCAAGTAGTTGTGCAACCAATTGAGAACTTTCAGAACTCCTATGCAAAGTCAACTTGAATAGGCACAGAAATGTCAACACGATAGGTTATACACCTCAAGTCGTGTGCTAGTGAAGAATTCCAGGTTTTATTCTTGATTAGGTCTTGAAACTTTCAAGAGCTTTAGGGCTCCCACTGTCCTATTGACATATAAGACTCACTTGCCAAATATACAAGAGATAGTGCGGATTCTTTATCAAGACAAACACTTCACACACTTGGCCTAAGTTGGTCTTTGTTTAACCCAAAACATCACAACTTACCAATTTCAAATGTACAAGATGTTGGGTTTTGAGCATTCTAACACTCCTATGGTGTACATGCAACCCTTTAAACCTTGGATCTATGTTTTCTCTATTATACATGCAAATATTAATTATTCCAAGGTTTCATCCTAACTAGCATATTATGAAGCACCTATACTACAAAGTTCTAGTTAGATGACATACCTTTTGATGTAGCTTGATGTCTTCAAGCTTTAAGAGCTTAGCCCCAATAGTGTGGAAGCCTCAAATGGAATCACAAATCACCAAAACACATTGGAAGAACTTGAGAGAATATGTATGCACACTAAAATCGGCCCACTCTTATTTTCACACTTGTGCCAATTTTGTGAGCCAAGGACCCCTTTATATATTATGGAGGATTAGGGTTACATCCATCTAAACCCTAATACCCATGACCTTTCATTTACATAGGATCCATGGGTTAAAAGCTCCATGGACCATCCATGAAAGCTTAGCCCAACCTAAATGAACTTGGCCCATTCCATATATATAAGAGTCCATATTTAATTAGTTCTTTTTGATCACTTAATTAATTCTAAATTAATTCTTGATCAATACTAATTAAATAATATGATTCCATATTAATATATTAGAACTTATAATATATTAATATAAATCATAAATATACTATTCTCAAAAGACTATCCATATAAATTGTGTCAGTGAAGTGCAACCCAAATGGACCATGCCGGGTCGGGTCAAGTACATACCAAATATAGTTATGGACTTTGACATTAATCCAACAGTCTCCCACTTGGATAAGTCTAAAACTATTATTGAGTATGACTTCAAAACCTAACTGGCAATCGTAGCTCTTAAAGCCACTGTCGAACTCTGACCTTGTCAATGACTTGTCCATTAGATAAGGGATCATATATTCCTCCATTCTAGATATCATATGAACTGAGACATGGATTATAATCATTCTCTCTGTCCATTTGTTGTTTCCCGATTTTCGATTTATGATGACTGACTGATTGAACAAATCAAATCAGTCCTGGCTTGGCCAAGCACTTACATGTGTCATCGCTAAATCATCGAGGGGCCCACAGATATCAGTTTTATCCCGAAGGTAAAAGGAATGGATAAACTTCGACTCATATGGCTTGTTCTACTACTTGTTGAATCATACACAAAGGCACGTTTTATAACATCGAGTTACCAATGCGTTTTTGTGCAATCAATATATAACCAACTCATAGTAACAACTCATATCTCTAGGTTTGAAGAATATAAGATATTATCGTCTCATGATCACTCGTGATAAAATCCATGAAGTGATTCAAATGAGCGTGGGTTAAATCCAATACTCAGAACTTATGAGCACTCATGAGTGTTGTAGCACCACTTTGTCCACCAACTTGGACCTCTACAAACCAACCCATGGCAGTCTTGATTCATATCTACTTCCAACATATGACCGACTGTGGATGGTTTGAATAACTTAATCATTCAGGAAGAACGACTTAGTTATTCTGGAAGTCAAAACATGCAAAGTGAAACACAAGAATAAATGAATCAAATATGGTATCAAACCCTATGAATATAAATAAACACTTTTATTTATCACCATACTGATTACTCATTATTCATTGTTTCGGTTTTATCAACTTTATACTTGAATTTAAAATAATAGTTGTCCCATGCTCCAAGCATGTACACTATGTTTTCTAAACACTAGTCATGCCATACACCAAGTATGCATACTATGTTTGTCTATGATCTTTACTTTGTAAAATAGATCAATTGAACATCACTCCAATGATCCTCTTTTCACAGTCCCAAATCCTTACTGCAAATGCAAGAATTCCAAATTCATGCCATTTACTGAAATCTGTTAGATTCTAAACTTATATGCATTGATCCTCTTAATGATTATGCATGAAGTCAGAAAGACTTGACAACAATCATTACAGAGCATTCCAAAGGAGATCAGCTCCTTGGAAACATCCTTCTTTCATTAAGTTTCCTAATCTTACACAGATTGAATAATTTCTAACTTTGAAACATTTCCATATTCCATTTTGACTATCACTTCTGAACAAGAGTTGCCTCCTTACAGATTATGTCAATATGGTTCTTCCAGAATTAACATTATACTTCTAACTGTCCTTGAGCAACCAATCTTTGGTAAACCATAGATTGTCCTTGACAATTGCTTAATCATTTTAGTCATATCCAATTCTAGACCTTTTCCCTTCATAATGCCCCAGGCATTTGGAAAATTTTAGAAAGGATGAATATAGCACATGTAATCGATCCTATATCTGAAGCATATGGGACACGATTCATGATGTCTCACATAAAGACTAAACCAGTCTTTCGCTATAATATTTCCATTTCAATTTGCCAAGTTCTCAAAATTCAGATTATGAAAAGGTATGTCGTAATCATAATCGAATTTTAGAACGCAAATAATGGACCCATATATAGAATTTCCTTATGTTGAGCCATTCCAACATGAAATTCATATATATATATATATATATATATATATATATATATATATATATATATATATATATATATATATATATATATATATATCCTTGATTAAATACGATTAAAATCTCAATCTAAGCTTTTAGAATTGAAATGAAGTATAATTTCCTCTCCCTTAATTATAGCAAAACAACTTTTTCAACCCCTGCAACCTCACGAATTGAAACTTTTGTTTTCTATAATTAACATTGCTAACTTGCAACCTTTGTCATAATTATCATGCTCCCACTAACATGATGATTATTAGCATAACACTTATGCTCCCACTAGCTTTGACATGTACTCAGAAATCAGCTGACTTTCTTACCAAAGTTCAGATTTCTGATACTAGATTGTTTTGATAAAACTTTATCAAAATTATACACCTCTCTTAAATAGCTCACATGTGTGTCTAAACAATTTTAGAACTATGAAAAGGGATGCCGTAATCATAGTCTCAATTGTTTAGACCTTTGCCACTTCTCACAAGTCCATGTTAGTGTGCCGGTAAACCACACACGCTCCACTAACGACTTTGAGAATGCAAATATCACAATTGCTATCTAGCTAAAATCTACTTAGTGAAAGTGTTTCCTCACCATCATTTTCATGAATCGGAGAGAAACCTTATGACACTTAGATTTAATAGTGTATGTGTTCTTATCCATGTGAATTTGTCAAAACCATAATCACAAGACAAGGTTAGTGACAAATCCAAACTCATATTGATTAAACTTGTGCAATCTTAAATTCTTGCCATTTAGCAGCTCAGGTGCCTGCCATTGCTTGCATGTAGTTGTGCAACCAATTGAGATCTCTCAGAACTCCTATGCAAAGCCAACTTGAATAGGCACAAAAATTTCAACACGATAGGTTATAAACCTCAAGTCGTGTGCTAGTGAAGGAATTTAGGTTTTATTCTTGATTAAGTCTTGAAACTTTCAAGAGCTTTAAGACTCCCACTGTCCTCTTGACATATAAGACTCCCTTGTCAAATATTCAAGAGATAGTGCGGATTCTTTATCAAGACTAACACTTTACACAATTGGCCTAAGTTGGTCTCTGTTTTATCCAAAACATCACAACTTACCAATTTCAAATGTACAAGAGTGGATAACCTTTTACTCTTACATTTGACTAGTGTTAACAAACCCTCTTTATGATATGTCACTCAAGTTACAATCTTGGAGTATGACTCTAAGAATTATTTTGGAACGAAGTATGACTCATCTTTTTGATTTAACCATTTCAACAATTCATGACTCCTCTTCTTAGTCATAAGAATGCACTAAGATGACTTTAGAGGACCAATTGTGATATGGTATCTTAATCATTAAGATGATCATAAACATGATACTAAAGTACTCTCCCATCTTTTCAGATTTGAGAAACTTTTATCTTTCTGCCATACTTTGATTCTTCTTATTCGTTCTGTCTCACATTGAAACTTCTCCAATGCTACAGACTTATACTTAAACTTATAAGTATAACCATATTTACTGAACTTAAGTAAATCATGACGAATAGTCTTCTTGATCTTTTGTGGTGGACTTGACCAGTGCACAAGAATGTGTACTCGATCCCTTAGTCCTTTCCTTATTCACATAAGGAATTAGTCTTAATTTTCCAAGCTGAAAGCTCTCATTCATCATACTATACAACTTGCATGATTCCAAGTTTCGGTCCAATTGAACCTTGGGTGATGAGAATCTTTCCTTATTTGGTAATATTAGACACTACCACAACCGAAAGAATCAAATCCATTTTTCCAATATTGCTATCAATGGAATCTTATAAGCAACAACTTTTCACAAATGCCATTGTAAGGATACTTAAAATAAATAAAATCAAAACCTTTTTCTTTTATTTTAAAACTTTGCGGAAAAATTTATCCTTACAATCCATATGAAAACCTTGTTGTTATCTATTCCTAAGCAATATAAATATCATAACTCTTAAGTAATAGCCCAAAATTCTGATCACCGAACCATGCGATTGAAATCCATCTTCGCGATCAGAATCAGCATGTACTTAATAGAGTTAGACAATGGACTTTACCTGAAGTAGAGCCAAACTTATTGACTTTAACATCCTTAGGTAAATTTGGCAGCTTCGTAACCAATGCCCCTTCCTTTGGCAATAGTTACCTATGGACCCTTGATAATGGGACTATCTCAGACTTCGCCTCTCTCTTTACCATTGGATCAACCGAGTTGACTATGGCCGATCCCTTTCCATTGGGAAGAGAGAGCTTTACTGGATATCCAATGTCATCATTGTCAATGTCCATAGCGTTTTAGGAAGTTGATCTTAGCAAATAGATAAGATCATTAAGGGTCTTGTCTTAGTCTGTTTCATAGGATTCCCAAAAGAACTCACTATGTGACTTAGAAAGTAGTTGAGCCACCAACTTTCTCAAGACTTTGACACCAAACTCTCCCGTCTTGTCAATATGTGACTACATCTCCAAGATGTGATCACACCTAGGCCTTGCCTTGCCAATAGGGCTTGAGTGACCTTAAACTTTTTAGGAACTTGTGGGTTAGGGAGAATAATTGGAGGAGGTGAAAGAAGTATGATATCCATGGGACATCATCTTCATTTAGGAAAGCTTGTTTCAAGAGATTTGGGAAGATCATAAATGTCTAGACCAGACATCTTTTTGGGAGATATTCAAGATAGTTGATTTAAAGTCCTTAATATGACACCCAATATGAAATATTAAGGCTAGGACCCAACAAACTATTTTATAACTTAGATGAGGGATGCCGTAATCCAAGCTATAAAATATTTGAAGGTAGGTGAATGACGATTCACCAATTTCCACCATGAAAAACGAAATAATTTATTAGGTTTTAATTGGATTTGAAAGTCCTAGATCTTTGAGATTCATTGAACTGTTCAAAGGCATGTTTCAATCTCGAGTGTGCCCTTCAGGTTTTGTGACTGGGATGCCGAGGATCACAAAACAAGGTGTGAATAACCATGCAAATATACTTGGTACCCTTAATATTTACCCCTTAATCAGTGTGCCGGTTAACCACACACGCTCCACCGATACTATGATAAATATTAAGTTACCCTTTGCCTACCTTGTTAAGTCCAGGTTAGTGTGTCGGTTAACCACACACGCTCCACTAACGACTTAAGCAAAGTGCAAAGTGTAATTTCATGGGTTAGCACCAAATTCACATTTTCCTAAGTAACTAAGATTGGGTATTAATAAGAGTTTAGTTACTTAGTATTTATCATTAATACTTTTAATGAAAGGAGAATTATAGTCTTTGTCCTACCCGTTCGGCTAACGACCCTCCACCAGTCAAGGAAGCGGTGGGTGAGAGTGGACACCCATTAAACTGCCATTTTATAGGCAGTAACCTTATACCCCCCCTTATAGACCGGCTTCGTGAATAAGGCCTACTAACAGTAAGACTGACTTTACTCTTATACATATATATAAATATTATTAACTTATAATATTATAAAGTATAAGGGTTGAATTTTAACTTTTAAAATTCTACGGGCTAACTTGGAATTAAAGTATTCATAAGTGAAAACTTTTCAAATTCCAACACTTGAGGGCAAGTTTTGAAACTATTCAAAACTAATTAATTCCATAACTTATGAGTTTAAAGTAGTTTTAATTAAAAAAAGAACTCTTCAAGTTCCATAACTTGAGGACAAGTTATGGAAGACTTTAAACTAATTAATAAAAAAAATAACTTTTTTTTTATTGTAACTTATGGAACTAATTAAGGTTACACTTTTTTTTTTAATTTAATAAAGAGACTCTTGAACCTCCATAACTTGAGGACAAGTTATGGAGTCATAAAACCATTTAATTAGAACTAGACTCTTCATTTTGTAACCTTTGCCAACTTTTATGAGTTTTATGATTCTTAAATGTGACTTTTCATATAACTTGAGGACAAGTTACAAAAACACACTTTGGAATCAACTCTTAGATTAAAATGGATTGAAAACAACTATTTCACACAACTTTTCTATTAATCTAAGAACCTCATAAGAACAAGATAATTCAAATCATCAATCTTCAAGAAATTAGCATGAACATACAAACTAATACAAATCTTGAAATTATGACAATTATCTTAGAAATCGGATTAGCATGAACATTACCACATCAAAAACAAGTTTATAAGTCCAAAAACATCTTAGGGTAATGTTCCTAGTCCAATTCCAGCCAAAACAATCGAATATATGCATCCAACTCGATTTTTCAGCTACTTTTGCAAGTATAACAAGAAAACAAGCCTAGGCTCTGATACCACTGTTGGGTTATGAGCATTCTAACACTCCTAAGTGTACATGCAACCCTAAATACCTTGGATCTATGTTTTCTCTATTATACATACAATTATGAACATCCAAGGTATTATCCTAATCTATCATACAAAATAATAAATATAACAAGATAGAATACATACCTCTTTGATGTAGAATGTCTTCATGAAGCTTGAGTGCCTAGTGCCCCAAGTGTGACACCTCAAATGGTTCAAACAACACCAAATACACTTGGAATAACTTGAGAGAAACTTGAACACTCCTTGAAATCGTCTAGCCCTCACACTCATACATTAGTGCACGATTTCTTGAGCCATGGGATTCTTTTATATGGTGGCTATTAGGGTTACACCATGTAACTCATAACTTTACCCATTCCTTTTGCTCCATGGATTTTAACCTCCATGGAGTATCCATGGGTCACCCCATGGACTTAGTCCAACATAAGGAATCTTGGATCACAAGCCCACATATCTAAGAATGAATGATTTACACAATCAACCCATATATTTAATTAGTCTCCTTTTGATCACTTAATTAATTCCAAATTAATTCTTGATCAATACTAATTAAATAACCTTATTAATATATTAGAACTTATAATATATTAACCAACCTTAAGTGTTATTTCTCTCATTATAGTCTATCCAAATGCATGATGCCATACAACCCAAATGGATCATGCCGGGTCGGGTCAAGTCTTACCAATTATAGTTATGGACTTAGACCTTAATCCAACAAAAGTGTCCTACTCTTGTACATTTGAAATTGGTAAGTTGTGATGTTTTGGATAAAACAAAGACCAACTAAGGCCAATTGTGTGAAGTGTTTATCTTGATAAAGAATCCGCACTATCTCTTGAATATTTGGCAAGATAGTCTTATATGTCAAGAGGATAGTGGGAGTCTTAAAGATCCTAAAAAGAATTTCAAGAACTAATCAAGAATAAAACCTGAGGTTCTTCACTAGCACACGACTTGAGGTTGATAACCTATCGTGTTGACATATTCTGTGCCCATTCCAGTTAAAGTTGGCTTTGCATAGGAGTTCTGAAAGTTCTCAATTGGTTGCATAACAACTTGGAAGCAATGGCAGGCCCTGTACTGCCAGGTGGCAAGAAGTTAAGATTGCATAAGTTCAGTCCATATGAGTTTGGATTTGTCATTATCCTTGTCTTGTGACTATGGTTTTGACGATTCACATGCATAAGAACACATACACCATAAAATCTAAGGGTCATAAGGTTTCTCTCCGATTCATGAAAATGATGGTGAGGAAACACTTCCACCAAGTAGATTTGAAGCAGATGGCAAAAGGTCTAAACAATTGAGACTATGATTACGACATCCCTTTTCATAGTTCTAAAATTGTTTAGACACACATGCATGCTATCTAAGGAAAGGTGTATGATTTTGATAAAGTTTTATCAAAGCATCTCGTATCAGAAATCTGAACTTTGGTAAGAAAGTCAATAAAGTATTGATTTCGAGAAGTCCAGCTGATTTCTGAGTACATGTCAAAGCTAGTGGGAGCATAAGTGTTATGCTAATAATCATCATGTTAGTGGGAGCATGATAATTATTGTTAGTGTTGCAAGTTAGCAATGTTAATTATAGAAAACAAAAGTTTCAATTCGTGAGGCTGCAGGGATATATATATGAATATATATATATATATATATGAATTTCATGTTGGATTGGTTCAAAAGGCTTAGTTTGAGTTCTAAAGGCTTAGTTTGAGACCTTAATCATCTTTAGTCAAGAATATATATATGAATTTCATGTTGGATTGGTTCAACTTAAGGAAATTCTATATATCGCGTTCTCAAAATTCGATTATGATTCCGGCATCCCTCTTCATAGTCAAATTTTGAAAACATGGCAAATAAAAATATTGTAGCAAAAGACTGGTCTAGAATCATGTCTTTATGTGAGACATCATGAATCGTGTACCATTTGCTTTGGGTACAGGATCGATTGCATGTGCTATAATATTTGTCATTTCTAAATTTTTCCAAATGCCCAGAGGCATTAAGAAGGGAAAAGGTCTAGAATTGGATATGACTAAAATGATTAAGCAATTGTCGAGGAAAATCTGAGGTTTACCAAAGATTGGTTGCTCAGGGACAGTTGGAAGTATAGTGCTAATTTTGGAAGGACCATATTGACATATTCTGAAAAGTGGCATCTCTTATTCAGAAGTGATAGTCAAAATGAGAATATGGAGTTGTCTCCATAGGTGGAAGTTATCTGTGTAAGATTAGAAAACTTAATGCAAGAAGCATGTCCAAAGCAATGTACTTTGAATATGAGACTTAGTTTCCATGGAGTTAATCTCCATTGGAATACCTTATAATGACTGTTGACAAGTCTTTGTGACTTTGTACATATTCATTACAGGAGGGTCTCCTGCTTGGAACTTTTCCAAGTAATTGCCCCTCCATTTAGGATAAAGAACCAGCCTGACTGAGAGCGGAAATTATCCCTATCAGTCTGGAAGCTAGCATCGCTATATCCTTCCACTCTCAAGTCATCACTGCCTCCGAGGGTAAGGACCCAATCCTTAGTCCTCCGCAGATACTTGAGAATGTTCTTTACCGCTGTCCAGTGTGCCTTGCCAGGGTTCCCTTGATATCTACTGACCATGCTCAAAGCTGTGACAACCTAAAATTTACTCCGTCACTGTAACCCATTTCCGTTAATAAAAGTTAGTTTTATTAAAATTTTCCGTTAACTTATATTTATCTAAATAATTCATTTTTGAATTATTATTATAATATATTTATTGACGGGATAAAAACAACTAAGTCGGGTTACGGTTAGTTTACCCGGTAAAAACATTTAGCTCCGTTTAAACGACAGTATAGGGTGGGTTCCCACTTGGCAGCCAACCCAAGTACTATAAAAAGGTGGAGTGACCACCTTTAGAGCCTTTTCCCACCCTGGAGCTTTCTCTCTCTACTCTCTCTCTCTAAAATCGGGGTTGGCCAAAAGATCACCTCATTCAAGCTCAAAAATCAAAGGTAATCTTCCTAACTTGTTGTTTAACTTAGTATTCATGCCATCTCAAGTTTGAATCATCCAAATGCCTCAACATGCATGTGTTTACGGTTTGGGGAGCCTCCCAAAACCGTGAACTCCCAAAAAGGGGTTTAGAAGCCCCAAAAAAACACTTCCAAACCTCCCCTAATGCTTAGATATGGCTTAGATACTTGCATGCATGGACTAAGGACCCCAAGATCATGTCTTTTTGACCATAAACATGAGTTTACGGTTCTTGAACATTCAAGAAACACCTCAAATGATGTTTTGGTGCCCCTAACCCCTTCCTTAGCTTGTTTGATGAACTAGAAACTAGTGTAAATAAGCTTAGGACCTTGAAACATGAAATGGTTGAAGTGGTCAAGGGTTTACGGCCGTAAACCCTAGAGTTTACGACCGTAAACTCCCAAGGAATGGTCCAAGGACCGTAAACTCCAAGGGAGTACCCATTTGAACCCTAATCACTTCCCAAGCCTTTGAATTGATCCTAGAAGCCTTCCTTGTGATGCACGAGACCTTTAGACACCCAAACTCACCATTTCCATGAGTTTACGGCCGTAAACTCATGGGGGAAATGGTCTCCCAACCGTAAACACACTTAAGGGTGGCCATTTGAAGTGTAAACTCCATAGTGAGGCTATACACTCCTTAGATGCAACCTTTAGCACTCCTAACACTTGAAACAAAGTGTTTTCATTCATTAAAGTGCCTTTACTCACTTAATTAGTGATTACACAACTAATTAGATACTTTATACATCACTATATGTTATATAGGATCCGTAGGTGTGTTCAAGTCCTCACTTGACGCCTAGCATCCTACCCGACATTTCCATCCACTTCACTCACTACAGGTGAGTTCATACCCCTAAATTAACCTTTTAAATGTTTTTAACTGTTTTATGGGGGGGGATTACAAGTTGAACCAAATAAGTTATAGTAACAATCGCATGTGAATTATAACTTGCAACCAAAAGGATTTTTCTACACTGTTAACTGTTTTACCACCGAAAAGGGGTTTTCTATATTTTCAACTATATTGCCAATTAAACTGTTTTCAAATGACTACCAAATTCATTTTCATGTTAAATCATTATAAAAACTATTTCCAAAACTCTTTTAAACTATTTTTATTCCCAAACCATATCTACACCAATATATTTATATAAGTAAGACTTGAAGGACTTAGGACTAATAACTCACCTTACTTCCTGTTCTTGTTTGATTATGGGCTTAGGGTATTTTGTTATTAGTCCGACTCTCGTTGAATTCTTAGTTATATATCTTATATATTTGTGTCAGATATAAAAGTTTTCATATCAGTTCAATGCCTTTGGATATCAAAGACATGCAACCAACAATACTATTTAACTATAATAGGTATAGTTAAGGGATACTACTCAATACTACTATTGCCATGAAAACTACCAGAGTCAGTTCAGTTGTGAGTCAATATATGCTATGTACTATACAAGAGAACACTATATACTATACAAGGAGAACATTATATACTATACAAAGAGAACACTACATACTATACAAGAGAACTTACTAAAATACAATGTGACATACTATTTCTCGATACGACACGTCTTAGTGCTATCACCGCGTAACCAGAGTCTCCTGGAGGGAGAGCGCGCATTATGTGTATAGATCTATACAGGACAGACACTCCCACATCCCGACTGCTAGCTACAGTCCGAGCCGCCTAGGCCCAGGGGTGACAAAATGTCACATCACTACATATGACTTGGAGGGTCAAAGGGATTCGATCGTCAATCAGCATGGTTACGTACGAGTTCACATTCAAACCTTTAATTAATACCTTAAAAATTAAAGGCAAACAGACTCCCTGAGGTGTAATGTACATTTAATACTACCTGGAGCCTGCATTTCATTACATATGGCCGACAATGATACTGTTGGGGAAAAACATTTTTCTCATTACTATACATGAATAAAGTCTGAAAACTATATTTTCATACTAATAACTACTAGGAAAACTTTTACATTTTCGAAGGAACAAACAAACCATCGGGTCTTGGTAAAGACTACTTTTCTGGAAAACATAGGGTTTTCTAGGGTTCATACTATTTTCAAACACCGAAATTTTCTTTTACAATGTATAAATGTGAATATTTTTATACAGGAAATGACACTAAATACTTATGAACTCGCCAGCTTTATGCTGATAAACGTTTTCAAAATAACTTGTATTCTCAGGTCATCAGTAGACAGGTACGGATGCAGCTTTTGAGAAGACGGAGCACACATAAGACTCCACTTTATTTTGATTGTATTTTTGGTGTCTAACATTTGTACTGAACACGTTTGTATTACAATTATTATCTTAATGCAATGGATGTTGTTGCTTGTCTTTACTATTATGCTTTGTTATGATATTGTACATGACGTCCTCCACCCCAGAACGTATTCCGCCGTTCTCGGTTTTAGGGTGTGACAGATTGGTATCAGAGCACTGTTTATAGTGAATCAAGTATATCAACCCATAAAAGATATACGAACTATAAACACATCGGGACTAAAACACTCTGAACAAGAATATATATATATATATACATTCATTCATACAAAAGGTCAGTATCATACTAGAACAGAACAAAAGTATTAAGATTGTTGAACAGCACAGTTAGGCTTAGAGACATATGGCCAAAACTAGGTGGATGTAGCCTGATCAACTACATTTTCCTAGGAGTGGCTAGCATGTGCCTAAGAATGGTTGCGGTGTTGCAACAAGTCTAAAACTTACCAATACTACTACAAGAACATCAGAACAAGAATACTATAGGAGTATTCTGTATTCTAGTTACAACTTATGTGAGAACTAAAAAGGTCGTTACTAGTAGGGCAATAGTTGCTAAGTGGATACACCACGGTTACATGTGACTAAGGCGTTATAGACTTAGAATCTGTGACCTTTGCTTCATTTCCTGTTCTTGTTTGATTGTGGGCTTGGAGTTAGGGTCACTTATTCGAAGGTCTATTCTGCTTCGGTTACATGTAATTGGTATGCACTATGCAAGTATTGGGTCGACTAATAACGATCATCTTATAAGTATCATAGATTAGCGCGCCTGTCAACTTTTCTTTTCCCATTCTCGCGTAGACAGCATAACTGCATCCCGAGCGGAAGTCTAGGAACTCCGAGCGCGTCAGAGGACGCACGAGCGACATCTTCAGGGAGTTGTGCGCCAACTAGCTAATCTTAGGGTTTGACTAAAGGATACCCGTCACCAGTAAGAGATGCCAACTCATCCTTCCCTTTTGATTAAGGAATAGCCTTCTTTTCTATAATCAATAGAGTACATGCCTGTAAACATTCCTAACTTTGGAAGTACTCTAGCTAGACTACTAAACTGCCAACATTTTCCTTGATGGTTTGATGTAAGACCTCCTGCTAGGTCATTTTCTTTCCCGAACTCATTATACATCAGTAATACCAGTAATATTGGCAGTATCTAATCGATGGGGAAGTTGTGCTTTTGGGTGTCCCTAACCTAGTAGTACATTCCCCTTTTGTTTGTCGGACTATAGAGATTTAGTCCAAGAAACACTCTTATCCTGTTTACAAACCAATTCTTACTATTGTCATCGTTTTCGTAATCTTTCAGTACATGATGCCGCCTCGCAAGCATCCAGCCAGGAAAACCCCCACAACTCAAGCTCCACCACCACCACCTCCTCCGCCACCGGTCCCTCCGCAGTTCGACCCCGTGTTGTTTCAGACGGCTGTGACTGCAGCCGTGACCGCTGCACTGGCACAAGTCAATTCTGGTGGTGCCAGTGGAGGTGGACTGGGCACTAACTCTAGCCAGGGCGAAACCCACCCCCGTGCACGGGAATGCACCTACAAAGACTTCATCAGTTGCAAGCCTACCTACTTCAATGGGACCGGGGGAATCCTCGCCCTAACCCAATGGTTCGAACGAACCGAAGCGGTGTTCGAAATGTGCTCCTGCCCCGAAGGGAGCAAAATAAGTTTGCTACTGGCACCCTCACCCAAAGGGCCCTAACATGGTGGAATGGCCATGTCAAAGCCCTCTCCCTGGTAGCAGCTAACGTCATGGGTTGGGATACACTGAAAGACCTGATGATGATAGAGTACATCCCAAAGGGAGAAATTCAGAAACTGGAGGAAGAACTCTGGAATCTCAAAATACAGGGTTCCGATATAGTAGCTTACATCACCCGGTACTGCGAGCTGGTAGCCCTATGCCCTAACATGATTCCCTCGGAAGCCAAGAAGATTGAACGATACATCGGGGGCCTAGTGCCTCCGTATCGTGGGAACGTTCTATCATCAAGACCAACGACCTTTGAAAGTGCCAAGGAGTTGGCCCAAATGCTTATCGATCATGAAGTTCCCCGTGCTCCATCAACAACTACAACTATCACTACTACCCCAACTCACGCCTCCGACAACAAGAGAAAACGGGGGGATCGAAAGAAGGGTAAATCAGTCAAATACTCTTCCAGTAACCAGCAAATGGTGACTGTCCATGCTGCCACTACTCCTACTGCCCCTGTGCCCGCCAAAACATATGCGGGGAATCTACCCAAGTGCGATAAGTGCGCCTTCCATCATAACGGCCCCTGCCGTGAAATGCACTGCACCAATTGCGACCGGAAGGGCCACACCATTCGGTTTTGTAGATCACCTCCCAAACCTATTTCCCAAGTTCCCAGTTTGGGAGCAAGCCAGGCCTGCTATGGCTGTGGCGAAGTCGGACATTTCAAAAGGGACTGTCCAAAGGCTGGCAACGCGGGAGGAGCAGGTAGACTACTTGCTATTGGCCATAATGAGGCTGTAGCAGACCCCACCGTAGTCACGGGTACGTTCCTTCTTTATAACTCTTATGCTTGTATCCTATTCGATAGTGGGGCAGAAAGAAGTTTCGTAAATCAAAACTTTAAACACTTACTCAAACAATCACCGCAATCACTGAAAGAAACCTTCATCGTAGAAATGGCTAACGGCAAGACGGAAAGTTCTAACGAAATCTACATAGGTTGTACCCTCACGCTAGATAATCATTCGTTTCCTATCGGTCTCATACCAGTAGCGATCAAGAGCTTTGATGTCATCATAGGCATGGACTGGTTGAGTCTCCATCATACCGACATCCTGTGTTTCGACAAAGCCATCCGTCTGAACCTGCCCAACAATGAAACATTGATGATCTACGGAGACAAACCCAGTACGAGCCTTCGCATCATCTCGAGCATTCAAGCTCAGAAATACTTGCGCAAGGAATATCGCGCATTCCTTGCACACGTTGTCGACACGAGCCGGAAAACGAAAGAACTAAAAGATTTCCCCGTCGTGTGCGACTTCCCTGACATCTTTCCAGAGGAACTCCCAGGTTTACCTCCTAAACGTCAAGTCGAGTTCCGAATCGACTTAATCCCAGGAGCAACCCCCGTAGCAAAGGCGCCCTATCGTCTAGCGCCTGCTGAGATGCAAGAACTATCTGGCCAACTTAACGAACTGCTCAACAAGGGCTTTATAAGACCAAGCTTCTCACCCTGGGGAGCACCAGTCTTGTTCGTAAAGAAGAAAGACGGATCGTTCCACATGTGCATCGACTACAGAGAACTCAACAAGCTGACAATCAAGAACCGTTATCCCCTTCCTCGCATAGATGATTTATTTGATCAACTGCAAGGGGCGAGTTATTTTTCCAAGATCGATCTAAGGTCCGGGTATCACCAATTGCGAGTGCTCGAGGAAGATATTCCGAAAACAGCCTTCCAGACTCGTTACGGACACTACGAGTTCGTAGTGATGCCGTTCGGACTAACCAATGCGCCCGCAGTCTTCATGGACTTGATGAATAGAGTATGTCGTCCTTACTTGGATCAGTTCGTCATCGTCTTCATTGATGATATACTTATCTACTCTAGAGGTGAGGAAGAGCATAGCGATCATCTGCGATAAGTCCTGGAAACCCTACGATCAGAGAACCTTTACGCAAAGTTCTCAAAGTGCGAATTTTGGATCCGAAGAGTCGAGTTCTTAGGACATGTGGTTAGCAAAGAAGGGATCCACGTGGACCCATCCAAGATTAAAGCTATCGAGAACTGGTCATCACCGAAAACGCCTACAGAAATTCGCCAATTTCTAGGCCTCGCTGGCTACTACCGAAGGTTCATTCAGAATTTCTCTCGGATTGCGAAGCCTCTTACGGCATTGACCCAGAAAGGCGTGGCCTTTGACTGGGAAGAGAAACAAGAGAGGACATTCCAAACCCTAAAGCGAGCCTTGTGCACCGCACCGATACTGTCCCTCCCCGAAGGGATAGAAGACTTTGTAGTATATTGCGATGCATCTAATCAAGGGCTCGGCTGTGTTCTGATGCAACGAGGTAAGGTCATCGCCTACGCCTCAAGACAGCTGAAGACACACGAGGTCAACTACACCACGCACGACCTCGAATTAGGAGCGGTTGTATTCGCCCTAAAGATATGGAGACACTATCTGTACGGTGCAAAGAACACCATCTATACCGACCACAAAAGTCTCCAACACATCTTCAACCAGAAGGAGCTCAACATGAGACAACGACGGTGGGTCGAGCTACTCAATGACTACGAATGTGAAATTCGTTATCACCCGGGTAAAGCCAACGTAGTAGCAGACGCCCTAAGTCGGAAAGAATATTTTGGGCGAAGAGTCAAGTCCCTAACCATGACTATCCATTCGCACCTATCCGCTCAAATTAAGGAGGCCCACCTCGAAGCTTTGAAACCGGAAAACGTGACGGGAGAGTCCCTGCGAGGAATGGATAAGAATCTGGTAGTCAAGGGTGACGGAGCTTATTACCTCATGGATCGGATCTAGACACCGCGACACGGTGGCTTTAGAGACTTGGTCATGAAAGAAGCGCACAACACTCGATATTCCGTTCACCCAGGTTCAGATAAGATGTATCTGGATCTCAAGAAATCATACTAGTGGCCTAACATGAAAGCGGAAATCGCTACCTTCGTGAATAAGTGCCTTACTTGCGCTAAGGTCAAGGTCGGATACCAGAAACCCTCAGGTCTTCTTCAACAGCCAGAGATACCTGAATCGAAGTGGGAGAGAATTTCTATGGATTTCATTACCAAATTGCCCAAATCTCCGAGTGGGTACGACACCATTTGGGTAATTGTCGACCGACTAACCAAATCCGCTCACTTCCTTCCTATCAGGGAAAACTTCAAAATGGAGAGACTCACGCGAATCTAGATCCAAGAGGTAGTCCGACTGCACGGTGTACCTGTGTCCATTATTTCTGATCGGGATAGCAGGTTCACTTCGAGGTTCTGGCAGTCGCTACAAAAGGCTCTTGGAACTAAGCTGGATATGAGCACAGCTTACCATCCCCAGACCGATGGACAAAGTGAGAGAACCATTCAAACCTTGGAGGATATGCTGCGAGCCTGTGTAATCGACTTTGGTAAGGCATGGGATACCCACTTACCCCTTGTCGAATTTTCCTACAACAACAGTTATCACACAAGCATCAAGGCTGCTCCATTCGAAACCCTATACGGCCGGAAGTGCAGATCCCCTCTGTGCTGGGCCGAGGTAGGCGACACTCAATTAGCTAAGGGACGAGTTCCTGACAGCCCTCTCACTGGTCCAGAAATCATCCGCGAAACCACCGAAAAGATCGTACAAATCCGAGCGTGACTTAAAGCCTCAAGAGACCGACAGAAAAGCTACGCATACAAACGGAGGAAACCTTTGGAATTCCAGGTGGGAGACCGAGTCCTTCTGAAAGTCTCGCCGTGGAAGGGCTTGATACGCTTCGGAAAGCGTGGAAAGCTGAATCCAAGATACATAGGGCCTTTTGAGATTCTCGCTAGAATCGGCCCCGTAGCTTACAAACTCAATCTACCCCGCGAACTTAGTAATATGCATCCTACCTTCCACGTCTCGAACTTGAAAAAGTGCCTATCCGACGAGACTCTTGTAATTCCACTCGAAGAGATCGAGATCAACGAGAGCCTCAACTTCGTGGAAGAACCTGTGGAGATCATGGACCGAGAGGTCAAGCGAACGAAGCAAAGCCGCATCCCAATTGTGAAGGTTCGTTGGAACGCCAAGCGAGGACCGGAGTTCACTTGGGAGCGCGAGGATCAAATGAAACTCAAATACCCTCATCTCTTTGCTTAGTTGGGTAGTATCTACTAGCTACTTAAATTCTAAATTTCGGGACGAAATTCCCTCTAACGGGGGGATGATGTGACAACCTGAAATTTACTCCGTCACTGTAACCCATTTCCGTTAATAAAAGTTAGTTTTATTAAAATTTTCCGTTAACTTATATTTATCTAAATAATTCATTTTTGAATTATTATTATAATATATTTATTGACGGGATAAAAACAACTAAGTCGGGTTACGGTTAGTTTACCCGGTAAACACATTTAGCTCCGTTTAAACGACAGTATAGGGTGGGTTCCCACTTGGCAGCCAACCCAAGTACTATAAAAAGGTGGAGTGACCACCTTTAGAGCCTTTTCCCACCCTGGAGCTTTCTCTCTCTACTCTCTCTCTCTAAAATCGGGTTTGGCCAAAAGATCACCTCATTCAAGCTCAAAAATCAAAGGTAATCTTCCTAACTTGTTGTTTAACTTAGTATTCATGCCATCTCAAGTTTGAATCATCCAAATGCCTCAACATGCATGTGTTTACGGTTTGGGGAGCCTCCCAAAACCGTGAACTCCCAAAAAGGGGTTTAGAAGCCCCAAAAAAACACTTCCAAACCTCCCCTAATGCTTAGATATGGCTTAGATACTTGCATGCATGGACTAAGGACCCCAAGATCATGTCTTTTTGACCATAAACATGAGTTTACGGTTCTTGAACATTCAAGAACCGTAAACCCAAAACCGTAAATACCTCAAATGGTGTTTTGGTGCCCCTAACCCCTTCCTTAGCTTGTTTGATGAACTAGAAACTAGTGTAAATGAGCTTAGGACCTTGAAACATGAAATGGTTGAAGTGGTCAAGGGTTTACGGCCGTAAACCCTAGAGTTTACGACCGTAAACTCCCAAGGAGTGGTCCAAGGACCGTAAACTCCAAGGGAGTACCCATTTGAACCCTAATCACTTCCCAAGCCTTTGAATTGATCCTAGAAGCCTTCCTTTTGATGCATGAGACCTTTAGACACCCAAACTCACCATTTCCATGAGTTTACGGCCGTATAATCATGGGGGAAATGGTCTGCCAACCGTAAACACACTTAAGGGTGGCCATTTGAAGTGTAAACTCCATAGTGAGGCTATACACTCCTTAGATGCAACCTTTAGCACTCCTAACACTTGAAACAAAGTGTTTTCATTCATTAAAGTGCCTTTACTCACTTAATTAGTGATTACACAACTAATTAGATACTTTATACATCACTACATGTTACATAGGATCCGTAGGTGTGTTCAAGTCCTCACTTGACGCCTAGCATCCTACCCGGCGTTTCCATCCACTTCACTCACTACAGGTGAGTTCATACCCCTAAATTAACCTTTTAAATGTTTTTAACTGTTTTATGGGGGGGATACAAGTTGAACCAAATAAGTTATAGTAACAATCGCATGTGAATTATAACTTGCAACCAAAAGGATTTTTCTACACTGTTAACTGTTTTACCACCGAAAAGGGGTTTTCTATATTTTCAACTATATTGCCAATTAAACTGTTTTCAAATGACTACCAAATTCATTTTCATGTTAAATCATTATAAAAACTATTTCCAAAACTCTTTTAAACTATTTTTATTCCCAAACCATATCTACACCAATATATTTATATAAGTAAGACTTGAAAGACTTAGGACTAATAACTCACCTTACTTCCTGTTCTTGTTTGATTGTGGGCTTAGGGTATTTTGTTATTAGTCTGACTCTCGTTGAATTCTTAGTTATATATCTTATATATTTGTGTCAGATATAAAAGTTTTCATATCAGTTCAATGCCTTTGGATATCAAAGACATGCAACCAACAATACTATTTAACTATAATAGGTATAGTTAAGGGATACTACTCAATACTACTATTGCCATGACAACTACCAGAGTCAGTTCAGTTGTGAGTCAATATATGCTATGTACTATACAAGAGAACACTATATACTATACAAGGAGAACATTATATACTATACAAAGAGAACACTACATACTATACAAGAGAACTTACTAAAATACAATGTGACATACTATTTCTCGATACGACACGTCTTAGTGCTATCACCGCGTAACCAGAGTCTCCTGGAGGGAGAGCAGGCATTATGTGTATAGATCTATACGGGACAGACACTCCCACATCCCGACTGCTAGCTACAGTCCGAGCCGCCTAGGCCCAGGGGTGACAAAATGTCACATCACTACATATGACTTGGAGGGTCAAAGGGATTCGATCGTCAATCAGCATGGTTACGTACGAGTTCACATTCAAACCTTTAATTAATACCTTAAAAATTAAAGGCAAACAGACTCCCTGAGGTGTAATGTACATTTAATACTACCTGGAGCCTGCATTTCATTACATATGGCCGACAGTGATACTGTTGGGGAAAAACGTTTTTCTCATTACTATACATGAATAAAGTCTGAAAACTATATTTTCATACTAATAACTACTAGGAAAACTTGTACATTTTCGAAGGAACAAACAAACCATCGGGTCTTGGTAAAGACTACTTTTCTGGAAAACATAGGGTTTTCTAGGGTTCATACTATTTTCAAACACCGAAATTTTCTTTTACAATGTATAAATGTGAATATTTTTATACAGGAAATGACACTAAATACTTATGAACTCACCAGCTTTATGCTGATAAACATTTTCAAAATAACTTGTATTCTCAGGTCATCAGTAGACAGGTACGGATGCAGCTTTTGAGAAGACGGAGCACACATAAGACTCCACTTTATTTTGATTGTATTTTTGGTGTTTAACATTTGTACTGAACACGTTTGTATTACAATTATTATCTTAATGCAATGGATGTTGTTGCTTGTCTTTACTATTATGCTTTGTTATGATACTGTACATGACGTCCTCCACCCCAGAACGTATTCCGCCGTTCTCGGTTTTGGGGTGTGACAAAAGCAAAGGCCACATCAGGGCGAGTACAAGTCATAGCATACATGATCGAGCCCACAGCGGAAGCATATGGTATATGACTCATTTCAGCTATCTCAGCCTCTGTACTCGGACTCTGAGTCTTACTCAGCTTGGCATTACTCTGGATTGGTAATTATCCTTTCTTGGATTCTTGCATGCTGAACCTCTTCAGCACCTTATCCAAGTAAGTACTTTGACTAAGTCCAATTAGTCTCTTACTCCTATCTCTCAATATCCTTATCCCTAGGATATAGGCAGCTTCTCCAAGGTCATTCATAGCGAAACACTTCCCAAGCCAGGACTTAACCTCTTGCAAGGTTGGGACGTCGTTTCCTATGAGAAGTATGTCATCCACATACAACACCAAGAAGCTAACTATGCTCCCACTAGCCCTGACATACACACAAGACTCATCCTCACTCCTAGAAAAGCCAAACTCTTTGACTTTCTCATCAAAGCAAACATTCCATCTGCGAGATGCTTGTTTCAATCCATAAATGGATTTATCAAGCTTACACACTCTATTAGGGTATCTTGTATCGACAAAACCCTCTGGTTGAGCCATGTAAACATCCTCAGCCAACTTTCCATTAAGGAAAGCGGTTTTGACATCCATTTTCCATATTTCATAATCATGAAATGCAGCTATGGCTAACAATACTCTAATAGACTTAATCTTAGCTACTGGTGAGAAGGTCTCATCATAGTCAACTCCCGGAGTTTGAGTAAAGCCCTTCGCAACCAGTCGCGCTTTGTAAGTATGTACCTTCCCATCCATGTCGGTCTTCTTCTTGAAGATCCATTTGCACCCAACTGTCTTACGACCTGGTACATTGTCAACCAAGTTCCAAACTTGATTGTCATACATGGACTGAATCTCGCTGTCCATTGCCTCTTCCATTTAGCAGACTCAGGGCCTGCCATGGCTTCCCTGTAATTATTAGGTTCATCTAAATCTATTAGTGTACTATCACTAATAAATGTATCACCTTCAGTGGTGATGTGATAACCATAATAAAAATCAGGTGTGTTCCTCACCCTAGTGGAACGTCTTGGAGGTACAGACTCATCTATCGGATCAACAGGAGTTTCCTCCTCAGGTTGGTCGATAGCATTTGAGGTTCCTTCACCACTTGCCTCTTGAAGCTCTTCAAGGTCAATTTGCCTCCCACTGTCCCCTTGGCTTATGAATTCTCTCTCACGAAAGACTCCTCTTCTTGCTACAAAAACCACATTATCACTGGGTCTGTAGAAGAGGTAACCAAAGGATCTCTGTGGGTAGCCGATGAAAATACACCTCTCACTTCGAAGTTCAAGCTTATCATGAGTCTCACGCCTCACGAAAGCTTCACAACCCCAAATCTTGATGTGGTCCAAATTGGGAACTTTCCCAGTCCACATCTCGTGAGGTGTTTTGGCAACCTTTTTAGTAGGGACTAGATTAAGGATATGGGCGGCAGTCTCTAAGGCATACCCCCAAAAAGAGATTGGTAACGAAGCTCGACTCATCATGGAACGAACCATATCCAACAAGGTTCGATTTCGCCTCTCAGCTACACCATTCAACTATGGTGTTCTGGGAGGTGTCAATTGTGAGACAATCCCACATTCCTTAAGATAGTCAAGGAACTCAATGCTAAGATACTCTCCTCCCCGATCGGATCGGAGCATCTTGATGTTCCTGCCCAATTGATTCTCCACTTCCTGCTTAAACTCTTTGAACTTTTCAAAGGTTTCTGACTTATGCTTGATTAAGTAAATATATCCATATCTACTGTAATCATCAGTGAAAGTCACATAATAGCGATTAGCATCCCTTGTAGCAACTCTGAAGGGCCCACACACATCCGTGTGTACAAGGTCTAACAAACCTTCACCCCTATCACAAGTACCTGTGAAGGGTGACTTTGTCATTTTTCCAAGTAAACAAGACTCGCAACTATCATCTGACTTAAGGTCAAATGATTCCAAGACTCCAGCCTTTTGGAGTTGGCCTATGCGCTTCTTGTTAACATGTCCAAGACGACAATGCCACAAGGATGCTTTATCCAAGCTATCTGAAGAATCAATATACAACACATTATTTCCTAGATTGTCTACAACATTCACGGCTTCATATACACCATCACAAGGTAATGCTTTAAAGTAAAGTACATCATTGTAATAAACATTAATAGCACCATTTTTATTATCAAATGAAAATGAAAAACCTTGTTTGTACAAGCCATGAAAAGAAATAATATTTCTCGCCATTTCGGGCGAGTAACAACACTTATTCAAATCTAACATTAACCTATTATTAAGCAACAAAGAATAAACTCCTATCTTGGTAACAGGTGATGCTTTCCTGTTGCCCATGACTAAGTTTATCTTCCCGTGCTCCACTTGCTCACTTCTTCTTAGTGCCCGCAAATCAGTACAGATGTGAATACCACAACCTGTATCAAGCACCCAAGAATTAGCATTAGATGAGTTATTAGACAATATTGTGTAAATACCTGCATGGGTGGGTTTAACCTTCCCATCCTTTAGATCTTGCAGATATTTGGGGCAGCTTCGCTTGAAGTGTCCCTTATCCTGGCAATAGAAGCACTGTGCTTCCTTTGGGTTTGAAGAAGGAGTAATGGGACCTTTCTTTGTCCCACTTGAAGAGGAACCATCAAGAGTCTTACCCTTGGTACCCTTCGAAGGGCTTTTCCTCTTCTTACCCTTTCCCTGCCCAATAGCCAGAACAGGGGTTGTTGAAGGAGTAGAAGTAGCAACCGCTTTACCCTTAAGGCCATTTTCAGCTGTCCTTAAGAGTCCTTGAAGTTTGCTAAGTGTGACTTCCTCCTTGTTCATATGATAAGTCATACGAAACTGATCATAACTTGGAGGTATGGAATGGAGAATGATGTCAATCGCCATTTCCTCAGGAAAGTCAACATTTAGCTTCAGCAACCGGTCAACGAACCTTTGCATCTTCTGCAAGTGACCGGTGATGGGTTCACCATCCTTCATCCTTATGGTTATCATGGAGGAGATGATTTCATACCTCTCCTAATGCGCGCTCTGATGGTACCTTTCCATCAGATCCAGGTGCATCTCATAGGGGTAGAAATCTTCATAGGATTTTTGAAGTTCAGGAGTCATGGTGGCCATCATGATGCATGCTACTTTAGTAGCATCCTTTTCATGTGCAACAAACTCCGCAAACTCTTCAGGAGTAGCAGTGGCTTCACTCACAACCTTAAGCTCCCTATCGAGGACATATTTTTTGTCCTCATAGCGGGTAATCATTCTGATGTTTCTGATCCACTCATTGAAATTGGATCCATCAAAGATGACCTTACCACACAAGTTCATAAGGGAAAAGGAGCCTGTTGGGTTTGAGCCAGAAGCATTGTTGGAAGACATCTGAAAGGAAAGAAAGACAAGTTTCACTAGATTAGGAATCCTTAATAATTCACCCAAATGAAATATTAAGGCTAGGATCCAACAAACTATTTATAGTTGGAAGAGGGATGTCGTAATCCATACTATAAAATATTTGAAGGTAGGTAAATGACGATTTACCAATTTCCACCATAAGAACGAAATATTTTATTATTAGGTTTTATTGGTTTTGAAACTCCTAGATCTTTTGAGATACATTAAACTTTTCAATGGCATGTTTGAATCTCGATTGTGCCCTCTCAAGTTTGTGACTGGGATGCCGAGGATCACAAACAAGGTGTGAATAACCATACAAATTGACTTGGTACCCTCAACAATATTACCTAATCGATGTGCCGGTTAACCACACACGCTCCACCGATCTATAATAAAGTCAAGTTACCCTTTGCCACTCTTACTAGTCCATGTTAGTGTGCCGGTTAACCACACACGCTCCACTAACGACTTGGTAAGGTACAAAGTGTAATTTTATGCGCTAGCACCAATTTCACATTTTCCTAAAGTAACTAAGATTGGGAATTTATAATGTATAGTTACTTTATCATTCATTATACTTTTAACGAGTATTTGAAGTCGTATCCTACCCGTTCGGCTAACGACCCTCCACCGATCAAGGAAGCGGTGGGTGAGAGTGGACACCCATTAAGTCACCATTTTATAGGCAACAACCTTATACCCCCCCCCCTTATAGACCGGCTTCGTGAATGAGGCCTACTAACAGTAAGAATGACATATTCTTATACATATCTATATAATAAAATTATAATAATAGTATAAGTGTTGATTTTTAAACTTTTTAAAAATCTAAGGTTTAATTTGGAATTAAAGTATTAAAGTGTAAGACTTTTCAAATTCCAAAACTTGAGGGCAAGATTTGAAACTATTCCAAGTTTCTTCAATCTCTTCAATTTGTAACTTATGAGTTTTAATGGTTCATAAAAAGAAGACTCTTCATTTTATGAAACCTCTTTAGTTCATTAATCATAATTAAAAGAAGTGACTTTTGGTTATCCATAACTTGAGGACAAGTTATGGACACCATCATAGCCATTAAGATCATGAATTAAACACACATGGAGGTTACACATAATTCCTATGATCTTCTAAACTCATATGAACACAAATTCATGTCAAGCAATTTGAAGAAAATCATATAAACATATACAATACTTGAAAATTGATAAAAGTCATGTAAAATGGGTTAACATAATCATTATCATTTTGAAAAACAGATTTTACAAGTCCAAAACAGATTGCGATAATGATCTTAATCCATTTCCAGCAACAAAACTCGAAAAAACTGCCCTGCACGCTCCTACTCACCGAGTGCATTATTCTACTCGTCGAGTAGGATGAATTCGTTCATGGACTCGGCGAGTCCTCCACATGGACTCGGCGAGTCCAGTCGTCAGAGTGCAGAATTTTCAATTTTTAAGCAGTTTTGCAACAAGTATACAGAAAACAATCCTAGGCTCTGATACCACTGATGGGTTTTGAGCAGTCTAACACTTCCTAAGTGTACATGCAACCCTAATAACCTTGAATCTATGTTTTCTCTGTATACATGCAAATTTCTTTTTCAAGGTTATTTCCTAACTAGCATGGCATGGGGATTACATAAAACATAAAAACTAGTAGAAATACATACCTTGTTGTTGCTTGGATTCCTTCAAGACTTTGTGAGCCTAGCACCCCAAATGTTGTGCCTCAAATGCTTCACACAACACCACAGGACTTGGAATAACTTGAGAGAATACTTCTAGCACTCAAAATCGGTTATGCCCTCTCTAGTAACACTATGTCCACTAGGTCACCATTTTGCTAGCCATAGGGTTCCTTTTATAGTGTTGTCACAATTAGGGTTTACACATGAATGCCCTTAATTGTCATGACTCTTGATTTCTCATGACCCATG
Organism: Lactuca virosa; assembly: GCF_052849685.1. Lineage (NCBI taxonomy): Eukaryota > Viridiplantae > Streptophyta > Magnoliopsida > Asterales > Asteraceae > Lactuca > Lactuca virosa. The sequence goes on along the minus strand of NC_136426.1, from coordinate 59,887,316 downwards.
GGTTTGTAACTCCCATGGACTATCCATGGAGCTCCATATGGTTATAACCAAACCCATAAACCATGGATCATTAATCCACCATAAAAGAATTGATGATTGTCATAATCAACCCTATATATTTAATTAGTCTCACTTTGATCACCAAATTAATACTAGATTAATACTTGATCAATACTAATTAAATAATACTATTATTAATATATTAGAACTTATAATATATTAATAATCATAAGTGCCTTATTCTCTCATTTAGTCTATCCAAGTATTGCAATGCCATGCAACCCAAATGGACCATGCCGGGTCGGGTCAAGTACATACCAAATAAAGTTATGGACTTAGACACTATATCCAACAATATTAAGGACTTAAATCAACTTTACGTGAATTTCTCCCATTGTTGATGTCTGGTTTAGACAACAATGATCTTCCCAAACCAAGCTTTCCTAATGAATATGACTTCCCGAGTTTGGCTCATGGAAGTCATACTTCTCTTCCTCCACCTCCTCCAATTATTCTCCCTAACCCACAAGTTCAAGGTCACTCAAGCCCTAATGGCAAGCAAGGTCTATGTGTGATCACATCTTAGAGATGAAGTCACATATTGACAAGCCGGGAGAGTTGGGTGTCAAAGTCTTGAGAAAGTTGGATGTTCAATCACTTTCTAAGTCACATAGTGAGTTCCTTTGGGACTACTATGAAACAGACTATGACATGAACCTTAATGATCATATCTATTTGCTTGGTGCTGCTGAATCAGCAATGATTTGGAACGATAGTAAAACAAATTTGATTAGAAGATCAACTTCCCAAAAACTTTATGGACAGTGACAATGGTGACACTGGAAATCCAAAAAAAAGCATTCTCTTCCCAATGGAAAGGGATTGGCCATAGTCAACCCGGTTGACCAAATGGTAAAGAGAAAGGCTAAGTCTGAGATAGTACCATTACCAAAGGGTCCATTTGTTAAAATTGCCAAAGGAAGGGGTACTGTTTGCGAAGCTGCCAAATTTACCTAAGGATGTTAAAGTCAATAAGTTTGACTCTACTTTAGGTAAAGTCCATTGTCTAACTCTGTTAAGCTCCTATTTGGAGATTCTTATTACATAATGTGACTGAGTCACATGGTGATGTTATAAGAATCAAAGAAAAGAGAGAAAGCTTAAAGGAAGTATATGTTGCTTCTGATCGCGAAGATGGACTTCGATCGCATCAGAATTTTGAAGCTATTACTTAGGAGTTATGACACATTGCTTAGGAATATATAACAACAAGGTTTTCATATGGATTGTAAGGATAAGTTTTTCCGCAAAGTTTTTAAAATAAAAGGAAATTTTTGATTTTATTTATTTGAAGTATCCTTACAATGGCATTTGTGGAAAATTGTTGCTGATATGATTCCACTGACAGCAATATTGGAAAAATGGATTTGATTCTTTCATTTGTGGTAGTGTCTAAATTTACCAAATCAGGAAAGTTCCTCATCGCCCAAGTTTCAATTGGACCGAAACTTGGAATCATGCAAGTTGAATAGTATGATGAATGAGAACTTTCAAGCATTAGAAAATCAAGACTAATTACTTGTTCACATGGATATGTGAGTCAAGTGAAGGACTAAAGGGATCGAGTACACATTCTTGTGCACTGGTCATGTCCACCACAAAGCTCGTTAAGACTATTTGATTTACTAAAGTTTAGTAAATATGGTTATACTTACAAGTTTAAATATAATTCTGAAACATTGGAAAAGTCTCAATGTATGGCAGAACAAATGGGAAGAATCAAATTAGGCAGAAAGATAAAAGTTTCTCAAATCTGAAAAGATGGGAGAGTACTTTAGTATCATGTTTGTGATCATCGTAATGATTTCGAAATCATATCACAATTAGTCCTCTAAAGGTCATCTTAGTGCATTCTTATGACTAAGAAGAGGAGTCATGAATTGTTGAAATGGTTAGATCAGGAAGATGAGTCATACTTCGTTCCAAAACAATTCTTAGAGTCATACTCCAAGATTGTAACTTGAGTGACATATCTTAAAGAAAGGTTTAAAACACTTGTCAAATGTAAGAGTAAAAGTGTCCTACTCTTGTACATTTGAAATTGGTAAGTTGTGATGTTTTGGATAAAACAAAGACCAACTAAGGCCAATTGTGTGAAGTGTTTGTCTTGATAAAGAATCCGCACTATCTCTTGAATATTTGGCAAGATAGTCTTATATGTCAAGAGGATAGTGGGAGTCTTAAAGATCCTAAAAAGAATTTCAAGAACTAATCAAGAATAAAACTTGAGGTTCTTCACTAGCACACGACTTGAGGTTTATAACCTATCGTGTTGACATATTCTGTGCCCATTCCAGTTAAAGTTGGCTTTGCATAGGAGTTCTGAAAGTTCTCAATTGGTTGCATAACAACTTGGAAGCAATGGCAGGCCCTGTACTGCCAGTTGGCAAGAAGTTAAGATTGCATAAGTTCAGTCCATATGAGTTTGGATTTGTCATTATCCTTGTCTTGTGACTATGGTTTTGACGATTCACATGGATAAGAACACATACACCATAAAATCTAAGGGTCATAAGGTTTCTCTCCGATTCATGAAAATGATGGTGAGGAAACACTTCCACCAAGTAGATTTGAAGCAGATGGCAAAAGGTCTAAACAATTGAGACTATGATTACGGCATCCCTTTTCATAGTTCTGAAATTGTTTAGACACACATGCATGCTATCTAAAGAAAGGTGTATGATTTTGATAACGTTTTATCAAAGCATCTCATATCAGAAATCTGAACTTTGGTAAGAAAGTCAATAAAGTATTGATTTCTAGAAGTCCAGCTGATTTCTGAGTACATGTCAAAGCTAGTGGGAGCATAAGTGTTATGCTAATAATCATCATGTTAGTGGGAGCATGATAATTATTGTTAGTGTTGCAAGTTAGCAATGTTAATTATAGAAAACAAAAGTTTTAATTCGTGAGGCTGCAGGGATTGAAAAAGTTGTTTTGCTATAATTAAGGGAGAGGATATACTTCATTTCAGTTCTAAAGGCTTACTTTGAGACCTTAATCATCTTTAGTCAAGAATATATATATGAATTTCATGTTGGATTGGTTCAACTTAAGGAAATTATATATATTGCGTTCTCAAAATTCGATTATGATTACGGCATCCCTCTTCATAGTTAAATTTTGAAAACATGGCAAATAAAAATATTGTAGCAAAAGACTGGTCTAGAATCATGTCTTTATGTGAGACATCATGAATCGTGTACCATTTGCTTTGGGTACAGGATCGATTGCATGTGCTATAATGTTTGTCATTTCTAAATTTTTCCAAATGCCCAGAGGCATTAAGAAGGGAAAAGGTCTAGAATTGGATATGACTAAAATGATTAAGCAATTGTCGAGGACAATCTGAGGTTTACCAAAGATTGGTTGCTCAGGGACAGTTGGAAGTATAGTGCTAATTTTGGAAGGACCATATTGATATATTCTGAAAAGAGGCATCTCTTATTCAGAAGTGATAGTCAAAATGAGAATATGGAGTTGTCTCCATAGGTGGAAGTTATCTGTGTAAGATTAGAAAACTTAATGCAAGAAGCATGTCCAAAGCATTGTACTTTGAATATGAGACTTAGTTTCCATGGAGTTGATCTCCATTGGAATACCTTATAATGACTGTTGGCAAATCTTTGTGACTTTGTACATATTCATTACAGGAGGGTCAGTGCATATAAGTTTAAAATCTAAACAGATTTCGATAAATTATAGGAATTTGAAATTCTCACATTTTTCGATAAGGATTTGGGAGTGTGAAATTAGAATCATTGAAATTATGTTTAATTGGTTTATTTCACAAAGTAAGGATCATAGACAAACATAGAGTGCATACTTGGTGTATGGCAAAGCTATTGTTTAAGAAAAACATAGTGTACATGCTTGGAGCATGGGATAACTAGTGTTTTTAATTCAAGTATAAAGTTAATAAAACCGAAACAATGAATAATGAGTAATCAGTATGGTGATAAATAAAAGTGTTTATTTATATTCATAGGGTTTGATACCATATTTGATTCATTTATTCTTGTGTTTCACTTTGCATGTTTTGACTTCCAGAATAACTAAGTCGCTCTTCCTGAATGATTAAGTTATTCAAACCATCACAGTCGGTCATATGTTGGAAGTAGATAATGAATCAAGACTGTCGTGGGTTAGTTTGTAGAGGTCCAAGTTGGTGGACAAAGTGGTGCTACAACACTCATGAGTGCTCACAAGTTCTGAGTATTGGATTCAACCCACGCTCATTTGAATCACTTCATGGATTTTATCACGAGTGATCATGAGACGATAATATCTTATATTCTTAAAACCTAGAGATATGAGTTGTTACTATGAGTTGGTTATACATTGATTGCACGAAAACGCATTGGTAACTCGATGTTATAAAACATGCCTTTGTGTATGATTCTAAGCAACTCATATGAACAAGATAATTAGAATCAAACTTTTTCATGTAATTAGCATAACACTTAAACTAATACAAAACATGAATCTATTGACAATTATCTTTGAAATTGGATTAGCATGAACATTACCACATCAAAAACAAGTTTATAAGTTTAAAAACAACTTATGGTAATGTTCCTAGTCCAATTCCAGCCAAAACAGTCGAAGATATGCTGTCTGGGACACAAACTCGTCGAGTTCTTATAGGAAACTCGTCGAGTTCATGCCTTAACACATGAACTCGTCGAGTTTATGGCCAGAACTCGTCGAGTTTTTTGTCTGGACAGATTCTCAGCCTTGAAAAATAAGTTGCATCAAGTATAATTGAAAACAGCCCTAGGCTCTGATACCAATGTTGGGTTTTGAGCATTCTAACACTCCTATGGTGTACATGCAACCCTAAATACCTTGGATCTATGTTTTCTCTAATATACATGCAAATGCTAATATTCCAAGGTATTACCCTATCTAGCATACAATCATAGATACTTGGGTAATAATATAGATAGAATACATACCTTTTGTAGTGTAGCTTGACTCCATGGGGCTTGAGTGCCTAGTGCCTCAAATGTGACACCTCAAATGGCTCACACAACATCAAATGCTCTTGGAATAACTTAGAGAGAAATCCACACTTCAAGACATCGGCTAGCCCTTCTTTTTCACACATAGTGTCCGATTTTGGTGAATAATATGATGCTTATATAGTATGTTACAATTAGGGTTACACCATGTAAACCCTAATTGTCATGACCTTTCATTTCCATGACCCATGGGTTAAGTAACCTCCATGGAGCATCCATGGAGTATTCTATGGGTTTAACCCAACTTGATTATCCATGGAGCTTTGGCCCACTATATAAGTTATGGATGATTTACACAATCAACCCATATATTTAATTAGTCTTCTTTTGATCACATAATTAATTCTAAATAAATTCTTGATCAATACTAATTATAAATTATTATTCTTATTATTAATATATTAGAACTTATAATATATTAATAACCATAAGTGTCTTATTTCTCTCATTTAGTCTATCCAAGTGCATGATGTCATGCAACCCAAATGGACCATGCCTAGTCGGGTCAAGTACATACCAAATATAGTTATGGACTTAGACACTAATCCAACAAAAACCACATCCAAACAAGGAAAAGGAAGTAGAGTGAAAATCATATATTCTAAGTCTATAAAATCTCGGCTATATATAATCTTAACGTATCCACTTAGTAATTATAGACCTATCAGAAAAGATCTTTTAACATTTCCCCAATGGTATGAAACATACCTCCATGTTATTTTAGTTATGAGTTTGATTCTTGGACTTCTAGATACAAGAACTTAACAAGTTTTTAGTTTTCTTGTTATAGCATCCTAAAATACTCCCATAGTATTTTAGTCTTTGGTTCTAGAATTCTTCTGGTGCTTAGGTAAGTTTTAGACCAGTTGCAACATTACAATCACTCCCCTAAACACATGTTGGTCATATCTCGGATGAATATAGTTGATCAGGCTATATTGATCCCAGATATGATTACGTCACTGTCTAGGTTTAACTGCAATGTCCAACATCCAAATACTTTTGTTTTGTTCTTCTTGTGATACTCATTCTAGTATATATACTCTGCATGTACTTATACTTTTATAAAATATTAATATACTTTTAAAGTATAACTCTTGGTCAGAGTGTTTTTATCCCAATGGGTTTATAGTTGTATATCTTTTATGACTGATATACTGAGTTGACTATAAACACTGCTCTGATTACCAATCTGTCGCACCCCCAAACCAGAACGGCGGAAACGTTCGGGGTGGAGGACTTTTAGGTAAGTATCACAACACATGCAATATAGTAAGAAAAGTACAAACAACCATTGCATTAATAAGTATAAGTTTTACATAAGTGTCTAAACATTACATATTCAAACACTAAAGTAGGTACAATAGAAGACAAGAGTCGCGGTACGGTACTAGGTAGTCTTCTCAAAAGCTTCTAGAGTGTACCTGTCTACTGGATTCCTGAGAATACAAGTTATTTGAAAAAGAGTAGATCAGCATTTAAGCTGGTGAGTTCATAAGTATTTTAGTTCTGTTAAGTATAGCCTAAGTTCTTTGAACGAGTTCACTGGTTTCTCCAGGAAATCCTATATCTCCTGAGGTGATTAACTGATAACCTCAATAGTTTCCCTCTGTAATTACTTAGTTTATACTGATTATACATAACATAATATTGAATTGATAGTTAAATGGGTGTATCTGCCCTAAGCCCACAACCAAACAAGGAACAGGAAGTAAGGCGGAAGTCACACATTTCACTGTCAATCGGACATTACTTATGTACGACTCTGATGTAATAGCTAAGGAATTATAGAATTAACCACTAAAGGTCTTTTATGTTATACTAGTTTTCAAAGATTGAGTGACTAAGTTTCATTTGATAAGTGGTTTAATTCCATAAACCGTTTCCTTTGTATAAGTGGTTTAATCCCATAAACCGTTTCATTTGTAAAAGTGGTTTAATCCCATAAACCGTTTCATTGGTAAAAGTGTTCTTAGTTATATCTGTTCTACAGTAACAACCTTAGTATTAATCATGGAGAGTATTCTATTATTCATAATACTGCCTTGTGGTTTTAAATGTTCAAAACCAGAAGTACAATACTTGATTTCATGATACATAGCTCTTACTATAAGTAAAAGCTACTGAAGGTATATCTGGTCGGGATGTAATTAACTTTTCTTACTGTTATAAGAGCAGTATATTACTTTGTAATTCACTCGTTGTTTTATCCATGTGAGTCCTATCAACCATACTAATATGAAGGAAATGCCTGTTGCGACGTTCTTCAGGCGTCGGAATGGTATGATATTTGACACCCTAAGCCTGCCGGCCAAACTGTAGCGAACAGTAGAGGTGCGGGATTGTCAGTCCCATATAGATCTATACACAAATTCACGCTCTCCCTACAAGAGATTCTGGCTAATAGTTCAGGACTTAAAAGGTCGTACTTAGATAAGTACACCGTGAAGGGTCTCATAAATTTATTGTTTCAACGAGATTTCCGATGTATTATTATTATTACCCGATGAATGCTAACTCTGGTACTTTGAATCGTACCCTTGGTTAATGCAAACCCGGTAAGATGTATTATTACCCGTGATTGCTAACTCTGGTACTCTATATATCGTACCTTTGTTAATGCAAACTCGGTATGATGTATTATTACTCATGATTGCTAACTCTGGTACTCTGTATATCGTACCTTTGTTAATGCAAACCCGACATTACCACGTGTTTGCTAACCCTGGTACTCTGTAGCGTACCTTTGTTAATGCAGATAGGTATGATGTATCTTTACTTGTTTAATATGTTGTTCGTATATTAAAGGTATTATACATATCTTGGTATAAGTGAATGAATTCTGGTAATTTTCTTGGAAAGTATACAGTTGTAAATCATACTTGTATCTTTAGTTTTGAATGATAAATTATACCTATTATAATTTATATGTTCTATCTGATTAGCATGGTTTCTCATGGGTAAACACCTTTGCTCAGCCTGATACAAAGGTGAAGATACCAAAAGGAGTAACCTTTTGTACTCATATATGTATAATTTATATATATATATATATATATATATATATATATATATATATATATATATATATATATATAATTAAGAAGGAAATGACCTTCAGACAAATAATACAACCTTAATTCCACATCCAAACAAGGAAAAGGAAATGAGATAATTCATTAGTCCTAAGCCCTTCAAATCTTATTTATATATTTATACATATATAAACATGATTTTGGCATTTATACTTTGAAATAATTTATAAAATATTTTTCAAAGAATTTAACGGAGTTTTACATGACTTTAAAGATTTGACATGGCTTCACGTTATTTTGGAAGTATTTGGTAATTCTTAAAAGCATACGGAAACATTTTGTGTGATTATTATCACATACAGTTATTAACACAATTTATTATTGTGTTAAACTTGTATTCCCCCCCCCCCCCCCCCAAAAAAAAGCATTTAAAAACCATTGAAAAGGTAAATTATAGGGGTATGAACTCACCTTGATAGGCGGTGATTTGGGCAGCGTTTCGTTTCCCGGAAATAGTTTGTTTGACGAAAAACCGGCTCAAAACGGGCAGAGTTTCGACAGGAGAGAGGATGAATTCTCGAGAATTCCGGGGCTCCGAGGCTTGCTTCGGGCTTTAGACGTGATACCGGGACCTTCGGGGTTGTTTGTGAAGTTATGGAAGTGAGAGGAGTGAAAAAGGGCCAAAAATGGGGTGAAAAACCCTTCCATCCGAGAAGGCTCGCACCCTTTATATAGGGGTGCGAGGGTTCGGCCGAGGAGGACAGGTGGCGAGGCGAGGGGTTAGTCAGCAGGACACGCGGCAGATCCTGCGAAGGCGGCTCGGATTCGGACCATGTGCGAGGCACGTGTTTCGGACAGGTGGGGTCTTCGGACTGGACCGGACTTCGGTCCAATGGAAGACTGACACGTATGCGAAGGGGGTGTCTCCGGGGTGTCCGATGCGAGGCTGTCCGAAGCTCATTGGACCTCGGTTGCGGTCCACTCAGGAGGTAACACGTGTACCGCGGTCCAACCAGAAGATGACACGTGGAGGTTCGCACGTGATGATGACGTGTCCGAAGGGTGACATGCGAAATTTCCCGGTTTTCAAGATTTTCTTGATTTTTGTGCCAAAAACTTGCGAAAATCATAACTTTCGCATACGAGCTCCGTTTTTTACGTTCTTTATGTGCACGCGTAGGTAAAATCATACTCTACGACTTTCGTTTAGACTTCGTCGGCTGGTTTTGATTTATTTTTAATATTATTATTTTAAACAGACCGGGACGGGAATCCGTTAAAAATTCATAACTTCTTCATCCGACGTCCGTTTTCGTCTGTCTTTTTACCGTTGTGCTACTTTTGACGAGACCTTCGATTCTCGTTTAAGTTGCGTCGGCTAAATATCGATCGATTTATATTTTGAATTTTTAGCTGTCTGCTGCTAAACCGAAACTTCGAAAAATCATAACTTCTTCATACGAAGTCGGATTTTCACGTTCTTTTTATGAACGTTCTCGGTTTAACATATTCTACAAGTTTCATTTAGATTGTTAAGGCTAAAAATCCTTTTATCGAAAATTCGTTTTTTACACTGAACAGTGTTTTGCCGGTTTTACCGCGGATTTTCGATTGGTCATAACTTCTTCGTTATAACTCAGAGTTCAGTGTTCTTTATGTTTTTGGAAACCTTGTTACAAACTCTACCACCTGGTTCATCCCAATTATGATTATTGATCAATTTATTTTTGACCAAAACTTGACTGGTGTCACAATTGATGACCTGTTCGATCAACTACAAGGCTCAAGTTACTTTTCAAAGATCGACCTAAGGTCAGGATATCATCAGCTGAAAGTAAGAGAGCAGGATATCGAGAAAACTGCATTCAGAACACGATATGGACAGTACGAGTTTTTAGTTATATCGTTTGGACTAACCAATGCTCCAGCAGCATTCATGGATTTAATGAACAGAGTTTGTAATCCGTTCCTTGATAAATCTGTGATAGTGTTCATAGATGACATTTTGATTTACTCGAAAAGCCAAGAGGAGCATGGCCAACACTTGCGCGAAGTGTTAGAAGTCTTGAAGAAGGAGAAGTTGTATGCTAAGTTCTCAAAATGTGATTTTTGGATTCGAGAAGTCCAATTCTTGGGTCACGTGGTCAACCAAGAATGAATAATGGTTGATCCAGCAAATATTGAAGCTGTGATGAAGTGGGAACAACCGAAAAGTCCCACGGAGATCCGAAGCTTTTTAGGATTAGCCGGATATTACCGAAGGTTTATCCAAGGCTTTTCATCGATCGCTACTCCATTAACAGCTTTGACTCACAAAGGAGCTACTTATGCTTGGAGTGATAAACACAAAGAAGCATTCGAGTTGCTAAAGAAGAAGCTATGTGAAGCATCGATTCTTTCTTTACCCGATGGAGTTGAAGACTTCGCTGTCTATAGCGATGCGCCTGGTGTTGGGTTGGGTTGTGTTTTGACCCAAAGAGAAAAGGTGATAGCATATGCGTCTCGAAAGCTGAAAGAGCATGAGAAGAACTACCCCACTCACGATCTAGAGTTGGCAGCGGTAGTTTTTGCTCTGAAAATATGGAGGCATTACCTCTATGGCTCGAAGTGCAAACTTTTCACTGATCATAAGAGTCTCCAATATCTCTTTAATCAGAAAGAATTGAATATGAGGCAACGACGCTGGCTAGAATTACTTAAGGACTACGACTGTGAGATACTTTACCACCCCGGTAAAGCAAATGTTGTCGCTGATGCTCTCAGCCGGAAAGTCAATCTTGAGAGAAAAAGGCCAAGAGCGTTGAGAATAGAAGTTGTCTCGACAATTGTGGAGAGAATAAAGAAAGCTCAAGAGGAAGCTTCTGAAAAGAATGACCGGGAAGAGGAACGTTTGGGCGAAACGTTGGTGTTCGGTACAAACGGTCATGGACTGAAGGTATTCCAAGATCGTATTTGGGTACCTAAGTCAGGAGGAATAAGAGATCTTCTGATGGAAGAAGCTCACAAAACCATGTACTCGATTCATCCTTGTAGCACTAAAATGTATAGGGACCTAAAACCCTACTACTGGTGGGCGACGATGAAGCTTGATATTGAAAAGTATGTGGCCGAGTGTGTGACATGTGCAAGAGTGAAGGCACAACATCAGAAACCATACGAGTGTTTAGAACCTTTACCTGTGCCTATGGGTAAATGGGAAGGCATTGCTATGGATTTTGTCACTAAACTGCCCAGAACAAAGAATGGTCACGACATGATTTCGGTGGTCGTTGATCGATTCACTAAGAGTACGCATTTCATAGCAGCCAATGAGAAATGGTCCATGGATAAGCTTGTGAATTCTTACGTGAAGAAAATTATGAGGGTTCACGGTGTTCCATTAACGATTGTATCAGATCGTGACAGCCATTTCACCTCCAGATTTTGGAAAAGTCTACAAGAGGAATTGGGTACCAAGTTGTGTTTAAGTACATCTTACCATCCACAGACTGATGGTCAGAGCGAACGAACGATACAAACACTTGAAGATATGTTGAGAGCATGTACCCTGGAATTCCAAGGTATATGGGACGAACACTTACCTTTGGTAGAATTTTCCTACAATAATAGTTTCCACTCGAGCATAAAGATGGCACCTTATCAAGCTTTGTACGGTCAGAAGTGTCGTACGCCGTCTTGTTGGCTTGAGGCTGGGGAAAAGCAGTTTATGGGACCGGGAGATAGTCCATCAAACTGCTGAAAAGTTGAAAATAATTAAGGAGAGAATGTTAGCAGCTCAAGATCGTCAAAAGAGCTATGCTGACAAGAAAAGACGACCAATAACTTTTGAAGTTGGAGATTCGGTTTTGCTTAAAGTCTCGCCGTGGAAGGGACTTATAAGGTTTGGAAAAAGGGGAAAGTTAAGTCCAAGGTATATTAGACCGTTTAAAGTTCTTCAGAGGATTGGGAACCAAGCTTACAAGCTCGAATTACCCGAAGAACTGAACGGAATTCATAACACTTTCTATGTGTGTTATTTGAGGAAGTTCACGGGAGAAGTTCCCGATATAATTCCAATTTCTTAGTTAAGAATTGATGAGAACAAAAGGTTAATTGAAGAACCAGAGGCAATCGTTGACCGAAAGACTAAGAAGTTGCGACGCAAGATGGTCGAATTAGTGTTTGTCCGATGGAAACATACGAATGGGCCAAATCTCACCTGGGAAACGGAGGGTGACATGATGAGTCGCTATCCGCATTTGTTTGCTGATGTGTGATTCCGGGGACGGAATCATTCTTAGGTGGAGAGAATTGTAACGCCCGTGTTTCTGGGCTAGGCATTAATGTTGATGTAATAGTCTAGGTTAACCTTTGTAACTCATTATTGAAATAATAAGAATGTATTATTTGAGTATTATGTGATTTATGCCTAATTGTTGTGACTTAATTGAATTAAGGATAATTTAAGCGTTAAAAATAAAATGTTACATAAACCCGATATCGATACATGAAGTTGTAGTGGTCGTGGCAAGGTTTCCAAATATATAAAGAATGCTGAAATCCGAGTTATAACGAAGAAGTTATGACCTGTTGAAGTTTCGCGACAGAACCGGCACGACGCTGAATGACGTAAAATATGAATTTAAGATAGAGCGATTTAGCCTTAGTGATCTAAACAAAAGTCGTAGAATACGTTAAACCGAGAGCGTGCATAAAAAGAACTTCTAAATCTGACTTCGTATGTGGAAGTTATGATTTTTTGAAGTTTCAGCTTAGTAGTATGCAGCCCGAAGTTCGATTTTGAGATCGAGTGATTTCTAGCCGAAACAATATAAACGAGAATCGAAGATCTCGTCAATAATAGTGCAACGGTAAAAGGACAGACGAAAACGGACATCGGATGAAGAAGTTACGGATTTATAACGGAGTTTTCCTGTCCCGGCCTACTAAAAATAATATAATAAACATTAGCCAATGGAGTCTAAACGACAGTTGTAGAGCATGATCTCACCTATGCGTGGATATAAAGAACGTCGAAAACGGAGCTCGTATGCGAAAGATATGAATTTCTGAAGTTCAGAACACAATATCTGAGGTTGTGTCAGAACTCACGACGTGAGCACAGTGTTCACGATGTGAGCAAGTGATGGACGTCTTCCAGAGCAAGTGGACGAGTGATGGACCTACTAGGCTCACGACGTGAGTATTGGAAACTCACGACGTGAGTCCAGAATGTTGGCCCTATAAATAGAAATCGAGGGTCAGCCGATTTTGGTTGCTCCATCTCTTCTCTCTCACTCCCGATACCCTCTATATCCATCCCAAAGTGCCCCCGAAGCCCCGGTATCATCCCGAGACCCGAAGCGAGTCCCGAAACTCTGAAGATCCCGAGAAGAAAAGAGTTTCTAAGCCGAAGCTCTGCCCGCGAGAAGCCCGTTGTGTGAAGATCTCCCAGTTTCACCGAAGAATACTACTTTTAGAGTCGTAGTGTTGTCCGATCATCTGCTGATCAAGTGAGTGTGTAGTCACTTTCTTCTAACATATAGATACAAAGTATTCTTTATAAAATATGTGCTATGTGTTTATATATTATTTGTTTATTTGAAATAATTGTTGAATGAATGATTTGCACAGGTTTAAGCTGTATATAAATGTATATATTTTTATCTACTAATATGTTGGGTAGTGTTGGATAAGGTGTCTAAGTCCATAACTTATTTGGTATATACTTGACCCGACCCGGCATGGTCCATTTGGGTTGCACTTCACCCAAACTGTTTATGGATAATTTTATGAGAATTGTATACTTACGATTTATTAATATATTATAAGTTATAATATATTAATATAAAGTCATGTTATTTAATTGGTTTTAATCTTGAATTAATTATGAATTGATTTAGTGATTAAAAAGAAGACTAATTAAATCATGGGCTATTGTATTTATATGGTGTGGGCTAATGCTCATTTGTTAATGGGCTAAGCTTATATGGAAGTCCATGGATGATCCATGGAGCTTTTAACCCATGGATCCTTGGAAGAGGAAAAGACATGGGTTATTAGGTTTTCACCCTAACCATGCACACTATATAAACAAGCTTATGTTGCATGAAAAACCCCCTTAGTGTGTGTGTAAGTGTGGTGGCCAAAATCAAGAGTTAGTATACTCTCTCATACATTTTCCAAGTTTGTGGTGATTTGTGATTTCCATTTGAGGCATTCACATTATTGGTGTTTGGCTCTCAAACTCCAAGGAATCAACAATCAACAAAAGGTATGTAATTCATCTAGTTCTTTTATGTTTAAAAGTACCCCATGCCATGCTAGATAGGTTATAAACCTTGGAAAATAATATTTTGCATGTACCTTAGACAAACATAGATCCAAGGTTTATTAGGGTTGCATGTACACTTAGGAAGTGTTAGAATGCTCAAAACCCAACAGTAGTATCAGAGCCTAGGCTTGTTTGTTTGATACTTGATGCAAAAATAGTGATACTTGTTCATATAATTCTTGAAACTTTGATGATCATGTTCATGTTCTTATGAATTTAGAAGATGATAGGAATTATTTGCTGAATTGTTTAGGATTAATTCTTGATCATTTATGTGTTTTAATGGAGTCCATAATTTGTCCTCAAGTTATGGATATCCAAAGGTCACTTCTTTTAAACACATACTTAAAACACATAAGTTACATAAAATGAAGAGTCTTCATTTTTATGAACCTTTAATTCATAAGTTATGAAATGAAAAGTTTTGGATAGTTACAAAACTTGCCCTCGAGTTTTGGAATTTGTAAAGTTTCACACACTTTAATAAACTTTAATTCCAAACCCTTAGAGTTTTAAAAGTTAAAATTCAACCCTTATACTATTTATAACATTAATGGTTAATTATTATATATATGTATAAGATCAAGTCGTTTTACCGTTAGTAGGCCTCATTCACGAAGCCGGTCTATAAGGGGGGTATAAGGTTGTTGCCTATAAAATTTGCAACTTAATGGGTGTCCATTCTCACCCACCGCTTCCGTGATCGGTGGAGGGTCGTTAGCCGAACGGGTAGGACAATGACTTTAAATTCTCATTAAAAGTATAATGAATATTATAAAGTAGCTAAACCTTTTATAAATTCCCAATCTTAGTTACTTTAGGAAAATGTGAATATGGTGCTAACCCATGAAATTCACACTTTGTACCTTACCAAGTCGTTGGTGGAGCGTGTGTGGTTAACCGACACACTAACTTGGACTAGTAAGGATCACGAAGGGTGACTTAATGTTTATCATAGATCGGTGGAGCGTGTGTGGTTAACCGGCACATCGATTAGGTGATAATATTAAGGGTACCAAGTGAGTTTGCATGGTTATTCACACCTTGTTTTGTGATCCTCGGCATCCCAGTCACAAAACTTGAGAGGGCACAATCGAGATTGAAACATGCCATTGAAAAGTTCAATGAATCTCAAAAGATCTAGGAGTTTCAAATCCAATTAAAACCTAATAAATTATTTCGTTTTTCATGGTGGAAATTGGTGAATCGTCATTCACCTACCTTCAAATATTTTATAGCTTGGATTACGGCATCCCTCTTCCAAGTTATAAAATATTGTGTTGGGTCCTAGCCTTAATATTTCATATTGGGTGTTATATTAAGGACTTGAATCAACTAACTTGATTTTCTCCCATTGTAGATGTCTGGTTCAGACAACTATGATCTTCCCAAATCGCTTGAAACAAGCTTTCCTCTTGAAGATGATGTCCCTCAACATCATGCTTCACTCTCTCCACCTCCTCCATTTATTCTCCCTGACCCACAAGCCCGAAGACTTGAAAGGTTCAAGGTCACTCAAGCTCTACTAGAAATGAAACATAAAGATGGAAGACCTGTGTGCACTCATGTCTTAGGAATGAAGTTACACATAGACAGGTTGAGAATGTTGGGTTGTGTTATTTCAAGGAAGTTCGCTGTTGACTGGGTTCTTCAGTCACTTCCTGAGTCGTATGGTGAGTTTATTAAAGACTACCATATGACAGATCCTGACATAACCCTAATAGATCTTTCTTATTTGCTTGTTGCTGCTGAATCAGCAATGATTTGGCGCAATGGTCAAGCAAACATTGATGGAAAATCTATTTCTCAAACTTCCATGGACATGGACAACGGTAACATTGGAAGTCCAGAAAAGCTTTCTCGTCCCAATGGAAGGGGATCGGCCTTGGTCAACCCGGTTGACCAAAAGGTAAAGGGAAAGGCTAAGTCTGTGATTGTCTCGTGTACCATTCCCAAAGAGTCTATATGTTTTTATTGTCATGAGAAGGGACATTGGAAGCGAAGCTGCCCTGAATACCTGAAATATTTGAAAGCAAGTAGAGACAAAATGTTTGACTCGGCTTCAGGTAAGTCCACTATCTAACTTTGTTAAAATTCCTAATTGTTGATTCTTATTACATGATGTGACTAGGTTGCATCTTGATGTTTAGCAGGATCGAGCAAAAGGAAGGTTAAAATAAGAGTGTGTTGAATCTGATCACGAAGATGGATTTCTATCACATGGTTCGAGGATCGGATTTTTGAGATACTACTTAAAAGTTATGATAGATTGCTAGGAAATATGTAATATCATAGTTTTCATTTGAAGATGCATTGTAAGGAATATTTTTCCGCATTTTAATAAAGAAATAAAAGTTTTGTTTAGTTTATTTTATATTATATCCCCTTACAATGGCATTTATGGAAAATTGATGTTTGTATGTTTCTAGCAATATTGGAAATATGAGTTTGATTCTCTCATATGTGGTAGTGTCTGAATTTACCAAATGAGGAAAGGTTCTCATCACCCAAGCTTCAGTTAGACAGAAACTTGGAATCATACAAGTTGTATTGTATGATGAATGAGAATTCTCATCTTTGTAAAATTGAGACTAATTCATTGATCACATGCATATGTGAGCCAATTGAAGGACTAAGGAGTTAGGCACACTGGGTGTATGCTGGTCAAAGTCCACCACAAAGATCGATTCGCCATGATTTACTACAGATTAATAAATATGGTTATACTTATAAGGTTAAGTATAATTCTGTAACATTGGAAAAGTTTCAATGTATGGCAGAACGGATGAGATGAATCAAATTTGGCAGAAAGATAAAAGTTTCTCAAATCTGAAAAGATGGGAGAGTACTTTAGTATCATGTTTTTTATGATCATCTTAATGATTATGAAACCATATCACAAATTCATACTCTAAGGACATCTTAGTGCATTGTTATGACTAAGATGAGGGGTCATGAATTGTTGGAATGGTTAAAATCAAGAAGATGGATCATACATGTTTTTATGATCATCTTAATGATTATGAAACCATATCACAAATTCATACTCTAAGGACATCTTAGTGCATTGTTATCACTAAGATGAGGGGTCATGAATTGTTGGAATGGTTAAAATCAAGAAGATGGATCATACATGTTTTTATGATCATCTTAATGATTATGAAACCATATCACAAATTCATACTCTAAGGACATCTTAGTGCATTGTTATGACTAAGATGAGGGGTCATGAATTGTTGGAATGGTTAAAATCAAGAAGATGGATCATACTTCGTTCCAAAACAACTCTTAGAGTCATACTCCAAGATTGTAACATTGAGTGACATAAAGTAAGGTTTAAGACACTTATCAAATGTAGTGTAAAATGTTTTCTACTCCTGTACATTTGAAATTGGTAAGTTGTGATGTCTTGGATAAGACAAAGACCAACTAAGACCAATTGTGTGAAGTGTTTATCTTAATAAGAATCTGCACTATCCCTTGAATATTTGTTTTGTCAAGGAATGGTTCTTGACTAGGGAAACTTATATGTCAAGAGGACAGTGGGAGTCTTAAAGATCCTGAAAGAATTTCAAGATTTAAATCAAGACTAAAACCTGAGTTTTATAACTAGCACACGACTTAAGGTTTGAAACCTATTAAGTTGACATAATTCTTGTTTCTGTGTCTGTTCCTATTAAGTTGACTATGCATATGAGTTCTGTTAGTTCTAAATTGTGTGCATAACAGCTTGGAAGCATTGGTGGGCCTTGTGCCACCAGATGACAAGAAATTAAGATTGAACAAGTTCAATCCATGTAAGGCTGGATTTGTTACTAACCTTGTCTTGTGATTATGGTTTTGACAAATTCACATGGATAGGAACTCATACACCATAAAATCTAAGTGTCATAAGGTTTCTCTCCGATTCATGAAAATGATGGTGAGGAAATGCTTTCACTAAGAAGATTTCAAGTAGATAGCAATTGTGATGTTTGCATTCTCAAAGTCGTTAGTGGAGCGTGTGTGGTTAACCGGCACACTAACATGGACTTGTGAGAAATGGAAAAGGTCTAAACAATTAAGACTATGATTACGGCATCCCTTTTCATAGTTCTGGAAATTGTTTAGACACACATGTGAGCTATCTAAGAAAGGGTGTACGAATCTAAATTTCAGAAGTCCAGCTGATTTCTGGAAATATGTCAGAGCTAGTGGGAGCATAAGTGTTATGCTGATAATCATCATGTTAGTGGGAGCATGATTATTATGTTTAGTGTTCAAGTTAGCAATGTTAATTATAGAAAAACAAAAGTTTCAATTCGTAATGTTGTAGGGGTTGAAAAAGTTTTTTTGCTATAATTAAGGGAGAGGAAATTATACTTCATTTCAATTCTAAAAGCTTAGATTGAGTTTTTAATCATCTTTAGTCAAGGATATATATATGAATTTTATGTTGGAATGGTTCAACATAAGGAAATTCTATATATATTGCGTTCTCAAATTCGATTATGATTACGGCATCCCTCTTCATAGTCGATTTTTGAAAACATGGCAAATAAAAAAAATATTGTAGCAAAAGACTGATCTAGTATCAGGTCTTTATGTGAGACATCATGAATCGTGTCCCATATGCTTCAGATATAGGATCGGTCACATGTGCTATAATATTTATCCGTTCTAAATTTTTCAAAATGCTTAGAGCATTAAGAGGGAAAAAGGAATAGAACCGGATATGACTAAAATGATTAAGCAATTGTCGAGGACTATCTAAGGCTCACCAAAGATTGGTTGCTCAGGGACAGTTGGAAGTATATTGTTAAATTTTGGAAGGACCATATGGATATATTCTGAAAAGAGGTAGCTCTTGTTCAGATATGATAATCAAAATAGGAATATGGAAATTTTCCATATTGGGAGTTGGATATTAAGAATCTATGAGAAAGTTAGAAACTTTTATGCAAGAAGGATGTTCAAAGCAATGTACTTTGAATATGAGAGTTCGTTTCCATAGAGTTGATCTCCTTTGGAATCCTCTGTAATGACTGATGACAAGGTTTTGGTGACCTTGTGCATAATCATTACGAGAGGATCAGTGCATATAAGTTTAAAATCTAACAGTTTTTGGTAAATGGTAGGAATTAGGAATTCTTACATTTACAATAAGGATTTGGGATTGTGAAATGAGCATCATTGGAATCATGTTCAATTGATCTATTTCACAAAGTAAAGATCATAGACAAACATAGTGTGCATACTTGGAGTATGGCATAACTATTGTTTAGAAAAATCAAAGTGTACATGCTAGGAGCATGAGACGACTGTTGTTTTTGTTCAATTATTAAGTTGATTATTTGAAACATTATACAATGAATAATGTGTAATCAATATGGTGATAAATAAAAGGTGGTTTTATTTATATTCAAAAGGGTTCTGAGACCATATTAGATTCGATTATTATTGTGTTTCACTTTGCATGTTTTGACTTCCATAATAACTAGGTTATTCTTTCCGAATGATTAAGTTATTCAAACCATCCACAGTCGGTCATATGTTGGAAGTAGATATGAATCAAGACTGCCATGAGTTGGTTGTAGAGGTCTAAGATGTTGGACATGGCTACAACACTCATGAGTGCTCATAAGTTATGAGTATTGGATTCAACCCACGCTCACTTGCATCACTTCATGGAATTTATCTCGAGTGATCGTGAGACGGTAATATCATATAAGTCTTCAAACCTAGATATATGAGTTGTTACCTATGAGTTGGTTGTGCATTGATTGCACGTAAACGCATCAGTAACTTGATGTTATAAAACGTGCCTTTGTGTATAATTCAACAAGTAGTAGAAACAAGTATATGAGTCGAAGTTTATCTGTTCCTTCTAGTCCTTGGAGGATTAGAAGCGATATCTGGGCCCCTCGATGATTTTGTTTTGACCTATGTACCGGGCCCGGTCAGAACCTAATTGATGTGTTCAATTTAGTTCTTTGTCAAACAAATCGCAAAATCGGGAAACAAACTGCTGGACAATAAGTACGACGTTGTTCCATGTATTTGTCCGGCTGATATCATGAGAACAGAGGATTATATGATCACTTATCTAAAATGGCGCTTCATAGTTCAACAGAGCTTTCGAGAGCTACGATTGTTGGTTGGTTCCTGAAGTAACATACGCAAATACAGTTATTAGACTTATCCAAGTGGGAGACTGTTGGTTAAGGTGTCTAAGTCCATAACTTATTTGGTATATACTTGACCCGACCCGGCATGGTCCATTTGGGTTGCACTTCACCCAAACTGTTTATGGATAATTTTATGAGAATTGTATACTTACGATTTATTAATATATTATAAGTTATAATATATTAATATAAAGTCATGTTATTTAATTGGTTTTAATCTTGAATTAATTATGAATTGATTTAGTGATTAAAAAGAAGACTAATTAAATCATGGGCTATTGTATTTATATGGTGTGGGCTAATGCTCATTTGTTAATGGGCTAAGCTTATATGGAAGTCCATGGATGATCCATGGAGCTTTTAACCCATGGATCCTTGGAAGAGGAAAAGACATGGGTTATTAGGGTTTCACCCTAACCATGCACACTATATAAACAAGCTTATGTTGCATGAAAAACCCCCTTAGTGTGTGTGTAAGTGTGGTGGCCAAAATCAAGAGTTAGTATACTCTCTCATACATTTTCCAAGTTTGTGGTGATTTGTGATTTCCATTTGAGGCATTCACATTATTGGTGCTTGGCTCTCAAACTCCAAGGAATCAACAATCAACAAAAGGTATGTAATTCATCTAGTTCTTTTATGTTTAAAAGTACCCCATGTCATGCTAGATAGGTTATAAACCTTGGAAAATAATATTTTGCATGTACCTTAGAGAAACATAGATCCAAGGTTTATTAGGGTTGCATGTACACTTAGGAAGTGTTAGAATGCTCAAAACCCAACAGGTAGAACATGGGTAGACAGTTGGTGTGTGATGAAATAAAATTATGAGAGGCCTCGTTGTTATTGCTGATTCAGTCATCTAGCGGAGTTTAGATGACGACCACGGACTATTCTAGACAGTGCAGTGGAACGCTAGCAGGCTCATAACATGTACGTATTAATGAACTTGGGTGTTCATTTGCTGTACTCCATCCCCCCCCCCCCCCATGGTTGCCTTATTTGACATAAACTGTTGGGAAACCCCCAAAGCAGTGTTGTCGTCCCGATGAAAATCCTAGATTAGGTCCCTTGTAATAGTTGTTGTCATAGGGACGTAAAGTGAGGATAGTGGGAATGGGTAATCGGGTTATTGTTGGTTGGTGAAATTAAATGTAATTATTTATTGTGGGTTGAAAACCCTATATGCTCACCAGGCTCCCAAGCCTGACCCACTCAGTTTCTTTGTATTACAGGTAGTGGCGCGAGAGCATAAGTTGGAGAACTTGTGAAGATGTTTTTGTTTATAGACCAGTAGTTATATATAACTATGTAAGGTCTATGTTTTATTGTTTATGCTTTTGTGTCTGTATCGAAACATGACATCCCGAGTTTTGATATATAATGAAAATACATTTCTTTAAGAAATGCTTTGATAAACCTTATTTTATCATGTAATGTTTTTGGGGACAAATTCCGCAACTCTTTTAAATCAATGGATTTACTCTGAAATTATTTTAAAAGCATAAATGAAACCGGTCTTTTCTGGCCGTGATTTTGGGGATGTCACAGTCACTTAGGGGGAAATTGTTGAAACATAAAAGTGACCCTCTTAAACTTAAAAGAGATCTGAAGCTACCTTTCAAGAACCGCAGTCAAATTTCAACACCGCAATCAAGATCAGCAACCACAATCATCAACTCTTAGTCTCAGTCTTTTATTCGTTATTCTATAAGTACTTCCTTTTATACAGTGTGCCCTGCGTGGCAATTCTTTAACAGATTAGACTGTATGTAATCTTCGAGACTCTCTAAATAGAGTTCTCTCTTTCTCAATGAATTACCTCTCTTACGCATCTGAATCTTATCACTCATCGTACTCTCTTCTTACTTATCACTTAAATAGAATCGTAACTGTTTGAAATCTCTCTTCGGAGCAAGTTTTTCTAGACTTAATCACTAAGTTTGATCTCACTTACTAACTTGGTCTGATTGCATTCCTTGTTATAAATCAACTTAAGTGTATACTTGATATAATACTTGTTGTCTTTTATATTTCCTTATATTTCCGCATCTAACTCTATAACTTTCTAACTCTAACTTATTATTATTGTTGAGCTTTAATGATCCTTTAAGTTAAACTTTATTCCGCATTATCACTTGTTCTAACGTTTGTTCAAGTGTGACTCAAGTTTTTCTCTCAACAAGTCTAGAAGATCTTGAAATAGTCTAATCAAGAATAAAACATGTAGTTTATCACTAGCACACGACTTGAGGTTTATAACCTTTTGTGTTGACATATTCCTATTTCTGTGCCCATTCTAGTTAAAGTTGGCTTTGCATATGAGTTCTGAGAGTTCTCAATTGATTGCATAACAACTTGGAAGCAATGGCAGGCCCTTGTGCTGCCATGTGGCAAGAAGTTAAGACTGCACAAGTTCAGTCCATATGAATTTGTCACTAACCGTGTCTTGTGATTATGGTTTTGACAAATTCACATGGAAAGGAACACATACACCATAAAATCTAAGTGGCATAAGGTCTCTCTCCGATTCATGAAAATGATGGTGAGGAAACGCTTTCACTAAGAGGTTTTAAGTAGATAGAAATTGTGATATTTGCATTCTCAAAGTCGTTAGTGGAGCGTGTGTGGTTAACCGACACATTAACATGGACTTGTGAGAAATGGCAAAGGTCTAAACAATTGAGACTATGATTACGACATCCCTTTTCATAGTTCTGAAATTGTTTAGACACACATGTGTGCTATCTAAGGAAAGGTGTATGATTTTGATAAAGTTTTATCAAAGCATCTCATATCAGAAATCTGAACTTTGGTAAGAAAGTCAATAAAGTATTGATTTCTAGAAGTCCTGCTGATTTTTGAGTACATGTCAAAGCTAGTGGGAGCATAAGTGTTATGCTAATAATCATCATGTTAGTGAGAGCATGATAATTATAATAACTGTTGCAAGTTAGCAATGTTAATTATAGAAAACAAAAGTTTCAATTGGGAAAAAGTTGTTTTGCTATAATTAAGGGAGAGGGAATTATACTTCATTTCAATTCTAAAAGCTTAGATTGATTTTAATCAACTTTAGTCAAGGATATATATATATATATATATATATATATATATATATATATATATATATATATGAATTTTATGTTGGAATGGCTCAACTTAAGGAAATTCTACATATATTGCGTTCTCAAAATTCGATTATGATTACGACATCCCCCTTCATAGTCAAATTATGAAAACATGGCAAATTAAAAAAATATTGTAGCAAAAGATTGATCAAGGATCATGTCTTTATGTAAGACATCATGAATCGTGTCACATATGCTTCGGGTATAGGATCGATTGCATGTGCTATAATATTCATCCTTTCTAAATTTTCCAAATGCTCAAGGCATTAAGAGGGGAAAAGTCTAGAATTGGATATGACTAAAATGATTAAGCAATTGTCGAGGACAATCTAAGGTTTACCAAAGATTGGTTACTCATGGACAGTTGGAAGTATATTGTTAATTTTGAAAGGACCATATTGGCATATTCTGAAAAGAGGGAACTCTTGTTCAGAAGTGATAGTCAAAATGGGAATATGGAAATGTTTTTCATAGGTGGAAGTTATTCAATCTGTGTAAGATTAGAAAACTTAATGCAAGAAGGATGTTCAAAGCAACGTACTTTGAATTTGAGACTTCGTTTCCATGGAATGTTCTCCATGGGCCCCTCGATGATTTAGTGATGACACCCGAAGTGCTTGGCCAAGCCTGGACTGATTTGATTTGTTCAATTAGTCGGTCATCATAAATCGGAAATCAGGAAACAACAAATGGACAGAGAGAATGATTATAATCCATGTCTCAGTCCATATGATATCTAGAATGGAGGAATATATGATCCCTTATCTAATGGACGCGTCATTGATTTGTTCAGAGTACGGCAGCGGCTTTAAGAGCTACGATTGCTAGTTGGGTTTTGGAGTCATACGCAATAATAGTTTTAGACTTATCCAAGTGGGAGACTGTTGGATTAGTGTCTAAGTCCATAACTATAATTGGTATGTACTTGACCCGATTTGGCATGGTCCATTTGGGTTGCATGGCATCGAAACATTTGGATAGACTTTTTGTGAGAAGAGGTTATTTGTGATTTATATTGATATATTATAAGTTCTAATATATTAATATGAAATCATATTATTTAATTAGTATTGATCAAGAAATAATTTGGAATTAATTTAGTGATAAAAAAAGACTAATTAAATATGGACTCTTATATATATATATGGAATGGGCCAAGGTTTATTTAGGATGGGCTAAGAGTGTATGGAAGTCCATGGATAGTCCATGGAGCTTTTAACCCATTGATCCTATGTAAATGAAAGGTCATGGGTATTAGGGTTTACATGGATGTAACCCTAATCCTCCATAATATATAAAGGAGTTCTTGGTTTACAAAATTGGCACTAGTGATACATATATGTGAGGGCTAGTCGATTTGAGCATAAGAACCTTTTCTCCCAAGTTATTCCAAGATGTTGGTGATGTTGTGTGAACCATTTGAGGTGTCACACTTGAGGCACTAGGCTCTTAAGCTCCATGGAATCAAGCTACAACAAAGGTATGTATTCTAACTTGTTTTTATTACCCATGTATAGAAGATTGTATGCTAGTTAGGGTAATACCGTGGAAACTTCAAGGTTGCATGTACACCATAAGAGTGTTAGAATGCTCAAAACCCTTCAAGTACGCACAGGGAACTCCTTATGTACACCCCGCATACTAGGTTTAACCTTAAACCTACCAACTTCCGAAGGCCATAACTTCTTCGTTCTATGTCTGTTTCCGATGATCCTTATATCCACGGAAAGGTAACGAGAAGCTCTATGCTTCTATCAACTCATAATTTTCTTAAAACTTCCCGAACTAAAATCCAATTTCCATAAAAGCCCGAACTGCCACTTGACGGTTATACCCTTGGGCTTCAATTCACGAATCGGAATCCTGGATCATCTAACTTACATTACCCACACCCAAATGGGTCTAAATCTCCCATTCCCAAATGCCCTAAGCCTTGTGATAACCGATTGTGGGGTCACAACCCCGAATTAGGAAACGATTCGGAACAGGGTGTTACATTAAATATCCTCCTACTAAATGTTCCTACTTACAAGATCATCACAAGTGTCAAAATCAAATGATGAGATAATGAAAGAGAATTAGTGTTTTACACATGACAATTATTGAATGGATATGAGGATGAAGTAGAAAACAATTTAATTTTGGGAAAATAACATAAAAGTCATTAAGTTTACACCAACATTCTAATTTGACACTGTGTTTCTTTTTGTCTCAAATTTGATATTGTGTTTTCTAGTTTGTTACAATTCTGACCACTTTATCAATCAAACCGGTTGTATGTGGATGTGACATGATGACGTGTCAAAACTAAGTTTTTTTTCCACAAAAGACACTAAGTTTTCATTTTTTTTCAATTTTAACACTAAGGTTTTTTTTTATTTTTTATTTTTTATTTATAATTTTTACACTCCATTTTTTGTTCCAAATCGAACATCATTTATTCCAATTTTTACATTCAAACTATAATGTTATGTATAAATATGTATTAGTTATATCATAACCGTATTTTATATTAAATACGCAACTTTAAAAAGAGTTTGGAGGTGTGAAGTGTACAATTAGATAACTAATTTGATATCAGAAACATGAGGATCCGATGTTCGCTTTAATTACCAATGGACCGTTAGTTGTATATATTTGTGATTTTTGGTTCTTGCAGATGTACTTCTTTTTCATTTAGCATTACAATAGTGTATGAAAAATACGATTATAATATGATTAATACATATTTATACATAAAATTATGATTTGAATATAAAAACCTTGTATTTATGTAAAATATGGTTTTTAAATGAAAAAAATATATTTATATGATTTCAAATGTAAAAAAAATATTTATACGGTTTCAAATGGAAGAAAAAAACAGAGTGTCACGTCATCAAAACTGAATAAAATTGAAAAAAATGAAGATCAATTCAGAAAAAAAAATGAGTCTCAAAATTAAAAAAAAAAATAATACTAAAATAAAAAATGAGTGTCAAAATTGTACAAAAATGAAAATTTAATGTTTTTTGTAACATTTTTTTTAAGAAAATTTTGATACATCAGCATGCCACGATAATCAAAAGTGGTATGTCAGTAGACAGCCGATTTGATCATTCAAGTGGTCGGAATTATAATAAATTTAAAATTTGAAGAAAAAAAAACACAATATTAAATTTGAATTTTTATTTAAACTATAAATGCTTTTGTATTATTTTACTTTTGATTTTTCTAAAATCTTTTATCAAAAATTTCAATTTTATCTTATCCGAAAGTCAACGATTTTGATTTTCTTGGGTAGAGGTTGTAGCCGAAAACAGAGGAAGATACTAAACAAAACAAACTGGAAACCCCAAACTCTCACCCAATAACTTATAAATTCCTCCTTCATCTCCAATAGACTTTTCAATTAAAATTCTCAGCTTCTTCCAAAATTCAGCAAACTGTTCAACAAGAGAAGAAGATCGATGGCGAAAGAGGAAGTATTCATTGGTTCGATCGATCAAGGCACAACAAGCACCAGATTCATCATCTACGATAAACATGCTCAAGCCATTGGATCTCATCAAGTCGAGTTCACTCAATTCTGCCCACAAGCAGGGTAATCCACAACTTCAATCTTGTTTTGATCGAATCTTATTTAAAAGAATCATACCCATGAAACCAATTTCCCCTTTTTTTTCATTACAGATGGGTCGAGCATGATCCGATGGAGATTCTTGAAAGTGTGAAGACGTGCATAACGAAGGCCGTTGATAAAGCTACGGCTGATGGGTTTAATGTCGATAATGGTCTTAAAGCCATTGGTATTACTAATCAGAGGGAAACTACTGTTGTTTGGAGCAAGTCTACTGGGGTTGCACTTTATAACGCCATTGTTTGGATGGATAATCGAACAACATCCATTTGCAGGTACATTTACAAAATTCCATCAATCTTTTCCACAATTTCTATTTCTTGATCTTAACTTACTTTGTTTTTCCAAAAAAAAAGAAAAATAGCAACTTTTTTGAGTTTTCGAATGATTGCTTTCTTGTGATCGGTGGGATTTGGATCAAGATTCTTGAACTAAAGCCAATTTGTTTACATGGAAAAATTGGAAAGCCTTTTGATTTCTACTTTTTTTTTTGTTGTTTTGGGATTTGGATCACGATCCTATATTGATATAATTGCTTTCTTGTTTCTGCTGGGATTTGGATTAAGATTTGAATTTGATAAAATTGGGATGATCGCCTTTCTCTTAGAACAATTCTGTCTAAAATCGAAACCCACTTTGTTTTCATCAAAAAATTGAAAATCCTTTCCTGTTTATTATTGATTGTTTTCTTCTTGCCGGCGGGATCTGGATCAAAAATCTATTTTGTTGTAATTGGGATTATCATCCTTTTTCTAGGAATTAAAGTGTCAAAAGTCAAAAGTTGCTACTTTTTTAGTATGGGTCAAGGTTGGGTTAGCTTAGTTGGTCTACCATCACTTTTTATTTTATTTTATTTTATTTCATAAGTAATTCATGTATTAAATGTGAATACAAAAACTTATATCATTGAAGTTTTTATTTACTTTAATGAAGAAAGCCATTTGAGTACGTTTGCAAAGTTTTTAAATTTCACCCTTTTGATTAGTTTGGGTGCAAAGTTTTTAAGAGGGTGTTTGGCTTTGCTTTTTAAATGACTTTTGAGACTTTTGACTTTTTCAAAAAGTCAAAAAGTTTAAAAAAGTAACTTGAAAAGATCTTTTAAAATAGCTTGTTGAGAAGAAGAAAAAATAGGGGGTTAGAAAGTCAAGATTCTATGAATTTTAGCAACTTTTGCCTTTTTTCCCTTTGCCCCTCAAAAGTTTAAACAAACACATTTTAAAACTATCTTTTGGAAAAAGACATGAATCAAAAAGTTCTTCTCTAAAAAGGACTTTTTTGTTTAAAAAGCTATCCCAAACACCCCTAAATTGATTTCTTATTAAGAAGACGAGTTGAATTTGTTAATTATTATATTGGATTGCTGCTGTTTACACAAAAAAGTAATGTTTTTTTAACCACACTCATCACAAGTATATTAATTCATCTATCTTTAAACTCATTATTATGTAGGAAATTGGAGAAAGAATTATCAGGGGGAAAATCCCATTTTGTGGAATCATGTGGTTTGCCAATAAGCACATATTTTAGTGCACTGAAGCTCTTATGGCTGCTGGAAAATGTGGATGCAGTGAAAGCAGCAGTTGAGAAAGGAGATGCACTTTTTGGAACCATTGATTCCTGGTTAATCTGGAATTTAACTGGAGGCATTGATAATGGCATACATGTCACTGATGTCTCTAATGCATCAAGAACCATGCTTATGAATCTGAAAACACTTGATTGGGATGAATCAACTTTGAAAACATTAAAGATCCCTAAAGCCATTCTACCAAAAATTGTAAGCAATGCCGAGGTAATCGGTCACATAGGAAAGGAATGGGTGATTCCCGGAATCCCTATTTCCGGTTGTTTAGGCGATCAACATGCAGCAATGTTGGGTCAATCTTGTAGGAAAGGAGAGGCAAAAAGCACTTATGGGACAGGTGCTTTTATACTTCTTAACACAGGTGAAGAAGTGATTCCATCAAAACATGGTTTGTTAACCACTTTAGCTTTCAAACTTGGGAAAGATGCCCCTGCAAACTATGCTCTAGAGGGCTCAATTGCAATTGCTGGAGCAGCTGTTCAATGGCTGAGGGACAGTCTTGGAATTATACGTTCCGCTAGTGAAATTGAGGAGTTGGCTTCACAGGTTGAGTCAACCGGTGGGGTCTACTTTGTTCCAGCTTTCAATGGGCTTTTTGCACCATGGTGGCGTGATGATGCACGTGGTGTTTGTATTGGGATCACAAGGTTTACAAACAAGTCTCATATTGCTAGAGCTGTTCTTGAAAGTATGTGTTTTCAGGTGAAAGATGTGTTGGATTCAATGCATAAAGATGCTGGTGAGAAAGGTGAAACGAAAAACGAAAAGGGACAGTTTTTACTTAGGGTGGATGGAGGGGCTACTGTGAATAATACTCTTATGCAGATTCAGGTTTGTTCTTGATTTTTACTAATTTTGTGATTAGTTTTTTCTTTGGTTAGATTGTGTAATTAAAAGTGAAATTGCAGGCGGATTTATTGGGTAGCCCAGTGGTGAGACCAGCAGATATAGAGACAACAGCACTTGGTGCAGCGTATGCAGCTGGTTTAGCAGTTGGAGTTTGGACAGATGAAGAGATATTTGCAAATGGGGAGAGAATGAAGAAAGATACCACTTTCAATCCTGTGTTAGATGAGGAGTTAAGGAAGAAGAAGGTGGCCTCTTGGTGCAAAGCAGTTGAAAGGACATTTGATTTGGCTGATTTGTCCCTCTAAATTATGAATTTCCTTTTCTTTCAAATCCAGTTTCTTTTAACACCTTTGTTGATTCAGTTCTTGGCAATGCATAGTAGGTTTTTGTTGGTTTTTAATTGTTCAAAGTTATGGATATGTATCTTATGTATTGTTCAACTCAAGGAAATAAAACCAAGTTAAAGTTATTAGCATATTCTTATGTTTACAAAGAATGGAAGATACTAAGCTAGGTCTATATGATTATTTTGTTATGCGTTATTCATTCGTGAGTTCATTATAAGTATATTAATTGTTTAAAAAATGAGTTCTCAAGTAATCTGATATACTAATGGCTTCCTTATGTATAAAAGTGCACATAGGATTGCAGTATCATTCTATTAGTCAGTAGTGACATCATTAGAACAAAGTGCACATAGGATTGAAGTATCATTTTATTAGTCACTACTCATCAGTAGTGCCCTCATATATGGAATTATAGCCTGAGCGAGGGATGTAGATTAATAAGCAACAACCGATGAAAGTCGTCATTCCAAATTTACAGAACATAAGGCCAAAATTGTATCGAGAAGGAACATAAGGCCAAAATTGTACAAATATATCCTAGTCTAAAATACCTCCTCAGTCTAAGGAGAAGGGCTGCGGATGCTTAGACGGGAACGAAAATCGTTGAAAAGAACCCATGGTAAACCCTTGGTGAAGATATCTGCAAAATTGTATCGAGAAGGAACATGTAGAACATGTATCTGGCCGGTTGCACTTTGTCTCGAACAAATTAAATGTCAATCTCAATGTTTTTAGTGCGTTGATGATGAACTGGATTACCGGCCATGTAAATAGCACTAATGTTGTCACAGTAAACAAGAGAGGTCCGAGACGGATGGGATCCTAATTCAAGAAGAAGGTTCCTGAGCCAACAAATTTCAGCAGCTACATTGGCTACCCCATGCATCCAGCCTCCACACTAGATCGAGAGATACTCATCTGTCATCTCAAGGACCAGGAAATAAGATTATCCCCGAGATAAATGCAGTAGCCGGATATGGAACGCCTGATGTCAACGCATCCTGCCCAATCTGCAATCTGTATAATAGATAAAGGATGAAAGCTAACCAGGGTGCATATGAAGGCTTATAGACGGTGTGCCTTTCACGTATCTAAGTATCTGTTTCAAGGCATTGAGGTGGCCGGATCGTGGGGCATGCATATACATACAAATTTGCTGAACTGCATATGAAATATCTGGTCTTGTGAATGTTAGGTATTGCAAGACCCGACTAGGTTGCGGTATGAAGTAGGATCATCAATTATGTCCCCGAAATCCGCAGATAGTTTACCAGTTGTTTGAGACGACAAACATGGTTAGGAAACTGGCGATTCTTAAAACCAAGAGGCTCATGCATGTAGGCTATCTCGGATTGGATTTTGATTAGTGTTTGAAATACCGAAAAAGCAAGAAAGACATTTGATTTGTTTGATAAAGGATATGTCCACAATAAATTAGTATAATCATCCAAAAATAATATATAATAACGATGACCACGCGTTCTAAGCACCGATGATGTCCATAGGTCATTGTGCACGATATCGAAAAGAAGAGAAGTACTAGATAAAGAATCATGAAAAGGTAATTTAACTTGTTTAATACCATAATAGAACGCAAGGCCAATATATATATATATATATATATATATATATATATATATATATATATATATATATATATATATATATATATATATATATATACTAGGTTTAAACTCGTGGAAACCACGGGTGTTATAGTAAAATAACATAGATTTTAAAAATAGAAATGTAATTTCGCTTAGCTAACATAGATTTTAAAAATAGAAATATGTTTCGCTTAGCTTATAAAATAAGATTTCACAACTTATACTTAACTCCTAAGTCCACTAAAAGAGTCATAAATTGTATTCCAATTTAGATATGTAGAAACTACGGTTGATAAAGAAAAACACAATTAATAAATTGGAGTCGTAATGACTAATCTAATATTTGAAAAAAAACTAATAAAACATACTAACGGGATGTTTAGGAGTGCTTTTTAAAATGACTTATTAAACCCCATCATAACTATTCTTTTTCGAAATTTATATTGTTAAGCTCTGAATGGAAAATTGTTTTCCTTTTTTCCCATTGTAAATTGTTATAATATGTTAAAATCAAAACATGTATTTTTTAGTATACAAATAAAAATTAACTTAGATAAGCAAGTGATTATTAAAGATCCTCAAGTGATTATTAAACACAATTATATATGTGTGTGTTTTGGTTGCACAACAAAAAAAAGAACTAAACTTCAATAATACTTTTTGTGATTGTTATTTAATACCATTAACTCAATTTTAGTACTATTATTATTATTATTATTATTATTATTATTATTATTATTATTATTAATTTTTATTTTTATTGGTTTATGATAAAAAAAAAGATTTAAGATTATGTGCTTCTTTGTGATAGAATTTGAGAGCTCCGATAACTAAAATATATAACTTAGGGAATTCTCCAGAAAAATCTTAAAATTTTACCTTAATTTATAAAAAAGTCCCAAACTAAAATTTGTTCACGAAAAAGCATGAATTACCGGTAAAAATGGCAATTTGACCCATTTTTTTTTTCCGGTTTACCGGTTTTATTACTTACCTGTTTCACTAAAGTCTCATTATTTTACCCTAATTTACGAATAAGTCCCAAAATAAAATTTAGTGATGCTTTGACCATTTTCTTCATGTAACATATATTTTATCGGTTTCATTGTTGACTTAGACACCTAGTCATTAAATTAGTTGATAAGATGGATACAATGGGTTATATAATGCTACATTTACTGTAAAATTTGATATCCATCTCATCGGGTCATTTATGACTATGTATCTAGATCAGCAAGAAACCAATAAAATGTATGATTCCAGGAAAAAATGGCAGAAAATGAGTTGATGTCTGAAGAGATGGATATATTGGGTTACATAAGATTAGATAGACAATTTGATATTTCTTATAAACATAAAAAATAATGCAGTTGTTTCTAGTTTATGTAATTATTGTAGTCTTCGTTGGATGCATTTTATTTCCAAAAAAATATACAATACATCAGGATATCAAGTTTTATGCGAAACATAACATTATATAACTCAACATATCCATTTCATCATCTCATTTAATGACTAGGTGTCCTGGTCAGCAATGAAACCGGTAAAATGTATGTTACATAGAGAAAATGGTCAAATCATCACTAACTTTTAGTTTGGGACTTATTCGTAAATTAGGGTAAAATAATGAGACTTTAACGAAACATGAAAGTAATGAAATCGGTAAACCAGGAAAAATGGGTAAAATCGCCATTTTTACCGGTAATTCATGCTTTTTCGTAAACAAAATTTAGTTTGGGACTTTTTCGTAAATTAGGGTAAAATTTTAGGATTTTTCCGAAGATTTCCCTATAACTTAGATACATTTCTTTTTGAAATTGTGTTAAAAATATGTGTCCAATATAGTGCTAGAATTGTGTCTCATTTTGGATTTCAGTCAACAAAAATGGAAATTGCAGTCAACATGGCATCATTAAAGGCATTACAAATCTAACATTTTGACAGAAAAAAATGAGTTTTGAAAACTAAAATGTTCGACGGTGCTGCATATATAAGAAAGGATAAAAACTATAAGAAAATTAAATGCAACATCAAGAAACTGATTTAACAATTAGGACATGTTTCACCGGTAACATACAACATTGTCGATTTTTTTTTTTTTTTTTAATTTTAGTGTGCTACTTTGCAATTCCAGCATTCGAAGAATAAAATGGATGATCTAAGCTAGATGTCATCTTGAACCAGTAACAAAGATACAGTTAGTTGGTCCTAGTAAGAATCGACCGGACCCCATTCTCACCGGTACACACACATAAAGCTTCATCACCATGTGAGTCAAGATTGATGCGAGTGCTTAATTCATTAATAAACTTTGGAAGAGTATCAAAGTCCATCTTGACGTGACTCTTTTTAAGGAATGGAATACATAAACATGCATAATTATAAGAAAAATAGGAAAAACAACAGATTAATCAAAAAAATTAAGCTACACATCAGGAGCGTTGTAGTCACACGTTGGAAAAAATTCTAGAAAAACATGAAGGGAAAGGTTATAAAATAGCCTATAGATTTGCAAATATATAGACACGGCATTGAAAATTTCACAATAAACATCATCCATTATATGTGCTTTACTAAATCTCAGGTTACAAACTTCAAGCTTTTACGATTAATATTGGTTTCATGAGCGCAAGGATACAAATCCTATATTTGAATATTAAATTACAAACAAAAAATGATTTTATTGCATATCCAAATAAGACCAATAAAAACCAAAATATCTAACTGTCATTACCTATGGATACTACAAAGGAGACAACTTATATCTTCCAACAGATGTTCAGCAGAGCTCTTATATCTTCCAATTACATGTTTTAAGAGGGTTCTACGCTGAAATTCAAGAACCATCAAAATGCTTCAATAAGGTAAAAAACCAGACACATGGGTTTACTTTGTTTATGGCTTATGCATGTCGGTAATGATTTAACTTGTAAAGCAACAAATGACCAGCAACATTACCCATAGCCATCATCCCTCCACCTGGACTATAGTACAAACACC
Source organism: Lactuca virosa (assembly GCF_052849685.1). Taxonomy (NCBI): domain Eukaryota; kingdom Viridiplantae; phylum Streptophyta; class Magnoliopsida; order Asterales; family Asteraceae; genus Lactuca; species Lactuca virosa. The sequence goes on along the minus strand of NC_136426.1, from coordinate 59,852,579 downwards.
GAGGATATTGCAACGCCTGATTTGCTGGTGGCCAGTTTGAAAAAACTATGTATGAAGACACATGCACCAACTTCATACTGTTTTTCTTCATACCGGAACAAATCACCAAAATATGTGCATTGCTATTAAACTTGAACAAAATAAATCTATGGGTATAATGAAACGATTGGAGGTGTATATGAAGCGGAATAGAATTTTAAATTTGGAATTAATAACGAATATTTATTTTTTCAAACTATTTTTGCGGATATTAAATTAGTAATCAAATTAAATCATCAATCGGGAGGATTTGAATTTTGATTTTGATTTTATTGAGAGATGAATGACTTTCCTGATTTATTGGGATAATAATGGAAGGAGAATTGAACGGTTATGGAGAGATGAATGAGTTGAAGGGTATAATAGTAATTTAACTTGGAGATCAAATAAGCATTTAGGGTATGCCACGTGTTATTAAAATGATTCTTTTATTAGGATTAGGATATATATATATATATATATATATATATATATATATATATATATATATATCCAAATATTATAGTTTACCAGACTTATAGACAAGTACAAATAATATATAAATATATCCTAGTCTAATACAAATACATACAATATGTTGTCTAAGTTGCAGGAAATTGGAGTTATACAAGGCAGAAACATAACACACACACATAACTGAGAATGAAGCACAAATATAATAGAAAAGTCATGTGCAAAGCAGAAATATCGATGAACATATATCAAATAGACAAATATACTTACATATGAAACCAAGTTTTATTTTATTCACATATTCTTAATTTAAAGATCCTATTTACAGAAGGGCATGGAGAACTTGTTTACCGAATTATAAAAAAAGTAATAACATGTAAACATACAAACTTCAACCCAGTGTAGCCACCATGTACGCCACTGAGGATTGATGTAAAGAAGTGCAACAAATCCCAATAAGAACACAAAACATGTCGAACCAGAACTTGCATAAAAGCATGTCATATCGATACCATACCATTTCTCATTGTCTTCTTCAACTCGTGGATCTATTACCTGTGAATTAGTAGTCATGCATTTCTTCTCCAGTGGTGGGCCACAAAGAAGTGGATTCTCTTCATAGCTTGCCTCTGTGAAGGTACCAAACTGTGCTTTCATTTCTGGGAGTCTGCCTGAGAGATTGTTGTGAGAAACATTGAAAGTAGATAGAGAGGAAAGCTTAATGAGTTGTGATGGAACTGTGCCAGTCAAACCATTTGAAGAAAGGTCCAAGCTCTCAATATTTGCAAGATTTGAGAAGTTCACTGGAATAGGTCCAGTCAGGTGATTGTGAGACAGGTTTAAAGCACGAAGTTGAGTCAACAACCCTAGTTCTTCTGGAATTTCACCTGTAAGTTTGTTACTGGATAAATCCAATCCGGTCATGTAATTAAGGATGTCACCCTTGTAGTGGAGAAGGAGCTTTTTTGTTGTAAACTCAACTTCGACTTGTGTTCTAAATGATCTAACACCGACATTGGTAGAATCCGAATCCTGCAGAATACTCCCATAATGGTAAGAGGAAGAAAGGATAATCTGTAGTAGGGTTGTTTTTAAGAAATCAAAGTAACCTGTGCCAGTCCCGGTGATATTCTGTAGGCAGCTAGGTATTGAACCGGAAAGAGAGTTATATGATAAATCTAACAAACTCACGTCACTTAATTGGCACAACTGCTTGGGAATAGAACCGCTAAAGTTATTTTTTCTCAAAAGAAGAATCCTTAAATCGGATAGTTCGCCAATAAATTTAGGAATCCTACCTGACAAGTCGTTGTCTCCGATGTCTAAAGTCAAAACATTAGTCAAATTACGAAAGAAATTGGGTATTGATCCGGTGAATCTGTTGGAACCCAAATGAAGATGCATCATATTGTGCAAGTTTAAACAGGATGGGATGGGCCCAGAGAAAGAATTTTGTGAGATATCCAGAAAAGTGAATAAAGTTGGTCCACAAGGAAACCTGCCTTCCAAACTGTTATTTCTCACCACAAGTTCAATCAACCTACTCATGTTGCTTATCCAATCTGGGATCATACCTGTAAACAAGTTATTGCTAATATCCAGACTCATCAGAGAGTCAAAGTTTTCCTTGCTGCTCTTATTTCCAATTTTCCCTGTGAAATGGTTGCTATCTAAGTAAACCGAATTGAGGATACCCCAGCTTAAGTTTCCTGAGAGTACCTGGCCGTGCAATTTGTTCCTTGATAGTTTTAAGATCATCAAACTAGACTTTTTTGTAAACAATCCGTTTGGTACTTCTCCTGATAACTTATTATCAGATAAATCCAGTGCCGATAATTTACTAAAGTTACCAATTGAGGATGGGATAACACCACTTAAAGCATTCATGGAAAAATTCAAATTACTTATGTTGGGAAAGAAGTTTGGTATATTGTCAGGAATAGTACCTATCATGCGATTTCCAGACATATCCAACCACTTCATATTAGCATTCCTATACAGCGGCATACCGCCAAACAAGTTGTTCCTTAGAATAAGAACTTCCAGATTCATATTATTTTTAATCAACCAATTTGGAAATTGTCCCTCCAAGGAGTTGTGAGACATGTCTAGTTCCCGTAACTTGTGCTGGTGAAGTAGAAACCCAGGAATAACACGTCCTTTGGTCTTGTTCATATAGCAATTTGATAGCTCAAGAATTTCCAACTGGAACAATGGAATCCAGCCTATAGGCTCTTCTGTTTCCACCTCAAATTTGTCATTGTCGCTTGAAAATCGAATTACCTCAAGCTTTGAATGATTGGAGAAGGAGCTGAACGAGAATGAACCTTCAAATGTGTTATGACTAAAATCAACGTACTCGAGAGATGTGAGATTAGCAAAGAGTGATGGCACAAGTGTCCCTGTGAATTGATTTGAAGAGATATCCAGGAACCTCAGAGATGATAGATTGTTGAAATATTGAGGCAGAGTTCCATGAAGCATGTTGCCACTAAGATCCAACTCATGGAGGTTCTTCAACTTAGAGAAACCTGCCAAAAAAGAAAAGTGTGGTTCATCCTTTAAAATAATATAGTGACTTGCACCTTCATGATCATACGGCTTCAAAAAGATTAACTATTGGGGAAAGGCAATTTAACAAAAGGTGTGCACCGATTTAGCCATACTGTAAGAACATTGTGTTTGTACATCTAATTTAAACAATCTAAACACTTAATTGTGCATGCTTTAGATAACTTACCATGATCCTGTACTGAGCCGTTGAGCTTATTGCGAGCAAATGAGACAGCTCTTAGGGAAGATAATGCCTGTATTGCTGATGGGACGCTCCCAACAAACCTGTTGCCACTCAAATCTAAGACCTCCAGATGGTGAAAAGATGCAAAAGCTGGATGAAAACAATGGAGGGTTACTAAACAAAAACCCCGAGAAAGGATTTGTTAAAAATCATGTATTATTGATGGTTGAAGCTGTGGGGCCTTTCATATCCGGGATGCGTTGAAAACAATAATATTGTTTTGAATAAAGGAATGAAGAAAAGGCGCTACCTTCCATTGGTAGTGTTCCATTGAAACTATTTCCTATCAAGAGGAGGACTTCCAAATCAGGCAATTTGACAAATTCTAAATTAAATAAAGAGATATGTCAAACAATTCAATAAGGCGACTATCAGAAACAACGAAAATTATAATAATAATAATAATAATAATAATAATAGCTAAGATAAAATTTATTCTTTTAGTTTCTTTAATGGTGACTCATTTAGATTAAACATACCTTTGACGGGAAATGAACTTCGCAATGAAGTAATAGACCAGGAAAGATCAAGAATCTTGAGGGATGGAAGAGCAGTTAGGCATGATATGATACTCTTGTTGAAATCGTTGCCAGAAAGATTTATACTCTCCAGCCTTTTCAATCTCGATAAGCTATTACAAGCTGCAAAAAGGAAGGTAATTCTTAAAGAAACCATGGTCTTGTAAAGTTTTTGATAATGGAATAATTTAGGATTCACTAGCATTCAATAACTTTATCTTTGAACTATTCACAAGTTACCATAGCTAGGACCTAAGAGAAGCTAAATATCAGTATACCTTGGATATTGGGTGTGCCCACGAGCCTTCTATAGCTTAAATCTAGCTCCTCGAGGTTAGTCAGATGTGATAATGCTGTCATACCAAAGAAAACATATATCATGTATTCTTGTTAACTAACAAGATTAGTTAGAGTTAGTTAGAACGTTTTCTGTTAGAAGGGGCATTTTTGTGATTTTTGTTAATTGTTCAGTTAGATTTGTTTCTTCTGTATATGTATCGTAGCTTGTAGTCTGTATTGATTCAGTTGAAGAAATAAGAACATACAATCTCTCTCTCTCTCTCTAACAATTATATATGCAGGCAAATTTTTAGATGTACATTTTAGCGAAATGCATGTTATGAAAGAGGATGGGGTTAACAGAGGAACAATCACTTTGTTTTTGTCAATCAATATTGAATGAGGATGAAACAAAGAAGACACGTTAGATAAGTAAATTTGTGGGCTTCTAATATTTTATAATCATGTTTGTATTTGTAAACCTTATAAGGCTAGATTCTGTAAACTGTTTTTTTTAGAACGGAAAATCTACTCTACTCCTAAACTACTCCTAATTCCACCTATGTCTCCAATGAGACTTGAACCCTCAACCTCTAGGAGGGAGAGCAACACCCGGTACCGCTGGGCTAGAACAACAAACAGAGCTGCCATGATTGGGGATTTTTTAAGTTTTTTTCATGGTAAGAATGGAAGCTTATATCGAAGAGATTGACATCAAAATGGATAGATAATCATTATTAATGAACTAAATTTCGTTTTGATTTTATTGTTTTGGTTGCAGGAGATGAGTTTCAATTTTGTCATAGGAACAAGGAAGGGGTAGGGGAGGCGGTGAAGGAGAGAGAGGAGTAAGAAGATGATGGGGTTGGTGTAGGGGTGGGGGTATAGGATGGGGTGGTAGTGAGTGGGTCCTATCTTAGTATTACATTATTTAGAATTATAAATAAAAAAAGAAAAGGAAAAAAAATATATTATAAATGATATAACAGTCTTTTTATATTGACCGGGGATGGACATTGCAATTTTTTTGAAACCAAAAGGACGCGATCTGTCAACTTTTTCAAAGGTTGAACTGAACCTGCAATTCTAACTAAACCACAAGGACCATTTATATAATTTTCGCTAAATGATAACTACAATCTAATATTCTAAAAAGCTCGTCAAGACTATAAGGCTTGTAGTTGACGCCAAGTTTTAGCAAAATTAAAATTATAAATATTATAAAGTTTATATGGTGATGATTATATATATGTAACATTTTTTGAGATTAAATTTGTTGACGTTGTTGGAAATTAAAATTATTACAAATTCAAAGTCATTTTTTTGGATGCGACTGCTATTGGGTTTTAGGTAATAAAAATTCCAACGATTTAACTTATTAAGACCATAAATGGGTGCGAGTATAACCGCAAACCAGATGGGTGTTTACTGACCGGGTGATCAAGTTTGGGACACAATTTTATAATCAAGTATGGGATTGAGATCACCAATACTCGTCCATTGCCATTCATACCCTCAATTTCACCTTGTGTCTCATTGTTAATTTAGTTAATAAAACCAAAACACTTGTAATTCTAAATGAATAGAGTTCACACATAGATATGATAACATCCAACAAACACTATAAGGTTCTCATGCATCTAATATTGATACTCCAACAACTTTAGAAGCACAACTGTACAAGTACATGTACATATGTGGTCCTTGGTTTACTCTCCAAAAGAGCCTTTATGGAGAGAAGGGGGACTCCAACACATATAAATATTTATGGACCGTGAATGCAATGTGGGATATACTAACAATCTATAGTCATAGCACATACCTTGAGCAGGAAATGGCCATGATAATTGATTGTCGAAAAGATTAAAGCGTCTGCTGGACCCAAGATTTAAAGTTTTCAACTTCGTCAATATGGAAACCCTTTCAGAACCTACATTTAGGAATTGAAGCAAATGGATTTGTAAGCTCTAATTTGATACACAACAAAGTTGTTTAGGAGAACACATACACGTATATACTTATATCCATTTTTAATATTGTTATTCATTCATTGAAAAAGGTAAGTCCTCCTTACTTTGACCCAAGAAAAGAAAAGGGTCATATTTCAAACTCCAACACATGGAAGAGTCATTCTCTTATGGTCTTGTAATGTTGCAAAAGAGGGATTTGTGTATGAATCCATGGTGGCTAGTGGTCGACGCAAGTATAAGAGAATGGAGGGAGATGCCCCCAACATATTGAAATTTTTTACATAGAAATAGGATTGAGTTTGGATAAATAAAAAAAGATTTTTTTTAATAGAAATTTTTTTTTGTGCCACCAACCCATGCAGATCCTGGAACTGCCACTTTACGGACTATACGACATGATGGGTTTAAGATGATATTGATTACCTTGAATCTCGAAGGTACCATTGAATTGACAATTGCTTAGATCCAACATCTCCAAGTTCTCTAAAGCTGCAAACTCTGCAATTTGTTTGAAAAGGGTGTAAGTTTCTCTATAATATGCATTTGTGTATAATAACCTAAAAAAAGATGAAAACGTGCCACTGATAGGGAGGTTTCCATTCAAGCTAGTGTAGCTAAGATTCAAGATTTTGAGTGAAGTGAGTGTCCTCAAAGATGGAAGGATGTCGTTGTCAATATCATCATTCCTGCTGAGGTCTAGTTCCTCCAATTTCTTCAGACTCGACAACCTTTCAAGTCCAGCAAAAGAGAAAAGCTTTTAACGTAGGCATCCTAGTCTTTTGAGATTAAAAGGGTAACTCTTAGGCTCAGTTGATTAATAATAACAAGTTATGGCATGAATTGCAGGAGCTGAAAGTACAAATAAAGTCTTGTGTTTGGTTTTTTGTTTATAGAAAAACATTATCCAATTACTAAGTTACCTGACAAGCATCTATGAGTGAATAAATTAGTTGGATGTTGTTCATGAATTTGGATAGTCATTTACTGGAATGTCTTGCTCAAAAGTAAGATGTTGGGACCATGTGAAAGAAATAATACTAAAGCAATAATCACGTTGTACCTGTCTTTATAATTTCTTTATCAAGAAAATTATATGACAAATTGAGACTTGTCAACTCTTTAAAATGAAGAAACAAGGAAACATTCAATGGCCACAACTTTCTCTCGAATTGATCCCTGTAAACGTCTCTCTCTCTCAAATTGAACAAAGAAAGCTCTGTGACATGTCCAGTGGTTGTGTTGCAGTTGACCCTCTGCCAATCACAACAGTTGCCGCCACCATCATCAGGGGTACTGCTGCCATAATCAACCCAGGTGGGAAGAAAATGATCCATTTTGGAATCATATAAGTTGATATGGGAGGCTTTGATGTCAAGTAGTGCCTTTCTCTCCTCTTCTATACAATCCCCTTGTGCTTTCCAGATCATAAGAATATGTATCATCGACGATAAATATAACCATGAGTTACGCTTACTCAAAGCCCAACACTCCATTTTGGTAGCTAATGATGGCTTAATTTGTAGAGACACTCACAATATTAAACTTCCTGTTTTAATCGTTTGGTTTGGTTTGCTTGGTATATGAACAAATATGTAATGAGGCATGATAAACATTTGATACGTAATGGAGTCAATATGTATGAATATTAATTGCATTATTTACCTCAAGTCATCAAGTCAATGGTCAAAATTGCTACACATAACTATAACTCTATTATCTATTCCATTGTCATGGTCAAAATTGCTTCACATAACTATAACTCTATTACATCTATTCCATTGTCAGCCACTCCTTCAACTTGTCCCAAAAACTTATGACACGACATTTGTTGACTTTTGCAACTAACTTCCAAGTCTCCATTCTCATAGAAAAAAATTGCCCCATTAAATATTTTTTCAATCACTTATATAAAGTATCAACAAAAAAATTTATTAACCACACACTGATATTATCAGAATCATAACATTTACACAAATTTCATTCAATCTTGGTTTTAAAAAGCGTGATGAGTTCCGATGCGTTTTTAGTTGTGACTCGGTGCGCCTCACGCATCAGGCACGCTTTTTTAAACCAAGCATTCAATTTAATAAAGTATATAAATAAACCTAACAAGAAGGTAGCTTAGAAATTTAGCTCTTACATTGGCCGTTTAATGTGTAAACGGATTTAAACCATGAAACTAATAGGTAATGATTTTTGAAGAATATTTATAAACATGAAGGGTTCATATACATGACTTATAAGATAACATTGACTACAAAATAAATTAAATGTTATGCGGCAGTATATTTGACAGGTAATAACTGCACTCATCCATACTAAGAGCATTCACAATATGTTGAACTTATTAGAGTTCAATGGATTGACACATCATCATTTTACTTTGTATACAACTCTACATTAATTTTCCTACATTGCATTGAACTCTATAAAGTTCAATGAAATATATTTTTAATAATTAAAAAGTTTCATTTACCTCATTAAACTCCATATCCCTTGAATGCCAACATGACATCCCATAATTGTAGAGTTTAATCAATTGAATGCCAATTAGACATGTCACCTCATTCAACTCTCTCATTTAACTAAGCATAGTGGATGCTCCAAAGAAACCTCCTCCAATATAAAGAAGTGTGAGGGAACAATGGATGGAGATGGTAGAAATTGCAATTAATGTTTAAAGAAGTGCAATCATGTATCCACTTCACTTGCTTCACTGTTGCTATGTGTGTCGAAACATTTATCCCCAAGACAATCTCACCTGGCTTCATCTACTCTGCTTGTATAATCCTAAAAAGATATATTGCTTAAACCCAATTCCATGTTCTGACATAACCCCTCCCCTAATCATGTTATTTCAAGAAATAGAACTTCTCTGAGGCATTTCATCAAACAGGGGTTGTGGATTGTTATAATTGGAATTATCATCTCTCTTCTAGGAATTATAGTGTCAAAAGTCAAAAGTGGTTACTTTTTTTAATATGGGTCAAGGTTGGCTTAGCTTAGTTGGCCTGCCATCACTTTTTTGTCTTTCTTTTAAGTAATTAATGTATTAAATGTGAACACAAAAATTTATGTCATTGGAATTATAATTTGATTTAATGAAGAAAACCGTTTTAGTACGTTTGCAAAGTTTTTAAATTTGACCCTTTTGATTCGTTTGGGTGTAAAATGCTTATACTAAATCAATTTCTGATTAAGAAAATGAGTTGAATTTGTTATATTGGATTGCTGCTGTTTACAAAAAAAGTAATGTTTTTTTTAACAACATTCATCACAAGTATATTAATTAATCTATCTTTAAACTCTTTATTATGTAGGAAATTGGAGAAAGAATTATCATGGGGAAAATCCCACTTTGTGGAATCATACGGTTTGCCAATAAGCACATATTTTAGTGTACTGAAGCTCTTATGGCTGCTGGAAAATGTGGATGCTGTGAAAGCAGCAGTTGAGAAAGGAGATGCACTTTTCGGAACCATTGATTCCTGGTTAATATGGAATTTAACTGGAGGCATGCATTGATAATGGCATACATGTCACTGATGTCTCTAATGCATCCAGTGTTATGGTCAGACAGTTAACACACGAACATAACTCTCATTTTTGTAACAAACAAGAACTCAAGAATTTAAGGTTGTTCGGTCTGATGACCTACATCCACACACAGGTAACTAGGAGTTTTATTTCTTTTGTGTCTTACATTTACAAATACAGAGTAGTCTCATATATATATATATATATATATATATATATATATATATATATATATATATATATATATATATATATATATATATATATATATATATATATATATATATATATATATATAGATTGAGATGATAACCGGTCAAAGGAAAAAAGAAAGGGAACCATAAAGCATGTCATCAATACGGTTGTTCACCAAACACAAAAACAGATATGGCCCTTAAATTCTGGCTACGTGTTTTCTGGCGCTATCTTTATTCTTGACCAACCCAATAAATGGCTTCACACACAACATCAAGAACCATGCTCATGAATCTGAAAACACTTGATTGGGATGAATCAACTTTGAAAACATTAAAGATCCCTAAAGCCATTCTACTAAAAATTGTAAGCAATACCAAGGTAATCGGTCACGTAGGAAAGGAATGGCTGATTCCGGGAATCCCTATTTCCGGTTGTTTAGGCGATCAACATGCAGAAATGTTAGGTCAGACCATGAGTGACCATAAGTGCTTTTAGCCTCTCCTTTCCTACAAGATTGACCTAACATTGCTGCATGTTGATCGCCTAAACAACCGGAAATAGGGATTCCCGAAATCAGCCATTCCTTTCCTACGTGACCGATTACCTCGAGATTGCTTACAATTTTTAGTAGAATGGCTTTAGGGATCTTTAATGTTTTCAAAGTTGATTCATCCCAATCAAGTGTTTTCAGATTCATGAGCATGGTTCTTGATGTTGTGTGTGAAGCCATTTATTGGGTTGGTCAAGAATAAAGATAGTGCCAGAAAACAGGTAGCCAGAATTTAAGGGTCATATCTGTTTTTGTGTTTCGTGAACAACCGTATTGATGACATGCTTTATGGTTCCCTTTCTTTTTTCCTTTGACCAGTTATCATCTCAATCTCTATATATATATGAGACTACTCTGTATTTGTAAATGTAAGACACAAAAGAAATAAAACTCCTAGTTACCTGTGTGGGGATGTAGGTCATCAGACCGAACCACCTTAAATTCTTGAGTTCTTGTTTGTTACAAAAATGAGAGTTATGTTCGTGTGTTAACTGTCTGACCATAACAACTGGTATCACAGCTTTGGCTCTCGATTGACACATACGAACAGAGAAGGTGAAGGAGCTTACATGTTGGAAGAGATCGAGACTAGGGTTTGGTCGCCATGAACACCAGCTCCATCTGAGCCAACCATCTCTCACTAGGGTTCTCTCAACCAGCTACCAACACAACCTCCACAACCATTCTGGGGCTATCTTAGCCTCGTTTTTCACCTGAATAGTGTGACCAGAACCGCCGATTCACCGGAATCGCAACCCGCCGGAGACAGAAGCCTGGACCGATCGTTCTTTTGTTGGGGGTGACCACAAATTTCTCTTTACAAGTTTGTCGCCATTTAACACGTGAAATAGAAAAGTCTCGTGTTTCTATTTTTTTATTGCTTCCGCTAGTATAATTGCCACTTAGCAGTACAAACCTGTTTGGTTTGTAGCAACTTGGTAATATGTTTGTTAAAATGGCAGAGGATAGTAAGATCAAGATTGAAAAATTTGATGGTAGTGATTATGGGTTCTGGAAAATGCAAATTGAAGATTTGTTGTATCAGAAAAGTTTGCATTTACCTATGTTGGTCGTACAACCGAATGATATGTACAATGAAGAATGGAAGTTGTTGGATAGACAAGCCTTGGGTGTGGTTAGGGGTGGACAATGGAAAGTGATCAAAGGCAACCTGGTGATTGCCAAAGGAAAGAAGAAAGGCACTATATACATGGTAGAGATACTTGGTGATGGTGTTCATGCTGTAACCACCAATCCAAGTCCATCTAATTTATGGCACCAACGACTCGGACACATGAGCGATAATGGATTAAAGATGTTGGCTAAGAAAGGGAAGTTTCCAGACTTGAAGAAAATTGAAACTGAATTTTGTGAATCTTGTGTTCTCGGGAAACAGAAGCGGGTTACTTTTGTAAAGACGGGGAAAACACCGAAAGCTCAAAAGTTGGAGCTTGTTCACTCGAATGTATTCGGACCAACACTAGTTTCATCTTTAGGAGGTAAAAACTGTTGGATATAGTGTCTAAGTCCATAACTATATTTGGTATGTACTTGACCCGACCCGGCATGGTCCATTTGGGTTGCACTTCACCCGAACAATTTATGGATAATCGTTTGAGAATAGTATAAGTTATGATTTATTAATATATTATAAGTCCTAATATATTAATATAAAATCATATTATTTAATTAGTACTAATCTATAATTAATCTAGAATTAATTTAGAGATCAAAAGTATGACTAATTAAATATGGGCTCTTGTATTTATATAGTGTGGGCTAATGTTTATTTGGAATGGGCTAGGCTTGCATAGAAAGTCCATGGATACTCCATGGAGCTTTAACCCATGGATCTCATGGAAATGAAAATACATGGGTATTAGGGTTTACATGAATGTAACCCTAATCCACCACACTATATAAAGGAGGCTTTGGTTCTTGAAATCACATGAGTTGTGGTGAGTAAAGTAAGAGGGCCGATTTCAAGAAGGTGATTACTATTCTCTCAAAGTTCCAAGTTTGTGGTGATTTGTGATTTCCATTTGAGGCATCCACACTATTGGTGCTAGGCTCTAAAACTCCAAGCAATCAACTACAACTACAAGGTAAGTAATTCTACTAGCTTTATTTGATTCAAGTTCCCCATGCCATGCTAGATAGGATAAGAACCTTGGAAAAGTAATTATTTGCATGTATCATAGTCAAACATAGATCCAAGGTTTCTAGGGTTGCATGTACACCATAGGAGTGTTAGAATGCTCAAAAACCCATCAAAAACTACTATGTAACCTTTATCGATGATTCAACACGCAAGGTATGGGTCTATTTTCTTAAAAATAAATATGATGTATTTGAAAATTTTAAGATATGGAAATCTATTGTTGAAAATGAAACTAATTTGAAGGTAAAGTGTGTGAAGTTAGATAATGGTGATGAATACATAAGCAAGGAGTTTGTTGACTATTGTGCCAAGCAAGGGATAAAGATGATCAAGATGGTCCCAGTAACCCCTCAACAGAATGGTGTAGCTGAGAGAATGAATAGAACTCTAAATGAAAGGGCTAGAAGCATGAGGTTGAATGCCGGTATACCCAAGACATTCTGGGCCGATGCAGTTTTCACTGCAGCCTACTTGATCAGCCGTTCACTGTGTGTTCCCTTGGATTTTAAATTACCAGAAGAAATGTGGCAAGGGAAGGAAGTAAATCTTAAACATCTGAAAGTTTTTGGTTGTAGTGCTTACAGTTTGTTAAAAGATAGTGACAAGGATAAACTTGATTCAAAGACCAAGAAGTGTACATTCATTGGTTACGGGTCACACGAAATGGGTTACAAGCTTTGGGATAGTGAAACCAGAAAGTTAATCCGAAGCAAAAACGTCACCTTTAATTGTAACGTCCCAAATTTCGAGTCCAAAAATTTCATTTTAATTAACAGATTATAAAACGTTCATAAGAAAACTGCGTAAAAATATATCATTTTGTGAATCAATGTATCATGTCTGAAAACCCAAAACATATAATAGCCACATGTCAGAGTACAATCCCAGAATATCTCAAGTGCGGAAAATCAATGCGTGTGTATGATGTGCCGCTACCGCGCCAGCTCCTTCCCCTTCGCTGAAGAGGTACCTGAAACCAAAACTGTAAACTGTAAGCACGAAGCTTAGTGAGTTCCCCCATCATACCACACACCATACAATAACATACTGTGAGGAAATTCTGGGGTGCCTGACTACCTAGGTCAATCCATTCTGGGGTGCTTGACGAACCCAGGTCAAGCCATTCTGGGGTGCTTGACGAACCCGTCGGTCTATTTCACCCGACTACCGGGGACTATTTCACCCCCTACCACTACCATATAACACACATATACTGCCAGGCAATTCTGGGGTGCCTGACTACCCAGGTCAAGCCATTCTGGGGTGCTTGACGAACCCAGGTCAAGCCATTCCGGGGTGCTTGACGAACCCAGGTCAAGCCATCAGTGGTATCAGAGCCTAGGCTTGTTTATTTGATACTTGATGCCAAAAAAAAAAAAAAAACTTGAAAATCGAAGTTTTGTTCAAAAGCTCGTATCAGAATTTCAAGTTTTGTATATGTTTTTACGATTCTTGAAATTTTTGATATGAACATTCATAAACATATGAGTTTAGAAGATCATAGAAATTATGTGCTAATAATTGATTAGATTAATTCTTGATCTTTATGTGTTTTAATGGAGTCCATAACTAGTTCTTAAGTTATGGATAACCAAAAGTCACATTTATAAATAACCATTAAAAGAACACATAGGTTACAAAAAAATGAAGAGTCTTCATTTTTAATAACCATTAACTCATAAGTTATGAGAAATGAAATGTTTTGAAAGTTTACAAAACTTGCCCTCAAGTTTTGGAACATGTAAAGTCATATTAAAAACTTTAGTTCCAACCCCTAGAATTTTAAAAGTTAAAATTCAACCCTTATACTTTATAATACTATAAGTTTAATAATATTTATATATGTATAAGATCAAGTCGTCTTACCGCTAGTACGCCTCATTCATGAAGCCAGTCTATAAGGGAGGTATAAGGTTGTTGCCTATAAAATGGCAACTTAATGGGTGTCCACTCTCACCCACCGCTTCCTTGATCGGTGGAGGGTCGTTAGCCGAACGGGTAGGACAAGGACTTATAAATTCTCATTAAAAGTATAATGATAATACTAAAGTAACTAAACTTTATTGAATTCCCAATCTTAGTTATTTTAGGAAAATGTGAATAAGGTGCTAATCCATGAAATTACACTTTACATTTTGTTTAAGTCGTTAGTGGAGCGTGTGTGGTTAACCGGCACACTAACTTGAACTTAACAAGGTAGGTAAAGGGTGACTTAATGTTTATCATAGTATCGATGGAGCGTGTGTGGTTAACCGGCACATCGATTGAGGGGTAATACATTAAGGGTACCAAGTAATTTGCATGGTTACTTCACACCTTGTTTTGTGATCCTCGGCATCCCAGTCACAAAACTTGAAGGGCACACTCGAGATTGAAACATGCCATTGAAGAAAGTTCAATGAATCTCAAAGAATCTAGGAGTTTCTAAACCAATTAAAACCTAATTAAATATTTCGTTTTTCATGGTGGAAATTGGTGAATCGTCATTCACCTACCTTCAAATATCTTATAGCTTAGATTACGGCATCCCTCTTCTAAGTTATAAAATATTGTGTTGGGTCCTAGCCTTAATATTACATTTGGGTGTTTTGTTAAGGACTATCTCTATATCTAATCTAATCTATTCCCTCTTCTTTTCAGATGTCTTCCAATAACAATGCTTTTGGCTCAAACCCTACTAGCTCCTTCTCTCTCATGAATCTTTGTGGGAGAGTCATCTTTGATGGGTCCAACTTTACAGATTGGATCAGAAACATCAGGATGGTCACTCGGTATGAGAACAAAGAATATGTTCTCGACAAGGAGCTGAAGGTACCCGAGCTAACTGCTATTCCTGAAGAGCTTGCTGAATATGAGGTACATGAAAGAGGTGCTACAAAAGTGGCATGCATCATGATGGCCACCATGACAGCCAAGCTCCAAAAGTCCTATGAGGACTATTATCCTTTTGAGATGCACTAGGAGTTGATGGACCGCTACCATCAAAGTGCTCGTCAAGAGCGATATGAAATAATCCCCTCCATGATAACAACCTGAATGAAGGATGGTGAACCCATCACGGGCCACATGCAGAAAATGCAAAGGTATGTGGACCGTTTATTGAAGCTGAATGTGAACTTCCCTGAGGA
Organism: Lactuca virosa; assembly: GCF_052849685.1. Classification (NCBI taxonomy): domain Eukaryota; kingdom Viridiplantae; phylum Streptophyta; class Magnoliopsida; order Asterales; family Asteraceae; genus Lactuca; species Lactuca virosa. Next base: position 59,836,949 of record NC_136426.1, on the reverse strand, counting down.
GTTAGCAATAGACATCATTTTGCACTCCTTGCCATTGTGTTATGATCAATTCCGCATGACATATCACATGAACAAGGAAGAAGTCACCCTCAGCAAACTTCAAGGACTCTTGAAGACCGCCGAAAGTGGTCTAAAGGGTAAGTCGGTTGTTACTACTCCTACTCCAACTCCAACTGCGGCCAATGTCTTGGCAATCGGGCATGGCAAAGGGAAGAAGAGAAAGAACCCTTCTAAGGGTACCAAGGGTAAGACCCTTGAAGGCTCCTCTTCAAGCAAAACCAAGAAAGGTTTTGTCACTCCTTCAGCTAACCTTAATGAGGCTGAATGCTTCTATTGCCATGAAAAGTCGCACTGGAAGCGAAACTGCCCAAAGTACCAGCAAGATTTGAAGGATGGGAAAGTAAAACCCAACCATGCAGGTATATACACTATATTGTCTAATAACTCACCTCATTCTAAGTCTTGGGTCCTTGATACAGGTTGTGGTATTCACATATGTTGTGATTTGCAGGGACTAAAAAGAAGTGAGAATGTGGAGCAGGGAAAGATAAACTTGATCATGGGAAATAGGAAAGCTTCACCTGTCACCAAGATAGGAGTTTATTCCTTAGTGCTAAATAGTGGGTTTACATTAGATTTGAATAAATGTTATTATTCGCCAGAAATGGCAAGAAATGTTATTTCCTTTCATGCATTGTATAAACAAGGTTTTACCTTTTATTTTGATAATAATAATGGTAGTATTGATGCTTTCTTTAATAATGTTCTTTATTTTAAAGCATTACCTTGTGATGGCGTGTATGAAACTGTATCTGTTGTAGATAATCTAGGAAATAATGTATTGTGTATTAACTCTTCCACTAGCTTAGATAAAACATCCTTATGGCATTGTCGTCTTGGACATGTAAGCAAGAAACGCATAGGCCAACTCCAAAAAGGATGGAGTCTTGGAGTCATTTGACCTAAAGTCAGATGATAGTTGTAAATCTTGTTTGCTTGGTAAAATGACAAAGTCACCTTTTACTGGCACTTATGCTAGGGGTGAAGGTTTGTTGGACCTCATACACACGGATGTGTGTGGACCCTTCAGAACCGCCACAAGAGATGCTAATCGGTTATATGTGACTTTTACTGATGATTTTAGTAGATATGGATATGTCTACCTAATCAAGCATAAGTCAGAAACCTTTGAGAAATTCAAAGAGTTTAAGCAAGAAGTGGAGAATCAGTTGGGCAGGAACATTAAGATGCTTCGATCCGATCGTGGTGGTGAGTATCTTAGTACTGAGTTCCTTGACTATCTTAAGGGATTTGGGATTGTCTCACAATTGACACCTCCTAGGACACCACAGTTGAATGGTGTAGCTGAGAGGCGCAATCGGACCTTGTTGGACATGGTTCGTTCCATGATGAGTCGAGCTTCGCTACCAATCTTATTTTGGGGGTATGCCTTAGAGACTGCCGCCCATATCCTTAATCTAGTCCCTACAAAGAAGGTTGCCAAAACACCTCACGAGGTGTGGACTGGAAAAGTTCCCAATCTAGACCACATCAATATTTGGGGTTGCGAGGCTTTCGTGAGACGCGAGACTCACGATAAGCTCGAACCCCGAAGCGAAAGGTGTATTTTCATCGGCTACCCACAGAAATCCTTTGGTTACATCTTCTACAGACCCAGTGATAATGTGGTCTTTGTAGCAAGAAGAGGATTCTTTCGAGAGAGAGAATTTATGAGCCAAGGAGACAGTGGGAGGCAAATTGACCTTGAGGAAATTCAAGAGTCAAGTGGTGAAGGAACCTCAAACCCTAGCCCTCAACCTGAGGAGGAAACTCCTGTTAAGCCGACTGAAGAATCTATACCTCTGAGGCGTTCCACCAGAGTTAGGAATGCACCTGAGCATTATTATGGTTTTCATATTACTGCAGAAGGTGAGACACTTATCAGTGATAACACATTGGTAAATTTGGATGAGCCTAACAGCTACACGGAAGCCATGGCAGGCCCTGAGGCTGCTAAATGGAAAGAGGCTATGGATAGCGAGATACAGTCCATGTATGACAATAAAGTTTGGAACTTGGTTGACAATGTACCTGATCATAAGATAGTTGGGTGCAAATGGATCTTCAAGAAGAAGAACGACATGGATGGTAATGTACACACTTATAAGGCACGACTGGTTGCAAAGGGTTATTCTCAAACTCCGGGAGTTGATTATGATGAGACCTTTTCACCAGTGGCCAAGATTAAGTCTATTAGGGTTCTGTTAGCCATTGCTGCATTTCATGATTATGAAATATGGCAAATGGATGTCAAAACCGCTTTCCTTAATGGAAAGTTGGCTGAAGATGTTTACATGGTTCAGCCAGAGGGTTTTGTCAGTACAGAGTACCCCAGTAGAGTGTGTAAGCTCGAGAAATCTATTTATGGATTAAAACTGGCACCACGCAGATGGAATCTTTGCTTTGATGAGAAAATCAAAGAATTTGGCTTTTCAAGGAGTGAAGATGAATCTTGTGTCCATATCAAGGCTGGTGGGAGTATAGTCAGCTTTTTGGTACTGTATGTGGATGACATACTACTCATAGGAAATGACATCCCAACCCTGGAGGAAGTAAAGTCCTGGCTTGGGAAGTGTTTCGCTATGAAGGACCTTGGAGAAGCTGCCTATATCCTAGGGATAAGGATTTTGAGAAACAGGAGTAAAAGACTAATTGGACTTAGTCAAAGCACCTATGTGGCCAAAGTGTTGAAAAGGTTCAACATGCATAACTCCAAGAAAGGAGAGTACCCATCCAGAGTAACGCCAGATTGAGTAAGACACAAAGCCCTAGTACTGAGGCTGAGATAGCAGAAATGAGTCGAATACCTTATGCTTCAGCTGTACGATCGATCATGTATGCTATGACGTGTACTCGACCTGATGTAGCCTTTTCTTTGAGCATGGTTAGCAGGTGTCAGGGGAACCCTGACAAGGCACACTGGACTGCGGTAAAGAATATCCTCAAGTACCTACGGAGGACTAAGGACTGGGTCCTTACCCTCGGTGGCAGTGAGGACTTAAGAGTTGTAGGGTACAGTGATGCTAGCTTTCAGACTGACAGGGATAATTTCCGCTCTCAGTCGGGCTGGGTCTTTACTTTAAACGGAGGGGCAATTACTTGGAAAAGTTCCAAGCAGGAGACAGTGGCTGATTCCACTTGTGAATCAGAGTATATAGCAGCAAGCGAGGCAGCAAAGGAGGCTATATGGCTAAAGAACTTCATCGGAGACCTTGGAGTTGTACCAGCTATAAAGGAGCCAATGGAGATTTTCTGTGACAGCAATAGTGCGGTTGCCTTAGCCAAGGAACCAAGAGATCATGGGAGATCCAGACACATTGACAGAAAATATCACTTCATTAGACATCGAATAAAAGAAGGAATCCTCGTGGCAAAGAGGGTATCATCGGATGAGAACCCAACAGATCCCCTCACGAAGGGACTGACTCGGGCTAAGCATCTCCAGCATGCTCGGAGCATAGGGCTGAAGGATGATATTAGTTTTAGTAATTAGATAATCTTGAAATTTGTAAAATGTAATTGACATTTGATGATAAATAAAAGCTGTTATTTATGAGTAAAGTGTTGCTATCTCTTGTCAATCATTTACTATTATTTCTTTTTGCATGTTTTGACTTCCAGAATAATTATGTTATGGTTTATATCATATTATTCAAACTCTCCACAGTCGGTCATATGTTGGAAGTAGATATGAATCAAGACTGTCATGGGTTGGCTTGTAGAGGTCTAAGATGTTAGACAAAGCGGGGCTACAGCACTCATGAGTGCTCATAAGTTCTGAGTATTGGATTCAACCCACGCTCACTTGTATCACTTCATGAAATTTATCTCGAGTGATCGTGAGACGGTAATATCATATAACTCTTCAAACCTAGAGATATGATTTGTTGCCTATGAGTTGGTAATGCATTGATTGCACAAAAACGCATTGGTAACTCGATGTTATAAACCGTGCTTTTGTGTGTAATTCAACAAGTAGTAGAGCAAACATATGAGTCGAAGTTTATCTATTCCTTCTAGGATTAGAAGCGATATCTGGGCCCCTCGATGATTTTGTTTTGACCTATGTACCGGGCCCGGTCAGAACTAAATTGATGTGTTCAGTTAAGTTCTATGTCAAACAAATCGGAAACCGGGAAACAAATGCTGGACAATAAGCAAGACCATGTTCCATGTATTTGTCCGGCTGATATCTAGAACAGAGAATTATAGGATCACTTATCTAAAATGGCGCTTCATAGTTCAACATAGTTTAAAGAGCTACGATTGCTGATCGGTTCCTGAAGTCATACTTGCAACTATAGTTATTAGACTTATCCAAGTGGGAGACTGTTGGATATAGTGTCTAAGTCCATAACTATATTTGGTATGTACTTGACCCGACCCGGCATGGTCCATTTGGGTTGCACTTCACCCGAACAATTTATGGATAATCGTTTGAGAATAGTATAAGTTATGATTTGTTAATATATTATAAGTCCTAATATATTAATATAAAATCATATTATTTAATTAGTATTGATCTATAATTAATCTAGAATTAATTTAGAGATCAAAAGTATGACTAATTAAATATGGGCTCTTGTATTTATATAGTGTGGGCTAATGTTTATTTGGAATGGGCTAGGCTTGCATAGAAAGTCCATGGATACTCCATGGAGCTTTAACCCATGGATCTCATGGAAATGAAAAGACATGGGTATTAGGGTTTACATGAATGTAACCCTAATCCACCACACTATATAAAGGAGGCTTTGGTTCTTGAAATCACATGAGTTGTGGTGAGTAAAGTAAGAGGGCCGATTTCAAGAAGGTGATTACTATTCTCTCAAAGTTCCAAGTTTGTGGTGATTTGTGATTTCCATTTGAGGCATCCACACTATTGGTGCTAGGCTCTAAAACTCCAAGCAATCAACTACAACTACAAGGTAAGTAATTATACTAGCTTTATTTGATTCAAGTTCCCCATGCCATGCTAGATAGGATAAGAACGTTGGAAAAATAATTATTTGCATGTATCATAGTCAAACATAGATCCAAGGTTTCTAGGGTTGCATGTACACCATAGGAGTGTTAGAATGCTCAAAAACCCATCAAAAACTACTATGTAACCTTTATCGATGATTCAACACGCAAGGTATGGGTCTATTTTCTTAAAAATAAATATGATGTATTTGAAAATTTTAAGATATGGAAATCTGTTGTTGAAAATGAAACTAATTTGAAGGTAAAGTGTCTGAAGTCAGATAATGGTGGTGAATACATAAGCAAGGAGTTTGTTGACTATTGTGCCAAGCAAGGGATAAAGATGATCAAGATGGTCCCAGTAACCCCTCAACAGAATGGTGTAGCTGAGAGAATGAATAGAACTCTAAATGAAAGGGCTAGAAGCATGAGGTTGAATGCCGGTATACCCAAGACATTCTGGGCCGATGCAGTTTTCACTGCAGCCTACTTGATCAGCCGTTCACTGTGTGTTCCCTTGGATTTTAAATTACCAGAAGAAATGTGGCAAGGGAAGGAAGTAAATCTCAAACATCTGAAAGTTTTTGGTTGTAGTGCTTACAGTTTGTTAAAAGATAGTGACAAGGATAAACTTGATTCAAAGACCAAGAAGTGTACATTCATTGGTTACGGGTCACACGAAATGGGTTACAAGCTTTGGGATAGTGAAACCAGAAAGTTAATCCGAAGCAAAAACGTCACCTTTAATTGTAACGTCCCAAATTTCGAGTCCAAAAATTTCATTTTAATTAACAGATTATAAAACATTCATAAGAAAACTGCGTAAAAATATATCATTTTGTGAATCAATGTATCATGTCTGAAAACCCAAAACATATAATAGCCACATGTCAGAGTACAATCCCAGAATATCTCAAGTGCGGAAAATCAATGCGTGTGTATGATGTGCCGCTACCGCGCCAGCTCCTTCCCCTTCGCTGAAGAGGTACCTGAAACCAAAACTGTAAACTGTAAGCACGAAGCTTAATGATTTCCCCCATCATACCACACACCATACAATAACATACTGTGAGGAAATTCTGGGGTGCCTGACTACCTAGGTCAATCCATTCTGGGGTGCTTGACGAACCCAGGTCAAGCCATTCTGGGGTGCTTGACGAACCCAGGTCAAGCCATTCTGGGGTGCTTGACGAACCCGTCGGTCTATTTCACCCGACTACCGGGGACTATTTCACCCCCTACCACTACCATATAACACACATATACTGCCAGGCAATTCTGGGGTGCCTGACTACCCAGGTCAAGCCATTCTGGGGTGCTTGACGAACCCAGGTCAAGCCATTCTGGGGTGCTTGACGAACCCGTCGGTCTATTTCACCCGACTACCGGGGACTATTTCACCCCTACCACTACCATATAGCACACATATACTGCCAGGCAATTCTGGGGTGCCTGACTACCCAGGTCAAGCCATTCTGGGGTGCTTGACTTACCCGTCGGTCTATTTCACCCGACATCCGAGGACTATTTCACCTCCTACCACTACCACATAATATCATAGCATGAACATACTGTCAAACAATTCTGGGGTGCCCGACCTACCCGTCGGTCCTAACGACCGAACTTGGGGACTATTCTCCCCTAATACCACTATCACATATAACATATCATGCTAGCACATAAACATATCAGGTTGCAGCGAACATAGCAAACATAGACAATTATCACAGAGACAATCATCTACAACAACTCCTACTGGTGGGCCGGCATTGTGGCCGTAGACCCACCGCTACTGGAAGGTAACTCACCTCAAACGAGTACCTGCTGATAATCTGTGTGGGGAATCTCTGACTGCTGCTGCTCCGAAAATCCTCCGGCTATAATCCCCACAAAACACTTAATCAGAATCTGATATCTACCCTTAGGGTAAAATGACTATTGTACCCCAGACCAAGTCCAAGTCAAAGTCAAAGTCAACTTCCAGTTGACCCGACTCGCCGAGTTGGGTCGTCAACTCGTCGAGTCCCTATTTCTTTAACTGTCCTCATCCACGTCCCTACTCGTCAAGTTTAGCAATGACTCGGCGAGTTCCCCTTCTAACACAACCTCAGATGATCCTTCATCCGACTCGTCGAGCGGTATGAACACTCGTCGAGTCCATCTTCATCCTAAGAACACGTCCTGTCCCCGACTCGCCGAGTTCTATGAACAACTCGTCGAGTTCATCTTCAAGGGTTGGGAGATTGCCTTGGACTCGCCGAGTCTGTTCTAGCACTCGCCGAGTCCTATGAACTCCAGGTCTAAAACTAAGTCCAATGTGTTGGGCCACTCTTCCTGTCCTGCCACAACCGTTCTAACACCCAACTGAGTTCGTTTGACCCTCAACAGATATGGGACTCAAAGCCTTGGACTCGCCGAGTCCCAAGAACGGACTCGCCGAGTCGGTAACGCCCACACCCTAAATCCTCGATTTCTGATGTACAACTCATGACCAAAAGATAGATCTAGGCTCCTACGATCGTTCTAGCACGTAAAGTTACAAACTTTACGTGCATGTATGGGACTTTGAGTCCAAAAGGTCCTAAAACAAGCTCTTGGGTTGCATGGAGTCTTTCTTAGGTGTAAAAGCACCCACTTTCTGCCTTGTGATCCCTCAAAGGACCTAGATCCGAAGCCTTGTCCCCAACCATGCTTGCATTCATGGTTGGCTACCTAAAATGGCTTATAAAAGCCCTAAATCTCCACAAAATGGGATCTAGCAAATGAACAAGCAAGTTAGCAACTTTATACCTTCTGAGGACTGAAAATGAAGCACAAACTCGAAATCTCTGGTCTCCTCTTGTTTCCTCAAGCCTTTCCCTTCCTCCTTATGGTCACAACTAGCAAGATCCACCAAAAGTGCTTTAGTACTTCTCAAAACGGCTAGGGTTTGCTTATGGGGAGTTCTGGTAGCATTGGGGACGAAAGGGGGGGCTGAATAAGTGGTTTAAATAGGGTGCAAACCCTAATCTAGGGGTTTTGTCCGGACAGCGCCTACTCGCCGAGTCCGGACGCGGACTCGTCGAGTAGGTCATTAAACTTCGGTGTCCAATACGCTTCGACTCGACGAGTTGGACCTCAACTCGCCGAGTCCAAGGCCAAAATGCAAGATACTAGAATAAAATACATACCAGGAACCAGGTGCTACAAATATCCCCCACTTATTTTAGACTTCGTCCTCGAAGTCTGCTGCTCCATCCTGGAATAGCTCTGGGTAATGCTCCATCATCTCATCCACTGGCTCCCAGGTCCATTCTGAGCCCTTCCGATGCTACCATTGCACCTTCACCAGCTCGACCTTCTTGTTTCTCAGATCCTTCGACTTCCGGTCGAGGATCGCCACAGGCCACTCAATGTAGTTCAGGCTGTCATCAACCTGAATATCCTCTAGGGGCACCACTGCCGAGTCATCCACCAGGCATTTCCGTAACTGGGAGACGTGGAAGGTGCTATGAATCTGACTGAGTTTGGCTGGCAGGTCCAGCTGATACGCCACCTTGCCCACCCGGGCTATGACCTTGAAAGGCCCAATGTACCTGGGGCCCAACTTGCCCTGCTTCCTGAATCGGATGACGCCTTTCCAAGGCGACACCTTCAGGAGAACCATATCCCCGACCTGGAACTCCAGGTCTGAACGACGCTTATCGGCATAACTTTTCTGCCGACTCTGCGCAGTCTGAAGTATGCTCCTGACCTGCTGAATCCTTTCTGTCGTCTTGAGCACTACTTCGGTGCTCCCCATGACCCTCTGGCCAACCTCACCCTAGCATATCGGGGTCCTGCACTTCCTTCCGTATAACATCTCAAAGGGAGGACGGTCGATACTCGCGTGGTAGCAGTTGTTGTTGGAGAACTCAGCCAACGGAAGGTAAGTATCCCAACTACCACCAAAATCTAACACACACGCTCGCAACATATCTTCCAGAGTCTGGATGGTCCGCTCGCTCTGGCCATCCGTCTGCGGGTGAAAGGCGGTGCTGAAATGCAGACGAGTACCCAACTCGTCGTGGAATTTCTTCCAAAACCTGGAAGTGAACCGAACATCCCTGTCAGAAATCACGGAGACCGGCACCCCGTGACGAGCCACCACCTCTCGAATATAAATATCGGCCAGCTTCTCGGCCGATATGCTCTCCTGGATAGGTATAAAATGGGCACTCTTAGTCAACCGATCCACGATGACCCATATGGAATCCACTCCCCGCCTGGTCTTGGGAAGCTTAGTGATGAAATCCATAGTAATATCTTCCTACTTCCACAGGGGAATATCCAATGGCTGCATCTTGCCGTGTGGCCTCTGGTGCTCGGCCTTGACCTTCCTGCAGGTCAAGCACCGCTCCACATACCATGCTACATCCCGCTTCATGCAGGGCCACCAATAATCAAGACGAAGATCCCTATACATCTTCGTCGCCCCGGGATGAATGGAGAATCGGGATTTGTGCGCCTCCTCCATCAAAACTGTTGGGTTTTGAGCATTCTAACATTCCTAAGTGTACATGCAACCTTAAATACCTTGGATCTATGTTTTCTCTATTATACATGCAAATATGAACTTTCCAAGGTATTCATCCTAACTAGTATAATAACATTGATTCATATGAATATATCAAGTTAGAATTACATACCTCTTTGATGTAGAATGACTTCATGAAGCTTGAGTGCCTAGTGCCCCAAGTGTGACACCTCAAATGGTTCACACAACATCATATGCTTTTGGAATAACTTAGAGAGAAATACACACTTCATGAAAATCGGGTAGCTCTTTCTATCACACATAGTGGCCGATTTTCTCCAAGAATAAGATCATTATATAGTTAGTGACAATTAGGGTAAACCCTAATTGTCATGGCTTTCCATTTCCTTGGATCCATGGGTTCAAATATACCATGGAGCATCCATGGAGCATCTTATGGGTTTTAGCCAAACTTGACAATCCATGGAGCATTAGCCCACTATACACAATCAACCCATATATTTAATTAGTCTTCTTTTGATCACTTAATTAATTCTAGATTAATTCTTGATCAATACTAATTAAATAATCTTATTAATATATTATAACTTATAATATATTAACAAACCTTAAGTGTTATTTCTCTCATTATAGTCTATCCAAATGCATGATGCCATGCAACCCAAATGGACCATGTCGGGTCGGGTTAAGTCTTACCAATTATAGTTATGGACTTAGACATTAATCCAACAGTCTCCCACTTGGATAAGTCTAAAACTATTATTGCGTATGACTTCAAGAACCGACTGGCAATCGTAGCTCTCAAAAGCTTCCGTCGAACTCTGACCTTGCCGAGGATCTCTGACCTTTGTCAATGACTTGTCCATTAGATAAGTGATCATATATTCCTCCATTCTAGATATCATATGGACTGAGACATGGATTATCAATCATTCACTCTGTCCATTTGTTGTTTCCCGATTTCCGATTCATGATGACTGACTGATTGAACAAATCAAATCAGTCCTGGGTTGGCCAAGCACTCACATGTGTCATCACTAAATCATCGAGGGTCCCACATATATCGCTTTTATCCTGAAGGTAAAAGGAATGGATAAACTCCGACTCATATGGCTTGTTCTACTACTTGTTGAATCATACACAAAGGCACGTTTTATAACATCGAGTTACCAATGCGTTTTCATGCAATCAATGTATAAGCAACTCATAGTAACAACTCATATCTCTAGGTTTGAAGAATATAAGATATTATCGTCTCATGATCAAATCACGAAGTGATTCAAATGAGCGTGGGTTGAATCCAATACTCAGAACTTATGAGCACTCATGAGTGTTGTAACACAACTTTGTCCACCAACTTGGACCTCTACAAGCCAACCCATGACAGTCTTGATTCATATCTACTTCCAACATATGACCGACTGTGGATGGTTTGAATAACTTAGTCATTCTGGAAGAATAACCTAGTTATTATGGAAGTCAAAACATGCAAAGTAAAACACAAGAATAAATGAATCAAATATGGTTTCAAACCTTATAAATATAAATAGACCACTTTTATTTATCACCATACTGATTACTCATTATTCATTGTTTCGGTTTGATCAACTTTATACTTGAATTAAAAACACTAGTTGTCCCATGCTCCAAGCAAGTACACTATGTTTTTCAAAACAATAGCTTTGCCATACACCAAGTATGCACTCTATGTTTTTCTATGATCCTTATTTTGTGAAATAAACCAATTGAACATAATTTCAATGATTCTAATTTCACACTTCCAAATCCTTATTGAAAAATATGAGAATTTCAAATTCTTATCATTTATCGAAATCTGTTTAGATTTTAAACTTATATGCACTGATCCTCTTGTAATGATTATGCACAAAGTCACAAAGACTTGTGAACAAACATTACAGAGTATTCCAATGGAGATCAACTCCATGGAAACTAAGTCTCATATTCAAAGTACATTGCTTTGGACATGCTTCTTGCATTATGTTTTCTAATCTTACACAGATAACTTCCACCTATGGAGACAACTCCATATTCTCATTTTGACTATCACTTCTGAACAAGAGATGCCTCTTTTCAGAATATGTCAATATGGTCCTTCCAAAATTAGCACTATACTTCCAACTGTCCCTGAGCAACCAATCTTTGGTAAACCTCAGATTGTCCTCGACAATTGCTTAATCATTTTAGTCATATCCAATTCTAGACCTTTTCCCTTCTTAATGCCTCTGAGCATTTGGAAAAATTTAGAAATGACAAATATTATAGCACATGCAATCGATCCTGTACCAAAAGCAAATGGTACACGATTCATGATGTCTCACATAAAGACATGATTCTAGACTAGTCTTTTGCTACAATATTTTTATTTGCCATGTTCTCAAAATTTGACTATGAAGAGGGATGTCGTAATCATAATCGAATTTTGAGAACGCAATATATGGAATTTTCTTAAGTTGAGCCAATCCAACATGAAATTCATATATATATTCTTGACTAAAGATGATTAAGGTCTCAATCTAAGCCTTTAGAACTGAAATGAAGTATATCCTCTCCCTTAATTGTAGCAAAACAACTTTTTCAACCCCTGCAACTTCACGAATTGAAACTTTTGTTTTCTATAATTAACATTGCTAACTTGCAATACTTATCATAATTATCATAACACTTATGCTCCCACTAGCTTTGACATGTACTTAGAAATCAGCTATTGACTTTCTTACCAAAGTTCAGATTTCTGATACTAGATTGTTTTGATAAGACTTTATCAAAATCATACACCTTATCTTAGATAGCATCCATGTGTGTCTAAACAATTTTAGAACTATGAAAAGGGATGACGTAATCATAGTCTCAATTGTTTAGACCTTTTGTCATCTGCTTCAAATCTACTTGGTGGAAGTGTTTCCTCACCATCATTTTCATGAATCGGAGAGAAACCTTATGACCCTTAGATATTATGGTGTATGTGTTCTTATCCATGTCAATCTGTCAAAACCATAATCACAAGAAAAGGTTAGTGACAAATCCAAACTCATATGGACTGAACTAAATCTTAATTTCTTGCCACCTGGCAGCACAAGGGCCTGCCATTGCTTCCCAGTTGTTATGCAACCAATTGAGAACTCTAAGAACTCATATGCAAAACCAACTTTAACTGGAATGGGTTCAGAAATAGGAAAAATGTCAACACGATAGGTTATAAATCTCAAGTCGTGTGCTAGTGAAGAACCTCAACTTTTATTCTTGATTAGTTCTTGAGACTTTCAAGACCTTTAAGACTCCCACTGTCCTCTTGACATATAAGACTCACTTGTCAAATATTCAAGAGATAGTGCGGATTCTTTATCAAGACAAACACTTCACACAATTGGCCTTAGTTGGTCTTTGTTTAATCCAAAACATCACAACTTACCAACTTCAAATGTACAAGAGTAGGACACTTTTACTCTTACATTTGACAAGTGTTATAAACCTTTCTTTAAGATATGTCACTCAACTTATAGTCTTGGAGTATGACTCTGAGACTTGTTTCGAAATGAGGTATGACTCATCTTCTTGATTTAACCATTTCAACAATTCATGACTCCTCTTCTTAGCCATAAAAAATGCACTAAGACGCCCTTAGAAGACCAATTGTGATATGGTTCTTTAATCATTAAGATGATCACAAAACATGATACTAAAGTACTCTCCCATCTTTTCAGATTTGAGAAACTTTTATCTTTCTGCCTAATTTGATTCTTCTCATTCGTTCTGCCATACATCGAGACTTTTCCAATGCTTCAGAATTATACTTAAACTTATAAGTATAACCATATTTACTAAACTTTATTAAATCATGACGAATAGTCTTATTGAGCTTTGTGGTGGACATGACCAGTGCACAAGAATGTGTACTCGATCTCTTTAGTCCTTCACTTGATTCACACATCCATGTTAACAAGGAATTAGTCTTAATTTTCCAAAGATGAAAGTTTTCATTCATCATACTATACAACTTGCATGATTCCAAGTTTCGGTCCAATTGAGAACTTGGGTGATGAGAATCTTTCCTTATTTGGTAAATTTAGACACTACCACAAATGAAAGACTCAATTTCATTTTTTTTGTTTTCAAATATTGCTATCAATGGAATCATATAAACAACCTTTTTTCATAAATGCCACTTGTAAGGATATTTAAAATAAATAAAATCAAAAAATTTCCTTTTATTTTAAAAACCTTGCGGAAAAACTTATCCTTACAATCCAGATGAAAACCTTGTTGTTATATATTCCTAAGCAATGTGTCATAACTCCTAAGTAACAGCTTCAAAATTCTAATGCGATCGAAGTCCATCTTCGCGATCAGAAGCAGCATATACTTCATTTAAGCTTTCTCTCTTTTCTTTGATTCTTAAAACATCACCATGTGACTCAGTTACATTATGTAATAAGAATCTCCAAATAGGAGCTTAACAGAGTTAGACAATGGACTTTACCTGAAGTAGAGTCAAACTTATTGACTTTAACATCCTTAGGTAAATTTGGCAGCTTCGCAACCAGTGCCCCTTCCTTTGGCAATTTTAACAAGTGGACCCTTTGGTAATGGTACATGGGACTATCACAGACTTAGCTTTTCTCTTTACCATTTGGTCAACCGAGTTGACTATGGCCGATCCCTTTCCATTGGGAAGCGAAAGCTTTTCTGGATATCCAATGTTACCATTTTCAAAGTCCATGGAAGTTTGGGAAGTTGATCTTCTAATCAAATTTGCTTTACCAGTGCTTCAAATCATAGCTGATTTAGTAGCACAAAGCAAGTAGGTAAGATCATTAAGGGTCATGTCATAGTCTTTTACATAGTAGTCCCAAGGAACTAACTATGTGACTTAGAAAGTGATTGAACATCTAGCTTTCTCAAGACTTTGACACCCAACTCTCCCAGCTTGTCAATATGTGACTTCATCTCCAAGATGTGATCACACATAGACATTGCTTGCCATTAGGGCTTGAGTGACCTTGAACTTGTGGGTTAGGGAGAATAATTGGAGGAGGTGGAGGAAGTAAAGTTCCAAGAGATTTGGGAAGATCATAGATGTCTGAGCTAGACATCTTTTGGGAGATATTCAAGATAGTTGATTTAAAGTCCTTAATATAACACCCAATATGAAATATTAAGGCTAGGACCCAACACAATATTTTATAACTTGGAAAAGGGATGCCGTAATCCAGGCTATAAAATATTTGAAGGTAGGTGAATGACGATTCACCAATTTCCACCATGAAAAACGAAATAGTTTATTAGGTTTTTAATTGGATTTGAAACTCCTGGATCTTTTGAGATTCATTTAACTTTTCAATGGCATGTTTCAATCTCGAGTGTGCCCTTCAGGTTCTGTGACTGGGATGCCGAGGATCACAAAACAAGGTGTGAAGTAACCATGCAAATTACTTGGTACTCTTAAATGTTTATCACCCAACCGATGTGCCGGTAAACCACACACGCTCCACCGGCCTATGATAAACTTTAAGAAACCCTTTGCCTACCTTGTTAAATCAAGCTAGTGTGCCGGTAAACCACACACGCTCCACCAACCGACTTAAGCAAAGTGCAAAGTGTAATTTCATGGGTTAGCACCTTATTCACATTTTCCTAAGTAACTAAGATTGGGAATTTATAAAAGGGTTAGTTACTTAGTATTTATCATTAATACTTTTAATGAAGGGAGAATTATAGTCCTTGTCCTACCTGTTCGGCTAACGACCCTCCAGCAGTCAATGAAGCGGTGGGTGAGAGTGGACACCCATTAAGCTGCCATTTTATAGGCAACAACCTTATACCCCCCTTATAGACTGGCTTCGTGAATGAGGCCTACTAATGGTAAGACTTACTTGCTCTTATACACACACACACACATATATATATGTATATATATATATATATATATATATATATATATATATATATTATTAACTTATAATATTATAAAGTATAAGGGTTGAATTTTAACTTTTAAAACTCTAAGGGCTTAACTTGGAATTAAAGTATTCTTGAGGGAAACTTTACATATTCCAAAACTTGAGGGCAAGTTTTGAAAATATTCAAAACTAATTAATTCCATAACCTATGTGTTTAAAGTAGTTTTAATTAAAAAACTCTTCAAGTTCCATAACATGAGGACAAGTTATGGAAGACTTTAAACTAATAAAAGAATGTAACTTTTCTTTATTTTTGTAACTTATGGAACTAATTAAGGTTACACATTTTATTACTTAATGAAGTGACTCTTGAACCTCCATAACTTGAGGACAAGTTATGGAGTCATAAAACCATTTAATGAGGACAAGACTCTTCATTTTGTAACCATTGCCAACTTTTATGAGTTTTAAGAAACTTTAATGTGACTTTTCATGTAACTTGAGGACAAGTTACACAAACACATTTTAGAATTCACTCTTAGATTAAAATGGATCAAAGACACACAATCAATCAACCTTTTTCTATTAATCTAAGCAACTCATATGAACAAGATAATTGGAATCAAACTTTTTCATGTAATTAGCATAACACTTAAACTAATACAAAATATGAATCTATTGACAATTATCTTTGAAATTTGATTAGTATGAACATTACCACATAAAAAATAAGTTTATTAGTCCAAAAACAGCTTAGGGTAATGTTCCTAGTCCAATTCCAGCCAAAACAGTAGAATATATGCTGTCTGGGGGTCCAACTCGTCGAGTGCATGAACAAAATCGACGAGTTGGATGCTTTTTGCCTTGGACTTGGCGAGTCCATCAGTGGACTCGGCGAGTTTGCTGTGCAGACAGCACCAAAATTCGATTTTTAAGCAGTTTAAGCAAGTATAACAATAATTGGTAAGACTTGACCCGACCCGGCATGGTCCATTTGGGTTGCATGGCATCATGCATTTGGATAGACTATAATGAGAGAAATAACACTTAAGGTTTGTTAATATATTATAAGTTATAATATATTAATAAGATTATTTAATTAGTATTGATCAAGAATTAATCTAGAATTAATTAAGTGATCAAAAGAAGACTAATTAAATATATGGGTTGATTGTGTAAATCACCCATACTTGTATAGTGGGCTAATGCTCCATGGATTGTCAAGTTGGGCTAAAACCCATAAGATGCTCCTTGGATGCTCCATGGTATATTTGAACCCATGGATCCAAGGAAATGGAATGCCATGACAATTAGGGTTTACCCTAATTTTCACTAACTATATAATGATCTTATTCTTGGAGAAAATCGGCCACTATGTATGATAGAAAGGGCTACCCAATTTTCATGAAGTGTGTATTTCTCTCTAAGTTATTCCAAAAGCATATGATGTTGTGTGAACCATTTGAGGTGTCACACTTGGGGCACTAGGCACTCAAGCTTCATGAAGTCATTCTACATCAAAGAGGTATGTAATTCTAACTTGATATATTCATATGAATCAATGTTATTATGCTAGTTAGGATGAATACCTTGGAAAGTTCATATTTGCATGTATAATAGAGAAAACATAGATCCAAGGTATTTAGGGTTGCGTGTACACTTAGGAGTGTTAGAATGCTCAAAACCCAACAAAAACCTGGCGCACGCCTCCGAGGTATGGAACCCACACCCTGCGGTGTAATGTCAATAATCCCCTGCTGTCATAGTCGAAGGAGGAAACCTGACCCACTATACGCTCACTCTTCCGATGTTCCTCCTTCATAGCCTCCTGCTGGGCCTCTCAGATCTGCTCCAATAACGGGGTCACTACTGTCATCCACATGCAGATATCTTTGATCGGCACCGCCTTGCGGCTAAGCGCAACGACCACCACGTTGGCCTTCCCCGGGTGGTAGAGGATTTCGCAATCATAATCCTTCACCACGTCCAACCACTGACGCTGCCTCAAGTTCAAATTTGGCTGATCCATGAGATACCTCAGGCTCTTGTGGTCCGCGTAAATGGTACAACGAACCCCATAGAGGTAATGATGCCAAATCTTGAGGGCGAATACAACAGCCCCCAGCTCCAAATCATGTGTCGGGTAATTCGCATCGTGAGGCTTCAGCTGCCTTGAAGCGTAGGCAATAACTGTTGGATAAGGTGTCTAAGTCCATAACTATTTCTGGTATGTACTTGAGCCGACCCGGCATGGTCCATTTGGGTTGCATGGCACCATGCAATTGGATAAACTAAAATGAGAGAAATAACACTTATGGTTTATTAATATATTATAAGTTCTAATATATTAATAATATTATTTAATTAGTTTCATCAAGAATTAATTAAGTGATCAAAAGATAACTAATTAAATACATGGGTAGATTATGTAAATCTTCCATATCTTATATAGTGGGCTAAGAGGCTCCATGGATTATCAAGTTGGGTTCCACCCATAGGATGCTCCATGGGAGTTACAAACCCATGGGTCATGGAAATGAAGAGTCATGACACATTAGGGTTTACATGGTGTAACCCTAGATGTGTCAACACTATATAAGAAACCCATTCTCCACCAAAATCGGCGACACTAAGAAACAAGAGGGCTAGAGCCGATTTTGCAAGTGTAAGATTCTCTCAAAGTTTACTCCTTTGCATTTGGTGTTGTGTGAAGCATTTGAGGCATCACACTTGGGGTGCTAGGCTCACAAGGTTTCAAGGATCATAATCAACAACAAGGTAAGTTATTCTATCTTTCATTCAAGTTAAAAATGTTCCCCATGTATGCTAGATAGGAATATAACCTTGGAATGCAACTTTGCATGATTATTAGACAAACATAGATCCAAGGTTATTAGGGTTGCATGTACACTTAGGAAGTGTTAGAATGCTCAAAACCCATCAGTGGTATCAGAGCATGGTTCGTTTGTTGTTTTTTTTTGTGTGCAAACAGCTTGAAAAAAAAATTGTTTTTCTGTTTTCTGCTCGTATGAAAGTTTGCACATTTGTTGCTGTAAATGGACTAGAAACATTACCCTAAACTGTTTTGCTGTTTTAAAGCTTGTTTTAGATGGTGTAATGTTTATGCTAATCCATTTACAATGGCAATTATTAAAATTACAAGTTTTTTTTTAAGTGTAATTTTTGATTCTTGAAAAGTGTTCATATTCATGTTCTTAAACTTATGAAGATTAGATGATCATAGGAATTGTTTGTAACCTTCATGGTAGTTTAATTCATGATCATAATGTGTTTTAATGGAGTCCATAACTTGTCCTCAAGTTATGGAAAACCAAAAGTCTCACTTTTATTAAAGCCATTAAAAGAACACAAGAGTTATAAAAATGAAGAGTCTTCATTTTTATTACTCAATTAATTCATAAGTTATAAGAAATGAAAAGTTTTGGAAGTTTACAAAACTTGCCATCAAGTTTTGGAACATGTAAAGTCTTGATTAAAACTTTAGTTCCAACCCTTAGAATTTTAAAAGTTAAAATTCAACCCTTATACTTTATAATATTATAAGTTACTAATATATATATGTATAACGTCAAGTCGTCTTACCGCTAGTACGCCTCATTCACGAAGCCGGTCTATAAGGGGGGTATAATGTTGTTGCCTATAAAATGGCAACTTAATGGGTGTCCACTCTCACCCACCACTTCCTTGATCGGTGGAGGGTCGTTAGCCGAACGGGTAAGACAAGGACTTATAAATTCTCATTAAAAGTATGATGAATATTATAAAGTAACTAAATGCTTTTATTAAATTCCCAATCTTAGTTACTTTAGGAAAATGTGAATAAGGTGCTAATCCATGAAATTACACTTTACACTTTGTTTAAGTCGTTGGTGGAGCGTGTGTGGTTAACCGGCACACTAACTTGGACTTAACAAGGTAGGTAAAGGGTGACTTAAGGTTTACCATAGCATCGGTGGAGCGTGTGTGGTTTACCGGCACATCGATTGAGTGATAAACCTTGAGGGTACCAAGTGATTTGCATGGTTACTTCACACCTCGTTTTGTGATCCTCGGTATCCCAGTCACAAAACTTGGAGGGCACACTCGAGATTGAAACATGCCTTTGAAAAGTTCATTGAATCTCAAAAGAATCTAGGAATTTCTAAGAACCAATTAAAAACTTAATATTTATATTTCGTTTTTCATGGTGGAAATTGGTGAATCGTCATTCACCTACCTTTCAAATATGTTATAGCTTGGATTACGACATACCTCTTCTAAGTTATAATATATTGTGATTGGATCCTAGCCTTAATATTACATTTGGGTGTTTTATTAAGGACTCTCTTAATATCTAAACTAATCTTGTTCACTTCTTTCAGATGTCTTCAAACAATGCTGCTTCTGGCTCTAATCCTAATGGCTCCTTTACCCTTATGAACTTGTGTGGGAAAGTCACTTTTGATGGATCCAACTTCAATGAATGGATCAAAAACATCAGGATGATTACCCACTACGAGGACAAAGAATATGTCCTTGACAAGGAGCTTAAGGAGATTGATGAGACCACTACAACTCCCCAGGAGATCGCTGACTTCCGGGCACATGAAAGGGATGCTACAAAAGTGGCATGCATCATGTTGGCCACCATGACAGCGGAACTCCAAAAGTCCTATGAGGACTTCTACCCTTTTGAAATGCAACAAGATCTGATGGAAAGATACTGTGACAACCCGAAATTTTATTCCGTCACCGTAACCCTTTCCGTTAATAAAATTTATTTTATTATTAAAATTGTCTGTTAACTTTTAAGTTAAATAATTCATCTAGGGTTATTGTCATAATTTCCTACGTGTAGGAAATCAATAAAATCACATATAATACCCTCGATAATCCTTTGGAAAAATTTCTAATTTACGACTAAGTCGGGTTACGGTCATTTAATCGGGTAAAATCTTAAACTCCGTTTAATGTCGAGATTGGGTGTGTCCCCACCTAACCGTGGACTCAACCCTATATAAGGGTTGAGTGGACTCCATTTGAACCTTTTCACCCACCTTGGAACTTTCTCTCTCTACTCTCTCTCTAAAAATCAGGTTTTGATCAAGAATCACATCATTCAAGCTCCAAAATCGTAAGTAATCCTTCCTAGCTTGTTGTTTAACTTAACATGCATGCAAATCTATGGGTTAAACTCTCAAAAACCCCAAAAACTTGTGTTTACGGTTTGGGAACACCTCCCAAAACCGTAAACTCCCATAACTGCGTTTTGAAGCCCCAAAACCCTTTCAAACCTCTTCTAATGTTTAGCTATGGCTTAGAAACTTGCATGCATGAACTTAGAACACCAAAATCATGTCTTTATGGGACTAGACATGAGTTTACGGTCCATGAACATTCATGAACCGTAAACACCCTAAAAAGGGGTTTTGATGCCCCAAAACCTTTCCAATGCTTGGCTAATGACCTAGAAACTTGCTTGAATGATCTTACAACCCTAAAACATGGATTGAGAAGTGTAAACATGAGTTTACGGTTTGGGAAGGTCTCCCAAAACCGTAAAAACCTCCAAAGGGTGTTTAAGTGCCCTTAACACCTTGTATGGCTTACATTTAGGTCTAGAACCTTGCATGCACGACCTACAACCACCAAAACACATGAAAAATGGACACACATGAGTTTACGGCCGTAAACCCATGTGTTTACGACGGTAAACTCCCCAAGGAGTGGTTCAGAAACCGTAAACTCCATAAAGGGTCCATTCCAAGCCCCAAACACTTCCTAAGCCCTTGAATCAACCCTAGAACCCTTCCTTGTGAAGCATGAGACCTTGAAACACCCAAATGCAGCATTCCCATGAGTTTACGGCCGTAAACTCATGGGGGATATGGCCTTTGGACCGTAAACACCCCTAAGGGCTTACACTTGAAGAGTAAACTCCATATCAAGGCCCAACACTCCTTAGATGCAACCCGGATCATTCCTAACACTTGAAATAAAGTGTTTTCGTGCCTCGGGTGTATTATCTTACTTAATTAGTAGTTCAATGTCTAATTAGATACAATTATGTATCTCCTCATGTTACATAGGATCCTCGCGCGTGTTCAAGCCCTAAATTGACACTTAGCATCCTATCCGACACATTTCTCGTCTGGTGAGTTCATACCCCTACACTTTTCCGAGTTTTTCATGTTTTTCCGCGGGGGGGGGGGGGGAATACAAGCAAATCATAAAGGTTTTTGTAACTTAAAAACTGATGTAATTATACGATTTTCTGTCAAACCTTAGACACTATATCCCTTTTGTAATATGCGGAGCATAAGGGACGTTTTCTAAATATAATTACATAGTTTTCAGAACAGCGTGAAAAATTCTCAAACCATTCAAATTATTATGGGAATAATTTGGGATCTTTATTACTTGTTTTACGGATTCAGATTTCATGCAAAGTCAATATACATAAACTATGTCTGATTTAGTTTATCCATGTTAAACCTAGAGTATCATGCTAAATAATTACTTTGTATGTAATTATTTATACTCTACTTTGTTCCAAACGATTTCGAAATTTGATGACGACCAGTTATCCCGTGACTTAGATAATACTAACTTGTGAGACTTATCTTCAATATACCCTTCGGGTTACCAGTAAATCCTCTCCGGAAGTATAACCAGAGTCTCCTAGAGGGAGAACGTGAAATTTGTGGATAGATCTATTCGGGACTGACAATCCCACACCTAAACTGCTAGCTACAGTTAGGCGGGCACGCCTGGGGTGACAAATTTTGAAAATCGATCGACGCCTGAAAAACGTCAAGGAGGTCACGGGTCAAATCAGTATGGTTATACGACTCACAATACGTACTAAATTAACTAACTCTATTCACGGATTTCTTTCTTTCATCTATAGTTTTATGTATTAAAACTACCTACTTTCGTGCTGGAGGGGAATTCCAGGATCCTAACTTATGGTTTTCTTAACTTATTGATGATTAGTCAAGGTTTTTCTCATTCTATGGAAACCAACTTACATGTTAGAAAATATGGGATTTTCTGGGAAAACATGCTTATGTAATTCATAACTCAGTAACAATGGTTTTCGATATAACAACAATCTTTATTAAAGGAAATGAATTATTTATCACAAGATTAAATAACCGGTTTTCCTTACAGAACATGCTTATGAACTCACCAGCTTTATGCTGATATTTTAAAACTGCTTGTATTCTCAGGTTCTCGTTAGACAGGTATCCCGTTACTTTTGGAGAAGACGGAGTGTATAGAAGTCTCGTCTTTACTTTTGATATACTGATGTATATAAACTATGTATTTCTCCACTCTCAAACGAATGTAACTTTTCTTATGTAATGTAATGGTTGTGCTTACTATGATTACTATGTTCAATGGTTGTGATACTACGTATGACGTCCTCCGCCCTGGAACGATTCCACCGCCGGTTTCGGGGTGTGACAGATTGGTATCAGAGCTATTGTTTATAGTGAACTAAGTATACCGAACCTTACATGGTATACAATTATAAACACTAAGGGGCCTAAGTGCTCTAAACTAAAAGTATACTTTCAAAATATAAATATTTTTACAAAAGTATACAAGTATACCCGTATCCCAGGAACCGTGCCTTAAGCAGAACAAAACAAAAGTATTTTGGATGTTGAACACTGCGGTTAAACCTGGGCAGTTATGTAATCATGTCTAGGGTCAATATAGCCTGATCAACTATATTTATTCTAGACATGACCAACATGTGCTTGGGAGTGACTTTGGTGTTACAATAGGCCTAAAACTTACCAAATATCTATCCAACTCAAAATACTATAGGAGTATTTTAGTCAAAACCGAATGCATTGTAGAAGTTCATCCCAAGTGTTGCTACTCATTCCTTCCTTAGCGATAGTTTACTTGCTTTAGTAACTTTTCCTATACTATCGCTTTGTAGAACACTCTAACTGCCATAATGAGATATCCCTTGTTTCATATCTCTTAATTCTATCCAGAGGACTTACCATCCTCTTCTTCCTGATTGTTTTAGAACAAGATGCCTCCCCGAAAAAGACCTATCAAGAGAAACGACGACACTCCACCACCACCACCGCCTCCTCAGTTTGATCCTGTCATATTCCAGGCAGTTGTTACTGCCGCAGTGGCTGCCGCAATGTCACAAATGAATCCTGGTGGATTTGGTGGTAAGGGAGGTGGCATGCATCCCCAAATCCAGGAAGGTGGTCAGGAACGCCAGAAAGAATGCTCTTATAAGGATTTCATGAACGCAAAACCCACAACTTTCGACGGCACAGGAGGTGTTATTGCCCTGACTCAATGGTTCGAAAAGATTGAGTCCATATTTGAAATTTGTGCCTGTTCGGAGGCCAACAAAGTGAAATTTGCCGCTTGCACTTTCGTCAATAAATCATTAACCTGGTGGAACGGCCGGGTCAAGTCCTTAACCCTACCGGTGGCAAATGCTATGGGTTGGGAAAGCCTAAAGGAACTTATGATAGCCCAGTACTGCCCACGGGGCAAGATGCAGAAACTCAAACACGAACTCTGGACCCTAAGGATGAAGGGTTCCGACATTGCTTCCTACACTTCTAGGTTTGAAGACCTAGCACTCCTTTGTTCGGGAATGATCTCCCCCGAAAGCAAAAAGATTGAACGATTCATTTGGGGGCTAACCCAGCCAACCAAGGGAAATGTTTTGGCTGCGAAGCCAGACACCTTCGACAGCGCTAAATGTTTGGCGCAAACTCTGATCGATCATGGTGACGATCTCGAGGAAGCGGCCACCGTTCCTGAACCGGCTAAAGGGAGCAGTGAAAATAAAAAGAAATTCTGGAACAAACGAAAAGGTCAGGGTTCGCAAGGACCCTCGAAGAAACAACAAACTGTGGCAGTTCATGCTGCTACAACTCCTACCGCCGCTCCTACAACTCAAGCTCCTACCAGTGGATACATTGGTACCCTCCCCTGGTGCAACAAGTGCAGTTACCACCATCGTACTTCTGGACCTTGTTGTGAAAAGCTCTGCAACAATTGTGGTAAAAAGGGCCATCTGACTCGAGACTGCAGAAACCCAGTCCAACAAACTACTCAGGCCTCTGGAGCAGGTGTTGGTCGAGCCTGCTACAACTGTGGGGAGATTGGACATTTCAAGAGAAACTGCCCCAAAGCAGTAACAACCAACAACTCCGGAAGAGTTCTATCTATGGGACAAGAGGAGGCAGTCGCCGACCCCACCGTTGTCACGGGTACGTTCCTTCTCGACAACTCTTATGCATGCATCCTTTTCGATTCTGGTGCGGAACGTAGTTTTGTTAGCCATTCATTCAAACATCTTCTTAAACATAATCCTCAACCATTAACCGAAAAGTTTACCGTCGAAATGGCTAACGGTGAGAAAGAGAGCACTAACGAGATATACGTAGGTTGTACCCTTACCTTAAACGACCATTCATTTCCCATTGACCTTATGCCAGTCTCCATAAAAAGCTTTGATGTCATCATCGACATGGATTGGTTGAGCCCCAATCGTGCTGATATCCTTTGTTTCGAAAAGGCTATACGTCTCAATCTTTCACCGGACGAAACTCTTGTAATCTACGGTGATAAACTCAGTTCAAACCTTTGCATCATTTCGTGCATCAAAGCCAGAAACTCCTGCGGAAAGAGTGTTATGAATTCCTAGCCCACGTCATTAACGAGAAGCAGGAAGTTAAAGACCTCGAGAGCATCCCCGAATTCTGCAACTTTCCCGATGTTTTTCCAGAAGACCTCCCAGGAATCCCTCCTGAACGCCAAGTCGAGTTTCGTATCGACTTAGTCCCCGGAGCTACCCCCGTAGCCAAATCTCCCTACCGATTAGCACAAGCAGAAATGCAAGAGTTATCTAGTCAGCTCAACGAGCTGCTCATCAAAGGATTCATCCGACCGAGTTCCTCACCCTGGGGAGCCCCGATCTTGTTTGTGAAAAAGAAGGATGGATCCTTTCGAATGTGTATCGATTATCGGGAGCTGAATAAGCTCACAATCAAAAACCGTTATCCTCTTCCTCGGATATGTTGGATTAATGTCTAAGTCCATAACTATAATTGGTAAGACTTGACCCGACCCGGCATGGTCCATTTGGGTTGCATGGCATCATGCATTTGGATAGACTATAATGAGAGAAATAACACTTAAGGTTGGTTAATATATTATAAGTTCTAATATATTAATAAGGTTATTTAATTAGTATTGATCAAGAATTAATTTGGAATTAATTAAGTGATCAAAAGGAGACTAATTAAATATATGGGTTGATTGTGTAAATCGTTCATTCTTATATATGTGGGCTTGTGATCCAAGATTCCATATGTTGGACTAAGTCCATGGGGTGACCCATGGATACTCCATGGAGGTTAAAATCCATGGAGCATAAGGAATGGGTAAAGTTATGAGTTACATGGTGTAACCCTAATAGCCACCATATAAAAGAATCCCATGGCTCAAGAAATCGTGCACTAATGTGTGAGTGTGAGGGCTAGACGATTTCAAGGAGTGTTCAAGTTTCTCTCAAGTTATTCCAAGTGTATTTGGTGTTGTGTGAACCATTTGAGGTGTCACACTTGGGGGACTAGGCACTCAAGCTTCATGAAGACATTCTACATCAAAGAGGTATGTATTCTATCTTGTTATATTTTTTATTTTGTATGCTAGATTAGGATAATACCTTGGATGTTCATAATTGTATGTATAATAAAGAAAACATAGATCCAAGGTATTTAGGGTTGCATGTACACTTAGGAGTGTTAGAATGCTCATAACCCAACAGTGGTATCAGAGCCTACGCTTGTTTTCTTGTTATACTTGCAAAAGTAGCTGAAAAATCGAGTTGGATGCATATATTCGATTGTTTTGGCTGGAATTGGACTAGGAACATTACCCTAAGATGTTTTTGGACTTATAAACTTGTTTTTGATGTGGTAATGTTCATGCTAATTCAATTTCTAAGATAATTGTCATAATTTCAAGATTTGTATTAGTTTGTATGTTCATGCTAATTTCTTGAAGATTGATGATTTGAATTATCTTGTTCTTATGAGGTTCTTAGATTAATAAAAAAGTTGTGTGAAATAGTTGTTTTCAATCCATTTTAATCTAAGAGTTGATTCCAAAGTGTGTTTTTGTAACTTGTCCTCAAGTTATATGAAAAGTCACATTTAAGAATCATAAAACTCATAAAAGTTGGCAAAGGTTACAAAATGAAGAGTCTAGTTCTAATTAAATGGTTTTATGACTCCATAACTTGTCCTCAAGTTATGGAGGTTCAAGAGACTCTTCATTAAATTAAAAAAAAAAGTGTAACCTTAATTAGTTCCATAAGTTACAATAAAAAAAAAGTTATTTTTTTTATTAATTAGTTTAAAGTCTTCCATAACTTGTCCTCAAGTTATGGAACTTGAAGAGTTTTTTTTAATTAAAACTACTTTAATCTCATAAGTTATGGAATTAATTAGTTTTGAATAGTTTCAAAACTTGCCCTCAAGTTTTGGAATTTGAAAAAGTTTTCACTTATGAATACTTTAATTCCAAGTTAGCCCTTAGAATTTTAAAAGTTAAAATTCAACCCTTATACTTTATAATATTATAAGTTAATAATATTTATATATATGTATAAGAGTAAAGTCAGTCTTACCGTTAGTAGGCCTCATTCACGAAGCCGGTCTATAAGGGGGGTATAAGGTTACTGCCTATAAAATGGCAGTTTAATGGGTGTCCACTCTCACCCACCGCTTCCTTGACTAGTGGAGGGTCGTTAGCCGAATGGGTAGGACAAGGACTATAATTCTCCTTTCATTAAAAGTATTAATGATAAATACTAAGTATGCATACACCAATAGCTTTGCCATACACCAAGTATGCACTCTATGTTTTTCTATGATCCTTATTTTGTGAAATAAACCAATTGAACATAATTTCAATGATTCTAATTTCACACTTCCAAATCCTTATTGAAAAATGTGAGAATTTCAAATTCTTATCATTTAACGAAATCTGTTTAGATTTTAAACTTATATGCACTGATCCTCTTGTAATGATTATGCACAAAGTCACAAAGACTTGTCAACAAACATTACAGAGTATTCCAATGGAGATCAACTCCATGGAAACTAAGTCTCATATTCAAAGTACATTGCTTTGGACATGCTTCTTGCATTATGTTTTCTAATCTTACACAGATAACTTCCACCTATGGAGACAACTCCATATTCTCATTTTGACTATCACTTCTGAACAAGAGATGCCTCTTTTCAGAATATGTCAATATGGTCCTTCCAAAATTAGCACTATACTTCCAACTGTCCCTGAGCAACCAATCTTTGGTAAACCTCAGATTGTCCTCGACAATTGCTTAATCATTTTAGTCATATCCAATTCTAGACCTTTTCCCTTCTTAATGCCTCTGGGCATTTGGAAAAATTTAGAAATGACAAATATTATAGCACATGCAATCGATCCTGTACCAAAAGCAAATGGTACACGATTCATGATGTCTCACATAAAGACATGATTCTAGACCAGTCTTTTGCTACAATATTTTTATTTGCCATGTTCTCAAAATTTGACTATGAAGAGGGATGTCGTAATCATAATCGAATTTTGAGAACGCAATATATGGAATTTTCTTAAGTTGAGCCAATCCAACATGAAATTCATATATATATTCTTGACTAAAGATTATTAAGGTCTCAATCTAAGCCTTTAGAACTGAAATGAAGTATATCCTCTCCCTTAATTATAGCAAAACAACTTTTTCAACCCCTGCAACTTCACGAATTGAAACTTTTGTTTTCTATAATTAACATTGCTAACTTGCAATACTTATCATAATTATCATGCTCCCACTAACATGATGATTATTAGCATAACACTTATGCTCCCACTAGCTTTGACATGTACTTAGAAATCAGCTATTGACTTTCTTACCAAAGTTCAGATTTCTGATACTAGATTGTTTTGATAAGACTTTATCAAAATCATACACCTTATCTTAGATAGCATCCATGTGTGTCTAAACAATTTTAGAACTATGAAAAGGGATGACGTAATCATAGTCTCAATTGTTTAGACCTTTTGTCATCTGCTTCAAATCTACTTGGTGGAAGTGTTTCCTCACCATCATTTTCATGAATCGGAGAGAAACCTTATGACCCTTAGATTTTATGGTATATGTGTTCTTATCCATGTCAATCTGTCAAAACCATAATCACAAGAAAAGGTTAGTGACAAATCCAAACTCATATGGACTGAACTAAATCTTAATTTCTTGCCACCTGGCAGCACAAGGGCCTGCCATTGCTTCCCAGTTGTTATGCAACCAATTGAGAACTCTAAGAACTCATATGCAAAACCAACTTTAACTGGAATGGGCACAGAAATAGGAAAAATGTCAACACGATAGGTTATAAATCTCAAGTCGTGTGCTAGTGAAGAACCTCAACTTTTATTCTTGATTAGTTCTTGAGACTTTCAAGACCTTTAAGACTCCCACTGTCCTCTTGACATATAAGACTCACTTGTCAAATATTCAAGAGATAGTGCGGATTCTTTATCAAGACAAACACTTCACACAATTGTCCTTAGTTGGTCTTTGTTTAATCCAAAACATCACAACTTACCAATTTCAAATGTACAAGAGTAGGACACTTTTACTCTTACATTTGACAAGTGTTATAAACCTTTCTTTAAGATATGTCACTCAACTTATAGTCTTGGAGTATGACTCTGAGACTTGTTTTGAAATGAGGTATGACTCATCTTCTTGATTTAACCATTTCAACAATTCATGACTCCTCTTCTTAGCCATAAAAAATGCACTAAGACGCCCTTAGAAGACCAATTGTGATATGGTTCTTTAATCATTAAGATGATCACAAAACATGATACTAAAG
This sequence comes from Lactuca virosa, assembly GCF_052849685.1. Taxonomy (NCBI): domain Eukaryota; kingdom Viridiplantae; phylum Streptophyta; class Magnoliopsida; order Asterales; family Asteraceae; genus Lactuca; species Lactuca virosa. The sequence continues at coordinate 59,807,541 of NC_136426.1, read as the reverse complement.
TACTCTTCCATCTTTTCAGATTTGAGAAACTTTTATCTTTCTGCCTAATTTGATTCTTCTCATTCGTTCTGCCATACATCGAGACTTTTCCAATGCTTCAGAATTATACTTAAACTTATAAGTATAACCATATTTACTAAACTTTAGTAAATCATGACGAATAGCCTTATTGAGCTTTGTGGTGGACATGACCAGTGCACAAGAATGTGTACTCGATCTCTTTAGTCCTTCACTTGATTCACACATCCATGTGAACAAGGAATTAGTCTTAATTTTCCAAAGATGAAAGTTTTCATTCATCATACTATACAACTTGCATGATTCCAAGTTTCGGTCCAATTGAGAACTTGGGTGATGAGAATCTCTCCTTATTTGGTAAATTTAGACACTACCACAAATGAAAGACTCAATTTCATTTTTTTTGTTTTCAAATATTGCTATCAATGGAATCATATAAACAACCTTTTTTCATAAATGCCACTTGTAAGGATATTTAAAATAAATAAAATCAAAAAATTTCCTTTTATTTTAAAAACCTTGCGGAAAAACTTATCCTTACAATCCATATGAAAACCTTGTTGTTATATATTCCTAAGCAATGTGTCATAACTCCTAAGTAACAACTTCAAAATTCTAATGCGATCGAAGTCCATCTTCGCGATCAGAAGCAGCATATACTTCATTTAAGCTTTCTCTCTTTTCTTTGATTCTTAAAACATCACCATGTGACTCAGTTACATTATGTAATAAGAATCTCCAAATAGGAGCTTAACAGAGTTAGACAATGGACTTTACCTGAAGTAGAGTCAAACTTATTGACTTTAACATCCTTAGGTAAATTTGGCAGCTTCGCAACCAGTGCCCCTTCCTTTGGCAATTTTAACAAGTGGACCCTTTGGTAATGGTACATGGGACTATCACAGACTTAGCTTTTCTCTTTACCATTTGGTCAACCGAGTTGACTATGGCCGATCCCTTTCCATTGGGAAGCGAAAGCTTTTCTGGATATCCAATGTTACCATTTTCAAAGTCCATGGAAGTTTGGGAAGTTGATCTTCTAATCAAATTTGCTTTACCAGTGCTTCAAATCATAGCTGATTTAGTAGCACAAAGCAAGTAGGTAAGATCATTAAGGGTCATGTCATAGTCTTTTACATAGTAGTCCCAAGGAACTAACTATGTGACTTAGAAAGTGATTGAACATCTGACTTTCTCAAGACTTTGACACCCAACTCTCCCGGCTTGTCAATATGTGACTTCATCTCCAAGATGTGATCACACATAGACATTGCTTGCCATTAGGGCTTGAGTGACCTTGAACTTGTGGGTTAGGGAGAATAATTGGAGGAGGTGGAGGAAGTAAAGTTCCAAGAGATTTGGGAAGATCATAGATGTCTGAGCTAGACATCTTTTGGGAGATATTCAAGATAGTTGATTTAAAGTCCTTAATATAACACCCAATATGAAATATTAAGGCTAGGACCCAACACAATATTTTATAACTTGGAAAAGGGATGCCGTAATCCAGGCTATAAAATATTTGAAGGTAGGTGAATGACGATTCACCAATTTCCACCATGAAAAACGAAATAGTTTATTAGGTTTTTAATTGGATTTGAAACTCCTGGATCTTTTGAGATTCATTTAACTTTTCAATGGCATGTTTCAATCTCGAGTGTGCCCTTCAGGTTCTGTGACTGGGATGCCGAGGATCACAAAACAAGGTGTGAAGTAACCATGCAAATTACTTGGTACTCTTAAATGTTTATCACCCAACCGATGTGCTGGTAAACCACACACGCTCCACCGGCCTATGATAAACTTTAAGAAACCCTTTGCCTACCTTGTTAAATCAAGCTAGTGTGCCGGTAAACCACACACGCTCCACCAACCGACTTAAGCAAAGTGCAAAGTGTAATTTCATGGGTTAGCACCTTATTCACATTTTCCTAAGTAACTAAGATTGAGAATTTATAAAAGGGTTAGTTACTTAGTATTTATCATTAATACTTTTAATGAAGGGAGAATTATAGTCCTTGTCCTACCTGTTCGGCTAACGACCCTCCAGCAGTCAATGAAGCGGTGGGTGAGAGTGGACACCCATTAAGCTGCCATTTTATAGGCAACAACCTTATACCCCCCTTATAGACTGGTTCGTGAATGAGGCCTACTAATGGTAAGACTGACTTGCTCTTATACACACACACACACATATATATATATATATATATATATATATATATATATATATATATATATATATATATATATTATTAACTTATAATATTATAAAGTATAAGGGTTGAATTTTAACTTTTAAAACTCTAAGGGCTTAACTTGGAATTAAAGTATTCTTGAGGGAAACTTTACATATTCCAAAACTTGAGGGCAAGTTTTGAAAATATTCAAAACTAATTAATTCCATAACTTATGTGTTTAAAGTAGTTTTAATTAAAAAACTCTTCAAGTTCCATAACTTGAGGACAAGTTATGGAAGACTTTAAACTAATAAAAGAATGTAACTTTTCTTTATTTTTGTAACTTATGGAACTAATTAAGGTTACACATTTTATTACTTAATGAAGTGACTCTTGAACCTCCATAACTTGAGGACAAGTTATGGAGTCATAAAACCATTTAATGACGACAAGACTCTTCATTTTGTAACCATTGCCAACTTTTATGAGTTTTAAGAAACTTTAATGTGACTTTTCATGTAACTTGAGGACAAGTTACACAAACACATTTTAGAATTCACTCTTAGATTAAAATGGATCAAAGACACACAATCAATCAACCTTTTTCTATTAATCTAAGCAACTCATATGAACAAGATAATTGGAATCAAACTTTTTCATGTAATTAGCATAACACTTAAACTAATACAAAACATGAATCTATTGACAATTATCTTTGAAATTTGATTAGTATGAACATTACCACATAAAAAATAAGTTTATTAGTCCAAAAACAGCTTAGGGTAATGTTCCTAGTCCAATTCCAGCCAAAACAGTCGAATATATGCTGTCTGGGGGTCCAACTCGTCGAGTGCATGAACAAAATCGACGAGTTGGATGCTTTTTGCCTTGGACTTGGCGAGTCCATCAGTGGACTCGGCGAGTCTGCTGTGCAGACAGCACCAAAATTCGATTTTTAAGCAGTTTAAGCAAGTATAACAATAATTGGTAAGACTTGACCCGACCCGGCATGGTCCATTTGGGTTGCATGGCATCATGCATTTGGATAGACTATAATGAGAGAAATAACACTTAAGGTTTGTTAATATATTATAAGTTATAATATATTAATAAGATTATTTAATTAGTATTGATCAAGAATTAATCTAGAATTAATTAAGTGATCAAAAGAAGACTAATTAAATATATGGGTTGATTGTGTAAATCACCCATACTTGTATAGTGGGCTAATGCTCCATGGATTGTCAAGTTGGGCTAAAACCCATAAGATGCTCCATGGATGCTCCATGGTATATTTGAACCCATGGATCCAAGGAAATGGAATGCCATGACAATTAGGGTTTACCCTAATTTTCACTAACTATATAATGATCTTATTCTTGGAGAAAATCGGCCACTATGTATGATAGAAAGGGCTACCCGATTTTCATGAAGTGTGTATTTCTCTCTAAGTTATTCCAAAAGCATATGATGTTGTGTGAACCATTTGAGGTGTCACACTTGGGGCACTAGGCACTCAAGCTTCATGAAGTCATTCTACATCAAAGAGGTATGTAATTCTAACTTGATATATTCATATGAATCAATGTTATTATGCTAGTTAGGATGAATACCTTGGAAAGTTCATATTTGCATGTATAATAGAGAAAACATAGATCCAAGGTATTTAGGGTTGCGTGTACACTTAGGAGTGTTAGAATGCTCAAAACCCAACAAAAACCTGGCGCACGCCTCCGAGGTATGGAACCCACACCCTGCGGTGTAATGTCAATAATCCCCTGCTGTCATAGTCGAAGGAGGAAACCTGACCCACTATACGCTCACTCTTCCGATGTTCCTCCTTCATAGCCTCCTGCTGGGCCTCTCAGATCTGCTCCAATAACGGGGTCACTACTGTCATCCGCATGCAGATATCTTTGATCGGCACCGCCTTGCGGCTAAGCGCAACGGCCACCACGTTGGCCTTCCCCGGGTGGTAGAGGATTTCGCAATCATAATCCTTCACCACGTCCAACCACTGACGCTGCCTCATGTTCAAATTCGGCTGATCCATGAGATACCTCAGGCTCTTGTGGTCCGCGTAAATGGTACAACGAACCCCATAGAGGTAATGATGCCAAATCTTGAGGGCGAATACAACAGCCCCCAGCTCCAAATCATGTGTCGGGTAATTCGCCTCGTGAGGCTTCAGCTGCCTTGAAGCGTAGGCAATAACTGTTGGATAAGGTGTCTAAGTCCATAACTATTTCTGGTATGTACTTGACCCGACCCGGCATGGTCCATTTGGGTTGCATGGCACCATGCAATTGGATAAACTAAAATGAGAGAAATAACACTTATGGTTTATTAATATATTATAAGTTCTAATATATTAATAATATTATTTAATTAGTTTCATCAAGAATTAATTAAGTGATCAAAAGATAACTAATTAAATACATGGGTAGATTATGTAAATCTTCCATATCTTATATAGTGGGCTAAGAGGCTCCATGGATTATCAAGTTGGGTTCCACCCATAGGATGCTCCATGGGAGTTACAAACCCATGGGTCATGGAAATGAAGAGTCATGACACATTAGGGTTTACATGGTGTTACCCTAGATGTGTCAACACTATATAAGAAACCCATTTTCCACCAAAATCGGCGACACTAAGAAACAAGAGGGCTAGAGCCGATTTTGCAAGTGTAAGATTCTCTCAAAGTTTACTCCTTTGCATTTGGTGTTGTGTGAAGCATTTGAGGCATCACACTTCGGGTGCTAGGCTCAGAAGGTTTCAAGGATCATAATCAACAACAAGGTAAGTTATTCTATCTTTCATTCAAGTTAAAAATGTTCCCCATGTATGCTAGATAGGAATATAACCTTGGAATGCAACTTTGCATGATTATTAGACAAACATAGATCCAAGGTTATTAGGGTTGCATGTACACTTAGGAAGTGTTAGAATGCTCAAAACCCATCAGTGGTATCAGAGCATGGTTCGTTTGTTGTTTTTTTTTTGTGTACAAACAGCTTGAAAAAAAAAATTGTTTTTCTGTTTTCTGCTCGTATGAAAGTTTGCACATTTGTTGCTGTAAATGGACTAGAAACATTATCCTAAACTGTTTTGCTGTTTTAAAGCTTGTTTTAGATGGTGTAATGTTTATGCTAATCCATTTACAATGGCAATTATTAAAATTACAAGTTTTTTTTTAAGTATAATTTTTGATTCTTGAAAAGTGTTCATATTCATGTTCTTAAACTTATGAAGATTAGATGATCATAGGAATTGTTTGTAACCTTCATGGTAGTTTAATTCATGATCATAATGTGTTTTAATGGAGTCCATAACTTGTCCTCAAGTTATGGAAAACCAAAAGTCTCACTTTTATTAAAGCCATTAAAAGAACACAAGAGTTATAAAAATGAAGAGTCTTCATTTTTATTACTCAATTAATTCATAAGTTATAAGAAATGAAAAGTTTTGGAAGTTTACAAAACTTGCCATCAAGTTTTGGAACATGTAAAGTCTTGATTAAAACTTTAGTTCCAACCCTTAGAATTTTAAAAGTTAAAATTCAACCCTTATACTTTATAATATTATAAGTTACTAATATATATATATGTATAACGTCAAGTCGTCTTACCGCTAGTACGCCTCATTCACGAAGCCGGTCTATAAGGGGGGTATAATGTTGTTGCCTATAAAATGGCAACTTAATGGGTGTCCACTCTCACCCACCACTTCCTTGATCGGTGGAGGGTCGTTAGCCGAACGGGTAAGACAAGGACTTATAAATTCTCATTAAAAGTATGATGAATATTATAAAGTAACTAAATGCTTTTATTAAATTCCCAATCTTAGTTACTTTAGGAAAATGTGAATAAGGTGCTAATCCATGAAATTACACTTTACACTTTGTTTAAGTCGTTGGTGGAGCGTGTGTGGTTAACCGGCACACTAACTTGGACTTAACAAGGTAGGTAAAGGGTGACTTAAGATTTACCATAGCATCGGTGGAGCGTGTGTGGTTTACCGGCACATCGATTGAGTGATAAACCTTGAGGGTACCAAGTGATTTGCATGGTTACTTCACACCTCGTTTTGTGATCCTCGGTATCCCAGTCACAAAACTTGGAGGGAACACTCGAGATTGAAACATGCCTTTGAAAAGTTCATTGAATCTCAAAAGAATCTAGGAATTTCTAAGAACCAATTAAAAACTTAATATTTATATTTCGTTTTTCATGGTGGAAATTGGTGAATCGTCATGCACCTACCTTTCAAATATGTTATGGCTTGGATTACGGCATACCTCTTCTAAGTTATAATATATTGTGATTGGATCCTAGCCTTAATATTACATTTGGGTGTTTTATTAAGGACTCTCTTAATATCTAAACTAATCTTGTTCTCTTCTTTCAGATGTCTTCAAACAATGCTGCTTCTGGCTCTAATCCTAATGGCTCCTTTACCCTTATGAACTTGTGTGGGAAAGTCACTTTTGATGGATCCAACTTCAATGAATGGATCAAAAACATCAGGATGATTACCCGCTACGAGGACAAAGAATATGTCCTTGACAAGGAGCTTAAGGAGATTGATGAGACCACTACAACTCCCCAGGAGATCGCTGACTTCCGGGCACATGAAAGGGATGCTACAAAAGTGGCATGCATCATGTTGGCCACCATGACAGCGGAACTCCAAAAGTCCTATGAGGACTTCTACCCTTTTGAAATGCACCAAGATCTGATGGAAAGATACTGTGACAACCCGAAATTTTATTCCGTCACTGTAACCCTTTCCGTTAATAAAATTTATTTTATTATTAAAATTGTCTGTTAACTTTTAAGTTAAATAATTCATCTAGGGTTATTGTCATAATTTCCTACGTGTAGGAAATCAATAAAATCACATATAATACCCTCGATAATCCTTTGGAAAAATTTCTAATTTACGACTAAGTCGGGTTACGGTCATTTAATCGGGTAAAATCTTAAACTCCGTTTAATGTCGGGATTGGGTGTGTCCCCACCTAACCGTGGACTCAACCCTATATAAGGGTTGAGTGGACTCCATTTGAACCTTTTCACCCACCTTGGAACTTTCTCTCTCTACTCTCTCTCTAAAAATCAGGTTTTGATCAAGAATCACATCATTCAAGCTCCAAAATCGTAAGTAATCCTTCCTAGCTTGTTGTTTAACTTAACATGCATGCAAATCTATGGGTTAAACTCTCAAAAACCCCAAAAACTTGTGTTTACGGTTTGGGAACACCTCCCAAAACCGTAAACTCCCATAACGGGGTTTTGAAGCCCCAAAACCCTTTCAAACCTCTTCTAATGTTTAGCTATGGCTTAGAAACTTGCATGCATGAACTTAGAACACCAAAATCATGTCTTTATGGGACTAGACATGAGTTTACGGTCCATGAACATTCATGAACCGTAAACACCCTAAAAAGGGGTTTTGATGCCCCAAAACCTTTCCAATGCTTGGCTAATGACCTAGAAACTTGCTTGAATGATCTTACAACCCTAAAACATGGATTGAGAAGTGTAAACATGAGTTTACGGTTTGGGAAGGTCTCCCAAAACCGTAAAAACCTCCAAAGGGTGTTTAAGTGCCCTTAACACCTTGTATGGCTTACATTTGGGTCTAGAACCTTGAATGCACGACCTACAACCACCAAAACACATGAAAAATGGACACACATGAGTTTACGGCCGTAAACCCATGTGTTTACGACCGTAAACTCCCCAAGGAGTGGTTTAGAAACCGTAAACTCCATAAAGGGTCCATTCCAAGCCCCAAACACTTCCTAAGCCCTTGAATCAACCCTAGAACCCTTCCTTGTGAAGCATGAGACCTTGAAACACCCAAATGCACCATTCCCATGAGTTTATGACCGTAAAATCATGGGGGATATGGCCTTTGGACCGTAAACACCCCTAAGGGCTTACACTTGAAGAGTAAAGTCCATATCAAGGCCCAACACTCCTTAGATGCAACCCGGATCATTCCTAACACTTGAAATAAAGTGTTTTCGCGCCTCGGGTGTATTATCTTACTTAATTAGTAGTTAAATGTCTAATTAGATACAATTATGTATCTCCTCATGTTACATAGGATCCTCGCGCGTGTTCAAGCCCTAAATTGACACTTAGCATCCTATCCGACACATTTCTCGTCTGGTGAGTTCATACCCCTACACTTTTCCGAGTTTTTCATGTTTCTCCGGGGGGGGGGGGAATACAAGCAAATCATAAAGGTTTTTGTAACTTAAAAACTGATGTAATTATACGATTTTCTGTCAAACTTTAGATACTATATCCCTTTTGTAACATGCGGAGCATAAGGGACGTTTTCTAAATATAATTACATAGTTTTCAGAACAGCGTGAAAACTTCTCAAACCATTCAAATTATTATGGGAATAATTTGGGATCTTTATTACTTGTTTTACGGATTCAGATTTCATGCAAAGTCAATATACATAAACTATGTCTGATTTAGTTTATCCATGTTAAACCTAGAGTATCATGCTAAATAATTACTTTGTATGTAATTATTTATACTCTACTTTGTTCCAAACGATTTCGAAATTTGATGACGACCAGTTATCCCATGATTTAGTTAATACTAACTTGTGAGACTTATCTTCGATATACCCTTTGGGTTACCAGTAAATCCTCTCCGGAAGTATAACTAGAGTCTCCTGGAGGGAGAACGTGAAATTTGTGGATAGATCTATTCGGGACTGACAATCCTACACCTAAACTGCTAGCTACAGTTAGGCGGGCACGCCTGGGGTGGCAAATTTTGAAAATCGATCGACGCCTGAGAAACGTCAAGGAGGTCACGGGTCAAATCAGTATGGTTATACAACTCACAATACGTACTAAATTAACTAACTCTGATTTCTTTCTTTCATCTATAGTTTTATGTATTAAAACTACCTACTTTCGTGCTGGAGGGGAATTCCAGGATCCTAACTTATGGTTTTCTTAACTTATTGATGATTAGTCAAGGTTTTTCTCATTCTATGGAAACCAACTTACATGTTAGAAAATATGGGATTTTCTGGGAAAACATGCTTATGTAATTCATAACTCGGTAACAATGGTTTTCGATATAACAACAATCTTTATTAAAGGAAATGAATTATTTATCACAAGATTAAATAACCGGTTTTCCTTACAAAACATGCTTATGAACTCACCAGCTTTATGCTGATATTTTAAAACTGCTTGTATTCTCAGGTTCTCGTTAGACAGGTATCCCGTTACTTTTGGAGAAGACGGAGTGTATAGAAGTCTCGTCTTTACTTTTGATATACTGATGTATATAAACTATGTATTTCTCCACTCTCAAACGAATGTAACTTTTCTTATGTAATGTAATGGTTGTGCTTACTATGATTACTATGTTCAATGGTTGTGATACTACGTATGACGTCCTCCGCCCTGGAACGATTCCACCGCCGGTTTCGGGGTGTGACAGATTGGTATCAGAGCTATTGTTTATAATGAACTAAGTATACCGAACCTTACATGGTATACAACTATAAACACTAAGGGGCCTAAGTGCTCTAAACTAAAAGTATACTTTCAAAATATAAATATTTTTACAAAAGTATACAAGTATACCCGTATCCCAGGAACCGTGCCTTAAGCAGAACAAAACAAAAGTATTTTGGATGTTGAACACTGCGGTTAACCCTGGGCAGTTATGTAATCATGTCTAGGGTCAATATAGCCTGATCAACTATATTTATTCTAGACATGACCAACATGTGCTTGGGAGTGACTTTGGTGTTACAACAGGCCTAAAACTTACCAAATATCTATCCAACTCAAAATACTATAGGAGTATTTTAGTCAAAACCGAATGCATTGTAGAAGTTCATCCCAAGTGTTGCTACTCATTCCTTCCTTAGCGATAGTTTACTTGCTTTAGTAACTTTTCCTATACTATCGCTTTGTAGAACACTCTAACTGCCATAATGAGATATCCCTTGTTTCATATCTCTTAATTCTATCCAGAGGACTTACCATCCTCTTCTTCCTGATTGTTTTAGAACAAGATGCCTCCCCGAAAAAGACCTATCAAGAGAAACGACGACACTCCACCACCACCACCGCCTCCTCAGTTTGATCCTATCATATTCCAGGCAGCTGTTACTGCCGCAGTGGCTACCGCAATGTCACAAATGAATCCTGGTGGATCTGGTGTTAAGGGAGGTGGTATGCATCCCCAAATCCAGGAAGGTGGTCAGGAACGCCAGAAAGAATGCTCTTATAAGGATTTCATGAACGCAAAACCCACAACTTTCGACGGCACAGGAGGTGTTATTGCCCTGACTCAATGGTTCGAAAAGATTGAGTCCATATTTGAAATTTGTGCCTGTTCGGAGGCCAACAAAGTGAAATTTGCCGCTTGCACTTTCGTCAATAAATCATTAACCTGGTGGAACGGCCGGGTCAAGTCCTTAACCCTACCGGTGGCAAATGCTATGGGTTGGGAAAGCCTAAAGGAACTTATGATAGCCCAGTACTGCCCACGGGGCAAGATGCAGAAACTCGAACACGAACTCTGGACCCTAAGGATGAAGGGTTCCGACATTGCTTCCTACACTTCTAGGTTTGAAGACCTAGCACTCCTTTGTCCGGGAATGATCTCCCCCGAAAGCAAAAAGATTGAACGATTCATTTGAGGGCTAACCCAGCCAACCAAGGGAAATGTTTTGGCTGCGAAGCCAGACACCTTCGACAGCGCTAAATGTTTGGCGCAAACTCCGATCGATCATGGTAACGATCTCGAGGAAGCGGCCACCGTTCCTGAACCGGCTAAAGGGAGCGGTGAAAATAAAAAGAAATTCTGGAACAAACGAAAGGGTCAGGGTTCGCAAGGACCCTCGAAGAAACAACAAACTGTGGCAGTTCATGCTGCTACAACTCCTACCGCCGCTCCTACAACTCAAGCTCCTACCAGTGGATACATTGGTACCCTCCCCTGGTGCAACAAGTGCAGTTACCACCATCGTACTTCTGGACCTTGTCGTGAAAAGCTCTGCAACAATTGTGGTAAAAAGGGCCATCTGACTCGAGACTGCAGAAACCCAGTCCAACAAACTACTCAGGCCTCTGGAGCAGGTGTTGGTCGAGCCTGCTACAACTGTGGGGAGATTGGACATTTCAAGAGAAACTGCCCCAAAGCAGCAACAACCAACAACTCCGGAAGAGTTCTATCTATGGGACAAGAGGAGGCAGTCGCCGACCCCACCGTTGTCACGGGTACGTTCCTTCTGGACAACTCTTATGCATGCATCCTTTTCGATTCTGGTGCGGAACGTAGTTTTGTTAGCCATTCATTCAAACATCTTCTTAAACATAATCCTCAACCATTAACCGAAAAGTTTACCGTCGAAATGGCTAACGGTGAGAAAGAGAGCACTAACGAGATATACGTAGGTTGTACCCTTACCTTAAACGACCATTCATTTCCCATTGACCTTATGCCAGTCTCCATAAAAAGCTTTGATGTCATCATCGGCATGGATTGGTTGAGCCCCAATCGTGCTGATATCCTTTGTTTCGAAAAGGCTATACGTCTCAATCTTTCACCGGACGAAACTCTTGTAATCTACGGTGATAAACTCAGTTCAAACCTTCGCATCATTTCGTGCATCAAAGCCCAGAAACTCCTGCGGAAAGAGTGTTATGCATTCCTAGCCCACGTCATTAACGAGAAGCAGGAAGTTAAAGACCTCGAGAGCATCCCCGAAGTCTGCAACTTTCCTGATGTTTTTCCAGAAGACCTCCCAGGAATCCCTCCTGAACGCCAAGTCGAGTTTCGTATCGACTTAGTCCCCGGAGCTACCCCCGTAGCCAAATCTCCCTACCGATTAGCACAAGCAGAAATGCAAGAGTTATCTAGTCAGCTCAACGAGCTGCTCATCAAAGGATTCATCAGACCGAGTTCCTCACCCTGGGGAGCCCCGATCTTGTTTGTGAAAAAGAAGGATGGATCCTTTCGAATGTGTATCGATTATCGGGAGCTGAATAAGCTCACAATCAAAAACCGTTATCCTCTTCCTCGGATATGTTGGATTAATGTCTAAGTCCATAACTATAATTGGTAAGACTTAACCCGACCCGGCATGGTCCATTTGGGTTGCATGGCATCATGCATTTGGATAGACTATAATGAGAGAAATAACACTTAAGGTTGGTTAATATATTATAAGTTCTAATATATTAATAAGGTTATTTAATTAGTATTGATCAAGAATTAATTTGGAATTAATTAAGTGATCAAAAGGAGACTAATTAAATATATGGGTTGATTGTGTAAATCGTTCATTCTTATATATGTGGGCTTGTGATCCAAGATTCCTTATGTTGGACTAAGTCCATGGGGTGACCCATGGATACTCCATGGAGGTTAAAATCCATGGAGCATAAGGAATGGGTAAAGTTATGAGTTACATGGTGTAACCCTAATAGCCACCATATAAAAGAATCCCATGGCTCAAGAAATCGTGCACTAATATGTGAGTGTGAGGGCTAGACGATTTCAAGGAGTGTTCAAGTTTCTCTCAAGTTATTCCAAGTGTATTTGGTGTTGTGTGAACCATTTGAGGTGTCACACTTGGGGGACTAGGCACTCAAGCTTCATGAAGACATTCTACATCAAAGAGGTATGTATTCTATCTTGTTATATTTTTTATTTTGTATGCTAGATTAGGATAATACCTTGGATGTTCATAATTGTATGTATAATAAAGAAAACATAGATCCAAGGTATTTAGGGTTGCATGTACACTTAGGAGTGTTAGAATGCTCATAACCCAACAGTGGTATCAGAGCCTACGCTTGTTTTCTTGTTATACTTGCAAAAGTAGCTGAAAAATCGAGTTGGATGCATATATTCGATTGTTTTGGCTGGAATTGGACTAGGAACATTACCCTAAGATGTTTTTGGACTTATAAACTTGTTTTTGATGTGGTAATGTTCATGCTAATTCAATTTCTAAGATAATTGTCATAATTTCAAGATTTGTATTAGTTTGTATGTTCATGCTAATTTCTTGAAGATTGAAGATTTGAATTGTCTTGTTCTTATGAGGTTCTTAGATTAATAAAAAAGTTGTGTGAAATAGTTGTTTTCAATCCATTTTAATCTAAGAGTTGATTCCAAAGTGTGTTTTTGTCACTTGTCCTCAAGTTATATGAAAAGTCACATTTAAGAATCATAAAACTCATAAAAGTTGGCAAAGGTTACAAAATGAAGAGTCTAGTTCTAATTAAATGGTTTTATGACTCCATAACTTGTCCTCAAGTTATGGAGGTTCAAGAGACTCTTCATTAAATTAAAAAAAAAGTGTACCCTTAATTAGTTCCATAAGTTACAATAAAAAAAAAGTTATTTTTTTTATTAATTAGTTTAAAGTCTTCCATAACTTGTCCTCAAGTTATGGAACTTGAAGAGTTTTTTTTTAATTAAAACTACTTTAAACTCATAAGTTATGGAATTAATTAGTTTTGAATAGTTTCAAAACTTGCCCTCAAGTTTTGGAATTTGAAAAAGTTTTCACTTATGAATACTTTAATTCCAAGTTAGCCCTTAGAATTTTAAAAGTTAAAATTCAACCCTTATACTTTGTAATATTATAAGTTAATAATATTTATATATATGTATAAGAGTAAAGTCAGTCTTACCGTTAGTAGGCCTCATTCACGAAGTCGGTCTATAAGGGGGGTATAAGGTTACTGCCTATAAAATGGCAGTTTAATGGGTGTCCACTCTCACCCACCGCTTCCTTGACTAGTGGAGGGTCGTTAGCCGAACGGGTAGGACAAGGACTATAATTCTCCTTTCATTAAAAGTATTAATGATAAATACTAAGTATGCATACACCAATAGCTTTGCCATACACCAAGTATGCACTCTATGTTTTTCTATGATCCTTATTTTGTGAAATAAACCAATTGAACATAATTTCAATGATTCTAATTTCACACTTCCAAATCCTTATTGAAAAATGTGAGAATTTCAAATTCTTATCATTTAACGAAATCTGTTTAGATTTTAAACTTATATGCACTGATCCTCTTGTAATGATTATGCACAAAGTCACATAGACTTGTCAACAAACATTACAGAGTATTCCAATGGAGATCAACTCCATGGAAACTAAGTCTCATATTCAAAGTACATTGCTTTGGACATGCTTTTTGCATTATGTTTTCTAATCTTACACAGATAACTTCCACCTATGGAGACAACTCCATATTCTCATTTTGACTATCACTTCTGAACAAGAGATGCCTCTTTTCAGAATATGTCAATATGGTCCTTCCAAAATTAGCACTATACTTCCAACTGTCCCTGAGCAACCAATCTTTGGTAAACCTCAGATTGTCCTCGACAATTGCTTAATCATTTTAGTCATATCCAATTCTAGACCTTTTCCCTTCTTAATGCCTCTGGGCATTTGGAAAAATTTAGAAATGACAAATGTTATAGCACATGCAATCGATCCTGTACCAAAAGCAAATGGTACACGATTCATGATGTCTCACATAAAGACATGATTCTAGACCAGTCTTTTGCTACAATATTTTTATTTGCCATGTTCTCAAAATTTGACTATGAAGAGGGATGTCGTAATCATAATCGAATTTTGAGAACGCAATATATGGAATTTTCTTAAGTTGAGCCAATCCAACATGAAATTCATATATATATTCTTGACTAAAGATGATTAAGGTCTCAATCTAAGCCTTTAGAACTGAAATGAAGTATATCCTCTCCCTTAATTATAGCAAAACAACTTTTTCAACCCCTGCAACTTCACGAATTGAAACTTTTGTTTTCTATAATTAACATTGCTAACTTGCAATACTTATCATAATTATCATGCTCCCACTAACATGATGATTATTAGCATAACACTTATGCTCCCACTAGCTTTGACATGTACTTAGAAATCAGCTATTGACTTTCTTACCAAAGTTCAGATTTCTGATACTAGATTGTTTTGATAAGACTTTATCAAAATCATACACCTTATCTTAGATAGCATCCATGTGTGTCTAAACAATTTTAGAACTATGAAAAGGGATGACGTAATCATAGTCTCAATTGTTTAGACCTTTTGTCATCTGCTTCAAATCTACTTGGTGGAAGTGTTTCCTCACCATCATTTTCATGAATCGGAGAGAAACCTTATGACCCTTAGATTTTATGGTGTATGTGTTCTTATCCATGTCAATCTGTCAAAACCATAATCACAAGAAAAGGTTAGTGACAAATCCAAACTCATATGGACTGAACTAAATCTTAATTTCTTGCCACCTGGCAGCACAAGGGCCTGCCATTGCTTCCCAGTTGTTATGCAACCAATTGAGAACTCTAAGAACTCATATGCAAAACCAACTTTAACTGGAATGGGCACAGAAATAGGAAAAATGTCAACACGATAGGTTATAAATCTCAAGTCGTGTGCTAGTGAAGAACCTCAACTTTTATTCTTGATTAGTTCTGGAGACTTTCAAGACCTTTAAGACTCCCACTGTCCTCTTGACATATAAGACTCACTTGTCAAATATTCAAGAGATAGTGCGGATTCTTTATCAAGACAAACACTTCACACAATTGTCCTTAGTTGGTCTTTGTTTAATCCAAAACATCACAACTTACCAATTTCAAATGTACAAGAGTAGGACACTTTTACTCTTACATTTGACAAGTGTTATAAACCTTTCTTTAAGATATGTCACTCAACTTATAGTCTTGGAGTATGACTCTAAGACTTGTTTTGAAATGAGGTATGACTCATCTTCTTGATTTAACCATTTCAACAATTCATGACTCCTCTTCTTAGCCATAAAAAATGCACTAAGACGCCCTTAGAAGACCAATTGTGATATGGTTCTTTAATCATTAAGATGATCACAAAACATGATACTAAAGTACTCTCCCATCTTTTCATATTTGAGAAACTTTTATCTTTCTGCCTAATTTGATTCTTCTCATTCGTTCTTCCATACATCGAGACTTTTCCAATGCTTCAGAATTATACTTAAACTTATAAGTATAACCATATTTACTAAACTTTAGTAAATCATGACGAATAGTCTTATTGAGCTTTGTGGTGGACATGACCAGTGCACAAGAATGTGTACTCGATCTCTTTAGTCCTTCACTTGATTCACACATCCATGTGAACAAGGAATTAGTCTTAATTTTCCAAAGATGAAAGTTTTCATTCATCATACTATACAACTTGCATGATTCCAAGTTTCGGTCCAATTGAGAACTTGGGTGATGAGAATCTCTCCTTATTTGGTAAATTTAGACACTACCACAAATGAAAGACTCAATTTCATTTTTTTTGTTTTCAAATATTGCTATCAATGGAATCATATAAACAACCTTTTTTCATAAATGCCACTTGTAAGGATATTTAAAATAAATAAAATCAAAAAATTTCCTTTTATTTTAAAAACCTTGCGGAAAAACTTATCCTTACAATCCATATGAAAACCTTGTTGTTATATATTCCTAAGCAATGTGTCATAACTCCTAAGTAACAACTTCAAAATTCTAATGCGATCGAAGTCCATCTTCGCGATCAGAAGCAGCATATACTTCATTTAAGCTTTCTCTCTTTTCTTTGATTCTTAAAACATCACCATGTGACTCAGTTACATTATGTAATAAGAATCTCCAAAGAGGAGCTTAACAGAGTTAGACAATGGACTTTACCTGAAGTAGAGTCAAACTTATTGACTTTAACATCCTTAGGTAAATTTGGCAGCTTCGCAACCAGTGCCCCTTCCTTTGGCAATTTTAACAAGTGGACCCTTTGGTAATGGTACATGGGACTATCACAGACTTAGCTTTTCTCTTTACCATTTGGTCAACCGAGTTGACTATGGCCGATCCCTTTCCATTGGGAAGCGAAAGCTTTTCTGGATATCCAATGTTACCATTTTCAAAGTCCATGGAAGTTTGGGAAGTTGATCTTCTAATCAAATTTGCTTTACCAGTGCTTCAAATCATAGCTGATTTAGTAGCACAAAGCAAGTAGGTAAGATCATTAAGGGTCATGTCATAGTCTTTTACATAGTAGTCCCAAGGAACTAACTATGTGACTTAGAAAGTGATTGAACATCTGACTTTCTCAAGACTTTGACACCCAACTCTCCCGGCTTGTCAATATGTGACTTCATCTCCAAGATGTGATCACACATAGACATTGCTTGCCATTAGGGCTTGAGTGACCTTGAACTTGTGGGTTAGGGAGAATAATTGGAGGAGGTGGAGGAAGTAAAGTTCCAAGAGATTTGGGAAGATCATAGATGTCTGAGCTAGACATCTTTTGGGAGATATTCAAGATAGTTGATTTAAAGTCCTTAATATAACACCCAATATGAAATATTAAGGCTAGGACCCAACACAATATTTTATAACTTGGAAAAGGGATGCCGTAATCCAGGCTATAAAATATTTGAAGGTAGGTGAATGACGATTCACCAATTTCCACCATGAAAAACGAAATAGTTTATTAGGTTTTTAATTGGATTTGAAACTCCTGGATCTTTTGAGATTCATTTAACTTTTCAATGGCATGTTTCAATCTCGAGTGTGCCCTTCAGGTTCTGTGACTGGGATGCCGAGGATCACAAAACAAGGTGTGAAGTAACCATGCAAATTACTTGGTACTCTTAAATGTTTATCACCCAACCGATGTGCTGGTAAACCACACACGCTCCACCGGCCTATGATAAACTTTAAGAAACCCTTTGCCTACCTTGTTAAATCAAGCTAGTGTGCCGGTAAACCACACACGCTCCACCAACCGACTTAAGCAAAGTGCAAAGTGTAATTTCATGGGTTAGCACCTTATTCACATTTTCCTAAGTAACTAAGATTGGGAATTTATAAAAGGGTTAGTTACTTAGTATTTATCATTAATACTTTTAATGAAGGGAGAATTATAGTCCTTGTCCTACCTGTTCGGCTAACGACCCTCCAGCAGTCAATGAAGCGGTGGGTGAGAGTGGACACCCATTAAGCTGCCATTTTATAGGCAACAACCTTATACCCCCCTTATAGACTGGTTCGTGAATGAGGCCTACTAATGGTAAGACTGACTTGCTCTTATACACACACACACACACACATATATATATATATATATATATATATATATATATATATATTATTAACTTATAATATTATAAAGTATAAGGGTTGAATTTTAACTTTTAAAACTCTAAGGGCTTAACTTGGAATTAAAGTATTCTTGAGGGAAACTTTACATATTCCAAAACTTGAGGGCAAGTTTTGAAAATATTCAAAACTAATTAATTCCATAACTTATGTGTTTAAAGTAGTTTTAATTAAAAAACTCTTCAAGTTCCATAACTTGAGGACAAGTTATGGAAGACTTTAAACTAATAAAAGAATGTAACTTTTCTTTATTTTTGTAACTTATGGAACTAATTAAGGTTACACATTTTATTACTTAATGAAGTGACTCTTGAACCTCCATAACTTGAGGACAAGTTATGGAGTCATAAAACCATTTAATGACGACAAGACTCTTCATTTTGTAACCATTACCAACTTTTATGAGTTTTAAGAAACTTTAATGTGACTTTTCATGTAACTTGAGGACAAGTTACACAAACACATTTTAGAATTCACTCTTAGATTAAAATGGATCAAAGACACACAATCAATCAACCTTTTTCTATTAATCTAAGCAACTCATATGAACAAGATAATTGGAATCAAACTTTTTCATGTAATTAGTATAACACTTAAACTAATACAAAACATGAATCTATTGACAATTATCTTTGAAATTTGATTAGTATGAACATTACCACATAAAAAATAAGTTTATTAGTCCAAAAACAGCTTAGGGTAATGTTCCTAGTCCAATTCCAGCCAAAACAGTCGAATATATGCTGTCTGGGGGTCCAACTCGTCGAGTGCATGAACAAAATCGACGAGTTGGATGCTTTTTGCCTTGGACTTGGCGAGTCCATCAGTGGACTCGGTGAGTCTGCTGTGCAGACAGCACCAAAATTCGATTTTTAAGCAGTTTAAGCAAGTATAACAATAATTGGTAAGACTTGACCCGACCCGGCATGGTCCATTTGGGTTGCATGGCATCATGCATTTGGATAGACTATAATGAGAGAAATAACACTTAAGGTTTGTTAATATATTATAAGTTATAATATATTAATAAGATTATTTAATTAGTATTGATCAAGAATTAATCTAGAATTAATTAAGTGATCAAAAGAAGACTAATTAAATATATGGGTTGATTGTGTAAATCACCCATACTTGTATAGTGGGCTAATGCTCCATGGATTGTCAAGTTGGGCTAAAACCCATAAGATGCTCCATGGATGCTCCATGGTATATTTGAACCCATGGATCCAAGGAAATGGAATGCCATGACAATTAGGGTTTACCCTAATTTTCACTAACTATATAATGATCTTATTCTTGGAGAAAATCGGCCACTATGTATGATAGAAAGGGCTACCCGATTTTCATGAAGTGTGTATTTCTCTCTAAGTTATTCCAAAAGCATATGATGTTGTGTGAACCATTTGAGGTGTCACACTTGGGGCACTAGGCACTCAAGCTTCATGAAGTCATTCTACATCAAAGAGGTATGTAATTCTAACTTGATATATTCATATGAATCAATGTTATTATGCTAGTTAGGATGAATACCTTGGAAAGTTCATATTTGCATGTATAATAGAGAAAGCATAGATCCAAGGTATTTAGGGTTGCGTGTACACTTAGGAGTGTTAGAATGCTCAAAACCCAACAAAAACCTGGCGCACGCCTCCGAGGTATGGAACCCACACCCTGCGGTGTAATGTCAATAATCCCCTACTGTCATAGTCGAAGGAGGAAACCTGACCCACTATACGCTCACTCTTCCGATGTTCCTCATTCATAGCCTCCTGCTGGGCCTCTCAGATCTGCTCCAATAACGGGGTCACTACTGTCATCCGCATGCAGATATCTTTGATCGGCACCGCCTTGCGGCTAAGCGCAACGGCCACCACGTTGGCCTTCCCCGGGTGGTAGAGGATTTCGCAATCATAATCCTTCACCACGTCCAACCACTGACGCTGCCTCATGTTCAAATTCGGCTGATCCATGAGATACCTCAGGCTCTTGTGGTCCGCGTAAATGGTACAACGAACCCCATAGAGGTAATGATGCCAAATCTTGAGGGCGAATACAACCGCCCCCAGCTCCAAATCATGTGTCGGGTAATTCGCCTCGTGAGGCTTCAGCTGCCTTGAAGCGTAGGCAATAACTGTTGGATAAGGTGTCTAAGTCCATAACTATTTCTGGTATGTACTTGACCCGACGCGGCATGGTCCATTTGGGTTGCATGGCACCATGCAATTGGATAAACTAAAATGAGAGAAATAACACTTATGGTTTATTAATATTTATCATAGTATCGGTGGAGCGTGTGTGGTTAACCGGCACACTGATTAAGGGGTAAATATTAAGGGTACCAAGTATATTTACATGGTTATTCACACCTTGTTTTGTGATCCTCGGCATCCCAGTCACAAAACCTGAAGGGCACACTCGAGATTGAAACATGCCTTTGAACAGTTCAATGAATCTCAAAGATCTAGGATTTTCAAATCCAATTAAAACCTAATAAATTATTTCGTTTTTCATGGTGGAAATTGGTGAATCGTCATTCACCTACCTTCAAATATTTTATAGCTTGGATTACGGCATCCCTCTTCTAAGTTATAAAATAGTTTGTTGGGTCCTAGCCTTAATATTTCATATTGGGTGTCATATTAAGGACTTTAAATCAACTATCTTGAATATCTCCCAAAAAGATGTCTGGTTTAGACATTTATGATCTTCCCAAATCTCTTGAAACAAGCTTTCCTAAATGAAGATGATGTCCCATGGATATCATACTTCTTTCACCTCCTCCAATTATTCTCCCTAACCCACAAGTTCCTAAAAAGTTTAAGGTCACTCAAGCCCTATTGGCAAGGCAAGGTCTAGGTGTGATCACATCTTGGAGATGTAGTCACATATTGACAAGCCGGGAGAGTTGGGTGTCAAAGTCTTGAGAAAGTTGGTGGCTCAAGTACTTTCTAAGTCACATAGTGAGTTCTTTTGGGAATCCTATGAAACAGACTAAGACAAGACCCTTAATGATCTTATCTATTTGCTAAGATCAACTTCCTAAAACGCTATGGACATTGACAATGATGACATTGGATATCCAGTAAAGCTCTCTCTTCCCAATGGAAAGGGATGGGCCATAGTCAACTCGGTTGACCCAATGGTAAAGAGAGAGGCGAAATCTGAGATAGTCCCATTATCAAGGGTCCATAGGTAACTATTGCCAAAGGAAGGGGCATTGGTTACGAAGCTGCCAAATTTACCTAAGGATGTTAAAGTCAATCAGTGTGGCTCTACTTCAGGTAAAGTCCATTGTCTAACTCTATTAAGTACATGCTGATTCTGATCGCGAAGATGGGATTTCAATCGCATGGTTCGGTGATCAGAATTTTGGGCTATTACTTAAGAGTTATGATATTTATATTGCTTAGGAATAGATAACGACAAGGTTTTCATATGGATTGTAAGGATATGTTTTTCCGCAAAGTTTTAAAATAAAAGAAAAAGGTTTTGATTTTATTTATTTTAAGTATCCTTACAATGGCATTTGTGAAAAGTTGTTGCTTATAAGATTCCATTGATATCAATATTGGAAAAATGGATTTGATTCTTTCGGTTGTGGTAGTGTCTAATATTACCAAATAAGGAAAGATTCTCATCACCCAAGGTTCAATTGGACCGAAACTTGGAATCATGCAAGTTGTATAGTATGATGAATGAGAACTTTCAGCTTGGAAAATTAAGACTAATTCCTTATGTGAATAAGGAAATGACTAAGGGATCAAGTACACATTCTTGTGCACTGGTCAAGTCCACCACAAAAGATCAAGAAGACTATTCGTCATGATTTACTTAAGTTCAGTAAATATGGTTATACTTATAAGTTTAAGTATAAGTCTGTAGCATTGGAGAAGTTTCAATGTGAGACAGAACGAATAAGAAGAATCAAAGTATGGAAGAAAGATAAAAGTTTCTCAAATCTGAAAAGATGGGAGAGTACTTTAGTATCATGTTTATGATCATCTTAATGATTAAGATACCATATCACAATTGGTCCTCTAAAGTCAAGAAGAGGAGTCATGAATTGTTGAAATGGTTAAATCAAAAAGATGAGTCATACTTCGTTCCAAAACAATTCTTAGAGTCATACTCCAAGATTGTAACTTGAGTGACATATCTTAAAGAGGGTTTGTTAACACTAGTCAAATGTAAGAGTAAAAGGTTATCTACTCTTGTACATTTGAAATTGGTAAGTTGTGATGATTTGGATAAAACAGAGACCAACTTAAGCCAATTGTGTAAAGTGTTAGTCTTGATAAAGAATCCGCACTATCTCTTGAATATTTGACAAGGGAGTCTTATATGTCAAGAGGACAGTGGGAGTCTTAAAGCTCTTGAAAGTTTCAAGACTTAATCAAGAATAAAACCTAAAGTCCTTCACTAGCACACGACTTGAGGTTTATAACCTATCGTGTTGAAATTTTTGTGCCTATTCAAGTTGGCTTTGCATAGGAGTTCTAAGAGTTCTCAATTGGTTGCACAACTACTTGGAAGCAATGGCAGGCACCTGAGCTGCCAAATGGCAAGAATTTAAGATTGCACAAGTTTAATCAATATGAGTTTGGATTTGTCACTAACCTTGTCTTGTGATTATGGTTTTGACAAATTCACATGGATAAGAACACATACACTATTAAATCTAAGTGTCATAAGGTTTCTCTCCGATTCATGAAAATGATGGTGAGGAAACACTTTCACTAAGTAGATTTTAGCTAGATAGCAATTGTGATATTTGCATTCTCAAAGCCGTTAGTGGAGCGTGTGTGGTTTACCGGCACACCAACATGGACTTGTGAGAAGTGGAAAAGGTCTAAACAATTGAGACTATGATTACGACATCCCTTTTCATAGTTCTAAAATTGTTTAGACACACATGTGAGCTATCTAAGAGAGGTGTATGATTTTGATAAAGTTTTATCAAAACAATCTAGTATCAGAAATCTGAACTTTGGTAAGAAAGTCAGCTGATTTCTGAGTACATGTCAAAGCTAGTGGAAGCATAAGTGTTATGCTAATAATCATCATGTTAGTGGGAGCATGATAATTATGACAAAGGTTGCAAGTTAGCAATGTTAATTATAGAAAAAAAAAGTTTCAATTCGTGAGGTTGCAGGGGTTGAAAAAGTTGTTTTGCTATAATTAAGTGAGAGGAAATTATACTTCATTTCAATTCTAAAAGCTTAGATTGAGATTTTAATCGTATTTAATCAAGGATATATATATATATATATATATATATATATATATATATATATATATATGAATTTCATGTTGGAATGGCTCAACATAAGGAAATTCTATATATGGGTCCATTTTTTGCGTTCTAAAATTCGATTATGATTACGGCATCCCTTTTCATAATCTGAATTTTAAGAACTTGGCAAATTGAAATGGAAATATTATAGCAAAAGACTGGTTTAGTCTTTATGTGAGACATCATGAATCGTGTCCCATATGCTTCGGATATAGGATCGATTACATGTGCTATATTCATCCTTTCTAAAATTTTCCAAATGCCTGGGGCATTATGAAGGGAAAAGGTCTAGAATTGGATATGACTAAAATGATTAAGCAATTGTCGAGGACAATCTAAGGTTTACCAAAGATTGGTTGCTCAAGGACAGTTGGAAGTATAATGTTAATTCTGGAAGGACCATATTGACATAATCTGTAAGGAGGCAACTCTTGTTCAGAAGTGATAGTCAAAATGGAATATGGAAATGTTTCAAAGTTAGAAATTATTCAATATGTGTAAGATTAGGAAACTTAATGAAAGAAGGATGTTTCCAAGGAGCTGATCCCTTTGGAATGCTCTGTAATGATTGTTGTCAAGTCTTTCTGACTTCGTGCATAATCATTAAGAGGATCAATGCATATAAGTTTAGAATCTAACAGATTTCATTAAATGGCATGAATTTGGAATTCTTGCATTTGCAGTAAGGATTTGGGACTGTGAAAAGAGGATCATTGGAGTGATGTTCAATTGATCTATTTTACAAAGTAAAGATCATAGACAAACATAGTATGCATACTTGGTGTATGGCATGACTAGTGTTTAGAAAACATAGTGTACATGCTTGGAGCATGGGACAACTATTGTTTTAAATTCAAGTATAAAAGTTGATAAAACCGAAACAATGAATAATGAGTAATCAGTATGGTGATAAATAAAAGTGTTTATTTATATTCATAGGGTTTAATACCATATTTGATTCATTTATTCTTGTGTTTCACTTTGCATGTTTTGACTTCCAGAATAACTAAGTCGCTCTTCCTGAATGATTAAGTTATTCAAACCATCCACAGTCGGTCATATGTTGGAAGTAGATATGAATCAAGACTGTCATGGGTTGGTTTGTAGAGGTCCAAGTTGGTGGACAAAGTGGTGCTACAACACTCATGAGTGCTCATAAGTTCTGAGTATTGGATTCAACCCGCGCTCATTTGAATCACTTCATGGATTTTATCACGAGTGATCATGAGACGATAATATCCTATATTCTTCAAACCTAGAGATATGAGTTGTTACTATGAGTTGGTTATACATTGATTGCACGAAAACGCATTGGTAACTCGATGTTATAAAACGTGCCTTCGTGTATGATTCAACAAGTAGTAGAACAAGCCATATGAGTCGAAGTTTATCCATTCCTTTTACCTTCGGGATAAAAGCGATATCGGTGGGCCCCTCGATGATTTAAAGATGATACATGTGAGTGCTTGGCCAAGCCAGGACTGATTTGATTTGTTCAATCAGTCAGTAATCATGAATCGGAAATCGGGAAACAACAAATGGACAAAGAGAATGATTGATAATCCATGTCTCAGTCCATATGATATCTAGAATGGAGGAATATATGATCCCTTATCTAATGGACAAGTCATTGATAAAGGTCAGAGTTCATCGACAAGGTCAGAGTTCGACAGAAGCTTTTGAGAGCTACGATTGCTGATCGGTTCCTGAAGTCATACGCAATAATACTTTTAGACTTATCCAAGTGGGAGACTGTTGGATTAATGTCTAAGTCCATAACTATAATTGGTAAGACGTGACCCGACCCGGCATGGTCCATTTGGGTTGCATGGCATCATGCATTTGGATAGACTATAATGAGAGAAATAACACTTAAGGTTGGTTAATATATTATAAGTTCTAATATATTAATAAGGTTATTTAATTAGTATTGATCAGGAATTAATTTGGAATTAATTAAGTGATCAAAAGGAGACTAATTAAATATATGGGTTGATTGTGTAAATCGTTCATTCTTATAGATGTGGGCTTGTGATCCAAGATTCCTTATGTTGGACTAAGTCCATGGGGTGACCCATGGATACTCCATGGAGGTTAAAATCCATGGAGCATAAGGAATGGGTAAAGTTATGAGTTACATGGTGTAACCCTAATAGCCACCATATAAAAGAATCCCATGGCTCAAGAAATCGTGCACTAATGTGTGAGTGTGAGGGCTAGACGATTTCAAGGAGTGTTCAAGTTTCTCTCAAGTTATTCCAAATGTATTTGGTGTTGTGTGAACCATTTGAGGTGTCACACTTGGGGCACTAGGCGCTCAAGCTTCATGAAGACATTCTACATCAAAGAGGTATGTATTCTATCTTGTTATATTTATTATTTTGTATGCTAGATTAGGATAATACCTTGGATGTTCATAATTGTATGTATAATAGAGAAAACATAGATCCAAGGTATTTAGGGTTGCATGTACACTTAGGAGTGTTAGAATGCTCATAACCCAACAGGATAGACGACCTTTTCGATCAACTTCAAGGAACCAGCTACTTCTCGAAAATAGATTTAAGATCATGGTACCATCAGCTACGAGTCCATGAGGGTGATGTTCCTAAAACAGCCTTTCGGACTCGATATGGTCACTACGAGTTCGTAGTTATGCCCTTCGGCCTAACCAACGCACCGACAGTATTCATGGACCTGATGAATCGGGTGTGCCGTCCTTTCCTGGACAAGTTCGTCATCGTATTCATTGACGATATACTTGTCTATTCCAAAAACGAGGAAGACCACAAACAGCACTTGAAATCAGTACTGGAAACCTTAAGGACGGAGAAGTTGTACGCGAAATTCTCCAAATGTGAATTCTGGATCCAAATACTAACTTTCCTAGGTCACGTAGTAAGCGAGGAAGTCATACACGTGGACCCCTCCAAAATCAAAGCGATAGAGAACTGGTCAGCACCAACGACACCCACTGAAATCCGTCAACTCTTGGGTCTCGCTGGCTACTATCGCAGATTTATCCAAATTTTTTCCAGAATTGCCAAACCCTTAACCACTCTAACTCAGAAAGGCGTACCCTATTGTTGGAGTGAAAAGCAAGACACTGCGTTCCAAACATTGAAGCGGGCCCTATGCAGTGCACCTATACTGTCTCTGCCTGAAGGGACAGAAGACTTCGTTGTCTACTGTGATGCATCTAATCAAGGCCTAGGTTGTGTGCTCATGCAACGGGGAAAAGTCATTGCTTATGCATCGAGACAGCTGAAAGTACACGAAGTCAACTACACGACGCACGACCTAGAATTGGGAGCAGTGGTCTTCGCATTGAAAATATGGAGACATTATCTCTACGGAACTAAGTGCACTATCTTCACTGACCATAAAAGTCTACAGCACATCCTCGACCAGAAGGAGCTGAACATGAGACAACGGCGATGGGTTGAACTACTCAACGACTACGAGTGTGAAATCCGTTACCATCCCGGCAAGGCCAATGTGGTGGTAGATGCTCTCAGCCGAAAAGAGTACTCAGGTCGTAGAGTGAAGGCACTGACTATGACTATCCATTCCCATTTATCTGCGCAAATCAAAGAGGCTCAGTTGGAAGCCTTAAGACCAGAGATCATGCCAGGCGAAGCCCTGGGAGGAATGGATAAAAATCTTGAGATCAGAAGCGACGGAGTCTATTGTTTCATGGACCGAATCTAGACCCCAAAGTTCGGAGGTTTCAGGGAGGTTATCATGAACGAAGCTCACAATACTAAATACTCCGTACACCCAGGTTCGGATAAGATGCACCTGGATCTCAAGAAACTATACTGGTGGCCAAACATGAAAGCAGAGATCGCTACCTTCGTAGGCAAGTGCCTGACTTGCGCCAAGGTGAAGGTCGAATATCAGAAACCCTCCGGTCTACTCCAACAACCAGAGATACCTGAATGGAAGTGGGAGAGGATTACTATGGATTTCATTACCAAATCTCCGAGTGGGTACGACGCCATTTGGGTAATTATCGATCGACTAACCAAATCCGCTCACTTCCTTCCTATCAAGGAAAACTTCAAAATGGAGAGACTCACGCGAATCTACATCCAAGAGGTAGTCCGACTACACGGTGTGCCTGTGTCCATTATTTCCGATCGGGATAGCAGGTTCACTTCGAGATTCTGGCAGTCACTACAAAAGACTCTTGGAACTAAGCTGGATATGAGCACGGCTTACCATCCTCAAACAGATGGACAGAGTGAGAGGACCATCCAAACCTTGGAAGACATGTTGAGAGCCTGCGTCATCGATTTCGGCGCATCATGGGACACTCATCTTCCTTTGGTTGAATTTTCTTATAACAACAGCTACCATACCAGCATCAAGACTGCGCCTTTCGAAGCCCTCTATGGCCGCAAGTGCAGATCCCCTCTGTGCTGGGCTGAGGTGGGCGACACGCAGCTGGTCAAGGGACAAGTCCCTGACAGCACT
Source organism: Lactuca virosa (assembly GCF_052849685.1). NCBI lineage: Eukaryota > Viridiplantae > Streptophyta > Magnoliopsida > Asterales > Asteraceae > Lactuca > Lactuca virosa. The sequence continues at coordinate 59,779,339 of NC_136426.1, read as the reverse complement.
CTCACTGGTCCAGAAATCATACGCGAAACCACCGAAAAGATCGTACGAATCCGAGAACGACTTAAGGCCTCCCGAGATAGACAAAAGAACTACGCCGATAAACGACGAAAACCCTTGGAATTCCAGGTTGGAGACCGTGTCCTGTTGAAAGTCTCACCCTGGAGAGGCATGATACGCTTCGGAAAGCATGGAAAGCTGAATCCAAGATACATAGGACCCTTCGAGATCCTCGCTCGGATCGGTGTTGTAGCCTACAAACTTCGATTACCTCATGAACTTAGCAATATCCATCCTGTCTTCCACGTCTCTAATCTTAAAAAGTGTCTTTCCGATGAGACCCTTGTGATCCCTCTTGATGAGATCAAGATCAACGAAAATCTGAACCTTGTGGAAGAACCAATCGAAATCATGGATCGAGAAATCAAACGAACGAAACAAAGCCGCATCCCGATAGTGACGGTTCGCTGGAATGCCAAGCGGGGACCCAAATTCACTTGGGAGCACGAAGACTCGATGAAACGGATATATCCGCATCTCTTTCCAAATCCATGATTTGTATCTTAATTCTAAATTTCGGGACGAAATTCCCTCTAACGGGGGGATGATGTGACAACCCGAAATTTTATTCCGTCACTGTAACCCTTTCCGTTAATAAAATTTATTTTATTATTAAAATTGTCTGTTAACTTTTAAGTTAAATAATTCATCTAGGGTTATTGTCATAATTTCCTACGTGTAGGAAATCAATAAAATCACATATAATACCCTCGATAATCCTTTGGAAAAATTTCTAATTTACGACAAAGTCGGGTTACGGTCATTTAATCGGGTAAAATCTTAAACTCCGTTTAATGTCGGGATTGGGTGTGTCCCCACCTAACCGTGGACTCAACCCCATATAAAGGTTGAGTGGACTCCATTTGAACCTTTTCACCCACCTTGGAACTTTCTCTCTCTACTCTCTCTCTAAAAATCGAGTTTTGATCAAGAATCACATCATTCAAGCTCCAAAATCGTAAGTAATCCTTCCTAGCTTGTTGTTTAACTTAACATGCATGCAAATCTATGGGTTAAACTCTCAAAAACCCCAAAAACTTGTGTTTACGGTTTGGGAACACCTCCCAAAACCGTAAACTCCCATAAGGGGGTTTTGAAGCCCCAAAACCCTTTCAAACCTCTTCTAATGTTTAGCTATGGCTTAGAAACTTGCATGCATGAACTTAGAACACCGAAATCATGTCTTTATGGGACTAGACTGTTGGGTTATGAGCATTCTAACACTCCTAAGTGTACATGCAACCCTAAATACCTTGGATCTATGTTTTCTCTATTATACATACAATTATGAACATCCAAGGTATTATCCTAATCTAGCATATAAAATAATAAATATAACAAGATAGAATACATACCTCTTTGATGTAGAATGTCTTCATGAAGCTTGAGCGCCTAGTGCCCCAAGTGTGACACCTCAAATGGTTCACACAACACCAAATACATTTGGAATAACTTGAGAGAAACTTGAACACTCCTTGAAATCGTCTAGCCCTCACACTCACACATTAGTGCACGATTTCTTGAGCCATGGGATTCTTTTATATGGTGGCTATTAGGGTTACACCATGTAACTCATAACTTTACCCATTCCTTATGCTCCATGGATTTTAACCTCCATGGAGTATCCATGGGTCACCCCATGGACTTAGTCCAACATAAGGAATCTTGGATCACAAGCCCACATCTATAAGAATGAACGATTTACACAATCAACCCATATATTTAATTAGTCTCCTTTTGATCACTTAATTAATTCCAAATTAATTCCTGATCAATACTAATTAAATAACCTTATTAATATATTAGAACTTATAATATATTAACCAACCTTAAGTGTTATTTCTCTCATTATAGTCTATCCAAATGCATGATGCCATGCAACCCAAATGGACCATGCCGGGTCGGGTCAAGTCTTACCAATTATAGTTATGGACTTAGACATTAATCCAACAGTCTCCCACTTGGATAAGTCTAAAAGTATTATTGCGTATGACTTCAGGAACCGATCAGCAATCGTAGCTCTCAAAAGCTTCTGTCGAACTCTGACCTTGTCGATGAACTCTGACCTTTATCAATGACTTGTCCATTAGATAAGGGATCATATATTCCTCCATTCTAGATATCATATGGACTGAGACATGGATTATCAATCATTCTCTCTGTCCATTTGTTGTTTCCCGATTTCCGATTCATGATGACTGACTGATTGAACAAATCAAATCAGTCCTGGCTTGGCCAAGCACTCACATGTATCATCTTTAAATCATCGAGGGGCCCACCGATATCGCTTTTATCCCGAAGGTAAAAGGATTGGATAAACTTCGACTCATATGGCTTGTTCTACTACTTGTTGAATCATACACGAAGGCACGTTTTATAACATCGAGTTACCAATGCGTTTTCGTGCAATCAATGTATAACCAACTCATAGTAACAACTCATATCTCTAGGTTTGAAGAATATAGGATATTATCGTCTCATGATCACTCGTGATAAAATCCATGAAGTGATTCAAATGAGCGCGGGTTGAATCCAATACTCAGAACTTATGAGCACTCATGAGTGTTGTAGCACCACTTTGTCCACCAACTTGGACCTCTACAAACCAACCCATGACAGTCTTGATTCATATCTACTTCCAACATATGACCGACTGTGGATGGTTTGAATAACTTAATCATTCAGGAAGAGCGACTTAGTTATTCTGGAAGTCAAAACATGCAAAGTGAAACACAAGAATAAATGAATCAAATATGGTATCAAACCCTATGAATATAAATAAACACTTTTATTTATCACCATACTGATTACTCATTATTCATTGTTTCGGTTTTATCAACTTTTATACTTGAATTTAAAACAATAGTTGTCCCATGCTCCAAGCATGTACACTATGTTTTCTAAACACTAGTCATGCCATACACCAAGTATGCATACTATGTTTGTCTATGATCTTTACTTTGTAAAATAGATCAATTGAACATCACTCTAATGATCCTCTTTTCACAGTCCCAAATCCTTACTGCAAATGCAAGAATTCCAAATTCATGCCATTTACTGAAATCTGTTAGATTCTAAACTTATATGCATTGATCCTCTTAATGATTATGCACAAAGTCAGAAAGACTTGACAACAATCATTACAGAGCATTCCAAAGGAGATCAGCTCCTTGGAAACATCCTTCTTTCATTAAGTTTCCTAATCTTACACAGATTGAATAATTTCTAACTTTGAAACATTTCCATATTCTATTTTGACTATCACTTCTGAACAAGAGTTGCCTCCTTACAAATTATGTCAATATGGTCCTTCCAGAATTAACATTATACTTCCAACTGTCCTTGAGCAACCAATCTTTGGTAAACCTTAGATTTTCCTCGACAATTGCTTAATCATTTTAGTCATATCCAATTCTAGACCTTTTCCCTTCATAATGCCCCAGGCATTTGGAAAATTTTAGAAAGGATGAATATAGCACATGTAATCGATCCTATATCCGAAGCATATGGGACACGATTCATGATGTCTCACATAAAGACTAAACCAGTCTTTTGCTATAATATTTCCATTTCAATTTGCCAAGTTCTCAAAATTCAGATTACGAAAAGGGATGCCGTAATCATAATCGAATTTTAGAACGCAAATAATGGACCCATATATAGAATATCCTTATGTTGAGCCATTCCAACATGAAATTCATATATATATCCTTGATTAAATACGATTAAAATCTCAATCTAAGCTTTTTAGAATTGAAATGAAGTATAATTTCCTCTCCCTTAATTATAGCAAAACAACTTTTTCAACCCCTGCAACCTCACGAATTGAAACTTTTGTTTTCTATAATTAACATTGCTAACTTGCAACCTTTGTCATAATTATCATGCTCCCACTAACATGATGATTATTAGCATAACACTTATGCTCGCACTAGCTTTGATATGTACTCAGAAATCAGCTGACTTTCTTACCAAAGTTCAGATTTCTGATACTAGATTGTTTTGATAAAACTTTATCAAAATCATACACCTCTCTTAGATAGCTCACATGTGTGTCTAAACAATTTTAGAACGATGAAAAGGGATCCCGTAATCATAGTCTCAATTGTTTAGACATTTTCCACTTCTTACAAGTCCATGTTAGTGTGCCGGTAAACCACACACGCTCCACTAACGACTTTGAGAATGCAAATATCACAATTGCTATCTAGCTAAAATCTACTTAGTGAAAGTGTTTCCTCACCATCATTTTCATGAATCGGAGAGAAACCTTATGACACTTAGATTTAATAGTGTATGTGTTCTTATCCATGTGAATTTGTCAAAACCATAATCACAACACAAGGTTAGTGACAAATCCAAACTCATATTGATTAAACTTGTGCAATCTTAAATTCTTGCCATTTGGCAGCTCAGGTGCCTGCCATTGCTTCCAAGTAGTTGTGCAACCAATTGAGAACTCTCAGAACTCCTATGCAAAGCCAACTTGAATAGGCACAAAAATTTCAACACGATAGGTTATAAACCTCAAGTCGTATGCTAGTGAAGGAATTTAGGTTTTATTCTTGATTAAGTCTTGAAACTTTCAAGAGCTTTAAGACTCCCACTGTCCTCTTGACATATAAGACTCCCTTGTCAAATATTCAAGAGATAGTGCGGATTCTTTATCAAGACTAACACTTTACACAATTGGCCTAAGTTGGTCTCTGTTTTATCCAAAACATCACAACTTACCAATTTCAAATGTACAAGAGTAGATAACCTTTTACTCTTACATTTGACTAGTGTTAACAAACCCTCTTTAAGATATGTCACTCAAGTTACAATCTTGGAGTATGACTCTAAGAATTGTTTTGGAACGAAGTATGACTCATCTTTTTGATTTAGCCATTTCAACAATTCATGACTCCTCTTCTTGACTTTAGAGGACCAATTGTGATATGGTATCTTAATCATTAAGATGATCATAAACATGATACTAAAGTACTCTCCCATCTTTTCAGATTTGAGAAACTTTTATCTTTCTGCCATACTTTGATTCTTCTTATTCGTTCTGTCTCACATTGAAACTTCTCCAATGCTACAGACTTATACTTAAACTTATAAGTATAACCATATTTACTGAACTTAAGTAAATCATGAAGAATAGTCTTCTTGATCTTTTGTGGTGGACTTGACCAGTGCACAAGAATGTGTACTCGATCCCTTAGTCCTTTCCTTATTCACATAAGGAATTAGTCTTAATTTTCCAAGCTGAAAGTTCTCATTCATCATACTATACAACTTGCATGATTCCAAGTTTCGGTCCAATTGAACCTTGGGTGATGAGAATCTTTCCTTATTTGGTAATATTAGACACTACCACAACCGAAATAATCAAATCCATTTTTCCAATATTGCTATCAATGGAATCTTATAAGCAACAACTTTTCACAAATGCCATTGTAAGGATACTTAAAATAAATAAAATCAAAACCTTTTTTCTTTTATTTTAAAACTTTGCGGAAAAACTTATCCTTACAATCCATATGAAAACCTTGTTGTTATCTATTCCTAAGCAATATAAATATCATAACTCTTAAGTAATAGCCCAAAATTCTGATCACCGAAACATGCGATTGAAATCCATCTTCGCGATCAGAATCAGCATGTACTTAATAGAGTTAGACAATGGACTTTACCTGAAGTAGAGCCAAACTTATTGACTTTAACATCCTTAGGTAAATTTGGCAGCTTCGTAACCAATGCCCCTTCCTTTGGCAATAGTTACCTAGGGATCCTTGATAATGGGACTATCTCAGACTTCACCTCTCTCTTTACCATTGGGTCAACCGAGTTGACTATGGTCGATCCCTTTCCATTGGGAAGAGCGAGCTTTACTGGATATCCAATGTCATCATTGTCAATGTCCATAGCGTTTTAGGAAGTTGATCTTAGCAAATAGGTAAGATCATTAAGGGTCTTCTCTTAGTCTGTTTCATAGGATTCCCAAAAGAACTCACTATGTGACTTAGAAAGTACTTGAGCCACCAACTTTCTCAAGACTTTGACACCCAACTCTCCCGGCTTGTCAATATGTGACTACATCTCCAAGATGTGATCACACCTAGACCTTGCCTTGCCAATAGGGCTTGAGTGACCTTAAACTTTTTAGGAACTTGTGGGTTAGGGAGAATAATTGGAGGAGGTGAAAGAAGTATGATATCCATGGGACATCATCTTCATTTAGGAAAGCTTGTTTCAAGAGATTTGGGAAGATCATAAATGTCTAGACCAGACATCTTTTTGGGAGATATTCAAGATAGTTGATTTAAAGTCCTTAATATGACACCCAATATGAAATATTAAGGCTAGGACCCAACAAACTATTTTATAACTTAGAAGAGGGATGCCGTAATCCAAGCTATAAAATATTTGAAGGTAGGTGAATGACGATTCACCAATTTCCACCATGAAAAATGAAATAATTTATTAGGTTTTAATTGGATTTGAAAGTCCTAGATCTTTGAGATTCATTGAACTGTTCAAAGGCATGTTTCAATCTCGAGTGTGCCCTTCAGGTTTTGTGACTGGGATGCCGAGGATCACAAAACAAGGTCTGAATAACCATGCAAATATACTTGGTACCCTTAATATTTACCCCTTAATCAGTGTGCCGGTTAACCACACACGCTCCACCAATACTATGATAAATATTAAGTTACCCTTTGCCTACCTTGTTAAGTCCAGGTTAGTGTGCCGGTTAACCACACACGCTCCACTAACGACTTAAGAAAAGTGCAAAGTGTAATTTCATGGGTTAGCACCAAATTCACATTTTCCTAAGTAACTAAGATTGGGTATTAATAAGAGTTTAGTTACTTAGTATTTATCATTAATACTTTTAATGAAAGGAGAATTATAGTCCTTGTCCTACCCGTTCGGCTAACGACCCTCCACTAGTCAAGGAAGCGGTGGGTGAGAGTGGACACCCATTAAACTGCCATTTTATAGGCAGTAACCTTATACCCCCCTTATAGACCGGCTTCGTGAATTAGGCCTACTAACGGTAAGACTGACTTTACTCTTATACATATATATAAATATTATTAACTTATAATATTATAAAGTATAAGGGTTGACTTTTAACTTTTAAAATTCTATGGGCTAACTTGGAATTAAAGTATTCATAAGTGAAAACTTTTCAAATTCCAAAACTTGAGGGAAAGTTTTGAAACTATTCAAAACTAATTAATTCCATAACTTATGAGTTTAAAGTAGTTTTAATTAAAAAAAAAAAAAATCTCTTCAAGTTCCATAACTTGAGGACAAGTTATGGAAGACTTTAAACTAATTAATAAAAAAAATAACCTTTTTTTTTATTGTAACTTATGGAACTAATTAAGGTTACACTTTTTTTTTTTTAATTTAATGAAGAGACTTTTCATTTTGTAACCTTTGCCAACTTTTATGAGTTTTATGATTCTTAAATGTGACTTTTCATATAACTTGAGGACAAGTTACAAAAACACACTTTGGAATCAACTCTTAGATTAAAATGGATTGAAAACAACTATTTCACACAACTTTTCTATTAATCTAAGAACCTCATAAGAACAAGATAATTCAAATCATCAATCTTCAAGAAATTAGCATGAACATACAAACTAATACAAATCTTGAAATTATGACAATTATCTTAGAAATTGGATTAGCATGAACATTACCACATCAAAAACAAGTTTATAAGTCCAAAAACATCTTAAGGTAATGTTCCTAGTCCAATTCCAGCCAAAACAATCGAATATATGCATCAAACTCGATTTTTCAGCTACTTTTGCAAGTATAACAAGAAAACAAGCCTAGGCTCTGATACGACTGTTGGGTTATGTGCATTCTAACACTCCTAAGTGTACATGCAACCCTAAATACCTTGGATCTATGTTATCTCTATTATACATACAATTATGAACATCCAAGGTGTTATCCTAATCTAGCATACAAAATAATAAATATAACAAGATAGAATACATACCTCTTTGATGTAGAATGTCTTCATGAAGCTTGAGTGCCTAGTGCCCCAAGTGTGACACCTCAAATGGTTCACACAACATCAAATACACTTGGAATAACTTGAGAGAAACTTGAACACTCCTTGAAATCGTCTAGCCCTCACTCTCACACATTAGTGCACGATTTCTTGAGCCATGGGATTCTTTTATATGGTGGCTATTAGGGTTACACCATGTAACTCATAACTTTACCAATTCCTTATGCTCCTTGGATTTTAACCTCCGTGGAGTATCCATGGGTCACCCCATGGACTTAGTCCAATATAAGGAATCTTGGATCACAAGCCCACATATATAAGAATGAATGATTTACACAATCAACTCATATATTTAATTAGTCTCCTTTTGATTACTTAATTAATTCCAAATTAATTCTTGATCAATACTAATTAAATAACCTTATTAATATATTAGAACTTATAATATATTAACCAACCTTAAGTGTTATTTCTCTCATTATAGTCTATCCAAATGCATGATGCCATGCAACCCAAATGGACCATGCCGGGTCGGGTCAAGTCTTACCAATTATAGTTATGGACTTAGACATTAAACCAACATAGACATGAGTTTACGGTCCATGAACATTCATGAACCGTAAACACCCTAAAAAGGGGTTTTGATGCCCCAAAACCTTTCCAATGCTTGGCTAATGACCTAGAAACTTGCTTGAATGATATTACAACCCTAAAACATGGATTGAGAAGTGTAAACATGAGTTTACGGTTTGGGAAGGTCTCCCAAAACCGTAAACACCTCCAAAGGGTGTTTAAGTGCCCTTAACACATTGTATGGCTTACATTTGGGTCTAGAACCTTGCATGCACGACCTACAACCACCAAAACACATGAAAAATGGACACACATGAGTTTACGGCCGTAAACCCAATGTGTTTACGACCGTAAACCCAATGTGTTTATGACCGTAAACTCCCCAAGGAGTGGTTCAGAAACCGTAAACTCCATAAAGGGTCCATTCCAAGCCCCAAACACTTCCTAAGCCCTTGAATCAACCCTAGAACCCTTCCTTGTGAAGCATGAGACCTTGAAACACCCAAATGCACCATTCCCATGAGTTTACGGCCGTAAACTCATGGGGGATATGGTCTTTGGACCGTAAACACCCCTAAGGGCTTACACTTGAAGAGTAAACTCCATATCAAGGACCAACACTCCTTAGATGCAACCCGGATCATTCCTAACACTTGAAATAAAGTGTTTTCGCGCCTCGGGTGTATTATCTTACTTAATTAGTAGTTCAATGTCTAATTAGATACAATTATGTATCTCCTCATGTTACATAGGATCCTCGCGCGTGTTCAAGCCCTAAATTGACACTTAGCATCCTATCCGGCACATTTCTCGTCTGGTGAGTTCATACCCCTACACTTTTCCGAGTTTTTCATGTTTTTCCGGGGGGGGGGGGGGGGGGGAATACAAGCAAATCATAAACGTTTTTGTAACTTAAAAACTGATGTAATTATACGATTTTCTGTCAAACTTTAGATACTATATCCCTTTTGTAACATGCGGAGCATAAGGGACGTTTTCTAAATATAATTACATAGTTTTCAGAACAGCGTGAAAACTTCTCAAACCATTCAAATTATAATGGGAATAATTTGGGATCTTTATTACTTGTTTTACGGATTCAGATTTCATGCAAAGTCAATATACATAAACTATGTCTGATTTAGTTTATCCATGTTAAACCTAGAGTATCATGCTAAATAATTACTTTGTATGTAATTATTTATACTCTACTTTGTTTCAAACGATTTCGAAATTTGATGACGACCAGTTATCCCGTGATTTAGTTAATACTAACTTGTGAGACTTATTTTCGATATACCCTTCGGGTTACCAGTAAATCCTCTCCGGAAGTATAACCAGAGTCTCCTGGAGGGAGAACGTGAAATTTGTGGATAGATCTATTCGGGACTGACAATCCCACACCTAAACTGCTAGCTACAGTTAGGCGGGCACGCCTGGGGTGATAAATTTTGAAAATCGATCGACGCTTGAAAAACGTCAAGGAGGTCACGAGTCAAATCAATATGGTTATACGACTCACAATACGTACTAAATTAACTAACTCTATTCACGGATTTCTTTTTTCATCTATAGTTTTATGTATTAAAACTACCTACTTTCGTGCTGGAGGGGAATTCCAGGATCCTAACTTATGGTTTTCTTAACTTATTGATGATTAGTCAAGGTTTTTCTCATTCTATGGAAACCAACTTACATGTTAGAAAATATGGGATTTTCTGGGAAAACATGCTTATGTAATTCATAACTCAGTAACAATGGTTTTCGATATAACAACAATCTTTATTAAAGGAAATGAATTATTTATCACAAGATTAAATAACCGGTTTTCCTTACAAAACATGCTTATGAACTCACCAGCTTTATGCTGATATTTTAAAACTGCTTGTATTCTCAGGTTCTCGTTAGACAGGTATCCCGTTACTTTTGGAGAAGACGGAGTGTATAGAAGTCTCGTCTTTACTTTTGATATACTGATGTATATAAACTATGTATTTCTTCACTCTCAAACGAATGTAACTTTTCTTATGTAATGTAATGGTTGTGCTTACTATGATTACTATGTTCAATGGTTGTGATACTACGTATGACGTCCTCCGCCCCGGAACGATTCCGCCGCCGGTTTCGGGGTGTGGCAGATACCATCAAAGTGCACGACAAGAGAGGTATGAAATCATATGCTCTATCATAACAACCATGATGAAGGACGGGGAATCCGTCATGAGCCACATGCAGAAAATGCAAAGGTATGTGGATCGGTTGCTGAAGCTTAATGTGAACTTCCCTGAGGAGCTTGCAATAGATATCATTTTGCACTCCTTACCATCGTGCTATGATCAATTCCGCATGACATATCACATGAATAAGGAAGAGGTCACACTCAGCAAACTTCAGGAACTCCTCAAGACCTCAGAAACAGGTCTTAAGGGTAAGTCGGTTGTTAACACTCCTACTCCAAACTCCGCCCCGGTTTTGGAAATCGGGAAAGGTCGAGGGAAGAAGAGGAAGAGCTCTTCGAAGGGTAACAAGGCTAGGACCCTTGATGGCTCTTCTTCAAGTGGAACCAAGAAAGGTTTCGTCACTCCTTCTTCTGACCCAAAAGAGGCTGAATGCTTCTATTGCCATGAAAAGTCACATTGGAAGCGGAACTGCCCAAAGTACCAGCAAGATGTGAAGGATGGGAAAGTTAAACCCAACCATGCAGGTATTTACACTATCTTATCTAATAACTCACCCCATTCTAACTCTTGGGTCCTTGATACCGGTTGTGGTATTCATATCTGTTCTGATTTGCAGGGACTAAGAAGAAGTGAGAATGTGGAGCATGGAAGAATAAACTTAATCATGGGGAATAGGAAAGCTTTACCTGTCACCAAGATTGGAGTTTATACTTTATCGCTAAGTAGTGGGTTTAGTTTAGATTTGAATAAATGTTGTTATTCGCCAGAAATGGCAAGAAATATTATTTCCTTTCATGCATTGTATAAACAAGGTTTCACCTTTTCATTTGATAATGAAGTTGGTTCGATTAATGCTTTCTTTAATAATGTTCTTTATTTTAAAGCATTACCTTGTGATGGTGTGTATGAAACTGTATTTGTGGTTGATAACTTAGGAAATAATGTATTGTGTATTGATTCTGTTAATGATAATAACTTGGATAAAGCATCATTATGGCATTGTCGTCTTGGACATATAAGCAAGAAACACATAGGCCAACTCCAAAAGGATAGAGTATTGGAGTCATTTGACCTAAAATCAGATGATAGTTGCGAATCATGCTTACTTGGAAAAATGACAAAGTCACCCTTCACAGGTTCTTGTGAGAGGGGTGAAGGTTTGTTGGATCTTATACACACGGATGTGTGTGGGCCGTTCAAACATGCCACAAGGGATGCTAATCGTTATTATTTGACTTTTACTGATGATTACAGTAGATATGGATATGTCTACTTAATCAAGCATAAGTCAGAGACTTTTGAGAGGTTTAAAGAGTTTAAACAGGAAGTCGAGAATCAATTGGGCAGGAACATTAAGATGCTTTGATCCGATCGAGGTGGTGAGTATCTTAGTTCAGAGTTCCTCGACTATCTTAGGGAATGTGGGATTGTCTCACAATTGACACCTCCCAGGACACTGCAGTTGAATGGTGTAGCTGAGAGGCGTAATCGAACCTTGTTGGATATGGTTCGTTCCATGATGAGTCGAGCTTCGCTACCAATCTCATTTTGGGGGTATGCCTTAGAGACTGCCGCCCATATCCTTAATCTAGTTCCCACAAAGAAAGTTGCCAAAACTCCTCATGAGATGTGGACTGGTAAAGTACCCAAACTAGACCACATTAAGATTTGGGGTTGCGAGGCCTTCGTGAGACGCGAGACTCATGATAAGCTCGTGTTGGATTAATGTCTAAGTCCATAACTATAATTGGTAAGACTTGACCCGACCCGGCATGGTCCATTTGGGTTGCATGGCATCATGCATTTGGATAGACTATAATGAGAGAAATAACACTTAAGGTTGGTTAATATATTATAAGTTCTAATATATTAATAAGGTTATTTAATTAGTATTGATCAAGAATTAATTTGGAATTAATTAACTGATCAAAAGGAGACTAATTAAATATATGGGTTGATTGTGTAAATCATTCATTCTTATATATGTGGGCTTGTGATCCAAGATTTCTTATGTTGGACTAAGTCCATGGGGTGACCCATGGATACTCCATGGAGGTTAAAATCCATGGAGCATAAGGAATGGGTAAAGTTATGAGTTACATGGTGTAACCCTAATAGCCACCATATAAAAGAATCCCATGGCTCAAGAAATCGTGCACTAATGTGTGAATATGAGGGCTAGACGATTTCAAGGAGTGTTCCATTTCTCTCAAGTCTTTGCATGTTCATTTGGTGTTGTGTGAACCATTTGAGGTGTCACACTTGGGGCACTAGGCACTCAAGCTTCATGGAGACAAGCTACATCAAACAAAGGTATGTATTCTATCCATTTGATTACCCAAGTATCAAGTATTGTATGCTAGATAGGGTAATACCTTGGAAAGTTCATAATTGCATGTATAATAGAGAAAAAATAGATCCAAGGTATTTAGGGTTGCATGTACACTTAGGAGTGTTAGAATGCGCAAAACCCAACAGTGTTGTCAGAGCCAAGTCTTGTTTTCTTGTTATACTTGCAAAATTAGCTGAAAAATCGAATTGTATTAGTTTAAAAGTTATGCTAATTACTTGAAAAAAAATTTGATGTGAATTATCTTTGTTCATATGTGTTTATTAGCTTAATAGAAAAGTTAATTGATTATGTGTTTTCAATCCATTTTAATCTAAGAGTTGATTCTAAAATGTGTTTTCGTAACTTGTCCTCAAGTTATATGAAAAGTCACATTTAAGTTTCATAAAACTCATAAAAAGTTGGCAATGGTTACAAAAATGAAGAGTCTTGTCCTCATTAAATGGTTTTATGACTCCATAACTTGTCCTCAAGTTATGGAGGTTCAAGAGTCACTTCATTAAATGATAAAATGTGTAACCTTAATTAGTTCCATAAGTTACAAAAATAAAGAAAAATTACATTCTTTTATTAGTTTAAAATCTTCCATAACTTGTCCTCAAGTTATGGAACTTGAAGAGTTTTTTTTTTTAATTAAAACTACTTTAAACACATAAGTTATGGAATTAATTAGTTTTGAATATTTTCAAAACTTGCCCTCAAGTTTTGGAATTTATAAAGTTTTCCCCATGAATACTTTAATTCCAAGTTAGCCCTTAGAATTTTAAAAGTTAAAATTCAACCCTTATACTTTATAGTATTATAAGTTAATAATAAATATATGTATAAGAGCAAGTCAGTCTTACCGTTAGTAGGCCTCATTCACGAAGCCGGTCTATAAGGGGGGTATAAGGTTACTGCCTATAAAATGGCAGTTTAATGGGTGTCCACTCTCACCCACCACTTCCTTGACTGGTGGAGGGTCGTTAGCCGAACGGGTAGGACAAGGACTATAATTCTCCCTTCATTAAAAGTATTAATGATAAATACTAAGTAACTAAACACTTATAAATTCCCAATCTTAGTTACTTAGGAAAATGTGAATAAGGTGCTAATCCATGAAATTACACTTTGCACTTTGTTTAAACCGTTAGTGGAGCGTGTGTGGTTAACCGGCACACTAACCTGGATTTAACAAAGTAGGCAAAGGGTAACTTAATATTTATCATAGTATCGGTGGAGCTCGTGTGGTTAACCGGCACATCGATTGAGGGGTAAATATTAAGGGTACCAAGTATATTTGCATTGTTACTTCACACCTTGTTTTGTGATCCTCGGCATCCCAGTCACAAAACCTGAAGGGCACACTTGAGATTGAAACATGCCATTGAAAAGTTCAATGAATCTCAAAAGATCTAGGAGTTTCAAATCCAATTAAAAACCTAATTACATTATTTCGTTTTTCATGGTGGAAATTGGTAAATCGTCATTTACCTACCTTCAACTTTTTTATAAATCGGATTACGGCATCCCTCTACCAGTTATAAACAGGTTGTTGGATACTAGCCTTAATATTTCATATTGGGTGTTATATTAAGGACTTTAGATCAACTATCTTGAATATCTCCCAAAAGATGTCTAGTTCATACATCTATGATCTTCCCAAATCTCTTGGAACTTTACTTCCTCCACCTCCACCAATTATTCTCCCTAACCCACAAGTTCAAGGTCACTCAAGCCCTAATGGCAAGCAAGGTCTATGTGTGATCACATCTTAGAGATGAAGTCACATATTGACAAGCTGGGAGAGTTGGGTGTCAAAGTCTTGGGAAAATTGGATGTTCAATCACTTTCTAAGTCACATAGTGAGTTCCTTTGGGACTACTATGAAACAGACTATGACATGAACCTTAATGATCATATCTATTTGCTTGGTGCTGCTGAATCAGCAATGATTTGGAACGATAGTAAATCAAATTTGATTAGAAGATCAACTTCCCAAAAACTTTATGGACAGTGACAATGGTGACACTGGAAATCCAGAAAAAGCATTCTCTTCCCAATGGAAAGGGATTGGCCATAGTCAACCCGGTTGACCAAATGGTAAGGAGAAAGGCTAAGTCTGAGATAGTCCCATTACCAAAGGGTCCATATGTATATTTTGCCAAAGGAAGGGGCGTTGATTGCAAAGCTGCCAAGTTTACCTAAGGATGTTAAAGTCAATAAGTCTGACTCTACTTCAGGTAGAGCCCATTATCTAACTCTGTTAAGTTTCTATTCTAAGATCCTCATTACATGATGTGACTGGGTCACATGTTGATGTTTTAAGAATCAAAGAATAGAGAGAAAGCTTAAAGGAAGTATATGTTGATTCTGATCGCGTAGGTGGATTTCGATCGCATTAGAATTTTGAAGTTGTTACTTAGGAGTTATGATATATTGCTTAGGAATAGATAACAACAAGTTTTTCCGTGTGCATTTGCACTATAAGGATAAGTTTTTTCCGCAAAGTTTTGAAATAAAATAAAAGTTTTTAATTTTATATTTATTTTAAAAATCCTTACAAGTGGCATTTGTGAAAAATGGTTGTTTATATGATTCCATTGATAGCAATATTTGGAAAAAAATAGACTTGATTCTTTCGTTTGTGGTAGTGTCATAATTTACCAAATAAGGAAAGATTCTCATTCCCAAGGCTTCAGTTGGATAGGAACTTGGAATCATGCAAGTTGAATAGTATGATGAATGAGAACTTTCAAGCATTAGAAAATTAAGACTTGTTCACATGGATGTGTGAGTCAAGTTAAGGACTAAAGGGATCGAGTACACATTCTTGTGCACTGGTCAAGTCCACCACAAAGCTCGTTAAGGCTATTCGTCATGATTTACTAAATTTTAGTAAATATGGTTATACTTACAAGTTTAAGTATAATTTTGAAACATTGGAAAAGTCTCAATGTATGGCAGAACGAATGAGAAGAATCAAATTAGGCAGAAAGATAAAAGTTTTCTCAAATCTGAAAAGATGGGAGAGTACTTTAGTATCATGTTTTGTGATCATATTAATGATTTAAGAACCACATCACAATTGGTCCTCTAAAGGTCATCTTAGTGCATTATTATGACTATGAAAAGGAGTCATGAATTGTTGAAATGGTTAGATCAGGAAGATGAGTCATACTTCGTTCCAAAACAATTCTTAGAGTCATACTCCAAGATTGTAACTTGAGTGACATATCTTAAATAAAGGTTTAAAACACTTGTCAAATGTAAGAGTAAAAGTGTCCTACTCTTGTACATTTGAAACTGGTAAGTTGTGATGTTTTGGATAAAAAAATACCAACTAAGGCCAATTGTGTGAAGTGTTTGTCTTGATAAAGAATCCGCACTATCTCTTGAATATTTGGCAAGATAGTCTTATATGTCAAGAGGATAGTGGACGTCTTAAAGATCCTAAAAAGAATTTCAAGAACTAATCAAGAATAAAACCTGAGGTTCTTCACTAGCACAAGACTTGAGGTTTATAACCTATCATGTTGACATATTCTGTGCCCATTCCAGTTAAAGTTGGCTTTGCATAGGAGTTCTGAAAGTTCTCAATTGGTTGCATAACAACTTGGAAGCAATGGCAGGCCCTGTACTGCCAGGTGGCAAGAAGTTAAGATTGCATAAGTTCAGTCCATATGAGTTTGGATTTGTCATTATCCTTGTCTTGTGACTATGGTTTTGACGATTCACATGGATAAGAACACATACACCATAAAATCTAAGGGTCATAAGGTTTCTCTCCGATTCATGAAAATGATGGTGAGGAAACACTTCCACCAAGTAGATTTGAAGCAGATGGCAAAAGGTCTAAACAATTGAGACTATGATTACGACATCCCTTTTCATAGTTCTGAAATTGTTTAGACACACATGCATGCTATCTAAGGAAAGGTGTATGATTTTGATAAAGTTTTATCAAAGCATCTCGTATCAGAAATCTGAACTTTGGTAAGGAAGTCAATAAAGTATTGATTTCTAGAAGTCCAGCTGATTTCTGAGTACATGTCAAAGCTAGTGGGAGCATAAGTGTTATGCTAATAATCATCATGTTAGTGGGAGCATGATAATTATTGTTAGTGTTGCAAGTTAGCAATGTTAATTATAGAAAACAAAAGTTTCAATTCGTGAGGCTGCAGGGATTGAAAAAGTTGTTTTGCTATAATTAAGGGAGAGGATATACTTCATTTCAGTTCTAAAGGCTTAGATTGAGACCTTAATCATCTTTTGTCAAGAATATATATATGAATTTCATGTTGGATTGGTTCAACTTAAGGAAATTCTATATATTGCGTTCTCAAAATTCGATTATGATTACGGCATCCCTCTTCATAGTCAAATTTTGAAAACATGGCAAATAAAAATATTGTAGCAAAAGACTGGTCTAGAATCATGTCTTTATGTGAGACATCATGAATCGTGTACCATTTGCTTTGGGTACAGGATCGATTGCATGTGCTATAATATTTGTCATTTCTAAGTTTTTCCAAATGCCCAGAGGCATTAAGAAGGGAAAAGGTCTAGAATTGGATATGACTAAAATGATTAAGCAATTGTCGAGGACAATCTGAGGTTTACCAAAGATTGGTTGCTCAGGGACAGTTGGAAGTATAGTGCTAATTTTGGAAGGACCATATTGACATATTCTGAAAAGAGGCATCTCTTGTTCAGAAGTGATAGTCAAAATGAGAATATGGAGTTGTCTCCATAGGTGGAAGTTATCTGTGTAAGATTAGAAAACTTAATGCAAGAAGCATGTCCAAAGCAATGTACTTTGAATATGAGACTTAGTTTCCATGGAGTTGATCTCCATTGGAATACCTTATAATGACTGTTGACAAGTCTTTGTGACTTTGTACATATTCATTACAGGAGGGTCAGTGCATATAAGTTTAAAATCTAAACTGATTTCGATAAATGATAGGAATTTGAAATTCTCACATTTTTCGATAAGGATTTGGGAGTGTGAAATTAGAATCATTGAAATTATGTTCAATTGGTTTATTTCACAAAGTAAGGATCATAGACAAACATAGAGTGCATACTTGGTGTATGGCAAAGCTATTATTTAAGAAAAACATAGTGTACATGCTTGGAGCATGGGACAACTAGTGTTTTTAATTCAAGTATAAAGTTGATAAAACCGAAATAATGAATAATGAGTAATCAGTATGGTGATAAATAAAAGTGTTTATTTATATTCATAGGGTTTGATACCATATTTGATTTATTTATTCTTGTGTTTCACTTTGCATGTTTTGACTTCTAGAATAACTAAGTCGCTCTTCCTGAATGATTAAGTTATTTAAACCATCCACAGTCAGTCATATGTTGGAAGTAGATATGAATCAAGACTGTCATGGGTTGGTTTGTGTTGGATTAATGTCTAAGTCCATAACTTATAATTGGTAAGACTTGACCCGACCCAGCATGGTCCATTTGGGTTGCATGGCATCATGCATTTGGATAGACTATAATGAGAGAAATAACACTTAAGGTTGGTTAATATATTAAAAGTTCTAATATATTAATAAGGTTATTTAATTAGTATTGATCAAGAATTAATTTGGAATTAATTAAGTGATCAAAAGGACACTAATTAAATATATGGGTTGATTATGTAAATCATTCATTCTTATATATGTGGGCTTGTGATCCAAGATTCCTTATGTTGGACTAAGTCCATGGGGTGACCCATGG
Organism: Lactuca virosa; assembly: GCF_052849685.1. NCBI lineage: Eukaryota > Viridiplantae > Streptophyta > Magnoliopsida > Asterales > Asteraceae > Lactuca > Lactuca virosa. Next base: position 59,760,426 of record NC_136426.1, on the reverse strand, counting down.
ATACTCCATGGAGGTTAAAATCCATGGAGCATAAGGAATGGGTAAAGTTATGAGTTACATGGTGTAACCCTAATAGCCACCATATAAAAGAATCCCATGGCTCAAGAAATCGTGCACTAATGTGTGAGTGTGAGGGCTAGACTATTTCAAGGAGTGTTCAAGTTTCTCTCAAGTTATTCGAAGTGTATTTGGTGTTGTGTGAACCATTTGAGGTGTCACACTTGGGGCACTAGGCACTCAAGCTTCATGAAGACATTCTACATCAAAGAGGTATGTATTCTATCTTGTTATATTTATTATTTTTGTATGCTAGATTAGGATAATACCTTGGATGTTCATAATTGTATGTATAATAGAGAAAACATAGATCCAAGGTATTTAGGGTTGCATGTACACTTAGGAGTGTTAGAATGCTCATAACCCAACAGTGGTATCAGAGACTAGGCTTGTTTTCTTGTTATACTTGCAAAAGTAGCTGAAAAATCGAGTTGGATGCATATATTCGATTGTTTTGGTTGGAATTGGACTAGGAAGATTACCCTAAGATGTTTTTGGACTTATAAACTTGTTTTTGATGTGGTAATGTTCATGCTAATCCAATTTCTAAGATAATTGTCATAATTTCAAGATTTGTATTAGTTTGTATGTTCATGCTAATTTCTTGAAGATTGATGATTTGAATTATCTTGTTCTTATGAGGTTCTTAGATTAATAGAAAAGTTGTGTGAAATAGTTGTTTTCAATCCATTTTAATCTAAGAGTTGATTCCAAAATGTGTTTTTGTAACTTGTCCTCAAGTTATATGAAAAGTCACATTTAAGAATCATAAAACTCATAAAAGTTGGCAAAGGTTACAAAATGAAGAGTCTAGTTCTAATTAAATGGTTTTATGACTCCATAACTTGTCCTCAAGTTATGGAGGTTCAAGAGTCTCTTCATTAAATTAAAAAAAAATGTAACCTTAATTAGTTCCATAAGTTACAATAAAAAAAAGTTATTTTTTTTTATTAATTAGTTTAAAGTCTTCCATAACTTGTCCTCAAGTTATGGAACTTGAAGAGTTTTTTTTTTAATTAAAACTACTTTAAACTCATAAGTTATGGAATTAATTAGTTTTGAATAGTTTCAAAACTTGCCCTCAAGTTTTGGAATTTGAAAAGTTTTTACTTATGAATACTTTAATTCCAAGTTAGCCCTTAGAATTTTAAAAGTTAAAATTCAACCCTTATACTTTATAATATTATAAGTTAATAATATTTATATATATGTATAAGAGTAAAGTCAGTCTAACCGTTAGTAGGCCTCATTCACGAAGCCGGTCTATAAGGGGGGTATAAGGTTAGTGCCTATAAAATGGCAGTTTAATGGGTGTCCACTCTCACCCACCGCTTCCTTGACTGGTGGAGGGTCGTTAGCCGAACGGGTAGGACAAGGACTATAATTCTCCTTTCATTAAAAGTATTAATGATAAATACTAAGTAACTAAACTCTTATTAATACCCAATCTTAGTTACTTAGGAAAATGTGAATTTGGTGCTAACCCATGAAATTACACTTTGCACTTTGCTTAAGTCGTTAGTGGAGCGTGTGTGGTTAACCGGCACACTAACCTGGACTTAACAAGGTAGGCAAAGGGTAACTTAATATTTATCATAGTATCGGTGGAGCGTGTGTGGTTAACCGGCACACTGATTAAGGGGTAAATATTAAGGGTACCAAGTATATTTGCATGGTTATTCACACCTTGTTTTGTGATCCTCGGCATCCCAGTCACAAAACCTGAAGGGCACACTCGAGATTGAAACATGCCTTTGAACAGTTCAATGAATCTCAAAGATCTTGGACTTTCAAATCTAATTAAAACCTAATAAATTATTTCGTTTTTCATGGTGGAAATTGGTGAATCGTCATTCACCTACCTTCAAATATTTTATAGCTTGGATTACGGCATCCCTCTTCTAAGTTATAAAATAGTTTGTTGGGTCCTAGCCTTAATATTTCATATTGGGTGTCATATTAAGGACTTTAAATCAAATATCTTGAATATCTCCCAAAAAGATGTCTGGTCTAGACATTTATGATCTTCCCAAATCTCTTGAAACAAGCTTTCCTAAATGAAGATGATGTCCCATGGATATCATACTTCTTTCACCTCCTCCAATTATTCTCCCTAACCCACAAGTTCCTAAAAAGTTTAAGGTCACTCAAGCCCTATTGGCAAGGCAAGGTCTAGGTGTGATCACATCTTGGAGATGTAGTCACATATTGACAAGCCGGGAGAGTTGGGTGTCAAAGTCTTGAGAAAGTTGGTGGCTCAACTACTTTCTAAGTCACATAGTGAGTTCTTTTGGGAATCCTATGAAACAGACTAAGACAAGACCCTTAATGATCTTATCTATTTGCTAAGATCAACTTCCTAAAACGCTATGGACATTGACAATGATGACATTGGTGTTGGGTTATGAGCATTCTAACACTCCTAAGTGTACATGCAACCCTAAATACCTTGGATCTATGTTTTCTCTATTATACATACAATTATGAACATCCAAGGTATTATCCTAATCTAGCATACAAAATAATAAATATAACAAGATAGAATACATACCTCTTTGATGTAGAATGTCTTCATGAAGCTTGAGTGCCTAGTGCCCCAAGTGTGACACCTCAAATGGTTCACACAACACCAAATACACTTGGAATAACTTGAGAGAAACTTGAACACTCCTTGAAATCGTCTAGCCCTCACACTCACACATTAGTGCCCGATTTCTTGAGCCATGGGATTCTTTTATATGGTGGCTATTAGGGTTACACCATGTAACTCATAACTTTACCCATTCCTTATGCTCCATGGATTTTAACCTCCATGGAGTATCTATGGGTCACCCCATGGACTTAGTCCAACATAAGGAATCTTGGATCACAAGCCCACATATATAAGAATGAATGAGTTACACAATCAACCCATATATTTAATTAGTCTCCTTTTGATCACTTAATTAATTCCAAATTAATTCTTGATCAATACTAATTAAATAACCTTATTAATATATTAGAACTTATAATATATTAACCAACCTTAAGTGTTATTTCTCTCATTATAGTCTATCCAAATGCATGATGCCATGCAACCCAAATGGACCATGCCAGGTCGGGTCAAGTCTTACCAATTATAGTTATGGACTTAGACATTAATCCAAAAGTCTCCCACTTGGATAAGTCTAAAACTATTATTGCGTATGACTTCAGGAACCGATCAGCAATCGTAGCTCTCAAAAGCTTCTGTCGAACTCTGACCTTGTCGATGAACTCTGACCTTTGTCAATGACTTGTCCATTAGATAAGGGATCATATATTCATCCATTCTAGATATCATATGGACTGAGACATGGCTTATCAATCATTCTCTCTGTCGATTTGTTGTTTCCCGATTTCCGATTCATGATGACTGACTGATTGAACAAATCAAATCAGTCCTGGCTTGGCCAAGCACTCACATGTATCAACTTTAAATCATCGAGGGGCCCACAGATATCGCTTTTATCCCGAAGGTAAAAGGAATGGATAAACTTCGACTCATATGGCTTGTTCTACTACTTGTTGAATCATACACAAAGGCACGTTTTATAACATCGAGTTACCAATGCGTTTTCGTGCAATCAATATATAACCAACTCATAGTAACAACTCATATCTCTAGGTTTGAAGAATATAAGATATTATCGTCTCATGATCACTCGTGATAAAATCCATGAAGTGATTCAAATGAGTGCGGGTTGAATCCAATACTCAGAACTTATGAGCACTCATGAGTGTTGTAGCACCACTTTGTCCACCAACTTGGATCTCTACAAACCAACCCATGACAGTCTTGATTCATATCTACTTCCAACATATTGATGGGTTTTGCGCATTCTAACACTCCTAAGTGTACATACAACCCTAAATACCCTGGATCTATGTTTTCTCTATTATACATGCAATTATGAACTTTCCAAGGTATTACCCTATCTAGCATACAATACTTGATACTTGGGTAATCAAATGGATAGAATACATACCTTTGTTTGATGTGGCTTGTCTCCATGAGGCTTGAGTGCCTAGTGCCCCAAGTGTGACACCTCAAATGGTTCACACAACACCAAATGCACATGGAATGACTTGAGAGAAATGGAACCCTCCTTGAAATCGTCTAGCCCTCATATTCACATATTAGTGCACGATTTCTTGAGCCATGGGATTCTTTTATATGGTGGCTATTAGGGTTACACCATGTAACTCATAACTTTACCCATTCCTTATGCTCCATGGATTTTAACCTCCATGGAGTATCCATGGGTCACCCCATGGACTTAGTCCAACATAAGAAATGTTGGATCACAAGCCCACATATATAAGAATGAATGATTTACACAATCTACCCATATATTTAATTAGTCTCCTTTTGATCACTTAATTAATTCCAAATTAATTCTTGATCAATACTAATTAAATAACCTTATTAATATATTAGAACTTATAATATATTAACCAACCTTAAGTGTTATTTCTCTCATTATAGTCTATCAAATGCATGATGCCATGCAACCCAAATGGACCATGCCGGGTCGGGTCAAGTCTTACCAATTATAGTTATGGACTTAGACATTAATCCAACAGTCTCCCACTTGGATAAGTCTAAAACTATTATTGCGTATGACTTCAGGAACCGATCAGCAATCGTAGCTCTCAAAAGCTTCTGTCGAACTCTGACCTTGTCGATGAACTCTGACCTTTGTCAATGACTTGTCCATTAGATAAGGGATCATATATTCCTCCATTCTAGATATCATATGGACTGAGACATGGATTATCAATCATTCTCTCTGTCCATTTGTTGTTTCCCGATTTCCGATTCATGAAGACTGACTGATTGAACAAATCAAATCAGTCCTGGCTTGGCCAAGCACTCACATGTATCATCTTTAAATCATCGAGGGGCCCACATATATCGCTTTTATCCCGAAGGTAAAAGGAATGGATAAACTTCGACTCATATGGCTTGTTCTACTACTTGTTGAATCATACACAAATGCACGTTTTATAACATCGAGTTACCGAATGCGTTTTCGTGCAATCAATGTACAACCAACTCATAGTAACAACTCATATCTCTAGGTTTGAAGAATATAAGATATTATCGTCTCATGATCACTCGTGATAAAATCCATGAAGTGATTCAAATGAGCGCGGGTTGAATCCAATAATCAGAACTTATGAGCACTCATGAGTGTTGTAGCACCAATTTGTCCACCAACTTGGACCTCTACAAACCAACCCATGACAGTCTTGATTCATATCTACTTCCAACATATGACCGACTTTGGATGGTTTGAATAACTTAATCATTCAGGAAGAGCGACTTAGTTATTATGGAAGTCGAAACATGCAAAGTGAAACACAAGAATAAATGAATCAAATATGGTATCAAACCCTATGAATATAAATAAACACTTTTATTTATCACCATACTGATTACTCATTATTCATTGTTTCGGTTTTATCAACTTTATACTTGAATTAAAAACACTAGTTGTCCCATGCTCCAAGCATGTACATTATGTTTTTCTTAAAGAATAGCTTTGCCATACACCAAGTATGCACTTTATGTTTGTCTATGATCCTTACTTTGTGAAATAAACCAATTGAACATAATTTCAATGATTCTAATTTCACACTCCCAAATCCTTATCGAAAAATGTGAGAATTTCAAATTCCTATCATTTATCGAAATCTGTTTAGATTTTAAACTTATATGCACTAACCCTCCTGTAACGAATATGTACAAAGTCACAAAGACTTGTCAACATTCATTATAAGGTATTCCAATGGAGATCAACTCCATGGAAACTAAGTCTCATATTCAAAGTACATTGCTTTGGACATGCTTCTTGCATTAAGTTTTCTAATCTTACACAGATAACTTCCACCTATGGAGACAACTCCATATTCTCATTTTGACTATCACTTTTGAATAAGAGATGCCTCTGTTCAGAATATGTCAATATGGTCCTTCCAAAATTAGCATTATACTTCCAACTGTCCCTGAGCAACCAATCTTTGGTAAACCTCAGATTGTCCTCGACAATTGCTTAATCATTTTAGTCATATCCAATTCTAGACCTTTTCCCTTCTTAATTCCTCTGGGCATTTGGAAAAATTTAGAAATGACAGATATTATAGCACATGCAATCGATCCTGTACCCAAAGCAAATGGTACACGATTCATGATGTCTCACATAAAGACATGATTCTAGACCAGTCTTTTGTTACAATATTTTTATTTGCCATGTTTTTAAAATTTGACTATGAAGAGGGATGCAGTAATCATAATCGAATTTTGAGAACGCAATATATAGAATTTCCTTAAGTTGAACCAATCCAACATGAAATTCATATATATATTCTTGACTAAAGATGATTAAGGTCTCAATCTAAGCCTTTAGAACTGAAATGAAGTATATCCTCTCCCTTAATTATAGCAAAACAACTTTTTCAATCCCTGCAGCCTCACGAATTGAAACTTTTGTTTTCTATAATTAACATTGCTAACTTGCAACACTAACAATAATTATCATGCTCCCACTAACATGATGATTATTAGCATAACACTTATGCTTCCACTAGCTTTGATACGAGTTGCTTTGATAAAACTTTATCAAAATCATACACCTTTCCTTAGATAGCATGCATGTGTGTCTAAACAATTTCAGAACTATGAAAAGGGATGTCGTAATCATAGTCTCAATTGTTTAGACCTTTTGCCATCTGCTTCAAATCTACTTGGTGGAAGTGTTTCCTCACCATCATTTTCATGAATCGGAGAGAAACCTTATGACCCTTAGATTTTATGGTGTATGTGTTCTTATCCATGTGAATCGTCAAAACCATAGTCACAAGACAAGGATAATGACAAATCCAAACTCATATGGACTGAACTTATGCAATCTTAACTTCTTGCCACCTGGCAGTACAGGGCCTGCCATTGCTTCCAAGTTGTTATGCAACCAATTGAGAACTTTCAGAACTCCTATGCAAAGCCAACTTTAACTGGAAGGGGCACAAAATATGTCAACACGATAGGTTATAAACCTCAAGTCGTGTGCTAGTGAAGAACCTCAGGTTTTATTCTTGATTAGTTCTTGAAATTCTTTTTAGGATCTTTAAGACTCCCACTGTCCTCTTGACATATAAGACTATCTTGCCAAATATTCAAGAGATAGTGTGGATTCTTTATCAAGAGAAAGACTTCACATAATTTGTCACACCCCGAAACCGGCGGCGGAAACGTTCCGGGGCGGAGGACGTCATACGTAGTATCACAACCATTGAATATAGTAATCATAGTAAGCACAACCATTACATTGCATAAGAAAAGTTACATTCGTTTGAGAGTGGAGAAATACATAGTTTATATACATCAGTATATCAAAAGTAAAGACGAGACTTCTATACACTCCGTCTTCTCCAAAAGTAACGGGATACCTGTCTAACGAGAACCTGAGAATACAAGCAGTTTTAAAATATCAGCATAAAGCTGGTGAGTTCATAAGCATGTTTTGTAAGGAAAACCGGTTATTTAATCTTGTGATAAATAATTCATTTCCTTTAATAAAGATTGTTGTTATATCGAAAACCATTGTTACTGAGTTATGAATTACATAAGCATGTTTTCCCAGAAAATCTCATATTTTCTAACATGTAAGTTGGTTTCCATAGAATGAGAAAAACCTTGACTAATCATCAATAAGTTAAGAAAACCATAAGTTAGGATCCTGGAATTCCCCTCCAGTACGAAAGTAAGTAGTTTTAATACATAAAACTATAGATGAAAGAAAGAAATCTGTGAATAGAGTTAGTTAATTTAGTACGTATTGTGAGTCGTATAACCATACTGATTTGACCTGTGACCTCCTTGACGTTCTTCAGGCATCGTTCGATTTTCAAAATTTGTCACCCCAGGCGTGCCCGCCTAACTGTAGCTAGCAGTTTAGGTGTGGGATTGTCAGTCCCGAATAGATCTATCCACAAATTTCACGTTCTCCCTCCAGGAGACTCTGGTTATACTTCCGGAGAGGATTTACTGGTAACCCGAAGGGTATATCGAAGACAAGCCTCACAAGCTAGTATTAACTAAATCATGGGATAACTGGTCGTCATCGAATTTCGAAATCGTTTGGAACAAAGTAGAGTATAAATAATTACATACAAAGTAATTATTTAGCATGATACTCTAGGTTTAACATGGATAAACTAAATCAGACATAGTTTATATACATTGACTTTGCATGAAATCTGAATCCGTAAACAAGTAATAAAGATCCCAAATTATTCCCATAATAATTTGAATGGTTTGAGAAGTTTTCACGCTGTTCTAAAAACTATGTAATTATATTTAGAAAACATCCCTTATGCTCTGCATGTTACAAAAGGGATACAGTATCTAAAGTTTGACAAAAAATCGTATAATTACATCGGTTTTTAAGTTACAAAAACCTTTATGATTTGCTTGTATTCCCCCCCTGAAAAACATGAAAAAAAAACTCGGAAAAGTGTAGGGGTATGAACTCACCAGACGAGAAATGTGCCGGATAGGATGCTAAGTGTCAATTTAGAGCTTGAACACGCGCGAGGATCCTATGTAACATGAGGAGATACATAAGTGTATCTAATTAGACATTGAACTACTAATTAAGTAAGATAATACACCCGAGGCGCGAAAACACTTTATTTCAAGTGTTAGGAATGATTCGGGTTGCATCTAAGGAGTGTTGGGCCTTGATATGGAGTTTACTCGTCAATTGTAAGCCCTTAGGGGTGTTTACGGTCCAAAGACCATATCCCCCATGAGTTTACGGCCGTAAACTCATGGGAATGGTGCATTTGGGTGTTTCAAGGTCTCATGCTTCACAAGGAAGGGTTCTAGCGTTGATTCAAGGGCTTAGGAAGTCTTTGGGGCTTGGAATGGACCCTTTATGGAGTTTACGGTTTCTGAACCACTCCTTGGGGAGTTTACGGTCGTAAACACATGGGTTTACGGCCGTAAACTCATGTGTGTCCATTTTTCGTGTGTTTTGGTGGTTGTAGGTCGTGCATGCAAGGTTCTAGACCCAAATGTAAGCCATACAAGGTGTTAAGGGCACTTAAACACCCTTTGGAGGTGTTTACGGTTTTAGGAGACCTTCCTAAACCGTAAACTCATGTTTACACTTCTCAATCCTTGTTTTAGGGTTGTAAGATCATTCAAGCAAGTTTCTAGGTCATTAGCCAAGCATTGGAAAGGTTTTGGGGCATCAAAACCCCTTTTTAGGGTGTTTACGGTTCATGAATGTTCATGGACCGTAAACCCATGTCTAGTCCCATAAAGACATGATTTTGGTGTTCTAAGTTCATGCATGCAAGTTCCTAAGCCATAGCTAAACATTAGAAGAGGTTTGAAAGGGTTTTGGGGCTTCAAAACCCCCTTATGGGAGTTTACGGTTTTGGGAGGTGTTCCCAAACCGTAAACACAAGTTTTTGGGGTTTTTGAGGGTTTAACCCATAGATTTGCATGCATGTTAAGTTAAACAACAAGCTAGGAAGGATTACTTACGATTTTGGAGCTTGAATGAGGTGATTCTTGATCAAAACCCGTTTTTTAGAGAGAGAGTAGAGAGAGAAAGTTCCAAGGTGGGTGAAAAGGTTCAAATGGAGTCCACTCAACCCTTATATGGGGTTGAGTCCACGGATAGGTGGGGACACACCCAATCCCAACATTAAACGGAGTTTAAGATTTTACCCGATTAAGGGACCGTAATCCGACTTAGTCGTAACTAGAAATTTTTCCAAAGGATTATCGAGGGAATTATATGTGATTTTATTGATTTCCTACACGTAGGAAATTATGACAATAACCCTAGATGAATTATTTAACTTAAAAGTTAACGGCCAATTTTTAATAATAAAATAAATTTTATTAACGGAAAGGGTTACAGTGACGGAATAAATTTCGGGTTGTCACATCATCCCCCCGTTAGAGGGAATTTCGTCCCGAAATTTAAGATACAAATCATGGATTTGGAAAGAGATGCGGATATTTCTGTTTCATCGAGTCTTCGCGCTCCCAAGTGAATTCGGGTCCCCGCTTGGCATTCCAGCGAACCTTCACTATCGGGATGCGGCTTTGTTTCGTTCGTTTGATTTCTCGATCCATGATTTCGATTGGTTCTTCCACAAAGTTCAGATTTTCGTTGATCTTGATCTCATCAAGAGGGATCACAAGGGTCTCATCGGAAAGACACTTTTTAAGATTAGAGAGGTGGAAGACAGGATGGATATTGCTAAGTTCATGAGGTAATCGGAGTTTGTAGGCTACGGGACCGATCCTAGCGAGAATCTCGAAGGGTCCTATGTATCTTGGATTCAGCTTTCCATGCTTTCCGAAGCGTATCATGCCTTTCCAGGGTGAGACTTTCAACAGGACACGGTCTCCAACCTGGAATTCCAAGGGTTTTCGTCGTTTATCGGCGTAGCTCTTTTGTCTATCTCGGAAGGCCTTAAGTCGTTCTCGGATTCGTACGATCTTTTTGGTGGTTTCGCGGATGATTTCTGGACCAGTGAGAGTGCTGTCAGGGACTTGTCCCTTGACCAGCTGCGTGTCGCCCACCTCAGCCCAGCACAGAGGGGATCTGCACTTGCGGCCATAGAGGGCTTCGAAAGGCACAGTCTTGATGCTGGTATTGTAGCTGTTGTTATAAGAAAATTCAACCAAAGGAAGATGAGTGTCCCATGATGCGCCGAAATCGATGACGCAGGCTCTCAACATGTCTTCCAAGGTTTGGATGGTCCTCTCACTCTGTCCATCTGTTTGAGGATGGTAAGCCGTGCTCATATCCAGCTTAGTTCCAAGAGTCATTTGTAGTGACTGCCAGAATCTCGAAGTGAACCTGCTATCCCGATCGGAAATAATGGACACAGGCACACCGTGCAGTCGGACTACCTCTTGGATGTAGATTCGCGTGAGTCTCTCCATTTTGAAGTTTTCCTTGATAGGAAGGAAGTGAGCGGATTTGGTTAGTCGATCGACAATTACCCAAATGGCATCGTACCCACTCGGAGATTTGGGTAGTTTGGTAATGAAATCCATAGTAATCCTCTCCCACTTCCATTCAGGTATCTCTGGTTGTTGGAGTAGACCGGAGGGTTGTTGGCGCAAGTCAGGCACTTGCCCACGAAGGTAGCGATCTCTGCTTTCATGTTTGGCCACCAGTATAGTTTCTTGAGATCCAAGTGCATCTTATCCGAACCTGGGTGTACGGAGTATTTAGTATTGTGAGCTTCGTTCATGATAACCTCCCTGAAACCTCCGAACTTCGGGGTCCAGATTCGGTCCATGAAACAATAGACTCCGTCGCTTCTGATCTCAAGATTTTTATCCATTCCTCTCAGGGCTTCGCCTGGCATGATCTCTGGTCTTAAGGCTTCCAACTGAGCCTCTTTGATTTGCGCAGATAAATGGGAATGGATATTCATAGTCAGTGCCTTCACTCTACGACCTGAGTACTCTTTTCGGCTGAGAGCATCTGCCACCACATTGGCCTTGCCGGGATGGTAGCGGATTTCACACTCGTAGTCGTTGAGTAGTTCAACCCATCGCCGTTGTCTCATGTTCAGCTCCTTCTGGTCGAGGATGTGCTGTAGACTTTTATGGTCAGTGAAGATAGTGCACTTAGTTCCGTAGAGATAATGTCTCCATATTTTCAATGCGAAGACCACTGCTCCCAATTCTAGGTCGTGCGTCGTGTAGTTGACTTCGTATACTTTCAGCTGTCTCGAGGCATAAGCAATGACTTTTCCCCGTTGCATGAGCACACAACCTAGGCCTTGATTAGATGCATCACAGTAGACAACGAAGTCTTCTGTCCCTTCAGGCAGAGACAGTATAGGTGCGCTGCATAGGGTCCGCTTCAATGTTTGGAACGCAGTGTCTTGCTTTTCACTCCAACAATAGGGTACGCCTTTCTGAGTTAGAGTGGTTAAGGGTTTGGCAATTCTGGAAAATTTTTGGATAAATCTGCGATAGTAGCCAGCGAGACCCAAGAATTGACGGATTTCAGTGGGTGTCGTTGGTGCTGACCAGTTCTCTATCACTTTGATTTTGGAGGGGTCCACGTGTATGCCTTCCTCGCTTACTACGTGACCTAGGAAAGTTACTCTTCGGATCCAGAATTCACATTTGGAGAATTTCGCGTACAACTTCTCCGTCCTTAAGGTTTCCAGTACTGATTTCAAGTGTTGTTTGTGGTCTTCCTCGTTTTTGGAATAGACAAGTATATCGTCAATGAATACGATGACGAACTTGTCCAGGAAAGGACGACACACCCGATTCATCAGGTCCATGAATACTACCGGTGCGTTGGTTAGGCCGAAGGGCATAACTACGAACTCGTAGTGACCATATCGAGTCCGAAAGGCTGTTTTAGGAACATCACCCTCATGGACTCGTAGCTGATGGTACCCTGATCTTAAATCTATTTTCGAGAAGTAGCTGGCTCCTTGAAGTTGATCGAAAAGGTCGTCTATCCGAGGAAGAGGATAACGGTTTTTGATTGTGAGCTTATTCAGCTCCCGATAATCGATACACATTCGAAAGGATCTATCCTTCTTTTTCACAAACAAGATCGGGGCTCCCCAGGGTGAGGAACTCGGTCTGATGAATCCTTTGATGAGCAGCTCGTTGAGCTGACTAGATAACTCTTGCATTTCTGCTGGTGCTAATCGGTAGGGAGATTTGGCTACGGGGGTAGCTCCGGGGACTAAGTCGATACGAAACTCGACTTGGCGTTCAGGAGGGATTCCTGGGAGGTCTTCTGGAAAAACATCGGGAAAGTTGCAGACTTCAGGGATGCTCTCGAGGTCTTTAACTTCCTGCTTCTCGTTAATGACGTGGGCTAGGAATGCATAACACTCTTTCCGCAGGAGTTTCTGGGCTTTGATGCACGAAATGATGCGAAGGTTTGAACTGAGTTTATCACCGTAGATTACAAGAGTTTCGTCTGGTGAAAGATTGAGACGTATAGCCTTTTCGAAACAAAGGATATCAGCATGATTGCGGCTCAACCAATCCATGCCGATGATGACATCAAAGCTTTTTATGGAGACTGGCATAAGGTCAATGGAAAATGAATGGTCGTTTAAGGTAAGGGTACAAACTACGTATATCTCGTTAGTGCTCTCTTTCTCACCGTTAGCCATTTCGACGGTAAACTTTTCGGTTAATGGTTGAGGATTATGTTTAAGAAGATGTTTGAATGAATGGCTAACAAAACTACGTTCTGCACCAGAATCGAAAAGGATGCATGCATAAGAGTTGTCGAGAAGGAACGTACCCGTGACAACGGTGGGGTCGGCGACTGCCTCCACTTGTCCCATAGATAGAACTCTTCCGGAGTTGTTGGTTGTTGCTACTTTGAGGCAGTTTCTCTTGAAATGTCCAATCTCCCCACAGTTGTAGCAGGCTCGACCAACACCTGCTCCAGAGGCCTGAGTAGTTTGGTGGACTGGGTTTCTGCAGTCTCGAGTCAGATGGCCCTTTTTACCATAATTGTTGCAGAGCTTTTCACGACAAGGTCCAGAAGTACGATGGTGGTAACTGCACTTGTCGCACCAGGGGAGGGTACCAGTGTATCCACTGGTAGGAGCTTGAGTTGTAGGAGCGGCGGTAGGAGTTGTAGCAGCATGAACTGCCACAGTTTCTTGTTTCTTCGAGGGTTCTTGCGAACCCTGACCCTTTCGTTTGTTCCAGAATTTCTTTTTATTTCACCGCTCCCTTTAGCCGGTTCAGGAACGGTGGCCGCTTCCTCGAGATCGTCACCATGATCAATCAGAGTTTGCGCCAAACATTTAGCGCTGTCGAAGGTGTCTGGCTTCGCAGCCAAAACATTTCCCTTGGTTGGCTGGGTTAGCCCCCAAATGAATCGTTCAATCTTTTTGCTTTCGGGGGAGATCATTCTTGGACAAAGGAGTGCTAGGTCTTCAAACCTAGAAGTGTAGGTAGCAATGTCGGAACCCTTCATCCTTAGGGTCCAGAGTTCGTGTTCGAGTTTCTGCATCTCGCCCCGTGGGCAGTACTGGGCTATCATAAGTTCCTTTAGGCTTTCCCAACCCATAGCATTTGCCACCGGTAGGGTTAAGGACTAGACACGGCCGTTCCACCAGGTTAATGATTTATTGACGAAAGTGCAAGCGGCAAATTTCACTTTGTTGGCCTCCGAACAGGCACAAATTTCAAATATGGACTTAATCTTTTCGAACCATTGAGTCAGGGCAATAACACCTCCTGTGCCGTCGAAAGTTGTGGGTTTTGCGTTCATGAAATCCTTATAAGAGCATTCTTTCTGGCGTTCCTGACCACCTTCCTGGATTTGGGGATGCATACCACCTTCCTGACCACCAGATCCACCAGGATTCATTTGTGACATTGCGGCAGCCACTGCGGCAGTAACAACTGCCTGGAATATGACAGGATCAAACTGAGGAGGCGGTGGTGGTGGTGGAGTGTCGTCGTTTCTCCTGATAGGTCTTTTTCGGGGAGGCATCTTGTTCTAAAACAATCAGGAAGAAGAGGATGGTAAGTCCTCTGGATAGAATTAAGAGATATGAAACAAGGGATATCTCATTATGGCAGTTAGAGTGTTCTACAAAGCGATAGTATAGGAAAAGTTACTAAAGCAAGTAAACTATCGCTAAGGAAGGAATGAGTAGCAACACTTGGGATGAACTTCTACAATGCATTCGGTTTTGACTAAAATACTCCTATAATATTTTGAGTTGGATAAATATTTGGTAAGTTTTAGGCATGTTGTAACACCAAAGTCACTCCCAAGCACATGTTGGTCATGTCTCGAATAAATATAGTTGATCAGGCTATATTGACCCTAGACATGATCACATAACTGCCCAGGTGTAACCGCAGTGTTCAACATCCAAAATACTTTTGTTTTGTTCTGCTTAAGGCACGGTTCCTGGGATACGGGTATACTTGTATACTTTTGTAAAAATATTTATATTTTGAAAGTATACTTTTAGTTTAGAGCACTTAGGCCCCTTAGTGTTTATAGTTGTATACCATGTAAGGTTCGGTATACTTAGTTCACTATAAAAAATAGCTCTGATACCAATCTGTCACACCCCGAAACCGGCGGCGGAAACGTTCTGGGGCGGAGGACGTCATACGTAGTATCACAACCATTGAACATAGTAATCATAGTAAGCACAACCATTACATTGCATAAGAAAAGTTACATTCGTTTGAGAGTGGAGAAATACATAGTTTATATACATCAGTATTGTTGGATATAGTGTCTAAGTCCATAACTTTATTTGGTATGTACTTGACCCGACCCGGCATGGTCCATTTGGGTTGCATGGCATTGCAATTCTTGGATAGACTAAATGAGAGAATAAGGCACTTATGATTATTAATATATTATAAGTTCTAATATATTGATAATAGTATTATTTAATTAGTATTGATCAAGTATTAATCTAGTATTAATTTGGTGATCAAAGTGAGACTAATTAAATATATAGGGTTGATTATGACAATCATCAATTCTTTTATGGTGGATTAATGATCCATGGTTTATGGGTTTGGTTATAACCATATGGAGCTCCATGGATAGTCTATGGGAGTTACAAACCCATGGGTCATGAGAAATCAAGAGTCATGACAATTAAGGGCATTCATGTGTAAACCCTAATTGTGACAACACTATAAAAGGAACCCTATGGCTAGCAAAATGGTGACCTAGTGGACCTAGTGTTACTAGAGAGGTCATAACCGATTTTGAGGCTAAGTGACATTCTATCAAGTTATTCCAAGTCTTGTGGTGTTGTGTGAAGCATTTGAGGCACAACATTTGGGGTGCTAGGCTCACAAAGTCTTGAAGGAATCCAAGCAACAACAAGGTATGTATTTCTACTAGTTTTTATGTTTTATGTAATCCCCATGCCATGCTAGTTAGGAAATAACCTTGAAAAAGAAATTTGCATGTATATAGAGAAAACATATATTCAAGGTTATTAGGGTTGCATGTACACTTAGGAAGTGTTAGAATGCTCAAAAAGCCATCAGTGGTATCAGAGCCTAGGATTGTTTTCTGTATACTTGATGCAAAACTGCTTAAAAATCGAAAATTCTGCATTCTGACGACTGGACTCGCCGAGTCCATGGGGAGGACTCGCCGAGTCCATGAACAAATTCATCCTACTCGGCGAGTAGAATAATGCACTCGGCGAGTAGGAGAGTGCTGGGCAGTTTTTTCGAGTTTTGTTGCTGGAAATGGATTAAGATCATTATCCCAATCTGTTTTGGACTTGTAAAATCTGTTTTTCAAAATGATAATGATTATGTTAACCCATTTTACATGACTTTTATCAATTTTCAAGTATTGTATATGTTTATATGATTTCTTGAAATTGCTTGACATGAATTTGTGTTCTTATGAGTTTTTAGAAGATCATAGGAATTATATGTAACCTCCATGTATGTTTAATTCATGATCTTAATGGAAATGGTGGTGTCCATAACTTGTCCTCAAGTTATGGATAACCAAAAGTCACTTCTTTAAATTGTGATTAAAGAACTAAATAAGTTTTATAAAATGAAGAGTCTTCATTTTATGAACCATTAAAACTCATAAGTTACAAATTGAAGAGACTTGGAATAGTTTCAAATCTTGCCCTCAAGTTTTGGAATTTGAAAAGTCTTACACTTTAATACTTTAATTCCAAATTAAACCTTAGATTTTTAAAAAGTTTAAAAATCAACACTTATACTATTATTATAATTTTATTATATAGATATGTATAAGAATATGTCATTCTTACCGTTAGTAGGCCTCATTCACGAAGCCGGTCTATAAGGGGGGTATAAGGTTGTTGCCTATAAAATGGTGACTTAATGGGTGTCCACTCTCACCCACCGCTTCCTTGATCGGTGGAGGGTCGTTAGCCGAACGGGTAGGATACGACTTTAAATACTTGTTAAAAGTATAATGAATTATAAAGTAACTATACATTATAAATTCCCAATCTTAGTTACTTTAGGAAAATGTGAAATTGGTGCTAGCCCATAAAATTACACTTTGTACCTTACCAAGTCGTCAGTGGAGCGTGTGTGGTTAACCGGCACACTAACATGGACTAGTAAGAGTGGCAAAGGGTAACTTGACTTTATTATAGATCGGTGGAGCGTGTGTGGTTAACCGGCACATCGATTAGGTAATATTGTTGAGGGTACCAAGTCAATTTGTATGGTTATTCACACCTTGTTTGTGATCCTCGGCATCTCAGTCACAAACTTGAGAGGGCACAATCGAGATTCAAATATGCCATTGAAAAGTTCAATGTATCTCAAAAGATCTAGGAGTTTCAAAACCAATAAAACCTAATAATAAAATATTTCGTTCTTATGGTGGAAATTGGTAAATCGTCATTTACCTACCTTCAAATATTTTATAGTATGGATTACGTCATCCCTCTTCCAACTATAAATAGTTTGTTGGATCCTAGCCTTAATATTTCATTTGGGTGAATTATTAAGGATTCCTAATCTAATGAAACTTGTCTTTCTTTCCTTTCAAATGTCTTCCAATAATGCTTCTGGCTCAAACCCAACAGGCTCCTTTTCCCTTATGAACTTGTGTGGTAAGGTCATCTTTGATGGATCCAATTTCAATGAGTGGATCAGAAACATCAGAATGATTACCCGCTATGAGGACAAAGAATATGTCCTCGATAAGGAGCTTAAGGTTGTGAATGAAGCCACTGCTACTCCTGAAGAGTTTGCGGAGTTTGTTGCACATGAAAAGGATGCTACTAAAGTAGCATGCATCATGATGGCCACCATGACTCCTGAACTTCAAAAATCATATGAAGATTTCTACCCCTATGAGATGCACCTGGATCTGATGGAAAGGTTCTATCAGAGCGCGCGTCAGGAGAGGTATGAAATCATCTCCTCCATGATAACCGCAAGGATGAAGGATGGTGAACCCATCACCGGTCACTTGCAGAAGATGCAAAGGTTCGTTGACTGGTTGCTGAAGCTAAATGTTGACTTTCCTGAGGAAATGGCGATTGACATCATTCTCCATTCCTTACCTCCAAGTTATGATCAGTTTCGTATGACTTATCATATGAACAAGGAGGAAGTCACACTTAGCAAACTTCAAGGACTCTTAAGGACAGCTGAAAATGGCCTTAAGGGTAAAGCGGTTGCTACTTCTACTCCTTCAACAGCCCCTGTTCTGGCTATTGGGCAGGGAAAGGGTAAGAAGAGGAAAAGCCCTTCGAAGGGTACCAAGGGTAAGACTCTTGATGGTTCCTCTTCAAGTGGGACAAAGAAAGGTCCCATTACTCCTTCTTCAAACCCAAAGGAAGCACAGTGCTTCTATTGCCAGGATAAGGGACACTTCAAGCGAAGCTGCCCTAAATATCTGCAAGATGTAAAGGATGGGAAGGTTAAACCCACCCATGCAGGTATTTACACAATATTGTCTAATAACTCATCTAATGCTAATTCTTGGGTGCTTGATACAGGATGTGGTATTCACATATGTACTGATTTGCAGGCACTAAGAAGAAGTGAGCAAGTGGAGCACGGGAAGATAAACTTAGTCATGGGCAACAGGAAAGCATCACCTGTTACCAAGATAGGAGTTTATTCTTTATTGCTTAATAATAGGTTAATGTTAGATTTGAATAAGTGTTGTTACTCGCCCGAAATGGCGAGAAATATTATTTCTTTTCATGGCTTGTACAAACAAGGTTTTTCATTTTCATTTGATAATAAAAATGGTGCTATTAATGTTTATTACAATGATGTATTTTACTTTAAAGCATTACCTTGTGATGGTGTATATGAAGTTGTGAATGTTGTAGACAATCTAGGAAATAATGTGTTGTATATTGATTCTTCAGATAGCTTGGATAAAGCATCCTTGTGGCATTGTCGTCTTGGACATGTTAACAAGAAGCGCATAGGCCAACTCCAAAAGGCTGGAGTCTTGGAATCATTTGAACTCAAGTCAGATGATAGTTGCGAGTCTTGTTTACTTGGAAAAATGACAAAGTCACCCTTCACAGGTACTTGTGATAGGGGTGAAGGTTTGTTGGACCTTGTACACACGGATGTGTGTGGGCCCTAGGGATAAGGATATTGAGAGATAGGAGTAAGAGACTAATTGGACTTAGTCAGAGTACTTATGTGGATAAGGTACTGATGAGGTTCAGTATGCAAGATTCCAAGAAAGGAGAATTACCAATCCAGAGTAATGCCAAGCTGAGTAAAACTCAGAGTCCGAGTACAGAGGCTGAGATAGCTGAAATGAGTCATATACCATATGCTTCCGCTGTGGGCTCGATCATGTATGTTATGACTTGTACTCGCCCTGATGTGGCCTTTGCTTTGAGCATGGTCAGTAGATATCAAGGGAACCCTGGCAAGGCACACTGGACAGTGGTAAAGAACATTCTCAAGTATCTGCGGAGGACTAAGGATTGGGTCCTTACCCTCGGAGGCAGTGATGACTTGAGAGTGGAAGGATATAGCGATGCTAGCTTCCAGACTGATATGGATAATTTCCGCTCTCAGTCAGGCTGGGTCTTTGTCCTAAATGGAGGGGCAATTACTTCGAAAAGTTCCAAGCAGGAGACAGTAGCTGATTCTACTTGTGAATCAGAGTACATAGCAGCAAGTGAAGCAGCTAAGGAGGCGATATGGCTAAAGAACTTCATCGGAAACCTTGGAGTTGTACCAGCTATAAAGGAGCCAATGGAAATTTTCTGTGACAGCGAAAGTGCGGTTGCTTTGGCTAAGGAACCGAGAGATCACGGGAGATCTAGGCACATTGACAGAAAATACCATTTCATCAGACATCGAATAGAAGAAGGACTCCTCGTGGCTAAGAGGGTATCATCAGATGAGAACCCGGCAGATCCCCTCACGAAGGGACTGAGCAGGGTTAAGCATTTACAGCATGCGAGGCGCATTGGGCTGAAGGATGATACTAGTTTCAATAATTAGATTCCTGAAACTTGTAAAATGTAATTGACATTTGATGATAAATAAAAGTTGTTATTTATTTATGAGTAAGGTGTTACTATCTTGTGTTGATTGTTTACTATGTTTCAATTTTGCATGTTTTTACTTCCAGAATAATTATGTTATTATTCAAACCATCCACAGTCAGTCAAACTTTGGAAGTAAGTATTGATTTAAGATTGTCATGAATTTGGCTTGTATGATTTGTCTAAAAGTGCTTTGGACAATGCAATGGTTGCTACAACATTCATGAGTACTCATAAGGGCTGAGTATTGGATCCAACCCACGCTCACTTGCATCACTTCATGGAATTTATCTCGAGTGATCGTGAGACGGTAATATCATATAAATCTTCAAACCTAGAGATATGAGTTGTTGACTATGAGTTGGTTATTCATTGATTGCACGAAAACGCATTGGTAACTCGATGTCATAAAACGTGCCTTTGTGAATAATTCAACAAGTAGTTAGTACAAGCATATCAGTCGAAGTTTATCTGTTCCTTCTAGAAATAGAAGCGATATCTGGGCCCCTCGATGATTTGGTTTTGACCTATGTACCGGGCCCGGTCAGAACCTAATTGATGTGTTCAATTTAGTTCTATGTCGAAACAAATCAGAGATCGAGAAACAAATGCTGGACAATAAGAAAGACCATGTTCCATGTGTTTGTCCAGCTGATATCATGAGAACAGAGGATTATATGATCACTTATCTTAAATGGCGTATCATCATCATCTCAGTTCCGAGAGACTTTGAAAGAGCTACGATTGCTAGTCGGATTTTGAAGTCATATTTGCAAATATAGTTATTAGACTTATCCAAGTGGGAGACTGTTGGATATAGTTTCTAAGTCCATAACTTTATTTGGTATGTACTTGACCCGACCCGGCATGGTCCATTTGGGTTGCATGGCATTGCAATACTTGGATAGACTAAATGAGAGAATAAGGGACTTATGATAATTAATATATTAGAAGTTCTAATATATTGATAATAGTATTATTTAATTAGTATTGATCAAGTATTAATCTAGTATTAATTTGGTGATCAAAGTGAGACTAATTAAATATATAGGGTTGATTATGACAATCATCAATTCTTTTATGGTGGATTAATGATCCATGGTTTATGGGTTTGGTTATAACCATATGGAGCTCCATGGATAGTCTATGGGAGTTACAAACCCATGGGTCATGAGAAATCAAGAGTCATGACAATTAAGGGCATTCATGTGCAAACGCTAATTGTGACAACACTATAAAAGGAACCCTATGGCTAGCAAAATGGTGACCTAGTGGACCTAGTGTTACTAGAGAGGGCATAACCGATTTTGAGGCTAAGTGACATTCTCTCAAGTTATTCCAAGTCTTGTGGTGTTGTGTGAAGCATTTGAGGCACAACATTTGGGGTGATAGGCTCACAAAGTCTTGAAGGAATCCAAGCAACAACAAGGTATGTATTTCTACTAGTTTTTATGTTTTATGTAATCCCCATGCCATGCTAGTTAGGAAATAACCTTGAAAAAGAAATTTGCATGTATATAGAGAAAACATAGATTCAAGGTTATTAGGGTTGCATGTACACTTAGGAAGTGTTAGAATGCTCAAAAACCCATCAAGTATATCAAAAGTAAAGACGAGACTTCTATACACTCCGTCTTCTCCAAAAGTAACGGGATACCTGTCTAACGAGAACCTGAGAATACAAGCAGTTTTAAAATATCAGCATAAAGCTGGTGAGTTCATAAGCATGTTTTGTAAGGAAAACCGGTTATTTAATCTTGTGATAAATAATTGATTTCCTTTAATAAAGATTGTTGTTATATCGAAAACCATTGTTACTGAGTTATGAATTACATAAGCATGTTTTCCCAGAAAATCCCATATTTTCTAACATGTAAGTTGGTTTCCATAGAATGAGAAAAACTTTGACTAATCATCAATAAGTTAAGAAAACCATAAGTTAGGATCCTGGAATTCCCCTCCAGTTCGAAAGTAGGTAGTTTTAATACATAAAACTATAGATGAAAGAAAGAAATCCGTGAATAGAGTTAGTTAATTTAGTACGTATTGTGAGTCGTATAACCATACTGATTTGACCTGTGACCTCCTTGACGTTCTTCAGGCGTCGTTCGATTTTCAAAATTTGTCACCCCAGGCGTGCCCGCCTAACTGTAGCTAGCAGTTCAGGTGTGGGATTGTCAGTCCCGAATAGATCTATCCACAAATTTCACATTCTCCCTCCAGGAGACTCTGGTTATACTTCCGGAGAGGATTTACTGGTAAGCCGAAGGGTATATCGAAGACAAGTCTCACAAGCTAATATTAACTAAATCACGGGATAACTGGTCGTCATCGAATTTCGAAATCGTTTGGAACAAAGTAGAGTATAAATAATTACATACAAAGTAATTATTTAGCATGATACTCTAGGTTTAACATGGATAAACTAAATCAGACATAGTTTATATACATTGACTTTGCATGAAATCTGAATCCGTAAACAAGTAATAAAGATCCCAAATTATTCCCATAATAATTTGAATGGTTTGAGAAGTTTTCACGCTGTTCTAAAAACTATGTAATTATATTTAGAAAACGTCCCTTATGCTCTGCATGTTACAAAAGGGATACAGTATATAAAGTTTGACAGAAAATCGTATAATTACATCGGTTTTTAAGTTACAAAAACCTTTATGATTTGCTTGTATTCCCCCCCTGAAAAACATGAAAAAAAAAACTCGGAAAAGTGTAGGGGTATGAACTCACCAGACGAGAAATGTGCCGGATAGGATGCTAAGTGTCAATTTAGAGCTTGAACACGCGCGAGGATCCTATGTAACATGAGGAGATACATAAGTGTATCTAATTAGACATTGAACTACTAATTAAGTAAGATAATACACCCGAGGCGCGAAAACACTTTATTTCAAGTGTTAGGAATGATTCGGGTTGCATCTAAGGAGTGTTGGGCCTTGATATGGAGTTTACTCGTCAATTGTAAGCCCTTAGGGGTGTTTACGGTCCAAAGACCATATCCCCCATGAGTTTACGGCCGTAAACTCATGGGAATGGTGCATTTGGGTGTTTCAAGGTCTCATGCTTCACAAGGAAGGGTTCTAGCGTTGATTCAAGGGCTTAGGAAGTGTTTGGGGCTTGGAATGGACCCTTATGGAGTTTACGGTTTCTGAACCACTCCTTGGGGAGTTTACGGTCGTAAACACATGGGTTTACGGCCGTAAACTCATGTGCGTCCATTTTTCGTGTGTTTTGGTGGTTGTAGGTCGTGCATGCAAGGTTCTAGACCCAAATGTAAGCCATACAAGGTGTTAAGGGCACTTAAACACCCTTTGGAGGTGTTTACGGTTTTAGGAGACCTTCCTAAACCGTAAACTCATGTTTACACTTCTCAATCCTTGTTTTAGGGTTGTAAGATCATTCAAGCAAGTTTCTAGGTCATTAGCCAAGCATTGGAAAGGTTTTGGGGCATGAAAACCCCTTTTTAGGGTGTTTACGGTTCATGAATGTTCATGGACCGTAAACCCATGTCTAGTCCCATAAAGACATGATTTTGGTGTTCTAAGTTCATGCATGCAAGTTCCTAAGCCATAGCTAAACATTAGAAGAGGTTTGAAAGGGTTTTGGGGCTTCAAAACCCCCTTATGGGAGTTTACGGTTTTGGGAGGTGTTCCCAAACCGTAAACACAAGTTTTTGGGGTTTTTGAGGGTTTAACCCATAGATTTGCATGCATGTTAAGTTAAACAACAAGCTAGGAAGGATTACTTACGATTTTGGAGCTTGAATGAGGTGATTCTTGATCAAAACCCGTTTTTTAGAGAGAGAGTAGAGAGAGAAAGTTCCAAGGTGGGTGAAAAGGTTCAAATGGAGTCCACTCAACCCTTATATGGGGTTGAGTCCACGGATAGGTGGGGACACACCCAATCCCGACATTAAACGGAGTTTAAGATTTTACCCGATTAAGGGACCGTAATCCGACTTAGTCGTAACTAGAAATTTTTCCAAAGGATTATCGAGGGAATTATATGTGATTTTATTGATTTCCTACACGTAGGAAATTATGACAATAACCCTAGATGAATTATTTAACTTAAAAGTTAACGGCCAATTTTTAATAATAAAATAAATTTTATTAACGGAAAGGGTTACAGTGACGGAATAAATTTCGGGTTGTCACATCATCCCCCCGTTAGAGGGAATTTCGTCCCGAAATTTAAGATACAAATCATGGATTTGGAAAGAGATGCGGATATTTCTGTTTCATCGAGTCTTCGCGCTCCCAAGTGAATTCGGGTCCCCGCTTGGCATTCCAGCGAACCTTCACTATCGGGATGCGGCTTTGTTTCGTTCGTTTGATTTCTCGATCCATGATTTCGATTGGTTCTTCCACAAAGTTCAGATTTTCGTTGATCTTGATCTCATCAAGAGGGATCACAAGGGTCTCATCGGAAAGACACTTTTTAAGATTAGAGAGGTGGAAGACAGGATGGATATTGCTAAGTTCATGAGGTAATCGGAGTTTGTAGGCTACGGGACCGATCCTAGCGAGGATCTCGAAGGGTCCTATGTATCTTGGATTCAGCTTTCCATGCTTTCCGAAGTGTATCATGCCTTTCCAGGGTGAGACTTTCAACAGGACACGGTCTCCAACCTGGAATTCCAAGGGTTTTCGTCGTTTATCGGTGTAGCTCTTTTGTCTATCTCGAGAGGCCTTAATTCGTTCTCGGATTCGTACGATCTTTTCGGTGGTTTCGCGGATGATTTCTGGACCAGTGAGAGTGCTGTCAGGGACTTGTCCCTTGACCAGCTGCGTGTCGCCCACCTCAGCCCAGCACAGAGGGGATCTGCACTTGCGGCCATAGAGGGCTTCGAAAGGCGCAGTCTTGATGCTGGTATTGTAGCTGTTGTTATAAGAAAATTCAACCAAAGGAAGATGAGTGTCCCATGATGCGCCGAAATTGATGACGCAGGCTCTCAACATGTCTTCCAAGGTTTGGATGGTCCTCTCACTCTGTCCATCTGTTTGAGGATGGTAAGCCGTGCTCATATCCAGCTTAGTTCCAAGAGTCTTTTGTAGTGACTGCCAGAATCTCGAAGTGAACCTGCTATCCCGATCGGAAATAATGGACACAGGCACACCGTGCAGTCGGACTACCTCTTGGATGTAGATTCGCGTGAGTCTCTCCATTTTGAAGTTTTCCTTGATAGGAAGGAAGTGAGCGGATTTGGTTAGTCGATCGACAATTAACCAAATGGCATCGTACCTACTCGGAGATTTGGGTAGTTTGGTAATGAAATCCATAGTAATCCTCTCCCACTTCCATTCAGGTATCTCTGGTTGTTGGAGTAGACCGGAGGGTTGTTGGCGCAAGTCAGGCACTTGCCCACGAAGGTAGCGATCTCTGCTTTCATGTTTGGCCACCAGTATAGTTTCTTGAGATCCAGGTGCATCTTATCCGAACCTGGGTGTACGGAGTATTTAGTATTGTGAGCTTCGTTCATCATAACCTCCCTGAAACCTCCGAACTTCGGGGTCCAGATTCGGTCCATGAAACAATAGACTCCGTCGCTTCTGATCTCAAGATTTTTATCCATTCCTCTCAGGGCTTCGCCTGGCATGATCTCTGGTCTTAAGGCTTCCAACTGAGCCTCTTTGATTTGCGCAGATAAATGGGAATGGATATTCATAGTCAGTGCCTTCACTCTACGACCTGAGTACTCTTTTCGGCTGAGAGCATCTGCCACCACATTGGCCTTGCCGGGATGATAGCGGATTTCACACTCGTAGTCGTTGAGTAGTTCAACCCATCGCCGTTGTCTCATGTTCAGCTCCTTCTGGTCGAGGATGTGCTGTAGACTTTTATGGTCAGTGAAGATAGTGCACTTAGTTCCGTAGAGATAATGTCTCCATATTTTCAATGCGAAGACCACTGCTCCCAATTCTAGGTCGTGCGTCGTGTAGTTGACTTCGTATACTTTCAGCTGTCTCGAGGCATAAGCAATGAATTTTCCCCGTTGCATGAGCACACAACCTAGGCCTTGATTAGATGCATCACAGTAGACAACGAAGTCTTCTGTCCCTTCAGGCAGAGACAGTATAGGTGCGCTGCATAGGGCCCGCTTCAATGTTTGGAACGCAGTGTCTTGCTTTTCACTCCAACAATAGGGTACGCCTTTCTGAGTTAGAGTGGTTAAGGGTTTGGCAATTCTGGAAAAATTTTGGATAAATCTGCGATAGTAGCCAGTGAGACCCAAGAATTGACGGATTTCAGTGGGTGTCGTTGGTGCTGACCAGTTCTCTATCACTTTGATTTTGGAGGGGTCCACGTGTATGCCTTCCTCGCTTACTACGTGACCTAGGAAAGTTACTCTTCGGATCCAGAATTCACATTTGGAGAATTCCGCGTACAACTTCTCCGTCCTTAAGGTTTCCAGTACTGATTTCAAGTGTTGTTTGTGGTCTTCCTCGGTTTTGGAATAGACAAGTATATCGTCAATGAATACGATGACGAACTTGTCCAGGAAAGGACGGCACACCCGATTCATCAGGTCCATGAATACTACCGGTGCGTTGGTTAGGCCGAAGGGCATAACTACGAACTCGTAGTGACCATATCGAGTCCGAAAGGCTGTTTTAGGAACATCACCCTCATGGACTCGTAGCTGATGGTACCCTGATCTTAAATCTATTTTCGAGAAGTAGCTGGCTCCTTGAAGTTGATCGAAAAGGTCGTCTATCCGAGGAAGAGGATAACGGTTTTTGATTGTGAGCTTATTCAGCTCCCGATAATCGATACACATTCGAAAGGATCCATCCTTCTTTTTCACAAACAAGATCGGGGCTACCCAGGGTGAGGAACTCGGTCTGATGAATCCTTTGATGAGCAGCTCGTTGAGCTGACTAGATAACTCTTGCATTTCTGCTGGTGCTAATCGGTAGGGAGATTTGGCTACGGGGGTAGCTCCGGGGACTAAGTCGATACGAAACTCGACTTGGCGTTCAGGAGGGATTCCTGGGAGGTCTTCTGGAAAAACATCGGGAAAGTTACAGACTTCAGGGATGCTCTCGAGGTCTTTAACTTCCTACTTCTCGTTAATGACGTGGGCTAGGAATGCATAACACTCTTTCCGCAGGAGTTTCTGGGCTTTGATGCACGAAATGATGCAAAGGTTTGAACTGAGTTTATCACCGTAGATTACAAGAGTTTCGTCTGGTGAAAGATTGAGACGTATAGCCTTTTCGAAACAAAGGATATCAGCACGATTGGGGCTCAACCAATCCATGCCGATGATGACATCAAAGCTTTTTATGGAGACTGGCATAAGGTCAATGGAAAATGAATGGTCGTTTAAGGTAAGGGTACAACCTACGTATATCTCGTTAGTGCTCTCTTTCTCACCGTTAGCCATTTCGACGGTAAACTTTTCGGTTAATGGTTGAGGATTATGTTTAAGAAGATGTTTGAATGAATGGCTAACAAAACTACGTTCCGCACCAGAATTAAAAAGGATGCATGCATAAGAGTTGTCGAGAAGGAACGTACCCGTGACAACGGTGGGGTCGGCGACTGCCTCCTCTTGTCCCATAGATAGAACTCTTCCGGAGTTGTTGGTTGTTGCTGCTTTGGGGCAGTTTCTCTTGAAATGTCCAATCTCCCCACAATTGTAGCACGCTCGACCAACACCTGCTCCAGAGGCCTGAGTAGTTTGGTGGACTGGGTTTCTGCAGTTTCGAGTCAGATGGCCCTTTTTACCACAATTGTTGCAGAGCTTTTCACGACAAGGTCCAGAAGTACGATGGTGGTAACTGCACTTGTCGCACCAGGGGAGGGTACCAGTGTATCCACTGGTAGGAGCTTGAGTTGTAGGAGCGGCGGTAGGAGTTGTAGCAGCATGAACTGCCACAGTTTCTTGTTTCTTCGAGGGTCCTTGCGAACCCTGACCCTTTCGTTTGTTCCAGAATTTCTTTTTATTTTCACCGCTCCCTTTAGCCGGTTCAGGAACGGTGGCCGCTTCCTCGAGATCGTCACCATGATCAATCAGAGTTTGCGCCAAACATTTAGCGCTGTCGAAGGTGTCTGGCTTCGCAGCCAAAACATTTCCCTTGGTTGGCTGGGTTAGCCCCCAAATGAATCGTTCAATCTTTTTGCTTTCGGGGGAGATCATTCTTGGACAAAGGAGTGCTAGGTCTTCAAACCTAGAAGTGTAGGTAGCAATGTCGGAACCCTTCATCCTTAGGGTCCAGAGTTCGTGTTCGAGTTTCTGCATCTCGCCCCGTGGGCAGTACTGGGCTATCATAAGTTCCTTTAGGCTTTCCCAACCCATAGCATTTGCCACCGGTAGGGTTAAGGACTTGACCCGGCCGTTCCACCAGGTTAATGATTTATTGACGAAAGTGCAAGCGGCAAATTTCACTTTGTTGGCCTCCGAACAGGCACAAATTTCAAATATGGACTCAATCTTTTCGAACCATTGAGTCAGGGCAATAACACCTCCTGTGCCGTCGAAAGTTGTGGGTTTTGCGTTCATGAAATCCTTATAAGAGCATTCTTTCTGGCGTTCCTGACCACCTTCCTGGATTTGGGGATGCATACCACCTCCCTGACCACCAGATCCACCAGGATTCATTTGTGACATTGCGGCAGCCACTGCGGCAGTAACAACTGCCTGGAATATGACAGGATCAAACTGAGGAGGCGGTGGTGGTGGTGGAGTGTCGTCGTTTCTCCTGATAGGTCTTTTTCGGGGAGGCATCTTGTTCTAAAACAATCAGGAAGAAGAGGATGGTAAGTCCTCTGGATAGAATTAAGAGATATGAAACAAGGGATATCTCATTATGGCAGTTAGAGTGTTCTACAAAGCGATAGTATAGGAAAAGTTACTAAAGCAAGTAAACTATCGCTAAGGAAGGAATGAGTAGCAACACTTGGGATGAACTTCTACAATGCATTCGGTTTTGACTAAAATACTCCTATAATATTTTGAGTTGGATAAATATTTGGTAAGTTTTAGGCATGTTGTAACACCAAAGTCACTCCCAAGCACATGTTGGTCATGTCTCGAATAAATATAGTTGATCAGGCTATATTGACCCTAGACATGATCACATAACTGCCCAGGTTTAACCGCAGTGTTCAACATCCAAAATACTTTTGTTTTGTTCTGCTTAAGGCACGGTTCCTGGGATACGAGTATACTTGTATACTTTTGTAAAAATATTTATATTTTGAAAGTATACTTTTAGTTTAGAGTACTTAGGCCCCTTAGTGTTTATAGTTGTATACCATGTAAGGTTCGGTATACTTAGTTCACTATAAACAATAGCTCTGATACCAATCTGTCACACCCCGAAACCGGCGGCGGAAACGTTCTGGGGCGGAGGACGTCATACGTAGTATCACAACCATTGAACATAGTAATCATAGTAAGCACAACCATTACATTGCATAAGAAAAGTTACATTCGTTTGAGAGTGGAGAAATACATAGTTTATATACATCAGTATTGTTGGATATAGTGTCTAAGTCCATAACTTTATTTGGTATGTACTTGACCCGACCCGGCATGGTCCATTTGGGTTGCATGGCATTGCAATTCTTGGATAGACTAAATGAGAGAATAAGGCACTTATGATTATTAATATATTATAAGTTATAATATATTGATAATAGTATTATTTAATTAGTATTGATCAAGTATTAATCTAGTATTAATTTGGTGATCAAAGTGAGACTAATTAAATATATAGGGTTGATTATGACAATCATCAATTCTTTTATGGTGGATTAATGATCCATGGTTTATGGGTTTGGTTATAACCATATGGAGCTCCATGGATAGTCTATGGGAGTTACAAACCCATGGGTCATGAGAAATCAAGAGTCATGACAATTAAGGGCATTCATGTGTAAACCCTAATTGTGACAACACTATAAAAGGAACCCTATGGCTAGCAAAATGGTGACCTAGTGGACCTAGTGTTACTAGAGAGGTCATAACCGATTTTGAGGCTAAGTGACATTCTCTCAAGTTATTCCAAGTCTTGTGTTGTTGTGTGAAGCATTTGAGGCACAACATTTGGGGTGCTAGGCTCACAAAGTCTTGAAGGAATCCAAGCAACAACAAGGTATGTATTTCTACTAGTTTTTATGTTTTATGTAATCCCCATGCCATGCTAGTTAGGAAATAACCTTGAAAAAGAAATTTGCATGTATATAGAGAAAACATATATTCAAGGTTATTAGGGTTGCATGTACACTTAGGAAGTGTTAGAATGCTCAAAAACCCATCAGTGGTATCAGAGCCTAGGATTGTTTTCTGTATACTTGATGCAAAACTGCTTAAAAATCGAAAATTCTGCATTCTGACGACTGGACTCGCCGAGTCCATGGGGAGGACTCGCCGAGTCCATGAACAAATTCATCCTACTCGGCGAGTAGAATAATGCACTCGGCGAGTAGGAGAGTGCTGGGCAGTTTTTTCGAGTTTTGTTGCTGGAAATGGATTAAGATCATTATCCCAATCTGTTTTGGACTTGTAAAATCTGTTTTTCAAAATGATAATGATTATGTTAACCCATTTTACATGACTTTTATCAATTTTCAAGTATTGTATATGTTTATATGATTTCTTGAAATTGCTTGACATGAATTTGTGTTCTTATGAGTTTTTAGGAGATAACCTCCATGTATGTTTAATTCATGATCTTAATGGAAATGGTGGTGTCCATAACTTGTCCTCAAGTTATGGATAACCAAAAGCCACTTCTTTAAATTGTGATTAAAGAACTAAAGAAGTTTCATAAAATGAAGAGTCTTCATTTTATGAACCATTAAAACTCATAAGTTACAAATTGAAGAGACTTGGAATAGTTTCAAATCTTGCCCTCAAGTTTTGGAATTTGAAAAGTCTTACACTTTAATACTTTAATTCCAAATTAAACCTTAGATTTTTAAAAAGTTTAAAAATCA
The DNA here is from genome assembly GCF_052849685.1 of Lactuca virosa. Classification (NCBI taxonomy): domain Eukaryota; kingdom Viridiplantae; phylum Streptophyta; class Magnoliopsida; order Asterales; family Asteraceae; genus Lactuca; species Lactuca virosa. The sequence goes on along the minus strand of NC_136426.1, from coordinate 59,729,307 downwards.
ACACTTATACTATTATTATAATTTTATTATATAGATATGTATAAGAATATGTCATTCTTACCGTTAGTAGGCCTCATTTACGAAGCCGGTCTATAAGGGGGGTATAAGGTTGTTGCCTATAAAATGGTGACTTAATGGGTGTCCACTCTCACCCACCGCTTCCTTGATCGGTGGAGGGTCGTTAGCCGAACGGGTAGGATACGACTTTAAATACTTGTTAAAAGTATAATGAATTATAAAGTAACTATACATTATAAATTCCCAATCTTAGTTACTTTAGGAAAATGTGAAATTGGTGCTAGCCCATAAAATTACACTTTGTACCTTACCAAGTCGTCAGTGGAGCGTGTGTGGTTAACCGGCACACTAACATGGACTAGTAAGAGTGGCAAAGGGTAACTTGACTTTATTATAGATCGGTGGAGCGTGTGTGGTTAACCGGCACATCGATTAGGTAATATTGTTGAGGGTACCAAGTCAATTTGTATGGTTATTCACACCTTGTTTGTGATCTTCGGCATCCCAGTCACAAACTTGAGAGGGCACAATCGAGATTCAAATATGCCATTGAAAAGTTCAATGTATCTCAAAAGATCTAGGAGTTTCAAAACCAATAAAACCTAATAATAAAATATTTCGTTCTTATGGTGGAAATTGGTAAATCGTCATTTACCTACCTTCAAATATTTTATAGTATGGATTACGGCATCCCTCTTCCAACTATAAATAGTTTGTTGGATCCTAGCCTTAATATTTCATTTGGGTGAATTATTAAGGATTCCTAATCTAATGAAACTTGTCTTTCTTTCCTTTCAGATGTCTTCCAATAATGCTTCTGGCTCAAACCCAACAGGCTCCTTTTCCCTTATGAACTTGTGTGGTAAGGTCATCTTTGATGGATCTAATTTCAATGAGTGGATCAGAAACATCAGAATGATTACCCGCTATGAGGACAAAGAATATGTCCTCGATAAGGAGCTTAAGGTTGTGAATGAAGCCACTGCTACTCCTGAAGAGTTTGCGGAGTTTGTTGCACATGAAAAGGATGCTACTAAAGTAGCATGCATCATGATGGCCACCATGACTCCTGAACTTCAAAAATCATATGAAGATTTCTACCCCTATGAGATGCACCTGGATCTGATGGAAAGGTACCATCAGAGCGCGCGTCAGGAGAGGTATGAAATCATCTCCTCCATGATAACCGCAAGGATGAAGGATGGTGAACCCATCACCGGTCACTTGCAGAAGATGCAAAGGTTCGTTGACCGGTTGTTGAAGCTAAATGTTGACTTTCCTGAGGAAATGGCGATTGACATCATTCTCCATTCCTTACCTCCAAGTTATGATCAGTTTCGTATGACTTATCATATGAACAAGGAGGAAGTCACACTTAGCAAACTTCAAGGACTCTTAAGGACAGCTGAAAATGGCCTTAAGGGTAAAGCGGTTGCTACTTCTACTCCTTCAACAGCCCCTGTTCTGGCTATTGGGCAGGGAAAGGGTAAGAAGAGGAAAAGCCCTTCGAAGGGTACCAAGGGTAAGACTCTTGATGGTTCCTCTTCAAGTGGGACAAAGAAAGGTCCCATTACTCCTTCTTCAAACCCAAAGGAAGCACAATGCTTCTATTGCCAGGATAAGGGACACTTCAAGCGAAGCTGCCCTAAATATCTGCAAGATGTAAAGGATGGGAAGGTTAAACCCACCCATGCAGGTATTTACACAATATTGTCTAATAACTCATCTAATGCTAATTCTTGGGTGCTTGATACAGGATGTGGTATTCACATCTGTACTGATTTGCAGGCACTAAGAAGAAGTGAGCAAGTGGAGCACGGGAAGATAAACTTAGTCATGGGCAACAGGAAAGCATCACCTGTTACCAAGATAGGAGTTTATTCTTTATTGCTTAATAATAGGTTAATGTTAGATTTGAATAAGTGTTGTTACTCGCCCGAAAGGGCGAGAAATATTATTTCTTTTCATGGCTTGTACAAACAAGGTTTTTCATTTTCATTTGATAATAAAAATGGTGCTATTAATGTTTTTTACAATGATGTATTTTACTTTAAAGCATTACCTTGTGATGGTGTATATGAAGTTGTGAATGTTGTAGACAATCTAGGAAATAATGTGTTGTATATTGATTCTTCAGATAGCTTGGATAAAGCATCCTTGTGGCATTGTCGTCTTGGACATGTTAACAAGAAGCGCATAGGCCAACTCCAAAAGGCTGGAGTCTTGGAATCATTTGAACTCAAGTCAGATGATAGTTGCGAGTCTTGTTTACTTGGAAAAATGACAAAGTCACCCTTCACAGGTACTTGTGATAGGGGTGAAGGTTTGTTGGACCTTGTACACACGGATGTGTGTGGGCCCTAGGGATAAGGATATTGAGAGATAGGAGTAAGAGACTAATTGGACTTAGTTAGAGTACTTATGTGGATAAGGTACTGATGAGGTTCAGTATGCAAGATTCCAAGAAAGGAGAATTACCAATCCAGAGTAATGCCAAGCTGAGTAAAACTCAGAGTCCAAGTACAGAGGCTGAGATAGCTGAAATGAGTCATATACCATATGCTTCCGCTGTGGCTTCGATCATGTATGCTATGACTTGTACTCGCCCTGATGTGGCCTTTGCTTTGAGCATGGTCAGTAGATATCAAGGGAACCCTGGCAAGGCACACTGGACAGTGGTAAAGAACATTCTCAAGTATCTGCGGAGGACTAAGGATTGGGTCCTTACCCTCGGAGGCAGTGATGACTTGAGAGTGGAAGGATATAGCGATGCTAGCTTCCATACTGATATGGATAATTTCCGCTCTCAGTCAGGCTGGGTCTTTGTCCTAAATGGAGGGGCAATTACTTGGAAAAGTTCCAAGCAGGAGACAGTAGCTGATTCTACTTGTGAATCAGAGTACATAGCAGCAAGTGAAGCAGCTAAGGAGGCGATATGGCTAAAGAACTTCATCGGAGACCTTGGAGTTGTACCAGCTATAAAGGAGCCAATGGAAATTTTCTGTGACAGCGAAAGTGCGGTTGCTTTGGCTAAGGAACCGAGAGATCATGGGAGATCTAGGCACATTGACAGAAAATACCATTTCATCAGACATCGAATAGAAGAAGGACTCCTCGTGGCTAAGAGGGTATCATCAGATGAGAACCCGGCAGATCCCCTCACGAATGGACTGAGCAGGGTTAAGCATTTACAGCATGCGAGGCGCATTGGGCTGAAGGATGATACTAGTTTCAATAATTAGATTCCTGAAACTTGTAAAATGTAATTGACATTTGATGATAAATAAAAGTTGTTATTTATTTATGAGTAAGGTGTTACTATCTTGTGTTGATTGTTTACTATGTTTCAATTTTGCATGTTTTTACTTCCAGAATAATTATGTTATTATTCAAACCATCCACAGTCAGTCAAACTTTGGAAGTAAGTATTGATTTAAGACTGTCATGAATTTGGCTTGTATGATTTGTCTAAAAGTGCTTTGGACAATGCAATGGTTGCTACAACATTCATGAGTACTCATAAGGGCTGAGTATTGGATCCAACCCACGCTCACTTGCATCACTTCATGGAATTTATCTCGAGTGATCGTGAGACGCTAATATCATATAAATCTTCAAACCTAGAGATATGAGTTGTTGACTATGAGTTGGTTATTCATTGATTGCACGAAAACGCATTGGTAACTCGATGTCATAAAACGTGCCTTTGTGAATAATTCAACAAGTAGTTAGTACAAGCATATCAGTCGAAGTTTATCTGTTCCTTCTAGAAATAGAAGCGATATATGGGCCCCTCGATGATTTGGTTTTGACCTATGTACCGGGCCCGGTCAGAACCTAATTGATGTGTTCAATTTAGTTGTATGTCGAAACAAATCAGAGATCGAGAAACAAATGCTGGACAATAAGTAAGACCATGTTCCATGTGTTTGTCCGGCTGATATCATGAGAACAGAGGATTATATGATCACTTATCTTAAATGGCGTATCATCATCATCTCAGTTCCGAGAGACTTTGAAAGAGCTACGATTGCTAGTCGGATTTTGAAGTCATATTTGCAAATATAGTTATTAGACTTATCCAAGTGGGAGACTGTTAGATATAGTTTCTAAGTCCATAACTTTATTTGGTATGTACTTGACCCGACCCGGCATGGTCCATTTGGGTTGCATGGCATTGCAATACTTGGATAGACTAAATGAGAGAATAAGGCACTTATGATAATTAATATATTATAAGTTCTAATATATTGATAATAGTATTATTTAATTAGTATTGATCAAGTATTAATCTAGTATTAATTTGGTGATCAAAGTGAGACTAATTAAATATATAGGGTTGATTATGACAATCATCAATTCTTTTATGGTGGATTAATGATCCATGGTTTATGGGTTTGGTTATAACCATATGGAGCTCCATGGATAGTCTATGGGAGTTACAAACCCATGGGTCATGAGAAATCAAGAGTCATGACAATTAAGGGCATTCATGTGTAAACGCTAATTGTGACAACACTATAAAAGGAACCCTATGGCTAGCAAAATGGTGACCTAGTGGACCTAGTGTTACTAGAGAGGGCATAACCGATTTTGAGGCTAAGTGACATTCTCTCAAGTTATTCCAAGTCTTGTGGTGTTGTGTGAAGCATTTGAGGCACAACATTTGGGGTGATAGGCTCACAAAGTCTTGAAGGAATCCAAGCAACAACAAGGTATGTATTTCTACTAGTTTTTATGTTTTATGTAATCCCCATGCCATGCTAGTTAGGAAATAACCTTGAAAAAGAAATTTGCATGTATATAGAGAAAACATAGATTCAAGGTTATTAGGGTTGCATGTACACTTAGGAAGTGTTAGAATGCTCAAAAACCCATCAAGTATATCAAAAGTAAAGACGAGACTTCTATACACTCCGTCTTCTCCAAAAGTAACGGGATACCTGTCTAACGAGAACCTGAGAATACAAGCAGTTTTAAAATATCAGCATAAAGCTGGTGAGTTCATAAGCATGTTTTGTAAGGAAAACCGGTTATTTAATCTTGTGATAAATAATTCATTTCCTTTAATAAGGATTGTTGTTATATCGAAAACCATTGTTACTGAGTTATGAATTACATAAGCATGTTTTCCCAGAAAATCCCATATTTTCTAACATGTAAGTTGGTTTCCATAGAATGAGAAAAACCTTGACTAATCATCAATAAGTTAAGAAAACCATAAGTTAGGATCCTGGAATTCCCCTCCAGTACGAAAGTAGGTAGTTTTAATACATAAAACTATAGATGAAAGAAAAAAATCCGTGAATAGAGTTAGTTAATTTAGTACGTATTGTGAGTCGTATAACCATACTGATTTGACCTGTGACCTCCTTGACGTTCTTCAGGCGTCGTTCGATTTTCAAAATTTGTCACCCCAGGCGTGCCCGCCTAACTGTAGCTAGCAGTTTAGGTGTGGGATTGTCAGTCCCGAATAGATCTATCCACAAATTTCACGTTCTCCATCCAGGAGACTCTGGTTATACTTCCGGAGAGGATTTACTGGTAACCCGAAGGGTATATCGAAGACAAGTCTCACAAGCTAATATTAACTAAATCACGGGATAATTGGTCGTCATCGAATTTTGAAATCGTTTGGAACAAAGTAGAGTATAAATAATTACATACAAAGTAATTATTTAGCATGATACTCTAGGTTTAACATGGATAAACTAAATCAGACATAGTTTGTATATATTGACTTTGCATGAAATCTGAATCCGTAAAACAAGTAATAAAGATCCCAAATTATTCCCATAATAATTTGAATGGTTTGAGAAGTTTTCACGTTGTTCTGAAAACTATGAAATTATATTTAGAAAACGTCCCTTATGCTCCGCATGTTACAAAAGGGATACAGTATCTAAAGTTTGACAGAAAATCGTATAATTACATCGGTTTTCAAGTTACAAAAACCTTTATGATTTGCTTGTATTCCCCCCCTGAAAAACATGAAAAAAAAACTCGGAAAAGTGTAGGGGTATGAACTCACCAGATGAGAAATGTGCCGGATAGGATTCTAAGTGTCAATTTCGAGCTTGAACACGCACGAGGATCCTATGTAACATGAGGAGATACATAAGTGTATCTAATTAGACATTGAACTACTAATTAAGTAAGATAATACAACCGAGGCGTGAAAACACTTTATTTCAAGTGTTAGGAATGATTCGGGTTGCATCTAAGGAGTGTTGGGCCTTGATATGGAGTTTACTCTTCAAGTGTAAGCCCTTAGGGGTGTTTACGGTCCAAAGACCATATCCCCCATGAGTTTACGGCCGTAAACTCATGGGAATGGTGCATTTGGGTGTTTCAAGGTCTCATGCTTCACAAGGAAGGGTTCTAGGGTTGATTCAAGGGCTTAAGAAGTGTTTGGGGCTTGGAATGGACCCTTTATGGAGTTTACGGTTTCTGAACCACTCCTTGGGGAGTTTACGGTCGTAAACACATGGGTTTACGGCCGTAGACTCATGTGTGTCCATTTTTCATGTGTTTTGGTGGTTGTAGGTTGTGCATGCAAGGTTCTAAACCCAAATGTAAGCCATACAAGGTGTTAAGGGCACTTAAACACCCTTTGGAGGTGTTTTCGGCTTTGGGAGACCTTCCCAAACCGTAAACTCATGTTTACACTTCTCAATCCATGTTTTAGGGTTGTAAGATCATTCAAGCAAGTTTCTAGGTCATTAGCCAAGCATTGGAAAGGTTTTGGGGCATCAAAACCCCTTTTTAGGGTGTTTACGGTTCATCAATGTTCATGGACCGTAAACCCATGTCTAGTCCCATAAAGACATGATTTTGGTGTTCTAAGTTCATGCATGCAAGTTCCTAAGCCATAGCTAAACATTAGAAGAGGTTTGAAAGGGTTTTGGGGCTTCAAAACCCCCTTATGGGAGTTTACGGTTTTGGGAGGTGTTCCCAAACCGTAAACACAAGTTTTGGGGGTTTTTGAGAGTTTAACCCATAGATTTGCATGCATGTTAAGTTAAACAACAAGCTAGGAAGGATTACTTACGATTTTGGAGCTTGAATGAGGTGATTCTTGATCAAAATCCGATTTTTAGAGAGAGAGTAGAGAGAGAAAGTTCCAAGGTGGGTGAAAAGGTTCAAATGGAGTCCACTCAACCCTTATATGGGGTTGAGTCCACAGTTAGGTGGGGACACACCCAATCCCGACATTAAACGGAGTTTAAGATTTTACCCGATTAAGTGACCGTAATCCTACTTAGTCGTAAACTAGAAATTTTTCCGAAGGATTATCGAGGGAATTATATGTGATTTTATTGATTTCCGACACGTAGGAAATTATGACAATAACCCTAGATGAATTATTTAATTTAAAAGTTAACGGCCAATTTTTAATAATAAAATAAATTTTATTAACGGAAAGGGTTACAGTGACGGAATAAATTTCGGGTTGTCACACAATTGGCCTTAGTTGGTCTTTGTTTTATCCAAAACATCACAACTTACCAATTTCAAACGTACAAGAGTAAGACACTTTTACTCTTACATTTGACAAGTGTTTTAAACCTTTCTTTAAGATATGTCACTCAAGTTACAATCTTGGAGTATGCCTCTAAGAATTGTTTTGGAACGAAGTATGACTCATCTTCCTGATCTAACCATTTCAACAATTCATGACTCCTCTTCTTAGTCATAAGAATGCACTAAGATGACCTTTAGAGGACTAATTGTGATATGATTTCTAAATCATTAAGATGATCACAAACATGATACTAAAGTACTCTCCCATCTTTTCAAATTTGAGAAACTTTTATCTTTCTGCCTAATTTGATTCTTCCCATTCGTTCTGCCATACATTGAGACTTTTCCAATGTTTCAGAATTATACTTAAACTTATAAGTATAACCATATTTACTAAACTTTAGTAAATCAAATAGTCTTAACGAGCTTTGTGGTGGACATGACCAGTGCACAAGAATGTGTACTCGATCCCTTTAGTCCTTCACTTGACTCACACATCCATGTGAACAAGTAATTAGTCTTGATTTTCCAATGCTTGAAAGTTCTCATTCATCATACTATTCAACTTGCATGATTCCAAGTTTCGGTCCAATTGAAACTTGGGTGATGAGGAACTTTCCTGATTTGGTAAATTTAGACACTACCACAAATGAAAGAATCAAATCCATTTTCCAATATTGCTGTCAGTGGAATCATATAAGCAACAATTTTCCACAAATGTCATTGTAAGGATACTTCAAATAAATAAAATTAAACAATTTTCTTTTATTTTAAAACTTTTCGGAAAAACTTATCCTTACAATCCACATGGAAAATTGTTGTTATCTATTCCTTAGCAATATATCATAACTTCTTAAGCAACTGCTCAAAATTCTGATGTGATCGAAATCCACCTTCACCATCAGAATCAGCATATACTTCCTTTAAGATTTCTCTCTATTCTTTGATTCTTAAAACATCAACATGTGACCCAGTCACATCATGTAATGAGGATCTTAGAATAGAACTTAACAGAGTTAGATAATGGGTTCTACCTAATGTAGAGTCAAACTTATTGACTTTAACATCCTTAGGTAAATTTGGCAGCTTTGCAATCAACGCCCCTCCCTTTGGCAAAATAAACATATGGACCCTTTGGTAATGGGACTATCTCAGACTTAGCCTTTCTCTTTACCATTTGGTCAACCGGGTTGACTATGGCCAATCCCTTTCCATTGGGAAGAGAATGCTTTTTCTGGATTTCCAGTGTCACCATTGTCACTGTCCATAAAGTTTTTGGGAAGTTGATCTTCTAATCAAATTTGCTTTACTATCGTTCCAAATCATTGCTGATTCAGCAGCACCAAGCAAATAGATATGATCATTAAGGTTCATGTCATAGTCTGTATCATAGTAGTCCCAAAGGAACTCACTATGTGACTTAGAAAGTGATTGAACATCCAACTTTCTCAAGACTTTGAAACCCAACTCTCCCGGCTTGTCAATATGTGACTTCATCTCTAAGATGTGATCACACATAGACCTTGCTTGCCATTAGGGCTTGAGTGACCTTGAACTTGTGGGTTAGGGAGAATAATTGGAGGAGGTGGATGAAGTAAAGTTCCAAGAGATTTGGGAAGATCATAGATGTCTGAACTCGACATCTTTTGGGAGATATTCAAGATAGTTGATCTAAAGTCCTTAATATAACACCCAATATGAAATATTAAGGCTAGGATCCAACAACCTATTTATAACTGGAAGAGGGATGCCGTAATCCGAGTTATAAAATAGTTGAAGTTAGGTAAATGACGATTTACCAATTTCCACCATGAAAAACGAAATAATTTAATTAGGTTTTTTACATGGATTTGAAACTCCTAGATCTTTTGAGATTCATTGAACTTTTCAATGGCATGTTTCAATCTCGAGTGTGCCCTTCAGGTTTTGTGACTGGGATGCCGAGGATCACAAAACAAGGTGTGAAGTAACCATGCAAATATACTTGGTACCCTTAATATTTACCCCTCAATCGATGTGCCGGTTAACCACACGAGCTCCACCGATACTATGATAAATATTAAGTTACCCTTTGCCTACTTTGTTAAATCCAGGTTAGTGTGCCGGTTAACCACACACGCACCACCAACGGTTTAAACAAAGTGCAAAGTGTAATTTCATGGATTAGCACCTTATTCACATTTTCCTAAGTAACTAAGATTGGGAATTTATAAAAAGTTTAGTTACTTAGTATTTATCATTAATACTTTTAATGAAGGGAGAATTATAGTCCTTGTCCTACCCGTTCGGCTAACGACCCTCCACCAGTCAAGGAAGCGGTGGGTGAGAGTGGACACCCATTAAACTGCCATTTTATAGGCAGTAACCTTATACCCCCCTTATAGATCGGCTTCGTGAATGAGGCCTACTAATGGTAAGACTGACTTGCTCTTATACATATATTTATTATTAACTTATAATACTATAAAGTATAAGGGTTGAATTTTAACTTTTAAAATTCTAAGGGCTAACTTGGAATTAAAGTATTCATGGGGAAAACTTTACAAATTCCAAAACTTGAGGGCAAGTTTTGAAAATATTCAAAACTAATTAATTCCATAACTTATGTGTTTAAAGTAGTTTTAATTAAAAAAACACTCTTCAAGTTCCATAACTTGAGGACAAGTTATGGAAGACTTTAAACTAATAAAAGAATGTAACTTTTTTTGTAACTTATGGAACTAATTAAGGTTACACATTTTATCATTTAATGAAGTGACTCTTGAACCTCCATAACTTGAGGACAAGTTATGGAGTCATAAAACCATTTAATGAGGACAAGACTCTTCATTTTTGTAACCATTGCCAACTTTTTATGAGTTTTATGAAACTTAAATGTGACTTTTCATATAACTTGAGGACAAGTTACAAAAACACATTTTAGAATCAACTCTTAGATTAAAATGGATTGAAAACACATAATCAATTAACTTTTCTATTAATCTAATAAACTCATATGAACAAAGATAATTCACATCAAATTTTTTTTCAAGTAATTAGCATAACTTTTAAACTAATACAATTCGATTTTTCAGCTAATTTTGCAAGTATAACAAGAAAACAAACCTTGGCTCTGACACCACTGATGGGTTTTGCGCATTCTGACACTCCTAAGTGTACATGCAACCCTAAATACCTTGGATCTATGTTTTCTCTATTATACATGCAATTATGAACTTTCCAAGGTATTACCCTATCTAGCATACAATACTTGATACTTGGGTAATCAAATGGATAGAATACATACCTTTGTTTGATGTAGCTTGTCTCCATGAAGCTTGAGTGCCTAGTGCCCCAAGTGTGACACCTCAAATGTTTCACACAACACCAAATGCACATGGAATGACTTGAGAGAAATGGAACACTCCTTGAAATCGTCTAGCCCTCATATTCACACATTAGTGCACGATTTCTTGAGCCATGGGATTCTTTTATATGGTGGCTATTAGGGTTACTGTTGGATATAGTGTCTAAGTCCATAACTTTATTTGGTATGTACTTGACCCGACCCGGCATGGTCCATTTGGGTTGCATGGCATTGCAATACTTAGATAGACTAAATGAGAGAATAAGGCACTTATGATTATTAATATATTATAAGTTCTAATATATTAATAATAGTATTATTTAATTAGTATTGATCAAGTATTAATCTAGTATTAATTTGGTGATCAAAGTGAGACTAATTAAATATATAGGGTTGATTATGACAATCATCAATTTTTTTATGGTGGATTAATGATCCATGGTTTATGGGTTTGGTTATAACCATATGGAGCTCCATGGATAGTCCATGGGAGTTACAAACCCATGGGTCATGGGAAATCAAGAGTCATGACAATTAAGGGCATTCATGTGTAAACCCTAATTATGACAACACTATAAAAGGAACCCTATGGCTAGCAAAATCATGACCTAGTTGACATAGTGTTACTAGAGAGGGCATAACCGATTTTGAGTGCTAGAAGTATTCTCTCCAGTTATTCCAAGTCTTGTGGTGTTGTGTGAAGCATTTGAGGCACAAGATTTGGGGTGCTAGGCTCACAAAGTCTTGAAGGAATCCAAGCAACAACAAGGTATGTATTTCTACTAGTTTTATGTTTTATGTAATCCCCATGCCATGCTAGTTAGGAAATAACCTTGAAAAGGAAATTTGCATGTATATAGAGAAAACATAGATTCAAGGTTATTAGGGTTGCATGTACACTTAGGAAGTGTTAGAATGCTCAAAACCCATCAGTGGTATCAGAGCCTAGGATTGTTTTCTGTATACTTGATGCAAAACTGCTTAAAAATCGAAAATTCTGCACTCTGACGACTGGACTCGCCGAGTCCATGGGGAGGACTCGCCGAGTCCATGAACAAATTCATCCTACTCGACGAGTAGAATAATGCACTCGGCGAGTAGGAGCGTGCTGGGCAGTTTTTTCGAGTTTTGTTGCTGGAAATGGATTAAGATCATTATCCCAATCTGTTTTGGACTTGTAAATTTTTTTTTTCAAAATGATAATGATTATGTTAACCCATTTTACATGACTTTTATCAATTTTCAAGTATTGTATATGTTTATATGATTTTCTTGAAATTGTTTGATATGAATATTTGTTCTTATGAGTTTTTTAGAAGATCATAGGAATTTTGTGTAACTTACATGCTTGTTTAATTCATCATCTTAATGCTAATGATGGTGTCCATAACTTGTCCTCAAGTTATGGATAACCAAAAGTCACTTCTTTTAATTATGATTAAAGAACTAAAGAGGTTTCATAAAATGAAGAGTCTTCATTTTATGAACCATTAAAACTCATACGTTACAAATTGAAGAGACTTGGAATAGTTTCAATTCTTGCCCTCAAGTTTTGGAATTTGAAAAGCCTTACACTTTAATTCCAAATTGAACTCTTAGAATTTTTTAAAGGTAAAATTCAAGCTTTATGGACTTCATTAAATTAATTAAAGTGTTTAATTAAAAGAGTTAATAATTCCATAAAGACATGGTTTAAGTATAATTAAATTAAGTATAGTTTAATTAATAGATTAAACCACCAAGTATTTTAAATGTTTAAAATACACCCTTATACTATTATTATAATTTTAATTATATAGATATGTATAAGAATATGTCATTCTTACCGTTAGTAGGCCTCATTCACGAAGCCGGTCTATAAGGGGGGTATAAGGTTGTTGCCTATAAAATGGTGACTTAATGGGTGTCCACTCTCACCCACCGCTTCCTTGATCGGTGGAGGGTCGTTAGCCAAACGGGTAGGATACGACTTTAAATACTCGTTAAAAGTATAATGAATTATAAAGTAACTATACATTATAAATTCCCAATCTTAGTTACTTTAGGAAAATGTGAAATTGGTGCTAGCCCATAAAATTACACTTTGTACCTTACCAAGTCGTTAGTGGAGCGTGTGTGGTTAACCGGCACACTAACATGGACTAGTAAGAGTGGCAAAGGGTAACTTGACTTTATTATAGATCGGTGGAGCGTGTGTGGTTAACCGGCACATCGATTAGGTAATATTGTTGAGGGTGCCAAGTCAATTTGTATGGTTATTCACACCTTGTTTGTGATCCTCGGCATCCCAGTCACAAACTTGAGAGGGCACAATCGAGATTCAAACATGCCATTGAAAGTTCAATGTATCTCAAAAGATGTAGGAGTTTCAAATCCAATTAAAACTTAATTATATTTTGTTTTTCATGGTGGAAATTGGTAAATCGTCATTTACCTACCTTTAACTATTTTATAATTTGGATTACGGCATCCCTCTTCCAGTTATAAATAGGTTATTGGGTCCTAGCCTTAATATTTCATATTGGGTGTTATATTAAGGACTTTAAATCAACTAACTTGAATTTCTCCCATTATAGATGTCTAGTTTAGACAGCTATGGTCTTCCCAAATCTTTAGGAAGAAGCTTTCTAATGAAGATGATATCCCAAATGGCAACCAAGGTGAAAGATCAATCCCTTTGTTGTGCATTAGTGGGACTGGAAATCATACTTCACTTCCTCCACCTCCTCCAATAAATCTCCTTATCCCACAAGTTTCAAGACATGATAAGTTCTAAGTCACTCAATCCCTATTGGCAAACAAAGTCTATATGTGCTTAGGTCTTGGAGATTAAGTCACATATTGACAAGCCGGGAGAGTAGGGTGTCGAAGTCTCAAGGTAGCTGGCTGTTGACTTGGTCACTCCCTGATAACAGATCACGACATGACCCTTAATGATCTTACCTATTTGCTTGATGATGCTGAATCAGCAATGATTTGGAGCATTGGTAAAGCAAAATTTGATTGGAAGATCAACTTCCCAAACTTCCATGGACATTGACAATGGTAACATTGGAAGTCCAGAAAAACTTTCTCTTCCCAATTGAAAGGGATTGGCCATAGTCAACTCGGTTGACCAAATGGTAAAGAGAAAGGCTAAGTCTGTGATAGTCCCGTGTACCGTTTCCAAAGAGTCCATATGTTTCTGTTGCCAAAGGAAGGGCATTGGTTGCGAAGCTGCCAAATTTACCTAAAAGTCCATAAGGATAGTAAAGTCAAATGTTTGACTCTACTTCAGGTAAAGTCCATTGTCTAACTCTATTAAGTTTCTATTCTGAGATTCTTATTGCATGATGTGACTGGGTCACATGTTGATGTTTTAAGAATCAAAGAAAAGTGAAGAAACTTAAAGGAAGTATATGCTGATTCTGATCGCGAAGAAGGATTTTGATCGCATGGTTCGGTGATCAGAATTTTGAGCTACTACTTAAGAGTTGAGACATATTGCTTAGGAATAGATAACAACAAGGTTTTCATATGGGTTGTAAGGATAAGTTTTCCGCAAAGTTTTAAAATAAAGAAAAGTTTTGATTTTATTTATTTTAAGTATCCTTACAATGGCATTTGTGAAAAATTGTTGATTATATGTTTCCATTAATAGCAATATTTGAAAATGGATTTGATTCTTTCATTTGTGGTAGTATCATAATTTACCAAATAAGGAAAGATTCTCATCGCCCAAGTTTCAGTTAGATAGAAACTTGGAATCATGCAACTTGTATTGTATGATGAATGAGAAGTTTTCGTCTTTGGGAAATTAAGACTAATTCCTTGTTCACATGTACATGTGAGTCAAGTGAAGGACTAAAAGATTGGGTACACTTGGTTGTGTGCTGGTCAGGTCCACCACAAAGATAGATAAGATTATTCGTTATGATTTACTAAAGTTTAGTAAATATGGTTATGCTTACGAGTTTAAGTGTAATTCTGAAACATTGGAAAAGTTTCAATGTATGGCAGAATGAATAAGAAGAATCAAATAAGGCAGAAAGATAAAAGTTTCTCCAATCTGAAGAGATGGGAGAGTACTTGTGTATTTTGTTTTATGATTATCTTAGTGATTATGGAACCATATCACAATTGATCCTCTAAGGACACCTTAGTGTGTTTGTTGCCTGAGGAGAGGAATCGTGAATTGTTGAAATGGTTAAATCAAAAGATAATTCATACTTCGTGCCAAAAACAAATCCTGGAGTTATACTCCAAGATTGTAACTTGAGTGACATAGTCTTTAGAAAGTTCACAACACTTGTCAAATGTAGAGTAAGATGTTTCCTATTCTTGTACATTTGAGATTGGTAAGTTGTGATGTTTTGGATAAAACAAAGACCAGCTAAGACCAATAGTGAGAAGTGTTTAACTTGATAAGAATCCGCACTAGATCTTGAATATTTGTTTTGTCAAGGAATGGTTCTTGACAAAGAGAAGTCTTATATGTCAAGAGGATAGTGGGAGTCTAAATGATTCTGAAATAGTTTCAAGAACTAAATCAAGAGTTTTGTTAATCACTAGCCCACGACTTGAGGTTTGTAACCTATCGTGTTGACATATTCTTGTTTATGTGTCTGTTCCAGTTGAAAGTTGATTATGCTTGTGAGTTCTATGAGTTCTCAATTGTTTGCATAACAACCCGGAAGCAATGGTGGGCATTGTGCTACCAGGTGGCAAGAAATTAAGATTGCACAAGTTCAGTCCCTATGAATTTGGAAGTGTCACTAACCTAGTCCTGTGATTATGGTTATGACAAATTCACATGGATAGGAACACATACACCACAAAATCTAAGTGTCATAAGGTTTCTCTTCGATTCATGAAAATGATGGTGAGGAAACGCTTCCACTAAGAAGATTTTAAGTAGATAGCGGTTGTGATATTTGCATTCTCATATAGTTAGTGGAGCGTGTGTGGTTAACCGGCACACTAACTAGTGAGAATTGCAAAAGGTCTAGACAAACATGTGAGCTATCTAAGGAAAGGTGTATGTTTTTGATAAAGTCTTATCAAAGCAATCTAGTATCAGAAATATGAACTTTGGTAAGAAAGTCAATAAAGTATTGATTTCTAGAAGTCCAGTAGATTTCTGAGTACATGTCAAAGCTAGTGGGAGCATAAAGTGTTATGCTGGTAATCATTATGCTAGTGGGAGCATGACGATTATGTTAAATATTGCAGGTTAGCAATGTTAATTATAGAAAACAAAAGTTTCAATTCGCCTTGAAAAAGTTGTTTTGCTATAATTAAGGGAGAGGATTTTATACTTCACTCCAATTCTACAAGCTTAGATTGAGAATTTAATCTACTTTAGTCAAGAATATATATGAATGTTATGTTGGAATGGTTTAACATAAGGAAATTCTATATATGTTGCGTTCTCAAAATTCGATTATGATTACGACATCCCTCTTCATAGTTCGAATTATGAAAACATGGCAAATAAAAAATTTTATAGCATAAATCATGTCCCATATGCTTTGGGTATAGGTTTAATTACATGTGCTATAATATTCATCCATTCTAAATTTTCCAAATGCCTAGGGCATTAAGATGGAAAAAGGAATAGAACTGGAAATGACTAAAATGATTAAGCAAAGTTGTCGAGGACAATCTGAGGTTTACCAAAGATTGGTTGCTCATGGACAATTAGAAGTATAGAGTAAGGACCATATTGACATATTTTGAAAAGAGGCAACTCTTGTTCAAAAGTGATGGTCAAAATGGTAATATGGAATTGTCTCCATAGGTGGAAGTTATTCTTTGAATCTGTGTAAGATTAAAGAACTTAATGCTAAGAAGGATGTTCAAAGGAATGTACTTTGAATTTGAGACTTCATTTCCATGGAATTGTTTTCCATTGGAATACTTTGTAATTTCTGTTGCCAAGTCTTTGTGACTTCTGTGCATAGTCATTACAAGGGAATCATTGCATATAAGTTTAGAATCTAACAGATTACAGTAGATGGCAAGAGTTTGGTATTCTTTCATTTACAACGAGGATTGGAATTGTGAAATTAGCATCATTGGAATATTGTCAATTGATCTATTTCACAAAGAGAGGACCATATGTAAACATAGTATGCATACTTGGAGTATGGCATAATTGTTGTTTGGAAAAACATAGTGTACATGCTTGGAGCATGGGACAACTAATGTTTTAATTCAAGCATAAAGTTGATTAATCAAAATATAAATAATGAGTAATCAATATGGTGCTTAAATAAAAGGTGTTTTTATTTACACTCAATGTGTTGGGGCCATATAAGATTAGTATTATTCTTATGTTTCACTTTGCATGTTTTGACTTCCAGAATAATTATGTTATGATATATATCATATTATTCAAACCATCCACAGTCAGTCATATGTTGGAAGTAGATATGAATCAAGACTGTCATGAATTTGGCTTGTATGATTTGTCTAAAGTGCTTTAGACAATGCAATGGTTGCTACAACATTCATGAGTACTCATAAGGGCTGAGTATTGGATTCAACCCACGCTCACTTGCATCACTTCATGGAATTTATCTCGAGTGATCGTGAGACGGTAATATCATATAAATCTTCAAACCTAGAGATATGAGTTGTTGACTATGAGTTGGTTATTCATTGATTGTACGAAAACACATTGGTAACTCGATGTTATAAAACGTGCCTTTGTGAATAATTCAACAAGTAGTTAGTACAAGCATATCAGTCGAAGTTTATCTGTTCCTTCTAGAAATAGAAGCGATATCTGGGCCCCTCGATGATTTGGTTTTGACTTATGTACCGGGCCCGGTCAGAACCTAATTGATGTGTTCAATTTAGTTCTATGTCGAAACAAATCAGAGATCGAGAAACAAATGCTGGACAATAAGTAAGACCATGTTCCATGTGTTTGTCCGGCTGATATCATGAGAACAGATGATTGTATGATCACTTATCTTAAATGGCGTATCATCATCATCTCAGTTCCGAGAGACTTTGAAAGAGCTACGATTGCTAGTCGGATTTTGAAGTCATATTTGCAAATATAGTTATTAGACTTATCCAAGTGGGAGACTGTTGGATATAGTGTCTAAGTCCATAACTTTATTTGGTATGTACTTGACCCGACCCGGCATGGTCCATTTGGGTTGCATGGCATTGCAATACTTGGATAGACTAAATGAGAGAATAAGGCACTTATGATTATTAATATATTATAAGTTCTAATATATTAATAATAGTATTATTTAATTAGTATTGATCAAGTATTAATCTAGTATTAATTTGGTGATCAAAGTGAGACTAATTAAATATATAGGGTTGATTATGACAATCATCAATTCTTTTATGGTGGATTAATGATCCATGGTTTATGGGTTTGGTTATAACCATATGGAGCTCCATGGATAGTCCATGGGAGTTACAAACCCATGGGTTATGGGAAATCAAGAGTCATGACAATTAAGGGCATTCATGTGTAAACCCTAATTGTGACAACACTATAAAAGGAACCCTATGGCTAGCAAAATCATGACCTAGTTGACCTAGTGTTACTAGAGAGGGCATAACCGATTTTGAGTGCTAGAAGTATTCTCTCAAGTTATTCCAAGTCTTGTGGTGTTGTGTGAAGCATTTGAGGCACAACATTTGGGGTGCTAGGCTCACAAAGTCTTGAAGGAATCCAAGCAACAACAAGGTATGTATTTCTACTAGTTTTATGTTTTATGTAATCCCCATGCCATGCTAGTTAGGAAATAACCTTGAAAAGGAAATTTGCATGTATATAGAGAAAACATAGATTCAAGGTTATTAGGGTTGCATGTACACTTAGGAAGTGTTAGAATGCTAAAATCCCATCAGTTACACCATGTAACTCATAACTTTACCCATTCCTTATGCTCCATGGATTTTAACCTCCATGGAGTATCCATGGGTCACCCCACGGACTTAGTCCAACATAAGGAATCTTGGATCACAAGCCCACATATATAAGAATGAATGATTTACACAATCAACGCATATATTTAATTAGTCTCCTTTTGATCACTTAATTAATTCCAAATTAATTCTTGATCAATACTAATTAAATAACCTTATTAATATATTAGAACTTACAATATATTAACCAACCTTAAGTGTTATTTCTCTCATTATAGTCTATCAAATGCATGATGCCATGCAACCCAAATGGACCATGCCAGGTCGGGTCAAGTCTTACCAATTATAGTTATGGACTTAGACATTAATCCAACACATATGACCGACTGTGGATGGTTTGAATAACTTAATCATTCAGGAAGAGCGACTTAGTTATTCTGGAAGTCAACATGCAAAGTGAAACACAAGAATAAATGAATCAAATATGGTATCAAACCCTATGAATATAAATAAACACTTTTATTTATCACCATACTGATTACTCATTATTCATTGTTTCGGTTTTATCTTATACTTGAATTTAAAACAATAGTTGTCCCATGCTCCAAGCATGTACACTATGTTTTCTAAACACTACTCATGCCATACACCAAGTATGCATACTATGTTTGTCTATGATCTTTACTTTGTAAAATAGATCAATTGAACATCACTCCAATGATCCTCTTTTCACAGTCCCAAATCCTTACTGCAAATGCAAGAATTTCAAATTCATGCCATTTACTGAAATCTGTTAGATTCTAAACTTATATGCATTGATCCTCTTAATGATTATGCACGAAGTCAGAAAGACTTAACAACAATCATTACAGAGCATTCCAAAGGAGATCAGCTCCTTGGAAACATCCTTCTTTCATTAAGTTTCCTAATCTTACACAGATTGAATAATTTCTAACTTTGAAACATTTCCATATTCCATTTTGACTATCACTTCTGAACAAGAGTTACCTCCTTACAGATTATGTCAATATGGTCCTTCCAGAATTAACATTATACTTCCAACTGTCCTTGAGCAACCAATCTTTGGTAAACCTTAGATTGTCCTCGACAATTGCTTAATCATTTTAGTCATATCCAATTCTAGACCTTTTCCCTTCATAATGCCCCAGGCATTTGGCAAATTTTAGAAAGGATGAATATAGCACATGTAATCGATCCTATATCCGAAGCATATGGGACACGAGTCATGATGTCTCACATAAAGACTAAACCAGTCTTTTGCTATAACATTTCCATTTCTATTTGCCAAGTTCTCATAATTCAGATTATGAAAAGGGATGCCGTAATCATAATCGAATTTTAGAACGCAAATAATGGACCCATATATAGAATTTCCTTATGTTGAGCCATTCCAAAATGAAATTCATATATATATCCTTGACTAAATACGACTTAAAACCTCAATCTAAGCTTTTAGAATTGAAATGAAGTATAATTTTCTCTCCCTTAATTATAGCAAAACAACTTTTTCAACCCCTGCAGCCTCACGAATTGAAACTTTTGTTTTCTATAATTAACATTGCTAACTTGCAATCTTTATCATAATTATCATGCTCCCACTAACATGATGATTATTAGCATAACACTCATGCTCCCACTAGCTTTGACATGTAATCAGAAATCAGCTGGACTTCTAGAAATCAATACTTTATTGACTTTCTTACCAAAGTTCAGATTTCTGGTACTAGATTGTTTTGATAAAACTTTATCAATATCATACACCTTATCTTAGATAGCTCACAGGTGTGTCTAAACAATTTTAAGAACTATGAAAACGGATGCCGTAATCATAGCCTCGATTGTTTAGACCTTTACCACTTCTCACAAGTCCATGTTAGTGTGCTGGTTAACCACACACGCTCCACTAACGACTTTGAGAATGCAAATATCACAATTGCTATCTAGCTAAAATCTACTTAGTGAAAGTGTTTCCTCACCATCATTTTCATGAATCGGAGAGAAACCTTATGACACTTAGATTTAATGGTGTATGTGTTCTTATCCATGTGAATTGTCAAAACCATAGTCACAAGACAAGGATAATGACAAATTCAAACTCATATGGACTGAACTCAATCTTAATTTCTTGCCATGTGGCAGCTCAAGGGTCTGTCATTGCTTCCAAGTTGCTGTGCAACAAATTGAGAACTCTAAGAACTCATATGCAAAGCCAACTATAATTGGAATGGACACAGAAATAGTCAACACGATAGGTTATAAACCTCAAGTCTTGTGCTAGTGAAGAACTTTAGGTTTTACTCTTGATTAGTTCTTGAGAATTTCAAGACCTTTTAAGACTCCCACTGTCCTCTTGACATATAAGACTCTCTTGTCAAATATTCAAGAGATAGTGTGGATTCTAATCAAGACAAACACTTCACACAATTGGCCTTAGTTGGTCTTTGTTTTATCCAAAAACATCACAACTTACCAATTTCAAATGTACAAGAGTAGAAACCTTCTACTCTTACATTTGACAAGTGTTTTTAAACCTTCTTTAAGACATATCACTCAAGTTACAATCTTGGAGTATGACTCTAAGAATTGTTTTGGAATGAAATATGACTCATCTTCTTGATTTAACCACTTCAACAATTCATAACTCCTCTTCTTAGCTACCAGAATGCACTTAGAGGATGAATTGTGATAAGGTCTCTTAATCATTAAGATGATTATATAACATGATACTCAAGTACTCTACCATCTTTTCAGATTTGAGAAACTTTTATCCTTCTGCCTAATTTGATTCTTCTCATTCGTTCCGCCATACACTGAAATTTTTTCCAATGCTTCAGAATTATACTTAAGTCTGTAAGTATAACCATATTTACTAAACTTTAGTAAATCATGACGAATAGTCTTATCGATCTTTTGTGGTGGACTTAATCAGTGCACAAGAATGTGTACTCGATCCCTTAGTCCGTTACTTGACTCACACATCCATGTGAACAAGTAGTTAGTCTTAATTTTTCCAATGCTTGAAGGTTCTCATTCATCATGCTCTACAAATTGCATGATTCCAAGTTTCGGTCCAATTGAAACTTGGGTGATGAGAATATTTCCTTATTTGGTAAATTTAGACACTACCACAAATGAAAGAATCAAATTCATATTTCCACTCTTGCTCTTAATGGAATCTTATAAGCAACACAGTTTTTCACAAATGCCATTGTAAGGATATTTTAAAATAAATAAAATCAAAAGATTTACCTTTTATTTTAAAACTTTGCAGAAAAACTCATCCTTACAATCCATATGAAAACTTGTTGTTATCTATTCCTAAGCAAATATCGTAACTCCTAAGAAGTAGCTCAAGAATCCGATCTTTAAACTATGTGATAGAAATCCATCTACGCAATCAGATTCAGCATATTCTTTCTTTAAGTTTCTTCACTTTTTATTTGATTCTTAAAACATCACCATGTGACCCAGTCACATCATGTATCAAGAATCTCATAATAGAAACTTAGCAGAGTTAGATAGTGGACTTTACCTGAAGTAGAGTCAAACTTATTGACTTTAACATCCTTAGGTAAATTTGGCAGCTTCGCAACCAATGCCCCTTTCTTTGGCAATGGACCATTGATAATGGGACTATCTCAGACTTAGCCTCTCTCTTTACCATTTGGTCAACCAATTTGACTATGGCCGATCCCTTTCCATTGGGAAGAGAGAGCTTTACTGGATATCCAATGTCATCATTGTCAATGTCCATAAAGTTTTAGGAAGTTGATCTTAGAAAATAGATAAGATCATTAAGGGTCTTGTCATAGTCTGTTTCATAGGAGTCCCAAAGGAACTCACTATGTGACTTAGAAAGTGATTGATCATCAGCTTCCTCTAGGCTTTGACACCCAACTCTCCCGGTTTGTCAGTATGTGACTACATCTCCAAGATGTGATCACACATAGACCTTTGCTTGCCAATAGGGCTTGAGTGACCTTAAACTTTTCAGGAACTTGTGGGTTAGGGAGAATAATTGGAGGAGGTGAAAGAAGTATGATTTCCATGGGACATCATCTTCATTTTAGGAAAACTTGTTTCAAGAGATTTGGGAAGATCATCTTTTGGGAGATATTCAAGATAGTTGATTTAAAGTCCTTAATATAACACCCAATATGAAATATTAAGGCTAGGACCCAACAACCTATTTATAACTGGAAGAGGGATGTCGTAATCCAAGTTATAAAATAGTTGAAGGTAGGTAAATGACGATTTACCAATTTCCACCATGAAAAACGAAATATAATTAAGTTTTAATTGGATTTGAAACTCCTAGATCTTTTGAGATACATTGAACTTTCAATGGCATGTTTGAATCTCGATTGTGCCCTCTCAAGTTTGTGACTGGGATGCCGAGGATCACAAACAATGTGTGAATAACCATGCAAATTGACTTGGTACCCTTAACTTTATCACCTAATCGATGTGCCGGTTAACCACACACGCTCCACCGATCTATAATAGAGTCAAGTTACCCTGTGCCACTCTTACTAGTGCTTATTAGTGTGTCGGTTAACCACACACGCTCCACTAATGACTTGGTAAGGTACAAAGTGTAATTTCATGGGTTAGCACCTTTTCACATTTTCCTAAGTAACTAAGATTGGGAATGTATAAGTGTTTAGTTACTTAGTATTTATCATTAATACTTTTAATGAAGGGAGAATTATAGTCCTTTCCTACCCGTTCGGCTAACGACCCTCCACCAGTCAAGGAAGCGGTGGGTGAGAGTGGACACCCATTAAACTGCCATTTTGTAGGCAGTAACCTTATACCCCCCTTATAGACCAGCTTCGTGAATGAGGCCTACTAACGGTAAGATTGACTTTATCTTATATATATTTATATAATTAAAATTATAATAATAGTATAAGGGTTTGAATTTTAACTTTTAAAATTCTAAGGGCTAACTTGGAATTAAAGTATTCATAAGTGAAACTTTTCAAATTCCAAAACTTGAGGGCAAGTTTTGAAACTATTCAAAACTAATTAATTCCATAACTTATGTGTTTAAATTAGTTTTAATTAAAAAACTCTTCAAGTTCCATAACTTGAGGACAAGTTATGGAAGACTTTAAACTAATAAAAGAATGTAACTTTTCTTTATTTTGTAACTTATGGAATTAATTAAGGTTACACATTTTATTACTTAATGAAGTGACTCTTGAACCTCCATAACTTGAGGACAAGACTCTTCATTTTTGTAACCATTGCCAACTTTTATGAGTTTTATGAAACTTAAATGTGACTTTTCATATAACTTGAGGACAAGTTACAAAAACACATTTTAGAATCAAATCTTAGATTAAAATGGATTGAAAACACATAATCAATTAACTTTTCTATTAATCTAAGCAACTCATAAGAACAAGATAATTCAAATCAAACTTTTTCATGTAATTAGCCTAATCAGTAAACTAATAAAAAACATGAATCTATTTACAATTATCTTTGAAATTGGATTAGTATGAACATTACCACATCAAAAACAAGTTTATAAGTTCAAAAACATCTTAGGGTAATGTTTCTAGTCCATTTCTAGCCAAAAAACTTGAAAATATGCTGTCTGGGGCTCCTACTCGTCGAGTGTATCAACCTACTCGCCGAGTAGGATGATTTTCTTCATGGACTCGGCGAGTTCATCAGTGGACTCGGCGAGTACAGTGCCCAGAATGCCCGAAATTCGACTTTTTCAGCATTTTTCAGCAATTTGCATCAAGTATAATTGAAAACAGGCCTAGGCTCTGATACCACTGTTGGGTTTTGAGCATTCTAACACTCCTAAGTGTACTTGAAACCCTAAATACCTTGGATCTATGTTTTCTCTATTATACATGCAAATATGATTATCCAAGGTATTATCCTAACTAGCATACCAAAACATTGATACTAGGATAATAAAATAGATAGAATACATACCTTGTTATTGTTGCTTGACTCCATGAGGCTTGAGAGCCTAGTGCCCCAAGTGTGACACCTCAAATGGTTCACACAACATCATGAACTCTTGGAATAACCATGAGAAGAAGACATACATGTTCAAATCGGCTAGCCCTGAAAAAAATGTATCACTAGTGCCCATTTCTTGACCTAAAGGGGTTCTTATATAGTGTGGCTATTAGGGTTACACCATGTAACTCATGACTTTACCCATTCCTTATGCTCCATGGGTTTTAACCTCCATGGAGTATCCATGGATCACCACATGGGTTAAACCCAACATAAAGGAATCTTGGATCATAAGCCCACATATATAAGAATGAATGATTTACACAATCAATCCCCATATATTTAATTAGTCTCTTTTTGATCACTAAATTAAGTCCAAATTAATTCTTGATCAATACTAATTAAATAACATAATTTCATATTAATATATTAGAACTTATAATATATTAATATGTCACAAAATGTCTTTTCCTCATAAACGGTCTATCCAAATGTTCCGATGCCATGCAACCCAAATGGACCATGCCGAGTCGGGTCAAGTACATACCAATTATAGTTATGGACTTAGACACTAATCCAACACAGGTTAGTGTGCCGGTTAACCACACACGCTCCACTAACGACTTAAGCAAAGTGTAAAGTGTAATTTCATGGGTTAGCACCAAATTCACATTTTCCTAAGTAACTAAGATTGGGTATTAATAAGAGTTTAGTTACTTAGTATTTATCATTAATACTTTTAATGAAAGGAGAATTATAGTCCTTGTCCTACCCGTTCGACTAACGACCCTCCACCAGTCAAGGAAGCGGTGGGTGAGAGTGGACACCCATTAAACTGCCATTTTATAGGCAGTAACCTTATACCCCCCTTATAGACCGGCTTCGTGAATGAGGCCTACTAACGGTAAGACTGACTTTACTCTTATACATATATATAAATATTATTAACTTATAATATTATAAAGTATAAGGGTTGAATTTTAACTTATAAAAATCTAAGGGCTAACTTGGAATTAAAGTATTCATAAGTGAAAACTTTTCAAATTCCAAAACTTAAGGGCAAGTTTTGAAACTATTCAAAACTAATTAATTCCATAACTTATGAGTTTAAAGTAGTTTTAATTAAAAAAAAAAAAAAAAAAAAAAAAAAAAAAAAAAAACTCTTCAAGTTCCATAACTTGAGGACAAGTTATGGAAGACTTTAAACTAATTAATAAAAAAAATAACTTTTTTTTATTGTAACTTATGGAACTAATTAAGGTTACACTTTTTTTTTTTAATTTAATGAAGAGACTCTTGAACCTCCATAACTTGAGGACAAGTTATGGAGTCATAAAACCATTTAATTAGAACTAGACTCTTCATTTTGTAACCTTTGCCAACTTTTATGAGTTTTATGATTCTTAAATGTGACTTTTCATATAACTTGAGGACAAGTTACAAAAACACACTTTGAAATCAACTCTTAGATTAAAATGGATTGAAAACAGCTATTTCACACAACTTTTCTATTAATCTAAGAACCTCATAAGAACAAGATAATTCAAATCATCAATCTTCAAGAAATTAGCATGAACATACAAACTAATACAAATCTTGAAATTATGACAATTATCTTAGAAATTGGATTAGCATGAACATTACCACATCAAAAACAAGTTTATAAGTCCAAAAACATCTTAGGGTAATGTTCCTAGTCCAATTCCAGCCAAAACAGTCGAATATATGCATCCAACTCGATTTTTCAGCTACTTTTGCAAGTATAACAAGAAAAAAAGCCTAGGCTCCGATACCACTGTTGGGTTATGAGCATTCTAACACTCCTAAGTGTACATGCAACCCTAAATACCTTGGATCTATGTTTTCTCTATTATACATACAATTATGAACATCCAAGGTATTATCCTAATCTAGCATACAAAATAATAAATATAACAAGATAGAATATATACCTCTTTGATGTAGAATGTCTTCATGAAGCTTGAGTGCCTAGTGCCCCAAGTGTGACACCTCAAATGGTTCACACAACACTAAATACACTTGGAATAACTTGAGAGAAACTTGAACACTCCTTGAAATCGTCTAGCCCTCACACTCATACATTAGTGCCCGATTTCTTGAGCCATGAGATTCTTTTATATGGTGGCTATTAGGGTTACACCATGTAACTCATAACTTTACCCATTCATTATGCTCCATGGATTTTAACCTCCATGGAGTATCCATGGGTCACCCCATGGACTTAGTCCAACATAAGGAATCTTGGATCACAAGCCCACATATATAAGAATGAATGATTTACACAATCAACCCATATATTTAATTAGTCTCCTTTTGATCACTTAATTAATTCCAAATTAATTCTTGATCAATACTAATTAAATAACCTTATTAATATATTAGAACTTATAATATATTAACCAACCTTAAGTGTTATTTCTCTAATTATAGTCTATCCAAATGCATGATGCCATGCAACCCAAATGGACCATGTCGGGTCGGGTCAAGTCTTACCAATTATAGTTATGGACTTAGACATTAATCCAACAATTGGATATCCAGTAAAGCTCTCTCTTCCCAATGAAAAGGGATCGTCCATAGTCAACTCGGTTGACCCAATGGTAAAGAGAGAGGCGAAGTCTGAGATAGTCCCATTATCAAGGGTCCATAGGTAACTATTGCCAAAGGAAGGGGCATTGGTTACGAAGCTGCCAAATTTACCTAAGGATGTTAAAGTCAATAAGTTTGGCTCTACTTCAGGTAAAGTCCATTGTCTAACTCTATTAAGTACATGCTGATTCTGATCGCGAAGATGGATTTCAATCGCATGGTTCGGTGATCAAAATTTTTGGCTATTACTTAAGAGTTATGATATTTATATTGCTTAGGAATAGATAACAACAAGGTTTTCATATGGACTGTAAGGATAAGTTTTTCTGCAAAGTTTTAAAATAAAAGAAAAAGGTTTTGATTTTATTTATCCTTACAATGGCATTTGTGAAAAGTTGTTCCTTATAAGATTCCATTGATAGCAATATTGGAAAATGGATTTGATTCTTTCGGTTGTGGTAGTGTCTAATATTACCAAATAAGGAAAGATTCTCATCACCCAAGGTTAAATTGGACCGAAACTTGTAATCATGCAAGTTGTATAGTATAATGAATGAGAACTTTCAGCTTGGAAAATTAAGACTAATTCCTTATGTGAATAAGGAAAGGACTAAGGGATCGAGTACACATTCTTGTGCACTGGTCAAGTCCACCACAAAAGATCAAGAAGACTATTCGTCATGATTTACTTAAGTTCAGTAAATATGGTTATACTTATAAGTTTAAGTATAAGTCTGTAGCATTGGAGAAGTTTCAATGTGAGACAGAACAAATAAGAAGAATCAAAGTATGGCAGAAAGATAAAAGTTTCTCAAATATGAAAAGATAGGAGAGTACTTTAGTATCATGTTTATGATCATCTTAATGATTAAGATACCATATCACAATTGGTCCTCTAAAGTCATCTTAGTGCATTCTTATGACTAAGAAGAGGAGTCATGAATTGTTGAAATGGTTAAATGAAAAAGATGAGTCATAGTTCGTTCCAAAACAATTCTTAGAGTCATACTCCAAGATTGTAACTTGAGTGACATATCTTAAAGAGGGTTTGTTAACACTAGTCAAATGTAAGAGTAAAAGGTTATCTACTCTTGTACATTTGAAATTGGTATGTTGTGATATTTTGGATAAAACAGAGACCAACTTAGGCCAATTGTGTAAAGTGTTAGTCATGATAAAGAATCCGCACTATCTCTTGAATATTTGACAAGGGAGTCTTATATGTCAAGAGGACAATGGGAGTCTTAAAGCTCTTGAAAGTTTCAAGACTTAATCAAGAATAGAACCTAAAG
Organism: Lactuca virosa; assembly: GCF_052849685.1. Classification (NCBI taxonomy): domain Eukaryota; kingdom Viridiplantae; phylum Streptophyta; class Magnoliopsida; order Asterales; family Asteraceae; genus Lactuca; species Lactuca virosa. The sequence continues at coordinate 59,700,624 of NC_136426.1, read as the reverse complement.
TCCTTCACTAGAACACGACTTGAGGTTTATAACTTATCGTGTTGAAATTTTTGTGCCTATTCAAGTTGGCTTTGCATAGGAGTTCTGAGAGTTCTCAATTGGTTGCACAACTACTTGGAAGCAATGGCAGGCACCTGAGCTGCCAAATGGCAAGAATTTAAGATTGCACAAGTTTAATCAATATGAGTTTGGATTTGTCACTAACCTTGTCTTGTGATTATGGTTTTGACAAATTCACATGGATAAGAGCACATACACTATTAAATCTAAGTGTCATAAGGTTTCTCTCCGATTCATGAAAATGATGGTGAGGAAACACTTTCACTAAGTAGATTTTAGCTAGATAGCAATTGTGATATTTGCATTCTCAAAGTCGTTAGTGGAGCGTGTGTGGTTTACCGGCACACTAACATGGACTTGTGAGAAGTGGCAAAGGTCTAAACAATTGAGACTATGATTACGACATCCCTTTTCATAGTTCTAAAATTGTTTAGACACACATGTGAGCTATCTAAGAGAGGTGTATGATTTTGATAAAGTTTTATCAAAACAATCTAGTATCAGAAATCTGAACTTTGGTAAGAGAGTCAGCTGATTTCTGAGTACATGTCAAAGCTAGTGGGAGCATAAGTGTTATGCTAATAATCATCATGTTAGTGGGAGCATGATAATTATGACAAAGGTTGCAAGTTAGCAATGTTAATTATAGAAAACAAAAGTTTCAATTCGTGAGGTTGCAGGGGTTGAAAAAGTTGTTTTGCTATAATTAAGGGAGAGGAAATTATACTTCATTTCAATTCTAAAAGCTTAGATTGAGATTTTAATCGTATTTAATCAAGGATATATATATGAATTTCATGTTGGAATGGCTCAACATAAGGAAATTCTATATATGGGTCCATTATTTGCGTTCTAAAATTCGATTAAGATTACGGCATCCCTTTTCATAATCTGAATTTTGAGAACTTGGGAAATTGAAATGGAAATATTATAGCAAAAGACTAGTTTAGTCTTTATGTGAGACATCATGAATCGTGTCCCATATGCTTCGGATATAGGATCGATTACATGTGCTATATTCGTCCTTTCTAAAATTTTCCAAATGCCTGGGGCATTATGAAGGGAAAAGGTCTAGAATTGGATATGACTAAAATGATTAAGCAATTGTCGAGGACAATCTAACGTTTAACAAAGATTGGTTGCTCAAGGATAGAGATGCACACAAAAACCGGTTTCACTATTCGAAACCGGATCCAATCCGAAACCGGATTGGGTCAAAACCGGTTTTGACCAAACCGGATCGGATCGGATTTAAAACCGGATTTTCAATCGGATCCTAATCCTATATTCCAAATCGGATTTGATACCGGATCGTAAACCGGATTTGCTAAAAACCGGATCCAAATCCGCCCCAAAATCCGATTAAAACCCACTAAAATCGGTTTAAACCGGTTTCAAATCAGATTAGAATCGGATTCGGATTTTGGTTGGAACCGGATCCGATTTTGACCGGATTCGGATCGGATTTTGACCGAATCGGATTTTTGATGATGTAAGCGAAACCGGATCAGATTCGGATCCGGATCGGATCGGATCGGATTCAGGTTTTGTGCACCTCTACTCAAGGACAGTTGGAAGTATAATGTTAATTTTGGAAGGACCATATTGACATAATCTGTAAGGAGGCAACTCTTGTTCAGAAGTGATAGTCAAAATGGAATATGGAAATGTTTCAAAGTTAGAAATTATTCAATCTGTGTAAGATTAGGAAACTTAATGAAAGAAGGATGTTTCAAGGAGCTGATCTCCTTTGGAATGCTCTGTAATGATTGTTGTCAAGTGTTTCTGACTTTGTGCATAATCATTAAGAGGATCAATGCATATAAGTTTAGAATCTAACAGGTTTCAGTAAATGGCATGAATTTGGAATTCTTGCATTTGCAGTAAGGATTTGGGACTATGAAAAGAGGATCATTGGAGTGATGTTCAATTGATCTATTTTACAAAGTAAAGATCATAGACAAACATAGTATGCATACTTGGTGTATGGCATGACTAGTGTTTAGAAAACATAGTGTACATGCTTGGAGCATGGGACAACTATTGTTTTAAATTCAAGTATAAAGTTGATAAAACCGAAACAATGAATAATGAGTAATCAGTATGGTGATAAATAAAAGTGTTTATTTATATTCATAGGGTTTGATACCATATTTGATTCATTTATTCTTGTGTTTCACTTTGCATGTTTTGACTTCCAGAATAACTAAGTCGCTCTTCCTGAATGATTAAGTTATTCAAACCATCCACAGTCGGTCATATGTTGGAAGTAGATATGAATCAAGACTGTCATGGGGTGGTTTGTAGAGGTCCAAGTTGGTGGACAAAGTGGTGCTACAACACTCATGAGTGCTCATAAGTTCTGAGTATTGGATTCAACCCGCGCTCATTTGAATCACTTCATGGATTTTATCACGAGTGATCATGAGACGATAATATCTTATATACTTCAAACCTAGAGATATGAGTTGTTACTATGAGTTGGTTATACATTGATTGCACGAAAACGCATTGGTAACTCGATGTTATAAAACGTGCCTTTGTGTATGATTCAACAAGTAGTAGAACAAGCCATATGAGTCGAAGTTTATCCATTCCTTTTACCTTCGGGATAAAAGCGATATCTGTGGGCCCCTCGATGATTTAAAGATGATACATGTGAGTGCTTGGCCAAGCCAGGACTGATTTGATTTGTTCAATCAGTTAGTCATCATGAATCGGAAATCGGGAAACAACAAATGGACAGATAGAATGATTGATAATCCATGTCTCAGTCCATATGATATCTAGAATGGAGGAATATATGATCCCTTATCTAATGGACAAGTCATTGACAAAGGTCAGAGTTCGACAGAAGCTTTTGAGAGCTACGATTGCTGATCGGTTCCTGAAGTCATACGCAATAATAGTTTTAGACTTATCCAAGTGGGAGACTGTTGGATTAATGTCTAAGTCCATAACTTATAATTGGTATGACTTGACCCGACCCGGCATGGTCCATTTGGGTTGCATGGCATCATGCATTTGGATAGACTATAATGAGAGAAATAACACTTAAGGTTGGTTAATATATTATTGATGGGTTTTGAGCATTCTAACACTTCCTAAGTGTACATGCAACCCTAATAACCTTGGATCTATGTTTGTCTAATTATCATGCAAAGTTGAATTCCAAGGTTATATTCCTATCTAGCATACATGGGGAACAAATTTTAACTTGCATGAGAGATAGAATAACTTACCTTGTTGTTGATTATGATCCTTGAAACCTTGTGAGCCTAGCACCCCAAGTGTGATGCCTCAAGTGCTTCACACAACACCAAATGCAAAGGAGTAAACTTTGAGAGAATCTTACACTTGCAAAATCGGCTCTAGCCCTCTTGTTTGTTATGTGTTGCCGATTTTGGTGGAGAATGGGTTTCTTATATAGTGTTGACACATCTAGGGTTACACCATGTAAACCCTAGTGTGTCATGACTCTTCATTTCCATGACCCATGGGTTTGTAACTCCCATGGAGCATCCTATGGGTGGAACCCAACTTGATAATCCATGGAGCCTCTTAGCCCACTATATAAGATATGGAAGATTTACATAATCTACCCATATATTTAATTAGCTATCTTTTGATCACTTAATTAATTCTAAATTACTTCTTGATCAAACTAATTAAATAATATTATTAATATATTAGAACTTATAATATATTAATAAACCATAAGTGTTATTTCTCTCATTTTAGTTTATCCAATTGCATGGTGCCATGCAACCCAAATGGACCATGCCGGGTCGGGTCAAGTACATACCAGAAATAGTTATGGACTTAGACACCTTATCCAACAATCTCCCACTTGGATAAGTCTAATAACTATAACTGCAATACTTCAGGAACCGATCGGCAATCGTAGCTCTTTCAAGGTCTCTCGGAACTGAGAAGATGATGATACGCCATTTAAGATAAGTGATCATATAATCCTCTGTTCTAGATATCAGCCGGACAAATACATGGAACAATGTCTTACTTATTGTCCAGCAGTTTGTTTCCCGATTTCCGATTTGTTTGACAAAGAACTTAATTGAACACATCAACTTAGTTCTGACCGGGCCCGGTACATAGGTCAAAACAAAAACATCGAGGGGCCCAGATATCAGCTTCTAATCCAAGAAGGAACAGATAAACTTCGACTCATATGTTTGTTCTACCACTCATTGAATTATACACAAAAGAACGTTTTATAACATCGAGTTACCAATGCGTTACGTACAATCAATGCATAACCAACTCATAAGTAACAAATCATATCTCTAGGTTTCATGACTTATATGATATTACCGTCTCACGATCACTCGAGATAAATTCCATGAAGTGATTCCAGTGAGCGTGGGTTGAGTCCAATGCTCAGAACTTATGAGCACTCATGAGTGTTGTAGCCATGTCCAACAACTTAGACCTCTGCAACCAATCATGACAGTCTTGATTCATACCTACTTCCGAGATATGACCGACTGTGGAGGTTCGAATAATATGATATACCAAACATAATTATTCTGGAAGTCAAAACATGCAAAAGAAATATAGTAAACGATCGACAAGAGATAGCAACACTTTACTCATAAATAAAACACCTTTTATTCATCATCTAATGTCAATTACACTTTACAAATTTCAAGGTTATCTAACTACTAAATCTAATATCATCCTTCAGCCCTATGCTCCGAGCATGCTGGAGATGCTTAACCCGAGTCAGTCCCTTCGTGAGGGGATCTACTGGATTCTCATCCGATGATACCCTCTTTTCCACGAGGAGTCCTTCTTCTATTCGATGTCTGATGAAATGGTATTTTCTGTCGATGTGTCTGGATCTCCCGTGATCCCTTGGTTCCTTGGCTAAGGCAACTGCACTTTCACTATCACAGAAAATTTCCATTGGCTCTTTAATAGCTGGTACAACTCCAAGGTCTCCAATGAAGTTCTTCACCCATATCGCCTCCTTTGCTGCCTCGCTAGCTGCTATATACTCTGATTCGCAAGTTGAATCAGCCACTGTCTCTTGCTTGGAACTCTTCCAAGAAATTGCTCCTCCATTTAAGGTAAAGACCCAGCCTGACTGAGAGCGAAAATTATCCCTATCAGTCTGAAAGCTAGCATCACTATACCCTACAACTCTCAAGTCTTCACTCCCACCGAGGGTAAGGACCCAGTCCTTAGTCCTCCGTAGGTACTTGAGGATATTCTTTACCGCAGTCCAGTATGCCTTGCCAGGGTTCCCCTGATACCTGCTAACCATGCTCAAAGCAAAGGCTACATCAGGTCGAGTACACGTCATAGCATACATGATCGATCCTACAGCCGAAGCATAAGGTATTCGACTCATTTCTGCTATCTCAGCCTCAGTACTAGGGCTTTGTGTCTTACTCAATCTGGCATTACTCTGGATGGGTAACTCTCCTTTCTTGGAGTCCTGCATGCCGAATCTCTTCAACACCTTATCCAAGTAAGTACTCTGACTAAGTCCAATTAGTCTTTTACTCCGGTCTCTCAAGATCCTTATCCCTAGAATATAGGCATCTTCTCATAGGTCCTTCATAGAGAAACACTTCCCAAGCCAGGACTTAACTTCCTGCAGAGTTGGGATGTCATTTCCTATGAGTAGTATGTCATCCACATACAATACCAAAAAGCTAACTATACTCCCACTAGCCTTGACATATACACAAGATTCATCTTCACTCCTAGAAAAGCCAACTTCCTTGACTTTCTCATCAAAGCAAAGATTCCATCTGCGAGGTGCTTGCTTTAACCCATAAATGGATTTCTCAAGCTTACACACTCTATTAGGGTACTCTGTGTTGACAAAACCCTCTGGCTGACTCATGTAAACATCCTCAGCCAACTTTCCATTAAGGAAAGCGGTTTTGACATCCATTTGCCATATTTCATAGTCATGAAATGTGGCTATGGCTAACAGAACCCTAATAGACTTAATCTTGGCCACTGGAGAAAAGGTCTCATCATAATCAACTCCCGGAGTTTGTGAGAAACCCTTTGCAACCAGTCGTGCCTTATAAGTGTGTACATTACCATCCATGTCGGTCTTCTTCTTGAAGATCCATTTGCACCCTACGGTCTTACGACCTGGTACATTCTCAACCAAGTTCCAAACTTGATTGTCGTACATGGACTGTATCTCGCTGTCCATTGCCTCTTTCCACTTGGCTGACTCAGGGCCTGCCATGGCTTCCGCGTAACTGTTAGGTTCATCCAGACCTATCAGTGTCTCATCACTGATAAGTGTATCACCTTCCGCAGTAATATGGAATCCATAGTAATGCTCAGGTGCATTCCTAACCCTTGTGGAACGCCTCAGAGGTACAGACTTGTCAATTGGCTCAACAGAAGTTTCCTCCTCAAGTTGAGTGCTAGGGTTTGAAGTTCCTTCACCACTTGACTCTTGAATTTCTTCAAGGTCAACTTGCCTCCTACTGTCTCCTTGGCTTATGAACTCTCTCTCTCGAAAGAAAGCCCTCCTAGCTACAAAGACCACATTCTCACTAGGTCTGTAGAAGAGGTAACTAAAGGATTTCTGTGGGTAGCCGATGAAAATACACCTCTCACTTCGAGGTTCGAGCTTATCATGAGTCTCGTGTCTCACGAAAGCCTCGCAACCCCAAATCTTAATGTGGTCTAGTTTGGGTACTTTACCAGTCCACACCTCATGAGGAGTTTTGGCAACTTTCTTTGTGGGAACTAGATTAAGGATATGGGCGGCAGTCTCTAAGGCATACCCCCAAAATGAGATTGGTAGCGAAGCTCGACTCATCATGGAACGAATCATATCCAACAAGGTTCGATTACGCCTCTCAGCTACACCATTCAACTGCGGTGTCCTGGGAGGTGTCAATTGTGAGACAATGCCACATTCCCTAAGATAGTCGAGGAACTCTGAACTAAGATACTCACCACCTCGATCGGATCGAAGCATCTTAATGTTCCTACCCAATTGATTCTCGACTTCCTGTTTAAACTCTTTAAACCTCTCAAAAGTCTTTGACTTATGCTTGATTAAGTAGACATATCCATATCTACTATAATCATCAGTAAAAGTCAAATAATAACAATTAGCATCCCTTGTGGCATGTTTGAAGGGCCCACACACATCCGTATGTATAAGATCCAACAAACCTTCACCCCTCTCACAAGAACCTGTGAAGGGTGACTTTGTAATTTTTCCAAGTAAGCATGATTCGCAACTATCATCTGACTTTAGGTCAAATGACTCCAATACTCCATCCTTTTGGAGTTGGCCTATGCGTTTCTTGCTTATATGTCCAAGACGACAATGCCATAATGATGCTTTATCCAAGTTATTATCATTAACAGAATCAATACACAATACATTATTTCCTAAGTTATCAACCACAGATACAGTTTCATACACACCATCACAAGGTAATGCTTTAAAATAAAGAACATTATTAAAGAAAGCATTAATCGAACCAACTTCATTATCAAATGAAAAGGTGAAACCTTGTTTATACAATGCATGAAATGAAATAATATTTCTTGCCATTTCTGGCGAATAACAACATTTATTCAAATCTAAACTAAACCCACTACTTAGTGATAAAGTATAAACTCCAATCTTGGTGACAGGTAAAGCTTTCCTATTCCCCATGATTAAGTTTATTCTTCCATGCTCCACATTCTCACTTCTTCTTAGTCCCTGCAAATCAGAACATATATGAATACCACAACCGGTATCAAGGACCCAAGAGTTAGAATGGGGTGAGTTATTAGATAAGATAGTGTAAATACCTGCATGGTTGGGTTTAACTTTCCCATCCTTCACATCTTGCTGGTACTTTGGGCAGTTCCGCTTCCAATGTGACTTTTCATGGCAATAGAAGCATTCAGCCTCTTTAGGGTCAGAAGAAGGAGTGACAAAACCTTTCTTGGTTCCACTTGAAGAAGAGCCATCAAGGGTCCTAGCCTTGGTACCCTTCGAAGAGCTCTTCCTCTTCTTCCCTCTACCTTTCCCGATTTCCAAACCGGGCGGAGTTTGGAGTAGGAGTGTTAACAACCGACTTACCCTTAAGACCTGTTTCTGCGGTCTTGAGGAGTCCCTGAAGTTTGCTGAGTGTGACCTCTTCCTTATTCATGTGATATGTCATGCGGAATTGATCATAGCACGATGGTAAGGAGTGCAAAATGATATCTATTGCAAGCTCCTCAGGGAAGTTCACATTAAGCTTCAGCAACCGATCCACATACCTTTGCATTTTCTGCATGTGGCTCGTGACGGATTCCCCATCCTTCATCATGGTTGTTATGATAGAGCATATGATTTCATACCTCTCTTGTCGTGCACTTTGATGGTATCTTTCCATCAGATCTTGGTGCATTTCAAAAGGGTAGAAGTCCTCATAGGACTTTTGGAGTTCCGCTGTCATGGTGGCCAACATGATGCATGCCACTTTTGTAGCATCCCTTTCCTGTGCCTGGAAGTCAGCGATCTCCTGGGGAGTTGCAGTGGTCTCATCAATCTCCTTAAGCTCCTTGTCAAGGGCATATTCTTTGTCCTCGTAGCGGGTAATCATCCTGATGTTTCTGATCCATTCATTGAAGTTGGATCCATCAAAAGTGACTTTCCCACACAAGTTCATAAGGGTAAAGGAGCCATTAGGATTAGAGCCAGAAGCAGCATTGTTTGAAGACATCTGAAAGAAGAGAACAAGATTAGTTTAGATATTAAGAGAGTCCTTAATAAAACACCCAAATGTAATATTAAGGCTAGGATACAATCACAATATATTATAACTTAGAAGAGGTATGCCGTAATCCAAGCTATAACATATTTGAAAGGTAGGTGAATGACGATTCACCAATTTCCACCATGAAAAACGAAATATAAATATTAGGTTTTTAATTGGTTCTTAGAAATTCCTAGATTCTTTTGAGATTCAATGAACTTTTCAAATGCATGTTTCAATCTCGAGTGTGCCCTCCAAGTTTTGTGACTGGGATACCGAGGATCACAAAACGAGGTGTGAAGTAACCATGCAAATCACTTGGTACCCTCAAGGTTTATCACTCAATCGATGTGCCGGTAAACCACACACGCTCCACCGATGCTATGGTAAACCTTAAGTCACCCTTTACCTACCTTGTTAAGTCCAAGTTAGTGTGCCGGTTAACCACACACGCTCCACCAACGACTTAAACAACGTGTAAAGTGTAATTTCATGGATTAGCACCTTATTCACATTTTCCTAAAGTAACTAAGATTGGGAATTTAATAAAAGCATTTAGTTACTTTATAATATTCATCATACTTTTAATGAGAATTTATAAGTCCTTGTCTTACCCGTTCGGCTAACGACCCACCACCGATCAAGGAAGCGGTGGGTGAGAGTGGACACCCATTAAGTTGCCATTTTATAGGCAACAACCTTATACCCCCCTTATAGACCGGCTTCGTGAATGAGGCGTACTAGCGGTAAGACGACTTGACGTTATACATATATATATTAGTAACATATAATATTATAAAGTATAAGGGTTGAATTTTAACTTTTAAAATTCTAAGGGTTGGAACTAAAGTTTTAATCAAGACTTTACATGTTCCAAAACTTGAGGGCAAGTTTTGTAAACTTCCAAAACTTTTCATTTCTTATAACTTATGAATTAATTGAGTAATAAAAATGAAGACTCTTCATTTTTATAACTCTTGTGTTCTTTTAATGGCTTTAATAAAAGTGAGACTTTTGGTTTTCCATAACTTGAGGACAAGTTATGGACTCCATTAAAACACATTATGATCATGAATTAAACTACCATGAAGGTTACAAACAATTCCTATGATCATCTAATCTTCATAAGTTCAAGAACATGAATATGAACACTTTCAAGAATCAAAAATTACACTTAAAAAAAACTTGTAATTTTAATAATTGCCATTGTAAATGGATTAGCATAAACATTACACCATCTAAAACAAGCTTTAAAACATCAAAACAGTTTAGGGTAATGTTTCTAGTCCATTTCCAGCAACAAATGTGCAAACTTTCATACGAGCAGAAAACAGAAAAACGGTTTTTTTTCAAGCTGTTTGCACAAAAAAAAAACAACAACAAACAAACCTAGGCTCTCATACAACTGATGGGTTTTGAGCATTCTAACACTTCCTAAGTGTACATGCAACCCTAATAACCTTGGATCTATGTTTGTCTAATTATCATGCAAAGTTGAATTCCAAGGTTATATTCCTATCTAGCATACATGGGGAACAAATTTTAACTTGCATGAAAGATAGAATAACTTACCTTGTTGTTGATTATGATCCTTGAAACCTTGTGAGCCTAGCACCCCAAGTGTGATGGCTCAAGTACTTCACACAACACCAAATGCAAAGGAGTAAACTTTGAGAGAATCTTACACTTGCAAAATCGGCTCTAGCCCTCTTGTTTCTTATGTGTTGCCGATTTTGGTGGAGAATGGGTTTCTTATATAGTGTTGACACATCTAGGGTTACACCATGTAAACCCTAGTGTGTCATGACTCTTCATTTCCATGACCCATGGGTTTGTAACTCCCATGGAGCATCCATGGAGCATCCTATGGGTGGAACCCAACTTGATAATCCACGGAGCCTCTTAGCCCACTATATAAGATATGGAAGATTTACATAATCTACCCATATATTTAATTAGCTATCTTTTGATCACTTAATTAATTCTAAATTACTTCTTGATCAAACTAATTAAATAATATTATTAATATATTAGAACTTATAATATATTAATAAACCATAAGTGTTATTTCTCTCATTTTAGTTTATCCAATTGCATGGTGCCATGCAACCCAAATGGACCATGCCGGGTCGGGTCAAGTACATACCAGAAATAGTTATGGACTTAGACACCTTATCCAACAATCTCCCACTTGGATAAGTCCATAACTATAATTGGTAAGACTTGACCCGACCCGACATGGTCCATTTGGGTTGCATGGCATCATGCATTTGGATAGACTATAATGAGAGAAATAACACTTAAGGTTGGTTAATATATTATAAGTTCTAATATATTAATAAGGTTATTTAATTAGTATTGATCAAGAATTAATTTGGAATTAATTAAGTGATCAAAACGAGACTAATTAAATATATGGGTTGACTGTGTAAATCATTCATTCTTATATATGTGGGCTTGTGATCCAAGATTCCTTATGTTGGACTAAGTCAATGGGGTGACCCATGGATACTCCATGGAGGTTAAAATCCATGGAGCATAACGAATGGGTAAAGTTATGAGTTACATGGTGTAACCCTAATAGCCACCATATAAAAGAATCCCATGGCTCAAGAAATCGGGCACTAATGTATGAGTGTGAGGGCTAGACGATTTCAAGGAGTGTTCAAGTTTCTCTCAAGTTATTCCAAGTGTATTTAGTGTTGTGTGAACCATTTGAGGTGTCACACTTGGGGCACTAGGCACTCAAGCTTCATGAAGACATTCTACATCAAAGAGGTATGTATTCTATCTTGTTATATTTATTATTTTGTATGCTAGATTAGGATAATACCTTGGATGTTCATAATTGTATGTATAATAGAGAAAACATAGATCCAAGGTATTTAGGGTTGCATGTACACTTAGGAGTGTTAGAATGCTCATAACCCAACAGGGATGTCATTTCCTATGAGTAGTATGTCATCCACATACAGTACCAAAAAGCTGACTATACTCCCACTAGCCTTGATATAGACACAAGATTCATCTTCACTCCTTGAAAAGCCAAATTCTTTGACTTTCTCATCAAAGCAAAGATTCCATCTGCGAGGTGCCTGTTTTAATCCATAAATGGATTTCTCGAGCTTACACACTCTACTGGGGTACTCTGTACTGACAAAACCCTCTGGCTGAACCATGTAAACATCTTCAGCCAACTTTCCATTAAGGAAAGCGGTTTTGACATCCATTTGCCATATTTCATAATCATGAAATGCAGCAATGGCTAACAGAACCCTAATAGACTTAATCTTGGCCACTGGGGAAAAGTTCTCATCATAATCAACTCCCGGAGTTTGAGAATAACCCTTTGCAACCAATCGTGCCTTATAAGTGTGTACATTACCATCCATGTCGGTCTTCTTCTTGAAGATCCATTTGCACCCAACTATCTTACGATCAGGTACATTGTTAACCAAGTTCCAAACTTGATTGTCATACATGGACTGTATCTCGCTATCCATAGCCTCTTTCCATTTAGCAGCCTCAGGGCCTGCCATGGCTTCTGTGTAGCTGTTAGGTGTTGGATTAATGTCTAAGTCCATAACTATAATTGGTAAGACTTGACCCGACCCGGCATGGTCCATTTGGGTTGCATGGCATCATGCATTTAGATAGACTATAATGAGAGAAATAACACTTAAGGTTGGTTAATATATTATAAGTTCTAATATATTAATAAGGTTATTTAATTAGTATTGATCAAGAATTAATTTGGAATTAATTAAGTGATCAAAAGGAGACTAATTAAATATATGGGTTGATTGTGTAAATCTTTCATTCTTATATATATGGGCTTGTGATCCAAGGTTCCTTATGTTGGACTAAGTCCATGGGGTGACCCATGGATACTCCATGGAGGTTAAAATCCATGGAGCATAAGGAATGGGTAAAGTTATGAGTTACATGGTGTAACCCTAATAGCCACCATATAAAAGAATCCCATGGCTCAAGAAATCGGGCACTAATGTATGAGTGTGAGGGCTAGACGATTTCAAGGAGTGTTCAAGTTTCTCTCAAGTTATTCCAAGTGTATTTAGTGTTGTGTGAACCATTTGAGGTGTCACACTTGGGGCACTAGGCACTCAAGCTTGATGAAGACATTCTACATGAAAGAGGTATGTATTCTATCTTGTTATATTTATTATTTTGTATGCTAGATTAGGATAATACCTTGGATGTTCATAATTGTATGTATAATAGAGAAAACATAGATCCAAGGTATTTAGGGTTGCATGTACACTTAGGAGTGTTAGAATGCTCATAACCCAACAGGGATGTCATTTCCTATGAGTAGTATGTCATCCACATACAGTACCAAAAAGCTGACTATACTCCCACTAGCCTTGATATAGACACAAGATTCATCTTCACTCCTTGAAAAGCCAAATTCTTTGACTTTCTCATCAAAGCAAAGATTCCATCTGCGAGGTGCCTGTTTTAATCCATAAATGGATTTCTCGAGCTTACACACTCTACTGGGGTACTCTGTACTGACAAAACCCTCTGGCTGAACCATGTAAACATCTTCAGCCAACTTTCCATTAAGGAAAGCGGTTTTGACATCCATTTGCCATATTTCATAATCATGAAATGCAGCAATGGCTAACAGAACCCTAATAGACTTAATCTTGGCCACTGGGGAAAAGTTCTCATCATAATCAACTCCCGGAGTTTGAGAATAACCCTTTGCAACCAATCGTGCCTTATAAGTGTGTACATTACCATCCATGTCGGTCTTCTTCTTGAAGATCCATTTGCACCCAACTATCTTACGATCAGGTACATTGTTAACCAAGTTCCAAACTTGATTGTCATACATGGACTGTATCTCGCTATCCATAGCCTCTTTCCATTTAGCAGCCTCAGGGCCTGCCATGGCTTCTGTGTAGCTGTTAGGTGTTGGATTAATGTCTAAGTCCATAACTATAATTGGTAAGACTTGACCCGACCCGGCATGGTCCATTTGGGTTGCATGGCATCATGCATTTAGATAGACTATAATGAGAGAAATAACACTTAAGGTTGGTTAATATATTATAAGTTCTAATATATTAATAAGGTTATTTAATTAGTATTGATCAAGAATTAATTTGGAATTAATTAAGTGATCAAAAGGAGACTAATTAAATATATGGGTTGATTGTGTAAATCTTTCATTCTTATATATATGGGCTTGTGATCCAAGGTTCCTTATGTTGGACTAAGTCCATGGGGTGACCCATGGATACTCCATGGAGGTTCAAATCCATGGAGCATAAGGAATGGGTAAAGTTATGAGTTACATGGTGTAACCCTAATAGCCACCATATAAAAGAATCCCATGGCTCAAGAAATCGTGCACTAATGTGTGAGTGTGAGGGCTAGACGATTTCAAGGAGTGTTCAAGTTTCTCTCAAGTTATTCCAAGTGTATTTGGTGTTGTGTGAACCATTTGAGGTGTCACACTTGGGGCACTAGGCACTCAAGCTTCATGGAGACAAGCTACATCAAACAAAGGTATGTATTCTATCCATTTGATTACCCAAGTATCAAGTATTGTATGCTAGATAGGGTAATACCTTGGAAAGTTCATAATTGCATGTATAATAGAGAAAACATAGATCCAAGGTATTTAGGGTTGCATGTACACTTAGGAGTGTTAGAATGCGCAAAACCCATCAGCTCGAACCTCGAAGTGAGAGGTGTATTTTCATCGGCTACCCACAGAAATCCTTTGGTTACCTCTTCTACAGACCTAGTGAGAATGTGGTCTTTGTGGCTAGGAGCGCTTTCTTTAGAGAGAGAGATTTCATAAGCCAAGGAGACAGTGGGTGGCAAGTTGACCTTGAAGAAATTCAAGAGTCAAGTGGTGAAGGAACTTCAAACCCTAGCACTCAACTTGAGGAGGAAACTTCTGTTGATTCAATTGACAAGTCTGTACCTCTGAGGCGTTCCACAAGGGTTAGGAATGCACCTGAGCATTACTATGGATTCCATATTACTGCGGAAGGTGATACACTTATCAGTGATGAGACACTGATAGGTCTGGATGAACCTAACAGTTACGCGGAAGCCATGGCAGGCCCTGAGTCAGCCAAGTGGAAAGAGGCAATGGACAGCGAGATACAGTCCATGTATGACAATCAAGTTTGGAACTTGGTTGAGAATGTACCAGGTCGTAAGACTGTAGGGTGCAAATGGATCTTCAAGAAGAAGACCGACATGGATGGTAATGTACACACTTATAAGGCACGACTGGTAGCAGAGGGTTTCTCACAAACTCCGGGAGTTGATTATGATGAGACCTTTTCTCCAGTGGCCAAGATTAAGTCTATTAGGGTTCTGTTAGCCATAGCCGCATTTCATGACTATGAAATATGGCAAATGGATGTCAAAACCGCTTTCCTTAATGGAAAGTTGGCTGAGGATGTTTACATGAGTCAGTCAGAGGGTTTTGTCAACACATAGTACCCTAATAGAGTGTGTTGTTGGGTTATGAGCATTCTAACACTCCTAAGTGTACATGCAACCCTAAATACCTTGGATCTATGTTTTCTCTATTATACATGCAATTATGAACATCCAAGGTATTATCCTAATCTAGCATACAAAATAATAAATATAACAAGATAGAATACATACCTCTTTGATGTAGAATGTCTTCTTGAAGCTTGAGTGCCTAGTGCCCCAAGTGTGACACCTCAAATGGTTCACACAACACGAAATACACTTGGAATAACTTGAGAGAAACTTGAACACTCCTTGAAATCGTCTAGCCCTCACACTCACACATTAGTGCACGATTTATTGAGCCATGGGATTCTTTTATATGGTGGCTATTAGGGTTACACCATGTAACTCATAACTTTACCCATTCCTTATGCTCCATGGATTTTAACCTCCATGGAGTATCCATGGGTCACCCCATGGACTTAGTCCAACATAAGAAATCTTGGATCACAAGCCCACATATATAAGAATGAATGATTTACACAATCAACCCATATATTTAATTAGTGTCCTTTTGATCACTTAATTAATTCCAAATTAATTCTTGATCAATACTAATTAAATAACCTTATTAATATATTAGAATTTATAATATATTAACCAACCTTAAGTGTTATTTCTCTCATTATAGTCTATCCAAATGCATGATGCCATGCAACCCAAATGGACCATGCCAGGTCGGGTCAAGTCTTACCAATTATAGTTATGGACTTAGACATTAATCCAACAGTCTCCCACTTGGATAAGTCTAAAACTATTATTGCGTATGACTTCAGGAACCGATCAGCAATCGTAGCTCTCAAAAGCTTCTGTTGAACTCTGTCCTTGTCGATGAACTCTGACCTTTGTCAATGACTTGTCCATTAGATAAGGGATCATATATTCCTCCATTCTAGATATCATATGGACTGAGACATGGATTATCAATCATTCTCTCTGTCCATTTGTTGTTTCCCGATTTCCGATTCATGATGACTGACTGATTGAACAAATCAAATCAGTCCTAGCTTGGCCAAGCACTCACATGTATCATCTTTAAATCATCGAGGGGCCCACATATATCGCTTTTATCCCGAAGGTAAAAGGAATGGATAAACTTCGACTCATATGGCTTGTTCTACTACTTGTTCAATCATACACAAAGGCACGTTTTATAACATCGAGTTACCAATGCGTTTTCGTGCAATCAATGTATAACCAACTCATAGTAACAACTCATATCTCTAGGTTTTAAGAATATAAGATATTATCGTCTCATGATCACTCGTGATAAAATCCATGAAGTGATTCAAATGAGCGTGGGTTGAATCCAATACTCAGAACTTATAAGCACTCATGAGTGTTGTAGCACCACTTTGTCCACCAACTTGGACCTCTACAAACTAACCCATGACAGTCTTCATTCATATCTACTTCCAACATATGACCGACTGTGGATGGTTTGAATAACTTAATCATCCAGGAAGAGCGACTTAGTTTTTCTGGAAGTCAAAACATGCAAAGTGAAACACAAGAATAAATGAATCAAATATGGTATCAAACCCTATGAATATAAATAAACACTTTTATTTATCACCATACTGAGTACTCATTATTCATTGTTTCGGTTTTATCAACTTTATACTTAAATTAAAAACACTAGTTGTCCCATGCTCCAAGCATGTACACTATGTTTTTCTTAAACAATAGCTTTACCATACACCAAGTATGAACTCTATGTTTGTCTATGATCCTTACTTTGTGAAATAAACCAATTGAACATGATTTCAATGATTCTAATTTCACACTCCCAAATCCTTATCGAAAAATGTGAGAATTTCAAATTCCTATCATTTATCGAAATCTGTTTAGATTTTAAACTTATATGCACTAACCCTCCTGTAATGAATACGTACAAAGTCACAAAGACTTGTCAACAGTCATTATAAGGTATTCCAATGGAGATCAACTCCATGGAAACTAAGTCTCATATTCAAAGTACATTGCTTTGGACATGCTTTTTGCATTAAGTTTTCTAATCTTACATAGATAACTTCCACCTATGGAGACAACTCCATATTCTCATTTTGACTATCACTTCTGAATAAGAGATGCCTCTTTTCAGAATATTTCAATATGGTCCTTCCAAAATTAGCACTATACTTCCAACTGTCCCTGAGCAACCAATCTTTGGTAAACCTCAGATTGTCCTCGACAATTGCTTAATCATTTTAGTTATACTCAATTCTAGACCTTTTCCCTTCTTAATGCCTTCGGGCATTTGGAAAAATTTAGAAATGACAAATATTATAGCACATGCAATCGATCCTGTACCCAAAGCAAATGGTACACGATTCATGATGTCTCACATAAAGACATGATTCTAGACCAGTCTTTTGCTACAATATTTTTATTTGCCATGTTTTCAAAATTTGACTATGAAGAGGGATGCCGTAATCATAATCGAATTTTGAGAACACAATATATAGAATTTCCTTAAGTTGAACCAATCCAACATGAAATTCATATATATATTCTTGACTAAAGATGATTAAGGTCTCAATCTAAGCCTTTAGAACTGAAATGAAGTATATCCTCTCCCTTAATTATAGCAAAACAACTTTTTCAATCCCTGCAGCCTCACGAATTGAAACTTTTGTTTTCTATAATTAACATTGCTAACTTGCAACACTAACAATAATTATCATGCTCCCACTAACATGATGATTATTAGCATCACACTTATGCTCCCACTAGCTTTGACATGTACTCAGAAATCAACTGGACTTCTAGAAATCAATACTTTATTGACTTTCTTACCAAAGTTAGATTTCTGATACGAGATGCTTTGATAAAACTTTATCAAAATCATACACCTTTCCTTAGATAGCAAGCATGTGTGTCTAAACAATTTCAGAACTATGAAAAGGGATGCCGTAATCATAGTCTCAATTGTTTAGACCTTTTGCCATCTGCTTCAAATCTACTTGGTGGAAGTGTTTCCTCACCATCATTTTCATGAATCGGAGAGAAACCTTATGACCCTTAGATTTTATGGTGTATGTGTTCTTATCCATGTGAATCGTCAAAACCATAGTCACAAGACAAGGATAATGACAAATCCAAACTCATATGGACTGAACTTATGCAATCTTAACTTCTTGCCACCTGGCAGTACAGGGCCTGCCATTGCTTCCAAGTTGTTATGCAACCAATTGAGAACTTTCAGAACTCCTATGCAAAGCCAACTTTAACTGGAATGGGCACAAAATATGTCAACATGATAGGTTATAAACCTCAGGTCGTGTGCTAGTGAAAAACCTCAGGTTTTATTCTTGATTAGTCTTTGAAATTCTTTTTAGGATCTTTAAGACTCCCACTGTCCTCTTGACATATAAGACTATCTTGCCAAATATTCAAGAGATAGTGCGGATTCTTTATCAAGACAAACACTTCACACAATTGGCCTTAGTTGGTCTTTGTTTAATCCAAAACATCACAACTTACCAACTTCAAATGTACAAGAGTAGGACACTTTTACTCTTACATTTGACAAGTGTTATAAACCTTTCTTTAAGATATGTCACTCAACTTATAGTCTTGGAGTATGACTCTAAGACTTGTTTTGAAACAAAGTATGACTCATCTTCTTGATTTAACCATTTCAACAATTCATGACTCCTCTTCTTAGTCATAAGAATGCACTAAGATGTCCTTAGAAGACCAATTGTGATGTGGTTCTTTAATCATTAAGATGATCACAAAACATGATACTAAAGTACTCTCCCATCTTTTCAGATTTGAGAAACTTTTATCTTTCTGCCATTCTTTGATTCTTCTTATTCGTTCTGTCTCACATTGAAACTTCTCCAATGCTACAGACTTATACTTAAACTTATAAGTATAACCATATTTACTGAACTTAAGTAAATCATGACGAATAGTCTTCTTGATCTTTTGTGGTGGACTTGACGAGTGCACAAGAATGTGTACTCGATCCCTTAGTCCTTTCCTTATTCACATAAGGAATTAGTCTTAATTTTCCAAGCTGAAAGTTCTCATTCATCATACTATACAACTTGCATGATTCCAAGTTTCGGTCCAATTGAACCTTGGGTGATGAGAATCTTTCCTTATTTGGTAATATTAGACACTACCACAACCGAAAGAATCAAATCCATTTTTCTAATATTGCTATCAATGGAATCTTATAAGCAACAACTTTTCACAAATGCCATTGTAAGGATACTTAAAATAAATAAAATCAAAACCTTTTTCTTTTATTTTAAAACTTTGCGGAAAAACTTATCCTTACAATCCATATGAAAACCTTGTTGTTATCTATTCCTAAGCAATATAAATATCATAACTCTTAAGTAATAGCCCAAAATTCTGATCACCAAACCATGCGATTGAAATCCATCTTCGCGATCAGAATCAGCATGTACTTAATAGAGTTAGACAATGGACTTTACCTGAAGTAGAGCCAAACTTATTGACTTTAACATCCTTAGGTAAATTTGGCAGCTTCGTAACCAATGCCCCTTCCTTTGGCAATAGTTACCTATGGACCCTTGATAATGGGACTATCTCAGACTTCGCATCTCTCTTTACCATTGGGTCAACCGAGTTGACTATGGCCGATCCCTTTCCATTGGGAAGAGAGAGCTTTACTGGATATCCAATGTCATCATTGTCAATGTCCATAGCGTTTTAGGAAGTTGATCTTAGCAAATAGATAAGATCATTAAGGGTCTTGTCTTAGTCTGTTTCATAGGATTCCCAAAAGAACTCACTATGTGACTTAGAAAGTAGTTGAGCCACCAACTTTCTCAAGACTTTGACACCCAACTCTCCCGGCTTGTCAATATGTGACTACATCTCCAAGATGTGATCACACCTAGACCTTGCCTTGCCAATAGGGCTTGAGTGACCTTAAACTTTTTAGGAACTTGTGGGTTAGGGAGAATAATTGGAGGAGGTGAAAGAAGTATGATATCCATGGGACATCATCTTCATTTAGGAAAGCTTGTTTCAAGAGATTTGGGAAGATCATAAATGTCTAGACCAGACATCTTTTTGGGAGATATTCAAGATAGTTGATTTAAAGTCCTTAATATGACACCCAATATGAAATATTAAGGCTAGGACCCAACAAACTATTTTATAACTTAGAAGAGGGATGCCGTAATCCAAGCTATAAAATATTTGAAGGTAGGTGAATGACGATTCACCAATTTCCACCATGAAAAACGAAATAATTTATTAGGTTTTAATTGGATTTGAAAGTCCTAGATCTTTGAGATTCATTGAACTGTTCAAAGGCATGTTTCAATCTCGAGTGTGCCCTTCAGGTTTTGTGACTGGGATGCCGAGGATCACAAAACAAGGTGTGAATAACCATGCAAATATACTTGGTACCCTTAATATTTACCCCTTAATCAGTGTGCCGGTTAACCACACACGCTCCACCGATATTATGATAAATATTAAGTTACCCTTTGCCTACCTTGTTAAGTCCACGTTAGTGTGCCGGTTAACCACACACGCTCCACTAACGACTTAAGCAAAGTGCAAAGTGTAATTTCATGGGTTAGCACCAAATTCACATTTTCCTAAGTAACTAAGATTGGGTATTAATAAGAGTTTAGTTACTTAGTATTTATCATTAATACTTTTAATGAAAGGAGAATTATAGTCCTTGTTCTACCCGTTCGACTAACGACCCTCCACCAGTCAAGGAAGCGGTGGGTGAGAGTGGACACCCATTAAACTGCCATTTTATAGGCAGTAACCTTATACCCCCTTATAGACCGGCTTTGTGAATGAGGCCTACTAACGGTAAGACTGACTTTACTCTTATACATATATATAAATATTATTAACTTATAATATTATAAAGTATAAGGGTTGAATTTTAACTTTTAAAATTCTAAGGGCTAACTTGGAATTAAAGTATTCATAAGTGAAAACTTTTCAAATTCCAAAACTTGAGGGCAAGTTTTGAACCTATTCAAAACTAATTAATTCCATAACTTATGAGTTTAAAGTAGTTTTAATTAAAAAAAAAAAAACTCTTAAAGTTCCATAACTTGAGGACAAGTTATGGAAGACTTTAAACTAATTAATAAAAAAAATATAACTTTTTTTATTGTAACTTATGGAACTAATTAAGGTTACACTTTTTTTTTAATTTAATGAAGAGACTCTTGAACCTCCATAACTTGAGGACAAGTTATGGAGTCATAAAACCATTTAATTAGAACTAGACTCTTCATTTTGTAACCTTTGCCAACTTTTATGAGTTTTATGATTCTTAAATGTGACTTTTCATATAACTTGAGGACAAGTTACAAAAACACACTTTGGAATCAACTCTTAGATTAAAATGGATTGAAAACAACTATTTCTATTAATCTAAGAACCTCATAAGAACAAGATAATTCAAATCATCAATCTTCAAGAAATTAGCATGAACATACAAACTAATACAAATCTTGAAATTATGACAATTATCTTAGAAATTGGATTAACATGAACATTACCACATCAAAAACAAGTTTATAAGTCCAAAAACATCTTAGGGTAATGTTCCTAGTCCAATTCCAGCCAAAACAATCGAATATATGCATCCAACTCGATTTTTCAGCTACTTTTGCAAGTATAACAAGAAAACAAGCCTAGGCTCTGATACCACTGTTGGGTTATGAGCATTCTAACACTCCTAAGTGTACATTCAGCCCTAAATACCTTGGATCTATGTTTTCTCTATTATACATACAATTATGAACATCCAACATATTATCCTAATCTAGCATACAAAATAATAAATATAACAAGATAGAATACATACCTCTTTGATGTAGAATGTCTTCATGAAGCTTGACTGCCTAGTGCCCCAAGTGTGACACCTCAAATGGTTCACACAACACCAAATACACTTGGAATAACTTGAGAGAAACTTGAACACTCCTTGAAATCGTCTAGCCCTCACACTCACATATTAGTGCACGATTTCTTGAGCCATAGGATTCTTTTATATGGTGGCTATTAGGGTTACACCATGTAACTCATAACTTTACCCATTCCTTATGCTCCATGGATTTTAACCTCCATGGAGTATCCATGGGTCACCCCATGGACCTAGTCCAACATAAGGAATCTTGGATTACAAGCCCACATATATAAGAATGAATGATTTACACAATCAACCCATATATTTAATTAGTCTCCTTTTGATCACTTAATTAATTCCAAATTAATTCTTGATCAATACTAATTAAATAACCTTATTAATATATTAGAACTTATAATATATTAACCAACCTTAAGTGTTATTTCTCTCATTATAGTCTATCCAAATGCATGATGCCATGCAACCCAAATGGACCATGCCGGGTCGGGTCAAGTCTTACTAATTATAGTTATGGACTTAGACATTAATCCAACAGTCTCCCACTTGGATAAGTCTAAAACTATTATTGCGTATGACTTCAGGAACCGATCAGCAATCGTAGCTCTCAAAAGCTTTTGTCGAACTCTGACCTTTGTCAATGACTTGTCCATTAGATAAGGGATCATATATTCCTCCATTCTAGATATCATATGGACTGAGACATGGATTATCAATCATCCTCTCTGTCCATTTGTTGTTTCCCGATTTCCGATTCATGA
Organism: Lactuca virosa; assembly: GCF_052849685.1. NCBI lineage: Eukaryota > Viridiplantae > Streptophyta > Magnoliopsida > Asterales > Asteraceae > Lactuca > Lactuca virosa. The sequence continues at coordinate 59,677,630 of NC_136426.1, read as the reverse complement.
TGACTAACTGATTGAACAAATCAAATCAGTCCTGGCTTGGCCAAGCACTCACATGTATCATCTTTAAATCATCGAGGGGCCCACAAATATCGCTTTTATCCCGAAGGTAAAAGGAATGGATAAACTTCGACTCATATGGCTTGTTCTGCTACTTGTTGAATCATACACAAAGGCACGTTTTATAACATCGAGTTACCAATGCGTTTTCGTGCAATCAATGTATAACCAACTCATAGTAACAACTCATATCTCTAGGTTTGAAGAATATAAGATATTATCGTCTCATGATCACTCGTGATAAAATCCATGAAGTGATTCAAATGAGCACGGGTTGAATCCAATACTCAAAACTTATGAGCACTCATGAGTGTTGTAGCACCACTTTTGTCCACCAACTTGGACCTCTACAAACCAACCCATGACAGTCTTGATTCATATCTACTTCCAACATATGACCGACTGTGGATGGTTTGAATAACTTAATCATTCAGGAAGAGCGACTTAGTTATTCTGGAGGTCAAAACATGCAAAGTGAAACACAAGAATAAATGAATCAAATATGGTATCAAACCCTATGAATATAAATAAACACTTTCATTTATCACCATACTGATTACTCATTATTCATTGTTTCGGTTTTATCAACTTTATACTTGAATTTAAAACAATAGTTGTCCCATGCTCCAAACATGTACACTATGTTTTCTAAACACTAGTCATGCCATACACCAAGTATGCATACTATGTTTGTCTATGATCTTTACTTTGTAAAATAGATCAATTGAACATCACTCCAATGATCCTCTTTTCACAGTCCCAAATCCTTACTGCAAATGCAAGAATTCCAAATTCATGCCATTTACTGAAATCTGTTAGATTCTAAACTTATATGCATTGATCCTCTTAATGATTATGCATGAAGTCATAAAGACTTGACAACAATCATTACAGAGCATTCCAAAGGAGATCAGCTCCTTGGAAACATCCTTCTTTCATTAACTTTCCTAATCTTACACAGATTGAATAATTTCTAACTTTGAAACATTTCCATATTCCATTTTGACTATAACTTCTGAACAAGAGTTGCCTCCTTACAGATTATGTCAATATGGTCCTTCCAGAATTAACATTATACTTCCAACTGTCCTTGAGCAACCAATCTTTGGTAAACCTTAGATTGTCCTCGACAATTGCTTAATCATTTTAGTCATATCCAATTCTAGACCTTTTCCCTTCATAATGCCCCAGGCATTTGGAAAATTTTAGAAAGGATAAATATAACACATGTAATCGATCCTATATCCGAAGCATATGGGACACGATTCATGATGTCTCACATAAAGACTAAACCAGTCTTTTGCTATAATATTTCCATTTCAATTTGCCAAGTTCTTAAAATTCAGATTATGAAAAGGGATGTCGTAATCATAATCGAATTTTAGAACGCAAATAATGGACCCATATATAGAATTTCCTTATGTTGAGCCATTCCAACATGAAATTCATATATATATATATATATATATATATATATATATATATATATATCCTTGATTAAATACGATTAAAATCTCAATCTAAGCTTTTAGAATTGAAATGAAGTATAATTTCCTCTCCCTTAATTATAGCAAAACAAGTTTTTCAACCCCTGCAACCTCACAAATTGAAACTTTTGTTTTCTATAATTAACATTGCTAACTTGCAACCTTTGTCATAATTATCATGCTCCCACTAACATGATGATTATTAGCATAACACTTATGCTCCCACTAGCTTTGACATGTACTCAGAAATCAGCTGAATTTCTTACCAAAGTTCATATTTCTGATACTAGATTGTTTTGATAAAACTTTATCAAAATCATACACCTCTATTAGATAGCTCACATGTGTGTCTAAACAATTTTAGAACTATGAAAAGGGATGCCGTAATCATAGTCTCAATTGTTTAGACCTTTGCCACTTCTCACAAGTCCATGTTAGTGTGCTGGTAAACCACACACGCTCCACTAACGACTTTGAGAATGCAAATATCATAATTGCTATCTAGCTAAAATCTACTTAGTGAAAGTGTTTTCTCACCATCATTTTCATGAATCGGAGAGAAACCTTATGACACATAGATTTAATAGTATATGTGTGTTGGATATAGTGTCTAAGTCCATAACTTTATTTGGTATGTACTTGACCCGACCCGACATGGTCCATTTGGGTTGCATGGCATTGCAATACTTGAATAGACTAAATGAGAGAATAAGGCACTTATGATTATTAATATATTATAAGTTCTAATATATTAATAATAGTATTATTTAATTAGTATTGATCAAGTATTAATCTAGTATTAATTTGGTGATCAAAGTGAGACTAATTAAATATATAGGGTTGATTATGACAATCATCAATTCTTTTATGGTGGATTAATGATCCATGGTTTATGGGTTTGGTTATAACCATATGGAGCTCCATGGATAGTCCATGGGAGTTACAAACCCATGGGTCATGAGAAATCAAGAGTCATGACAATTAAGGGCATTCATGTGTAAACCCTAATTGTGACAACACTATAAAAGGAATCCTATGGCTAGTGGACCTAGTGTTACTAGAGAAGGCATAACCGATTTTGAGGCTAAGTGACATTCTCTCAAGTTATTCCAAGTCTTGTGGTGTTGTGTGAAGCATTTGAGGCACAACATTTGGGGTGCTAGGCTCACAAAGTCTTGAAGGAATCCAAGCAAGAACAAGGTATGTATTTCTACTAGTTTTAAGTTCTATGTAATCCCCATACCATGCTAGTTAGGAAATAACCTTGAAAAAGAAATTTGCATGTATATAGAGAAAACATAGATTCAAGGTTATTAGAGTTGCATGTACACTTAGGAAGTGTTCTGCACTCTGACGACTGGACTCGCCGAGTCCATGGGGAGGACTCGCCGAGTCCATGAACAAATTCATCCTACTCGACGAGTAGAATAATGCACTCGGCGAGTAGGAGCGTGCTGGGCAGTTTTTTTGAGTTTTGTTGCTGGAAATGGATTAAGATCATTATCCCAATCTGTTTTGGACTTGTAAAATCTGTTTTTCAAAATGATAATGATTATGTTAACCCATTTTACATGACTTTTATCAATTTTCAAGTATTGTATATGTTTATATGATTTTCTTGAAATTGTTTGATATGAATATTTGTTCTTATGAGTTTTTAGAAGATCATAGGAATTTTGTGTAACTTACATGCTTGTTTAATTCATGATCTTAATGCTAATGATGGTGTCCATAACTTGTCCTCAAGTTATGGATAACCAAAAGTCACTTCTTTTAATTATGATTAAAGAACTAAAGAGGTTTCATAAAATGAAGAGTCTTCATTTTATGAACCATTAAAACTCATAAGTTACAAATTGAAGAGACTTGGAATAGTTTCAATTCTTGCCCTCAAGTTTTGGAATTTGAAAAGCCTTACACTTTAATTCCAAATTGAACTCTTAGAATTTTTTAAAGGTAAAATTCAAGCTTTATGGACTTCATTAAATTAATTAAAGTGTTTAATTAAAAGAGTTAATAATTCCATAAAGACATGGTTTAAGTTTAATTAAATTAAGTATAGTTTAATTAATAGATAAAACCACCAAGTATTTTAAATGTTTAAAATACACCCTTATACTATTATTATAATTTTAATTATATAGATATGTATAATAATATGTCATTCTTACCGTTAGTAGGCCTCATTCACGAAGTCGGTCTATAAGGGGGGTATAAGGTTGTTGCCTATAAAATGCTGACTTAATGGGTGTCCACTCTCACCCACCGCTTCCTTGATCGGTGGAGGGTCGTTAGCCGAACGGGTAGGATACGACTTTAAATACTCGTTAAAAGTATAATGAATTATAAAGTAACTATACATTATAAATTCCCAATCTTAGTTACTTTAGGAAAATGTGAAATTGGTGCTAGCCCGTAAAATTACACTTTGTACCTTACCAAGTCATTAGTGGAGCGTGTGTGGTTAACCGGCACACTAATATGGACTAGTAAGAGTGGCAAAGGGTAACTTGACTTTATTATAGATCGGTGGAGCGTGTGTGGTTAACCGGCACATCGATTAGGTAATATTGTTGAGGGTACCAAGTCAATTTGTATGGTTATTCACACCTTGTTTGTGATCCTCGACATCCCAGTCACAAACTTGAGAGGGCACAATCGAGATTCAAACATGCCATTGAAAGTTCAATGTATCTCAAAAGATCTAGGAGTTTCAAATCCAATTAAAAACTTAATTATATTTCGTTTTTATGGTAGGAAATTGGTAAATCGTCATTTACCTACCTTCAACTATTTTATAATTTGGATTACGGCATCCCTCTTCTAGTTATAAATAGGTTGTTGGGTCCTAGCCTTAATATTTCATATTGGGTGTTATATTAAGGACTTTAAATCAACTAACTTGAATTTCTCCCATTATAGATGTCTAGTTTAGACAGCTATGGTCTTCCCAAATCTTTAGGAACAAGCTTCCTAATGAAGATGATATCCCAAATGGCAACCAAGGTGAAAGATCAATCCCTTTGTTGTGCATTAGTGGGACTGGAAATCATACTTCACTTCCTCCACCTCCTCCAATAAATCTCCTTATCCCACAAGTTTCAAGACATGATAAGTTCTAAGTCACTCAATCCCTATTGGCAAACAAAGTCTATATGTGCTTAGGTCTTGGAGATTAAGTCACATATTGACAAGCCGGGAGAGTAGGGTGTCGAAGTCTCAAGGTAGCTGGCTGTTGACTTGGTCACTCCCTGATAACAGATCACGACATGACCCTTAATGATCTTACCTATTTGCTTGATGATGCTGAATTAGCAATGATTTGGAGCATTGGTAAAGCAAAATTTGATTGGAAGATCAACTTCCCAAACTTCCGTGGACATTGACAATGGTAACATTGGAAGTCCAGAAAAACTTTCTCTTCCCACTTGAAAGGGATTGGCCATAGTCAACTCGGTTGGCCAAATGGTAAAGAGAAAGGCTAAGTCTGTGATAGTCCCGTGTACCGTTTCCAAAGAGTCCATATGTTTCTGTTGCCAAAGGAAGGGCATTGGTTGCGAAGCTGCCAAATTTACCTAAAAGTCCATAAGGATAGTAAAGTCAAATGTTTGACTCTACTTCAGGTAAAGTCCATTGTCTAACTCTATTAAGTTTCTATTCTGAGATTCTTATTGCATGATGTGACTGGGTCACATGTTGATGTTTTAAGAATCAAAGAAAAGTGAAGAAACTTAAAGGAAGTATATGCTGATTCTGATCGCGAAGAGGGATTTTGATCGCATGGTTCGATGATCAGAATTTTGAGCTATTACTTAAGAGTTGAGACATATTGCTTAGGAATAGATAACAACAAGGTTTTCATATGGGTTGTAAGGATAAGTTTTCCGCAAAGTTTTAAAATAAAGAAAAGTTTTGATTTTATTTATTTTAAGTATCCTTACAATGGCATTTGTGAAAAATTGTTGATTATATGTTTCCATTAATAGCAATATTTGAAAATGGATTTGATTCTTTCATTTGTGGTAGTATCATAATTTACCAAATAAGGAAAGATTCTCATCGCCCAAGTTTCAGTTAGATAGAAACTTGGAATCATGCAACTTGTATTGTATGATGAATGAGAAGTTTTCGTCTTTGGGAAATTAAGACTAATTCCTTGTTCACATGTACATGTGAGTCAAGTGAAGGACTTAAAGATTGGGTACACTTGGTTGTGTGCTGGTCAGGTCCACCACAAAGATAGATAAGATTATTCGTTATGATTTACTAAAGTTTAGTAAATATGGTTATGCTTACGAGTTTAAGTGTAATTCTGAAACATTGGAAAAGTTTCAATGTATGGCAGAATGAATAAGAAGAATCAAATAAGGCAGAAAGATAAAATTTTCTCCAATCTGAAGAGATGGGAGAGTACTTGTGTATTTTGTTTTATGATTATCTTAGTGATTATGGAACCATATCACAATTGATCCTCTAAGGACACCTTAGTGTGTTTGTTGCCTGAGGAGAGGAATCGTGAATTGTTGAAATGGTTAAATCAAAAGATAATTCATACTTCGTGCCAAAAACAAATCCTGGAGTTATACTCCAAGATTGTAACTTGAGTGACATAGTCTTTAGAAAGTTCATAACACTTGTCAAATGTAGAGTAAGATGTTTCCTATTCTTGTACATTTGAGATTGGTAAGTTGTGATGTTTTGGATAAAACAAAGACCAGCTAAGACCAATAGTGAGAAGTGTTTAACTTGATAAGAATCCGCACTAGATCTTGAATATTTGTTTTGTCAAGGAATGGTTCTTGACAAAGAGAAGTCTTATATGTCAAGAGGATAGTGGGAGTCTAAATGATTCTGAAATAGTTTCAAGAACTAAATCAAGAGTTTTGTTAATCACTAGCGCACGACTTGAGGTTTGTAACCTATCGTGTTGACATATTCTTATTTCTGTGTCTATTCCAGTTAAAAGTTGATTATGCTTGTGAATTCTATGAGTTGTCAATTGTTTGCATAACAACTCGGAAGCAATGGTGGGCATTGTGCTACCAGGTGGCAAGAAATTAAGATTGCACAAGTTCAGTCCATATGAATTTGGAAGTGTCACTAACCTAGTCCTGTGATTATGGTTATGACAAATTCACATGGATAAGAACACATACACCATAAAATCTAAGTGTCATAAGGTTTCTCTTCGATTCATGAAAATGATGGTGAGGAAACGCTTCCACTAAGAAGATTTTAAGTAGATAGCGGTTGTGATATTTGCATTCTCATATAGTTAGTGGAGCATGTGTGGTTAACCGGCACACTAACTAGTGAGAATTGCAAAAGGTCTAGACAAACATGTGAGCTATCTAAGGAAAGGTGTATGTTTTTGATAAAGTCTTATCAAAGCAATCTAGTATCAGAAATATGAACTTTGGTAAGAAAGTCAATAAAGTATTGATTTCTAGAAGTCCAGTAGATTTCTGAGTACATGTCAAAGCTAGTGGGAGCATAAAGTGTTATGCTGGTAATCATTATGCTAGTGGGAGCATGACGATTATGTTAAATATTGCAGGTTAGCAATGTTAATTATAGAAAACAAAAGTTTCAATTCGCCTTGAAAAAGTTGTTTTGCTATAATTAAGGGAGAGGATTTTATACTTCACTCCAATTCTACAAGCTTAGATTGAGAATTTAATCTACTTTAGTCAAGAATATATATGAATGTTATGTTGGAATGGTTTAACATAAGGAAATTCTATATATGTTGCGTTCTCAAAATTCGATTATGATTACGGCATCCCTCTTCATAGTTCGAATTATGAAAACATGGCAAATAAAAAATTTTATAGCATAAATCATGTCCCATATGCTTTGGGTATAGGTTTGATTACATGTGCTATAATATTCATCCATTCTAAATTTTCCAAATGCCTGGGGCATTAAGATGGAAAAAGGAATAGAACTGGAAATGACTAAAATGATTAAGCAAAGTTGTTGAGGACAATCTGAGGTTTACCAAATATTGGTTGCTCATGGACAATTAGAAGTATAGAGTAAGGACCATATTGACATATTTTGAAAAGAGGCAACTCTTGTTCAGAAGTGATGGTCAAAATGGTAATATGGAATTGTCTCCATAGGTGGAAGTTATTCTTTGAATCTGTGTAAGATTAAAGAACTTAATGCTAAGAAGGATGTTCAAAGGAATGTACTTTGCATTTCAGACTTCATTTCCATGGAATTGTTTTCCATTGGAATACTTTGTAATTTCTGTTGCCAAGTCTTTGTGACTTCTGTGCATAGTCATTACAAGGGGATCATTGCATATAAGTTTAGAATCTAACAGATTACAATAGATGGCAAGAGTTTGGTATTCTTTCATTTACAACGAGGATTGGAATTGTGAAATTAGCATCATTGGAATATTGTCAATTGATCTATTTCACAAAGAGAGGACCATATGTAAACATAGTATGCATACTTGGAGTATGGCATAATTGTTGTTTGGAAAAACATAGTGTACATGCTTGGAGCATGGGACAACTAATGTTTTAATTCAAGCATAAAGTTGATTAATCGAAACATAAATAATGAGTAATCAATATGGTGCTTAAATAAAAGGTGTTTTTATTTACACTCAAAGTGTTGGGGCCATATAAGATTAGTATTATTCTTGTGTTTCACTTTGCATGTTTTGACTTCCAGAATAATTATGTTATGGTATATATCATATTATTCAAACCATCCACAGTCAGTCATATGTTGGAAGTAGATATGAATCAAGACTGTCATGAATTTGGATTGTATGATTTGTCTAAAGTGCTTTAGACAATGCAATGGTTGCTACAACATTCATGAGTACTCATAAGGGCTGAGTATTGGATTCAACCCACGCTCACTTGCATCACTTCATGGAATTTATCTCGAGTGATCGTGAGACGGTAATATCATATAAATCTTCAAACCTAGAGATATGAGTTGTTGACTATGAGTTGGTTATTCATTGACTGTACGAAAACGCATTGGTAACTCGATGTTATAAAACGTGCCTTTGTGAATAATTCAACAAGTAGTTAGTACAAGCATATCAGTCGAAGTTTATCTGTTCCTTGATGATTTGGTTTTGACTTATGTACCGGGCCCGGTCAGAACCTAATTGATGTGTTCAATTTAGTTCTATGTCGAAACAAATCAGAGATCGAGAAACAAATGCTGGACAATAAGTAAGACCATGTTCCATGTGTTTGTCCGGCAGATATCATGAGAACAGTGGATTATATGATCACTTATCTTAAATGGCGTATCATCATCATCTCAGTTCCGAGAGACTTTGAAAGAGCTACGATTGCTAGTCGGATTTTGAAGTCATATTTGCAAATATAGTTATTAGACTTATCCAAGTGGGAGACTGTTGGATATAGTGTCGAAGTCCATAACTTTATTTGGTATGTACTTGACCCGACCCGGCATGGTCCATTTGGGTTGCATGGCATTGCAATACTTGGATAGACTAAATGAGAGAATAAGGCACTTATGATTATTAATGTATTATAAGTTCTAATATATTAATAATAGTATTATTTAATTAGTATTGATCAAGTATTAATCTAGTATTAATTTGGTGATCAAAGTGAGACTAATTAAATATATAGGGTTGATTATGACAATCATCAATTCTTTTATGGTGGATTAATGATCCATGGTTTATGGGTTTGGTTATAACCATATGGAGCTCCATGGATAGTCCATGGGAGTTACAAACCCATGGGTCATGAGAAATCAAGAGTCATGACAATTAAGGGCATTCATGTGTAAACCCTAATTGTGACAACACTATAAAAGGAATCCTATGGCTAGTGGACCTAGTGTTACTAGAGAGGGCATAACCGATTTTGAGGCTAAGTGACATTCTCTCAAGTTATTCCAAGTCTTGTGGTGTTGTGTGAAGCATTTGAGGCACAACATTTGGGGTGCTAGGCTCACAAAGTCTTGAAGGAATCCAAGCAACAACAAGGTATGTATTTCTACTAGTTTTATGTTCTATGTAATCCCCATACCATGCTAGTTAGGAAATAACCTTGAAAAAGAAATTTGCATGTATATAGAGAAAACATAGATTCAAGGTTATTAGGGTTGCATGTAAACTTAGGAAGTGTTAGAATGCTCAAAACCCATCAATGTGTTCTTATCCATGTGAATTTGTCAAAACCATAATCACAAGACAAGGTTAGTGACAAATCCAAACTCATATTGATTAAACTTGTGCAATCTTAAATTCTTGCCATTTGGCAGCTCAGGTGCCTGCCATTGCTTCCAAGTAGTTGTGCAACCAATTGAGAACTCTCAGAACTCCTATGCAAAGCCAACTTGAATAGGCACAAAAATTTCAACACGATAGGTTATAAACCTCAAGTCGTGTGCTAGTGAAGGACTTTAGGTTTTATTCTTGATTACGTCTTGAAACTTTCAAGAGCTTTAAGACTCCCACTGTCCTCTTGACATATAAGACTCCCTTGTCAAATATTCAAGAGATAGTGCAGATTCTTTATCAAGACTAACACTTTACACAATTGGCCTAAGTTGGTCTCTGTTTTATCCAAAACATCACAACTTACCAATTTCAAATGTACAAGAGTAGATAACCTTTTACTCTTACATTTGACTAGTGTTAACAAACCCTCTTTAAGATATGTCACTCAAGTTACAATCTTGGAGTATGACTCTATGAATTGTTATGGAACGAAGTATGACTCATCTTTTTGATTTAACCATTTCAACAATTCATGACTCGTCTTCTTAGTCATAAGAATGCACTAAGATGACTTTAGAGGACCAATTGTGATATGGTATCTTAATCATTAAGATGATCATAAACATATTTACTGAACTTATACTTAAACTTATAAGTATAACCATATTTACTGAACTTAAGTAAATCATGACGAATAGTCTTCTTGATCTTTTGTGGTGGACTTGACCAGTGCACAAGAATATGTACTCGATCCCTTAGTCCTTTCCTTATTCACATAAGGAATTAGTCTTAATTTTCCAAGATGAAAGTTCTCATTCATCATACTATACAACTTGCATGATTCCAAGTTTCGGTCGAATTGAACCTTGGGTGATGAGAATCTTTCCTTATTTGGTAATATTAGACACTACCACAACCGAAAGAATCAAATCCATTTTTCCAATATTGCTATCAATGGAATCTTATAAGCAACAACTTTTCACAAATGCCATTGTAAGGATACTTAAAATAAATAAAATCAAAACCTTTTTCTTTTATTTTAAAACTTTGCGGAAAAACTTATCCTTACAATCCATATGAAAACCTTGTTGTTATCTATTCCTAAGCAATATAAATATCATAACTCTTAAGTAATAGCCTAAAATTCTGATCACTGAACCATGCGATTGAAATCCATCTTCGCGATCAGAATCAGCATGTACTTAATAGAGTTAGACAATGGACTTTACCTGAAGTAGAGCCAAACTTATTGACTTTAACATCCTTAGGTAAATTTGGCAGCTTCGTAACCAATGCCCCTTCCTTTGGCAATAGTTACCTATGGACCCTTGATAATGGGACTATCTCAGACTTCGCCTCTCTCTTTACCATTAGGTCAACCGAGTTGACTATGGCCGATCCCTTTCCATTGGGAAGAGAGAGCTTTACTGGATATCCAATGTCATCATTGTCAATGTCCATAGCGTTTTAGGAAGTTGGTCTTAGCAAATAGATAAGATCATTAAGGGTCTTGTCTTAGTCTGTTTCATAGGATTCCCAAAAGAACTCACTATGTGACTTAGAAAGTAGTTAGGCCACCAACTTTCTCAAGACTTTGACACCCAACTCTCCCGCTCCAAGATGTGATCACACCTAGACCTTGCCTTGCCAATAGGGCTTGAGTGACCTTAAACTTTCTAGGAACTTGTGGGTTAGGGAGAATAATTAGAGGAGGTGAAAGAAGTATGATATCCATGGGACATCATCTTCATTTAGGAAAGCTTGTTTCAAGAGATTTGGGAAGATCATAAATGTCTAGACCAGACATCTTTTTGGGAGATATTCAAGATAGTTGATTTAAAGTCCTTAATATGACACCCAATATGAAATATTAAGGCTAGGACCCAACAAACTATTTTATAACTTAGAAGAGGGATGCCGTAGTCCAAGCTATAAAATATTTGAAGGTATGTGAATGACGATTCACCAATTTCCACCATGAAAAAACGAAATAATTTATTAGGTTTTAATTGGATTTGAAAGTCCTAGATCTTTGAGATTCATTGAACTGTTCAGAGGCATGTTTCAATCTCGAGTGTGCCCTTCAGGTTTTGTGACTGGGATGCCGAGGATCACAAAATAAGGTGTGAATAACCATGCAAATATACTTGGTACCCTTAATATTTACCCCTTAATCAGTGTGCCGGTTAACCACACACGCTCCACCGATACTATGATAAATATTAAGTTACCCTTTGCCTACCTTGTTAAGTCCAGGTTAGTATGCCGGTTAACCACACACGCTCCACTAACGACATAACCAAAGTGCAAAGTGTAATTTCATGGGTCAGCACCAAATTCACATTTTCCTAAGTAACTAAGATTGGGTATTAATAAGAGTTTAGTTACTTAGTATTTATCATTAATACTTTTAATGAAAGGAGAATTATAGTCCTTGTCCTACCCGTTCGGCTAACGACCCTCCACCAGTCAAGGAAGCGGTGGGTGAGAGTGGACACCCATTAAACTGCCATTTTATAGGCAGTAACCTTATACCCCATTATAGACCGGCTTCGTGAATGAGGCCTACTAACGGTAAGACTGACTTTACTCTTATACATATATATAAATATTATTAACTTATAATATTATAAAGTATAAGGGTTGAATTTTAACTTTTAAAATTCTAAGTGCTAACTTGGAATTAAATTATTCATAAGTGAAAACTTTTCAAATTCCAAAACTTGAGGGCAAGTTTTGAAACTATTCAAAACTAATTAATTCCATAACTTATGAGTTTAAAGTAGTTTTAATTATAAAAAAAAAAAAAAAAACTCTTCAAGTTTCATAACTTGAGGACAAGTTATGGAAGACTTTAAACTAATTAATAAAAAAAATAACTTTTTTTTATTGTAACTTATGGAACTAATTAAGGTTACACTTTTTTTTTTTTTAATTTAATGAAGAGACTCTTGAACCTCCATAACTTGAGGACAAGTTATGGAGCCATAAAACCATTTAATTAGAACTAGACTCTTCATTTTGTAACCTTTGCCAACTTTTATGAGTTTTATGATTCTTAAATGTGACTTTTCATATAACTTGAGGACAAGTTACAAAAACACACTTTGGAATCAACTCTTAGATTAAAATGGATTGAAAACAACTATTTCACACAACTTTTCTATTAATCTAAGAACCTCATAAGAACAAGATAATTCAAATCATCAATCTTCAAGAAATTAGCATGAACATACAAACTAATACAAATCTTGAAATTATGACAATTATCTTAGAAATTGGATTAGCATGAACATTACCACATCAAAAACAAGTTTACAAAAACATCTTAGGGTAATGTTCCTAGTCCAATTCCAGCCAAAACAATCGAATATATGCATCCAACTCGATTTTTCAGCTACTTTTGCAAGTATAACAAGAAAACAAACCTGGCTCTGATACCACTGTTGGGTTATGAGCATTCTAACACTCCTAAGTGTACATGCAACCCTAAATACCTTGGATCTATGTTTTCTCTATTGTACATGCAATTATGAACATCCAAGGTATTATCCTAATCTAGCATACAAAATAATAAATATAACAAGATAGAATACATACCTCTTTGATGTAGAATGTCTTCATGAAGCTTGAGTGCCTAGTGCCCCAAGTGTGACACCTCAAATGGTTCACACAACACCAAATACACTTGGAATAACATGAGAGAAACTTGAACACTCCTTGAAATCGTCTAGCCCTCACATTCACACATTAGTGCCGGATTTCTTGAGCCATGGGATTCTTTTATATGGTGGCTATTACGGTTACACCATGTAACTCATAACTTTACCCATTCCTTATGCTCCATGGATTTTAACCTCCATGGAGTGTCCTATTGGATAAGATGTCTAAGTCCATAACTTATTTGGTATATACTTGACCCGACCCGGCATGGTCCATTTGGGTTGCACTTCACCCAAACTAGTTATGGATAATTTTATGAGAGTTGTATACTTACGATTTATTAATATATTATAAGTTATAATATATTAATATAAAGTCATGTTACTTAATTAGTTTTACTCTTGAATTAATTATGAATTAATTTAGTGATTAAAAGGAAGACTAATTAAATCATGGGCTATAATATATATATATGGTGTGGGCTAACATTCATTTGGGAATGGGCTAAGCTTATATGGAAGTCCATGGATGATCCATGGAGCTTTTACCCATGGATCCTTGGAAGAGGAAAAGACATGGGTTATTAGGGTTTCACCCTAACCATGTACACTATATAAACAAGCTTATGTTGCATGAAAAAGACACTAATGTGTGTGTAAGTGTGGTGGCCAAAATCAAGAGTTAGTATACTCTCTCATACATTTTCCAAGTTTGTGGTGATTTGTGATTTCCATTTGAGGCATTCACATTATTGGTGCTTGGCTCTCAAACTCCAAGGAATCAACAATCAACAAAAGGTATGTAATTCATCTAGTTCTTTTATGGTTAAAAGTACCCCATGCCATGCTAGATAGGTTATGAACCTTGGAAAATAATATTTTGCATGTATCTTAGACAAACATAGATCCAAGGTTTAATAGGGTTGCATGTACACTTAGGAAGTGTTAGAATGCTCAAAACCCAACAGTGGTATCAGAGCCTAGGCTTGTTTGTTTGATACTTGATGCAAAATAGTGATAAAAAGTCGATTTTTTGCTGTCTGACTGATGAACTCGCCGAGTCCATGGGGGGACTCGCCGAGTTCATGTGTAAACTCATCCTACTCGCCGAGTAGGTTCGTGCACTCGGCGAGTAGGAGCCTCAGAATGCAGATTTTCGACTTTTGCTGCTGGAAATGGACTAGAAACATTACCCTAAACTGTTTTGGTGTTTTAAAACTTGTTTTAGTTGGTGTAATGGTTGTTCTATTCCATTTACAATAGCTTATATCAAAATTTCATGCTTTGTATGTGTTCATATAATTCTTGAAACTTTGATGATCATGTTCATGTTCTTATGAATTTAGAAGATGATAGGAATTATTTGCTGAATTGTTAAGGATTAATTCTTGATCATTTATGTGTTTTAATGGAGTCCATAATTTGTCCTCAAGTTATGGATATCCAAAGGTCACTTCTTTTAAACACACACTTAAAACACATAAGTTACATGGAAATGAAGAGTCTTCATTTTTATGAACCTTTAATTCATAAGTTATGAAATGAAAAGTTTTGAATAGTTTCAAAACTTGTCCTCAAGTTTTGGAATTTGTAAAGTTACACACACTTTAATATACTTTAATTCCAAACCCTTAGAGTTTTAAAAGTTAAAATTCAACCCTTATACTATTTATAACATTAATGGTTAATTATTATATATATGTATAAGATCAAAGTCGTCTTACCGCTAGTACGCCTCATTCACGAAGCCAGTCTATAAGGTGGGTATAAGGTTGTTGCCTATAAAATGGCAACTTAATGGGTGTCCACTCTCACCCACCGCTTGCTTGACTGGTGGAGGGTCATTAGCCGAACGGGTAGGACAAGGACTTATAAATTCTCATTAAAAGTATGATGAATATTATAAAGTAACTAAACCTTTTATAACTTCCCAACCTTAGTTACTTTAGGAAAATGTGAATATGGTGCTAACCCATGAAATTCACACTTTGTACCTTACCAAGTCGTTGGTGGAGCGTGTGTGGTTAACCGGCACACTAACTTGGACTAGTAAGGATCACGAAGGGTGACTTAATGTTTATCATAGATCGGTGGAGCGTGTGTGGTTAACCGGCACGTTGATTAGGTGATAATATTAAGGGTACCAAGTGAATTTGCATGGTTATTCACACCTTGTTTTGTGATCCTCGGCATCCCAGTCACAAAACTTGAAGGGCACAATCGAGATTGAAACATGCCATTGAAAAGTTCAATGAATCTCAGAGGAATCTAGGAATTTCAAAACCAATTAAACCAAATAATTCATTTCGTTTTCATGGTGGAAATTGGTGAATCGTCATTCACCTACCTTCAAATATATTATAGCTTAGATTACGGCATCCCTCTTCTAAGTTATAATATATTGTGTTGGATCCTAGCCTTAATATTACATTTGGGTGTATTATTAAGGATTCGATATATCTAAGCTAAACTTGTTTTCTTCTTTTCAGATGTCTTCCGACAACAAAGCTTCGGGCTCTAACCCTACTGGCTCCTTTTCCCTCATGAACCTTTGTGGGAGGGTCATCTTTGATGGTTCCAACTTCATGGATTGGATCCGGAACATCAGGATGGTTACTCGTTACGAGGACAAGGAATATGTCCTCGATAAGGAGCTAAAGGAGCTTGCTGAGTCCACTGCTACTCCTGAGGAGGTCGCTGAGTATCAGGCACATGAAAGAGATGCCACCAAGGTGGCATGCATCATGATGGCCACCATGACAGCTGAACTCCAAAAGTCCTATGAGGACTATTACCCTTTTGAGATGCATCAGGATCTGATGGAAAGGTACCATCAGAGTGCTCGTCAAGAGCGGTATGAAATAATCTCCTCCATGATTACTACTCGTATGAAGGATAGCGAACCAATCACGAGCCACATGCAGAAAATGCAAAGGTATGTGGACCGTCTAATGAAACTGAATGTGAACTTCCCTGAGGAGTTGGCAATTGATATCATTTTGCACTCCTTGCCCTCATGTTATGATCAATTTCGTATGACATACCACATGAACAAGGAGGAAGTTACACTCAGTAAGCTTCAAGGACTTCTGAAAACTGCCGAAAGTGGTCTTAAGAGTAAGTCGGTTGCTACTCCTACTCCTACTACTACCCCTGTTTTGGCTATCGGGCAAGGCAAAGGGAAGAAGAGGAAGCACCCTTCGAAGGGTACCAAGGGAAAGTCCCTTGAAGGCTCCTCATCTGGAACCAAAGGTGGTTCTATCACTCCTTCTGCCATCCCTAAGGATGCTGAATGCTTCTACTGTCAAAATAACGGGCACTGGAAGCGAAACTGCCCAAAGTACTTGCAGGATGTCAAGGATGGGAAAGTGAAACCATCCCATGCAGGTATTTACACTATATTGTCTAATAACTCACCATATTCTAATTCTTGGGTTCTTGATACAGGTTGTGGTATTCACATCTGTTGTGACTTGCAGGGCCTAAGAAGAAGTGAGGATGTGGAGCACGGAAAGATAAACTTAATCATGGGGAACAAGAAGGTTGCACCTGTTACCAAGATTGGAGTTTATACTTTGTTGCTAGATAGTGGGTTAAAGTTAGATTTGAATAAATGTGTGTACTCGTCTGAAATGGCGAGGAATATTATTTCCTTTCATGCTTTGTACAAACAAGGTTTTACCTTTTCTTTTGATAATGAAGTTGGTAGTATTAATGCTTTCTTTAATAATGTTCTTTATTTTAAAGCATTACCTTGTGATGGTGTGTATGAAGCTGTATCGGTTGTAGATAATTTAGGAAATAATGTATTATATATTGATTCTTCTACTAGCTTGGATAAAGCATCTTTGTGGCATTGTCGTCTTGGACATGTAAGCAAGAAACGCATAGGCCAGCTCCAAAAGGATGGAGTCTTGGAGTCGTTCGACCTCAAGTCGGATGATAGTTGTGAGTCTTGTCTACTTGGAAAAATGACAAAATCACCCTTCACTGATACTTGTGCAAGGGGTGAGGGTTTTTGGACCTTATACACACTGATGTATGTGGACCATTCAAAACCGCCACAAGGGATGCTAATCGCTATTATGTGACTTTTATTGATGATTTTAGTAGATATGGTTATGTCTACTTAATCAAACATAAGTCAGAAACTTTTGAAAGGTTTAAAGAGTTTAAACAGGAAGTACAAAATCAATTGGGCAGGAACATTAAGATGCTTCGATCCGATCGAGGCGGTGAGTATCTTAGTACTGAGTTCCTCGACTATCTTAAGGAGTGTGGGATTGTCTCACAATTGACACCTCCTAGGACACCACAGCTGAATGGTGTAGCTGAGAGGCACAATCGAACTTTGTTGGACATGGTTCGCTCTATGATGAGTCGAGCTTCGCTACCAATCTCTTTTTGGGGGTATGCCTTAGAGACTGCCGCCCACATCCTTAATCTAGTCCCTACAAAGAAGGTTGCCAAAACACCTCATGAGATGTGGACTGGGAAAGTTCCCAATTTGGACCACATCAAGATTTGGGGTTGCGAGGCTTTCGTGAGGCGCGAGACTCATGACAAGCTCGAACCTCGAAGTGAAAGGTGTATTTTCATCGGCTACCCACAAAAATACTTTGGTTACCTCTTCTACAGACCCAGTGAGAATGTGGTCTTTGTGGCTAGGAGAGGGGTCTTTTGAGAGAGAGAATTTATAAGCCAAGGAGACAGTGGGAGGCCAATTGACCTTGAAGAAATTCAAGACTCAATTGGTGAAGGAACCTCAGACACTAGCAATCAACTTGAGGAGGAAATTCCTGTTGATCCAGCTGATGAATCTATACTTCCGAGGCGTTCCACAAGGGTTAGGAGCACACCTGAGTTTTATTATGGATTTCATATTACTACGGAAGGTGATACATTTATCAGTGACAGTACACTGGTAAATCTGGATGAACCTAACAGTGTTAAGGAAGCCATGGCAGGCCCAGAGTCTGCTAAATGGAAGGAGGCTATGGACAGCGAGATACAGTCCATGTATGACAATCAAGTTTGGAACTTGGTTGACAATGTACCAGGCCGTAAGACAGTCGGGTGCAAATGGATCTTCAAGAAGAAGACCGACATGGATGGGAAGGTGCACACTTATAAGGCTCGACTGGTTGCGAAGGGGTTTACTCAGACTCAGGGTATTGATTATGATGAAACCTTTTCACCAGTAGCAAAGATTAAGTCTATTAGGGTTATGCTAGCCATTGCTGCATTTCATGATTATGAAATATGGAAAATGGATGTCAAAACCGCTTTCCTTAACAGAAAGTTGGCTGAGGATGTTTACATGAATCAGCCAGAAGGTTTTGTCAGTACAGAGTACCCAATAGAGTGTGCAAGCTTGAGAGATCCATTTATGGATTGAAACAAGCATCTCGAAGTTGGAATCTTTGTTTCGATGAGAATGTCAAAGAGTTTGGTTTCTCAAGAAGTGAAGATGAGTCCTGCGTGTATGTCAGAGCTAGTGGGAGTATAGTTAGCTTTTTCGTACTGTATGTGGATGACATACTACTCATAGGAAATGACATCCCAACCTTGCAGGAGGTTAAGTCCTGGCTTGGGAAGTGCTTTGCTATGAAGGACCTTGGAGAAGCTACCTATATCCTAGGGATAAGGATATTAAGAGAAAGGAGTAAAAGACTAATTGGACTTAGTCAGAGTATCTACTTGGATAAGGTGTTGAAAAGGTTCAACATGCAGAATTCCAAGAAAGGAGAATTACCGATCCAAAGCAATGCCAAACTGAGCAAGGCTCAGAGCCCGAGTACAGAAGATGAGATAGCTGAGATGAGTCGATTACCTTATGCTTCCGCTGTTGGTTCGATCATGTATGCTATGACTTGTACTCGTCCTGATGTGGCCTTTGCTTTGAGTATGGTCAGCAGATATCAGGGGAACCCTGGCAAGGCTCATTGGACTGCGGTAAAGAATATTCTCAAGTACCTGCGGAGGACTAAGGATTGGATCCTTACCCTTGGTGGGAGTGATGACTTGAGAGTAGTAGGGTATAGTGATGCTAGCTTTCAGACTGATAGGGATAACTTCCGCTCTCAGTCGGGCTGGGTCTTTACCTTAAATGGAGGGGCAATCACTTGGAAGAGTTCCAAACAGGAGACTGTAGCTGATTCGACTTGTGAATCAGAGTACATAGCAGCGAGTGAAGCGGCAAAGGAGGCGATATGGCTGAGGAACTTCATCGGAGACCTTGGAGTTGTACCAGCTATTAAGGAGCCTATGGAGATTTTCTGTGACAGCAATAGTGCGGTTGCCTTAGCCAAGGAACCAAGAGATCATGGCAGATCCCGACACATTGACAGAAAATATCACTTCATAAGACACAAGATAGAATAGGGACTCCTCGTGGCAAAGAGGGTATCGTCAGATGAGAACCCTGCGGATCCCCTTACGAAGGGACTGACGAGGGTTAAGCATTTGCAGCATGCGAGGCGTATCGGGCTGAGGGACGATATTAGTTTTACAGATTAGATAGCCTTTTCTGAAACTTGTAAAATGTAATCGACGTTTGATGATGAATAAAATGTGTGATTTATTTATGAGTAAAGTGTTACTATCATTGTCAATTATTTACTATTGTTTCAGTTTTTCATGTTTTGACTTCCAGAATAATTAATTTATTCAAACCTCCACAATCGGTCATACGTCGGAAGTAGGTATGAATCAAGATTGTCATGAATTGGGATTGTAGATGACTAAAGGTGTTTAGCCATAGCAATGGTTGCTACAACATTCATGAGTACTCATAAGTTATGAGTATTGGAATAAACCCACGCTCACTTGTATCACTTCATGGAATTTATCTCGAGTGATCGTGAGACGATAATATCATATAAGTCTTCAAACCTAGAGATATGAGTTGTTACCTATGAGTTGGTTGTGCATTGATTGCACGTAAACGCATCAGTAACTTGATGTTATAAAACGTGCCTTTGTGTACAATTCAACAAGTAGTAGAACAAGCATATGAGTCGAAGTTTATCTGTTCCTTCTAGAAATAGAAGCGATATCTGGGCCCCTCGATGATTTTGTGTTGACCCATGTACGTGGCCCGGTCAGAACTAAATTGATGTGTTCGGTTAAGTTCTTTGTCAAACAAATCGGAAATCGAGAAACAACTGCTAGACAATAAGTAAGACATTGTTCCATGTATTTGTCCGGCTGATATCATGAGAGTAGAGGATTATATGATCACTTATCTAAAATGGCGCTTCATAGTTCACAAGAGTTTTCGAGAGCTACGATTGCCGGTTGGTTCCTGAAGTAATATAGGCAAATACAGTTATTAGACTTACCCAAGTGGGAGTCTGTTGGATAAGATGTCTAAGTCCATAACTTATTTGGTATATACTTGACCCGACCCGGCATGTTCCATTTGGGTTGCACTTCACCCAAACTAGTTATGGATAATTTTATGAGAGTTGTATACTTACGATTTATTAATATATTATAAGTTATAATATATTAATATAAAGTCATGTTACTTAATTAGTTTTAATCTTGAATTAATTATGAATTAATTTAGTGATTAAAAGGAAGACTAATTAAATCATGGGCTATTAAATTTATATGGTGTGGGCTAACATTCATTTGGGAATGGGCTAAGCTTATATGGAAGTCCATGGATGATCCATGGAGCTTTTACCCATGGATCCTTAGAAGAGGAAAAGACATGGGTTATTAGGGTTTCACCCTAACCATGTACACTATATAAACAAGCTTATGTTGCATGAAAAAGACACTAATGTGTGTGTAAGTGTGGTGGCCAAAATCAAGAGTTAGTATACTCTCTCATACATTTTCCAAGTTTGTGGTGATTTGTGATTTCCATTTCAGGCATTCACATTATTGGTGCTTGGCTCTCAAACTCCAAGGAATCAACAATCAACAAAAGGTATGTAATTCATCTAGTTTTTTTATGGTTAAAAGTACCCCATGCCATGCTAGATAGGTTATAAACCTTGGAAAATAATATTTTGCATGTGTCTTAGACAAACATAGATCCAAGGTTTAATAGGGTTGCATGTACACTTAGGAAGTGTTAGAATGCTCAAAACCCAACATATCCATGGGTCACCCCATGGACTTAGTCCAACATAAGGAATCTTGGATCACAAGCCCACACATATAAGAATGAATGATTTACACAATCAACCCATATATTTAATTAGTCTCCTTTTGATCACTTAATTAATTCCAAATTAATTCTTGATCAATACTAATTAAATAACCTTGTTAATATATATTAGTACTTATAATATATTAACCAACCTTAAGTGTTATTTCTCTCATTATAGTCTATCCAAATGCATGATGCCATGCAACCCAAATGGACCATGCCGGGTCAGGTTAAGTCTTACCAATTATAGTTATGGACTTAGACATTAATCCAACATGTGTAAGCTTGAGAAATCCATTTATGGGTTAAAGCAAGCACCTCGCAGATGGAATCTTTGCTTTGATGAGAAAAGTCAAGGAATTTGGCTTTTCTAGGAGTGAAGATGAATCTTGTGTATATGTCAAGGCTAGTGGGAGTATAGTTAGCTTTTTGGTATTGTATGTGGATGACATACTACTCATAGGAAATGACATCCCAACTCTGCAGGAAGTTAAGTCCTGGATTGGGAAGTGTTTCTCTATGAAGGACCTAGGAGAAGCTGCCTATATTCTAGGGATAAGGATCTTGAGAGACCGGAGTAAAAGACTAATTGAACTTAGTCAGAGTACTTACTTGGATAAAGTGTTGAAGAGATTCAGCATGCAGGACTCCAAGAAAGGAGAGTTACCCATCCAGAGTAATGCCAGATTGAGTAAGACACAAAGCCCTAGTACTGAGGCTGAGATAGCAGAAATGAGTCGAATACCTTATGCTTCGGCTGTAGGATCGATCATGTATGCTATGACGTGTACTCGACCTGATGTAGCCTTTGCTTTGAGCATGGTTAGCAGGTATCATGGGAACCCTGGCAAGGCACACTGGACTGCGGTAAAGAATATCCTCAAGTACCTACGGAGGACTAAGGACTGGGTCCTTACCCTCGGTGGGAGTGAAGACTTGAGAGTTGTAGGGTATAGTGATGCTAGCTTTCAGACTGATAGGGATAATTTCCGCTCTCAGTCAGGCTGGGTCTTTACTTTAAATGGAGGAGCAATTTCTTGGAAGAGTTCCAAGCAAGAGACAGTGGCTGATTCAACTTGCGAATCAGAGTATATAGCAGCTAGCGAGGCAGCAAAGGAGGCGATATGGCGGAAGAACTTCATTGGAGACCTTGGAGTTATACCAGCTATTAAAGAGCCAATGGAAATTTTTTGTGATAGTGAGAGTGCAGTTGCCTTAGCCAAGGAACCAAGGGATCACGGGAGATCCAGACACATCGACATAAAATACCATTTCATCAGACATCGAATAAAAGAAGGACTCCTCGTGGCAAAGAGGGTATCATCGGATGAGAATCCAGCAGATCCCCTCACGAAGGGACCGACTCGGGTTAAGCATCTCCAGCATGCTCGGAGCATAGGGCTGAAGGATGATATTAGATTTAGTAGTTAGATAACCTTGAAATTTGTAAAGTGTAATTGACATTAGATGATGAATAAAAGGTGTTTTATTTATGAGTAAAGTGTTGCTATCTCTTGTCGATCGTTTACTATATTTCTTTTGCATGTTTTTGTTGGGTTTTGAGCATTCTAACACTTCCTAAGTGTACATGCAACCCTAATAAACCTTGGATCTATGTTTGTCTAAGGTACATGCAAAATATTACTTTCCAAGGTTTATAACCTATCTAGCATGGCATGGGGTACTTTTAAACATAAAAGGACTAGATGAATTACATACCTTTTTTTGATTGCTGATTCCTTGGAGTTTGAGAGCCAAGCACCAATAATGTGAATGCCTCAAATGGAAATCACAAATCACCACAAACTTGGAAAATGTATGAGAGAGTATACTAACACTTTGAAATCGGCCACCACTATTACACACACACTAGGGTAGTATTTCATGCAACATGAGCTTGTTTATATAGTGTGCATGGTTAGGGTGAAACCCTAATAACCCATGTCTTTTCCTTTCCAAGGATCCATGGGTTAATAGCTCCATGGATCATCCATGGACTTCCACATAAGCTTAGCCCATTAACAAATGAGTATTAGCCCACACCATATAAATATAATAGCCCATGATTTAATTAGTCTTCCTTTTAATCACTAAATTAATTCATAATTAATTCAAGATTAAAACTAATTAAATAACCTGACTTTATATTAATATATTATAACTTATAATATATTAATAAATCGTAAGTATACAATTCTCATAAAATTATCCATAAACAGTTTGGGTGAAGTGCAACCCAAATGGACCATGCCGGGTCGGGTCAAGTATATACCAAATAAGTTATGGACTTAGACACCTTATCCAACAGTCTCCCACTTCGATAAGTCTAATAACTGTATTTGCGTATGTTACTTCACGAACCAACCAGCAATCGTAGCTCTCAAAAACTCTGTTGAACTATGAACCGCCATTTTAGATAAGTGATCATATAATCCTCTGTTCTCATGATATCAGCCGGACAAATACATGGAACAACGTCGTACTTATTGTCCAACAGTTTGTTTCCCGATTTCCGATTTGTTTGACAAAGAACTAAATTGAACACATCAATTAGGTTCTGACCGGGCCCGGTACATAGGTCAAAACAAAATCATCGAGGGGCCCAGATATCGCTTCTAATCCTCCAAGGACTAGAAGGAACAGATAAACTTCGACTCATATACTTGTTTCTACTACATGTTGAATTATACACAAAGGCACGTTTTATAACATCAAGTTACTGATGCGTTTACGTGCAATCAATGCACAACCAACTCATAGGTAACAACTCATATCTCTAGGTTTGAAGACTTATATGATATTACCGTCTCACGATCACTCGAGATAAATTCCATGAAGTGATGCAAGTGAGCGTGGGTTGAATCCAATACTCATAACTTATGAGCACTCATGAGTGTTGTAGCCATGTCCAACATCTTAGACCTCTACAACCAACTCATGACAGTCTTGATTCATATCTACTTCCAACATATGACCGACTGTGGATGGTTTGAATAACTTAATCATTCGGAAAGAATAACCTAGTTATTATGGAAGTCAAAACATGCAAAGTGAAACACAATAATAATCGAATCCAATATGGTCTCAGAACCCTTTTGAATATAAATAAAACCACCTTTTATCTATCACCATATTGATTACACATTATTCATTGTATAATGTTTCAAATACTCAACTTAATACTTGAACAAAAACAACAGTCGTCCCATGCTCCTAGCGTGTACACTTTGTTTTTCTAAACAATAGTTATGCCATACTCCAAGTATGCACACTATGTTTGTCTATGATCTTTACTTTGTGAAATAGATCAATTGAACATGATTCCAATGATGCTCATTTCACAATCCCAAATCCTTATTGTAAATGTAAGAATTCCTAATTCCTACCATTTACCAAAAAAAAAACTGTTAGATTTTAAACTTATATGCACTGATCCTCTCGTAATGATTATGCACAAGGTCACCAAAACCTTGTCATCAGTCATTACAGAGGATTCCAAAGGAGATCAACTCTATGGAAACGAACTCTCATATTCAAAGTACATTGCTTTGAACATCCTTCTTGCATAAAAGTTTCTAACTTTCTCATAGATTCTTAATATCCAACTCCCAATATGGAAAATTTCCATATTCCCATTTTGATTATCATATCTGAACAAGAGCTACCTCTTTTCAGAATATATCCATATGGTCCTTCCAAAATTTAACACTATACTTCCAACTGTCCCTGAGCAACCAATCTTTGGTGAGCCTTAGATAGTCCTCGACAATTGCTTAATCATTTTAGTCTTATCCAATTCTAGACTTTTCCCTTCTTAATGCTCTGAGCATTTGGAAAATTTAGAAAGGATGAATATTATAGCACATGTGACCGATCCTATACCCGAAGCATATGGGACACGATTCACGATGTCTCACATAAAGACCTGATACTGGATCAGTCTTTTGCTACAATATTTTTTTTTATATTTTCCATGTTTTCAAAAATCGACTATGAAGAGGGATGCTGTAATCATAATCGAATTTGAGAACGCAATATATATAGAATTTCCTTATGTTGAACCATTCCAACATAAAATTCATATATATATATATATATCCTTGACTAAAGATGATTAAAACTCAATCTAAGCTTTTAGAATTGAAATGAAGTATAATTTCCTCTCCCTTAATTATAGCAAAACAACTTTTTCAACCCCTACAACTTTACGAATTGAAACTTTTGTTTTTCTATAATTAACATTGCTAACTTGCAACACTAAACATAATAATCATGCTCCCACTAACATGATGATTATCAGCATAACACTTATGCTCCCACTAGCTCTGACATATTTCCAAAAATCAGCTGGACTTCTGAAATTTAGATTCGTACACCCTTTCTTAGATAGCTCACATGTGTGTCTAAACAATTTCCAGAACTATGAAAAGGGATGCCGTAATCATAGTCTTAATTGTTTAGACCTTTGCCATTTCTCACAAGTCCATGTTAGTGTGCCGGTTAACCACACACGCTCCACTAACGATTTTGAGAATGCAAACATCACAATTGCTATCTACTTAAAATCTTCTTAGTGAAAGCATTTCCTCACCATCATTTTCATGAATCGGAGAGAAACCTTATGACACTTAGATTTTATAGTGTATGAGTTTCTATCCATGTGAATTTGTCAAAACCATAATCACAAGACAAGGTTAGTAACAAATTCAGCCTTACATGGATTGAACTTGTTCAATCTTAATTTCTTGTCATCTGGTAGCACAAGGCCCACCAATGCTTCCAAGCTGTTATGCACACAGCTTAGAACTAACAGAACTCATATGCATAGACAACTTAATAGGAACAGACACAGAAACAAGAATTATGTCAACTTAATAGGTTTCAAACCTTAAGTCGTGTGCTAGTGATAAAACTCAGGTTTTACTCTTGATTAAATCTTGAAATCCTTTCAGGATCTTTAAGACTCCCACTGTCCTCTTGACATATAAGTTTCCCTAGTCAAGAACCATTCCTTGACAAAACAAATATTCAAGGGATAGTGCAGATTCTTATTAAGATAAATACTTCACACAATTGGTCTTAGTTGGTCTTTGTCTTATCCAAGACATCACAACTTACCAATTTCAAATGTACAGGAGTAGAAAACATTTTACACTACATTTGATAAGTGTTTTAAACCTTACTTTATGTCACTCAATGTTACAATCTTGGAGTATGACTCTAAGAGTTGTTTTGGAACGAAGTATGATCCATCTTCTTGATTTTAACCATTCCAACAATTCATGACCCCTCATCTTAGTCATAACAATGCACTAAGATGTCCTTAGAGTATGAATTTGTGATATGGTTTCATAATCATTAAGATGATCATAAAAACATGTATGATCCATCTTCTTGATTTTAACCATTCCAACAATTCATGACCCCTCATCTTAGTCATAACAATGCACTAAGATGTCCTTAGAGTATGAATTTGTGATATGGTTTCATAATCATTAAGATGATCATAAAAACATGATACTAAAGTACTCTCCCATCTTTTCAGATTTGAGAAACTTTTATCTTTCTGCCAAATTTGATTCATCTCATCCGTTTTGCCATACATTGAAACTTTTCCAATGTTACAGAATTATACTTAACCTTATAAGTATAACCATATTTACTAATCTCTAGTAAATCATGATGAATTGATCTTTGTGTTGGACCTTGACCAGCACACACCCAGTGTACCTAATTCCTTAGTCCTTCAATTGACTCACATATGCATGTGATCAATGAATTAGTCTCAATTTTTACAAAGATGAAAATTCTCATTCATCATACAATACAACTTGTATGATTCCAAGTTTCTTTCTAACTGAAGCTTGGGTGATGAGAACCTTTCCTCATTTGGTAAATTCAGACACTACCACATATGAGAGAATCAAACTCATATTTCCAATATTGCTAGAAACATACAAACATCAATTTCCATAAATGCCATTGTAAGAGGATATAATATAAAATAAACTAAACAAAACTTTTATTTCTTTATTAAAATGCGAAAAAATATTCATTACAATGCATCTTCAAATGAAAACTATGTTATTACATATTTCCTAGCAATCTATCATAACCTTTAAGTAGTAGCTCAAAAATCCGATCCTCGAACCATGCGATAGAAATCCATCTTCGTGATCAGATTCAGCACACTCTTATTTTCACCTTCCTTTTTCTCGATCCTGCTAAACATCAAGATGCAACCTAGTCACATCATGTAATAAGAATCAACAATTAGGAACTTTAACAAAGTTAGATAGTGGACTTACCTGAAGCCGAGTCAAACATTTTGTCTCTACTTGCTTTCAAATATTTCAGGTATTCAGGGCAGCTTCACTTCCAATGTCCCTTCTCATGACAATAAAAACATATAGACTCTTTGGGAATGGTACACGAGACAATCACAGACTTAGCCTTTCCCTTTACCTTTTGGTCAACCGGGTTGACCAAGGCCGATCCCCTTCCATTGGGACGAGAAAGCTTTTCTGGACTTCCAATGTTACCATTGTCCATGTCCATGGAAGTTTGAGAAATAGATTTTCCATCAATATTTACTCGACCATTGCGCCAAATCATTGCTGATTCAGCAGCAACAAGCAAATAAGAAAGATCTATTAGGGTTATGTCGGGATCTGTCATATGGTAGTCTTTAATAAACTCACTATATGACTCAGGAAGTGACTGAAGAACCCAGTCAACAGCGAACTTCCTTGAAATAACAGCACCCAACATTCTCAACCTGTCTATGTGTGACTTCATTCCTAAGACATGAGTGCACACAGGTTTTCCATCTTTATGTTTCATTTCTAGTAGAGCTTGAGTGATCTTGAACCTTTCAAGTCTTCGGGCTTGTGGGTCAGGGAGAATAAATGGAGGAGGTGGGGGGAGTGAAGCATGATGTTGAGGGACATCATCTTCAAGAGGAAAGCTTGTTTCAAGCGATTTGGGAAGATCATAGTTGTCTGAACCAGACATCTACAATGGGAGAAAATCAAGTTAGTTGATTCAAGTCCTTAATATAACACCCAATATGAAATATTAAGGCTACGACCCAACACAATATTTTATAACTTGGAAGAGGGATGCCGTAATCCAAGCTATAAAATATTTGAAGGTAGGTGAATGACGATTCACCAATTTCCACCATGAAAAACGAAATAATATATTAGGTTTTTAATTGGATTTGAAACTCCTAGATCTTTTGAGATTCATTGAACTTTTCAATGGCATGTTTCAATCTCGATTGTGCCCTTCAGGTTTTGTGGCTGGGATGCCGAGGATCACAAAACAATGTGTGAATAACCATGCAAACTCACTTGGTACCCTTAATATTATCACCTAATCGATGTGCCGGTTAACCACACACGCTCCACCGATCTATGATAAACATTAAGTCACCCTTCGTGATCCTTACTAGTCCAAGTTAGTGTGCCGGTTAACCACACACGCTCCACCAACGACTTGGTAAGGTACAAAGTGTGAATTTCATGGGTTAGCACCATATTCACATTTTCCTAAAGTAACTAAGATTGGGAATTTATAAAAGGTTTAGTTACTTTATAATATTCATTATACTTTTAATGAGAATTTAAAGTCATTGTCCTACCCGTTCGGCTAACGACCCTCCACCGATCAAGGAAGCGGTGGGTGAGAATGGACACCCATTAAGTTGCCATTTTATAGGCAACAACCTTATACCCCCTTATAGACCGGCTTCGTGAATGAGGCCTACTAACGGTAAAACGACTTGATCTTATACATATATATAATAATTAACCATTAATGTTATAAATAGTATAAGGGTTGAATTTTAAATTTTAAAACTCTAAGGGTTTGGAATTAAAGTTTATTAAAGTGTGTGAAACTTTACAAATTCCAAAACTTGAGGGCAAGTTTTGTAACTATCCAAAACTTTTCATTTCATAACTTATGAATTAAAGGTTCATAAAAATGAAGACTCTTCATTTTATGTAACTTATGTGTTTTAAGTGTGTGTTTAAAAGAAGTGACCTTTGGATATCCATAACTTGAGGACAAATTATGGACTCCATTAAAACACATAAATGATCAAGAATTAATCCTAAACAATTCAACAAATAATTCCTATCATCTTCTAAATTCATAAGAACATGAACATGATCATCAAAGTTTCAAGAATTATATGAACACATACAAAGCATGAAATTTTGATATAAGCTATTGTAAATGGATTAGAACTACCATTACACCAACTAAAACAAGTTTTAAAACACCAAAACACTTTAGGGTAATGTTTTTAGTCCATTTCCAGCAGCAAAAGTCGAAAATCTGCATTCTGAGGCTCCTACTCGCCGAGTGCACGAACCTACTCGGCGAGTAGGATGAGTTTACACATGAACTCGGCGAGTCCCCCCATGGACTCGGCGAGTTCATCAGTCAGACAGCAAAAAATCGACTTTTTATCACTATTTTGCATCAAGTATCAAACAAACAAGCCTAGTCTCTGATACCACTGTTGGGTTTTGAGCATTCTAACACTTCCTAAGTGTACATGCAACCCTAATAAACCTTGGATCTATGTTTGTCTAAGGTACATGCAAAATATTATTTTCCAAGGTTTATAACCTATCTAGCATGGCATGGGGTACTTTTAAACATAAAAGGACTAGACGAATTACATACCTTTTGTTGATTGCTGATTCCTTGGTGTTTGAGAGCCAAGCACCAATAATGTGAATGCCTCAAATGGAAATCACAAATCACCACAAACTTGGAAAATGTATGAGAGAGTATACTAACACTTAGAAATCGGCCACCACTATTACACACACACAAGGGTAGTATTTCATGCAACATGAGCTTGTTTATATAGTGTGCATGGTTAGGGTGAAACCCTAATAACCCATGTCTTTTCCTTTCCAAGCATCCATGGGTTAAAAGCTCCATGGATCATCCATGAACTTCCACATAAGCTTAGCCCATTAACAAATGAGTATTAGCCCACACCATATAAATATAATAGCCCATGATTTAATTAGTCTTCCTTTTAATCACTAAATTAATTCATAATTAATTCAAGATTAAAACTAATTAAATAACATGACTTTATATTAATATATTATAACTTATAATATATTAATAAATCGTAAGTATACAATTCTCATAAAATTATCCATAAACAGTTTGGGTGAAGTGCAACCCAAATGGACCATGCCGGGTCGGGTCAAGTATATACCAAATAAGTTATGGACTTAGACACCTTATCCAACAGTTTTGACTTCCAGAATAATTATGTTTGGTATATCATATTATTCGAACCTCCACAGTCAGTTATATGTCGGAAGTAGGTATGAATCAAGACTGTCATGATTGGTTGCAGAGGTCTAAGTTGTTGGACATGGCTACAACACTCATGAGTGCTCATAAGTTCTGAGCATTGGACTCAACCCACGCTCACTGGAATCACTTCATGGAATTTATCTCGAGTGATTGTGAGACGGTAATATCATATAAGTCTTCAAACCTAGAGATATGATTTGTTACTTATGAGTTGGTTATGCATTGATTGTACGTTAACGCATTGGTAACTCGATGTTATAAAACGTGCTTTTGTGTATAATTCAATGAGTGGTAGAACAAAAATATGAGTCGAAGTTTATCTGTTCCTTCTTGGATTAGAAGCTGATATCTGGGCCCCTCGATGATTTTGTTTTGACCTATGTACCGGGCCCGATCAGAACTAAGTTGATGTGTTCAATTAAGTTCTTTGTGAAACAAATCGGAAATCGGGAAACAAACTGCTGGACAATAAGTAAGACATTGTTCTATGTATTTGTCCGGCTGATATCTAGAACAGAGGATTATATGATCACTTATCTTAAATGCCGTATCATCATCTTCTCAGTTCCGAGAGACCTTGAAAGAGCTACGATTGCCGATCGGTTCCTGAAGTATTGCAGTTATAGTTATTAGACTTATCCAAGTCGGAGACTGTTGGATAAGGTGTCTAAGTCCATAACTATTTCTGGTATGTACTTGACCCGACCCGGCATGGTCCATTTGGGTTGCATGGCACCATGCAATTGGATAAACTAAAATGAGAGAAATAACACTTATGGTTTATTAATATATTATAAGTTCTAATATATTAATAATATTATTTAATTAGTTTGATCAAGAATTAACTTAGAATTAATTAAGTGATCAAAAGATAACTAATTAAATATATGGGTAGATTATGTAAATCTTCCATATCTTATATAGTGGGCTAAGCGGCTCCATGGATTATCAAGTTGGGTTCCACCCATAGGATGCTCCATGGGAGTTACAAACCCATGGGTCATGGAAATGAAGAGTCATGACACATTAGGGTTTACATGGTGTAACCCTAGATGTGTCAACACTATATAAGAAACCCATTCTCCACCAAAATCGGCGACACTAAGAAACAAGAGGGCTAGAGCCGATTTTGCAAGTGTAAGATTCTCTCAAAGTTTACTCCTTTGCATTTGGTGTTGTGTGAAGCATTTGAGGCATCACACTTGGGGTGCTAGGCTCACAAGGTTTCAAGGATCATAATCAACAACAAGGTAAGTTATTCTATCTTTCATTCAAGTTAAAAATGTTCCCCATGTATGCTAGATAGGAATATAACCTTGGAATTCAACTTTGCATGATTATTAGACAAACATAGATCCAAGGTTATTAGGGTTGCATGTACACTTAGGAAGTGTTAGAATGCTCAAAACCCATCAATAACATGCCCTCTCTGCATCAAAACCACGCCTAAACCCGAAATAGACGCGTCGTAGTGTACCACAAAATCCTCTACGCCCTCTGACAGGGCCAAGATCGGCGCCTCACACAATCTCTGCCTCAGGGTCTCGAATGCGGCCTGCTGCTCAGGCCCCCAATGGAAGACTACGGCCTTCTTCGTAAGCCTAGTCAAGGGCACGACTATCTTGGAGAAATCCTGGATGAATCACCGATAGTAGCCGGCTAATCCCAGGAAACTCTGAATCTCAGATGGAGACTTCGGAACCTCCCATCTCATCACAGCCTCCACCTTGGCCGGGTCTACCAGAATCCCGTTCTGATTGACAAGGTGCCCAAGAAACTGCACCTCGTGCAACCAGAACTCACACTTGGAGAACTTGGCGTACAAGCTCTCCCTCCTCAGAGTATCCAAAACCTTTCGCAGATGCTCCTCATGATGCTCCTGTGTCTTGGAATAGACCAAGATGTCGTCGATAAATACTATCACTGACCGATCCAGCATCGGTCTACATACGCGGTTCATGAGATCCATGAACACGGCAGGAGCATTGGTGAGCCCGAAAGGCATCACCACGAACTCGTAATGACCATAGCGAGTCCGAAACGCCGTCTTCTGCACATCCTCCTCTCTGACCCTCATCTGATGGTAACCTGAGCGCAAATCAATCTTAGAAAACCAAGATGCTCCCTGCAGCTGGTCAAAGAGGTCGTCAATCCTCAGGAGTGGGTAACGGTTCTTCACCGTTATCTTATTCAGCTCCCGGTAGTCTATGTACATACGGTGCGACCCATCCTTCTTCTTGACAAACAGGATCGGGGCTCCCCAAGGCGAACTACTCGGCCTGATAAATCCCGTGTCTAGCAGCTCCTGCAGCTGCGTAGACAACTCCTGCATCTTGGGAGGAGACAACCGGTACGGCGCCTTCGCAATCGGGGCCGCACCAGGAACAAAATCGATCCTAAACTCCACCTGACGCTCCGAGGGAATCCCAGGAAGCTCCTCCAGGAATACATCTGTGTAGTCTCGTACCACTGGAACATCACTCACTGACGTCTTTGTTGTGTTTTGAGCATTCTAACACTCCTATGGTGTACATGCAACCCTATAAACCTTGGATCTATGTTTTCTCTATTATACATGCAAATATTAACTATTCCAAGGTTTCATCCTAACTAGCATATTATGAAGCACCTATACTACAAAGTTCTAGTTAGATGACATACCTTTTGATGTAGCTTGATGTCTTCAAGATTTAAGAGCTTAGCCCCAATAGTGTGGAAGCCTCAAATGGAATCACAAATCACCAAAACACCTTGGAAGAACTTGAGAGAATATGTATGCACACTAAAATCGGCCCACTCTTATTTTCACACACTTGTTCCAATTTTGTGAGCCAAGGACCCCTTTATATATTA
Source organism: Lactuca virosa (assembly GCF_052849685.1). NCBI lineage: Eukaryota > Viridiplantae > Streptophyta > Magnoliopsida > Asterales > Asteraceae > Lactuca > Lactuca virosa. Next base: position 59,643,811 of record NC_136426.1, on the reverse strand, counting down.
TGGAGGATTAGGGTTACATCCATGTAAACCCTAATACCCATGACCTTTCATTTACATAGGATCTATGGGTTAAAAGCTCCATGGACCATCCATGAATGCTTAGCCCAACCTAAATGAACTTGACCCATTCCATATATATAAGTGTCCATATTTAATTAGTTCTTTTTGATCACTTAATTAATTCTAAATTAATTCTTGATCAATACTAATTAAATAATATGATTCTATATTAATATATTAGAACTTATAATATATTAATATAAATCATAAATATACTATTCTCAAAAGACTATCCATATAAATTGTGTCGGTGAAGTGCAACCCAAATGGACCAGGCCGGGTTGGGTCAAGTACATACCAAATATAGTTATGGACTTAGACATTAATCCAACAGTCTCCCACTTGGATAAGTCTAAAACTATTATTGACTACGACTTCAAAACCTAACTGGCAATCGTAGATCTTAAAGCCGCTGTCGAACTCTGACCTTGTCAATGACTTGTCCATTAGATAACGGATCATATATTCCTCCATTCTAGATATCATATGGACTGAGACATGGATTATAATCATTCTCTCTGTCCATTTGTTGTTTCCAGATTTTCGATTTATGATGACTGACTGATTGAACAAATCAAATCAGTCCTGGCTTGGCCAAGCACTCACATGTGTCATCGCTAAATCATCGAGGGGCCCACAGATATCGCTTTTATCTCGAAGGTAAAAGGAATGGATAAACTTTGACTCATATGGCTTGTTCTACTACTTGTTGAATCATACACAAAGGCACGTTTTATAACATCGAGTTACCAATGCGTTTTCGTGCAATCAGTGTATAACCAACTCATAGTAACAACTCATATCTCTAGGTTTTAAGAATATAAGATATTATCGTCTCATGATCACTCGTGATAAAATCCATGAAGTGATTCAAATGAGCGTGGGTTGAATCCAATACTCAGAACTTATGAGCACTCATGAGTGTTGTAGCACCACTTTGTCCACCAACTTGGTGTTGGGTTTTATTCATAAGAAACAATCCTATGTGCTCATACAAACCCTAATGCTTGGATCTAGGTTTCTCTATTGTATATGCTTTGAATCCAAGTCTTGCAAACTCTAAACTAGCATAATTATTATCAAAATAACAAACAACATCAGATCTAGATGTTTACCTCTTCAAATAGCTTGAATCTTCTTTGTTTGAGCTTAGAATCACAATTGTAATTCCTCTAATGGATCACAAACACCAAGTAGCAAGAAGGCAATAAGAGAGAGGAGGGAGGATGCTAGAAATCGGCCTAGGGTTTCTCTTGGAATAATGTCTAGCCGATTTCCATAGCCTAGGGGTCAAATTTATACTTGCAGGCTACTAGGGTTTCAGTCAAACCCTAATGGACAGCTTAGCCACCAAGCAGCCCAAGGAACCTTCTAGAATAGGGCCTTGGACGAAATATGATGATCCTTTCATCATATTTTCGTTCCCTCTCTTGTCCATTAGGTTTCCTAGCCCAAAATCCAACTATCACACATTTGACAGTTTATACCCCTTTATTTAATTAATCTCTTTTGGTCACCAAATTAATTCCTAATTAATTTATGACTAATACTAATTAAATAAATATGATTTCTCCTTTAATATATTATTCTTATAATATACTAATAAACCATAATATCCTCTCTCTCATATCAAATTACCTTGTCAAGTTGCTTTGGTGAAGGCAACCCAGAAGGACCATGCACAACCGGGTCAAGTACATACCAAATATAGTTACGGGCTTAGACACTAATCCAACAGTCTCCCACTTGAATAAGTCTAGTAACTATATCTCACATACGTCTTCAGAATCCGATTAGCAATCGTAGCTCTTATACGTTTCTGTCACTCTGATCAAAATCATGTCCTTCAGATAAGGGATCCTATAATCCTCTATTCTAGATATCATGTAGACAATACTTATTGTCTAGCATTCTGTTTCTCGATCTCTGATTCGTTCGACATAGAATTCAGTTGAACACATCAACATTATCCTGACCGGGCCCGGCACATAAGTCAAACCAAATCATCGAGTGGCCAAGATATCGCTTTTATCCTCTTAGAATAAAAGGAACATATAAACTTCGACTTATATGCTCTTATTATCTACTAGCTAAGTTACACACAATAATACCTTTTATAACATTAAGTTACTGATGCGTTTTCATATTATCAATATATACAACTAGCAAACAACAACCATATCTCTAGGTTTTAAGATTATATGATATTATCATCTTGCGATCACTTATGATAACATTCAAGAAGTGATACTAGCAAGTGCGGGTTTATTCCAATGCTCAAAACATATTTCATAAGCACTCATAAACTTTGCAGCAAACCTTTGCTATGTCTAAAACCTTTTAGACAATCTACAAACTAATTTATGACAATCTTCTTTCATATCTACTTCCAACATATGATCGATTGTGGACTGTTCGAATAATCTTATTATTCAGGAAGTCAAAACATGCAAAATTGAAACAATAGATAAATAATCAACATAGGATAGTAACTTTCTTATAAATAAAACACCTTTATTTAATCATCAAATGTTGAATATAAAATTATCTATTACAAGTTTCCTACCTATCTAATCTAAACTAATATCGTCCTTTAGCCCAATGCTCCTAGCGTGCTTCAAATGCTTGACCCTACTCAGTCCCTTCGTAAGGGGATCTGCTGAGTTATCTTCTGACGATACCCTCGTCACAACGAGGAGTCCCTCTTCTACCCGATGTCTAATAAAATGATATTTCCTGTCGATATGTCGAGATCTGCCATGATCCCTTGGTTCCTTGGTCAAGGCAACCGCTCCTTCATTATCACATAAAATTTCCATGGGCTCCTTTATGGTTGGCACAACTCCAAGGTCTCCTATGAAGTTCTTCAACCATATAGCCTCCTTTAACGCTTCGCTTGCCGCAATGTACTCTGATTCGCAAGTTGAATCAGCTACGGTCTCTTGCTTGGAACTCTTCCAAGTCACTGCTCCTCCATTCAGGGTAAAGACCCAGCCCGACTGTGATCGGTAATTATCCCGATCTGTCTGGAAACTAGCGTCACTGTACCCTCGCACCCTTAAGTCATCACTCCCACTGAGGACTAGAAACCATTCCTTGGTCCTTCATAGGTACTTAAGAATATTCTTGATAGCAATCCAATGTGCTCTACCAGGGTTCCCTTGATATCTGCTGACTATGCTCAAAGTGAGGGCCACATCAGGGCGAGTACAGGTCATAGCGTACATAATCGAGCCAACTGCGGAAGCGTAAGGTACTCGGCTCATATCTGCTATCTCTGCCTCTGTACTTGGGCTCTGAGTCTTACTCAGTTTGGTATTGCATTGGATTGGTAACTCCCCTTTCTTGGAATTTGCCATACTAAAACATTTTAGTACCTTTTCCAAGTATGTATCCTGACTGAGTCCTATCAGTCTCTTACTTCTGTCTCTCACTATCCTTATTCCCAGAATATATGCAGCTTCTCCGAGGTCCTTCATAGCGAAACACTTCCCAAGCCAGGACTTTACCTCTTGCAAGGTTGGGATGTCGTTTCCTATGAGTAGTATGTCATCGACATACAATACGAGGAAGCTCACTATACTCCTACTGGTCTTGACATACACACATGACTCATCCTCGTTTCGCAGAAAACCAAACTCTTTGACTTTCTCGTCAAAACAAAGATTCCATCTGCGAGATGCTTGCTTTAATCCATAAATGGATTTCTCAAGCTTGCATACTCTATTTGGATGCTTCGCATCGACGAAAACCTCTGGCTGATTCATGTAAACATCCTCAGCCAACTTCCCATTTAGGAAAGCGGTTTTTACGTCCATCTGCCAGATTTCATAATCATGAAATGCAGCTATTGCGAGCATTACCCTAATAGACTTTATTTTGGCAACTAGCGAAAAGGTCTCATCATAGTCAACTCCAAGAGTTTGAATAAAGCCCTTTGCGACCAATCGCGCTTTATAAGTGTGCACTTTCCCATCCATGTCTGTCTTCTTCTTGAAGATCCACTTGCACCCGACCGTCTTACGACCTGGTACATTATCAACCAAATTCCAAACTTGGTTGTCATACATGGACTGAATCTCGCTGTCCATTGCCTCTTTCCATTTATCAGACTCTGGGCCAGCCATGGCTTCCTTGTAGCTATTAGGTTCGTCCAGATTTACTAGTGTACTATCACTAATAAACGTATCCCCGTCAGTAGTAATATGGAAACCATAAAACTGGGGTGGAACAACAACTCTACTTGAACGTCTCAGAGGTAAGGACTGGTCAATTGGTTCAACAGGAGTTTCCTCCTCAGGTTGCATGCCAGTGTCAGAGGTTCCTTCATCTCCTGACTCTTGAAGCTCTTCAAGGTCAATCTGACTCCCACTTTCTCTTTGACTTATGAGTTCTCTCTCTCTGAAAACCCCTCTCCTAGCAACAAAGACAACATTGTCACTTGGTCTATAGAAGAGATAGCCAAAAGACTTCTGTGGGTAGCCGATGAAATAACACTTCTCACTACGAGGTTCTAGCTTGTCGTGAGTCTCTCGTCTTACGAAAGCTTCACAACCCAAAACCTTGATATGTGCTAACGAGGGAGCTTTCCCTGTCCACATCTCGTGAGGTGTCTTGGTAACCTTCTTGGTGGGAACTAAGTTAAGGATATGGGCGGCAGTCTCTAAGGCATACCCCCATAATGAGATTGGTAACGAAGCACGACTCATCATAGAGCGAACCATGTCCAACAAGGTTCGATTACGTCTCTCAGCCACACCATTCAATTGTGGCGTTCTAGGAGGCGTCAATTGTGAAACTATTTCACACTCCTTTAGATAGTCGTGAAACTCAAGACTTAGGTACTCTCCCCCTCGATCAGATCGAAGCATCTTGATTTTCCTGCCCAGCTGATTTTCTACTTCATTCTTAAACTCTTTGAATTTCTCAAAGGTTTCTGACTTTTGCTTAATCAAGTAGATATATCCATATCTGCTATAATCGTCTGTAAAAGTCACGTAGAAGCGACAAGCGTCCCTTGTGGTGGATCTAAAGGGTCCACATACATCTGTATGTATGACATCCAATACACCCTCACCCCTTTCACATATGCCAGTAAAGGGTGACTTGGTCATCTTCCCAAGTAAACAAGACTCACACACGTCATCGTCCCTTAGGTCGAATGACTCCAAGACTCCATCCTTTTGGAGTTGGGCTATACGTTTCTTGTTAACATGGCCAAGGCGACAATGCCACAAGCATGCTTTGTCCAAACTTGTGGACGAATCAATATTCAAAACATCATTTCCTAAATTACCAATAACTAACACAGATTCATAAATCCCATTACAAGGTAATGCATTGAAATAAAAGACACCATTCAAATAAGCATTAATAGAACCATTACTATTATCAAACGAATATCTGAAGCCTTGTCTAAACAATCCATGAAAAGAAATGATGTTCCTTGCCATATCTAGCGAATAGCAACAATTATTAAAATCTAGTCCTAACCCATTACTCAACACTAAGGAATAAACTCCGATCTTGGTTACTGGTGAAGACTTCTTGTTTCCCATGATCAAGCTTATCCTTCCATGCTCCACTTCCCTACTTTTTCTTAGCCCCTGCAAATCAGAACAAATGTGGTAACCACATCCTGTATCAAGGACCCATGAAGTAGCAAGTGATGAGTTATTAGATTTAATTAAATACATACCTGCGAAGGTGGGCTTTATCTTCCCATCCTTGATATCCTGCAGATACTTGGGGCAACTGCGTTTCCAGTGGCCCTTCTGGTGGCAGTAGAAGCACTCTGCTTCCTTGGGGTCAGAAGAGGGTTTAATAGAACCTGCTTTGGTCCCACTAGAAGAGGAACCATCTTGGGTCTTACCCTTATGGTGGCTCTTGGAAGGAGCCTTCCTCTTCTTACCCTTTCCTTGGCTAATTGCCAACACAAGAGCAGCTACAGTAGAGGATGATGCAACAGATTTGTCCTTGAGGTTGCTCTCAGCTGTCCTCAGGAGCCCTTGGAGTTTACTCAGGGTGACCTCTTCCTTGTTCATGTGGTAGGTCATCCTGACTTGGTTGTAGCAGGAAGGCAAGGAGTGGAGGATGATGTCGATAGCCAAATCCTCATCAAACTTAACATTAAGTTTGTGAAGACGATCAACATACCTTTGCATTCTTTGCAAATGAGATGTTAGGGATTCTCCACTTCCCATCCTAGCGGTGATCATGTTGGTGATGATCTCATAGCACTCTTGCCTCGCGCTCTGGTGGTACCTGTCCAGCAAATCTTGATGCATTTCATATGGATACATGTCCTCATAGGACTTTTGGAGTTCGAGGTTCATGGTGGCCAACATGATGCAATGAACTTTCGTTGCATCACGCTCGTGGGCCTCAAAGGCGGCCAGCTCTTCAGGAGTAGCTTCTTCTGGGTTAATCTTCTCTAGCTTCTCGTCGAGGACATATTCTTTGTCCTCGTAGCGAGTTATCATGCGAATGTATCTCCTCCACTCGTTGAAGTTCGAGCCATCAAATGTCACCTTTTGACACAGGTTCATCAACGAGAACGACCCAGAAGTGTTGTTGTTTGCGTTTGCATTAGACATCTGAAATAGAAAGGAACAAGGTTTGATTAGAAATGAATCCCCAATTAAACACCCAAATGAGAAATTAGGGCTAGGATCCAACAACATTATATACAGCTTAGAAAAGGGATGCCGTAATCTAAAAGTAAATAATATTGAAGGTAAGTGAATGACGATTCACTAATTTTCACCATGCAAAACGAAAAGAATTAAGTTTTAAATGTATTTAAAAATTCCTAGATTTCTTTTGAGATTCATTGAACATTTCAATGGCATGTTTAAATCTCGATATGCACTTCAGATTTGCGACTGGGATGCCGAGGATCGCAAATAAGTTTGTGAATAACCATGCGAATCAACATGGTGCACTCAATTTCTTCATCACCTAATCAATGTGCTGGTTAGCCACGCACGCTCCATTGATCTATGATAAAACCTCGAGCCACCCTTTGTCACCAATGTCAATCCCAAATTAGTGTGCCGGTAAACCACGCACGCTCCACTAACGTTTGACAGGGGTACAAAGTGTAATTCCATGGAGTAGCATCATTTTCACATTTTACCCTAAAGTAACTAAGATTGGGAATTTATAAAACAATGTAGTTACTTTAATATTTCCATTATACTTATAATGATGAATTAAATGCCCTATCCTATCCGTTCGGCTAACGACCCTCCACCAGTCAAGCAAGCGGTAGGTGTGAGTGTACACCCATTAAGCGCCATTTTATAGGCAGCAACCTTATACCCACCTTATAGACTGGCTTCGTGAATGAGGCCTACTAGCGATAAGACTAGCTTATTCTTATACATATATATTAATTAATCTTGTAATAATATAATAGCATAAGGTTGAATTTTAAACTTGTAAAATTCTAAGGGTTTGAAATTTAAATTATTCGAATTAAACTTTTAATCACAAAATTCAAATTTCAAAACTTGAGGGCAAGTTTTGAACTTTTCAATAACATAAGGGATCAAATAACACATAATTTAAATTAAACAATTAATTTCATAATTATCTATATTTGATCTAACTTTATTTAATCATTAGATAATTACCAAATAATTTTAAATAATCCATATTTATCATATAAACAACCAATATTCAAAAGATTTGAAATTATCTATTGTTTTGGCAAGGATAATCATTTAATTAAGATAAAATTCGGATTTTAACTTCAAAAAAACGATTTAGGCATTGTATCCAAGTCAAAACAGCAACTAAATCCCGAAATATCCTCTGTCTGACGCTCGAACTCGCCAAGTCAGCTCTGAACTCGCCGAGTAGGGGCCAACTCGCCGAGTCCAGATACTGACTCGCCGAGTTGAGTCGGGCAGAGGCAAAAAACTTGATTTACAGCAAGCAAAACAGTTAAGCATCATATACAATTGAAACCAATCAAGTCTCTGATACCACTGTTGGGTTTTATTCATAAGAAACAATCCTATGTGCTCATACAAACCCTAATGCTTGGATCTAGGTTTCTTTATTGTACATGCTTTGAATCCAAGTCTTGCAAACTCTAAACTAGCATAATTATTATCAAAATAACAAACAACATCAGATCTAGATGTTTACCTCTTCAAATAGCTTGAATCTTCTTTGCTTGAGCTTAGAATCACAATTGTAATTCCTCTAATGGATCACAAACACCAAGTAGCAAGAAGGCAATAAGAGAGAGGAGGGAGGATGCTAGAAATCGGCCTAGGGTTTCTCTTGGAATAATGTCTAGCCGATTTCCATAGCCTAGGGGTCATATTTATACTTGCAGGCTACTAGGGTTTCAGTCTAAACCCTAATGGACAGCTTAGCCACCAAGCAGCCCAAGGAACCTTCTGGAATAGGGCCTTGGACGAAATATGATGATCCTTTCATCATATTTTCGTTCCCCCTCTTGTCCATTAGGTTTCCTAGCCCAAAATCCAACTATCACACATTTGACAGTTTATACCCCTTTATTTAATTAATCTCTTTTAGTCACCAAATTAATTCCTAATTAATTTATGACTAATACTAATTAAATAAATATGATTTCTCCTTTAATATATTATTCTTATAATATACTAATAAACCATAATATCCTCTCTCTCATATCAAATTACCTTGTCAAGTTGCTTTGGTGAAGGAAACCCAGAAGGACCATGCACAACCGGGTCAAGTACATACCAAATATAGTTACGGGCTTAGACACTAATCCAACACTTGGACCTCTACAAACCAACCCATGACAGTCTTGATTCATATCTACTTCCAACATATGACCGACTGTGGATGGTTTGAATAACTTAATCATTCAGGAAGAGCGACTTAGTTATTCTGGAAGTCAAAACATGCAAAGTGAAACACAAGAATAAATGAATCAAATATGGTATCAAACCCTATGAACATAAATAAACACTTTTATTTATCACCATACTGATTACTCATTATTCATTGTTTCAGTTTTATCAACTTTATACTTGAATTAAAAACACTAGTTGTCCCATGCTCCAAGCATGTACACTATGTTTTTCTTAAACAATAGCTTTGCCATACACCAAGTATGCACTCTATGTTTGTCTATGATCCTTACTTTGTGAAATAAACCAATTGAACATAATTTCAATGATTCTAATTTCACACTCCCAAATCCTTATCGAAAACTGTGAGAATTTCAAATTCCTATCATTTATCGAAATCTGTTTAGATTTTAAACTTATATGCACTGACCCTCCTGTAATGAATATGTACAAAGTCACAAAGACTTTTCAACAGTCATTATAAGGTATTCCAATGGAGATCAACTCCATGGAAACTAAGTCTCATATTCAAAGTACATTGCTTTGGACATGCTTCTTGCATTAAGTTTTCTAATCTTACACAGAGAACTTCCACCTATGGAGACAACTCCATATTCTCATTTTGACTATCACTTCTGAATAAGAGATGCCTCTTTTCAGAATATGTCAATATGGTCCTTCCAAAATTAGCACTATACTTCCAACTGTCCCTGAGCAACCAATCTTTGGTAAACCTCAGATTGTCCTCGACAATTGCTTAATCATTTTAGTCATATCCAATTCTAGACCTTTTCCCTTCTTAATGCCTCTGGGCATTTGGAAAAATTTAGAAATGACAAATATTATAGCACATGCAATCGATCCTGTACCCAAAGCAAATGGTACACGATTCATGATGTCTCACATAAAGACATGATTCTAGACCAGTCTTTTGCTACAATATTTTTATTTGCCATGTTTTAAAAATTTGACTATGAAGAGGGATGCCGTAATCATAATCGAATTTTGAGAACACAATATATAGAATTTCCTTAAGTTGAACCAATCCAACATGAAATTCATATATATATTCTTGACTAAAGATGATTAAGGTCTCAATCTAAGCCTTTAGAACTGAAATGAAGTATATCCTCTCCCTTAATTATAGCAAAACAACTTTTTCAATCCCTGCAGCCTCACGAATTGAAACTTTTGTTTTCTATAATTAACATTGCTAACTTGCAACACTAACAATAATTATCATGCTCCCACTAATATGATGATTATTAGCATAACACTTATGCTCCCACTAGCTTTGACATGTACTCAGAAATCATCTGGACTTCTAGAAATCAATACTTTATTGACTTTCTTACCAAAGTTCAGATTTCTGATACGAGATGCTTTGATAAAACTTTATCAAAATCATACACCTTTCCTTAGATAGCATGCATGTGTGTCTAAACAATTTCAGAACTATGAAAAGGGATGCCGTAATCATAGTCTCAATTGTTTAGACCTTTTGCCATCTGCTTCAAATCTACTTGGTGGAAGTGTTTCCTCACCATCATTTTCATGAATCGGAGAGAAACCTTATGACCCTTAGATTTTATGGTGTATGTGTTCTTATCCATGTGAATCGTTAAAACCATAGTCATAAGACAAGGATAATGACAAATCCAAACTCATATGGACTGAACTTATTCAATCTTAACTTCTTGCCACCTGGCAGTACAGGGCCTCCCATTGCTTCCAAGTTGTTATGCAACCAATTGAGAACTTTCAGAACTCCTATGCAAAGCCAACTTTAACTGGAATGGGCACAGAATATGTCAACACGATAGGTTATAAACCTCAAGTCGTGTGCTAGTGAAGAACCTCAGGTTTTATTCTTGATTAGTTCTTGAAATTCTTTTTAGGATCTTTAAGACTCCCACTATCCTCTTGACATATAAGACTATCTTGCCAAATATTCAAGAGATAGTGCGGATTCTTTATCAAGACAAACACTTCACATAATTGGCCTTAGTTGGTCTTTGTTTTATCCAAAACATCACAAATTACCAATTTCAAATGTACAAGAGTAGGACACTTTTACTCTTACATTTGACAAGTGTTTTAAACCTTTCTTTAAGATATATCACTCAAGTTACAATCTTGGAGTATGACTCTAAGAATTGTTTTGGAACGAAGTATGACTCATCTTCCTGATCTAACCATTTTAACAATTCATGACTCCTCTTCTTAGTCATAAGAATGCACTAAGATGACCTTTAGAGGACTAATTGTGATATGATTTCTAAATCATTAAGATGATCACAAACATGATACTAAAGTACTCTCCCATCTTTTCAGATTTGAGAAACTTTTATCTTTCTGCCTAATTTGATTCTTCCCATTCGTTCTGCCATACATTGAGACTTTTCTAATGTTTCAGAATTATACTTAAACTTGTAAGTATAACCATATTTACTAAACTTTAGTAAATCAAATAGTCTTAACGAGCTTTGTGGTGGACATGACCAGTGCACAAGAATGTGTACTCGATCCCTTTAGTCCTTCACTTGACTCACACATCCATGTGAACAGGTAATTAGTCTTGATTTTCCAATGCTTGAAAGTTCTCATTCATCATGCTATTCAACTTGCATGATTCCAAGTTTTGGTCCAATTGAAACTTGGGCGATGAGGAACTTTCCTGATTTGGTAAATTTAGACACTACCACAAATGAAAGAATCAAATCCATTTTCCAATATTGCTGTCAGTGGAATCATATAAGCAACAATTTTCCACAAATGCCATTGTAAGGATACTTCAAATAAATAAAATTAAACAATTTTCTTTTATTTTAAAACTTTGCGGAAAAACTTATCCTTACAATCCACATGGAAAATTGTTGTTATCTATTCCTTAGCAATATATCATAACTTCTTAAGCAACTGCTCAAAATTCTGATGCGATCGAAATCCACCTTCGCGATCAGAATCAACATATACTTCCTTTAAGATTTCTCTCTATTCTCTGATTCTTAAAACATCAACATGTGACCCAGTCATATCATGTAATGAGGATCTCAGAATAGAACTTAATAGAGTTAGATAAAGGACTCTACCTGATGTAGAGTCAAACTTATTGACTTTAACTTCCTTAGGTAAATTTGGCAGCTTTGCAATCAACGCCCCTTCCTTTGGAAAAATAAACATATGGACCCTTTGGTAATGGGACTATCTCAGACTTAGCCTTTCTATTTACCATTTGGTCAACAGGGTTGACTATGGCCAATCCCTTTCCATTGGGAAGAGAATGCTTTTTCTGGATTTCCAGTGTCACCATTGTCACTGTCCATAAAGTTTTTGGGAAGTTGATCTTCTAATCAAATTTGCTTTACTATCGTTCCAAATCATTGCTGATTCAGCAGCACCAAGCAAATAGATATGATCATTAAGGTTCATGTCATAGTCTGTTTCATAGTAGTCCCAAAGGAACTCACTATGTGACTTAGAAAGTGATTGAACATCCAACTTTCTCAAGACTTTGACACCCAACTCTCCCGGCTTGTCAATATGTGACTTCATCTCTAAGATGTGATCACACATAGACCTTGCTTGCCATTAGGGCTTGAGTGACCTTGAACTTGTGGGTTAGGGAGAATAATTGGAGGAGGTGGAGGAAGAGAAGTATGACTTCCATGAGCCAAACTCGGGAAGTCATATTCATTTGGAAAGCTTGGTTTGGGAAGATCATTGTTGTCTAAACCAGACATCAACAATGGGAGAAATTCACGTAAAGTTGATTTAAGTCCTTAATATAACACCCAATATGATATATTAAGGCTAGGACCCAACAAACTATTTTATAACTTGGAAGAGGGATGCCGTAATCCAAGCTATAAAATATTTGAAGGTAGGTGAATGACGATTCACCAATTTCCACCAAGATAAACGAAATGTATTATTAGGTTTTAATTGATTTTGAAACTCCTAGATTCTTTTGAGATTCATTGAACTTTTAAATGGCATGTTTCAATCTCGAGTGTGCCCTTCAGGTTTTGTGACTGGGATGCCGAGGATCACAAAACAAGGTGTGAAGTAACCATGCAAATATACTTGGTACCCTTAATATTTACCCTTCAATCGATGTGTCGGTTAACCACACACGCTCCAACGATACTATGATAAACATTAAGTTACCCTTTGCCTACCTTGTTAAGTCCAGGTTAGTGTGCCGGTTAACCACACACGCTCCACTAACAGCTTAAACAAAGTGCAAAGTGTAATTTCATGGATTAGCACCTTATTCACATTCTCCTAAGTAACTAAGATTGGGAATTTATAAAAAGTTTAGTTACTTAGTATTTATCATTAATACTTTTAATGAAGGGAGAATTATAGTCCTTGTCCTACCTGTTCGGCTAACGACCCTCCACCAGTCAAGGAAGCGGTGGGTGAGAGTGGACACCCATTAAACTGCCATTTTATAGGCAGTAACCTTATACCCCCCTTATAGATCGGCTTCGTGAATGAGGCCTATTAATGGTAAGACGACTTGCTCTTATACATATAATATATTAAACTTTTAATATTATAATAGTATAAGGGTGTATTTTAGACATTTAAATTACTTGGTGGTTTAATCTATTAATTAAACTATACTCTTAATTTAATTAAATTTAAACCATGTCATTATGGAATTATTAATTCTCTTTTAATTAAACACTTTAATTATCTATTAATAAAGTCCATAAGAGTTAATTGAATTATTCAATAAAAACATCATAGTTCCAATTAATAAATTCAAAATTAAAACCATTTAAGTAATTGTTTAAGTTATGAACCCAAGAGTTTTAGAATTCAATTCTTTTTTTTATCATAAAAAAAAACTTTTTCCAAATTCCAAAACTTGAGGGCAAGTTTTGTAACTCTTGAAAACTTTTGGATTCCATAACTTATGGAGTTAAATACTTGTTTTATGATGAAACTTTTCATGTTCCATAACTTAAGAACAAGTTATGGAATTCTTTAAACCATTAAGACCAAGTTTTGTAACTCCATAAAAACTTTGAATCAATTTTTTTTAAAACCTTTTCATATCCATAACTTATGGAGGTTTCAAAAAACTTAAGATCACAACTTAAAAAAAAACTTTTGAGCTCCAAAATTTTATGACAAATTTGTAACTCCTTAAAACATTTAGATCAAACTTTTAAAACTAATAAAATAAGCATATCATTTTATCTTTTACTAAATTTGACCTAATTCAACTCATATAGCAAATGATTCAAATTTTACAAATAATTAGTTTTTCACAAAACAAGTAATTATCTTAAAATTTGACAAACTTCATGTTTTTTTTTCTTTTTTTTTCAACTTTAAAAATCAAACATTTGCACAAATATAACAGAAAACAACCCATGGCTCTGATACCACTGTTGTGTTTTGAGCATTCTAACACTCCTATGGTGTACATGCAACCCTATAAACCTTGGATCTATGTTTTCTCTATTATACATGCAAATATTAACTATTCCAAGGTTTCATCCTAACTAGCATATTATGAAGCACCTATACTACAAAGTTCTAGTTAGATGACATACCTTTTGATGTAGCTTGATGTCTTCAAGATTTAAGAGCTTAGCCCCAATAGTGTGGAAGCCTCAAATGGAATCACAAATCACCAAAACACCTTGGAAGAACTTGAGAGAATATGTATGCACACTAAAATCGGCCCACTCTTATTTTCACACACTTGTTCCAATTTTGTGAGCCAAGGACCCCTTTATATATTATGGAGGATTAGGGTTACATCCATGTAAACCCTAATACCCATGACCTTTCATTTACATAGGATCCATGGGTTAAAAGCTCCATGGACCATCCATGAAAGCTTAGCCCAACCTAAATGAACTTGGCCCATTCCATATATATAAGAGTCCATATTTAATTAGTTCTTTTTGATCACTTAATTAATTCTGAATTAATTCTTGATCAATACTAATTAAATAATATGATTCCATATTAATATATTAGAACTTATAATATATTAATATAAATCATAAATATACTATTATCAAAAGACTATCCATATAATTGTGTCGGTGAAGTGCAACCCAAATGGACCATGCCGGGTTGGGTCAAGTACATACCAAATATAGTTATGGACTTAGACATTAATCCAACAGTCTTACCCGCTTCTCGGGTGTCCATAACATAGGCAACATACCCGGCGCAACCCTGCTGAAGGTATCGCCTCGCTCTCGCTGCTGAACACAATGTGGGTCCATGTTGTGGCCTCTAGCCCTGAATCACCAGCTCTCCCCCACTTGGGGTCCTGATCCGCACCAACTGCTGCGCGCAGTCGATCACCGCCCCATTGGGGCTTATCCAATCCATGCCGATAATAACCTTGTTCCCCCACAAAGGTATGGGAACCAAGTCTACCAGGTAGCGCTCCTCGAATAATCTCAGCACACAATCTCGGAATACCGCTGATGCTCGCACCGATCGATCATCGGCAATCTCTACCTCTAGAGGGCAATCCAACATGCCTGAAGACTCGGGAAACCTCTTGCTGAGTGCAAGAGAAACAAACGATCGGGTAGCACCCGCATCAAACAATACCTAAACTGGGATACCGTTCACGTGGAACGATCCTAAACAGAGCACATATCAATATTGTAAACATCATATAAATAAATCAGAGGGAAATAATCATACCCGTCACTATATCGGGGGCGGAGCGTGCCTCCTCGGTAGTCAACTGGAAGGCCCAGCTCCTCACCACTAGAGCCTCCGCCTTGCCCTGCCGGCCATCAGTAATCCGCAGGGTCGCTGGAGCTGGCGCCTTCACTGGCGATGCTGCTGACAACTGGGGGCAACTGGCCTTCTTGTGGCCCCTCTGGTTGCAGTGGAAACACAGCAACTCAGATGTCTGAATGGTGGGTGCAGGGGCGGTACAATCCCTGCTGAAGTGACCCGTCTTGCCGCACTTGTAGCAGCCCGACGATCCCAACCTACATGCTCCCTCGTGCTGCATGCCGCACTTCTTGCAGCGGCCCTGTCCTGGCTGGCCTTTCGGCCTACCATCTGGTCCCTTGGGCTTCTTCCCCGAAGCCCCAGTCACCTGCCCCTCCTCTACCTTCCTCTTCCGGATGTGCTCCAGATCAATCTCCCTTTCCCTTGCCCTGGCAATCATGGAATCCAGGGTAGGGAAGCGGAAAAACTAACATGCTCCCGAATGTCGGCTCGCAACATGTCATGGTAGCAGGTCCTCCTCATATCCTCATCTCCCGCATACTGGGGCACTAGCAACGCCCTCTCCCGGAACTTGGCGATGATCTCCGCCACAGTCTCCGTAGTCTGTCTCATATCTAAGAACTCCCTCGCCAACTGCTAGAGCTCCAATGCAGGTGTAAACTCCGCTCTGAACTGAGTCACAAAGTCCGGCCATGTCATAGCCTCAACCGCCGGGGCTCCCAGAGAGTCACCAACCGACTCCCACCAATCCCTGGCCCTATCTCTCAAGCATCCTGCTGCATATCTCACCTTCGACCCCTCAGGGAAGAAGCTGGTCAACTGTGCAGACTCAATGTCTGCAATCCACCGTCTGGCCATAATGGGGTCTTTCGCCCCATGGAAATCTGGCGCACCACTGCCCCTGAAGTCCTTAAAGAACAGTGTGCGTGATCCCGACTGGTTGGTCGCCATGTCGCTCCTGAACGCCCGGAGGCGATCCTCCATCAGCTCGACAATCCCTTCCTTGCTCGACCCAAAGATGATCGGGGTCGCATCCAGGATGCCTCTAGTGATCTTGGACGCGATAAACTCGCGTAGCCTCTCATCCACTGGTTCGGAACCTGTCCGAACCCGATCCCTCCCCTGAACTGCCAACTGCTGGCCTCGGACGTAGTACCACCATTTTGCAATACATAATGACAATCGTTAGTGATACTGATACATCTAGAGGGATCACATCCATCACGAGCTCCTTGGTCTTGCCTCAGCCTTTCTCGATTCAAGTACGAATCCTCTGCTTTCAGTAGTACGGGCCCATACTACCTTCCACATTTATCCGTACTTTCCTCAAGAACCGCCTCGACTCCACCAAGTCACTACTACTGTTACTGATCTCTACTACTCTCATCCTAGGCTTACCCTAGGGAAAATCTCTGACACCACCCAAACCGGTCCTCAGCTGCTGAAGGCCTCCTTGTAATGCCAATTAACCATTACCTGAATACCATCACATGTAACGAGGCTCAGATAATCCTTCGAGTAAAAGACTCGTCCCTACAACGGTTAGACTCAAACAAGAGCTGCGCAATAGGGTCAAATCCAATCCTCTAAGATTATCCAACCCTTATCACATGTGACTTAACGTATTCACCTAACAGCTAACTCCCATCACTCAAAGTCCCACAAAGCACAAAGCAAGCAGCATTCACACCAAAGGGATCGATCTCAAGCAATCCTATCCTTAGAACAGGAAACTTTACTAGCATACAATGCTGAGCTCATACTACCAGGCATAACCCAAACAAGCTATCCTATTACTGTCTACTCAATACTAACATGCAATTTTCATAAGCTGAAGCACATAAAGCAGGCACATAAGGCATCATTCCTAGATCCTTAGTCCTATTCTAAGATGCTGTTCTTAACTGAAATTGATAAAGATAATATAAACTTGTATGGGTACTTTGGGGAATACTTACTTGAGCTCGGCCGGTCGCGCACATCACACACTTTGTTCTTTTTCAAAACTCTTTATCTTAACATTTAGAAAAAAAAAACATTTTCTTTTGTAAAAATCTTTTAGTCCCTCGATTTGAGTCCAGACACTCCCGAAGGTGCGTCCGAATCCCTCAAACCAGGGCTCTGATACCAACTTCTAACGTCCCAAATTTCGAGTCCAAAAACTTCATTTTAATTAACAGATTATAAAACATTCATAAGAAAACTGCGTAATAATATATCATTTTGTGAATCAATGTATCATATCTGAAAATCCAAAACATATAATAGCCACATGTCAGAGTACAATCCCAGAATATCTCAAGTGCGGAAAATCAATGCGTGTGTGTATGATGTGCCGCTACCGCGCCAGCTCCTTCCCCTTCGCTGAAGAGGTACCTGAAACCAAAACTGTAAACTGTAAGCATGAAGCTTAGTGAGTTCCCCCACCATACCACACACCATACAATAACATACTATCAGGAAATTCTGGGGTGCCTGACTACCCAGGTCAATCCATTCTGGGGTGCTTGTGTTGGATAAGATGTCTAAGTCCATAACTTATTTGGTATATACTTGACCCGACCCGGCATGGTCCATTTGGGTTGCACTTCACCCAAACTAGTTATGGATAATTTTATGAGATTTGTATACTTACGATTTATTAATATATTATAAGTTATAATATATTAATATAAAGTCATGTTACTTAATTAGTTTTAATCTTGAATTAATTATGAATTAATTTAGTGATTAAAAGGAAGACTAATTAAATCATGGGCTATTATATTTATATAGTGTGGGCTAACACTCATTTGGTAATGGGCTAAGCTTATATGGAAGTCCATGGATGATCCATGGAGCTTTTACCCATGGATCCTTGGAAGAGGAAAAGACATGGGTTATTAGGGTTTCACCCTAACCATGTACACTATATAAACAAGCTTATGTTGCATGAAAAAACACTAATGTGTGTGTAAGTGTGGTGGCTAAAATCAAGAGTTAGTATACTCTCTCATACATTTTCCAAGTTTGTGGTGATTTGTTATTTCCATTTGAGGCATTCACATTATTGGTGCTTGGCTCTCAAACTCCAAGGAATCAACAATCAACAAAAGGTATGTTATTCATCTAGTTCTTTTATGGTTAAAAGTACCCCATGCCATGCTAGATAGGTTATAAACCTTGGAAAATAATATTTTGCATGTATCTTAGACAAACATAGATCCAAGGTTTAATAGGGTTGCATGTACACTTAGGAAGTGTTAGAATGCTCAAAACCCAACAGTGGTATCAGAGCCAAAGCTTGTTTGTTTGATACTTGATGCAAAATAGTGATAAAAAGTCGATTTTTTGCTGTCTGACTGATGAACTCGTCGAGTCCATGGGGGGACTCGCCGAGTTCATGTGTAAACTCATCCTACTCGCCGAGGAGGTTCTTGCACTCGGCGAGTAGGAGCCACGGAATGCAGATTTTCGACTTTTGCTGCTGGAAATGGACTAGAAACATTACCCTAAACTGTTTTGGTGTTTTAAAACATGTTTTAGTTGGTGTAATGGTTGTTCTAATCCATTTACAATAGCTTATATCAAAATTTCATGCTTTGTATGTGTTCATATAATTCTTGAAACTTTGATGATCATGTTCATGTTCTTATGAATTTAGAAGATGATAGGAATTACTTGCTGAATTGTTTAGGATAAATTCTTGATTATTTATGTGTTTTAATGGAGTCCATAATTTGTCCTCAAGTTATGGATATCCAAAGGTCACTTCTTTTAAACACACACTTAAAACACATAAGTTACATGGAAATGAAGAGTCTTCATTTTTATGAACCTTTAATTCATAAGTTATGAAATGCAAAGTTTTGAATAGTTTCAAAACTTGTCCTCAAGTTTTGGAATTTGTAAAGTTACACACACTTTAATATACTTTAATTCCAAACCCTTAAAGTTTTAAAAGTTAAAATTCAACCCTTATACTATTTATAACATTAATGGTTAATTATTATATATATGTATAAGATCAAAGTCGTCTTACCGCTAGTACGCCTCATTCATGAAGCCAGTCTATAAGGTGGGTATAAGGTTGTTGCCTATAAAATGGCAACTTAATGGGTGTCCACTCTCACCCACCGCTTGCTTGACTGGTGAAGGGTCGTTAGCCGAACGGGTAGGACAAGGACTTATAAATTCTCGTTAAAAGTATGATGAATATTATAAAGTAACTAAACCTTTTATAAATTCCCAATCTTAGTTACTTTAGGAAAATGTGAATATGGTGCTAACCCATGAAAGTCACACTTTGTACCTTACCAAGTCGTTGGTGGAGCGTGTGTGGTTAACCGGCACACTAACTTGGACTAGTAAGGATCACGAAGGGTGACTTAATGTTTATCATAGATCGGTGGAGCGTGTGTGGTTAACCGGCACATTGATTAGGTGATAATATTAAGGGTACCAAGTGAATTTGCATGGTTATTCACACCTTGTTTTGTGATCCTCGGCATCCCAGTCACAAAACATGAAGGGCACAATCGAGATTGAAACATGCCATTGAAAAGTTCAATGAATCTCAATGGAATCTAGGAATTTCAAAACCAATTAAACCTAATAATTCATTTCGTTTTCATGGTGGAAATTGGTGAATCGTCATTCACCTACCTTTAAATATATTATAGCTTAGATTACGTCATCCCTCTTCTAAGTTATAATATATTGTGCTGGATCCTAGCCTTAATATTACATTTGCGTCTATTATTAAGGATTCGATATATCTAAATCTAAACTTGTTTTCTTCTTTTCAGATGTCTTCCAACAACAAAGCTTCGGGCTCTAACCCTACTGGCTCCTTTTCCCTCATGAACCTTTGTGGGAGGTTCATCTTTGATGGTTCCAACTTCATGGATTGGATCCGGAACATCAGGATGGTTACTCGTTACGAGGACAAGGAATATGTCCTCGATAAGGAGCTAAAGGAGCTTGATGAGTCCACTGCTACTCCTGAGGAGGTCGCTGAGTATCAGGCACATGAAAGAGATGCCACCAAGGTGGCATGCATCATGATGGCCACCATGACAGCTGAACTCCAAAAGTCCTATGAGGACTATTACCCTTTTGAGATGCATCAGGATCTGATGGAAAGGTACCATCAGAGTGCTCGTCAAGAGCGGTATGAAATAATCTCCTCCATGATCACTACCCGTATGAAGGATAGCGAACCAATCACAAGCCACATGCAGAAAATGCAAAGGTATGTGGACCGTCTAATGAAACTGAATGTGAACTTCCCTGCGGAGTTGGCAATTGATATCATTTTGCACTCCTTGCCATCGTGTTATGATCAATTTCGTATGACATACCACATGAACAAGGAGGAAGTCACACTCAGTAAGCTTCAAGGACTTCTGAAGACTGCCGAAAGTGGTCTTAAGAGTAAGTCGGTTGCTACTCCTACTCCTACTACTACCCCTGTTTTGGCTATCGGACAAGGCAAAGGGAAAAAGAGGAAGCACCCTTCGAAGGGTACCAAGGGAAAGTCCCTTGAAGGCTCCTCATCTGGAACCAAAGGTGGTTCTATCACTCCTTCTGCCATCCCTAAGGATGTTGAATGCTTCTACTGTCAAAATAAGGGGCACTAGAAGCGAAACTGCCCAAAGTACTTGCAGGATGTCAAGGATGGGAAAGTGAAACCATCCCATGCAGGTATTTACACTATATTGTCTAATAACTCACCATATTCTAATTCTTTGGTTCTTGATACAGGTTGTGGTATTCACATCTGTTGTGACTTGCAGGGCCTAAGAAGAAGTGAGGATATGGAGCACGGAAAGATAAACTTAATCATGGGGAACAAGAAGGTTGCACCTGTTACCAAGATTGGAGTTTATACTTTGTTGCTAGATAGTGGGTTAAAGTTAGATTTGAATAAATGTGTCTACTCGTCTGCAATGGCGAGGAATATTATTTCCTTTCATGCTTTGTACAAACAAGGTTTTACCTTTTCTTTTGATAATGAAGTTGGTAGTATTAATGCTTTCTTTAATAATATTCTTTATTTTAAAGCATTACCTTGTGATGGTGTGTATGAAGCTGTATCGGTTGTAGATAATTTAGGAAATAATGTATTATGTATTGATTCTTCTACTAGCTTGGATAAAGCATCTTTGTGCCATTGTCGTCTTGGACATGTAAGCAAGAAACGCATAGGCCAGCTCCAAAAGGATGGAGTCTTGGAGTCGTTCGACCTCAAGTCGGATGATAGTTGTGAGTCTTGTCTACTTGGAAAAATGACAAAATCACCCTTCACTGGTACTTGTGCAAGGGGTGAGGGTTTGTTGGACCTTATACATACTGATGTATGTGGACCATTCAAAACCGCCACAAGGGATGCTAATCGCTATTATGTGACTTTTATTGATGATTTTAGTAGATATGGTTATGTCTACTTAATCAAACATAAGTCAGAAACTTTTGAAAGGTTTAAAGAGTTTAAACAGGAAGTAGAAAATCAATTGGGCAGGAACATTAAGATGCTTCGATCCGATCGAGGTGGTGAGTATCTTAGTACTGAGTTCCTCGACTATCTTAAGGAGTGTGGGATTGTCTCACAATTGACACCTCCCAGGACACCACAGCTGAATGGTGTAGCTGAGAGGCGCAATCGAACTTTGTTGGACATGGTTCGCTCTATGATGAGTCGAGCTTCGCTACCAATCTTTTTTTGGGGGTATGCCTTAGAGACTGCCGCCCACATCCTTAATCTAGTCCCTACAAAGAAGGTTGCCAAAACACCTCTTGAGATGTGGACTGGGAAAGTTCCCAATTTGGACCACATCAAGATTTGGGGTTGCGAGGCTTTCGTGAGGCGCGAGACTCATGACAAGCTCGAACCTCGAAGTGAAAGGTGTATTTTCATCGGCTACCCACAAAAATACTTTGGTTACCTCTTCTACAGACCCAGTGAGAATGTGGTCTTTGTGGCTAGGAGAGGGGTCTTTCGAGAGAGAGAGAATTTATAAGCCAAGGAGACAGTGGGAGGCAAATTGACCTTGAAGAAATTCAAGACTCGATTGGTGAAGGAACCTCAGACACTAGCAATCAACTTGAGGAGGAAATTCCTGTTGATCCAGCTGACGAGTCTATACTTCCGAGGCGTTCCACAAGGGTTAGGAACACACCTGAGTTTTATTATGGATTTCATATTACTACGGAAGGTGATACATTTATCAGTGACAGTACACTGGTAAATCTGGATGAACCTAACAGTGTTAAGGAAGCCATGGCAGGCCCAGAGTCTGCTAAATGGAAGGAGGCTATGCACAGCGAGATACAGTCCATGTATGACAATCAAGTTTGGAACTTGGTTGACAATGTACCAGGCCGTAAGACAGTCGGGTGCAAATGGATCTTCAAGAAGAAGACCGACATGGATGGGAAGGTGCACACTTATAAGGCTCGACTGGTTGCGAAGGGGTTTACTCAGACTCAGGGAATTGATTATGATGAAACCTTTTCACCAGTAGCAAAGATTAAGTCTATTAGGGTTATGCTAGCCATTGCTGCATTTCATGATTATGAAATATGGCAAATGGATGTCAAAACCGCTTTCCTTAACGGAAAGTTGGCTGAGGATGTTTACATGAATCAGCCAGAAGGTTTTGTCAGTGCAGAGTACCCCAATAGAGTGTGCAAGCTTGAGAAATCCATTTATGTATTGAAACAAGCATCTCGAAGTTGGAATCTTTGTTTCGATGAGAAGGTCAAAGAGTTTGGTTTCTCAAGAAGTGAAGATGAGTCCTGCGTATATGTCAGAGCTAGTGGGAGTATAGTTAGTTTTTTGGTACTGTATGTGGATGACATACTACTCATAGGAAATCACATCCCAACCTTGCAGGAGGTTAAGGCCTGGCTTGGGAAGTGCTTTGCTATGAAGGCCCTTGGAGAAGCTACCTATATCCTAGGGATAAGGATATTAAGAGAAAGGAGTAAAAGACTAATTGGACTTAGTCAGAGTATCTACCTGGATAAGGTGTTGAAAAGGTTCAACATGCAGAATTCTAAGAAAGGAGAATTACCGATCCAAAGCAATGCCAAACTGAGCAAGGCTCAGAGCCCGAGTACAGAAGATGAGATAGCTGAGATGAGTCGATTACCTTATGCTTCCGCTGTTGGTTCGATCATGTATGCTATGACTTGTACTCGTCCTGATGTGGCGTTCGCTTTGAGCATGGTCAGCAGATATCAGGGGAACCCTGGCAAGGCTCATTGGACTGCGGTAAAGAATATTCTCAAGTACCTGCGGAGGACTAAGGATTGGATCCTTACCCTTGGTGGGAGTGATGACTTGAGAGTAGTAGGGTATAGTGATGCTAGCTTTCAGACTGATAGGGATAACTTCCGCTCTCAGTCGGGCTGGGTCTTTACCTTAAATGGAGGGGCAATCACTTGGAAGAGTTCCAAACAGGAGACTGTAGCTGATTCGACTTGTGAATCAGAGTACATAGCAGCGAGTGAAGCGGCAAAGGAGGCGATATGGCTGAGGAACTTCATCGAAGACCTTGGAGTTGTACCAGCTATTAAGGAGCCTATGCAGATTTTCTGTGACAGCAATAGTGCGGTTGCCTTAGCCAAGGAACCAAGAGATCATGGCAGATCCCGACACATTGACAGAAAATATAACTTCATAAGACACAAGATAGAAGAGGGACTCCTCGTGGCAAAGAGGGTATCGTCAGATGAGAACCCTGCGGATCCCCTTACGAAGGGACTGACGAGGGTGAAGCATTTGCAGCATGCGAGGCGCATCGGGCTGCGGGACGATATTAGTTTTACTGATTAGATAGCCTTTTCTGAAACTTGTAAAATGTAATCGACGTTTGATGATGAATAAAATTTGTGATTTATTTATGAGTAAAGTGTTACTGTCATTGTCAATTATTTACTATTGTTTCAATTTTGCATGTTTTGACTTCCAGAATAATTAATTTATTCAAACCTCCACAATCGGTCATACGTCGGAAGTAGGTATGAATCAAGATTGTCATGAATTGGGATTGTAGATGACTAAAGGTGTTTAGCCATAGCAATGGTTGCTACAACATTCATGAGTACTCATAAGTTATGAGTATTGGAATAAACCCACGCTCACTTGTATCACTTCATGGAATTTATCTCGAGTGATCGTGAGACGGTAATATCATATAAGTCTTCAAACCTAGAGATATGAGTTGTTACCTATGAGTTGGTTGTGCATTGATTGCACGTAAACGCATCAGTAACTTGATGTTATAAAACGTGCCTTTGTGTGCAATTCAATAAGTAGTAGAACAAGCATATGAGTTGAAGTTTATCTGTTGCTTCTAGAAATAGAAGCGATATCTGGGCCCCTCGATGATTTTGTGTTGACCCATGTACCGGGCCCGGTCAGAACTAAATTGATGTGTTCAGTTAAGTTCTTTGTCAAACAAATCGGAAATCGAGAAACAACTGCTAGACAATAAGTAAGACATTGTTCCATGTATTTGTCCGGCTGATATCATGAGAGCAGAGGATTATATGATCACTTATCTAAAATGGCGCTTCATAGTTCACAAGAGTTTCCGAGAGCTACGATTGCCGGTTGGTTCCTGAAGTAATATAGGCAAATACAGTTATTAGACTTATCCAAGTGGGAGTCTGTTGGATAAGATGTCTAAGTCCATAACTTATTTGGTATATACTTGACCCGACCCGGCATGGTCCATTTGGGTTGCACTTCACCCAAACTAGTTATAGATAATTTTATGAGATTTGTATACTTACGATTTATTAATATATTATAAGTTATAATATATTAATATAAAGTCATGTTACTTAATTAGTTTTAATCTTGAATTAATTATGAATTAATTTAGTGATTAAAAGGAAGACTAATTAAATCATGGGCTATTATATCTATATAGTGTGGGCTAACACTCATTTGGGAATGGGCTAAGCTTATATGGAAGTCCATGGATGATCCATGGAGCTTTTACCCATGGATCCTTGGAAGAGGAAAAGACATGGGTTATTAGGGTTTCACCCTAACCATGTACACTATATAAACAAGCTTATGCTGCATGAAAAAACACTAATGTGTGTGTAAGTATGGTGGCCAAAATCAAGAGTTAGTATACTCTCTCATACATTTTCCAAGTTTGTGGTGATTTGTGATTTCCATTTGAGGCATTCACATTATTGGTGTTTGGTTCTCAAACTCCAAGGAATCAACAATCAACAAAAGGTATGTAATTCATCTAGTTCTTTTATGGTTAAAAGTACCCCATGCCATGCTAGATAGGTTATAAACCTTGGAAAATAATATTTTGCATGTATCTTAGACAAACATAGATCCAAGGTTTAATAGGGTTGCATGTACACTTAGGAAGTGTTAGAATGCTCAAAACCCAACAGCTTGACGAACCCAGGTCAAGCCATTCTAGGGTGCTTGACGAACCCAGGTCAAGCCATTCTGGGGTGCTTGACGAACCTGTCGGTCTATTTCACCCGACTACCGGGGACTATTTCACCCCCTACCACTACCATATAACACACATATACTACCAAGCAATTCTGGGGTGCCTGACTACCCAGGTCAAGCCATTATGGGGTGCTTGACTTACCCGTCGGTCTATTTCACCCGACATCCGAGGACTATTTAACCTCCTACCACTACCACATAATATCATAGCATGAACATACTGTCAGGCAATTCTGGGGTGCCCGACCTACCCGTCGGTCCTAACGACCGAACTTGGGGACTATTCTCCCCTAATACCACTATCACATATAACATATCATGCTAGCACATAAACATATCAGGTAGCAGCAAACATAGACAATTATCATAGAGACAATCATCTACAACAACTCCTACTGGTGGGCCGGCATTGTGGCCGTAGACCCACCGCTACTGGAAGGTAACTCACCTCAAACGAGTAGCTGCTGATAATCTGTGCGGGGAATCTCTGACTGCTGCTGCTCCGGAAATCCTCCGGCTATAATCCCCACAAAACACTTAATCAGAATCTGATATCTACCCTTAGGGTAAAATGACTATTGTACCCCAGACTGTCACACCCCGCTAAAGCGGAAACACGAGGTGTGGCAGTATAAAGGGTTTCATAGCAAAAGTTAAAAGATAACACCAACCATTGTATTAAAAATCATTACAATTTTATAATGGGTTTGAACAACTTTTAAAAGAATTTACAATGTAAATTGAAATACAACACATGCGAATGCTCCTAAAAGTGAAGTGTCCCTAAGTGCCACTTACTCGATGATTCCTGAAAAAGCATGTAAAACGAGCGTCAACTATAAAAATAGTTGGTGAGTACTCACAGATAAACAAAATAATATTGGTTCCATGAATTGAAATCAAAGTTTTGATAAAAGTTTCCAATAATAAAAGTATATTGTTAAAATGAGTAAATAAGTTTGTAAAAACAAAGTTCTTTGTCATCATGAGAGATAAAGTATGTTGCCCAAATAAGATGCAACATTCATATTCTCATGGAAGATAAAGTTCGTTACTCAAACGAGTAAACAAGTTTCATTGCTAAAATGAGCAATCAATTTCGTTGCTACAAGGAGCAAACAATTTCATTGCTAAAACATGTATATAAGTTTTCAGTAATAAAAGTTCATTGTTGTAATGAGAAACAAAGTTCATTGCTATAATTAATAACAAGTTTATTGCTATAACGAGAAACGAGTTTGTATGTGTATGAGCAAACAATGAGTCTCAACCAAACCTATGACTGAAGCCCTATCAAGATCTATGCTTATCGTTCCATAGATGAATATGGTATCATGCACTCCAGCAATAGGGCGAGTGAGGAGTTGTCAATTCCTAATAGCGTTATCCATAATGACCATTGGCTCAAAGAGTTAATGGTTAGAGATAAGGGAAGGGCCTTAGTACGATAAGTTCTCATGTTCCGTGTTGCATAGACATACATAGAGAGACATAGCAATAAAATAGCAATCATGTTTGATACAAATCAATTTAAATACAACATTCAAATAATAGTTTTTCGGGACATGCTTTTCCACCCCAAAACATAAAAACTGAAAATAGGGGAGTGCGTGAATACTCACAATGCATTTAGATGATGCAAATGGTGCCTTGAACTACGTTCCACGTGTACCACTACCGATTCCTACAATAATGGTATTCGCTAGTGAGTCTCTAATCGAAATCTAACACTAGTATACTTACTACTACAATATAATTATGCCAATAATGTGTCAAAATTTAATATTGATAAGTTACAAACATTTTTCTGTGGAAATTAAGTTTCAAAGAATCAATTGTTATATAACAATTTAAGTGGAAAATTTCCATTATTGAAATGTTAATATTTAACATTTTAGAAGTGTTCCAATGATTAAATATTCAAAACTAAATCAATTTAGTTCTAAACTTTCCCAAACTTTGCATTTAAGTTTTAATTAAAGTCAAAGACCTTAAGATAAATTTTCTTGAATTTTTAATTTGTCTGACTATTTTTCACGATTTTAGTTTCTTGAATAACCATAAAATCATGAAAAATACTAAACAGTTAATAAAAATTACCAAACTTCAGATTTTGGTTCTAAATGTACTAAAAGACTTCTAGATAAATTTTCATGGATTATGAGTATGCATAACCATTTTTCACATATTTAATTCTCTAAATAGATACAAATTCATGAAAAATAGAAATCAGTTATGAAAATACCCCAAACTTTTTATAACAATGTCATTACATATACTTAAGCTGGGAAAAATATAAAAAGGGGTTTCTAAACTGTTTAACCCAATTTTATGATTTTTATGCATTTATTCTAATAAAAATGGGGATAAATAGAAAACAGTTTCCAAAATTACTCAAACTTTTTGTGATATTGTTATTAAACATTCTTAAGTTGGGAAAAATATAAAAATTGATTTCTAAAATGTTTAACCCAATTTTATGATTTTTGAGCATTTATTCTAATAAAAATTGAAATAAATAGAAAACAGTTTCCAAAATTGCCCACAATTTTTGTAACACGTTTATTATACATGTAGAAGCTGTGAAAAATATAAAATATATTTTTCATTTAGTATTTCTATTTTTCTTTGTTTTATCCTCTTAAATAATCATTAATTGGAGAATAATTATTAAACAGTTAAAGTAAATTACCAAAATCTTTGTACACTTCATTTACAGAGTAAATAATCTGGGAAAAATACCAAATGTGGTTTTTATATACGGAAATCCGATTTTGTGTATTTAAGTGTATTTAATCTTAGAAAATAGGAGAAAAATAGTATACAAAAGAGAAAAATCATCAAAATTTTTATGTAGCCTCCAAATGTACTACAAAGTGTTCTGGTAAATTTTCATGAATTTTGGGTGAGCAGAACTATTTTTCCTGTTTTTAGTCCATAATATACACAAAAATCAGGGAAAAATAGGAATACATTATCAAAAAATCTGAAAATATTTTTCTAAGTCTTCCACAGAGAGTATAAGCTGCGAAAATTATTATATAACCTTTTCAAATTATCTAAAGTGCTTTTATGATTTATTGGAGCCAAACAAAAAGAAAATTCAAAACCATATTAAACAGTAGCAAAAATCGATGAAACTTAATGAGGGATCATTATTTAGCATAGGGGTCATCCACGAATATAACTAGGATTTATAGACCCCAGAAAGTATTTTATATGATTTATTGCCCTATTTTCTTGCATTAATTATAGTAATTCGAGATAAATGAATTATCTTCTGGAAATTTACAGAGCATCTTGTTTTGTTGATGGGAATCTGGGAAAAATCGGATTCGGTCAGAAAAGGAGTTTTAGATATTTATTTGGAAATAAATCCTTCATGAACATATTTGAAAGCTTTTAACAACATACTTTGATGATCTAGCATCTAAGCTTGAAGATCATCACATGTATGTTTGTTTGAAGACCATTCATGAGTTTGAAATGTTCAAAAATCGTTTTTGAAAGAAAACTTAGAGTGCATGTGGTGATTTTCCACCAAAACTTGTAGAAAAGTGCATTTCCATGGTTTTGACTTAGGTTTAGGTCATGGATCTTCACCATTTTGTAACATGCAAGATGTTTTTGGCGAAAATCTACCACCATCATCATCAAAACTGAAGTGAATGAACATGCACACATATTTTCTAATAGAAAGGTGTAGAAGAAGAAGGAAATGCAAGAAAAATCTTAAAAACTTGAAGGAAAATGAAAGGAAATCGTGTTCTACCTTAATGAACACCACTACATGATGAAGATTTTGTGTTTGAGGTGTGTTCTTGGACTAGTTTTCTGGACAATTTCGTGGTTGAGGGAGAGAGGAAGAGAGAGTAGAGAGAAAATGAAGTGAGGGAGTGTGAGAGAGAAAGAGATGGAGTGGGTGTGTTGGGAAAGTGATTGAGTGTGTTGGGAAGAGGAGAGAGAGAGGGAAAGAGAAATCTGACTTTTGATGTTATAATATCCCTCTCCCTTTCATTTGTCTTTATAAATTTTAAATATTTTATAAAAATATCAATTATTTATAAAAGATGCAACTTAACCAAGTTTGTATGCATAAAAGTGTTGATTTTTGGTTTATAAATTAAGGGTAAATGTTAATGAGTTAAATTTCATTTTCCTTGAATGCATTTTCATAATTTTAATTGTTATAAGATAATATTATAAGTTTCATGATTATTTTTGTAGAATTTTTAAGGTTAAAGTTTATAAATGTGAGTTTTTAGGGCATTTAGGGTTTTTGAGAGTTTGTAAATCTTTGGATATCAAAATTACTTGAATTTTGAGACTTCAAGCTATTTTAGAGTTTCATAACTCTTATTCAAATTAGAAATATTGTTTGTAATTTATTTTTAGCGTTTTATTGGCATTCTATGTAGTGATTCCGAGATTCAAACGAAATTGAGGAATCAAGTATACTAGTCCTACTCTTCAACTTTGACTTAAGTTTCTATGAGACTTTGACCAAATTTCTACTTCTAGGTCAAGTGCATAATGTGTGTATATGATTCATGAAAAGGTGTTCGAGTCAAAGAGTGACCTAAATACGGATATTCACTATAGTTAAGTAGTTGTAGAATTCACATACCAATGTGAAATCCAAGCACATAATCCCTTGTTTCTAATTGTTTCCAAGTTTCTAGTACGTTATAACTTAGCTTCTAGTTACTAAGTCTAGTATGTGTAGTGCCTATATATGCAACTAAGTCTAGTCAAACCTAGAACTGACTCGAATTTTGACAGTTGTCACACAGACCAAGTCCAAGTCAAAGTCAAAGTCAACTTCCAGTTGACCCGACTCGCCGAGTTGGGTCGTCAACTCGTCGAGTCCCTTTTTCTTTAACTGTCCTCATCCACGTCCCTACTCGTCGAGTTTAGCAATGACTCGGCGAGTTCCCCTTCTAACACAACCTCGGATGATCCTTCATCCGACTCGCCGGGCTGTATGAACACTCGTCGAGTCCATCTTCATCCTAAGAACACGTCCTGTCCCCGACTCGTCGAGTTGTATGAACAACTCGTCGAGTTCATCTTCAAGGGTTGGGTGATTGCCTTGGACTCGCCGAGTCTGTTCTAGCACTCGCCGAGTCCTATGAACTCCAGGTCTAAAACTAAGTCCAATGCGTTGGGCCACTCTTCCTGTCCTGCCACAACCCTTCTAACACGCAACTGAGTTCGTTTGACCCTCAACAGATATGGGAATCAAAGCCTTGGACTCGTCGAGTCCCAAGAACGGACTCGCCGAGTCGGTAACGCCCACACCCTAAATCCTCGATTTCTGATGTACAACTCATGACCAAAAGATAGATCTAGGCTCCTACGATCGTTCTAGCACGTAAAGTTACAAACTTTACGTGCATGCATGGGACTTTGAGTCCAAAAGGTCCTAAAACAAGCTCTTAGGTTGCATGGAGTCTTTCTTAGGTGTAAAAGCACCCACTTTCTGCCTTGTGATCCCTCAAAGGACCTAGATCCGTAGCCTTGTCCCCAACCATGCTTGCATTCATGGTTGGCTACCTAAAATGGCTTATAAAAGCCCTAAATCTCCACAAAATGGGATCTAGCAAATGAACAAGCAAGTTAGCAACTTTATGATGGGTTTTGAGCATTCTAACACTCCTATGGTGTACATGCAACCCTAGAAACCTTGGATCTATGTTT
This sequence comes from Lactuca virosa, assembly GCF_052849685.1. Lineage (NCBI taxonomy): Eukaryota > Viridiplantae > Streptophyta > Magnoliopsida > Asterales > Asteraceae > Lactuca > Lactuca virosa. The sequence goes on along the minus strand of NC_136426.1, from coordinate 59,611,981 downwards.
GACTATGATACATGCAAATAATTATTTTTCCAAGGTTCTTATCCTATCTAGCATGGCATGGGGAACTTGAATCAAATAAAGCTAGTAGAATTACTTACCTTGTAGTTGTAGTTGATTGCTTGGAGTTTTAGAGCCTAGCACCAATAGTGTGGATGCCTCAAATGGAAATCACAAATCACCACAAACTTGGAAACTTGAGAGAATAGTCACAAACTTCTTGAAATCGGCCCTCATAGTTTACACACATCAACTTGTGCAATTTCAAGAACCAAAGCCTCCTTTATATAGTTTGGTGGATTAGGGTTACATCCATGTAAACCCTAATACCCATGTCTTTTCATTTCCATGAGATCCATGGGTTAAATCTTCATGGAGTATCCATGGACTTTCCATGCAAGCCTAGCCCATTCCAAATAAGCATTAGCCCACACTATATAAATACAAGAGCCCATATTTAATTAGTCATACTTTTGATCTCTAAATTAATTCTAAATTAATTATAGATCAACACTAATTAAATAATATGATTTTATATTAATATATTAGAACTTATAATATATTAATAAATCATAACTTATACTATTCTCAAAAGATTATCCGTAAATTGTTCGGGTGAAGTGCAACCCAAATGGACCATGCCGGGTCGAGTCAAGTACATACCAAATATAGTTATGGACTTAGACACTATCTCCAACATGATGGGTTTTGAGCATTCTAACACTTCCTAAGTGTACATGCAACCCTAATAACCTTGGATCTATGTTTGTCTAATAATCATGCAAAGTTGAATTCCAAGGTAATATTCCTATCTAGCATACATGGGGAACATTTTTAACTTGAATGAAAGATAGAATAACTTACCTTGTTGTTGATTATGATCCTTGAAACCTTGTGAGCCTAGCACCCCAAGTGTGATGCCTCAAATGCTTCACACAACACCAAATGCAAAGGAGTAAACTTTGAGAGAATCTTACACTTGCAAAATCGGCTCTAGCCCTCTTGTTTCTTAGTGTCGCCGATTTTGGTGGAGAATGGGTTTCTTATATAGTGTTGACACATCTAGGGTTACACCATGTAAACCCTAATGTGTCATGACTCTTCATTTCCGTGACCCATGGGTTTGTAACTCCCATGGAGCATCCTATGGGTGGAACCCAACTTGATAATCCATGGAGCCTCTCAGCCCACTATATAAGATATGGAAGATTTACATAATCTACCCATATATTTAATTAGTTATCTTTTGATCACTTAATTAATTCTAAATTAATTCTTGATCAAACTAATTAAATAATATTATTAATATATTAGAACTTATAATATATTAATAAACCATAAGTGTTATTTCTCTCATTTTAGTTTATCCAATTGCATGGTGCCATGCAACCCAAATGGACAATGCCGGGTCGGGTCAAGTACATACCAGAAATAGTTATGGACTTAGACACCTTATCCAACAGTCTCCCACTTGGATAAGTCTAATAACTATAACTGCAATACTTCGGGAACCGATCGGCAACCGTAGCTCTTTCAAGGTCTCTCGGAACTGAGAAGATGATGATACGCCATTTAAGATAAGTGATCATATAATCCTCTGTTCTAGATATCAGCCGGACAAATACATGGAACAGTGTCTTACTTTGTGTCCAGCAGTTTGTTTCCCGATTTCCGATTTGTTTGACATAGAACTCAATTGAACACATCAACTTAGTTCTGACCGGGCCCGGTACATAGGTCAAAACAAAATCATCGAGGGGCCCAGATATCAGCTTCTAATCCAAGAAGGAACAGATAAACTTCGACTCATATGTTTGTTCTACTACTCATTGAATTATACACAAGAGCACGTTTTATAACATCGAGTTACCAATGCGTTTCCGTACAATCAATTCATAACCAACTCATAAGTAAGAAATCATATATCTAGGTTTAAAGACTTATATGATATTACCGTCTCACGATCACTCGAGATAAATTCCATGAAGTGATTCCAGTGAGCGTGGGTTGAGTCCAATGCTCAGAACTTATGAGCACTCATGAGTGTTGTAGCCATGTCCAACAACTTAGACCTCTGCAACCAATCATGACAGTCTTGATTCATACCTACTTCCGACATATGACCGACTGTGGAGGTTCGAATAATATGATATACCAAACATAATTATTCTGGAAGTCAAAACATGCAAAAGAAATATAGTAAACAATCGACAAGAGATAGCAACACTTTACTCATTAATAAAACACCTTTTATTCATCATCTAATGTCAATTACACTTTACAAATTTCAAGGTTATCTAACTACTAAATCTAATATCATCCTTCAGCCCTATGCTCCGAGCATGCTAGAGATGCTTAACCCGAGTCAGTCCCTTCGTGAGGGGATCTGCTGGATTCTCATCCGATGATACCCTCTTTGCCACGAGGAGTCCTTCTTCTATTCGATGTCTGATAAAATGGTATTTTCTGTCGATGTGTCTGGATCTCCCGTGATCCCTTGGTTCCTTGGCTAAGGCAACTGCACTTTCACTATCACAGAAAATTTCCATTGGCTCTTTAAGAGCTGGTACAACTCCAAGGGCTCCAATGAAGTTCTTCAGCCATATCGCCTCCTTTGCTGCCTCGCTAGCTGCTATATAGTCTAATTCGCAAGTTGAATCAGCCACTGTCTCTTGCTTGGAACTCTTCCAAGAAATTGCTCCTCCATTTAAGGTAAAGACCCAGCCTGACTGAGAGCGGAAATTATCCCTATCAGTCTGAAAGCTAGCATCACTATACCCTACAACTCTCAAGTCTTCACTACCACCGAGGGTAAGGACCCAGTCCTTAGTCCTCCGTAGGTACTTGAGGATATTCTTTACCGCAGTCCAGTGTGCCTTGCCAGGGTTCCCCTGATACCTGCTAACCATGCTTAAAGAAAAGGCTACATCAGGTCGAGTACACGTCATAGCATACATGATCGATCCTACAGCCGAAGCATAAGGTATTCGACTCATTTCTGCTATCTCAGCCTCAGTACTAGGGCTTTGTGTCTTACTCAATCTGGCGTTACTCTGGATGGGTAACTCTCCTTTCTTGGAGTCCTGCATGCCGAATCTCTTCAGCACCTTATCCAAGTAGGTACTCTGACTAAGTCCAATTAGTCTTTTACTCCGGTCTCTCAAGATCCTTATCACTAGAATATAGGCAGCTTCTCCTAGGTCCTTCATAGAGAAACACTTCCCAAGCCAGGACTTAACTTCCTGCAGAGTTGGGATGTCATTTCCTATGAGTAGTATGTCATCCACATACAATACCAAAAAGCTAACTATACTCCCACTAGCCTTGACATATACACAAGATTCATCTTCACTCCTAGAAAAGCCAAATTCTTTGACTTTCTTATCAAAGCAAAGATTCCATCTGCGAGGTGCTTGCTATAACCCATAAATGGATTTCTCAAGCTTACACACTCTATTAGGGTACTCTGTGTTGACAAAACCCTCTGGCTGACTCATGTAAACATCCTCAGCCAACTTTCCATTAAGGAAAGCGGTTTTGACATCCATTTTCCATATTTCATAGTCATGAAATGCGGCTATGGCTAACAGAACCCTAATAGACTTAATCTTGGCCGCTGGAGAAAAGGTCTCATCATAATCAACTCCCGGAGTTTGTGAGAAACCCTTTGCAACCAGTCGTGCCTTATAAGTGTGTACATTACCATCCATGTTGGTCTTCTTCTTGAAGATTCTCAACCAAGTTCCAAACTTGATTGTCGTACATTACCATCCATGTTTGCACCCTACAGTCTTACGACCTGGTACATTCTCAACCAAGTTCCAAACTTGATTGTCGTACATGGACTGTATCTCGCTGTCCATTGCCTCTTTCCACTTGGCTGACTCAGGGCCTGCCATGGCTTCCGCGTAACTGTTAGGTTCATCCAGACCTATCAGTGTCTCATCACTGATAAGTGTATCACCTTCCGCAGTAATATGGAATCCATAGTAATGCTCAGGTGCATTCCTAACCCTTGTGGAACGCCTCAGAGGTACAGACTTGTCAATTGGCTCAACAGAAGTTTCCTCCTCAAGTTGAGTGCTAGGGTTTGAAGTTCCTTCACCACTTGACTCTTGAATTTATTCAAGGTCAACTTGCCTCCCACTGTCTCCTTGGCTTATGAACTCTCTCTCTCGAAAGAAAGCCCTCCTAGCTACAAAGACCACATTCTCATTAGGTCTGTAGAAGAGGTAACCAAAGGATTTCTGTGGGTAGCCGATGAAAATACACCTCTCACTTCGAGGTACAAGCTTATCATGAGTCTCGCGTCTCACGAAAGCGTCGCAACCCCAAATCTTAATGTGGTCTAGTTTGGGTACTTTACAGTCCACATCTCATGAGGAGTTTTGGCAACTTTCTTTGTGGGAACTAGATTAAGGATATGGGCGGCAGTCTCTAAGGCATACCCCCAAAATGAGATTGGTAGCGAAGCTCGACTCATCATGGAACGAACCATATCCAACAAGGTTCGATTACGCCTCTCAGCTACACCATTCAACTGCGGTGTCCTGGGAGGTGCCAATTATGAGACAATCCCACATTCCCTAAGATAGTCGAGGAACTCTGAACTAAGATACTCACCACCTCGATCGGATCGAAGCATCTTAATGTTCCTGCCCAATTGATTCTCGACTTCCTGTTTAAACTCTTTAAACCTCTCAAAAGTCTCTGACTTATGCTTGATTAAGTAGACATATCCATATCTACTGTAATCATCAGTAAAAGTCAAATAATAACGATTAGCATCCCTTGTGGCATGTTTGAAGGGCCCATACACATCCGTGTGTATAAGATCCAACAAACCTTCACCCCTCTCACAAGAACCTGTGAAGGATGACTTTGTCATTTTTCCAAGTAAGCATGATTCGCAACTATCATCTGACTTTAGGTCAAATGACTCCAATACTCCATCCTTTTGGAGTTGGCCTATGCGTTTCTTGCTTATATGTCCAAGACGACAATGACATAATGATGCTTTATCCAAGTTATTATCATTAACAGAATCAATACACAATACATTATTTCCTAAGTTATCAACCACAGATACAGTTTCATACACACCATCACAAGGTAATGCTTTAAAATAAAGAACATTATTAAAGAAAGCATTAATCGAACCAACTTCATTATCAAATGAAAAGGTGAAACCTTGTTTATACAATGCATGAAAGGATATAATATTTCTTGCCATTTCTGGCGAATAACAACAATTATTCAAATCTAAACTAAACCCACTACTTAGCGATAAAGTATAAACTCCAATCTTGGTGACAGGTAAAGCTTTCCTATTCCCCATGATTAAGTTTATTCTTCCATGCTCCACATTCTCACTTCTTCTTAGTCCCTGCAAATCAGAACAGATATGAATACCACAACCGGTATCAAGGACCCAAGAGTTAGAATGGGGTGAGTTATTAGATAAGATAGTGTAAATACCTGCATGGTTGGGTTTAACTTTCCCATCCTTCACATCTTGCTGGTAGTTTGGGCAGTTCCGCTTCCAATGTGACTTTTCATGGCAATAGAAGCATTCAGCCTCTTTTGGGTCAGAAGAAGGAGTGACGAAACCTTTCTTGGTTCCACTTGAAGAAGAGCCATCAAGGGTCCTAGCCTTGTTACCCTTCGAAGAGCTCTTCCTCTTCTTCCCTCGACCTTTCCCGATTTCCAAAACCGGGGCGGAGTTTGGAGTAGGAGTGTTAACAACCGACTTACCCTTAAGACCTGTTTCTGCGGTCTTGAGGAGTCCCTGAAGTTTGCTGAGTGTGACCTCTTCCTTATTCATGTGATATGTCATGCGGAATTGATCATAGCACGATGGTAAGGAGTGCAAAATGATATCTATTGCAAGCTCCTCAGGGAAGTTCACAAGCTTCAGCAACCGATCCACATACCTTCGTCATGGTTGTTATGATAGAGCATATGATTTCATACCTCTCTTGTCGTGCACTTTGATGGTATCTTTTCATCAGATCTTGGTGCATTTCAAAAGGGTAGAAGTCCTCATAGGACTTTTGGAGTTCCGCTGTCATGGTGGCCAACATGATGCATGCCACTTTTGTAGCATCCCTTTCATGTGCCCGGAAGTCAGTGATCTCCTGGGGAGTTGTAGTGGTCTCATCAATCTCCTTAAGCTCCTTGTCAAGGACATAGTCTTTGTCCTCGTAGCGGGTAATCATCCTGATGTTTCTGATCCATTCATTGAAGTTGGATCCATCAAAAGTGACTTTCCCACACAAGTTCATAAGGGTAAAGGAGCCTTTAGGATTTGAGCCAGAAGCAGCATTGTTTGAAGACATCTGAAAGAAGAGAACAAGATTAGTTTAGATATTAAGAGAGTCCTTAATAAAACACCCAAATGTAATATTAAGGCTAGGATCCAATCACAATATATTATAACTTAGAAGAGGTATGCCGTAATCCAAGCTATAACATATTTGAAAGGTAGGTGAATGACGATTCACCAATTTCCACCATGAAAAACGAAATATAAATATTAGGTTTTTAATTGGTTCTTAGAAATTCCTAGATTCTTTTGAGATTCAATGAACTTTTCAAAGGCATGTTTCAATCTCGAGTGTGCCCTCCAAGTTTTGTGACTGGGATACCGAGGATCACAAAACAAGGTGTGAAGTAACCATGCAAATCACTTGGTACCCTCAAGGTTTATCACTCAATCGATGTGCCGGTAAACCACACACGCTCCACCGATGCTATGGTAAACCTTAAGTCACCCTTTACCTACCTTGTTAAGTCCAAGTTAGTGTGCCGGTTAACCACACACGCTCCACCAACGACTTAAACAAAGTGTAAAGTGTAATTTCATGGATTAGCACCTTATTCACATTTTCCTAACGTAACTAAGATTGGGAATTTAATAAAAGCATTTAGTTACTTTATAATATTCATCATACTTTTAATGAGAATTTATAAGTCCTTGTCTTACCCGTTCGGCTAACGACCCTCCACCGATCAAGGAAGCGGTGGGTGAGAGTGGACACCCATTAAGTTGCCATTTTATAGGCAACAACCTTATATCCCCCTTATAGACCGGCTTCGTGAATGAGGCGTACTAGCGGTAAGACGACTTGACGTTATACATATATATATTAGTAACTTATAATATTATAAAGTATAAGGGTTGAATTTTAACTTTTAAAATTCTAAGGGTTGGAACTAAAGTTTTAATCAAGACTTTACATGTTCCAAAACTTGAGGGCAAGTTTTGTAAACTTCCAAAACTTTTCATTTCTTATAACTTATGAATTAATTGAGTAATAAAAATGAAGACTCTTCATTTTTATAACTCCTGTGTTCTTTTAATGACTTTAATAAAAGTGAGACTTTTGGTTTTCCATAACTTGAGGACAAGTTATGGACTCCATTAAAACACATTATGATCATGAATTAAACTACCATGAAGGTTACAAACAATTCCTATGATCATCTAATCTTCATAAGTTCAAGAACATGAATATGAACACTTTCAAGAATCAAAAATTACACTTAAAAAAAACTTGTAATTTTAATAATTGCTATTGTAAATGGACTAGATAAACATTACACCATCTAAAACAAGCTTTAAAACATCAAAACAGTTTAGGGTAATGTTTCTAGTCCATTTCCAGCAACAAATGTGCAAACTTTCATACGAGCAGAAAATAGAAAAACGAATTTTTTTCATGCTGTTTGCACAAAAAAAAAAAAAAAAAAAACAAACAAACAAACCTGGCTCTGATACCACTGATGGGTTTTGAGCATTCTAACACTTCCTAAGTGTACATGCAACCCTAATAACCTTGGATCTATGTTTGTCTAATAATCATGCAAAGTTGAATTTCAAGGTTATATTCCTATCTAGCATACATGGGGAACATTTTTAACTTGAATGAAAGATAGAATAACTTACCTTGTTGTTGATTATGATCCTTGAAACCTTGTGAGCCTAGCACCCCAAGTGTGATGCCTCAAATGCTTCACACAACACCAAATGCAAAGGAGTAAACTTTGAGAGAATCTTACACTTGCAAAATCGGCTCTAGCCTTCTTGTTTCTTAGTGTCGCCGATTTTGGTGGAGAATGGGTTTCTTATATAGTGTTGACACATCTAGGGTTACACCATGTAAACCCTAATGTGTCATGACTCTTCATTTCCATGACCCATGGGTTTGTAACTCCCATGGAGCATCCATGGAGCATCCTATGGGTGGAACCCAACTTGATAATCCATGGAGCCTCTTAGCCCACTATATAAGATATGGAAGATTTACATAATCTACCCATATATTTAATTAGTTATCTTTTGATCACTTAATTAATTCTAAATTAATTCTTGATCAAACTAATTAAATAATATTATTAATATATTAGAACTTATAATATATTAATAAACCATAAGTGTTATTTCTCTCATTTTAGTTTATCCAATTGCATGGTGCCATGCAACCCAAATGGACCATGCCGGGTCGGGTCAAGTACATACCAGAAATAGTTATGGACTTAGACACCTTATCCAACACAACAGTCTCCCACTTGGATAAGTCTAATAACTATAGTTGCAAGTATGACTTCAGGAACCGATCAGCAATCGTAGTTCTTAAAACTCTGTTGAACTATGAAACGCCATTTTAGATAAGTGATCATATAATCCTCTGTTCTAGATATCAGTCGGACAAATACATGGAACATGGTCTTGCTTATTGTCCAGCATTTGTTTCCCGATTTCTGATTTGTTTGACATAGAACTTAACTGAACACATCAATTTAGTTCTGACCTGGCCTGGTACATAGGTCAAAACAAAATCATCGAGGGGCCCAGATATCGCTTCTAATCCTAGAAGGAACAGATAAACTTCGACTCATATGTTTGCTCTACTACTTGTTGAATTACACACAAAAGCACGGTTTATAATATCGAGTTACCAATGCGTTTTCGTGCAATCAATGCATAACCAACTCATAGGCAACAAATCATATCTCTAGGTTTGAAGACTTATATGATATTACCGTCTCACGATCACTCGAGATAAATTCCATGAAGTGATACAAGTGAACGTGGGTTGAATCCAATACTCAGAACTTATGAGCACTCATGAGTGCTATAGCCCCGCTTTGTCTAACATCTTAGACCTCTACAAGCCAACCCATGACAGTCTTGATTCATATCTACTTCCAACATATGACCGACTGTAGAGAGTTTGAATAATATGATATAAACCATAACATGATTATTCTGGAAGTCAAAACATGCAAAAAGAAATAATAGTAAATGATTGACAAGAGATAGCAACACTTTACTCATAAATAACAGCTTTTATTTATCATCATATGTCAATTACATTTTACAAATTTCAAGATTATCTAACAACTAAAACTAATATCATCCTTCAGTCCTATGCTCCGAGCATGCTGGAGATGCTTAGCCCGAGTCAGTCCCTTCGTGAGGGGATCTGCTGGGCTCTCATCCGATGATACCCTCTTTGCCACGAAGATTCCTTCTTCTATTCGATGTCTGATGAAGTGATATTTTCTGTCAATTTATCTGGATCTCCCATGATCTCTTGGTTCCTTGGCTAAGGCAACCGCACTATTGCTGTCACAGAAAATCTCCATTGGCTCCTTTATAGCTGGTACAACTCCAAGGTCTCCGATGAAGTTCTTTAGCCATATAGCCCCCTTTGCTGCCTCGCTTGCTGCTATATACTCTGATTCACAAGTGGAATCAGCCACTGTCTCCTGCTTGGAACTTTTCCAAGTAATTGCCCCTCCGTTTAGAGTAAAGACCCAGCCCGACTGAGAGCGGAAATTATCCCTATCAGTCTGAAAGCTAGCATCACTGTACCCTACAACTCTCAAGTCCTCACTGCCACCGAGGGTAAAGACCCAGTCCTTAGTCCTCCATAGGTACTTGAGGATATTCTTTACCGCAGTCCAGTATGCCTTGCCAGGGTTCCCCTGATACCTGCTAACCATGCTCAAAGCAAAGGCTACATCAGGTCGAGTACACGTCATAGCATACATGATCGATCCTACAGCTGAAGCATAAGGTATTCGACTCATTTCTGCTATCTCAGCCTCAATACTAGGGCTTTGTGTCTTACTCAATCTGGCGTTACTCTGGATGGGTAACTCTCCTTTCTTGGAGTTATGCATGTTGAACCTTTTCAACACTTTGTCCACATAGGTGCTTTGACTAAGTCCAATTAGTCTTTTACTCCTGTTTCTCAAAATCCTTATCCCTAGGATATACGCAGCTTCTCCAAGGTCCTTCATAGCGAAACACTTCCCAAGCCAGGACTTTACTTCCTGCAGGGTTGGGATTGTTGGATTAATGTCTAAGTCCATAACTATAATTGGTAAGACTTGACCCGACCCGACATGGTCCATTTGGGTTGCATGGCATCATGCATTTGGATAGACTATAATGAGAGAAATAACACTTAAGGTTGGTTAATATATTATAAGTTCTAATATATTAATAAGGTTATTTAATTAGTATTGATGAAGAATTAATTTGGAATTAATTAAGTGATCAAAACGAGACTAATTAAATATATGGGTTGATTGTGTAAATCATTCATTCTTATATATGTGGGCTTGTGATCCAAGATTCCTTATGTTGGACTAAGTCCATGGGGTGACCCATGGATACTCCATGGAGGTTAAAATCCATGGAGCATAAGGAATGGGTAAAGTTATAAGTTACATGGTGTAACCCTAATAGCCACCATATAAAAGAATCCCATGGCTCAAGAAATCGTGCACTAATGTGTGAGTGTGAGGGCTAGACGATTTCAAGGAGTGTTCAAGTTTCTCTCAAGTTATTCCAAGTGTATTTGGTGTTGTGTGAACCATTTGAGGTGTCACACTTGGGGCACTAGGCACTCAAGCTTCATGAAGACATTCTACATCAAAGAGGTATGTATTCTATCTTGTTATATTTATTATTTTGTATGCTAGATTAGGATAATACCTTGGATGTTCATAATTGTATGTATAATAGAGAAAATATAGATCCAAGGTATTTAGGGTTGCATGTACACTTAGGAGTGTTAGAATGCTCATAACCCAACAGTGGTATCAGAGCCAGGTTTGTTTTCTTGTTATACTAGCAAAAGTAGCTGAAAAATCGAGTTGGATGCATATATTCGATTGTTTTGGCTGGAATTGGACTAGGAACATTACCCTAAGATGTTTTTGGACTTATAAACTTGTTTTTGATGTGGTAATGTTCATGCTAATCCAATTTCTAAGATAATTGTCATAATTTCAAGATTTGTATTAGTTTGTATGTTCATGCTAATTTCTTGAAGATTGATGATTTGAATTATCTTGTTCTTATGAGGTTCTTAGATTAATAGAAAAGTTGTGTGAAATAGTTGTTTTCAATCCATTTTAATCTAAGAGTTGATTCCAAAGTGTGTTTTTGTAACTTGTCCTCAAGTTATATGAAAAGTCACATTTAAGAATCATAAAACTCATAAAAGTTGGCAAAGGTTACAAAAATGAAGAGTCTTGTCCTCATTAAATGGTTTTATGACTCCATAACTTGTCCTCAAGTTATGGAGGTTCAAGAGTCACTTCATTAAATGATAAAATGTGTAACCTTAATTAGTTCCATAAGTTACAAAAATAAAGAAAAGTTACATTCTTTTATTAGTTTAAAGTCTTCCATAACTTGTCCTCAAGTTATGGAACTTGAAGAGTTTTTTTAATTAAAACTACTTTAAACACATAAGTTATGGAATTAATTAGTTTTGAATAGTTTCAAAACTTGCCCTCAAGTTTTGGAATTTGACAAGTTTTCACTTATGAATACTTTAATTCCAAGTTAGCCCTTAGAATTTTAAAAGTTAAAATTCAACCCTTATACTTTATAATATTATAAGTTAATAATATTTAAATATATGTATAAGAGCAAGTCAGTCTTACCGTTAGTAGGCCTCATTCACGAAGCCGGTCTATAAGGGGGTATAAGGTTACTGCCTATAAAATGGCAGTTTAATGGGTGTCCACTCTCACCCACCGCTTCCTTGACTGGTGGAGGGTCGTTAGCCGAACGGGTAGGACAAGGACAATAATTCTCCTTTCATTAAAAGTATTAATGATAAATACTAAGTAACTAAACACTTATAAATTCCTAATCTTAGTTACTTAGGAAAATGTGAATAAGGTACTAATCCATGAAATTACACTTTGCACTTTGTTTAAACCGTTAGTGGAGCGTGTGTGGTTAACTGGCACACTGATTAAGGGGTAAATATTAAGGGTACCAAGTATATTTGCATGGTTATTCACACCTTGTTTTGTGATCCTCTGCATCCCAGTCACAAAACCTGAAGGGCACACTCGAAATTGAAACATGCCTTTGAACAGTTCAATGAATCTCAAAGATCTAGGACTTTCAAATCCAATTAAAACCTAATAAATTATTTCGTTTTTCATGGTGGAAATTGGTGAATCGTCATTCACCTACCTTCAAATATTTTATGGCTTGGATTACGGCATCCCTCTTCTAAGTTATAAAATAGTTTGTTGGGTCCTAGCCTTAATATTTCATATTGGGTGTCATATTAAGGACTTTAAATCAACTATCTTGAATATCTCCCAAAAAGATGTATGGTCTAGACATTTATGATCTTCCCAAATCTCTTGAAACAAGCTTTCCTAAATGAAGATGATGTCCCATGGATATCATACTTCTTTCACTTCCTCCAATTATTCTCCCTAACCCACAAGTTCCTAAAAAGTTTAAGGTCACTCAAGCCCTATTGGCAAGGCAAGGTCTAGGTGTGATCACATCTTGGAGATGTAGTCACATATTGACAAGCCGGGAGAGTTGGGTGTCAAAGTCTTGAGAAAGTTGGTGGCTCAACTACTTTCTAAGTCACATAGTGAGTTCTTTTGGGAATCCTATGAAACAGACTAAGACAAGACCCTTAATGATCTTATCTATTTGCTAATATCAACTTCCTAAAACGCTATGGACATTGACAATGATGACATTAGATATCCAGTAAAGCTCTCTCTTCCCAATGGAAAGGTGTTGGATAAGGTGTCTAAGTCCATAACTATTTTTGGTATGTACTTGACCCGACCCGGCATGGTCCATTTGGGTTGCATGGCACCATGCAATTGGATAAACTAAAATGAGAGAAATAACACTTATGGTTTATTAATATATTATAAGTTCTAATTTATTAATAATATTATTTAATTAGTTCGATCAAGAATTAATTTAGAATTAATTAAGTGATCAAAAGATAACTAATTAAATATATGGGTAGATTATGTAAATCTTCCATATCTTATATAGTGGGCTAAGAGGCTCCATGGATTATCAAGTTGGGTTCCACCCATAGGATGCTCCATGGATGCTCCATGGGAGTTACAAACCCATGGGTCATGGAAATGAAGAGTCATGACACATTAGGGTTTACATGGTGTAACCCTAGATGTGTCAACACTATATAAGAAACCCATTCTCCACCAAAATATGCTACACATAAGAAACAAGAGGGCTAGGCCGATTTTAGAATTGTGTATTCTCTCTAAATTCATTCCAAAAGCATTTGGTGTTGTGTGAAGCATTTGAGGCATCACACTTGGGGTGCTAGGCTCATAAGGTTTCAAGGATTATAAGCAACAACAAGGTAAGTTATTCTATCTTTCATGCAAGTTAAAATTTGTTCCCCATGTATGCTAGATAGGAATATAACCTTGGAATTCAACTTTGCATGATAATTAGACAAACATAGATCCAAGGTTATTAGGGTTGCATGTACACTTAGGAAGTGTTAGAATGCTCAAAACCCATCAGTGGTGTCAGAGCCTAGGTTTGTTTGTTTGTTTTTTTTTTTGTGTGCAAACAGCTTGAAAAAAAATCGTTTTTCTGTTTTCTGCTCGTATGAAAGTTTGCACATTTGTTGCTGGAAATGGACTAGAAACATTACCCTAAACTGTTTTGATGTTTTAAAGCTTGTTTTAGATAGTGTAATGTTTATGCTAATCCATTTACAATGACAATTATTAAAATTACAAGTTTTTTTTAAGTGTAATTTTTTATTCTTGAAAGTGTTCATATTCATGTTCTTGAACTTATGAAGATTAGATGATCATAGGAATTGTTTGTAACCTTCATGGTAGTTTAATTCATGATCATAATGTGTTTTAATGGAGTCCATAACTTGTCCTCAAGTTATGGAAAACCAAAAGTCTCACTTTTATTAAAGCCATTAAAAGAACACAAGAGTTATAAAAATGAAGAGTCTTCATTTTTATTACTCAATTAATTCATAAGTTATAAGAAATGAAAAGTTTTGGAAGTTTACAAAACTTGCCCTCAAGTTTTGGAACATGTAAAGTCATGATTAAAACTTTAGTTCCAACCCTTAGAATTTTAAAAAGTTAAAATTCAACCCTTATACTTTATAATATTATAAGTTACTAATATATATATGTATAACGTCAAGTCGTCTTACCGCTAGTACGCCTCATTCACGAAGCCGGTCTATAAGGGGGGTATAAGGTTGTTGCCTATAAAATGGCAACTTAATGGGTGTCCACTCTCACCCACCGCTTCCTTGATTGGTGGAGGGTCGTTAGCCGAACGGGTAAGACAAGGACTTATAAATTCTCATTAAAAGTATGATGAATATTATAAAGTAACTAAATGGTTTTATTAAATTCCCAATCTTAGTTACTTTAGGAAAATGTGAATAAGGTGCTAATCCATGAAATTACACTTTACAATTTGTTTAAGTCGTTGGTGGAGCGTGTGTGGTTAACCGTCACACTAACTTGGACTTAACAAGGTAGGTAAAGGGTGACTTAAGGTTTACCATAGCATCGGTGGAGCGTGTGTGGTTTACCGGCACATCGATTGAGTGATAAACCTTGAGGGTACCAAGTGATTTGCATGGTTACTTCACACCTCGTTTTGTGATCCTCGGTATCCCAGTCACAAAACTTGGAGGGCACACTCGAGATTGAAACATGCCTTTGAAAAGTTCATTGTATCTCAAAAGAATCTAGGAATTTCTAAGAACCAATTAAAAACCTAATATTTATATTTCGTTTTTCATGGTGGAAATTGGTGAATCGTCATTCACCTACCTTTCAAATATGTTATAGCTTGGATTACGGCATACCTCTTCTAAGTTATAATATATTGTGATTGGATCCTAGCCTTAATATTACATTTGGGTGTTTTATTAAGGACTCTCTTAATATCTAAACTAATCTTGTTCTCTTCTTTCAGATGTCTTCAAACAATGCTGCTTCTGGCTCTAATCCTAATGGCTCCTTTACCCTTATGAACTTGTGTGGGAAAGTCACTTTTGATGGATCCAACTTCAATGAATGGATCAGAAACATCAGGATGATTACCCGCTACGAGGACAAAGAATATGTCCTTAACAAGGAGCTTAAGGAGATTGATGAGACCACTGCAACTCCCCAGGAGATTGCTGACTTCCGGGCACATGAAAGGGATGCTACAAAAGTGGCATGCATCGTGTTGGTGTTGGATAAGGTGTCTAAGTCCATAACTTATTTGGTATATACTTGACCCGACCCGGCATGGTCCATTTGGGTTGCACTTCACCCGAACTAGTTATGGATAATTTTATGAGAGTTGTATACTTACGATTTATTAATATATTATAAGTTATAATATATTAATATAAAGTCATGTTACTTAATTAGTTTTAATCTTGAATTAATTATGAATTAATTTAGTGATTAAAAGGAAGACTAATTAAATCATGGGCTATTATATTTATATGGTGTGGGCTAACACTCGTTTGGAATGGGCTAAGCATATATGGAAGTCCATGGATGATCCATGGAGCTTTTACCCATGGATCCTTGGAAGAGGAAAAGACATGGGTTATTAGGGTTTCACCCTAACCATGTACACTATATAAACAAGCTTATGTTGCATGAAAAAGACACTAATGTGTGTGTAAGTGTGGTGGCCAAAATCAAGAGTTAGTATACTCTCTCATACATTTTCCAAGTTTGTGGTGATTTGTGATTTCCATTTGAGGCATTCACATTATTGGTGCTTGGCTCTCAAACTCCAAGGAATCAACAATCAACAAAAGGTATGTAATTCATCTAGTTCTTTTATGGTTAAAAGTACCCCATGCCATGCTAGATAGGTTATAAACCTTGGAAAATAATATTTTGCATGTATCTTAGACAAACATAGATCCAAGGTTTAATAGGGTTGCATGTACACTTAGGAAGTGTTAGAATGCTCAAAACCCAACAGTGGTATCAGAGCCTAGGCTTGTTTGTTTGATACTTGATGCAAAATAGTGATAAAAAGTCGATTTTTTTTGCTGTCTGACTGATGAACTCGCCGAGTCCATGGGGGGACTCGCCGAGTTCATGTGTAAACTCATCCTACTCGCCGAGTAGGTTCGTGCACTCGGCGAGTAGGAGCCTCAGAATGCAGATTTTCGACTTTTGC
The DNA here is from genome assembly GCF_052849685.1 of Lactuca virosa. Classification (NCBI taxonomy): domain Eukaryota; kingdom Viridiplantae; phylum Streptophyta; class Magnoliopsida; order Asterales; family Asteraceae; genus Lactuca; species Lactuca virosa. The sequence continues at coordinate 59,595,468 of NC_136426.1, read as the reverse complement.
TGCTGGAAATGGACTAGAAACATTACCCTAAACTGTTTTGGTGTTTTAAAACTTGTTTTAGTTGGTGTAATGGTTGTTCTAATCCATTTACAATAGCTTATATCAAAATTTCATGCTTTGTATGTGTTCATATAATTCTTGAAACTTTGATGATCATGTTCATGTTCTTATGAATTTAGAAGATGATAGGAATTATTTGCTGAATTGTTTAGGATTAATTCTTGATCATTAATGTGTTTTAATGGAGTCCATAATTTGTCCTCAAGTTATGGATATCCAAAGGTCACTTCTTTTAAACACACACTTAAAACACATAAGTTACATGGAAATGAAGAGTCTTCATTTTTATGAACCTTTAATTCATAAGTTATGAAATGAAAAGTTTTGAATAGTTTCAAAACTTGTCCTCAAGTTTTGGAATTTGTAAAGTTACACACACTTTAATATACTTTAATTCCAAACCCTTAGAGTTTTAAAAGTTAAAATTCAACCCTAATACTATTTATAACATTAATGGTTAATTATTATATATGTATAAGATCAAAGTCGTCTTACCGCTAGTACGCCTCATTCACGAAGCCAGTCTATAAGGTGGGTATAAGGTTGTTGCCTATAAAATGGCAACTTAATGGGTGTCCACTCTCACCCACCGCTTGCTTGACTGTTGGAGGGTCGTTAGCCGAACGGGTAGGACAAGGACTTATAAATTCTCATTAAAAGTATGATGAATATTATAAAGTAACTAAACCTTTTATAAATTCCCAATCTTAGTTACTTTAGGAAAATGTGAATATGGTGCTAACCCATGAAATTCACACTTTGTACCTTACCAAGTCGTTGGTGGAGCGTGTGTGGTTAACCGGCACACTAACTTGGACTAGTAAGGATCACGAAGGGTGACTTAATGTTTATCATAGATCGGTGGAGCGTGTGTGGTTAACCGGCACATTGATTAGGTGATAATATTAAGGGTACCAAGTAAATTTTCATGGTTATTCACACCTTGTTTTGTGATCCTCGGCATCCCAGTCACAAAACTTGAAGGGCACAATCGAGATTGAAGCATGCCATTGAAAAGTTCAATGAATCTCAAAGGAATCTAGGAATTTCAAAACCAATTAAACCTAATAATTCATTTCGTTTTCATGGTGGAAATTGGTGAATCGTCATTCACCTACCTTCAAATATATTATAGCTTAGATTACGGCATCCCTCTTCTAAGTTATAATATATTGTGTTGGATCCTAGCCTTAATATTACATTTGGGTGTATTATTAAGGATTCGATATATCTAATCTAAACTTGTTTTCTTCTTTTCAGATGTCTTCCGACAACAAAGCTTCGGGCTCTAACCCTACTGGCTCCTTTTCCCTCATGAACCTTTGTGGGAGGGTCATCTTTGATGGTTCCAACTTCATGGATTGGATCCGGAACATCAGGATGGTTACTCGTTACGAGGACAAGGAATATATCCTCGATAAGGAGCTAAAGGAGCTTGATGAGTCCACTGCTACTCCTGAGGAGGTTGCTGAGTATCAGGCACATGAAAGAGATGCCACCAAGGTGGCATGCATCATGATGGCCACCATGACAGCTGAACTCCAAAAGTCCTATGAGGACTATTACCCTTTTGAGATGCATCAGGATCTGATGGAAAGGTACCATCAGAGTGCTCGTCAAGAGCGGTATGAAATAATCTCCTCCATGATCACTACCCGTATGAAGGATAGCGAACCAATCACGAGCCACATGCAGAAAATGCAAAGGTATGTGGATCGTCTAATGAAACTGAATGTGAACTTCCCTGAGGAGTTGGCAATTGATATCATTTTGCACTCCTTGCCCTCGTGTTATGATCAATTTCGTATGACATACCACATGAACAAGGAGGAAGTTACACTCAGTAAGCTTCAAGGACTTCTGAAGACTGCCGAAAGTGGTCTTAAGAGTAAGTCGGTTGCTACTCCTACTCCTACTACTACCCCTGTTTTGGCTATCGGGGAAGGCAAAGGGAAGAAGAGGAAGCACCCTTCGAAGGGTAACAAGGGAAAGACCCTTGAAGGCTCCTCATCTGGAACCAAAGGTGGTTCTATCACTCCTTCTGCCATCCCTAAGGATGCTGAATGCTTCTACTGTCAAAATAAGGGGCACTGGAAGCGAAACTGCCCAAAGTACTTGCAGGATGTCAAGGATGGGAAAGTGAAACCATCACATGCAGGTATTTACACTATATTGTCTAATAACTCACCATATTCTAATTCTTGGGTTCTTGATACAGGTTGTGGTATTCACATCTGTTGTGACTTGCAGGGCCTAAGAAGAAGTGAGGATGTGGAGCACGTAAAGATAAACTTAATCATGGGGAACAAGAAGGTTGCACCTGTTACCAAGATTGGAGTTTATACTTTGTTGCTAGATAGTGGGTTAAAGTTAGATTTGAATAAATGTGTGTACTCGTCTGAAATGGCGAGGAATATTATTTCCTTTCATGCTTTGTACAAACAAGGTTTTACCTTTTCATTTTATAATGAAGTTGGTAGTATTAATGCTTTCTTTAATAATGTTCTTTATTTTAAAGCATTACCTTGTGATGGTGTGTATGAAGCTGTATCGGTTGTAGATAATTTAGGAAATAATGTATTATGTATTGATTCTTCTACTAGCTTGGATAAAGCATCTTTGTGGCATTGTCGTCTTGGACATGTAAGCAAGAAACGCATAGGCCAGCTCCAAAAGGATGGAGTGTTGCAGTCGTTCGACCTCAAGCCGGATGATAGTTGTGAGTCTTGTCTACTTGGAAAAATGACAAAATCACCCTTCACTGGTACTTGTGCAAGGGGTGAGGGTTTGTTGGACCTTATACATACTGATGTATGTGGACCATTCAAAACCGCTACAGGGGATGCTAATCGCTATTATGTGACTTTTATTGATGATTTTAGTAGATATGGTTATGTCTACTTAATCAAACATAAGTCAGAAACTTTTGAAAGGTTTAAAGAGTTTAAACAGGAAGTAGAAAATCAATTGGGCAGGAACATTAAGATGCTTCGATCCGATCGAGGTGGTGAGTATCTTAGTACTGAGTTCCTCGACTATCTTAAGGAGTGTGGGATTGTCTCACAATTGACACCTCCCAGGACACCACAGTTGAATGGTGTAGCTGAGAGGCGCAATCGAACTTTGTTGGACATGGTTCGCTCTATGATGAGTCGAGCTTCGCTACCAATCTCTTTTTGGGGGTATGCCTTAGAGACTGCCGCCAACATCCTTAATCTAGTCCCTACAAAGAAGGTTGCCAAAACACCTCATGCGATGTGGACTGGGAAAGTTCCCAATTTGGACCACATCAAGATTTGGGGTTGCGAGGCTTTCGTGAGGCGCGAGACTCATGACAAGCTCGAACCTCGAAGTGAAAGGTGTATTTTCATCGGCTACCCACAAAAATACTTTGGTTACCTCTTCTACAGACCCAGTGAGAATGTGGTCTTTGTGGCTAGGAGAGGGGTCTTTCGAGAGAGAGAATTTATAAGCCAAGGAGACAGTGGGAGGCAAATTGACCTTGAAGAAATTCAAGACTCAATTGGTGAAGGAACCTCAGACACTAGCAATCAACTTGAGGAGGAAATTCCTGTTGATCCAGCTGACGAATCTATACTTCCGAGGCGTTCCACAAGGGTTAGGAACACACCTGAGTTTTATTATGGATTTCATATTACTACGGAAGGTGATACATTTATCAGTGACAGTACACTGGTAAATCTGGATGAACCTAACAGTGTTAAGGAAGCCATGGCAGGCCCAGAGTCTACTAAATGGAAGGAGGCTATGGACAGCGAGATACAATCCATGTATGACAATCAAGTTTGGAACTTGGTTGACAATGTACCAGGCCGTAAGACAGTCGGGTGCAAATGGATCTTCAAGAAGAAGACCGACATGGATGGGAAGGTGCACACTTACAAGGCTCGACTGGTTGCGAAGGGGTTCACTCAGACTCAAGGTATTGATTATGATGAAACCTTTTCACCAGTAGCAAAGATTAAGTCTATTAGGGTTATGCTAGCCATTGCTGCATTTCATGATTATGAAATATGGCAAATGGATGTCAAAACCGCTTTCCTTAACGGAAAGTTGGCTGAGGATGTTTATATGAATCAGCCAGAAGGTTTTGTCAGTGCAGAGTACCCCAATAGAGTGTGCAAGCTTGAGAAATCCATTTATGGATTGAAACAAGCATCTCGAAGTTGGAATCTTTGTTTCGATGAGAAGGTCAAAGAGTTTGGTTTCTCAAGAAGTGAAGATGAGTCCTGCGTGTATGTCAGAGCTAGTGGGAGTATAGTTAGCTTTTTGGTACTGTATGTGGATGACATACTACTCATAGGAAATGACATCCCAATCTTGCAGGAGGTTAAGTCCTGGCTTGGGAAGTGCTTTGCTATGAAGGACCTTGGAGAAGCTACCTATATCCTAGGGATAAGGATATTAAGAGAAAGGAGTAAAAGACTAATTGGACTTAGTCAGAGTATCTACTTGGATAAGGTGTTGAAAAGGTTCAACATGCAGAATTCCAAGAAAGGAGAATTACCGATCCAAAGCAATGCCAAACTGAGCAAGGCTCAGAGCCCGAGTACTGAAGATGAGATAACTGAGATGAGTCGATTACCTTATGCTTCCGCTGTTGGTTCGATCATGTATGCTATGACTTGTACTCGTCCTGATGTGGCCTTCGCTTTGAGCATGGTCAGCAGATATCAGGGGAACCCTGGCAAGGCTCATTGGACTGCGGTAAAGAATATTCTCAAGTACCTGCGGAGGACTAAGGATTGGATCCTTACCCTTGGTGAGAGTGATGACTTGAGAGTAGTAGGGTATAGTGATGCTAGCTTTCAGACTGATAGGGATAACTTCCGCTCTCAGTCGGGCTGGGTCTTTACCTTAAATGGAGGGGCAATCACTTGGAAGAGTTCCAAACAGGAGACTGTAGCTGATTCGACTTGTGAATCAGAGTACATAGCAGCGAGTGAAGCGGCAAAGAAGGCGATATGGCTGAGGAACTTCATCGGAGACCTTGGAGTTGTACCAGCTATTAAGGAGCCTAGGAAGATTTTCTGTAACAGCAATAGTGCGGTTGCCTTAGCCAAGGAACCAAGAGATCATGGCAGATCCCGACACATTGACAGAAAATATCACTTCATAAGACACAAGATAGAAAAGGGACTCCTCGTGGCAAAGAGGGTATCGTCAGATGAGAACCCTGCGGATCCCCTTACGAAGGGACTAACGAGGGTGAAGCATTTGCAGCATGCGAGGCGCATCGGGCTGAGGGACGATATTAGTTTTACAGATTAGATAGCCTTTTCTGAAACTTGTAAAATGTAATCGACGTTTGATGATGAATAAAATTTGTGATTTATTTATGAGCAAAGTGTTGCTATCATTGTCAATTATTTACTATTGTTTCAGTTTTGCATGTTTTGACTTCCAGAATAATTAATTTATTCAAACTCTCCACAATCGGTCATATGTCGGAAGTAGGTATGAATCAAGACTGTCATGAATTGGGATTGTAGATGACTAAAGGTGTTTAGCCATAGCAATGGTTGCTACAACATTCATGAGTACTCATAAGTTATGAGTATTGGAATAAACCCACGCTCACTTGTATCACTTCATGGAATTTATCTCGAGTGATCGTGAGACGGTAATATCATATAAGTCTTCAAACCTAGAGATATGAGTTGTTACCTATGAGTTGGTTGTGCATTGATTGCACGTAAACGCATCAGTAACTTGATGTTATAAAACGTGCCTTTGTGTGCAATTCAATAAGTAGTAGAACAAGCATATGAGTCGAAGTTTATCTGTTCCTTCTAGAAATAGAAGCGATATTTGGGCCCCTCGATGATTTTGTGTTGACCCATGTACCGGGACCGGTCAGAACTAAATTGATGTGTTCAGTTAAGTTCTTTGTCAAACAAATCGGAAATCGAGAAACAACTGCTAGACAATAAGTAAGACATTGTTCCATGTATTTGTCCGGCTGATATCATGAGAGCAGAGGATTATATGATCACTTATCTAAAATGACGCTTCATAGTTCACAAGAGTTTTCGAGAGCTACGATTGCCGGTTGGTTCCTGAAGTAATATAGGCAAATACAGTTATTAGACTTATCCAAGTGGGAGTCTGTTGGATAAGGTGTCTAAGTCCATAACTTATTTGGTATATACTTGACCCGACCCGGCATGGTCCATTTGGGTTGCACTTCACCCGAACTAGTTATGGATAATTTTATGAGAGTTGTATACTTACGATTTATTAATATATTATAAGTTATAATATATTAATATAAAGTCATGTTACTTAATTAGTTTTAATCTTGAATTAATTATGAATTAATTTAGTGATTAAAAGGAAGACTAATTAAATCATGGGCTATTATATTTATATGGTGTGGGCTAACACTCGTTTGGAATGGGCTAAGCTTATATGGAAGTCCATGGATGATCCATGGAGCTTTTACCCATGGATCCTTGGAAGAGGAAAAGACATGGGTTATTAGGGTTTCACCCTAACCATGTACACTATATAAACAAGCTTATGTTGCATGAAAAAGACACTAATGTGTGTGTAAGTGTGGTGGCCAAAATCAAGAGTTAGTATACTCTCTCATACATTTTCCAAGTTTATGGTGATTTGTGATTTCCATTTGAGGCATTCACATTATTGGTGCTTGGCTCTCAAACTCCAAGGAATCAACAATCAACAAAAGGTATGTAATTCATCTAGTTCTTTTATGGTTAAAAGTACCCCATGCCATGCTAGATAGGTTATAAACCTTGGAAAATAATATTTTGCATGTATCTTAGACAAACATAGATCCAAGGTTGAATAGGGTTGCATGTACACTTAGGAAGTGTTAGAATGCTCAAAACCCAACAGTTGGCCACCATGACAGCGGAACTCCAAAAGTCCTATGAGGACTTCTACCCTTTTGAAATGCACCAAGATCTGATGGAAAGATACCATCAAAGTGCACGACAAGAGAGGTATGAAATCATATGCTCTATCATAACAACCATGATGAAGGACGGGGAATCCGTCACGAGCCACATGCAGAAAATGCAAAGGTATGTGGATCGGTTGCTGAAGCTTAATGTGAACTTCCCTGAGGAGCTTGCAATAGATATCATTTTGCACTCCTTACCATCGTGCTATGATCAATTCCGCATGACATATCACATGAATAAGGAAGAGGTCACACTCAGCAAACTTCAGGGACTCCTCAAGACCGTAGAAATAGGTCTTAAGGGTAAGTCGGTTGTTAACACTCCTACTCCAAACTCCGCCCCGGTTTTGGCAATCGGGAAAGGTAGAGGGAAGAAGAGGAAGAGCTCTTCGAAGGGTACCAAGGCTAGGACCCTTGATGGCTCTTCTTCAAGTGGAACCAAGAAAGGTTTTGTCACTCCTTCTTCTGACCCTAAAGAGGTTGAATGCATCTATTGCCATGAAAAGTCACATTGGAAGCGGAATTGCCCAAAGTACCAGCAAGATGTGAAGGATGGGAAAGTTAAACCCAACCATGCAGGTATTTACACTATCTTATCTAATAACTCACCCCATTCTAACTCTTGGGTCCTTGATACCGGTTGTGGTATTCATATCTGTTCTGATTTGCAGGGACTAAGAAGAAGTGAGAATGTGGAGCATGGAAGAATAAACTTAATCATGGGGAATAGGAAAGCTTTACCTGTCACCAAGATTGGAGTTTATCCTTTATCGCTAAGTAGTGGGTTTAGTTTAGATTTGAATAAATGTTGTTATTCGCCAGAAATGGCAAGAAATATTATTTCCTTTCATGCATTGTATAAACAAGGTTTCACCTTTTCATTTGATAATGAAGTTGGTTCGATTAATGCTTTCTTTAATAATGTTCTTTATTTTAAAGCATTACCTTGTGATGGTGTGTATGAAACTGTATATGTGGTTGATAACTTAGGAAATAATGTATTGTGTATTGATTCTGTTAATGATAATAACTTGGATAAAGCATCATTATGGCATTGTCGTCTTGGACATATAAGCAAGAAACGCATAGGCCAACTCCAAAAGGATGGAGTATTGGTGTCATTTGACCTAAAGTCAGATGATAGTTGCGAATCATGCTTACTTGGAAAAATGACAAATTCACCCTTCACAGGTTCTTGTGAGAGGGGTGAAGGTTTGTTGGATCTTATACACACGGATGTGTGTGGGCCCTTCAAACATGCCACAAGGGATGCTAATCGTTATTATTTGACTTTTACTGATGATTACAGTAGATATGGATATGTCTACTTAATCAAGCATAAGTTAGAGACTTTTGAGAGGTTTAAAGAGTTTAAACAGGAAGTCGAGAATCAATTGGGCAGGAACATTAGGATGCTTCGATCCGATCGAGGTAGTGAGTATCTTAGTTCAGAGTTCCTCGACTATCTTAGGGAATATAGGATTGTCTCACAATTGACACCTCCCAGGACACCGCAGTTGAATGGTGTAGCTGAGAGGCGTAATCGAACCTTGTTGGATATGGTTCGTTCCATGATGAGTCGAGCTTCGCTACCAATCTCATTTTGGGGGTATGCCTTAGAGACTGCGGCCCATATCCTTAATCTAGTTCCCACAAAGAAAGTTGCCAAAACTCCTCATGAGATGTGGACTGGTAAAGTACCCAAACTAGACCACATTAAGATTTGGGGTTGCGAGGCTTTCGTGAGACACGAGACTCATGATAAGCTCGAACCTCGAAATGAGAGGTGTATTTTCATCGGCTACCCACAGAAATCCTTTGGTTACCTCTTCTACAGACCTAGTGAGAATGTGGTCTTTGTAGCTAGGAGGGCTTTCTTTCGAGAGAGAGAGAGTTCATAAGCCAAGGAGACAGTGGGAGGCAAGTTGACCTTGAAGAAATTCAAGAGTCAAGTGGTGAAGGAACTTCAAACCCTAGCAATCAACTTTAGGAGGAAACTTCTGTTGAGCCAATTGACAAGTCTGTACCTCTGAGGCGTTCCACAAGGGTTAGGAATGCACCTAAGCATTACTATGGATTCCATATTACTGCGGAAGGTGATACACTTATCAGTGATGAGACACTGATAGGTCTGGATGAACCTAACAGTTATGCGGAAGCCATGGCAGGCCCTGAGTCAGCCAAGTGGAAAGAGGCAATGGACAGCGAGATACAGTCCATGTATGACAATCAAGTTTGGAACTTGGTTGAGAATGTACCAGGTCGTAAGACTATAGGGTGCAAATGGATCTTCAAGAAGAAGACCGACATGGATGGTAATGTACACACTTATAAGGCACGACTGGTTGCAAAGGGTTTCTCACAAACTCCGGGAGTTGATTATGATGAGACCTTTTCTCCAGTGGCCAAGATTAAGTCTATTAGGGTTCTGTTAGCCATAGCTGCATTTCATGACTATGAAATATGGCAAATGGATGTCAAAACCGCTTTCCTTAATGGAAAGTTGGCTGAGGATGTTTACATGAGTCAGCCAGAGGGTTTTGTCAATACAGAGTACCCTAATAAAGTGTGTAAGCTTGGGAAATCCATTTATGGGTTAAAGCAAGCACCTCGCAGATGGAATCTTTGCTTTGATGAGAAAGTCAAAGAATTTGGCTTTTCTAGGAGTGAAGATGAATCTTGTGTATATGTCAGGGCTAGCGGGAGTATAGTTAGCTTTTTGGTATTGTATGTGGATGACATACTACTCATAGGAAATGACATCCCAACTCTGCAGGAAGTTAAGTCCTGGCTTGGGAAGTGTTTCTCTATGAAGGACCTAGGAGAAGCTGCCTATATTCTAGGGATAAGGATCTTGAGAGACCGGAGTAAAAGACTAATTGGACTTAGTCGGAGTACTTACTTGGATAAGGTGTTGAAGAGATTCGGCATGCAGGACTCCAAGAAAGGAGAGTTACCCATCCAGAGTAATGGCAGATTGAGTAAGACACAAAGCCCTAGTACTGAGGCTGAGATAGCAGAAATGAGTCGAATACCTTATGCTTCGGCTGTAGGATCGATCATGTATGCTATGACGTGTACTCGGCCTGATGTAGCCTTTGCTTTGAGCATGGTTAGCAGGTATCAGGGGAACCCTGGCAAGGCACACTGGACTGCGGTAAAGAATATCCTCAAGTACCTACGGAGGACTAAGGACTGGGTCCTTACCCTCGGTGGGAGTGAAGACTTGAGAGTTGTAGGGTATAGTGATGCTAGCTTTTAGACTGATAGGGATAATTTCCGCTCTCAGTCAGGCTGGGTCTTTACCTTAAATAGAGGAGCAATTTCTTGGAAGAGTTCCAAGCAAGAGACAGTGGCTGATTCAACTTGCGAATTAGAGTATATAGCAGCTAGCGAGGCAGCAAAGGAGGCGATATGGCTAAGGAACTTCATTGGAGACCTTGGAGTTATACCAGCTATTAAAGAGCCAATGGAAATTTTCTGTGATAGTGAAAGTGCAGTTGCCTTAGCCAAGGAACCAAGGGATCACGGGAGATCCAGACACATCGACAGAAAATACCATTTCATTAGACATCGAATAGAAGAAGGACTCCTCGTGGCAAAGAGGGTATCATCGGATGAGATTCCAGCGGATCCCGTCACGAAGGGACTGACTCGGGTTAAGCATCTCCAGCATGCTCGGAGCATAGGGCTGAAGGATGATATTAGATTTAGTAGTTAGATAACCTTGAAATTTGTAAAGTGTAATTGACATTAGATGATGAATAAAAGGTGTTTTATTTATGAGTAAAGTGTTGCTATCTCTTGTCGATCGTTTACTATATTTCTTTTGCATGTTTTGACTTCCAGAATAATTATGTTTGGTATATCATATTATTCGAACCTCCACAGTCGGTCATATGTCGGAAGTAGGTATGAATCAAGACTGTCATGATTGGTTGCAGAGGTCTAAGTTGTTGGACATGGCTACAACACTCATGAGTGCTCATAAGTTCTGAGCATTGGACTCAACCCACGCTCACTGGAATCACTTCATGGAATTTATCTCGAGTGATCGTGAGACGGTAATATCATATAAGTCTTCAAACCTAGAGATATGATTTGTTACTTATGAGTTGGTTACGCATTGATTGTACGTTAACGCATTGGTAACTCGATGTTATAAAACGTGCTTTTGTGTATAATTCAATGAGTGGTAGAACAAACATATGAGTCGAAGTTTATCTGTTCTTTCTTGGATTAGAAGCTGATATCTGGGCCCCTCGATGATTTTGTTTTGACCTATGTACCGGGCCCGGGCAGAACTAAGTTGATGTGTTCAATTAAGTTCTTTGTCAAACAAATCGGAAATCGGGAAACAAACTGCTAGACAATAAGTAAGACATTGTTCCATGTATTTGTCCGGCTGATATCTAGAACAGAGGATTATATGATCACTTATCTTAAATGGCGTATCATCATCTTCTCAGTTCCGAGAGACCTTGAAAGAGCTACGATTGCCGATCGGTTCCTGAAGTATTGCAGTTATAGTTATTAGACTTATCCAAGTGGGAGGCTGTTGGATAAGGTGTCTAAGTCCATAACTATTTCTGGTATGTACTTGACCCGACCCGGCATGGTCCATTTGGGTTGCATGTCACCATGCAATTGGATAAAGTAAAATGAGAGAAATAACACTTATGGTTTATTAATATATTATAAGTTCTAATATATTAATAATATTATTTAATTAGTTTGATCAAGAATTAATTTAGAATTAATTAAGTGATCAAAAGATAACTAATTAAATATATGGGTAGATTATGTAAATCTTCCATATCTTATATAGTGGGCTAAGAGGCTCCATGGATTATCAAGTTGGGTTCCACCCATAGGATGCTCCATGGATGCTCCATGGGAGTTACAAACCCATGGGTCATGGAAATGAAGAGTCATGACACATTAGGGTTTACATGGTGTAACCCTAGATGTGTCAACACTATATAAGAAACCCATTCTCCACCAAAATATGCTACACATAAGAAACAAGAGGGCTAGGCCGATTTTAGAAGTGTGTATTCTCTCTAAAGTCATTCCAAAAGCATTTGGTGTTGTGTGAAGCATTTGAGGCATCACACTCGGGGTGCTAGGCTCACAAGGTTTCAAGGATCATAAGCAACAACAAGGTAAGTTATTCTATCTTTCATGAAAGTTAAAATTTGTTCCCCATGTATGCTAGATAGGAATATAACCTTGGAATTCAACTTTGCATGATAATTAGACAAACATAGATCCAAGGTTATTAGGGTTGCATGTACACTTAGGAAGTGTTAGAATGCTCAAAACCCATCAAAGGGATCGGCCATAGTCAACTCGGTTGACCCAATGGTAAAGAGAGAGGCGAAGTTTGAGATAGTCCCATTATCAAGGGTCCATAGGTAACTATTGCCAAAGGAAGGGGCATTGGTTACGAAGCTGCCAAATTTACCTAAGGATGTTAAAGTCAATAAGTTTGGCTCTACTTGAGGTAAAGTCCATTGTCTAACTCTATTAAGTACATGCTGATTCTGATCGCGAAGATGGATTTCAATTGCATGGTTCGGTGATCAGAATTTTGGGCTATTACTTAAGAGTTATGATATTTATATTGCTTAGGAATAGATAACAACAAGGTTTTCATATGGATTGTAAGGATAAGTTTTTCCGCAAAGTTTTAAAATAAAAGAAAAAGGTTTTGATTTTATTTATTTTAAGTATCCTTACAATGGCATTTGTGAAAAGTTGTTGCTTATAAGATTCCATTGATAGCAATATTGGAAAAATGGATTTGATTCTTTCGGTTGTGGTAGTGTCTAATATTACCAAATAAGGAAAGATTCTCATCACCCAAGGTTCAATTGGACCGAAACTTGGAATCATGCAAGTTGTATAGTATGATGAATGAGAACTTTCAGCTTGGAAAATTAAGACTAATTCCTTATGTGAATAAGGAAAGGACTAAGGGATCGAGTACACATTCTTGTGCACTGGTCAAGTCCACCACAAAAGATCAAGAAGACTAATCGTCATGATTTACTTAAGTTCAGTAAATATGGTTATACTTATAAGTTTAAGTATAAGTCTGTAGCATTGGAGAAGTTTCAATGTGAGACAGAACGAATAAGAAGAATCAAAGTATGGCAGAAAGATAAAAGTTTCTCAAATCTGAAAAGATGGGAGAGTACTTTAGTATCATGTTTATGATCATCTTAATGATTAAGATATCATATCACAATTGGTCCTCTAAAGTCATCTTAGTGCATTCTTATGACTAAGAGGAGGAGTCATTAATTGTTGAAATGGTTAAATCAAAAAGATGAGTCATACTTCGTTCCAAAACAATTCTTAGAGTCATACTCCAAGATTGTAACTTGAGTGACATATCTTAAAGAGGGTTTGTTAACACTAGTCAAATGTAAGAGTAAAAGGTTATCTACTCTTGTACATTTGAAATGGGTAAGTTTTGATGTTTTGGATAAAACAAAGACCAACTTAGGCCAATTGTGTAAAGTGTTAGTCTTGATAAAGAATCTGCACTATCTCTTGAATATTTGACAAGGGAGTCTTATATGTCAAGATGACAGTGGGAGTCTTAATGCTCTTGAAAGTTTCAAGACTTAATCAAGAATAAAACCTAAAGTCCTTCACTAGCACACGACTTGAGGTTTATAACCTATCGTGTTGAAATTTTTGTGCCTATTCAAGTTGGCTTTGCATAGGAGTTCTGAGAGATCTCAATTGGTTGCACAACTACTTGGAAGCAATGGCAGGCACCTGAGCTGCCAAATGGCAAGAATTTAAGATTGCACAAGTTTAATCAATATGAGTTTGGATTTGTCACCAACCTTGTCTTGTGATTATGGTTTTGACAAATTCACATGGATAAGAACACATACACTATTAAATCTAAGTGTCATAAGGTTTCTCTCCGATTCATGAAAATGATGGTGAGGAAACACTTTCACTAAGTACATTTTAGCTAGATAGCAATTGTGATATTTGCATTCTCAAAGTCGTTAGTGGAGCGTGTGTGGTTTACCGGCACACTAACATGGACTTGTGAGAAGTGGCAAAGGTCTAAACAATTGAGACTATGATTACGGCATCCCTTTTCATAGTTCTAAAATTGTTTAGACACACATGTGAGCTATCTAAGAGAGGTGTATGATTTTGATAAAGTTTTATCAAAACAATCTAGTATCAGAAATCTGAACTTTGGTAAGAAAGTTAGCTGATTTCTGAGTACATGTCAAAGCTAGTGGGAGCATAAGTGTTATGCTAATAATCATCATGTTAGTGGGAGCATGATAATTATGACAAAGGTTGCAAGTTAGCAATGTTAATTATAGAAAACAAAAGTTTCAATTCGTGAGGTTGTAGGGGTTGAAAAAGTTGTTTTGCTATAATTAAGGGAGAAGAAATTATACTTCATTTCAATTCTAAAAGCTTAGATTGAGATTTTAATCGTAGTTAATCAAGGATATATATATGAATTTCATGTTGGAATGGATCAACATAAGGAAATTTTATATATGGGTCCATTATTTGTGTTCTTAAATTCGATTATGATTACGGCATCCCTTTTCATAATCTGAATTTTGAGAACTTGGCAAATTGAAATGGAAATATTATAGCAAAAGACTGGTTTAGTCTTTATGTGAGACATCATGAATCTGTTGGATTAATGTCTAAGTCCATAACTATAATTGGTTAGACTTGACCCGACCCGACATGGTCCATTTGGGTTGCATGGCATCATGCATTTGGATAGACTATAATGAGAGAAATAACACTTAAGGTTGGTTAATATATTATAAGTTCTAATATATTAATAAGGTTATTTAATTAGTATTGATCAAGAATTAATTTGGAATTAATTAAGTGATCAAAAGGAGACTAATTAAATATATGGGTTGATTGTGTAAATCATTCATTCTTATATATGTGGGCTTGTGATCCAAGATTCCTTATGTTGGACTAAGTCCATGGGGTGACCCATGGATACTCCATGGAGGTTAAAATCCATGGAGCATAAGGAATGGGTAAAGTTATGAGTTACATGGTGTAACCCTAATAGCCACCATATAAAAGAATCCCATGGCTCAAGAAATCATGCACTAATGTGTGAGTGTGAGGGCTAGACGATTTCAAGGAGTGTTCAAGTTTCTCTCAAGTTATTCCAAGTGTATTTGGTGTTGTGTGAACCATTTGAGGTGTCACACTTGGGGCACTAGGCACTCAAGCTTCATGAAGACATTCTACATCAAAGAGGTATGTATTCTATCTTGTTATATTTATTATTTTGTATGCTAGATTAGGATATTACCTTGGATGTTCATAATTGTATGTATAATAGAGAAAACATAGATCCAAAGTATTTAGGGTTGCATGTACACTTAGGAGTGTCAGAATGCTCATAACCCAACAGTGGTGTCAGAGCCTAGGCTTGTTCTCTTGTTATACTTGCAAAAGTAGCTGAAAAATCGAGTTGGATGCATATATTCGATTGTTTTGGCTGGAATTGGACTAGGAACATTACCCTAAGATGTTTTTGGACTTATAAACTTGTTTTTGATGTGGCAATGTTCATGCTAATCCAATTTCTAAGATAATTGTCATAATTTCAAGATTTGTATTAGTTTGTATGTTCATGCTAATTTCTTGAAGATTGATGATTTGAATTATCTTGTTCTTATGAGGTTCTTAGATTAATAGAAAAGTTGTGTGCAATAGTTGTTTTCAATCCATTTTAATCTAAGAGTTGATTCCAAAGTGTGTTTTTGTAACTTGTCCTCAAGTTATATGAAAAGTCACATTTAAGAATCATAAAACTCATAAAAGTTGACAAAGGTTACAAAATGAAGAGTCTAGTTCTAATTAAATGGTTTTATGACTCCATAACTTGTCCTCAAGTTATGGAGGTTCAAGGGTCTCTTCATTAAATTAAAAAAAAAGTGTAACCTTAATTAGTTCCATAAGTTAAAATAAAAAAAATGTTATTTTTTTTATTAATTAGTTTAAAGTCTTCCATAACTTGTCCTCAAGTTATGGAACTTGAAGAGTTTTTTTTTTATTAAAACTACTTTAAACTCATAAGCTATGGAATTAATTAGTTTTGAATAGTTTCAAAACTTGCCCTCAAGTTTTGGAATTTGAAAAGTTTTCACTTATGAATACTTTAATTCCAAGTTAGCCCTTAGAATTTTAAAAGTTAAAATTCAACCCTTATACTTTATAATATTATAAGTTAATAATATTTATATATATGTATAAGAGTAAAGTCAGTCTTACCGTTAGTAGGCCTCATTCACGAAGCCGGTCTATAAGGGGGGTATAAGGTTACTGCCTATAAAATGGCAGTTTAATGGGTGTCCACTCTCACCCACCGCTTCCTTGACTGGTGGAGGGTCGTTAGCCGAACGGGTAGGACAAGGACTATAATTCTCCTTTCATTAAAAGTATTAATGATAAATACTAAGTAACTAAACTTTTATTAATAGCCAATCTTAGTTACTTAGGAAAATGTGAATTTGGTGCTAACCCATGAAATTACACTTTGCACTTTGCTTAAGTCGTTAGTGGAGCGTGTGTGGTTAACCGGCACACTAACCTGGACTTAACAAGGTAGGCAAAGGGTAACTTAATATTTATCATAGTATCGGTGGAGCGTGGTGTGGTTAACCGGCACACTGATTAAGGGGTAAATATTAAGGGTACCAAGTATATTTGCATGGTTATTCACACCTTGTTTTGTGATCCTCGGCATCCCAGTCACAAAACCTGAAGGGCACACTCGAGATTGAAACATGCCTTTGAACAGTTCAATGAATCTCAAAGATCTAGGACTTTTAAATCCAATTAAAACCTAATAAATTATTTCGTTTTTCATGGTGAAAATTGGAGAATCGTCATTCACCTACCTTCAAATATTTTATAGCTTGGATTACGACATCCCTCTTCTAAGTTATAAAATAGTTTGTTGGGTCCTAGCCTTAATATTTCATATTGGGTGTCATATTAAGGACTTTAAATCAACTATCTTGAATATCTCCCAAAAAGATGTCTGGTCTAGACATTTATGATCTTCCCAAATCTCTTGAAACAAGCTTTCCTAAATGAAGATGATGTCCCATGGATATCATACTTCTTTCACCTCCTCCAATTATTCTCCCTAACCCACAAGTTCCTAAAATGTTTAAGGTCACTCAAGCCCTATTGGCAAGGCAAGGTCTAGGTGTGATCACATCTTGGAGATGTAGTCACATATTGACAAGCCGGGAGAGTTGGGTGTCAAAGTCTTGAGAAAGTTGGTGGCTCAACTACTTTCTAAGTCACATAGTGAGTTCTTTTAGGAATCCTATGAAACAGACTAAGACAAGACCCTTAATGATCTTATCTATTTGCTAAGATTAACTTCCTAAAACGCTATGGACATTGACAATGATGACATTGGATATCCAGTAAAGCTCTCTCTTCCCGATGGAAATGGATCGGCCATAGTCAACTCGGTTGACCCAATGGTAAAGAGAGAGGCGAAGTCTGAGATAGTCCCATTATCAAGGGTCCATAGGTAACTATTGCCAAAGGAAGGGGCATTGGTTACGAAGCTGCCAAATTTACCTAAGGATGTTAAAGTCAATAAGTTTGGCTCTACTTCAGGTAAAGTCCATTGTCTAACTCTATTAAGTACATGTTGATTCTGATCGCGAAGATGGATTTCAATCGCATGGTTCGGTGATCAGAATTTTGGGCTATTACTTAAGAGTTATGATATTTATATTGCTTAGGAATAGATAACAACAAGGTTTTCATATGGATTGTAAGGATAAGTTTTTCCGCAAAGTTTTAAAATAAAAGAAAAAGGTTTTGATTTTATTTATTTTAAGTATCCTTACAATGGCATTTGTGAAAAGTTGTTGCTTATAAGATTCCATTGATAGCAATATTGGAAAAATGGATTTGATTCTTTCGGTTGTGGTAGTGTCTAATATTACCAAATAAGGAAAGATTCTCATCACCCAAGGTTCAATTGGACCGAAACTTGGAATCATGCAAGTTGTATAGTATGATGAATGAGAACTTTCAGCTTGGAAAATTAAGACTAATTCCTTATGTGAATAAGGAAAGGACTAAGGGATCGAGTACACATTCTTGTGCACTGGTCAAGTCCACCACAAAAGATCAAGAAGACTAATCGTCATGATTTACTTAAGTTCAGTAAATATGGTTATACTTATAAGTTTAAGTATAAGTCTGTAGCATTGGAGAAGTTTCAATCTGAGACAGAACGAATAAGAAGAATCAAAGTATGGCAGAAAGATAAAAGTTTCTCAAATCTGAAAAGATGGGAGAGTACTTTAGTATCATGTTTATGATCATCTTAATGATTAAGATACCATATCACAATTGGTCCTCTAAAGTCATCTTAGTGCATTCTTATGACTAAGAAGAGGAGTCATGAATTGTAGAAATGGTTAAATCAAAAAGATGAGTCATACTTCGTTCCAAAACAATTCTTAGAGTCATACTCCAAGATTGTAACTTGAGTGACATATCTTAAAGAGGGTTTGTTAACACTAGTCAAATGTAAGAGTAAAAGGTTATCTACTCTTGTACATTTGAAATGGGTAAGTTTTGATGTTTTGGATAAAACAAAGACCAACTTAGGCCAATTGTGTAAAGTGTTAGTCTTGATAAATAATCTGCACTATCTCTTGAATATTTGACAAGGGAGTCTTATATGTCAAGAGGACAGTGGGAATCGTAAAGCTCTTGAAAGTTTCAAGACTTAATCAAGAATAAAACCTAAAGTCCTTCACTAGCACACGACTTGAGGTTTATAACCTATCGTGTTGAAATTTGTGTGCCTATTCAAGTTGGTTGTGCATAGGAGTTCTGAGAGATCTCAATTGGTTGCACAACTACTTGGAAGCAATGGCAGGCACCTGAGCTGCCAAATGGCAAGAATTTAAGATTGCACAAGTTTAATCAATATGAGTTTGGATTTGTCACTAACCTTGTCTTGTGATTATGGTTTTGACAAATTCACATGGATAAGAACACATACACTATTAAATCTAAGTGTCATAAGGTTTATCTCCGATTCATGAAAATGATGG
Organism: Lactuca virosa; assembly: GCF_052849685.1. NCBI lineage: Eukaryota > Viridiplantae > Streptophyta > Magnoliopsida > Asterales > Asteraceae > Lactuca > Lactuca virosa. Next base: position 59,576,319 of record NC_136426.1, on the reverse strand, counting down.
TGAGGAAACATTTTCACTAAGTAGATTTTAGCTAGATAGCAATTGTGATATTTGCATTCTCAAAGTCGTTAGTGGAGCGTGTGTGGTTTACCGACACACTAACATGGACTTGTGAGAAGTGGAAAAGGTCTAAACAATTGAGACTATGATTACGGCATCCCTTTTCATAGTTCTAAAATTGTTTAGACACACATGTGAGCTATCTAAGAGAGGTGTATGATTTTGATAAAGTTTTATCAAAACAATCTAGTATCAGAAATCTGAACTTTGGTGAGAAAGTCAGCTGATTTCTGAGTACATGTCAAAGCTAGTGGGAGCATAAGTGTTATGCTAATAATCATCATGTTAGTGGGAGCATGATAATTATGACAAAGGTTGCAAGTTAGCAATGTTAATTATAGAAAACAAAAGTTTCAATTCGTGAGGTTGCAGGGGTTGAAAAAGTTGTTTTGCTATAATTAAGGGAGAGGAAATTATACTTCATTTCAATTCTAAAAGCTTAGATTGAGATTTTAATCGTATTTAATCAAGGATATATATATGAATTTCATGTTGGAATGGCTCAACATAAGGAAATTCTATATATGGGTCCATTATTTGCGTTCTAAAATTCGATTATGATTACGGCATCCCTTTTCATAATCTGAATTTTGAGAACTTGGCAAATTGAAATGGAAATATTATAACAAAAGACTGGTTTAGTCTTTATGTGAGACATCGTGAATCGTGTCCCATATGCTTCGGATATAGGATCGATTACATGTGTTATATTCATCCTTTCTAAAATTTTCCAAATGCCTGGGGCATTATGAAGGGAAAAGGTCTAGAATTGGATATGACTAAAATGATTAAGCAATTGTCGAGGACAATCTAAGGTTTACCAAAGATTGGTTGCTCAAGGACAGTTGGAAGTATAATGTTAATTCTGGAAGGACCATATTGACATAATCTGTAAGGAGGCAACTCTTGTTCAGAAGTGATAGTCAAAATGGAATATGGAAATGTTTCAAAGTTAGAAATTATTCAATCTGTGTAAGATTAGGAAACTTAATGAAAGAAGGATGTTTCCAAGGAGCTGATCTCCTTTGGAATGCTCTGTAATGATTGTTGTCAAGTCTTTCTGACTTCGTGCATAATCATTAAGAGGATCAATGCATATAAGTTTAGAATCGAACAGATTTCAGTAAATGGCATGAATTTGGAATTCTTGCATTTGCAGTAAGGATTTGGGACTGTGAAAAGAGGATCATTGGAGTGATGTTCAATTGATCTATTTTACAAAGTAAAGATCATAGACAAACATAGTATGCATACTTGGTGTATGGCATGACTAGTGTTTAGAAAACATAGTGTACATGCTTGGAGCATGGGACAACTATTGTTTTAAATTCAAGTATAAAGTTGATAAAACCGAAACAATGAATAATGAGTAATCAGTATGGTGATAAATAAAAGTGTTTATTTATATTCATAGGGTTTGATACCATATTTGATTCATTTATTCTTGTGTTTCACTTTGCATGTTTTGACTTCCAGAATAACTAAGTCGCTCTTCCTGAATGATTAAGTTATTCAAACCATCCACAGTCGGTCATATGTTGGAAGTAGATATGAATCAAGACTGTCATGGGTTGGTTTGTAGAGGTCCAAGTTGGTGGACAAAGTGGTGCTACAACACTCATGAGTGCTCATAAGTTCTGAGTATTGGATTCAACCCGCGCTCATTTGAATCACTTCATGGATTTTATCACGAGTGATCATGAGACGATAATATCTTATATTCTTCAAACCTAGAGATATGAGTTGTTACTATGAGTTGGTTATACATTGATTGCACGAAAACGCATTGGTAACTCGATGTTATAAAACGTGCCTTTGTGTATGATTCAACAAGTAGTAGAACAAGCCATATGAGTCGAAGTTTATCCATTCCTTTTACCTTCGGGATAAAAGCGATATCTGTGGGCCCCTCGATGATTTAAAGATGATACATGTGAGTGCTTGGCCAAGCCAGGACTGATTTGATTTGTTCAATCAGTCAGTCATCATGAATCGGAAATCGGGAAACAACAAATGGACAGAGAGAATGATTGATAATCCATGTCTCAGTCCATATGATATCTAGAATGGAGGAATATATGATCCCTTATCTAATGGACAAGTCATTGACAAAGGTCAGAGTTCATCGACAAGGTCAGAGTTCGACAGAAGCTTTTGAGAGCTACGATTGCTGATCGGTTCCTGAAGTCATACGCAATAATAATTTTAGACTTATCCAAGTGGGAGACTGTTAGATTAATGTCTAAGTCCATAACTATAATTGGTAAGACTTGACCTGACCCGGCATGGTCCATTTGGGTTGCATGGCATCATGCATTTGGATAGACTATAATGAGAGAAATAACACTTAAGGTTGGTTAATATATTATAAGTTCTAATATATTAATAAGGTTATTTAATTAGTATTGATCAAGAATTAATTTGGAATTAATTAAGTGATCAAAAGGAAACTAATTAAATATATGGGTTGATTGTGTAAATCTTTCATTCTTATATATATGGGCTTGTGATCCAAGGTTCCTTATGTTGGACTAAGTCCATGGGGTGACCCATGGATACTCCATGGAGGTTAAAATCCATGGAGCATAAGGAATGGGTAAAGTTATGAGTTACATCGTGTAACCCTAATAGCCACCATATAAAAGAATCCCATGGCTCAAGAAATCGTGCACTAATGTGTGAGTGTGAGGGCTAGACGATTTCAAGGAGTGTTCAAGTTTCTCTCAAGTTATTCCAAGTGTATTTGGTGTTGTGTGAACCATTTGAGGTGTCACACTTGGGGCACTAGGCACTCAAGCTTCATGAAGACATTCTACATCAAAGAGGTATGTATTCTATCTTGTTATATTTATTATTTTGTATGCTAGATTAGGATAATACCTTGGATGTTCATAATTGTATGTATAATAGAGAAAGCATAGATCCAAGGTCTTTAGGGTTGCATGGACACTTAGGAGTGTTAGAATGCTCATAATCCAACAGAATCGTGTCCCATATGCTTCGAATATAGGATCGATTACATGTGCTATATTCATCCTTTCTAAAATTTTCCAAATGCCTGGGGCATTATGAAGGGAAAAGGTCTAGAATTGGATATGACTAAAATGATTAAGCAATTGTTGAGGACAATCTAAGGTTTACCAAAGATTGGTTGCTCAAGGACAGTTGGAAGTATAATGTTAATTCTGGAAGGACCATATTGACATAATCTGTAAAGAGGCAACTCTTGTTCAGAAGTGATAGTCAAAATGGAATATGGAAATGTTTCAAAGTTAGAAATTATTCAATTTGTGTAAGATTAGGAAACTTAATGAAAGAAGGATGTTTCCAAGGAGCTGATCTCATTTGGAATGCTCTGTAATGATTGTTGTCAAGTCTTTCTGACTTTGTGCATAATCATTAAGAGGATCAATGCATATAAGTTTAGAATCTAACAGATTTCAGTAAATGGCATGAATTTGGAATTCTTGCATTTGCAGTAAGGATTTGGGACTGTGAAAAGAGGATCATTGGAGTGATGTTCAATTGATCTATTTTACAAAGTAAAGATCATAGACAAACATAGTATGCATACTTGGTGTATAGCATGACTAGTGTTTAGAAAACATAGTGTACATGCTTGGAGCATGGGGCAACTATTGTTTTAAATTCAAGTATAAAGTTGATAAAACCGAAACAATGAATAATGAGTAATCAGTATGGTGATAAATAAAAGTGTTTATTTATATTCATAGGGTTTGATACCATATTTGATTCATTTATTCTTGTGTTTCACTTTGCATGTTTTGACTTCCAGAATAACTAAGTCGCTCTTCCTGAATGATTAAGTTATTCAAACCATCCACAGTCGGTCATATGTTGGAAGTAGATATGAATCAAGACTGTCATGGGTTGGTTTGTAGAGGTCCAAGTTGGTGGACAAAGTGGTGCTACAACACTCATGAGTGCTCATAAGTTCTGAGTATTGGATTCAACCCGCGCTCATTTGAATCACTTCATGGATTTTATCACGAGTGATCATGAGACGATAATATCTTATATTCTTCAAACCTAGAGATATGAGTTGTTACTATGAGTTGGTTATACATTGATTGCACGAAAACGCATTGGTAACTCGATGTTATAAAACGTGCCTTTGTGTATGATTCAACAAGTAGTAGAACAAGCCATATGAGTCGAAGTTTATCCATTCCTTTTACCTTCGGGATAAAAGCGATATCTGTGGGCCCCTCGATGATTTAAAGATGATACATGTGAGTGCTTGGCCAAGCCAGGACTGATTTGATTTGTTCAATCAGTCAGTCATCATGAATCGGAAATCGGGAAACAACAAATGGACAGAGAGAATGATTGATAATCCATGTCTCAGTCCATATGATATCTAGAATGGAGGAATATATGATCCCTTATCTAATGGACAAGTCATTGACAAAGGTCAGAGTTCATCGACAAGGTCAGAGTTCGACAGAAGCTTTTGAGAGCTACGATTGCTGATCGGTTCCTGAAGTCATACGCAATAATAATTTTAGACTTATCCAAGTGGGAGACTGTTAGATTAATGTCTAAGTCCATAACTATAATTGGTAAGACTTGACCCGACCCGGCATGGTCCATTTGGGTTGCATGGCATCATGCATTTGGATAGACTATAATGAGAGAAATAACACTTAAGGTTGGTTAATATATTATAAGTTCTAATATATTAATAAGGTTATTTAATTAGTATTGATCAAGAATTAATTTGGACTTAATTAAGTGATCAAAAGGAGACTAATTATATATATGGGTTGATTGTGTAAATCATTCATTCTTATATATGTGGGCTTGTGATCCAAGATTCCTTATGTTGGACTAAGTCCATGGGGTGACCCATGGATACTCCATGGAGGTTAAAATCCATGGAGCATAAGGAATGGGTAAAGTTATGAGTTACATGGTGTAAGCCTAATAGCCACCATATAAAAGAATCCCATGGCTCAAGAAATCGTGCACTAATGTGTGAGTGTGAGGGCTAGACGATTTCAAGGAGTGTTCAAGTTTCTCTCAAGTTATTCCAAGTGTATTTGGTGTTGTGTGAACCGTTTGAGGTGTCACACTTGGGGCACGAGGCACTCAAGCTTCATGAAGACATTCTACATCAAAGAGGTATGTATTCTATCTTGTTATATTTATTATTTTGTATGCTAGATTAGGATAATACCTTGGATGTTCATAATTGTATGTATAATAGAGAAAACATAGATCCAAGGTATTTAGGGTTGCATGTACAATTAGGAGTGTTAGAATGCTCATAACCCAACAGGGATGTCATTTCCTATGAGTAGTATGTCATCCACATACAGTACCAAAAAGCTGACTATACTCCCACTACCCTTGATATAGACACAAGATTCATCTTCACTCCTTGAAAAGCCAAATTCTTTGACTTTCTCATCAAAGCAAAGATTCCATCTGCGAGGTGCCTGTTTTAATCCATAAATGGATTTCTCGAGCTTACACACTCTACTGGGGTACTCTGTACTGACAAAACCCTCTGGCTGAACCATGTAAACATCTTCAGCCAACTTTCCATTAAGGAAAGCGGTTTTGACATCCATTTGCCATATTTCATAATCATGAAATGCAGCAATGGCTAACAGAACCCTAATAGACTTAATCTTTGCCACTGGGGAAAAGGTCTCATCATAATCAACTGCCGGAGTTTGAGAATAACCCTTTGCAACCAGTCGTGCCTTATAAGTGTGTACGTTACCATCCATGTCGGTCTTCTTCTTGAAGATCCATTTGCACCCAACTATCTTACGATCAGGTACATTGTTAACCAAGTTTCAAACTTGATTGTCATACATAGACTGTATCTCGCTATCCATAGCCTCTTTCCATTTAGCAGCCTCAGGGCCTGCCATGGCTTCCGTGTAGCTGTTAGGTGTTGGATTAATGTCTAAGTCAATAACTATAATTGGTAAGACTTGACCCGACCCGGCATAGTCCATTTGGGTTGCATGGCATCATGCATTTGGATAGACTATAATGAGAGAAATAACACTTAAGGTTGGTTAATATATTATATGTTCTAATATAGTAATAAGGTTGTTTAATTAGTATTGAGCAAGAATTAATTTGGAATTAATTAAGTGATCAAAAGGAGACTAATTAAATATTTGGGTTGATTGTGTAAATCATTCATTCTTATATATATGGGCTTGTGATCCAAGATTCCTTATGTTGGAGTAAGTCCATGGGGTGACCCATGGATACTCCATGGAGGTTAAAATCCATGGAGCATAAGGAATGGGTAAAGTTATGAGTTACATGGTGTAACCCTAATAGCCACCATATAAAAGAATCCCATGGCTCAAGAAATCGTGCACTAATGTGTGAGTGTGAGGGCTAGACGATTTCAAGGAGTGTTCAAGTTTCTCTCAAGTTATTCCAAGTGTATTTGGTGTTGTGTGAACCATTTGAGGTGTCACACTTGGGGCACTAGGCACTCAAGCTTCATGAAGACATTCTACATCAAAGAGGTATGTATTCTATCTTGTTATATTTATTATTTTGTATGCTAGATTAGGATAATACCTTGGATGTTCATAATTGTATGTATAATAGAGAAAACATAGATCCAAGGTATTTAGGGTTGCATGTACACTTAGGAGTGTTAGAATGCTCATAACCCAACATAATTGTGTCCCATATGCTTCGGATATAGGATCGATTACATGTGCTATATTCATCCTTTCTAAAATTTTCCAAATGCCTGGCGCATTATGAAGGGAAAAGGTCTAGAATTGGATATGACTAAAATGATTAAGCAATTGTCGAGGACAATCTAAGGTTTACCAAAGATTGGTTGCTCAAGGACAGTTGGAAGTATAATGTTAATTCTGGAAGGACCATATTGACATAATCTGTAAGGAGGCAACTCTTGTTCAGAAGTGATAGTCAAAATGGAATATGGAAATGTTTCAAAGTTAGAAATTATTCAATCTGTGTAAGATTCGGAAACTTAATGAAAGAAGGATGTTTCCAAGGAGCTGATCTCCTTTGGAATGCTCTGTAATGATTGTTGTCAAGTCTTTCTGACTTCGTGCATAATCATTAAGAGGATCAATGCATATAAGTTTAGAATCTAACAGATTTCAGTAAATGAAATGAATTTGGAATTCTTGCAATTGCAGTAAGGATTTGGGACTGTGAAAAGAGGATCATTGGAGTGATGTTCAATTGATCTATTTTACAAAGTAAAGATCATACACAAACATAGTATGCATACTTGGTGTATGGCATGACTAGTGTTTAGAAAACATAGTGTACATGCTTGGAGCATGGGACAACTATTGTTTTAAATTCAAGTATAAAGTTGATAAAACTGAAACAATGAATAATGAGTAATTAGTATGGTGATAAATAAAAGTGTTTATTTATATTCATAGGGTTTGATACCATATTTGATTCATTTATTCTTGTGTTTCACTTTGCATGTTTTGACTTCCAGAATAACTAAGTCGCTCTTCCTGAATGATTAAGTTATTCAAACCATCCACAGTCGGTCATATGTTGGAAGTAGATATGAATCAAGACTGTCATGGGTTGGTTTGTAGAGGTCCAAGTTGGTGGACAAAGTGGTGCTACAACACTCATGAGTGCTCATAAGTTCTGAGTATTGGATTCAACCCACGCACATTTGAATCACTTCATGGATTTTATCACGAGTGATTATGAGACGATAATATCTTATATTCTTCAAACCTAGAGATATGAGTTGTTACTATGAGTTGGTTATACATTGATTGCACGAAAACGCATTGGTAACTCGATGTTATAAAACGTGCCTTTGTGTATGATTCAACAAGTAGTAGAACAAGCCATATGAGTCGAAGTTTATCCATTCCTTTTACCTTCGGGATAAAAGCGATATATGTGGGCCCCTCGATGATTTAAAGATGATACATGTGAGTGCTTGGCCAAGCCAGGACTGATTTGATTTGTTCAATCAGTCAGTCATCATGAATCGGAAATCGGGAAACAACAAATGGACAGAGAGAATGATTGATAATCCATGTCTCAGTCCATATGATATCTAGAATGGAGGAATATATGATCCCTTATCTAATGGACAAGACATTGACAAAGGTCAGAGATCATCGGCAAGGTCAGAGTTCGACGGAAGCTTTTGAGAGCTACGATTGCCAGTCGGTTCTTGAAGTCATACGCAAGAATAGTTTTAGACTTATCCAAGTGGGAGACTGTTGGATTAATGTCTAAGTCCATAACTATAATTGGTAAGACTTGACCCGACCCGGCATGGTCCATTTGGGTTGCATGGCATCATGCATTTGGATAGACTATAATGAGAGAAATAACACTTAAGGTTGGTTAATATTTTATAAGTTCTAATATAGTAATAAGGTTATTTAATTAGTATTGATCAAGAATTAATTTGGAATTAATTAAGTGATCAAAAGGAGACTAATTAAATATATGGGTTAATTGTGTAAATCATTCATTCTTATATATGTGGGCTTGTGATCCAAGATTCCTTATGTTGGACTAAGTCCATGGGGTGACCCATGGATACTCCATGGAGGTTAAAGTCCACGGAGCATAAGGAATGGGTAAAGTTATGACTTACATGGTGTAACCCTAATAGCCACCATATAAAAGAATCCCATGGCTCAAGAAATCGTGCACTAATGTGTGAGTGTGAGGGCTAGACGATTTCAAGGAGTGTTCAAGTTTCTCTCAAGTTATTCCAAGTGTATTTGGTGTTGTGTGAACCATTTGAGGTGTCACACTTGGGGCACTAGGCACTCAAGCTTCATGAAGACATTGTACATCAAAGAGGTATGTATTCTATCTTGTTATATTTATTATTTTGTATGCTAGATTAGTATAATACCTTGGATGTTCATAATTGTATGTATAATAGAGAAAACATAGATCCAAGGTATTTAGGGTTGCATGTACACTTAGGAGTGTTAGAATGCTCATAACCCAACAGGGATGTCATTTCCTATGAGTAGTATGTCATCCACATACAGTACCAAAAAGCTGACTATACTCCCACTAGCCTTGATATAGACACAAGATTCATCTTCACTCCTTGAAAAGCCAAATTCTTTCACTTTCTCATCAAAGCAAAGATTCCATCTGCGAGGTGCCTGTTTTAATCCATAAATGGATTTCTCGAGCTTACACACTCTACTGGGGTACTCTGTACTGACAAAACCCTCTGGCTGAACCATGTAAACATCTTCAGCCAACTTTCCATTAAGGAAAGCGGTTTTGACATCCATTTGCCATATTTCATAATCATGAAATGCAGCAATGGCTAACAGAACCCTAATAGACTTAATCTTGGCCACTGGGAAAAAGTTCTCATCATAATCAACTCCCGGAGTTTGAGAATAACCCTTTGCAACCAGTCGTGCCTTATAAGTGTGTACATTACCATCCATGTCGGTCTTCTTCTTGAAGATCCATTTGCACCCAACTATCTTACGATCAGGTACATTGTTAACCAAGTTCCAAACTTGATTGTCATACATGGACTGTATCTCGCTATCCATAGCCTCTTTCCATTTAGCAGCCTCAGGGCCTGCCATGGCTTCTGTGTAGCTGTTAGGTGTTGGATTAATATCTAAGTCCATAACTATAATTGGTAAGACTTGACCCGACCCGGCATGGTCCATTTGGGTTGCATGGCATCATGCATTTGGATAGACTATAATGAGAGAAATAACACTTAAGGTTGGTTAATATTTTATAAGTTCTAATATAGTAATAAGGTTATTTAATTAGTATTGATCAAGAATTAATTTGGAATTAATTAAGTGATCAAAAGGAGACTAATTAAATATATGGGTTAATTGTGTAAATCATTCATTCTTATATATGTGGGCTTGTGATCCAAGATTCCTTATGTTGGACTAAGTCCATGGGGTGACCCATGGATACTCCATGGAGGTTAAAGTCCACGGAGCATAAGGAATGGGTAAAGTTATGACTTACATGGTGTAACCCTAATAGCCACCATATAAAAGAATCCCATGGCTCAAGAAATCATGCACTAATGTGTGAGTGTGAGGGCTAGACGATTTCAAGGAGTGTTCAAGTTTCTCTCAAGTTATTCCAAGTGTATTTCGTGTTGTGTGAACCATTTGAGGTGTCACACTTGGGGCACTAGGCACTCAAGCTTCATGAAGACATTCTACATCAACGAGGTATGTATTTTATCTTGTTATATTTATTATTTTGTATGCTAGATTAGTATAATACCTTGGATGTTCATAATTGTATGTATAATAGAGAAAACATAGATCCAAGGTATTTAGGGTTGCATGTACACTTAGGAGTGTTAGAATGCTCATAACCCAACAGTGGTATCAGAGCCTAGGCTTGTTTTCTTGTTATACTTGCAAAAGTAGCTGAAAAATCGAGTTGGATGCATATATTCGATTGTTTTGGCTGGAATTGGACTAGGAACATTACCCTAAGATGTTTTTGGACTTATAAACTTGTTTTTGATGTGGTAATGTTCATGCTAATCCAATTTCTAAGATAATTGTCATAATTTCAAGATTTGTATTAGTTTGTATGTTCATGCTAATTTCTTGAAGATTGATGATTTCAATTATCTTGTTCTTATGAGGTTCTTAGATTAATAGAAAAGTTGTGTGAAATAGTTGTTTTCAATCCATTTTAATCTAAGAGTTGATTCCAAAGTGTGTTTTTGTAACTTGTCCTCAAGTTATATGAAAAGTAACATTTAAGAATCATAAAACTCATAAAAGTTGGCAAAGGTTACAAAATGAAGAGTCTAGTTCTAATTAAATGGTTTTATGACTCCAGAACTAGTCCTCAAGTTATGGAGGTTCAAGAGCCTCTTCATTAAATTAAAAAAAAAAGTGTAACCTTAATTAGTTCCATAAGTTACAATAAAAAAAAGTTATTTTTTTTTATTAATTAGTTTAAAGTCTTTCATAACTTGTCCTCAAGTTATGGAAGTTGAAGAGTTTTTTTTTTAATTAAAACTACTTTAAACTCATAAGCTATGGAATTAATTAGTTTTGAATAGTTTCAAAACTTGCCCTCAAGTTTTGGAATTTGAAAAGATTTCACTTATGAATACTTTAATTCCAAGTTAGCCTTTAAAATTTTAAAAGTTAAAATTCAACCCTTATACTTTATAATATTATAAGTTAATAATATTTATATATATGTATAAGAGTAAAGTCAGCCTTACCGTTAGTAGGCCTCATTCACGAAGCCGGTCTATAAGGGGGGTATAAGGTTACTGCCTATAAAATGGCAGTTTAATGGGTGTCCACTCTCACCCACCGCTTCCTTGACTGGTGGAGGGTCGTTAGCCGAACGGGTAGGACAAGGACTATAATTCTCCTTTCATTAAAAGTATTAATGATAAATACTAAGTAACTAAACTCTTATTAATACCCAATCTTAGTTACTTAGGAAAATGTGAATTTGGTGCTAACCCATGAAATTACACTTTGCACTTTGGTTATGTCGTTAGTGGAGCGTGTGTGGTTAACCGGCATACTAACCTGGACTTACCAAGGTAGGCAAAGGGTAACTTAATATTTATCATAGTATCGGTGGAGCGTGTGTGGTTAACCGGCACACTGATTAAGGGGTAAATATTAAGGGTACCAAGTATATTTGCATGGTTATTCACACCTTGTTTTGTGATCCTCGGCATCCCAGTCACAAAACCTGAAGGGCACACTCGAGATTGAAACATGCCTTTGAACAGTTCAATGAATCTCAAAGATCTAGGACTTTCAAATCCAATTAAAACCTAATAAATTATTTCGTTTTTCATGGTGGAAATTGGTGAATCGTCATTCACCTACCTTCAAATATTTTATAGCTTGGATTACGGCATCCCTCTTCTAAGTTATAAAATAGTTTGTTGGGACCTAGCCTTAATATTTCATATTGGGTGTCATATTAAGGACTTTAAATCAACTATCTTGAATATCTCCCAAAAAGATGTCTGGTCTAGACATTTATGATCTTCCCAAATCTCTTGAAACAAGCTTTCCTAAATGAAGATGATGTCCCATGGATATCATACTTCTTTCACCTCCTCCATTTATTCTCCCTAACCCACAAGTTCCTAAAATGTTTAAGGTCACTCAAGCCCTATTGGCAAGGCAAGGTCTAGGTGTGATCACATCTTGGAGACGTAGTCACATATTGACAAGCCGGGAGAGTTGGGTGTCAAAGTCTTGAGAAAGTTGGTGGCTCAACTACTTTCTAAGTCACATAGTGAGTTCATTTGGGAATCCTATGAAACAGACTAAGACAAGACCCTTAATGATCTTATCTATTTGCTAAGATCAACTTCCTAAAACGCTATGGACATTGACAATGATGACATTGGATATCCAGTAAAGCTCTCTCTTCCCGATGGAAAGGGATCGGCCATAGTCAACTCGGTTGACCCAATGGTAAAGAGAGAGGCGAAGTCTGAGATAGTCCCATTATCAAGGGTCCATAGGTAACTATTGCCAAAGGAAGGGGCATTGGTTACGAAGCTGCCAAATTTACCTAAGGATGTTAAAGTCAATAAGTTTGGCTCTACTTCAGGTAAAGTCCATTGTCTAACTCTATTAAGTACATGTTGATTCTGATCGCGAAGATGGATTTCAATCGCATGGTTCGGTGATCAGAATTTTGGGCTATTACTTAAGAGTTATGATATTTATATTGCTTAGGAATAGATAACAACAAGGTTTTCATATGGATTGTAAGGATAAGTTTTTCCGCAAAGTTTTAAAATAAAAGAAAAAGGTTTTGATTTTATTTATTTTAAGTATCCTTACAATGGCATTTGTGAAAAGTTGTTGCTTATAAGATTCCATTGATAGCAATATTGGAAAAATGGATTTGATTCTTTCGGTTGTGGTAGTGTCTAATATTACCAAATAAGGAAAGATTCTCATCACCCAAGGTTCAATTGGACCGAAACTTGGAATCATGCAAGTTGTATAGTATGATGAATGAGAACTTTCAGCTTAGAAAATTAAGACTAATTCCTTATGTGAATAAGGAAAGGACTAAGGGATCGAGTACACATTCTTGTGCACTGGTCAAGTCCACCACAAAAGATCAAGAAGACTATTCGTCATGATTTACTTAAGTTCAGTAAATATGGTTATACTTATAAGTTTAAGTATAAGTCTGTAGCATTGGAGAAGTTTCAATGTGAGACAGAACGAATAAGAAGAATCAAAGTATGGCAGAAAGATAAAAGTTTCTCAAATGTGAAAAGATGGGAGAGTACTTTAGTATCATGTTTATGATCATCTTAATGATTAAGATACCATATCACAGTTGGTCCTCTAAAGTCATCTTAGTGCATTCTTATGACTAAGAAGAGGAGTCAGGAATTGTTGAAATGGTTAAATCAAAAAGATGAGTCATAGTTCGTTCCAAAACAATTCTTAGAGTCATACTCCAAGATTGTAACTTGAGTGACATATCTTAAAGAGGGTTTGTTAACACTAGTCAAATGTAAGAGTAAAAGGTTATCTACTCTTGTACATTTGAAATAGGTAAGTTGTGATGTTTTGGATAAAACAGAGACCAACTTAGGCCAATTGTGTAAAGTGTTAGTCTTGATAAAGAATCCGCACTATCTCTTGAATATTTGACAAGGGAGTCTTATATGTCAAGAGGACAGTGGGAGTCTTAAAGCTCTTGAAAGTTTTAAGACTTAATCAAGAATAAAACCTAAAGTCCTTCACTAGCACACGACTTGAGGTTTATAACCTATCGTGTTGAAATTTTTGTGCCTATTCAAGTTGGCTTTGCATAGGAGTTCTGAGAGTTCTCAATTGGTTGCACAACTACTTGGAAGCAATGGCAGGCACCTGAGCTGCCAAATGGCAAGAATTTAAGATTGCACAAGTTAATCAATATGAGTTTGGATTTGTCACTATAATTGTCTTGTGATTATGGTTTTGACAAATTCACATGGATACGAACACATACACTATTAAATCTAAGTTTCATAAGGTTTATCTCCGATTCATGAAAACGATGGTGAGGAAACACTTTCACTAAGTAGATTTTAGCTAGATAACAATTGTGATATTTGCATTCTCAAAGTCGTTAGTGGAGCGTGTGTGGTTTACCGGCACACTAACATGGACTTGTGAGAAGTGGCAAAGGTCTAAACAATTGAGACTATGATTACGGCATCCCTTTTCATAGTTCTAAAATTGTTTAGACACACATGTGAGCTATCTAAGAGAGGTGTATGATTTTGATAAAGTTTTATCAAAACAATCTAGTATCAGAAATCTGAACTTTGGTAAGAAAGTCAGCTGATTTCTGAGTACATGTCAAAGCTAGTGGGAGCATAAGTGTTATGCTAATAATCATCATGTTAGTGGGAGCATGATAATTATGACAAAGGTTGCAAGTTAGCAATGTTAATTATAGAAAACAAAAGTTTCAATTCGTAAGGTTGCAAGGGTTGAAAAAGTTCTTTTGCTATAATTAAGGGAGAGGAAATTATACTTCATTTCAATTCTAAAAGCTTAGATTGTGATTTTAATCGTATTTAATCAAGGATATATATATGAATTTCATGTTGGAATGGCTCAACATAAGGAAATTCTATATATGGGTCCATTATTTGCGTTCTAAAATTCGATTATGATTACGGCATCCCTTTTCATAATCTAAATTTTGAGAACTTGGCAAATTGAAATGGAAATATTATAGCAAAAGACTGGTTTAGTCTTTATGTGAGACATCATGAATCGTGTCCCATATGCTTCGGATATAGGATCGATTACATGTGCTATATTCATCCTTTCTAAAATTTTCCAAATGCCTGGGGCATTATGAAGTGAAAAGGTCTAGAATTGGATATGACTAAAATGATTAAGCAATTGTCGAGGACAATCTAAGGTTTACCAAAGATTGGTTGCTCAAGGACAGTTGGAAGTATAATGTTAATTCTGGAAGGACCATATTGACATAATCTGTAAGGAGGCAACTCTTGTTCAGAAGTGATAGTCAAAATGGAATATGGAAATGTTTCAAAGTTAGAAATTATTCAATCTGTGTAAGATTAGGAAACTTAATGAAAGAAGGATGTTTCCAAGGAGCTGATCTCATTTGGAATGCTCTGTAATGATTGTTGTCAAGTCTTTCTGACTTCGTGCATAATCATTAAGAGGATCAATGCATATAAGTTTAGAATCTAACAGATTTCAGTAAATGGCATGAATTTGGAATTTTTGCATTTGCAGTAAGGATTTGGGACTGTGAAAAGAGGATCATTGGAGTGATGTTCAATTGATCTATTTTACAAAGAAAAGATCATAGAAAAACATAGTATGCATACTTGGTGTATAGCATAACTAGTGTTTAGAAAACATAGTGTACATGCTTGGAGCATGGGACAACTACTGTTTTAAATTCAAGTAGAAAGTTGATAAAACCGAAACAATGAATAATGAGTAATCAGTATGGTGATAAATAAAAGTGTTTATTTATATTCATAGGGTTTGATACCATATTTGATTCATTTATTCTTGTGTTTCACTTTGCATGTTTTGACTTCCAGAATAACTAAGTCGCTCTTCCTGAATGATTAAGTTATTCAAACCATCCACAGTCGGTCATATGTTGGAAGTAGATATGAATCAAGACTGTCATGGGTTGGTTTGTAGAGGTCCAAGTTGGTGGACAAAGTGGTGCTACAACACTCATGAGTGCTCATAAGTTCTGAGTATTGGATTCAACCCGCGCTCATTTGAATCACTTCATGGATTTTATCACGAGTGATCATGAGACGATAATATCTTATATTCTTCAAACCTAGAGATATGAGTTGTTACTATGAGTTGGTTTTACATTGATTGCACGAAAACGCATTGGTAACTCGATGTTATAAAACGTGCCTTTGTGTATGATTCAACAAGTAGTAGAACAAGCCATATGAGTCGAAGTTTATCCATTCCTTTTACCTTTGGGATAAAAGCGATATCTGTGGGCCCCTCGATGATTTAAAGATGATACATGTGAGTGCTTGGCCAAGCAAGGACTGATTTGATTTGTTCAATCAGTCAGTCATCATGAATCGGAAATCGGGAAACAACAAATGGACAGAGAGAATGATGGATAATCCATGTCTCAGTCCATATGATATCTAGAATGGAGGAATATATGATCCCTTATCTAATGGACAAGTCGTTGACAAAGGTCAGAGTTCATCGACAAGGTCAGAGATCGACAGAAGCTTTTGAGAGCTACGATTGATGATCGATTCCTGAAGTCATACGCAATAATAGTTTTAGACTTATCCAAGTGGGAGACTGTTGGATTAATGTCTAAGTCCATAACTATAATTGGTAAGACTTGACCCTACCCGACATGGTCCATTTGGGTTGCATGGCATCATGCATTTGGATAGACTATAATGAGAGAAATAACACTTAAGGTTGGTTAATATATTATAAGTTCTAATATATTAATAAGGTTATTTAATTAGTATTGATCAAGAATTAATTTGGAATTAATTAAGTGATCAAAAGGAGACTAATTAAATATATGGGTTGATTGTGTAAATCATTCATTCTTATATATGTGGGCTTGTGATCCAAGATTCCTTATGTTGGACTAAGTCCATGGGGTGAACCATGGATACTCCATGGAGGTTAAAATCCATGGAGCATAAGGAATGGGTAAAGTTATGAGTTACATGGTGTAACCCTAATAGCCACCATATAAAAGAATCCCATGGCTCAAGAAATCATGCACTAATGTGTGAGTGTGAGGGCTAGACGATTTCAAGGAGTGTTCAAGTTTCTCTCAAGTTATTCCAAGTGTATTTGGTGTTGTGTGAACCATTTGAGGTGTCACACTTGGGGCACTAGGCACTCAAACTTCTTAAAGACATTCTACATCAACAAGGTATGTATTATATCTTGTTATATTTATTATTTTGTATGCTAGATTAGGATAATACCTTGGATGTTCATAATTGTATGTATAATAGAGAAAACATAGATCCAAGGTATTTAGGGTTGCATGTACACTTAGGAATGTTAGAATGCTCATAAGCCAACATTAGGCTCATCCAGATTTACCAGTGTGTTATCACTGATAAGTGTCTCACCTTCTGCAGTAATATGAAAACCATAATAATGCTCAGGTGCATTCCTAACTCTGGTGGAACGCCTCAGAGGTATAGATTCTTCAGTCGGCTCAACAGGAGTTTCCTCCTCAGGTTGAGGGCTAGGGTTTGAGGTTCCTTCACCACTTGACTCTTGAATTTCCTCAAGGTCAATTTGCCTCCCACGGTCTCCTTGGCTCATGAATTCTCTCTCTCGAAATAATCCTCTTCTTGCTACAAAGACCACATTATCACTGGGTCTGTAGAAGATGTAACCAAAGGATTTATGTGGGTAGCCGATGAAAATACACCTTTTGCTTCGGGGTTCGAGCTTATCGTGAGTCTCGCGTCTCACGAAAGCCTCGCAACCCCAAATCTTGATGTGGTCTAGATTTGGAACTTTTCCAGTCCACACCTCGTGAGGTGTTTTGGCAACCTTCTTTGTAGGGACTAGATTAAGGATATGGGCGACAGTCTCTAAGGCATACCCCCAAAATGAGATTGGTAGCAAAGCTCGACTCATCATGGAACGAACCATGTCCAACAAGGTCCGATTGCACCTCTCAGCTACACCATTCAACTGTGGTGTCCTAGGAGGTGTCAATTGTGAGACAATCCCACATTCCTTAAGATAGTCAAGGAACTCAGTACTAAGATACTCACCACCACGATCAGATCGAAGCATCTTAATGTTCCTGCCCAACTGATTCTCCACTTCTTGCTTAAACTCTTTGAATTTCTCAAAGGTTTCTGACTTATGCTTGATTAGGTAGACATATCCATATCTACTAAAATCATCAGTAAAAGTCACATAGAACCGATTAGCATCTCTTGTGGCAGTTCTAAAGGGTCCACACACATCCGTGTGTATGAGGTCCAACAAACCTTCACTCCTAGCACAAGTGCCAGTAAAAGGTGACTTTGTCATTTTACCAAGCAAACAAGATTTACAACTATCATCTGACTTTAGGTCAAATGACTCCAAGACTCCATCCTTTTGGAGTTGGCCTATGCGTTTCTTGCTTACATGTCCAAGACGACAATGCCATAAGGATGCTTTATCTAAGCTAGTGGAAGAGTTAATACACAATACATTATTTCCTAGATTATCTACAACAGATACAGTTTCATACACGCCATCACAAGGTAATGCTTTAAAATAAAGAACATTATTAAAGAAAGCATCAATACTACCATTATTATTATCAAAATAAAAGGTAAAACCTTGTTTATGTTGGATAAGATGTCTAAGTCCTTAACTTATTTGGTATATACTTGACCCGACCCGGCATGGTCCATTTAGGTTGCACTTCACCCAAACTAGTTATGGATAATTTTATGAGAGTTGTATACTTACGATTTATTAATATATTATAAGTTATAATATATTAATATAAAGTCATGTTACTTAATTAGTTTTAATCTTGAATTAATTATGAATTAATTTAGTGATTAAAAGGAAGACTAATTAAATCATGGGCTATTATATTTATATGGTGTGGGCTAACATTCATTTGGGAATGGGCTAAGCTTATATGGAAGTCCATGGATGATCCATGGAGCTTTTACCCATGGATCCTTGGAAGAGGAAAAGACATGGGTTATTAGGGTTTCACCCTAACCATATACACTATATAAACAAGCTTATGTTGCATGAAAAAGACACTAATGTGTGTGTAAGTGTGGTGGCCAAAATCAAGAGTTAGTATACTCTCTCATACATTTTCCAAGTTTGTGGTGATTTGTGACTTCCATATGAGGCATTCACATTATTGGTGCTTGGCTCTCAAACTCCAAGGAATCAACAATCAACAAAAGGTATGTAATTCATCTAGTTCTTTTATGGTTAAAAGTACCCCATGCCATGCTAGATAGGTTATAAACCTTGGAAAATAATATTTTGCATGTATCTTAGACAAACATAGATCCAAGGTTTAATAGGGTTGCATGTACACTTAGGAAGTGTTAGAATGCTCAAAACCCAACAGTGGTATCAGAGACTGGTTTTGTTTGTTTGATACTTGATGCAAAATAGTGAAAAAAGTCGATTTTTTGCTGTCTGCCTGATGAACTCGCCGAGTCCATGGGGGGACTCGCCGAGTTCATGAGTAAACTTATCCTACTCGGCGAGTAGGTTCGTGCACTCGGCGAGTAGGAGCCTCATAATGCAGATTTTCGACTTTTGCTGCTGGAAATGGACTAGAAACATTACCCTAAACTGTTTTGGTGTTTTAAAACTTGTTTTAGTTGGTGTAATGGTTGTTCTAATCCATTTACAATAGCTTATATCAAAATTTCATGCTTTGTATGTGTTCATATAATTCTTGAAACTTTGATGATCATGTTCATGTTCTTATGAATTTAGAAGATGATAGGAATTATTTGCTGAATTGTTTAGGATTAATTCTTGATCATTTATGTGTTTTAATGGAGTCCATAATTTGTCCTCAAGTTATGGATATCCAAAGGTCACTTCTTTTAAACACACACTTAAAACACATAAGTTACATGGAAATGAAGAGTCTTCATTTTTATGAACCTTTAATTCATAAGTTATGAAATGAAAAGTTTTGAATAGTTTCAAAACTTGTCCTCAAGTTTTGGAATTTGTAAAGTTACACACACTTTAACATACTTTAATTCCAAACCCTTTGAGTTTTAAAAGTTAAAATTCAACCCTTATACTATTTATAACATTAATGGTTAATTATTATATATATATGTATAAGATCAAAGTCGTCTTACCGCTAGTACGCCTCATTCACGAAGCCAGTCTATAAGGTGGGTATAAGGTTGTTGCCTATAAAATGGCAACTTAATGGGTGTCCACTCTCACCCACCGCTTGCTTGACTGGTGGAGGGTCGTTAGCCGAACGGGTAGGACAAGGACTTATAAATTCTCATTAAAAGTATGATGAATATTATAAAGTAACTAAACCTTTTATAAATTCCCAATCTTAGTTACTTTAGGAAAATGTGAATATGGTGCTAACCCATGAAATTCCCACTTTGTACCTTACCAAGTCGTTGGTGGAGCGTGTGTGGTTAACCGGCACACTAACTTGGACTAGTAAGGATCACGAAGGGTGACTTAATGTTTATCATAGATCGGTGGAGCGTGTGTGGTTAACCGGCACATTGATTAGGTGATAATATTAAGGGTACCAAGTGAATTTGCATGGTTATTCACACCTTGTTTTGTGATCCTCGGCATCCCAGTCACAAAACTTGAAGGGCACAATCGAGATTGAAACATGCCATTGAAAAGTTCAATGAATCTCAAAGGAATCTAGGAATTTCAAAACCAATTAAACCTAATAATTCATTTCGTTTTCATGGTGGAAATTGGTGAATCGTCATTCACCTACCTTCAAATATATTATAGCTTACATTACGGCATCCCTCTTCTAAGTTATAATATATTGTGTTGGATCCTAGCCTTAATATTACATTTGGGTGTATTATTAAGGATTCGATATATCTAATCTAAACTTGTTTTCTTCTTTTCAGATGTCTTCCGACAACAAAGCTTCGGGCTCTAACCCTACTGGCTCCTTTTCCCTCATGAACCTTTGTGGGAGGGTCATCTTTGATGGTTCCAAGTTCATGGATTGGATCCGGAACATCAGGATGGTTACTCGTTACGAGGACAAGGAATATGTCCTCGATAAGGAGCTAAAGGAGCTCGATGAGTCCACTGCTACTCCTGAGGAGGTCGCTGAGTATCAGGCACATGAAAGAGATGTCACCAAGGTGGCATGCATCATGATGGCCACCATGACAGCTGAACTCCAAAATTCCTATGAGGACTATTACCCTTTTGAGATGCATCAGGATCTGATGGAAAGGTACCATCAGAGTGCTCGTCAAGAGCGGTATGAAATAATCTCCTCCATGATCACTACCCGTATGAAGGATAGCGAACTAATCACGAGCCACATGCAGAAAATGCAAAGGTATGTGGACCGTCTAATGAAACTGAATGTGAACTTCCCTGAGGAGTTGGCAATTGATATCATTTTGCACTCCTTGCCCTCGTGTTATGATCAATTTCGTATGACATACCACATGAACAAGGAGGAAGTTACACTCAGTAAGCTTCAAGGACTTCTGAAGACTGCCGGAAGTGGTCTTAAGAGTAAGTCGGTTTCTACTCCTACTCCTACTACTACCCCTGTTTTGGCTATCGGGCAAGGCAAAGGGAAGAAGAGGAAGAACCCTTCGAAGGGTACCAAGGGAAAGTCCCTTGAAGGCTCCTCATCTGGAACCAGAGGTGGTTCTATCACTCCTTCTGCCATCCCTAAGGATGCTGAATGCTTCTATTGTCAAAATAAGGGGCACTGGAAGCGAAACTGCCCAAAGTACTTGCAGGATGTCAAGGATGGGAAAGTGAAACCATCCCATGCAGGTATTTACACTATATTGTCTAATAACTCACCATATTCTAATTCTTGGGTTCTTGATACAGGTTGTGGTATTCACATCTGTTGTGACTTGCAGGGCCTAAGAAGAAGTGAGGATGTGGAGCACGGAAAGATAAACTTAATCATGGGGAACAAGAAGGTTGCACCTGTTACCAAGATTGGAGTTTATACTTTGTTGCTAGATAGTGGGTTAAAGTTAGATTTGAATAAATGTGTGTACTCGTCTGAAATGGCGAGGAATATTATTTCCTTTCATGCTTTGTACAAACAAGGTTTTACCTTTTCTTTTGATAATGAAGTTGGTAGTATTAATGCTTTCTTTAATAATGTTCTTTATTTTAAAGCATTACCTTGTGATGGTGTATATGAAGGTGTATCGGTTGTAGATAATTTAGGAAATAATGTATTATATATTGATTCTTCTACTAGCTTGGATAAAGCATCTTTGTGGCATTGTCGTCTTGGACATGTAAGCAAGAAACGCATAGGCCAGCTCCAAAAGGATGGAGTCTTGGAGTCGTTCGACCTCAAGTCGGATGATAGTAGTGAGTCTTGTCTACTTGGAAAAATGACAAAATCACCCTTCACTGGTACTTGTGCAAGGGGTGAGGGTTTGTTGGACCTTATACACACTGATGTATGTGGACCATTCAAAACCGCCACAAGGGATGCTAATCGCTATTATGTGACTTTTATTGATGATTTTAGTAGATATGGTTATGTCTACTTAATCAAACATAAGTCAGAAACTTTTGAAAGGTTTAAAGAGTTTAAACAGGAAGTAGAAAATCAATTGGGCAGGAATATTAAGATGCTTCGATCCGATCGAGGTGGTGAGTATCTTAGTACTGAGTTCCTCGACTATCTTAAGGAGTGTGGGATTGTCTCACAATTGACACCTCCCAGGACACCACAGCTGAATGGTGTAGCTGAGAGGCGCAATCGAACTTTGTTGGACATGGTTCGCTCTATGATGAGTCGAGCTTCGCTACCTATCTCTTTTTGGGGGTATGCCTTAGAGACTGTCGCCCACATCCTTAATCTAGTCCCTACAAAGAAGGTTGCCAAAACACCTCATGAGATGTGGACTGGGAAAGTTCCCAATTTGGACCACATCAACATTTGGGGTTGCGAGGCTTTCGTGAGGCGCGAGACTCATGACAAGCTCGAACCTCGAAGTGAAAGGTGTATTTTCATCGGCTACCCACAAAAATACTTTGGTTACCTCTTCTACAGACCCAGTGAGAATGTGGTCTTTGTGGCTAGGAGAGGAGTCTTTCGAGAGAGAGAATTTATAAGCCAAGGAGACAGTGGGAGGCAAATTGACCTTGAAGAAATTCAAGACTCAATTGGTGAAGGAACCTCAGACACTAGCAAGCAACTTGAGGAGTAAATTCCTGTTGATCCAGCTGACGAATCTATACTTCCGAGGCGTTCCACAAGGGTTAGGAGCACACCTGAGTTTTATTATGGATTTCATATTACTACGGAAGGTGATACATTTATCAGTGACAGTACGCTGGTAAATCTGGATGAACCTAACACTGTTAAGGAAGCCATGGCAGGCCCAGAGTCTGCTAAATGGAAGGAGGCTATGGACAGCGAGATACAGTCCATGTATGACAATCAAGTTTGGAACTTGGTTGACAATGTACCAGGCCGTAAGACAGTCGGGTGCAAATGGATCTTCAAGAAGAAGACCGATATGGATGGGAAGGTGCACACTTATAAGGCTCGACTGGTTGCGAAGGGGTTTACTCAGACTCAGGGTATTGATTATGATGAAACCTTTTCACCAGTAGCAAAGATTAAGTCTATTAGGGTTATGCTAGCCATTGATGCATTTCATGATTATGAAATATGGCAAATGGATGTCAAAACCACTTTCCTTAACGGAAAGTTGGCTGAGGATGTTTACATGAATCAGCCAGAAGGTTTTGTCAGTGCAGAGTACCCCAATAGAGTGTGCAAGCTTGAGAAATCCATTTATGGATTGAAACAAGCATCTCGAAGTTGGAATCTTTGTTTCGATGAGAAGGTCAAAGAGTTTGGTTTCTCAAGAAGTGAAGATGAGTCCTGCGTGTATGTCAGAGCTAGTGGGAGTATAGTTAGCTTTTTGGTACTGTATGTGGATGACATACTACTCATAGGAAATGACATCCCAACCTTGCAGGAGGTTAAGTCATGGCTTGGGAAGTGCTTTGCTATGAACGACCTTGGAGAAGCTACCTATATCCTAGGGATAAGGATATTAAGAGAAATGAGTAAAAGACTAATTGGACTTAGTCAGAGTATCTACTTGGATAAGGTGTTGAAAAGGTTCAACATGCAGAATTCCAAGAAAGGAGAATTACCGATCCAAAGCAATGCCAAACTGAGCAAGGCTCAGAGCCCGAGTACAGAAGATGAGATAGCTGAGATGAGTCGATTACCTTATGCTTCCGCTGTTGGTTCGATCATGTATGCTATGACTTATACTCGTCCTGATGTGGCCTTCGCTTTGAGCATGGTCAGCAGATATCAGGGGAACCCTGGCAAGGCTCATTGGACTGCGGTAAAGAATATTCTCAAGTACCTGCGGAGGAGTAAGGATTGGATCCTTACCCTTGGTGGGAGTGATGACTTGAGAGTAGTAGGGTATAGTGATGCTAGCTTTCAGACTGATAGGGATAACTTCCGCTCTCAGTCGGGCTGGGTCTTTACCTTAAATGGAGGGGCAATCACTTGGAAGAGTTCCAAACAGGAGACTGTAGCTGATTCGACTTGTGAATCAGAGTACATAGCAGCGAGCGAAGCGGCAAAGGAGGTGATATGGCTGAGGAACTTCATCGGAGACCTTGGAGTTGTACCAGCTATTAAGGATCCTATGGAGATTTTCTGTGACAGCAATAGTGCGGTTGCCTTAGCCAAGGAACCAAGAGATCATGGCAGATCCCGACACATTGACAGAAAATATCACTTCATAAGACACAAGATAGAAGAGGGACTCCTCGTGGCAAAGAGGGTATCGTCAGATGAGAACCCTGCAGATCCCCTTACGAAGGGACTGACGAGGGTTAAGCATTTGCAGCATGCGAGGCGTATCGGGCTGAGGGACGATATTAGTTTTACATATTAGATAGCCTTTTCTAAAACTTGTAAAATGTAATCGACGTTTGATGATGAATAAAATGTGTGATTTATTTATGAGTAAAGTGTTACTATCATTGTCAATTATTTACTATTGTTTCAGTTTTGCATGTTTTGACTTCCAGAATAATTAATTTATTCAAACCTCCACAATCGGTCATACGTCGGAAGTAGGTATGAATCAAGATTGTCATGAATTGGGATTGTAGATGACTAAAGGTGTTTAGCCATAGCAATAGTTGCTACAACATTCATGAGTACTCATAAGTTATGAGTATTGGAATAAACCCACGCTCACTTGTATCACTTCATGGAATTTATCTCGAGTGATCGTGAGACGATAATATCATATAAGTCTTCAAACCTAGAGATATGAGTTGTTACCTATGAGTTGGTTGTGCATTGATTGCACGTAAACGCATCAGTAACTTGATGTTATAAAACGTGCCTTTGTGTACAATTCAACAAGTAGTAGAACAAGCATATGAGTCGAAGTTTATCTGTTCCTTCTAGAAATAGAAGCGATATCTGGGCCCCTCGATGATTTTGTGTTGACCCATGTACCGGGCCCGGTCAGAACTAAATTGATGTGTTCAGTTAAGTTCTTTGTCAAACAAATCGGAAATCGAGAAACAACTGCTAGACAATAAGTAAGACATTGTTCCATGTATTTGTCCGGCTGATATCATGAGAGCAGAGGATTATATGATCACTTATCTAAAATGGCGCTTCATAGTTCACAAGAGTTTTCGAGAGCTACGATTGTCGGTTGGTTCCTGAAGTAATATAGGCAAATACAGTTATTAGAGTTATCCAAGTGGTAGTCTGTTGGATAAGATGTCTAAGTCCATAACTTATTTGGTATATACTTGACCCGACCCGGCATGGTCCATTTGGGTTGCACTTCACCCAAACTAGTTATGGATAATTTTATGAGAGTTGTATACTTACGATTTATTAATATATTATAAGTTATAATATATTAATATAAAGTCATGTTACTTAATTAGTTTTAATCTTGAATTAATTATGAATTAATTTAGTGATTAAAAGGAAGACTAATTAAATCATGGGCTATTATATTTATATGGTGTGGGCTAACATTCATTTGGGAATGGGCTAAGCTTATATGGAAGTCCATGGATGATCCATGGAGCTTTTACCCATGGATCCTTGGAAGAGGAAAAGACATGGGTTATTAGGGTTTCACCCTAACCATGTACACTATATAAACAAGCTTATGTTGCATGAAAAAGACACTAATGTGTGTGTAAGCGTGGTGGCCAAAATCAAGAGTTAGTATACTCTCTCATACATTTTCCAAGTTTGTGGTGATTTGTGATTTCCATTTGAGGCATTCACATTAGTGGTGCTTGGCTCTCAAACTCCAAGGAATCAACAATCAACAAAATGTATGTAATTCATCTAGTTCTTTTATGGTTAAAAGTACCCCATGCCATGCTAGATAGGTTATAAACCTTGGAAAATAATATTTTGCATGTATCTTAGACAAACATAGATCCAAGGTTTAATAGGGTTGCATGTACACTTAGGAAGTGTTAGAATGCTCAAAACCCAACAGTTTATACAATGCATGAAAGGAAATAACATTTCTTGCCATTTCTGGCGAATAATAACATTTATTTAAATCTAATGTAAACCCACTATTTAGCACTAAGGAATAAACTCCTATCTTGGTGACAGGTGAAGCTTTCCTGTTTCCCATGGTCAAGTTTATCTTTCCCTACTCCACATTCTCATTTCTTTTTAGTCCCTGCAAATCACAACGTATGTGAATACCACAACCTGTATCAAGGACCCAAGACTTAGAATGAGGTGAGTTATTAGACAATATAGTGTATATAACTGCATGGTTGGGTTTTACTTTCCCATCCTTCAAATCTTGCTGGTACTTTGGGCAGTTTCGCTTCCAGTGCGACTTTTCATGGCAATAGAAGCATTCAGCCTCATTAGCGTTAGTAGAAGGAGTGACAAAACCTTTCTTGGTTTTGCTTGAAGAGGAGCCTTCAAGGGTCTTACCCTTGGTACCCTTAGAAGGGTTCTTTCTCTTCTTCCCTTTGCCATGCCCGATTGCCAAGACATTGGCCGCAGTTGGAGTCGGAGTAGGAGTAGTAACAACCGACTTACCCTTTAGACCACTTTCGGCGGTCTTCAAGAGTCCTTGAAGTTTGCTGAGGGTGACGTCTTCCTTGTTCATGTGATATGTCATGCGGAATTGATCATAACACGATGGCAAGGAGTGCAAAATGATGTCTATTGCTAACTCCTCAGGGAAGTTCACATTCAGCTTCAGTAAACGGTCCACATACCTTTGCATTTTCTGCATGTGGCCCGTGATGGGTTCACCATCCTTCATTCGGGTTGTTATCATGGAGGAGATTATTTCATATCGCTTTTGATGAGCACTTTGATGGTAGCGGTCCATCAATTCCTGGTGCATCTCAAAAGGATAATAGTCCTCATAGGACTTTTGGAGCTCGGCTGTCATGGTGGCCATCATGATGCATGCCACTTTTGTAGCATCTCTTTCATGTACCTCATATTCAGCAAGCTCTTCAGGAGTAGCAGTTGGCTCGGGTACCTGCAGCTCCTTGTCGAGAACATATTCTTTGTTCTCATACCGAGTGACCATCCTGATGTTTCTGATCTAATGTATAAAGTTGGACCCATCAAAGATGACTCTCCCATAAAGATTCATGAGAGAGAAGGAGCTAGTAGGGTTTGAGCCAGAAGCATTGTTATTGGAAGACATCTAAAAAGAAGAGGGAATAGATTAGATTAGATATAGAGATAGTCCTTAACAAAACACCCAAATGTAATATTAAGGCTAGGGCCCAACACAATATTTTATAACTTAGAAGAGGGATGCCGTAATCTAAGCTATAAGATATTTGAAGGTAGGTGAATAACGATTCACCAATTTCCACCATGAAAAACGAAATATTTAATTAGGTTTTAATTGGTTTAGAAACTCCTAGATTCTTTGAGATTCATTGAACTTTCTTCAATGGCATGTTTCAATCTCGAGTGTGCCCTTCAAATTTTGTGACTGGGATGCCGAGGATCACAAAACAAGGTGTGAAGTAACCATGTAAATTACTTGGTACCCTTAATGTATTACCCCTCAATCGATGTGCCGGTTAACCACACACGCTCCATCGATACTATGATAAACATTAAGTCACCCTTTACCTACCTTGTTAAGTTCAAGTTAGTGTGCCGGTTAACCACACACGCTCCACTAACGACTTAAACAAAGTGTAAAGTGTAATTTCATGGATTAGCACCTTATTCACATTTTCCTAAAATAACTAAGATTGGGAATTCAATAAAGTTTAGTTACTTTAGTATTATCATTATACTTTTAATGAGAATTTATAAGTCCTTGTCCTACCCGTTCGGCTAACGACCCTCCACCGATCAAGGAAGCGGTGGGTGAGAGTGGACACCCATTAAGTTGCCATTTTATAGGCAACAACCTTATACCCCCCTTATAGACCGGCTTCGTGAATGAGGCGTACTAGCGGTAAGACGACTTGATCTTATACATATATAAATATTATTAAACTTATAATATTATAAAGTATAAGGGTTGAATTTTCACTTTTAAAATTCTAGGGGTTGGAACTAAAGTTTTTAATATGACTTTACATGTTCCAAAACTTGAGGGCAAGTTTTGTAAACTTTCAAAACTTTTCATTTCTCATAACTTATGAGTTAATGGTTATTAAAAATGAAGACTTTTCATTTTTTGTAATCTATGTGTTCTTTTAATGGTTATTTACAAATGTGACTTTTGGTTATCCATAACTTAAGAACTAGTTATGGACCCCATTAAAACACATAAAGATCAAGAATTAATCTAATCAATTATTAGCACATAATTTCTATGATCTTCTAAACTTATATGTTTATGAATGTTCATATTAAAAATTTCAAGAATCGTAAGTACATATACAAAACTTGAAATTTTGATACGAGCTTTTGAACAAAACTTCGATTTTCAAGTTTTTTTTTTTTTTTTTTTTTTTTTTTGCATCAAGTATCAAATAAACAAACCAGGCTCTGATACCACTGATGGGTTTTGAGCATTCTAACACTCCTATGGTGTACATGCAACCCTAGAAACCTTGGATCTATGTTTGACTATGATACATGCAAATAATTATTTTTCCAAGGTTTTTATCCTATCTAGCATGGCATGGGGAACTTGAATCAAATAAAGCTAGTAGAATTACTTACCTTGTAGTTGTAGTTGATTGCTTGGAGTTTTAGAGCCTAGCACCAATAGTGTGGATGCCTCAAATGGAAATCACAAATCACCACAAACTTGGAAACTTGAGAGAATAGTCACAAACTTCTTGAAATCGACCCTCTTAGTTTACACACATCAACTTGTGCAATTACAAGAACCAAAGCCTCCTTTATATAGTGTGGTGGATTAGGGTTACATCCATGTAAACCCTAATACCCATGTCTTTTCATTTCCATGAGATCCATGGGTTAAAGCTCCATGGAGTATCCATGGACTTTCCATGCAAGCCTAGCCCATTCCAAATAAGCATTAGCCCACACTATATAAATACAAGAGCCTATATTTAATTAGTCATACTTTTGATCTCTAAATTAATTCTAAATTAATTATAGATCAACACTAATTAAATAATATGATTTTATATTAATATATTAGAACTTATAATATATTAATAAATCATAACTTATACTATTCTCAAAAGGTTATCCGTAAATTGTTCGGGTGAAGTGCAACCCAAATGGACCATGTCGGGTCGGGTCAAGTATATACCAAATATAGTCATGGACTTAGACACTATCTCCAACACTTTATACCTTCTGAGGACTGAAAATGAAGCACAAACTCGAACCCCTCTGGTCTCCTCTTGTTTCCTCAAGCCTTTCCCTTCCTCCTTATGGTCACAACTAGCAAGATCCACCAAAAGTGCTTTAGTTCTTCTCAAAACGGCTAGGATTTGCTTATGGGGAGTTCTGGAAGCATTGGGGATGAAAGGGGGGCTGAATAAGTGGTTTAAATAGGGTGTAAACCCTCATCTAGGGTTTTTTTCCAAACAGCGCCTACTCGCCGAGTCCGGGCGCGGACTCGTCGAGTAGGTCATTAAACTTCGGTGTCCAATACGCTTCGACTCGACGAGTTGGACCTCAACTCGCCGAGTCCAAGGCCAAAATGCAAGATACTAGAATAAAATACATACCAGGAACCAGGTGCTACATTAATGAAACTGAGTTATACAAAGACATAAACAACAAAAATACAAAAGTTGAGAAGTTGAGAAGGAATATGTTGAGTTTGAAGTTGATGGAAAGAAGAAAGAAGCTTCAATCGAAATCCCTAATTTTGGGGATGATTCAACTAACAGTAGGAGCTCGGGGGATAATTCAAGTAATGACTCTAAAGATGAAGAAACAAGTCCTCTAACTCCAGAATCCCCAGCCACACCTCAAGATCAACCAAGAAGGTCTTCCAGAGTCACCAGACCACCAGAAAGATACTTACCATGTAACACCCGAAAATTTCAAGCGAATTTAAACTTTTAAAGAACACATCAAATTTGTCAAACATTACAACTTTGTTTTCAAAATATTATTTATCAGAGTATATCCCAGAAACATAAACATAAAGTGAGGAGTTGTACGATCATGCCTTCGCCTTGCCGCGATCCCCTGATGTACCTGAAACAATAAACTGAAACTGTAAGCCCGAGAGCTTAGTGAGTTCCCCCAAAATACCGATACACTGCACATAACACGTATATAAATAACAGCATGTACTGGGTCCACAGCTTTACAGACTGGATTACTGTTGGGTTTTGAGCATTCTAACACTCCTATGGTGTACATGCAACCCTATAAACCTTGGATCTATGTTTTCTCTATTATACATGCAAATATTAACTATTCCAAGGTTTCATCCTAACTAGCATATTATGAAGCACCTATACTACAAAGTTCTAGTTAGATGACATACCTTTTGATGTAGCTTGATGTCTTCAAGCTTTAAGAGCTTAGCCCCAATAGTGTGGAAGCCTCAAATGGAATCACAAATCACCAAAACACCTTGGAAGAACTTGAGAGAATATGTATGCACACTACAATCGGCCCACTCTTATTTTCACACACTTGTGCCAATTTTGTGAGCCAAGGACCCCTTTATATATTATGGAGGATTAGGGTTACATCCATGTAAACCCTAATACCCATGACCTTTCATTTACATAGGATCCATGGGTTAAAAGCTCCATGGACCATCCATGAAAGCTTAGCCCAACCAAAATGAACTTGGCCCATTCCATATATATAAGAGTCCATATTTAATTAGTTCTTTTTGATCACTTAATTAATTCTAAATTAATTCTTGATCAATACTAATTAAATAATATGATTCCATATTAATATATTAGAACTTATAATATATTAATATAAATCATAAATATACTATTCTCAAAAGACTATCCATATAAATTGTGCCGGTGAAGTGCAACCCAAATGGACCATGCCGGGTCGGGTCAAGTACATACCAAATATAGTTATGGACTTAGACATTAATCCAACAGTCTCCCACTTGGATAAGTCTAAAACTATTATTGAGTATGACTTCAAAACCTAACTGGCAATCGTAGCTCTTAAAGCCGTTGTCGAACTCTTACCTTGTCAATGACTTGTCCATTAGATAAGGGATCATATATTCCTCCATTCTAGATATCATATGGACTGAGACATGGATTATAATCATTCTCTCTGTCCATTTGTTGTTTCCTGATTTTCGATTTATGATGACTGACTGATTGAACAAATCAAATCAGTCCTGGCTTGGCCAAGCACTCACATGTGTCATCGCTAAATCATCGAGGGGCCCACAGATATCGCTTTTATCCCGAAGGTAAAAGGAATGGATAAACTTCGAATCATATGGCTTGTTCTACTACTTGTTGAATCATACACAAAGGCACGTTTTATAACATCGAGTTACCAAATGCGTTTTTGTGCAATCAATGTATAACCAACTCATAGTAACAACTCATATCTCTAGGTTTGAAGAATATAAGACATTATCGTCTCATGATCACTCGTGATAAAATCCATGAAGTGATTCACACGAGCGCGGGTTGAATCCAATACTCAGAACTTATGAGCACTCATGAGTGTTGTAGCACCACTTTGTCCACCAACTTGGACCTCTACAAACCAACCCATGACAGTCTTGATTCATATCTACTTCCTGTTGGATAAGATGTCTAAGTCCATAACTTATTTGGTATATACTTGACCCGACCCGGCATGGTCCATTTGGGTTGCACTTCACCCAAACTAGTTATGGATAATTTTATGAGAGTTGTATACTTACGATTTATTAATATATTATAAGTTATAATATATTAATATAAAGTCATGTTACTTATTTAGTTTTAATCTTGAATTAATTATGAATTAATTTAGTGATTAAAAGGAAGACTAATTAAATCATGGGCTATTATATTTATATGGTGTGGGCTAACATTCATTTGGGAATGGGCTAAGCTTATATGGAAGTCCATGGATGATCCATGGAGCTTTTACCCATGGATCCTTGGAAGAGGAAAAGACATGGGTTATTAGGGTTTCACCCTAACCATGTACACTATATAAACAAGCTTATGTTGCATGAAAAAGACACTAATGTGTGTGTAAGTGTGGTGGCCAAAATCAAGAGTTAGTATACTCTCTCATACATTTTCCAAGTTTGTGGTGATTTGTGATTTCTATTTGAGGCATTCACATTATTGGTGCTTGGCTCTCTAACTCCAAGGAATCAACAATCAACAAAAGGTATGTAATTCATCTAGTTCTTTTATGGTTAAAAGTACCCCATGCCATGCTAGATAGGTTATAAACCTTGGAAAATAATATTTTGCATGTATCTTAGACAAACATAGATCCAAGGTTTAATAGGGTTGCATGTACACTTAGGAAGTGTTAGAATGCTCAAAACCCAACAGTGGTATCAGAGCCTAGGCTTGTTTGTTTGATACTTGATGCAAAATAGTGATAAAAAGTCGATTTTTTGCTGTCTGACTGATGAACTCGCCGAGTCCATGGGGGGACTCACCGAGTTCATGTGTAAACTCATCCTACTCGCCGAGTAGGTTCGTGCACTCGGCGACTAGGAGCCTCAGAATGCAGATTTTCGACTTTTGCTGCTGGAAATGGACTAGAAACATTACCCTAAACTGTTTTGGTGTTTTAAAACTTGTTTTAGTTGGTGTAATGGTTGTTCTAATCCATTTACAATAGCTTATATCAAAATTTCATGCTTTGTATGTGTTCATATAATTCTTGAAACTTTGATGATCATGTTCATGTTCTTATGAATTTAGAAGATGATAGGAATTATTTGCTGAATTGTTTAGGATTAATTCTTGATCATTTATGTGTTTTAATGGAGTCCATAATTTGTCCTCAAGTTATGGATATCCAAAGGTCACTTCTTTTAAACACACACTTAAAACACATAAGTTACATGGAAATGAAGAGTCTTCATTTTTATGAACCTTTAATTCATAAGTTATGAAATGAAAAGTTTTGAATAGTTTCAAAACTTGTCCTCAAGTTTTGGAATTCGTAAAGTTACACACACTTTAATATACTTTAATTCCAAACCCTTAGAGTTTTAAAAGTTAAAATTCAACCCTTATACTATTTATAACATTAATGGTTAATTATTATATATATGTATAAGATCAAAGTCGTCTTACCGCTAGTACGCCTCATTCACGAAGCCAGTCTATAAGGTGGGTATAAGGTTGTTGCCTATAAAATGGCAACTTAATGGGTGTCCACTCTCACCCACCGCTTGCTTGACTGGTGGAGGGTCGTTAGCCGAACGGGTAGGACAAGGACTTATAAATTCTCATTAAAAGTATGATGAATATTATAAAGTAACTAAACCTTTTATAAATTCCCAATCTTAGTTACTTTAGGAAAATGTGAATATGGTGCTAACCCATGAAATTCCCACTTTGTACCTTACCAAGTCGTTGGTGGAGCGTGTGTGGTTAACCGGCACACTAACTTGGACTAGTAAGGATCACGAAGGGTGACTTAATGTTTATCATAGATCGGTGGAGCGTGTGTGGTTAACCGGCACATTGATTAGGTGATAATATTAAGGGTACCAAGTGAATTTGCATGGTTATTCACACCTTGTTTTGTGATCCTCGGCATCCCAGTCACAAAACTTGAAGGGCACAATCGAGATTGAAACATGCCATTGAAAAGTTCAATGAATCTCAAAGGAATCTAGGAATTTCAAAACCAGTTAAACCTAATAATTCATTTCGTTTTCATGGTGGAAATTGGTGAATCGTCATTCATCTACCTTCAAATATATTATAGCTTACATTACGGCATCCCTCTTCTAAGTTATAATATATTGTGTTGGATCCTTGCCTTAATATTACATTTGGGTGTATTATTAAGGATTCGATATATCTAATCTAAACTTGTTTTCTTCTTTTCAGATGTCTTCCGACAACAAAGCTTCGGGCTCTAACCCTACTGGCTCCTTTTCCCTCATGAACCTTTGTGGGAGGGTCATCTTTGATGGTTCCAAGTTCATGGATTGGATCCGGAACATCAGGATGGTTACTCGTTACGAGGACAAGTAATATATCCTCGATAAGGAGCTAAAGGAGCTTGATGAGTCCACTGCTACTCCTGAGGAGGTCGCTGAGTATCAGGCACACGAAAGAGATGCCA
Organism: Lactuca virosa; assembly: GCF_052849685.1. NCBI lineage: Eukaryota > Viridiplantae > Streptophyta > Magnoliopsida > Asterales > Asteraceae > Lactuca > Lactuca virosa. The sequence goes on along the minus strand of NC_136426.1, from coordinate 59,541,759 downwards.
CCAAGGTGGCATGCATCATGATGGCCACCATGACAGCTGAACTCCAAAATTCCTATGAGGACTATTACCCTTTTGAGATGCATCAGGATCTGATGGAAAGGTACCATCAGAGTGCTCGTCAAGAGCGGTATGAAATAATCTCCTCCATGATCACTACCCGTATGAAGGATAGCGAACCAATCACGAGCCACATGCAGAAAATGCAAAGGTATGTGGACCGTCTAATGAAACTGAATGTGAACTTCCCTGAGGAGTTGGCAATTGATATCATTTTGCACTCCTTGCCCTCGTGTTATGATCAATTTCGTATGACATACCACATGAACAAGGAGGAAGTTACACTCAGTAAGCTTCAAGGACTTCTGAAGACTGCCGGAAGTGGTCTTAAGAGTAAGTCGGTTTCTACTCCTACTCCTACTACTACCCCTGTTTTAGCTATCGGGCAAGGCAAAGGGAAGAAGAGGAAGAACCCTTCGAAGGGTACCAAGGGAAAGTCCCTTGAAGGCTCCTCATCTGGAACCAAAGGTGGTTCTATCACTCCTTCTGCCATCCCTAAGGATGCTGAATGCTTCTACTGTCAAAATAAGGGGCACTGGAAGCGAAACTGCCCAAAGTACTTGCAGGATGTCAAGGATGGGAAAGTGAAACCATCACATGCAGGTATTTACACTATATTGTCTAATAACTCACCATATTCTAATTCTTGGGTTCTTGATACAGGTTGTGGTATTCACATCTGTTGTGACTTGCAGGGCCTAAGAAGAAGTGAGGATGTGGAGCACGGAAAGATAAACTTAATCATGGGGAACAAGAAGGTTGCACCTGTTACCAAGATTGGAGTTTATACTTTGTTGCTAGATAGTGGGTTAAAGTTAGATTTGAATAAATGTGTGTACTCGTCTGAAATGGCGAGGAATATTATTTCCTTTCATGCTTTGTACAAACAAGGTTTTACCTTTTCTTTTGATAATGAAGTTGGTAGTATTAATGCTTTCTTTAATAATGTTCTTTATTTTAAAGCATTACCTTGTGATGGTGTGTATGAAGCTGTATCGGTTGTAGATAATTTAGGAAATAATGTATTATATATTGATTCTTCTACTAGCTTGGATAAAGCATCTTTGTGGCATTGTCGTCTTGGACATGTAAGCAAGAAACGCATAGGCCAGCTCCAAAAGGATGGAGTCTTGGAGTCGTTCGACCTCAAGTCGGATGATAGTTCTGAGTCTTGTCTACTTGGAAAAATGATAAAATCACCCTTCACTGGTACTTGTGCAAGGGGTGAGGGTTTGTTGGACCTTATACACACTGATGTATGTGGACCATTCAAAACCGCCACAAGGGATGCTAATCGCTATTATGTGACTTTTATTGATGATTTTAGTAGATATGGTTATGTCTACTTAATCAAACATAAGTCAGAAACTTTTGAAAGGTTTAAAGAGTTTAAACAGGAAGTAGAAAATCAATTGGGCAGGAATATTAAGATGCTTCGATCCGATCGAGGTGGTGAGTATCTTAGTACTGAGTTCCTCGACTATCTTAAGGAGTGTGGGATTGTCTCACAATTGACACCTCCCAGGACACCACAGCTGAATGGTGTAGCTGAGAGGCGCAATCGAACTTTGTTGGACATGGTTCGCTCTATGATGAGTCGAGCTTCGCTACCAATCTCTTTTTGGGGGTATGCCTTAGAGACTGTCGCCCACATCCTTAATCTAGTCCCTACAAAGAAGGTTGCCAAAACACCTCATGAGATGTGGACTGGGAAAGTTCCCAATTTGGACCACATCAACATTTGGGGTTGCGAGGCTTTCGTGAGGCGCGAGACTCATGACAAGCTCGAACCTCGAAGTGAAAGGTGTATTTTCATCGGCTACCCACAAAAATACTTTGGTTACCTCTTCTACAGACCCAGTGAGAATGTGGTCTTTGTGGCTAGGAGAGGGGTCTTTCGAGAGAGAGAATTTATAAGCCAAGGAGACAGTGGGAGGCAAATTGACCTTGAAGAAATTCAAGACTCAATTGGTGAAGGAACCTCAGACACTAGCAAGCAACTTGAGGAGGAAATTCCTGTTGATCTAGCTGACGAATCTATACTTCCGAGGCGTTCCACAAGGGTTAGGAGCACACCTGAGTTTTATTATGGATTTCATATTACTACGGAAGGTGATACATTTATCAGTGACAGTACGCTGGTAAATCTGGATGAACCTAACAGTGTTAAGGAAGCCATGGCAGGCCCAGAGTCTGCTAAATGGAAGGAGGCTATGGACAGCGAGATACAGTCCATGTATGACAATCAAGTTTGGAACTTGGTTGACAATGTACCAGGCCGTAAGACAGTCGGGTGCAAATGGATATTCAAGAAGAAGATCGATATGGATGGGAAGGTGCACACTTATAAGGCTCGACTGGTTGCGAAGGGGTTTACTCAGACTCAGGGTATTGATTATGATGAAACCTTTTCACCAGTAGCAAAGATTAAGTCTATTAGGGTTATGCTAGCCATTGCTGCATTTCATGATTATGAAATATGGCAAATGGATGTCAAAACCGCTTTCCTTAACGGAAAGTTGGCTGAGGATGTTTACATGAATCAGCCAGAAGGTTTTGTCAGTGCAGAGTACCCCAATAGAGTGTGCAACCTTGAGAAATCCATTTATGGATTGAAACAAGCATCTCGAAGTTGGAATCTTTGTTTCGATGAGAAGGTCAAAGAGTTTGGTTTCTCAAGAAGTGAAGATGAGTCCTGCGTATATGTCAGAGCTAGTGGGAGTATAGTTAGCTTTTTGGTACTGTATGTGGATGACATACTACTCATAGGAAATGACATCCCAACCTTGCAGGAGGTTAAGTCATGGCTTGGGAAGTGCTTTGCTATGAAGGACCTTGGAGAAGCTACCTATATCCTAGGGATAAGGATATTAAGAGAAAGGAGTAAAAGACTAATTGGACTTAGTCAGAGTATCTACTTGGATAAGGTGTTGAAAAGGTTCAACATGCAGAATTCCAAGAAAGGAGAATTACCGATCCAAAGCAATGCCAAACTGAGCAAGGCTCAGAGCCCGAGTACAGAAGATGAGATAGCTGAGATGAGTCGATTACCTTATGCTTCCGCTGTTGGTTCGATCATGTATGCTATGACTTGTACTCGTCCTGATGTGGCCTTCGCTTTGAGCATGGTCAGCAGATATCAGGGGAACCCTGGCAAGGCTCATTGGACTGCGGTAAAGAATATTCTCAAGTACCTGCGGAGGACTAAGGATTGGATCCTTACCCTTAGTGGGAGTGATGACTTGAGAGTAGTAGGGTATAGTGATGCTAGCTTTCAGACTGATAGGGATAACTTCCGCTCTCAGTCGGGCTGGGTCTTTACCTTAAATGGAGGGGCAATCACTTGGAAGAGTTCCAAACAGGAGACTGTACCTGATTCGACTTGTGAATCAGAGTACATAGCAGCGAGTGAAGCGGCAAAGGAGGCGATATGGCTGAGGAACTTCATCGGAGACCTTGGAGTTGTACCAGCTATTAAGGAGCCTATGGAGATTTTCTGTGACAGCAATAGTGCGGTTGCCTTAGCCAAGGAACCAAGAGATCATGGCAGATCCCGACACATTGACAGAAAATATCACTTCATAAGACACAAGATAGAAGAGGGACTCCTCGTGGCAAAGAGGGTATCGTCAGATGAGAACCCTGCGGATCCCCTTACGAAGGGACTGACGAGGGTTAAGCATTTGCAGCATGCGAGGCGTATCGGGCTGAGGGACGATATTAGTTTTACATATTAGATAGCCTTTTCTAAAACTTGTAAAATGTAATCGACGTTTGATGATGAATAAAATGTGTGATTTATTTATGAGTAAAGTGTTACTATCATTGTCAATTATTTACTATTGTTTCAGTTTTGCATGTTTTGACTTCCAGAATAATTAATTTATTCAAACCTCCACAATCGGTCATACGTCGGAAGTAGGTATGAATCAAGATTGTCATGAATTGGGATTGTAGATGACTAAAGGTGTTTAGCCATAGCAATGGTTGCTACAACATTCATGAGTACTCATAAGTTATGAGTATTGGAATAAACCCACGCTCACTTGTATCACTTCATGGAATTTATCTCGAGTGATCGTGAGACGATAATATCATATAAGTCTTCAAACCTAGAGATATGAGTTGTTACCTATGAGTTGGTTGTGCATTGATTGCACGTAAACGCATCAGTAACTTGATGTTATAAAACGTGCCTTTGTGTACAATTCAACAAGTAGTAGAACAAGCATATGAGTCGAAGTTTATCTGTTCCTTCTAGAAATAGAAGCGATATTTGGGCCCCTCGATGATTTTGTGTTGACCCATGTATCGGGCCCGGTCAGAACTAAATTGATGTGTTCAGTTAAGTTCTTTGTCAAACAAATCGGAAATCGAGAAACAACTGCTAGACAATAAGTAAGACATTGTTCCATGTATTTGTCCGGCTGATATCATGAGAGCAGAGGATTATATGATCACTTATGTAAAATGGCGCTTCATAGTTCACAAGAGTTTTCGAGAGCTACGATTGCCGGTTGGTTCCTGAAGTAATATAGGCAAATACAGTTATTAGACTTATCCAAGTGGGAGTCTGTTGGATAAGATGTCTAAGTCCATTACTTATTTGGTATATACTTGACCCGACCCGGCATGGTCCATTTGGGTTGCACTTCACCCAAACTAGTTATGGATAATTTTATGAGAGTTGTATACTTACGATTTATTAATATATTATAAGTTATAATATATTAATATAAAGTCACGTTACTTAATTAGTTTTAATCTTGAATTAATTATGAATTAATTTAGTGATTAAAAGGAAGACTAATTAAATCATGGGCTATTATATTTATATGGTGTGGGCTAACATTCATTTGGGAATGGGCTAAGCTTATATGGAAGTCCATGGATGATCCATGGAGCTTTTACCCATGGATCCTTGGAAGAGGAAAAGACATGGGTTATTAGGGTTTCACCCTAACCATGTACACTATATAAACAAGCTTATGTTGCATGAAAAAGACACTAATGTGTGTGTAAGTGTGGTGGCCAAAATCAAGAGTTAGTATACTCTCTCATACATTTTCCAAGTTTGTGGTGATTTGTGATTTCCATTTGAGGCATTCACATTGTTGGTGCTTGGCTCTCAAACTCCAAGGAATCAACAATCAACAAAAGGTATGTAATTCATCTAGTTCTTTTATGGTTAAAAGTACCCCATGCCATGCTAGATAGGTTATAAACCTTGGCAAATAATATTTTGCATGTATCTTAGAAAAACATAGATCCAAGGTTTAATAGGGTTGCATGTACACTTAGGAAGTGTTAGAATGCTCAAAACCCAACACTTCCAACATCAAACCCTATGAATATAAATAAACACTTTTATTTATCACCATACTGATTACTCATTATTTCATTGTTTCGGTTTTATCAACATTATACCTGAATTAAAAACACTACTTGTCCCATGCTCCAAGCATGTACACTATGTTTTTCTAAACAATAGCTTTGCCATACACCAAGTATGCACTCTATGTTTGTCTATGATCCTTACTTTGTGAAATAAACCAATTGAACATAATTTCAATGATTCTAATTTCACACTCCCAAATCCTTATCGAAAAATGTGAGAATTTCAAATTCCTATCATTTATTGAAATTTGTTTAGATTTTAAACTTATATGCACTGACCCTCCTGTAATGAATATATACAAAGTCACAAAGACTTGTCAACAGTCATTATAAGGTATTCCAATGGAGATCAACTCCATGGAAACTAAGTCTCATATTCAAAGTACATTGCTTTGGACATGCTTCTTGCGTTAAGTTTTCTAATCTTACACAGATAACTTCCACCTATGGAGACAACTCCATATTCTCATTTTGACTATCACTTCTGAACAAGAGATGCCTCTTTTCAAAATATGTCAATATGGTCCTTCCAAAATTCGCACTATACTTCCAACTGTCCATGAGCAACCAATCTTTGGTAAACCTCAGATTGTCCTCGACAATTGCTTAATCATTTTAGTCATATCCAATTCTAGACCTTTTCCCTTCTTAATGCCTCTGGGCATTTGGAAAAATTTAGAAATGACAAATGTTATAGCACATGCAATCGATCCTGTACCCAAAACAAATGGTACACGATTCATGATGTCTCACATAAAGACATGATTCTAGACCAGTCTTTTGCTACAATATTTTTTTTTGCCATGTTCTCAAAATTTGACTATGAAGAGGGATGTCGTAATCATAATCGAATTTTGAAAACGCAATATATAGAATTTCCTTAAGTTGAACCAATCCAACATGAAATTCACATATATATTCTTGACTAAATATGATTAAGGTCTCAATCGAAGCCTTTAGAACTGAAATGAAGTATATCCTCTCCCTTAATTATAGCAAAACAACTTTTTCAATCCCTGCAGCCTCATGAATTGAAACTTTTGTTTTCTATAATTAACATTGCTAACTTGCAACACTAACAATAATTGTCATGCTCCTACTAACATGATGATTATTAGCATAACACTTATGCTCCCACTAGCTTTGACATGTACTTAGAGATCAGCTGGACTTCTAGAAATCAATACTTTATTGACTTTCTTACCAAAGTTCAGATTTCTGATACGAGATGCTTTGATAAAACTTTATCAAAATCATACACCTTTCCTTAGATAGCATGCATGTGTGTCTAAACAATTTCAGAACTATGAAAAGGGATGCCGTAATCATAGTCTCAATTGTTTAGACCTTTTGCCATCTGCTTCAAATCTACTTGGTGGAAGTGTTTCCTCACCATCATTCTCATGAATCGGAGAGAAACCTTATGACCCATAGATTTTATGGTGTATGTGTTCTTATCCATGTGAATCTGTCAAAACCATAATCACAAGACAAGCTTAGTGACAAATCCAAACTCATATGGACTGAACTAAATCTTAATTTCTTGCCACCTGGCAGCACAAGGGCCTGCCCTTGCTTCCAAGTTGTTATGCAACCAATTAAGAACTTTCAGAACTCCTATGCAAAGCCAACTTTAACTGGAATGGGCACAGAATATGTCAACACGATAGGTTATAAACCTCAAGTCGTGTGCTAGTGAAGAACCTCAGGTTTTATTCTTGATTAGTTCTTGAAATTCTTTTTAGGATCTTTAAGACTCCCACTGTCCTCTTGACATATAAGACTATCTTGCCAAATATTCAAGAGATAGTGCGGATTCTTTATCAAGACAAACACTTCACACAATTGGCCTTAGTTGGTCTTTGTTTTATCCAAAACATCACAACTTACCAATTTCAAATGTACAAGAGTAGGACACTTCTACTCTTACATTTGGCAAGTGTTTTAAACCTTTCTTTAAGATATGTCACTCAAGTTACAATCTTGGAGTATGACTCTAAGAATTGTTTTGAAACGAAGTATGACTCATCTTCCTAATCTAACCATTTCAACAATTCATGACTCCTCTTCTTAGTCATAAGAATGCACTAAGATGACCTTTAGAGGACTAATTGTGATATGATTTCTAAATCATTAAGATGATCACAAACATGATACTAAAGTACTCTCCCATCTTTTCAGATTTGAGAAACTTTTATCTTTCTTCCTAATTTGATTCTTCCCATTCGTTCTGCCATACATTGAGACTTTTCCAATGTTTCAGAATTATACTTAAACTTGTAAGTATAACCATATTTACTAAACTTTAGTAAATCAAATAGTCTTAACGAGCTTTGTGGTGGACATGACCAGTGCACAAGAATGTGTACTCGATCCCTTTAGTCCTTCACTTGACTCACACATCCATGTGAACAAGTAATTAGTCTTGATTTTCCAATGCTTGAAAGTTCTCATTCATCATACTATTCAACTTGCATGATTCCAAGTTTCGGTCCAATTGAAACTTGGGCGATGAGGAACTTTCCTGATTTGGTAAATTTAGACACTACCACAAATGAAAGAATCAAATCCATTTTCCAATATTGCTGTCAGTGGAATCATATAAGCAATAATTTTCCACAAATGCCATTGTAAGGATACTTCAAATAAATAAAATTAAACAATTTTCTTTTATTTTAAAACTTTACGGAAAAACTTATCCTTAAAATCCACATGGAAAATTGTTGTTATCTATTCCTTAGCAATATATCATAACTTCTTAAGCAACTGCTCAAAATTCTGATGCGATCGAAATCCACCTTCGCGATCAGAATCAGCATATACTTCCTTTAATATTTCTCTCTATTCTTTGATTCTTAAAACATCAACATGTGACCCAGTCACATCATGTAATGAGGATCTCAGAATAGAACTTAACAGAGTTAGATAATGGGCTCTACCTGATGTAGAGTCAAACTTATTGACTGTAACATCCTTAGGTAAATTTGGCAGCTTTGCAATCAACGCCCCTTCCCTTGGCAAAATAAACATATGGACCCTTTGGTAATGGGACTATCTCACACTTATCCTTTCTCTTTACCATTTGGTCAACCGGGTTGACTATGGCCAATCCCTTTCCATTGGGAAGAGAATGCTTTTTCTGGATTTCTAGTGTCACCATTGTCACTGTCCATAAAGTTTTTGGGAAGTTGATCTTCTAATCAAATTTGTTTTACTATCGTTCCAAATCATTGCTGATTCAGCAGCACCAAGCAAATATATATGATCATTAAGGTTCATGTCATAGTCTGTTTCATAGTAGTCCCAAAGGAACTCACTATGTGACTTAGAAAGTGATTGAACATCCAACTTTCTCAAGACTTTGACACCCAACTCTCCCGGCTTGTTAATATGTGACTTCATCTCTAAGATGTGATCACACATAGACCTTGCTTGCGATTAGGGGTTGAGTGACCTTGAACTTGTGGGTTAGGGAGAATAATTGGAGGAGGTGGAGGAAGTAAAGTTCCAAGAGATTTGGGAAGATAAGAGATGTCTGAACTAGACATCTTTTGGGAGATATTCAAGATAGTTGATTTAAAGTCCTTAATATAACACCCAATATGAAATATTAAGGCTAGGATCCAACAACCTATTTATAACTGGAAGAGGGATGCCGTAATCCGAGTTATAAAATAGTTGAAGGTAGGTAAATGACGATTTACCAATTTCCAACATGAAAAACGAAATAATCTAATTAGGTTTTTACTTGGATTTGAAACTCCTAGATCTTTTGAGATTCATTGAACTTTTCAATGGCATGTTTTGATCTCGAGTGTGCCCTTCAGGTTTTGTGACTGAGATGCCCAGGATCAGAAAACAAAGTGTGAAGTAACCATGCAAATATACATGGTACCCTTAATATTTACCCCTCAATCGATGTGTTGGTCAACCACACGAGCTCCACCGATACTATGATAAATATTAAGTTACCCTTTGCCTACTTTGTTAAATCCAGGTTAGTGTGTCGGTTAACCACACACGCTCCACTAACGGTTTAAACAAAGTGCAAAGTGTAATTTCATGGATTAGCACCTTATTCACATTTTCCTAAGTAACTAAGATTGGGAATTAATAAAAGGTTTAGTTACTTAGTATTTATCATTAATACTTTTAATGAAGGGAGAATTATAGTCCTTGTCCTACCTGTTCGGCTAACGACCCTCCACCAGTCAAGGAAGCGGTGGGTGAGAGTGGACACCCATTAAGCTGCCATTTTATAGGCAACAACCTTATACCCTCCCTTATAGACCGGCTTCGTGAATGAGGCCTACTAATGGTAAGACTGACTTGCTCTTATACACACATATATATATATATATATATATATATATATATATATATATATATATATATATATATATATATATATATATATATATATATATATATATATATATATATATATTATTAACTTATAATATTATAAAGTATAAGGGTTGAATTTTAAACTTTTAAAATTCTAAGGGCTTAACTTGGTATTAAAGTATTCATTAGAGAAAACTTTTCAAATTCCAAAACTTGAGGGCAAGTTTTGAAACTATTAAAAACTCTTGGATTTTCATAACTTATGAGTTTTAAGTAAAGCTTTAAAACTTTTAATGAAGAGTCTCTTGGACATCCATAACTTGAGGACAAGTTATAAGAAAAGACTCTTCATATTTTTTTTTGTAACCTAAGGCATATTTATGTGTTTTTTAAGATTCATAAATGTGACTTTTCATATAACTTGAGGACAAGTTACAAAAAAACACATTTTATGAACAACTTTTAGATTAATTAGGATTGAAAACAACTAAAACACAAATTTTTTTTCCATTAATCTAAACTAACTCATAAATCAAGGAAACATAGAACTTTTGGTAATCCATAACTTATGGTGTTAAATGCTTGTTTTATGATGAAACTTTTCATGTTCCATAACTTAAGAATAAGTTATGGAATTCTTTAAAACATTAACACCAAATTTTGTAACTCCATAAAAATAATTTTTTTTTTTAAAAAACCCTTTTCATATCCATAACTTATGGAGGTTTCAAAACACATAAAATCACAACTTTAAAAAAAAATTTAGCTCCAAAATTTTATGACAAAATTTATAACTCCTTAAAACATTTAGATCAAACTTTTAAAACTAATAAAATAATCATATCATTTTATCTTTTACTAAATTTGACCTAATTCAACTCATATAGCAAATGATTCAAATTTTACAAATAATTAGTTTTGCACAAAACAAGTAATTATCTTAAAATTTGACAAACTTCATGTTTTTTTTTTCTTTTTTTTTCAACTTTGAAAATCAAACATTTGCATGAATATAACAGAAAACAACCTGACTCTGATACCACTGTTGGGTTTTAGTATACTACAACATCCTATGGTGCACATACAACCCTAAATACCTTGGATCTATGTTTTCTCTATTATACATGCAAATATGAAGTTTCCAAGATATTACCCTATACTAGCATACAAATATCATATACTTGGGTAATAAAATTGATAGAATACATACCTTTTTTTTATGTAACTTGTCTTCATGAAGCTTGAGTGCCTAGTGCCCCAAGTGTGACACCTGAAATTATAGCAGCAGAAGGCTTGCATCTAGAGCAGTTAGATGTCAAGATAGCTTTTCTACATGGTGACCTAGATGAAGACATTTACATGACACAACCAAAGGGTTTTAAGGCTAAAGGCAAAGAAAACTTGGTGTGTAAACTGAAGAAGAGTTTGTATGGTCTGAAACAAGCACCCAGACAATGGTACTTAAAGTTTGATAACTTTATGGGTAGAATTGGTTACAAGAGATGTGAAAATGACCATTTTTGTTACATCAAGAAGTTTAAGGGTTCTTATATCATTCTACTACTCTATGTAGATGATATGTTGATTGCCTGCTCAGACTTGTCAGGGATCAAGAAGTTAAAGAGGCAAATGTCTGAAGAGTTAGAAATGAAAGACTTAGGAGCTGAAAGCCAAATAATTGGGATGAGTATTTTTAGAAACAAAGATGGTTCTTTGACACTATCTCAAGAGAAATACATTGGGAAAGTGTTAAAGAAATTCAGCCTTCAATATGCCAAGATCTGAAGCTGTCACACCCCGAAACCAGACGGCGGAAACGTCCGGGGTGGAGGACTTCATTTGTAGTATCACAACACATTCATCATAGTAATCAAAGTACAAACGACCATTATATTTAAAAAGTCTAAGTATTTACATGTGTTCAATCATTGTATATTGAAACCAAAATAGTTATACAAAAGAAGAAGATATGACTCAAATAGCTCCAGCTTCTCAAAAAGCTCGGGGAGTACCTGTTTATTGTTTCCCTGAGAATACAAGTAATTTGAAAAGAGAGTATCAACATAAAGTTGAGTGAGTGCATAAGTATTTATGTTTATATGAATGTTTATGTATCTTGGATGCGTAAACTGTTCCAGAAAATCTTATATTTTCTGCTGTATATGAAAAGTAGTTTTATTCCCATAAAACCGTTCTATTTGTAAACCAATGTTCTGTATTTGTATTCCTTTATGTAAAACTTGTAACTGAGAGTATGCCTGGTTTCACCAGCTGTTTAGTGAAAGCTGCAATGTACTATTATAGTTTGTATTTTGTAAACTGGTACTTTGAAGATGTACTTACGTTTAGTTGATTATACACTAACGTATTGTTAATATCTTTTTAATGAGTTATTATAACCATACTGAGACATGATGGCCTGAAACAAACGCTTGTAGGCGTTTAAACGGTTGATAACAATTGTCACTCATTGGCGTGTATGCCTGACTGTAACTAGCAGTCTGAGTGTGGGGTTGTCAATCCCAACATAGATCTACACACAACATGTTTCGATCCCCTGGCTGGAGATTCTGGTTATAATGTCAGGACTTTAACTGTGGTGTTTAAATGAATTAAACCACCTGAATTTAATGACTCATAAAAAGCATATAAACGTTACATGTATAATAGTTGTGAAAACCCAATCATCCGGATATAATGATTGATTGTATATTCATGAATTAGTATTCTTAACATGTATTTGAAAGTTGTATACCTTTGATTTGTTTTGAATCAACCTGTGTTTCTTGAAAAAAATGGTGTATTCTAGTATACTTGAATCATGAATTAATGTTTTCTGTATCATAAATTATACCTATTATAATTTATATGTACTTTCTGAATTGATATTTAACTGTTTTTTATTGTAATCCCTTGCTCGACATGTTACAAAGGGCATTTAAACTGATGAAATAACTTTTATATTTATATACATATACAGTTATATATAAGTAAAATTTAAACAACATTCGGACAAATAACCGGTACTATAAGCCCACATCCAAACAAGGAAAAGGACCCAGAATGAGCTATCAGTCCCAAGCCTTTTAAATCTTATTTATATAAATATAAATACAAATATGAATTTCGGGGAAAAATATAATTTTATAAAAGAGTTTAATACTTTGAGTATTTTTGATGATTTAATGTCATTTTATCACGATTTGAAATCATTTATTTATAACACAAAAAATCTTGTGTTAGACTTGTATTCCCCCCCCCCCCCCTTTAAAAGAGTAAAAATTATGAAAATACTGGGGTATGAACTCACTTGATAGGTGGTGATTGATGGGTTTTTGAGCATTCTAACACTTCCTAAGTGTACATGCAACCCTAATAACCTTGAATATATGTTTTCTCTATATACATACAAATTTCTTTTCAAGGTTATTTCCTAACTAGCATGGCATGGGAATTACATAGAACATAAAACTAGTAGAAATACATACCTTGTTGTTGCTTGGATTCCTTCAAGACTTTGTGAGCCTAGCACCCCAAATGTTGTGCCTCAAATGCTTCACACAACACCACAAGACTTGGAATAACTTGAGAGAATACTTCTAGCACTCAAAATCGGTTATGCCCTCTCTAGTAACACTAGGTCACGATTTTGCTAGCCATAGGGTTCCTTTTATAATGTTGTCACAATTAGGGTTTACACATGAATGTCCTTAATTGTCATGACTCTTGATTTCTCATGACCCATGGGTTTGTAACTCCCATGGACTATCCATGGAGCTCCATATGGTTATAACCAAACCCATAAACCATGGATCATTAATCCACCATAAAAGAATTGATGATTGTCATAATCAACCCTATATATTTAATTAGTCTCACTTTGATCACCAAATTAATACGAGATTAATACTTGATCAATACTAATTAAATAATACTATTATTAATATATTAGAACTTATAATATATTAATAATCATAAGTGTCTTATTCTCTCATCTAGTCTATCCAAGTATTGCAATGCCATGCAACCCAAATGGACCATGCCGGGTCGGGTCAAGTACATACCAAATAAAGTTATGGACTTAGACACTATATCCAACAGTCTCCCACTTGGATAAGTCTAATAACTATATTTGCAAATATGACTTCAAAATTCGACTAGCAATCGTAGCTCTTTCAAAGTCTCTCGGAACTGAGATGATGATGATACGTCATTTAAGATAAGTGATCATATAATCCTCTGTTCTCATGATATCAGCCGGACAAATACATGGAACATGGTCTTACATATTGTCCAGCATTTGTTTCTCGATCTCTAATTTGTTTCGACATAGAACTAAATTGAACACATCAATTAGGTTCTGACCGGGCCCGGTACATAGGTCAAAACCAAATCATCGAGGGGCCCAGATATCGCTTCTATTTCTAGAAGGAACAGATAAACTTCGACTGATATGCTTGTACTAACTACTTGTTGAATTATTCACAAAGGCACGTTTTATGACATCGATTTACCAATGCGTTTTCGTGCAATCAATGAATAACCAACTCATAGTCAACAACTCATATCTCTAGGTTTGAAGATTTATATGATATTACCGTCTCACGATCACTCGAGATAAATTCCATGAAGTGATGCAAGTGAGCGTGGGTTGGATCCAATACTCAGCCCTTATGAGTACTCATGAATGTTGTAGCAACCATTGCATTGTCCAAAGCACTTTCAGACAAATCATACAAGCCAAATTCATGACAGTCTTAAATCAATACTTACTTCCAAAGTTTGACTGACTGTGGATGGTTTGAAAAATAACATAATTATTCTGGAAGTAAAAACATGCAAAATTGAAACATAGTAAACAATCAACACAAGATAGTAACACCTTACTCATAAATAAATAACAACTTTTATTTATCATCAAATGTCAATTACATTTTACAAGTTTCAGGAATCTAATTATTAAAACAAATATCATCCTTCAGCCCAATGCGCCTCGCATGCTGTAAATGCTTAACCCTGCTCAGTCCCTTCGTGAGGGGATCTGCCGGGTTCTCATCTGATGATACCCTCTTAGCCACGAGGAGTCCTTCTTCTATTCGATGTCTGATGAAATGGTATTTTCTGTCAATGTGCCTAGATCTCCCGTGATCTCTCGGTTCCTTAGCCAAAGCAACCGCACTTTCGCTGTCATAGAAAATTTCCATTGGCTCCTTTATAGCTGGTACAACTCCAAGGTCTCCGATGAAGTTCTTTAGCCATATCGCCTCCGTAGCTGCTTCACTTGCTGCTATGTACTCTGATTCACAAGTAGAATCAGCTACTGTCTCCTGCTTGGAACTTTTCCAAGTAATTGCCCTTCCATTTAGGATAAAGACCCAGCCTGACTGAGAGCGGAAATTATCCCTATCAGTCTGGAAGCTAGCATCGCTATATCCTTCCACTCTCAAGTCATCACTGCCTCCGAGGGTAAGGACCCAATCTTTAGTCCTCCGCAGATACTTGAGAATGTTCTTCACCGCTGTCCAGTGTGCTTTGCCAGGGTTTCCTTGATATCTACTGACCATGCTCAAAGCAAAGGCCACATCAGGGCGAGCACAAGTCATAGCATACATGATCGAGCCCACAGCGGAAGCATATGGTATATGACTCATCTCAGCTATCTCAGCCTCTGTACTCGGACTCTGAGTCTTACTCAGCTTGGCATTACTTTGGACGGGTAATTCCCCTTTCTTGGATTCTTGCATGCTGAACCTCTTCAGCACCTTATCCAAGTAAGTACTTTGACTAAGTCCAATTAGTCTCTTACTCATATCTCTCAATATCCTTATCCGTAGGATATAGGCAGCTTCCCCAAGGTCCTTCATAGCGAAACACTTCCCAAGCCAGGACTTAACCTCCTGCATGGTTGGGACGTCGTTTCCTATGAGAAGTATGTCATCCACATACAACACCAAGAAGCTAACTATGCTCCCACTAGCCCTGACATACACACAAGACTCATCCTCACTCCTAGAAAAGCCAAACTCTTTGACTTTCTCATCAAAGCAAAGATTCCATCTGCGAGATGCTTGTTTCAATCCATAAATGGATTTATCAAGCTTACACACTCTATTAGGGTATCTTGTATCGACAAAACCCTCTGGTTGAGCCATGTAAACATCCTCAGCCAACTTTCCATTAAGGAAAGCGGTTTTGACATCCATTTGCCATATTTCATAATCATGAAATGCAGCTATGGCTAACAATACTCTAATAGACTTAATCTTAGCTACTGGTGAGAAGGTCTCATCATAGTCAACTCCCGGAGTTTGAGTAAAGCCCTTTGCAACCAGTCGCGCTTTGTAAGTATGTACCTTCCCATCCATGTCGGTCTTCTTCTTGAAGATCCATTTGCACCCAACTGTCTTACGACCTGGTACATTGTCAACCAAGTTCCAAACTTGATTGTCATACATGGACTGAATCTCGATGTCCATAGCCTCCTTCCATTTAGCAGACTCAGGGCCTACCATGGCTTCCCTGTAGTTATTAGGTTCATCGAAATCTATTAGTGTACTATCACTAATAAATGTATCACCTTCAGTGGTGATGTGATAACCATAATAAAAATCAGGTGTGTTCCTCACCCTAGTGGAACGTCTTGGAGGTACAGACTCATCTATCAGATCAACAGGAGTTTCCTCCTCAGGTTGGTCGATAGCATTTGAGGTTCCTTCACCACTTGACTCTTGAAGCTCTTCAAGGTCAATTTGCCTCCCACTGTCCGCTTGGCTTATGAATTCTCTCTCACGAAAGACTCCTCTTCTTGCTACAAAGACCACATTATCACTGGGTCTGTAGAAGAGGTAACCAAAGGATCTTCGTAGGTAGCCGATGAAAATACACCTCTCACTTCGAGGTTCAAGCTTATCATGAGTCTCACGCCTCACGAAAGCTTCACAACCCCAAATCTTGATGTGGTCCAAATTGGGAACTTTCCCAGTCCACATCTCGTGAGGTGTTTTGGCAACCTTTTTAGTAGGGACTAGATTAAGGATATGGGCGGCAGTCTCTAAGGCATACCCCCAGAAAGAGATTGGTAACGAAGCTCGACTCATCATGGAACGAACCATATCCAACAAGGTTCGATTGCGCCTCTCAGCTACACCATTCAACTGTGGTGTTCTGGGAGGTGTCAATTGTGAGACAATCCCACATTCCTTAAGATAGTCAAGGAACTCAATGCTAAGATACTCTCCTCCCCGATCGGATCGGAGCATCTTGATGTTCCTGCCCAATTCATTCTCCACTTCCTGCTTAAACTCTTTGAACTTTTCAAAGGTTTCTGACTTATGCTTGATTAAGTAAATATATCCATATCTACTGTAATCATCAGTGAAAGTCACATAATAGCGATTAGCATCCCTTGTAGCAACTCTGAAGGGCCCACACAGATCCGTGTGTACAAGGTCCAACAAACCTTCACCCCTATCACAAGTACCTGTGAAGGGTGACTTTGTCATTTTTCCAAGCAAACAAGACTCGCAACTATCATCTGACTTGAGGTCAAATGATTCCAAGACTCCAGCCTTTTGGAGTTGGCCTATGCGCTTCTTGTTAACATGTCCAAGACGACAATGCCACAAGGATGCTTTATCCAAGCTATCTGAAGAATCAATATACAACACATTATTTCCTAGATTGTCTACAACATTCACGGCTTCATATACACCATCACAAGGTAATGCTTTAAAGTAAAATACATCATTGTAATAAACATTAACAGCACCATTTTTATTATCAAATGAAAATGAAAAACCTTGTTTGTACAAGCCATGAAAAGAAATAATATTTCTCGCCATTTCGGGCGAGTAACAACACTTATTAAAATCTAACATTAACCCATTATTAAGCAATAAAGAATAAACTCCTATCTTGGTAACAGGTGATGCTTTCCTGTTGCCCATGACTAAGTTTATCTTCCCGTGCTCCACTTGCTCACTTCTTCTTAGTGCCTGCAAATCAGTACAAATGTGAATACCACAACCTGTATCAAGAACCCAAGAATTAGCATTAGATGAGTTATTAGACAATATTGTGTAAATACCTGCATGGGTGGGTTTAACCTTCCCATCCTTTACATCTTGCAGATATTTAGGGCAGCTTCGCTTGAAGTGTCCCTTATCCTGGCAATAGAAGCACTGTGCTTCCTTTGGGTTTGAAGAAGGAGTAATGGGACCTTTCTTTGTCCCACTTGAAGAGGAACCATCAAGAGTCATACCCTTGGTACCCTTCGAAGGGTTTTTCCTCTTCTTACCCTTTCCCTGCCCAATAGCCAGAACAGGGGTTGGTGAAGGAGTAGAAGTAGCAACCGCTTTACCCTTAAGGCCATTTTCAGCTGTCCTTAAGAGTCCTTGAAGTTTGCTAAGTGTGACTTCCTCCTTGTTCATATGATAAGTCATACGAAACTGATCATAACTTGGAGGTAAGGAATGGAGAATGATGTCAATCGCCATTTCCTTAGGAAAGTCAACATTTAGCTTCAGCAACCGGTCAACGAACCTTTGCATCTTCTGCAAGTGACCGGTGATGGGTTCACCATCCTTCATCCTTGTGGTTATCATGGAGGAGATGATTTCATACCTCTCCTGACGCGCGCTCTGATGGTACCTTTCCATCAGATCCAGGTGCATCTCATAGGGGTAGAAATCTTCATAGGATTTTTGAAGTTCAGGAGTCATGGTGGCCATCATGATGCATGCTACTTTAGTAGCATCCTTTTCATGTGCAACAAACTCCACAAAATCTTCAGGAGTAGCAGTGGCTTCACTCACAACCTTAAGCTCCCTATCGAGGACATATTCTTTGTCCTCATAGCGGGTAATCATTCTGATGTTTCTGATCCACTCATTGAAATTGGATCCATCAAAGATGACCTTACCACACAAGTTCATAAGGGAAAAGGAGCCTATTGGGTTTGAGCCAGAAGCATTGTTGGAAGACATCTGAAAGGAAAGAAAGACAAGTTTCATTAGATTAGGAATCCTTAATAATTCACCCAAATGAAATATTAAGGCTAGGATCCAACAAACTATTTATAGTTGGAAGAGGGATGCCGTAATCCATACTATAAAATATTTGAAGGTACGTAAATGACGATTTACCAATTTCCACCATAAGAACGAAATATTTTATTATTAGGTTTTATTGGTTTTGAAACTCCTAGATCTTTTGAGATACATTGAACTTTTCAATGGCATGTTTGAATCTCGATTGTGCCCTCTCAAGTTTGTGACTGGGATGCCGAGGATCACAAACAAGGTGTGAATAACCATACAAATTGACTTGGTACCCTCAACAATATTACCTAATCGATGTGCCGGTTAACCACACACGCTCCACCGATCTATAATAAAGTTAAGTTACCCTTTGCCACTCTTACTAGTCCATGTTAGTGTGTCGGTTAACCACACACGCTCCACTAACAACTTGTTAAGGTACAAAGTGTAATTTTATGGGCTAGCACCAATTTCACATTTTCCTAAAGTAACTAAGATTGAGAATTTATAATGTATAGTTACTTTATAATTCATTATACTTTTAACGAGTATTTAAAGTCGTATCCTACCCGTTCGGCTAACGACCCTCCACCGATCAAGGAAGCGGTGGGTGAGAGTGGACACCCATTAAGTCACCATTTTATAGGCAACAACCTTATACCCCCCTTATAGACCGGCTTCGTGAATGAGGCCTACTAACGGTAAGAATGACATATTCTTATACATATCTATATAATAAAATTATAATAATAGTATAAGTGTTGATTTTTAAACTTTTTAAAAATCTAAGGTCTAATTTGGAATTAAAGTATTAAAGTGTAAGACTTTTCAAATTCCAAAACTTGAGGGCAAGATTTGAAACTATTCCAAGTCTCTTCAATTTGTAACTTATGAGTTTTAATGGTTCATAAAAATGAAGACTCTTCATTTTATGAAACCTCTTTAGTTCTTTAATCATAATTAAAAGAAGTGACTTTTGGTTATCCATAACTTGAGGACAAGTTATGGACACCATCATAGCCATTAAGATCATGAATTAAACACACATGGAGGTTACACATAATTCCTATGATCTTCTAAACTCATATGAACACAAATTCATGTCAAGCAATTTCAAGAAAATCATATAAACATATATAATACTTGAAAATTGATAAAAGTCATGTAAAATGGGTTAACATAATCATTATCATTTTGAAAAACAGATTTTACAAGTCCAAAACAGATTGGGATAATGATCTTAATCCATTTCCAGCAACAAAACTCGAAAAAACTGCCCAGCACGCTCCTACTCGCCGAGTGCATTATTCTACTCGTCGAGTAGGATGAATTTGTTCATGGACTCGGCGAGTCCTCCCCATGGACTCGGCGAGTCCAGTCGTCAGAGTGCAGAATTTTCGATTTTTAAGCAGTTTTGCAACAAGTATACAGAAAACAATCCTAGGCTCTGATACCACTGATGGGTTTTTGAGCATTCTAACACTTCCTAAGTGTACATGCAACCCTAATAACCTTGAATCTATGTTTTCTCTATATACATGCAAATTTCTTTTCAAGGTTATTTCCTAACTAGCATGGCATGGGGATTACATAGAACATAAAACTAGTAGAAATACATACCTTGTTGTTGCTTGGATTCCTTCAAGACTTTGTGAGCCTAGCACCCCAAATGTTGTGCCTCAAATGCTTCACACAACACCACAAGAGTTGGAATAACTTGAGAGAATACTTCTAGCACTCAAAATAGGTTATTCCCTCTCTAGTAACACTAGGTCACGATTTTGCTAGCCATAGGGTTCCTTTTATAATGTTGTCATAATTAGGGTTTACACATGAATGCCCTTAGTTGTCATGACTCTTGATTTCTCATGACCCATGGGTTTGTAACTCCCATGGACTATCCATGGAGCTCTATATGGTTATAACCAAACCCATAAACCATGGATCATTAATCCACCATAAAAGAATTGATGATTGTCATAATCAACCCTATATATTTAATTAGTCTCACTTTGATCACCAAATTAATACTAGATTAATACTTGATCAATACTAATTAAATAATACTATTATTAATATATTAGAACTTATAATATATTAATAATCATAAGTGCCTTATTCTCTCATCTAGTCTATCCAAGTATTGCAATGCCATGCAACCCAAATGGACCATGCCGGGTCGGGTCAAGTACATACCAAATAAAGTTATGGACTTAGACACTATATCCAACAGTCATTTGGATAGCGTTTCGTTTTCTGGAAAGGAGTTTATTTGGATAGCGTTTAGTTGTTTTTTCTCGGGAATCTCGGGGCTTAAAGGCTTGCTTAGGGTTTTAGACTTGATACCGGGGGCTTTGGGGGTTGTAGGTGACGTTATGGGAGTGAAAGATATGAGAGTGTGTGAAATTTGGGGTGAAAATGGTCTTGGAACCGAGAGGTCTCGCAGGCCTTTTATAGGCCGAAGTTCGGATCCGGAGGGAAGAGTCAGTAGGTGAGGTGGCAGCGAGGGAAGGGAGGCATGTGGCTCGGCTCGCAGGCGGACACGGGTCCGAGCTCAGAAGCTCCACCGTGCGAGGCGCGTGTCGGAACAGGAGATGGCCGCGACTTCGGTCGAATCAAAAGAGGACACGGGGCGACACGCAGCAGTCTCGCATGCGAGGCGACGTGGCCGAACATGCACCATGCGATTTTTCCCGGATTTCAAGGATTTCTCGATTTTTGTGCCAAAAACTTGCGAAATTCATAACTTTCGCATACGAGCTCCGTTTTCGATGTTCTTTATATGCACGCGTAGGTAAAATTATGATATACGACTTTTGTTTAGACGTCGTCGGAAAATTTTGACTTTATTTTTAATATTATTATTTTTAACAGACCGGGACATGAAAATCCGTTAAAAATTCATAACTTCTTCATCCGACGTCCGTTTTTGTCTGTCTTTTTACTGTTGTACTACTATTGACGAGACCTTCAATTCTCGTTTAGGTTGTGTTGGCTAAAAATCACTCGATCTTTATTTCGAGTTTTTAGCTGTTTACAGTTATAATGAAACTTAGAAAAATCATAACTTCCTCATACGGAGTCAGATTTTGATGTTCTTTTTATGAAAGTTCTGGGTTTAACATAATCTACAACTTTCATTTAAATTGTTATGGCTAAAAAGCCTTTTATTGAAAATTCACTTTTTACACAGAACAGTGTTTTGCCGGTTTCGTCGCGGATCTTTGATTGGTCATAACTTCTTCGTTATAACTCGGATTTTAGTGTTCTTTATATTTTTGGAAACCTTGTTACAATCTCTACAACTTTGTTCATCCCAATCGAGATTGTTCAATACTTTATTTTTGAGGGTCAATTATGTAAATGTACACCGTATGCTAAAATTTCTCTTTATTATTTTAAAAGAACTACAAATTGACCTATATTATTACATAGGTTTGAAATAACGGTTTGTTACATTATCCCCCCGTTAGAGAGAATTTCGTCCCGAAATTAGCATTACAGATAGACTAGGGAAAAAGATGTGGATATTTTTGTTGCATTTGATCCTCCCGCTCCCAAGTGAATTCAGGTCCCCGTTTTGCATTCCAGCGAACCTTCACTATTTGGATACGACTTTGTTTGGTTTTCTTAACTTCCCTATCTAGAATCTGTACGGGTTCTTCCAAAAAAATTGAGGCTCTCGTTCAACTCGATTTCCTCGAGTGGGATCACAAGAGTCTCGTCGGATAGACACTTTTTCAAGTTCAAAACGTGGAAGGTAGGATGAATGTTACTTAGTTCTTGGGGTAGTCGAAGTTTGTAAGCTACAGGACCGATTCTGGCAAGAATCTCGAATGGTCCTATGTACCTTGGATTCAGTTTGCCACGCTTTCCAAAGTGTATCATGCCCTTCCAGGGTGAGACCTTTAACAAGATGCGATCACCAACCTGGAATTCCAAGGGTTTTCTCCTTTTGTCAGTGTAGATTTTCTGTCTATCTCTAGAAGCTTTAAGTCGCTCCCGAATTTGTACGATTTTCTCTGTAGTTTCTTGAATAATTTTCGGACCAGTGAAAGCACTGTCAGGAGTTTGACCTCTAGCTAGTTATGTGTCACCCACTTCAGCCCAGCACAGAGGGGATCTACACTTGCAGCCATAGAGGGCTTCGAATGGAGCAGCCTTTATGTTAGTGTGATAACTGTTGTTATAAGAGAATTCAACAAGGGGTAAATGAATATCCCATGCCTTTCCAAAGTCTTTCACGCAAGCTCGCAACATGTCTTCTAATGTTTGAATCGTCCTCTCACTTTGTCTGTCGATTTGTGGATGGTAGGATGTGCTCATGTCCAGCCTAGTTCCCAGAGAGTTTTGTAAAGACTATCAGAAACGAGAGGTGAATCTACTATCTCGGTCTGAAATAATAGATATTGGCACACCATGCAGTCTAACAATATCCTTGAGGTAAGTTCTGGTTAGCTTCTCCATCTTGTCGGTTTCTTTTATTGGCAGGAAGTGTGCGGATTTGGTTAATCTATCGACGATTACCCAAATAGTATCATAACCACCTGTTATCTTGGGTAACTTAGTTATGAAATCCATCATAATCCGCTCCCACTTCCATTCAGGTATTTCAGGTTGTTGTAATAAACCTGAAGGTTTCTGGTACTCTACCTTGACTTTGGCACAAGTAAGGCACTTGCCCACAAAGGTAGCGATTTCGGCCTTCATGTTAGGCCACCAGTATAGTTTCTTGAGGTCCAGATACATCTTGTCTGAACCTGGATGAATGGAGTATCGGGTTTTATATGCTTCATTCATAACCACATCTCTGTAACCACCGAACTTTGGTGTCTAGATCTGGTTCATGAAATAATAGACTCCACCATCCCTGACTTCGAAGTTCTTATCCATTCCTCTCAGGGTTTCACCTGCCACGTTTTCGGGTTTCAAGGCTTCAAGTTGAGCTTCTTTGATCTGTGTGGACAAATGTGAATGGATTGTCATGGTCAACGACTTTACTCGGCGTCCCGAGTATTCTTTTCTGCTAAGGGCATCAGCTACTACGTTAGCTTTACCAGGGTAATAAAGAATCTGACAATCGTAGTCATTCAGTAGCTCCACCCATCGTCGTTGTCTCATGTTCAACTCTTTTTGATCGAAGATATGCTGGAGACTTTTATGGTCCGTGAATATTGTGCATTTCGTGCCATATAAGTAATGTCTCCAGATCTTCAGAGCAAATACCACTGCTCCTAGTTCAAGGTCATGTGTTGTATAGTTGACTTCATGTGTCTTTAGCTGTCTTGAGGCATAGGATATAACCTTTCCTCTTTGCATAAGAACACATCTAAGTCCTTGATTAGAAGCATCACAGTACACTACGAAGTCCTCTGTCCCTTCCGGAAGAGACAGGATCGGTGCACTACACAAAGCTTGTTTCAGCGTTTGGAACGTTGTTTCTTGCTTTTCTCCCCAGCTAAAGGTTATACCCTTTTGCGTCAGGGTGGTAAGAGGCTTAGCTATTCGAGAGAAATTCTGGATGAATCTGCGATAATAGCCAGCAAGACCTAAGAATTGACGGATTTTTGTAGGTGTTTTGGGTGCTGACCAGTTTTCAGTTGTCTGTATTTTGGAAGGGTCGACGTGTATTCCTTCTAAACTGACCATGTGACGTAGGAAATCAACCTTCCTAATCCAAAACTCGCACGTTGAGAACTTCACATAGAGTTTTTCTATTCTAAGGGTTTGTAATACTTGACGAAGATGTTGGCCATGTTCCTCTTTGCTTCTTGAGTAGATAAGGATGTCATCAATGACGACTATGACGAATTAGTCCGGGAATAGACGACACACTCTGTTCATTAGGTCCATGAACACAGCAGGTGCATTCGTCAATCCGAATGACATCACTATAAACTCGTAATGACCATAACGAGTTCTGAACGCGGTCTTGGGAATGTCTTCCTCCAAAATCCGTAACTGGTGATACCCGGATCTTAAGTCTATTTTCGAGAAGTAGTTCGTGTTGGATTAGATGTCTAAGCCCATAACTATTATTGGTATGTACTTGACCCGAGAGTAGCATGGTCCATTTGGGTTGCATATCATCAGGACAATTTGTTAGGATGGACTTTTGAGAGAAGGTTATTTATGGTTTATTAATATATTATAAGTTATAATATATTAATATGAAATCATATGTTTTAATTAGTATCGATCAAGAATTAATTTGGAATTAATTTAGTGATCAAAAGAGACTAATTAAATCTATGGGGACTAATTATGATAATTAGTTATATTTATATGTGTTGGGCTTATGATCCATGTTGGACCAAGTTTATGTATGGATACATAAAGAGTTGGGCCACATGAACCATGGATCATAAAACCCATGGGTATGGATTATGGGTTATACCAATGACCCTTGGAATCCTACATATAAATAGGTTACTCCATAGCCAAAATCACCACTTCTTTTCTTAGAGAAATATGGAGGTGTTTTGATGCATGGAATTCTCTCTCAAGCGCCACCTTTGTCCTAGGTGTGTTGTGATTCCATTTGAGGCATTTCATACTATTGGTGCTAAGCTCTTAAGGCCAAATACATCAAGACTTCAAGCCACATAAAACGTATGTTTCCCTAACTAGTATATTATATGGTTTATGTCAAATGCATGCTAGTTATAGGTTTAATGCCTTGGAAACCATTTGCATGTATAATAGAGAAAACATAGATCCAAGGTATTTAGGGTTGTATGTGCACCATAGGATGTTGTAGTATACTAAAACCCAACAGTGGTATCAGAGCCATGGGTTGTTTTCTATTATATTTGATGCAAATGTATTTTTTTTTCAAGTTGAAGGAAAAAAAAAGAAAAAAAAAACATGAAGTTTGTCAAATTTTATGATAATTACTTGATTTTATGAAAAACTAATTATTTATAAAATTTGAGTCACTTTACTACAAGAGTTGAATTAGGTCAATTTATTAAAAGATAGAATGATATGATTATTTTATTTGTTTTAAAAGTTTGATCTAAATGGTTTTAAGGAGTTACAAATTTTGTCATAAAATTTTGGAACTCAAAAGTTTTTTTTAAAGTTATGATCTTAAGAGTTTTGAAACTTCCATAAGTTATGGATGTGAAATGTCTCATTTATTAACTCTTTAGGTTATGAATTCCAAGAGTCTTCAAAGGATAATTGTCAAAGTTTCAAGATTTGTATTAGTTTATATGATTATCTAATTTCTTGAAAATTGTTGATGTGAATTATCTTTACTTATGAGTTTAATCTAGATCATAGAAAAATTATTTGATTATTGTGTTAATTGGAATATTTGATCTTAATGGTTTTTATGAACTCCATAACTTGTCCTCAAGTTATGGAAAGTGAAGAGTTTTTTTTTTTAAAGTGTCATTAAGTCTCATAGGTTATGAAAATAGAAGAGTCACTATTTTTAATGTCATCATTAAATGATTTAATGTCTTCCATAACTTGTCCTCAAGTTATGGAACTTGAATTTTTTTTTCATTAAACCTTAATTAAACTCATAGGTTATGAAAAATCCAAGAGTTTTGAAAGGTTTCAAAACTTGTCCTCAAGTTTTGGAATTTGTAAAGTTACCCCCCATGTATACTTTAATTCCAAACTAGACCTTAGAATTTTAAAAGTTTAAAATTCAACCCTTATACTATTATTATAATTTTAATTATATAGATATGTATAAGATAAAGTCGTCTTACCATTAGTAGGCCTCATTCACGAAGCCGGTCTATAAGGGGGGTATAAGGTTACTGCCTATAAAATGGCAGTTTAATGGGTGTCCACTCTCACTCACCGCTTCCTTGACCGGTGGAGGGTCGTTATCCGAACAGGTAGGACAAGGACTATAATTCTCCCTTCATTATAAGTATAATGATAAATACTAAGTAACTAAACACTTATAAATTCCCAATCTTAGTTACTTAGGAAAATGTGAATAAGGTGCAAATCCATGAAATTACACTTTGTGCTTTGTTTAAGCTGTTAGTGGAGCGTGTGTGGTTAACCGGCACCCTAACCTGGACTTAACAAGGTAGGCAAAGGGTAACTTAATGTTTATCATAGTATCGTTGGAGCGTGTGTGGTTAACCGGCACATCGATTGAGGGGTAAATATTAAGGGTACCAAGTATATTTGCATGGTTACTTCACACCTTGTTTTGTGATCCTCGGCATCCCAGTCACAAAACCTGAAGGGCACACTCGAGATTGAAACATGCCATTGAAAAGTTCAATGAATCTCAAAAGAATCTAGGAGTTTCAAAACCAATTAAAACCTAATAATACATTTCGATTATCTTGGTGGAAATTGGTGAATCGTCATTCACCTACCTTCAAATATTTTATAGCTTGGATTACGGCATCCCTCTTCCAAGTTATAAAATAGTTTGTTGGGTCCTAGCCTTAATATATCATATTGGGTGTTATATTAAGGACTTAAATCAACTTTACGTGAATTTCTCCCATTGTTGATGTCTAGTTTAGACAACAATGATCTTCCCAAACCAAGCTTTCCTAATGAATATGACTTCCCGAGTTTGGCTCATGGAAGTCATACTTTTCTTCCTCCACCTCCTCCAATTATTCTTCCTAACCCACAAGTTCAAGGTCACTCAAGCCCTAATGGCAAGCAAGGTCTATGTATGATCACATCTTAGAGATGAAATCACATATTGACAAGCCGGGAGAGTTGGGTGTCAAAGTCTTGAGAAAGTTGGATGTTCAATCACTTTCTAAGTCACATAGTGAGTTCCTTTGGGACTACTATGAAACAGACTATGACATGAACCTTAATGATCATATCTATTTGCTTGGTGCTGCTGAATCAACAATGATTTGGAACGATAGTATAACAAATTTGATTAGAAGATCAACTTCCCAAAAACTTTATGGACAGTGACAATGGTGACACTGGAAATCCAGAAAAAGCATTCTCTTCCCAATGGAAAGGGATTGGCCATAGTCAACCCGGTTGACCAAATGGTAAAGAGAAAGGCTAAGTCTGAGATAGTCCCATTACCAAAGGGTCCATATGTTTATTTTGCCAAAGGAAGGGGCGTTGATTGCAAAGCTGCCAAATTTACCTAAGGATGTTAAAGTCAATAAGTTTGACTCTACATCCGGTAGAGCCCATTATCTAACTCTGTTAAGTTCTATTCTGAGATCCTCATTACATGATGTGACTGGGTCACATGTTGATGTTTTAAGAATCAAAGAATAGAGAGAAATCTTAAAGGAAGTATATGCTGATTCTGATCGCGAAGGTGGATTTCGATCGCATCAGAATTTTGAGCAGTTGCTTAAGAAGTTATGATATATTGCTAAGGAATAGATAACAACAATTTTCCATGTGGATTGTAAGGATAAGTTTTTCTGCAAAATTTTAAAATAAAAGAAAATTGTTTAATTTTATTTATTTGAAGTATCCTTACAATGGCATTTGTGGAAAATTGTTGCTTATATGATTCCACTGACAGCAATATTGGAAAATGGATTTGATTCTTTCATTTGTGGTAGTGTCTAAATTTACCAAATCAGGAAAGTTCCTCATCACCCAAGTTTCAATTGGACCGAAACTTGGAATCATGCAAGTTGAATAGTATGATGAATGA
This sequence comes from Lactuca virosa, assembly GCF_052849685.1. Taxonomy (NCBI): domain Eukaryota; kingdom Viridiplantae; phylum Streptophyta; class Magnoliopsida; order Asterales; family Asteraceae; genus Lactuca; species Lactuca virosa. Next base: position 59,513,283 of record NC_136426.1, on the reverse strand, counting down.
GAACTTTCAAGCATTGGAAAATCAAGACTAATTACTTGTTCACATGGATGTGTGAGTCAAGTGAAGGACTAAAGGGATTGAGTACACATTCTTGTGCACTGGTCATGTCCACCACAAAGCTCGTTAAGACTATTTGATTTACTAAAGTTTAGTAAATATGGTTATACTTACAAGTTTAAGTATAATTCTGAAACATTGGAAAAGTCTCAATGTATGGCAGAACGAATGGGAAGAATCAAATTAGGCAGAAAGATAAAAGTTTCTCAAATCTGAAAAGATGGGAGAGTACTTTAGTATCATGTTTGTGATCATCTTAATGATTTAGAAATCATATCACAATTAGTCCTCTAAAGGTCATCTTAGTGCATTCTTATGACTAAGAAGAAGAGTCATGAATTGTTGAAATGGTTAGATCAGGAAGATGAGATATACTTCGTTCCAAAACAATTCTTAGAGTCATACTCCAAGATTGTAACTTGAGTGACATATCTTAAAGAAAGGTTTAAAACACTTGTCAAATGTAAGAGTAAAAGTGTCCTACTCTTGTACATTTGAAATTGGTAAGTTGTGATGTTTTGGATAAAACAAAGACCAACTAAGGCCAATTGTGTGAAGTGTTTGTCTTGATAAAGAATACGCACTATCTCTTGAATATTTGGCAAGATAGTCTTATATGTCAAGAGGATAGTGGGAGTCTTAAAGATCCTAAAAAGAATTTCAAGAACTAATCAAGAATAAAACCTGAGGTTCTTCAGTAGCACACGACTTGAGGTTTATAACCTATCGTGTTGACATATTTTCTGCCCATTCCAGTTAAAGTTGGCTTTGCATAGGAGTTCTGAAAGTTCTCAATTGGTTGCATAACAACTTGGAAGCAATGGCAGGCCCTATACTGTCAGGTGGCAAGAAGTTAAGATTGCATAAGTTCAGTCCATATGAGTTTGGATTTGTCATTATCCTTGTCTTGTGACTATGGTTTTGACGATTCACATGGATAAGAACACATACACCATAAAATCTAAGGGTCATAAGGTTTCTCTCCGATTCATGAAAATGATGGTGAGGAAACACTTCCACCAAGTAGATTTGAAGCAGATGCCAAAAGGTCTAAACAATTGAGACTATGATTACGGCATCCCTTTTCATAGTTCTGAAATTGTTTAGACACACATGCATGCTATCTAAGGAAAGGTGTATGATTTTGATAAAGTTTTATCAAAGCATCTCGTATCAGAAATCTGAACTTTGGTAAGAAAGTCAATAAAGTATTGATTTCTAGAAGTCCAGCTGATTTCTGAGTACATGTCAAAGCTAGTGGGAGCATAAGTGTTATGCTAATAATCATCATGTTAGTGGGAGCATGATAATTATTGTTAGTGTTGCAAGTTAGCAATGTTAATTATAGAAAACAAAGGTTTCAATTCGTGAGGCTGCAGGGATTGAAAAAGTTGTTTTGCTATAATTAAGGGAGAGGATATACTTCATTTCAGTTCTAAAGGCTTAGATTGAGACCTTAATCATCTTTAGTCAAGAATATATATATGAATTTCATGTTGGATTGGTTCAACTTAAGGAAATTCTATATATTGCGTTCTCAAAATTCGATTATGATTACGGCATCCCTCTTCATAGTCAAATTTTGAAAACATGGCAAATAAAAATATTGTAGCAAAAGACTGGTCTAGAATCATGTCTTTATGTGAGACATCATGAATCGTGTACCATTTGCTTTGGGTACAGGATCAATTGCATGTGCTATAATATTTGTCATTTCTAAATTTTTCCAAATGCCCAGAGGCATTAAGAAGGGAAAAGGTCTACAATTGGATATGACTAAAATGATTAAGCAATTGTCGAGGACAATATGAGGTTTACCAAAGATTGGTTGCTCAGGTACAGTTGGAAGTATAGTGCTAATTTTGGAAGGACCATATTGACATATTATGAAAAGAGGCATCTCTTATTCATAAGTGATAGTCAAAATGAGAATATGGAGTTGTCTCCATAGGTGGAAGTTATCTGTGTAAGATTAGAAAACTTAATGCAAGAAGCATGTCCAAAGCAATGTACTTTGAATATGAGACTTAGTTTCCATGGAGTTGATCTCCATTGGAATACCTTATAATGACTGTTGACAAGTCTTTTTGACTTTATACATATTCATTACAGGAGGGTCAGTGCATATAAGTTTAAAATCTAAACAGATTTCGATAAATGATAGGAATTTGAAATTCTCACATTTTTCGATAAGGATTTGGGAGTGTGAAATTAGAATCATTGAAATTATGTTCAATTGGTTTATTTCACAAATTAAGGATCATAGACAAACATAGAGTACATACTTGGTGTATGGCAAAGCTATTGTTTAAGAAAAACATAGTGTACATGCTTGGAGCATGGGACAACTAGTGTTTTTAATTCAAGTATAAAGTTGATAAAACCGAAACAATGAACAATGAGTAATCAGTATGGTGATAAATAAAAGTGTTTATTTATATTCATAGGGTTTGATACCATATTTGATTCATTTATTCTTGTGTTTCACTTTGCATGTTTTGATTTCCAGAATAACTAAGTCGCTCTTCCTGAATGATTAAGTTATTCAAACCATCCACAGTCGGTCATATGTTGGAAGTAGATATGAATCAAGACTGTCATGGGTTGGTTTGTAGAGGTCCATGTTGGTGGACAAAGTGGTGCTACAACACTCATGAGTGCTCATAAGTTCTGAGTATTGGATTCAACCCGCGCTCATTTCTTCATGGATTTTATCACGAGTGATCATGAGACGATAATATCTTATATTCTTCAAACCTAGAGATATGAGTTGTTACTATGAGTTGGTTATACATTGATTGCACGAAAACGCATTTGGTAACTCAATGTTATAAAACGTGCCTTTGTGTATGATTCAACAAGTAGTAGAACAAGCCATATGAGTCGAAGTTTATCCATTCCTTTTACCTTCGGGATAAAAGCGATATCTGTGGGCCCCTCGATGATTTAGCAATGACACATGTGAGTGCTTGGCCAAGCCAGGACTGATTTGATTTGTTCAATCAGTCAGTCATCATAAATCGAAAATCAGGAAACAACAAATGGACAGAGAGAATGATTATAATCCATGTCTCAGTCCATATGATATCTAGAATGGAGGAATATATGATCCCTTATCTAATGGACGCGTCATTGATTAGTTCAGAGTTCGACAGCGGCTTTAAGAGCTACGATTGCTAGTCGGGTTATGAAGTCGTACTTGCAATAATAGTTTTAGACTTATCCAAGTGGGAGACTGTTGGATTAGATGTCTAAGCCCATAACTATTATTGGTATGTACTTGACCCGAGAATAGCATGGTCCATTTGGGTTGCATATCATCAGGACAATTTGTTAGGATGGACTTTTGAGAGAAGGTTATTTATGGTTTATTAATATATTATAAGTTATAATATATTAATATGAAATCATATGTTTTAATTAGTATCGATCAAGAATTAATTTGGAATTAATTTAGTGATCAAAAGAGACTAATTAAATCTATGGGGACTAATTATGATAATTAGTTATATTTATATGTGTTGGGCTTATGATCCATGTTGGACCAAGTTTATGTATGGATACATAAAGAGTTGGGCCACATGAACCATGGATCATAAAACCCATGGGTATGGATTATGGGTTATACCCATGACCCTTGGAATCCTACATATAAATAGGTTACTCCATAGCCAAAATCACCACTTCTTTTCTTAGAGAAATATGGAGGTGTTTTGATGCATGGAATTCTCTCTCAAGAGCCACCTTTGTCCTAGGTGTGTTGTGATTCCATTTGAGGCATTTCATACTATTGGTGCTAAGCTCTTAAGGCCAAATACATCAAGACTTCAAGCCACATAAAAGGTATTTTCCCTAACTAGTATATTATATGGTTTATGTCAAATGCATTCTAGTTATAGGTTTAATGCCTTGGAAACCATTTGCATGTATAATAGAGAAAACATAGATCCAAGGTATTTAGGGTTGTATGTGCACCATAGGATGTTGTAGTATACTAAAACCCAACAGTTCGCACCTTGAAGTTGGTCGAACAGATCGTCAATGCGAGGCAGAGGATATCGATTCTTGATGGTAATTTTATTCAGCTCGCGGTAGTCTATACACATGCGGAATGACCCATCCTTCTTCTTTATGAACAAAACCGGTGCTCCCCAAGGTGAGAAGCTTGGTCTTATGAAACCTTTGCTAAGGAGTTCGTTAAGCTGGCTGGATAATTCCTGCATTTCAGAAGGTGCAAGACGATAGGGGGATTTGGCTACAGCAAGTCGATTCAGAATTCGACTTGTCGTTCGAGAGGCACTCCTGGAAGATCATCAGGAAAAATGTCGAGAAAGTTACAGACCTCAGGAATGCTCGCGATGTCTTTCACTTCTTGCTTTTTGTCTACCACGTGAGCTAAGAAAACACAGTACTCTTTGCGAAGGTACTTCTGTGCCTTGATGCAAGAAATGATCTGGAGGTTCGTTCTGTTGGATTAATGTCTAAGTCCATAACTATAATTGGTAAGACTTGACCCGACCCGACATGGTCCATTTGGGTTGCATGGCATCATGCATTTGGATAGACTATAATGAGAGAAATAACACTTAAGGTTGGTTAATATATTATAAGTTCTAATATATTAATAAGGTTATTTAATTAGTATTGATCAAGAATTAATTTGGAATTAATTAAGTGATCAAAAGGAGACTAATTAAATATATGGGTTGATTGTGTAAATCATTCATTCTTATATATGTGGGCTTGTGATCCAAGATTCCTTATGTTGGACTAAGTCCATGGGGTGACCCATGGATACTCCATGGAGGTTAAAATCCATGGAGCATAAGGAATGGGTAAAGTTATGAGTTACATGGTGTAACCCTAATAGCCACCATATAAAAGAATCCCATGGCTCAAGAAATCGTGCACTAATGTGTGAGTGTGAGGGCTAGACGATTTCAAGGAGTGTTCAAGTTTCTCTCAAGTTATTCCAAGTGTATTTGGTGTTGTGTGAACCATTTGAGGTGTCACACTTGGGGCACTAGGCACTCAAGCTTCATGAAGACATTCTACATCAAAGAGGTATGTATTCTATCTTGTTATATTTATTATTTTGTATGCTAGATTAGGATAATACCTTGGATGTTCATAATTGTATGTATAATAGAGAAAACATAGATCCAAGGTATTTAGGGTTGCATGTACACTTAGGAGTGTTAGAATGCTCATAACCCAACAGTGGTATTAGAGACTAGGCTTGTTTTCTTGTTATACTTGCAAAAGTAGCTGAAAAATCGAGTTGGATGCATATATTCGATTGTTTTGGCTGGAATTGGACTAGGAACATTACCCTAAGATGTTTTTGGACTTATAAACTTGTTTTTGATGTGGTAATGTTCATGCTAATCCAATTTCTAAGATAATTGTCATAATTTCAAGATTTATATTAGTTTGTATGTTCATGCTAATTTCTTGAAGATTGATGATTTGAATTATCTTGTTCTTATGAGGTTCTTAGATTAATAGAAAAGTTGTGTGAAATAGTTGTTTTCAATCCAATTTAATCTAAGAGTTGATTCCAAAGTGTGTTTTTGTAACTTGTCCTCAAGTTATATGAAAAGTCACATTTAAGAATCATAAAACTCATAAAAGTTGGCAAAGGTTACAAAATGAAGAGTCTAGTTCTAATTAAATGGTTTTATGACTCCATAACTTGTCCTCAAGTTATGGAGGTTCAAGAGTCTCTTCATTAAATTAAAAAAAAAAAAAAAGTGTAACCTTAATTAGTTCCATAAGTTACAATAAAAAAAAAGTTATTTTTTTTTATTAATTAGTTTAAAGTCTTCCATAACTTGTCCTCAAGTTATGGAACTTGAAGAGTTTTTTTTTTTTTTTAATTAAAACTACTTTAAACTCATAAATTATGGAATTAATTAGTTTTGAATAGTTTCAAAACTTGCCCTCAAGTTTTGGAATTTGAAAAGTTTTCACTTATGAATACTTTAATTCCAAGTTAGCCCTTAGAATTTTAAAAGTTAAAATTCAACCCTTATACTTTATAATATTATAAGTTAATAATATTTATATATATGTATAAGAGTAAAGTCAGTCTTACCGTTACTAGGCCTCATTCACGAAACCGGTCTATAAGGGGGGTATAAGGTTACTGCCTATAAAATGGCAGTTTAATGGGTGTCCACTCTCACCCACCGCTTCCTTGACTGGTGGAGGGTCGTTAGCCGAACGGGTAGGACAAGGACTATAATTCTCCTTTCATTACAAGTATTAATGATAAATACTAATTAACTAAACTCTTATTAATACCCAATCTTAGTTACTTAGGAAAATGTGAATTTGGTGCTAACCCATGAAATTACACTTTGCACTTTGCTTAAGTCGTTAGTGGAGCGTGTGTGGTTAACCGGCACACTAACATGGACTTAACAAGGTAGGCAAAGGGTAACTTAATATTTATCATAGTATCGGTGGAGCGTGTGTGGTTAACCGGCACACTGATTAAGGGGTAAATATTAAGGGTACCAAGTATATTTGCATGGTTATTCACACCTTGTTTTGTGATCCTTGGTGGAGCGTGTCTGGTCTAGACATTTATGATCTTCCCAAATCTCTTGAAACAAGCTTTCCTAAATGAAGATGATGTCCCATGGATATCATGATGGGTTTTTGAGCATTCTAATACTTCCTAAGTGTACATGCAACCCTAATAACCTTGAATCTATGTTTTCTCTATATACATGGAAATTTCTTTTTCAAGGTTATTTCCTAACTAGCATGGCATGGGGATTACATAAAACATAAAAACTAGTAGAAATACATACCTTGTTGTTGCTTGGATTACTTCAAGACTTTGTGAGCCTAGCACCCCAAATGTTGTGCCTCAAATGCTTCACACAACACCACAAGACTTGGAATAACTTGAGAGAATGTCACTTAGCCTCAAAATCGGTTATGCCCTCTCTAGTAACACTAGGTCCACTAGGTCATCATTTTGCTAGCCATAGGGTTCCTTTTATAGTGTTGTCACAATTAGGGTTTACACATGAATGCCCTTAATTGTCATGACTCTTGATTTCTCATGACCCATGGGTTTGTAACTCCCATGGACTATCCATGGAGCTCCATATGGTTATAACCAAACCCATAAACCATGGATCATTAATCCACCATAAAAGAATTGATGATTATCATAATCAACCCTATATATTTAATTAGTCTCACTTTAATCACCAAATTAATACTAGATTAATACTTGATCAATACTAATTAAATAATACTATTATTAATATATTAGAACTTATAATATATTAATAATCATAAGTGCCTTATTCTCTCATCTAGTCTATCCAAGTATTGCAATGCCATGCAACCCAAATGGACCATGCCGGGTCGGGTCAAGTACATACCAAATAAAGTTATGGACTTAGACACTATATCCAACAGTCTCCCACTTGGATAAGTCTAATAACTATATTTGCAAATATGACTTCAAAATCCGACTAGCAATCGTAGCTCTTTCAAAGTCTCTCGGAACTGAGATGATGATGATACGCCATTTAAGATAAGTGATCATATAATCCTCTGTTCTCATGATATCAGCCGGACAAACACATGGAACATGGTCTTACTTATTGTCCAGCATTTGTTTCTCGATCTCTGATTTGTTTCGACATACAACTAAATTGAACACATCAATTAGGTTCTGACCGGGCCCGGTACATAGGTCAAAACCAAATCATCGAGGGGCCCAGATATCGCTTCTATTTCTAGAAGGAACAGATAAACTTCGACTGATATGCTTGTACTAACTACTTGTTGAATTATTCACAAAGGCACGTTTTATGACATCGAGTTACCAATGCGTTTTCGTGCAATCAATGAATAACCAACTCATAGTCAACAACTCATATCTCTAGGTTTGAAGATTTATATGATATTACCGTCTCACGATCACTCGAGATAAATTCCATGAAGTGATGCAAGTGAGCGTGGGTTGGATCCAATACTCAGCGCTTATGAGTACTAATGAATGTTGTAGCAACCATTGCATTGTCCAAAGCACTTTTAGACAAATCATACAAGCCAAATTCATGACAGTCTTAAATCAATACTTACTTCCAAAGTTTGACTGACTGTGGATGGTTTGAATAATAACATAATTATTCTGGAAGTAAAAACATGCAAAATTGAAACATAGTAAACAATCAACACAAGATAGTAACACCTTACTCATAAATAAATAACAACTTTTATTTATCATCAAATGTCAATTACATTTTACAAGTTTCAGGAATCTAATTATTGAAACTAGTATCATCCTTCAGCCCAATGCGCCTCGCATGCTGTAAATGCTAAACCCTGCTCAGTCCCTTCGTGAGGGGATCTGTCGGGTTCTCATTTGATGATACCCTCTTAGCCACGAGGAGTCCTTCTTCTATTCGATGTCTGATGAAATGGTATTTTCTGTCAATGTGCCTAGATCTCCCGTGATCTCTTGGTTCCTTAGCCAAAGCAACCACACTTTCGCTGTCACAGAAAATTTCCATTGGCTCCTTTATAGCTGGTACAACTCCAAGGTCTCCGATGAAGTTCTTTAGCCATATTGCCTCCTTAGCTGCTTCACTTGCTGCTATGTACTCTGATTCACAAGTAGAATCAGCTACTGTCTCCTGCTTGGAACTTTTCCAAGTAATTGCCCCTCCATTTAGGATAAAGACCCAGCCTGACTGAGAGCGGAAATTATCCCTATCAGTCTGGAAGCTAGCATCGCTATATCCTTCCACTCTCAAGTCATCACTGCCTCCGAGGGTAAGGACCCAATCTTTAGTCCTCCGCAGATACTTGAGAATGTTCTTTACCGCTGTCCAGTGTGCCTTGCCAGGGTTCCCTTGATATCTACTGACCATGCTCAAAGCAAAGGCCACATCAGGGCGAGTACAAGTCATAGCATACATGATCGAGCCCACAGCGGAAGCATATGGTATATGACTCATCTCAGCTATCTCAGCCTCTGTACTCGGACTCTGAGTCTTACTCAGCTTGGCATTACTCTGGACGGGTAATTCCTCTTTCTTGGATTCTTGCATGCTGAACCTCTTCAGCACCTTATCCAAGTAAGTACTTTGACTAAGTCCAATTAGTCTCTTACTCCTATCTCTCAATATCCTTATCCCTAGGATATAGGCGGCTTCCCCAAGGTCCTTCATAGCGAAACACTTCCCAAGCCAGGACTTAACCTCCTGCAAGGTTGGGACGTCGTTTCCTATGAGAAGTATGTCATCCACACACAACACCAAGAAGCTAACTATGCTCCCACTAGCCCTGACATACACACAAGACTCATCCTCACTCCTAGAAAAGCCAAACTCTTTGACTTTCTCATCAAAGCAAAGATTCCATCTGCGAGATGCTTGTTTCAATCCATAAATGGATTTATCAAGCTCACACACTCTATTAGGGTATCTTGTATCGACAAAACCCTCTGGTTGAGCCATGTAAACATCCTCAGCCAACTTTCCATTAAGGAAAGCGGTTTTGACATACATTTGCCATATTTCATAATCATGAAATGTAGCTATGGCTAACAATACTCTAATAGACTTAATCTTAGCTACTGGTGAGAAGGTCTCATCATAGTCAACTCCCGGAGTTTGAGTAAAGCCCTTCGCAACCAGTCGCGCTTTGTAAGTATGTACCTTCCCATCCATGTCGGTCTTTTTCTTGAAGATCCATTTGCACCCAACTGTCTTACGACCTGGTACATTGTCAACCAAGTTCCAAACTTGATTGTCATACATGAACTGAATCTCGCTGTCCATAGCCTCCTTCCATTTAGCAGACTCAGGGCCTGCCATGGCTTCCCTGTAGTTATTAGGTTCATCCAAATCTATTAGTGTACTATCACTAATAAATGCATCACCTTCAGTGGTGATGTGATAACCATAATAAAAATCAGGTGTGTTCCTCACCCTAGTGGAACGTCTTGGAGGTACAGACCCATCTATCGGATCAACAGGAGTTTCCTCCTCAGGTTGTTCGATAGCATTTGAGGTTCCTTCACCACTTGACTCTTGAAGCTCTTCAAGGTCAATTTGCCTCCCACTGTCCCCTTGGCTTATGAATTCTCTCTCACGAAAGACTCCTCTTCTTGCTACAAAGACCACATTATCACTGGGTCTGTAGAAGAGGTAACCAAAGGATCCCTGTGGGTAGCCGATGAAAATACACCTCTCACTTCGAGGTTCAAGCTTATCATGAGTCTCACGCCTCACGAAAGCTTCACAACCCCAAATCTTGATGTGGTCCAAATTGGGAACTTTCCCAGTCCACATCTCGTGAGGTGTTTTGGCAACCTTTTTAGTAGGGACTAGATTAAGGATATGGGCGGCAGTCTCTAAGGCATACCCCCAGAAAGAGATTGGTAACGAAGCTCGACTCATCATGGAACGAACCATATCCAGCAAGGTTCGATTGCGCCTCTCAGCTACACCATTCAACTGTGGTGTTCTGGGAGGTGTCAATTGTGAGACAATCCCACATTCCTTAAGATAGTCAAGGAACTCAATGCTAAGATACTCTCCTCCCCTATCGGATCGGAGCATCTTGATGTTCCTGCCCAATTGATTCTCCACTTCCTGCTTAAACTCTTTGAACTTTTCAAAGGTTTCTGACTTATGCTTGATTAAGTAAATATATCCATATCTACTGTAATCATCAGTAAAAGTCACATAATAGCGATTAGCATCCCTTGTAGCTACTTTGAAGGGCCCACACACATCCGTGTGTACAAGGTCCAACAAACCTTCACCCATATCACAAGTACCTGTGAAGGGTGAGTTTGTCATTTTTCCAAGCAAACAAGACTCGCAACTATCATCTGACTTGAGGTCAAATGATTCCAAGACTCCAGCCTTTTGGAGTTGGCCTATGCGCTTCTTGTTAACATGTCCAAGACGACAATGCCACAAGGATGCTTTATCCAAGCTATCTGAAGAATCAATATACAACACATTATTTCCTAGATTGTCTACAACATTCACGGCTTCATATACACCATCACAAGGTAATGCTTTAAAGTAAAATACATCATTGTAATAAACATTAACAGCACCATTTTTATCATCAAATGAAAATGAAAAACCTTGTTTGTACAAGCCATGAAAAGAAATAATATTTCTCGCCATTTCGGGCGAGTAACAACACTTATTCAAATCTAACATTAACCCATTATTAAGCAAGAAAGAATAAACTCCTATCTTGGTAACAGGTGATGCTTTCCTGTTGCCCATGACTAAGAGTATCTTCTCGTGCTCCACTTGCTCACTTCTTCTTAGTGCCTGCAAATCAGTACAAATGTGAATACCACAACCTGTATCAAGCACACAAGAATTAGCATTAGATGAGTTATTAGACAATATTGTGTAAATACCTGCATGGGTGGGTTTAACCTTCCCATCCTTTACATCTTGCAGATATTTAGGGCAACTTCGCTTGAAGTGTCCCTTATCCTGGCAATAGAAGCACTGTGCTTCCTTTGGGTTTGAAGAAGGAGTAATGGGACCTTTCTTTGTCCCACTTGAAGAGGAACCATCAAGAGTCTTACCCTTGGTACCCTTCGAAGGGTTTTTCCTCTTCTTACCCTTTCCCTGACCAATAGCCAGAACAGGGGCTGTTGAAGGAGTAGAAGTAGCAACCGCTTTACCCTTAAGGCCATTTTCAGCTGTCCTTAAGAGTCCTTGAAGTTTGCTAAGTGTGACTTCCTCCTTGTTCATATGATAAGTCATACGAAACTGATCATAACTTGGAGGTAAGGAATGGAGAATGATGTCAATCGCCATTTCCTCAGGAAAGTCAACATTTAGCTTCAGCAACCGGTCAACGAACCTTTGCATCTTCTGCAAGTGACCGGTGATGGGTTCACCATCCTTCATCCTTGCGGTTATCATGGAGGAGATGATTTCATACCTCTCCTGACGCGCGCTCTGATGGTACCTTTCCATCAGATCCAGGTGCATCTCATAGGGGTAGAAATCTTCATAGGATTTTTGAAGTTCAGGAGTCATGGTGGCCATCATGATGCATGCTACTTTAGTAGCATCCTTTTCATGTGCAACAAACTCCGCAAACTCTTCAGGAGTAGCAGTGGCTTCACTCACAACCTTAAGCTCCCTATCGAGGACATATTCTTTGTCCTCATAGCGGGTAATCATTCTGATGTTTCTGATCCACTCATTGAAATTGGATCCATCAAAGATGACCTTACCACACAAGTTCATAAGGGAAAAGGAGCCTATTGGGTTTGAGCCAGAAGCATTGTTGGAAGACATCTGAAAGGAAAGAAAGACAAGTTTCATTAGATTAGGAATCCTTAATAATTCACCCAAATGAAATATTAAGGCTAGGATCCAACAAACTATTTATAGTTGGAAGAGGGATGTCGTAATCCATACTATAAAATATTTGAAGGTACGTAAATGACGATTTACCAATTTCCACCATAAGAACGAAATATTTTATTATTAGGTTTTATTGGTTTTTGAAACTCCTAGATCTTTTGAGATACATTGAACTTTTCAATGGCATGTTTGAATCTCGATTGTGCCCTCTCAAGTTTGTGACTGGGATGCCGAGGATCACAAACAAGGTGTGAATAACCATACAAATTGACTTGGTACCCTCAACAATATTACCTAATCGATGTGCCGGTTAACCACACACGCTCCACCGATCTATAATAAGGTCAAGTTACCCTTTGCCACTCTTACTAGTCCATGTTAGTGTGCCGGTTAACCACACACGCTCTACTAACGACTTGGTAAGGTACAAAGTGTAATTTTATGGGCTAGCACCAATTTCACATTTTCCTAAAGTAACTAAGATTGGGAATTTATAATGTATAGTTACTTTATAATTCATTATACTTTTAACAAGTATTTAAAGTCGTATCCTACCCGTTCGGCTAACGACCCTCCACCGATCAAGGAAGCGGTGGGTGAGAGTGGACACCCATTAAGTCACCATTTTATAGGCAACAACCTTATACCCCCCTTATAGACCGGCTTCGTGAATGAGGCAACAACCTTATACCCCCCTTATAGTATAAGTGTTGATTTTTAAACTTTTTCAAAATCTAAGGTTTAATTTGGAATTAAAGTATTAAAGTGTAAGACTTTTCAAATTCCAAAACTTGAGGGCAAGATTTGAAACTATTCCAAGTTTCTTCAATCTCTTCAATTTGTAACTTATGAGTTTTAATGGTTCATAAAAAGAAGACTCTTCATTTTATGAAACCTCTTTAGTTCTTTAATCATAATTAAAAGAAGTGACTTTTGGTTATCCATAACTTTAGGACAAGTTATGGACACCATCATAGCCATTAAGATCATGAATTAAACACACATGGAGGTTACACATAATTCCTATGATCTTCTAAACTCATATGAACACAAATTCATGTCAAGCAATTTCAAGAAAATCATATAAACATATACAATACTTGAAAATTGACAAAAGTCATGTAAAATGGGTTAACATAATCATTATCATTTTTGAAAAACAGATTTTACAAGTCCAAAACAGATTGGGATAATAATCTTAATCCATTTCCAGCAACAAAACTCGAAAAAACTGCCCAGCACGCTCCTACTCGGCGAGTGCATTATTCTACTCGTCGAGTAGGATGAATTTGTTCATGGACTCGGCGAGTCCTCCCCATGGACTCGGCGAGTCCAGTCGTCAGAGTGCAGAATTTTCGATTTTTAAGCAGTTTTGCAACAAGTATACAGAAAACAATCCTAGGCTCTGGTACCACTGATGGGTTTTTGACCATTCTAACACTTCCTAAGTGTACATGCAACCCTAATAACCTTGAATCTATGTTTTCTCTATATACATGGAAATTTCTTTTTCAAGGTTATTTCCTAACTAGCATGGCATGGGGATTACATAAAACATAAAAACTAGTAGAAATACATACCTTGTTGTTGCTTGGATTACTTCAAGACTTTGTGAGCCTAGCACCCCAAATGTTGTGCCTCAAATGCTTCACACAACACCACAAGACTTGGAATAACTTGAGAGAATGTCACTTAGCCTCAAAATCGGTTATGCCCTCTCTAGTAACACTAGGTCCACTAGGTCATCATTTTGCTAGCCATAGGGTTCCTTTTATAGTGTTGTCACAATTAGGGTTTACACATGAATGCCCTTAATTGTCACGACTCTTGATTTCTCATGACCCATGGGTTTGTAACTCCCATGGACTATCCATGGAGCTCCATATGGTTATAACCAAACCCATAAACCATGGATCATTAATCCACCATAAAAGAATTGATGATTGTCATAATCAACCCTATATATTTAATTAGTCTCACTTTGATCACCAAATTAATACTAGATTAATACTTGATCAATACTAATTAAATAATACTATTATTAATATATTAGAACTTATAATATATTAATAATCATAAGTGCCTTATTCTCTCATCTAGTCTATCCAAGTATTACAATGTCATGCAACCCAAATGGACCATGCCGGGTCGGGTCAAGTACATACCAAATAAAGTTATGGACTTAGACACTATATCCAACATATCATACTTCTTTCACCTCCTCCAATTATTCTCCCTAACCTACAAGTTCCTAAAAAGTTTAAGGTCACTCAAGCCCTATTGGCAAGGCAAGGTCTAGGTATGATCACATCTTGGAGATGTAGTCACATATTGACAAGCTGGGAGAGTTGGGTGTCAAAGTCTTGAGAAAGTTGGTGGCTCAACTACTTTCTAAGTCACATAGTGAGTTCTTTTGGGAATCCTATGAAACAGACTAAGACAAGACCCTTAATGATCTTATCTATTTACTAAGATCAACTTCCTAAAACGCTATGGACATTGACAATGATGACATTGGATATCCAGTAAAGCTCTCTCTTCCCAATGGAAAGGGATCGGCCATAGTCAACTCGGTTGACCCAATGGTAAAGAGAGAGGCGAAGTCTGAGATTGTCCCATTATCAAGGGTCCATAGGTAACTATTGCCAAAGGAAGGGGCATTGGTTACGAAGCTGCCAAATTTACCTAAGGATGTTAAAGTCAATAAGTTTGGCTCTACTTCAGGTAAAGTCCATTGTCTAACTCTATTAAGTACATGCTGATTCTGATCGCGAAGATGGATTTCAATCGCATGGTTCGGTGATCAGAATTTTGGGCTATTACTGAAGAGTTATGATATTTATATTGCTTAGGAATAGATAACAACAAGGTTTTCATATGGATTGTAAGGATAAGTTTTTCCGCAAAGTTTTAAAATAAAAGAAAAAGGTTTTGATTTTATTTATTTTAAGTATCCTTACAATGGCATTTGTGAAAAGTTGTTGCTTATAAGATTCCATAGATAGCAATATTGGAAAAATGGATTTGATTCTTTCGGTTGTGGTAGTGTCTAATATTACCAAATAAGGAAAGATTCTCATCACCCAAGGTTCAATTGGACTGAAACTTGGAATCATGCAAGTTGCATAGTATGATGAATGAGAACTTTCAGCTTCGAAAAATAAGACTAATTCCTTATGTGAATAAGGAAAGGACTAAGGGATCGAGTACACATTCTTGTGCACTGGTCAAGTCCACCACAAAAGATCAAGAAGACTATTCGTCATGATTTACTTAAGTTCAGTAAATATGGTTATACTTATAAGTTTAAGTATAAGTCTGTAGCATTGGAGAAGTTTCAATGTGAGACAGAACGAATAAGAAGAATCAAAGTATGGCAGAAAGATAAAAGTTTCTCAAATCTGAAAAGATGGGAGAGTACTTTAGTATCATGTTTATGATCATCTTAATGATTAATATACCATATCACAATTGGTCCTCTAAAGTCATCTTAGTGCATTCTTATGACTAAGAAGAGGAGTCATGAATTGTTGAAATGGTTAAATCAAAAAGATGAGTCATAGTTCGTTCCAAAACAATTCTTAGAGTCATACTCCAAGATTGTAACTTGAGTGACATATCTTAAAGAGGGTTTGTTAACACTAGTCAAATGTAAGAGTAAAAGGTTATCTACTCTTGTACATTTGAAATTGGTAAGTTGTGATGTTTTGGATAAAACAGAGACCAACTTAGGCCAAATGTGTAAAGTGTTAGTCTTGATAAAGAATCCGCACTATCTCTTGAATATTTGACAAGGGAGTCTTATATGTCAAGAGGATAGTGGGAGTCTTAAAGCTCTTGAAAGTTTCAAGACTTAATCAAGAATAAAACCTAAAGTCCTTCACTAGCACACGACTTGAGGTTTATAACCTATCGTGTTGAAATTTTTGTGCCTATTCAAGTTGGCTTTGCATAGGAGTTCTGAGAGTTCTCAATTGGTTGCACAACTACTTGGAAGCAATGGCAGGCACCTGAGCTGCCAAATGGCAAGAATTTAAGATTGCACAAGTTTAATCAATATGAGTTTGGATTTGTCACTAACCTTGTCTTGTGATTATGGTTTTGACAAATTCACATGGATAAGAACACATACACTATTAAATCTAAGTGTCATAAGGTTTCTCTCCGATTCATGAAAATGATGGTGAGGAAACACTTTCACTAAGTAGATTTTAGCTAGATAGCAATTGTGATATTTGCATTCTCAAAGTCGTTAGTGGAGCGTGTGTGGTTTACCGGCACACTAACATGGACTTGTGAGAAGTGGCAAAGGTCTAAACAATTGAGACTATGATTATGGCATCCCTTTTCATAGTTCTAAAATTGTTTAGACACACATGTGAGCTATCTAAGAGAGGTGTATGATTTTGATAAAGTTTTATCAAAACAATCTAGTATCAGAAATCTGAACTTTGGTAAGAAAGTCAGCTGATTTCTGAGTACATGTCAAAGCTAGTGGGAGCATAAGTGTTATGCTAATAATCATCATGTTAGTGGGAGCATGATAATTATGACAAAGGTTGCAAGTTAGCAATGTTAATTATAGAAAACAAAAGTTTCAATTCGTGAGGTTGCAGGGGTTGAAAAAGTTGTTTTGCTATAATTAAGGGAGAGGAAATTATACTTCATTTCAATTCTAAAAGCTTAGATTGAGATTTTAATCGTATTTAATCAAGGATATATATATGAATTTCATGTTGGAATGGCTCAACATAAGGAAATTCTATATATGGGTCCATTATTTGCGTTCTAAAATTCGATTATGATTACGGCATCCCTTTTCATAATCTGAATTTTGAGAACTTGGCAAATTGAAATGGAAATATTATAGCAAAAGACTGGTTTAGCCTTTATGTGAGACATCATGAATCGTGTCCCATATGCTTCGGATATAGGATCGATTACATGTGTTATATTCATCCTTTCTAAAATTTTCCAAATGCCTGGGGCATTATGAAGGGAAAAGGTCTAGAATTGGATATGACTAAAATGATTAAGCAATTGTCGAGGACAATCTAAGGTTTACCAAGGATTGGTTGCTCAAGGACAGTTGGAAGTATAATGTTAATTCTGGAAGGACCATATTGACATAATCTGTAAGGAGGCAACTCTTGTTCGGAAGTGATAGTCAAAATGGAATATGGAAATGTTTCAAAGTTAGAAATTATTCAATCTGTGTAAGATTAGGAAACTTAATGAAAGAAGGATGTTTCCAAGGAGCTGATCTCCTTTGGAATGCTCTGTAATGATTGTTGTCAAGTCTTTCTGACTTCGTGCATAATCATTAAGAGGATCAAGGCATATAAGTTTAGAATCTAACAGATTTCAGTAAATGGCATGAATTTGGAATTCTTGCATTTGCAGTAAGGATTTGGGACTGTGAAAAGAGGATCATTGGAGTGATGTTCAATTGATCTATTTTACAAAGTAAAGATCATAGACAAACATAGTATGCATACTTGGTGTATGGCATGACTAGTGTTTAGAAAACATAGTGTACATGCTTGGAGCATGGGACAACTATTGTTTTAAATTCAAGTATAAAGTTGATAAAACCGAAACAATGAATAATGAGTAATCAGTATGCTGATAAATAAAAGTGTTTATTTATATTCATAGGGTTTGATACCATATTTGATTCATTTATTCTTGTGTTTCACTTTGCATGTTTTGACTTCCAGAATAACTAAGTCGCTCTTCCTGAATGATTAAGTTATTCAAACCATCGACAGTCGGTCATATGTTGGAAGTAGATATGAATCAAGACTGTCATGGGTTGGTTTGTAGAGGTCCAAGTTGGTGGACAAAGTGGTGCTACAACACTCATGAGTGCTCATAAGTTCTGAGTATTGGATTCAACCCGCGCTCATTTGAATCACTTCATGGATTTTATCACGAGTGATCATGAGACGATAATATCTTATATTCTTCAAACCTAGAGATATGAGTTGTTACTATGAGTTGGTTATACATTGATTGCACGAAAACGCATTGGTAACTCGATGTTATAAAACGTGCCTTTGTGTATGATTCAACAAGTAGTAGAACAAGCCATATGAGTCGAAGTTTATCCATTCCTTTTACCTTCGGGATAAAAGCGATATATGTGGGCCCCTCGATGATTTAAAGATGATACATGTGAGTGCTTGGCCAAGCCAGGACTGATTTGATTTGTTCAATCAGTCAGTCATCATGAATCAGAAATCAGGAAACAACAAATGGACAGAGAGAATGATTGATAATCCATGTCTCAGTCCATATGATATCTAGAATGGAGGAATATATGATCCCTTATCTAATGGACAAGTCATTGATAAAGGTCAGAGTTCATCGACAAGGTCAGAGTTCGACAGAAGCTTTTGAGAGCTACGATTGCTGATCGGTTCCTGAAGTCATACGCAATAATAGTTTTAGACTTATCCAAGTGGGAGACTGTTGGATTAATGTCTAAGTCCATAACTATAATTGGTAAGACTTGACCCGACCCGGCATGGTCCATTTGGGTTGCATGGCATCATGCATTTGGATAGACTATAATGAGAGAAATAACACTTAAGGTTGGTTAATATATTATAAGTTCTAATATATTAATAAGGTTATTTAATTAGTATTGATCAAGAATTAATTTGGAATTAATTAAGTGATCAAAAGGAGACTAATTAAATATATGGGTTGATTGTGTAAATCATTCATTCTTATATATGTGGGCTTGTGATCCAAGATTCCTTATGTTGGACTAAGTCCATGGGGTGACCCATGGATACTCCATGGAGGTTAAAATCCATGGAGAATAAGGAATGGGTAAAGTTATGAGTTACATGGTGTAACCCTAATAGCCACCATATAAAAGAATCCCATGGCTCAAGAAATCGTGCACTAATGTGTGAGTGTGAGGGCTAGACGATTTCAAGGAGTGTTCAAGTTTCTCTCAAGTTATTCCAAGTGTATTTGGTGTTGTGTGAACCATTTGAGGTGTCACACTTGGGGCACTAGGCACTCAAGCTTCATGAAGACATTCTACATCAAAGAGGTATGTATTCTATCTTGTTATATTTATTATTTTGTATGCTAGATTAGGATAATACCTTGGATGTTCATAATTGTATGTATAATAGAGAAAACATAGATCCAAGGTATTTAGGGTTGCATGTACACTTAGGAGTGTTATAATGCTCATAACCCAACACGTTCTGGGTTTGTCGCCGTAAATAACAAGAGTTTCGTTAGTTGGCAAGTTCAGACGAATGGCTCTTTCATAGCATAGGATGTCAGCATGGTTGGAGCACAACCAATCCATACCTATCATGGCGTCAAAACTTTTGATAGAGACCGGCATTTGGTCTATTGGGAAAGAAAAGTTATTCAAGGTAATAGTACATCCTATGTATATATCGTTGGTGGATTAGGATTTCCCGTTAGCCATTTCGACTGTGAATGTTTCTTTTAGTGGTTGGGAGTTTTGATTTAGTAGATGTTTAAAATTATGGCTCACAAAGCTCCTCGCAGCACCACAATCAAATAGAATGCATGTATAAGTATTGTTGAGAAGCAACCTACTCGTGACCACTGCAGGGTCTCCCACCGCTTCTTCGTGACCTAGTCCTAGAATCCTCCCAACTCCACCGGCATTTCCAGCTTTTGGACAATCTCTCTTGAAATTGTTAGATTAGGTGTCTAAGCCCATAACTATTATTGGTATGTATTCGACCTGAGAGTAGCATGGTCCATTTGGGTTGCATATCATCAGGACAATTTGTTAGGATGGACTTTTGAGAGAAGGTTATTTATGGTTTATTAATATATTATAAGTAATAATATATTAATATGAAATCATATGTTTTAATTAGTAGTGATCAAGAATTAATTTGGAATTAATTTAGTGGTCGAAAGAGACTAATTAAATCTATGGGGACTAATTATGATAATTAGTTATATTTATATGTGTTGGGCTTATGATCCATGTTGGACCAAGTTTATGTATGGATACATAAAGAGTTGGGCCACATGAACCATGGATCATAAAACCCATGGGTATGGATTTGGGTTATATCCATGACCCTAGAAATCCCACATATAAATAGATACTTCATTGCCCAAAATCGCCACTTGTATTTTTTTAGAGTTCATGGTGTCTTTTGTGTGCATGGAATTCTCTCTCAAGTTCATCCTTTGTCCATGGTGTGTTGTGATTCCATTTGAGGCTTCCACACTATTGGGGCTAAGCTCTTTAAGGCCAAATACACCAAGAATTCAAGCTCCATCAAAAGGTATGTCATGCTAACTAGTATATTATAATTTTATATTAAATGCATGCTAGTTGTAAGATTAATACCTTGGAAACCATTTGCATGTATAATTAGTGAAAACATAGATCCAAGGTATTTAGGGTTGTATGTGCACCATAGGATGTTGTAGTATACCAAAACCCAACAGTGGTATCAGAGACTGGTTGTTTTCAATTATACTTGATGCAAGTTGCTGAAAAAAAACTGAAAAAAATCGAATTTTTTGCTGTCGGGACAGCAGACTCGACGAGTCCATGAACAAATTCATCCAACTCGTCGAGTTGGTTCATGCACTCGACGAGTTGGACCCCCTGACAGCTTATCTTCGAGTTTTTTGGGCTGTTTTGGATTAGAATCATTACCGCAAAGTGTTTTTTGTTCATAAAATTTGTTTTTTGATACTATGGTAATGTTTATTCTCATCCAAATAAAGGATAATAATCAAAGTTTCAAGTTTTATACATGTTTATATGATGCTTGAAAAATGTTGATTATGAATGTTCATGTTTATGAGTTTGTTTAGATTAATAGGAAAAATTATGAGATAGTTGTTTTCAATCCAAATTAATCTTGAAGTTGTTCATAATATGTGTTTTTGTAACTTGTCCTCAAGTTACATGAAAAGTCACATTTATGAATTTTAAAACCCATAAAAATTCCATAGGTTATGAAAAAATGAAGAGTCACATTTTTAATGCTTTTAAAGTCTTCCATAACTTGTCTACAAGTTATGGAACTTGAAGGGTTTTTTCCATTAAACCACTTTAAAATTCATAAGTTATGGAAACCATAAGTTTTTTGAATTGTTCAAAACTTGTCCTCAAGTTTTGGAATTTGTAAAGTCAAACCCCATATACACTTTAATTCCAAACCCAAGAATTTTAGAAGTTAAAGTTCAAACTTTATGGACTTCATTAAATTAATTAAAGTGTCTAATTAAAAGAGTTAATAATTCCATAAAGACATGGTTTAAGTTTAATTAAATTAAGAGTATAGTTTAATTAATAGATTAAACCACCAAGTATTTTAAATGTTTAAAATACACCCTTATACTATTATAATATTAATAGTTAATACTTATATATATATATATATATATATATATATATATATATATATATATATATATATATATATATATATGTATAAGAACAAAGTCAGTCTTACCGTTAGTAGGCCTCATTCACGAAGCCGGTCTATAAGGGGGGTATAAGGTTACTGCCTATAAAATGGCAGTTTAATGGGTGTCCACTCTCACCCACCGCTTCCTTGACCGGTGGAGGGTCGTTAGCCGAACGGGTAGGACAAGGACTATAAGTCTTCCTTCATTAAAAGTATTAATGATAAATACTAAGTAACTAAACCTTTTATAAATACCCAATCTTAGTTACTTAGGAAAAAGTGAATAAGGTGCTAATCCATGAAATTACACTTTGCACTTTGTTTAAGTCGGTTAGTGGAGAGTGTGTGGTTAACCGGCACACTAACTCGTATTTAACAAGGTAGGGAAAGGGTAACCTAATGTTTATCATAGTATCGATGGAGCGTGTGTGGTTAACCGGCACATCGATTGAGGGGTAAACACTTAAGGGTACCAAGTAATTTGCATGGTTACTTCACACCTTGTTTTGTGATCCTCGGCATCCCAGTCACAAAACCTGAAGGGCACACTCGAGATTGAAACATGTCATTGAACAGTTCAATGAATCTCAAAGATCTAGGAGTTTCAAAAACCAATTAAAACCTAATAATATATATTTCGTTTTCATGGTGGAAATTGGTGAATCGTCATTCGCCTACCTTCAAATATTTTATAGCTTGGATTACGGCATCCCTCTTCCAAGTTATAAAAGTATTGTGTTGGGTCCTAGCCTTAATATTTCATATTGGGTGTTATATTAAGGACTTTAAATCAGCTATCTTGAATATCTCCCAAAAGATGTCTGGTTTAGACATTTATGATCTTCCCAAATCTCTTGAAACATGCTTTCCTAAATGAAGATGATGTCCCATGGAAATCATACTTCTTTCACCTCCTCCAATTATTCTCCCTAACCCACAAGTTCCTGAAAAGTTTAAGGTCACTCAAGCCCTATTGGCAAGCAAAGGTCTATGTGTGATCACATCTTGGAGATGTAGTCACATATTGACAAGCCGGGAGAGTTGGGTGTCAAAGTCTTGAGAAAGTTGGTGGCTCAACTACTTTCTAAGTCACATAGTGAGTTCTTTTGGAACACCTATGAAACAGACTATGACAAGACCCTTAATGATCTTATCTATTTGCTAAGATCAACTTCCTAAAAACTTTATGGACATTGACAATGATGACACTGGGAATCCAAAAAAGCATTCTCTTCCCAATGGAAATGGATCGGCCATAGTCAACTCGGTTGACCAAATGGTAAAGAGAAAAGCTAAGTCTGAGATAGTCCCATTACCAAAGGGTCCATATGTTTATATTGCCAAAGAAATGGGCATTGGTTGCGAAGCTGCCATATTTACCTAAGGATGTTAAAGTCAATAAGTTTGACTCTACTTCAGGTAAAGTCCACTATCTAACTCTGCTAAGTTTCTATTCTGAGATTCTTGATACATGATGTGACTGGGTCACATGTTGATGTTTTAAGAATCAAAGAAAAGTGAAGAAACTTAAAGAAAGAATATGCTGAATCTGATCGCGTAGATGGATTTCTATCGCATAGTTTGAAGATCGGATTCTTGAGTTACTTCTTAGGAGCTATGATATTTTGCTTAGGAATAGATAACAACAAGTTTTCATATGGATTGTAAGGATAAGTTTTTCCGCAAAGTTTTAAAATAAAAGGTAAATCTTTTGATTTTATTTATTTTAAAATATCCTTACGATGGCATTTGTGAAAATCTGTGTTGCTTATAAGATTCCATTAAGAGCAAGAGTGGAAATATGAATTTGATTCTTTCATTTGTGGTAGTGTCTAAATTTACCAAATAAGGAAAGATTCTCATCACCCAAGTTTCAGTTGGATAGAAACTTGGAATCATGCAAGTTGTATAGCATGATGAATGAGAACTTTCGAGCATTGGAAAAATTAAGACTAACTACTTGTTCACATGGGTGTGTGAGTCAAGTGAAGGACTAAGGGATCGGGTACACATTCTTGTGCACTGGTCAGAGTCCACCACAAAAGATCGATAAGACTATTCGTCATAATTTACTATAGCTCAGTAAATATGGTTATACTTACAAGCTTAAGTGTAATTCTGAGACATTGGAAAAGGCTCCAATGTATGGCAGAGCGAATAAGAAGAATCAATTTAGGCAGAAAGATAAAAGTTTCTCAAATCTGAAAAGATGGGAGAGTACTTTAGTATCATGTTTTAAGACCATCTTAATGATTTTGAGACCTTATCACAATTCATCCTCTAAGTGCATTCTGATAGTTAAGAAGAGGAGTTATGAATTATTGAAGTGGTTAAATCAAGAAGATGATTCATACTTCGTTCCAAAAACAATTCTTAGAGTTATACTCTAAGATTGTAACTTGAGTGACATGTCTTAAAGAAGGTTTAAAACACTTATCAAATGTAAGAGTAAAAGTTTTCTACTCTTGTACATTTGAAATTGGTAAGTTGTGATGTTTTGGATAAAACAAAGACCAACTAAGGCCAATTGTGTGAAGTGTTTGTCTTGATTAGAATCCACACTATCTCTTGAATATCTGACAAGAAAGTCTTATATGTCAAGAGGACAGTGGGAGTCTTAAATGTATTGAAAGTCTCAAGAACTAATCAAGAATAAAACCTGAAGTTCTTCACTAGCACACGACTTGAGGTTTATAACCTATCGTGTTGACATATTATGTGCCCATTCCAGTTAAAGTTGGCTTTGCATATGAGTTCTTAGAGTTCTCAATTGGTTGCACAACAACTTGGAAGCAATGGCAGGCCCTTGAGCTGCCAGGTGGCAAGAAATTAAGATTGAGTTCAGTCCATATGAGTTTGGATTTGTCATTATCCTTGTCTTGTGACTATGGTTTTGACAATTCACATGGATAAGAACACATACACCTTTAAATCTAAGGGTCATAATGTTTCTCTACGATTCATGAAAATGATGGTGAGGAAACACATCCACCAAGTAGATTTGAAGTAGATAGCAATTGTGATATTTGCATTCTCAAAGTCGTTAGTGGAGCTGTGTGGTTAACCGGCACACTAACATGGACTTGTGAGAAGTGGCAAAGGTCTAAACAATTGAGACTATGATTACGACATCCCTTTTCATAGTTCTGAAATTGTTTAGACACACCTATGAGCTATCTAAGATAAGGTGTATGATATTGATAAAGTTTTATCAAAGCAATCTAGTATCAGAAATCTAAACTTTGGTAAGAAAGTCAATAAAGTATTGTTTTTTCTAGAAGTTCAACTGATTTCTGAGTACATGTCAAAGCTAGTGGGAGCATAAGTGTTATGCTAATAATCATCATGTTAGTGGGAGCATGATAATTATGATAAAGGTTGCAAGTTAGCAATGTTAATTATAGAAAACAAAAGGTTTCAATTGGGAAAAAGTTGTTTTGCTATAATTAAGGGAGAGGAAATTATACTTCATCTCAAATCTAAAAGCTTAGATTGAGGTTTTAATCGTATTTAGTCAAGTATATATATGAATGTTATGTTGGAATGGCTCAACATAAGAAAATTCTAATATAGGGTCCATTATTTGCGTTCTAAAATTCGATTATGATTACGACATCCCTTTTCATAATCTGAATTATGAGAACTTGGCAAATTGAAATGGAAATATTATAGCAAAAGACTGGTTTAGTCTTTATGTGATACATCATGAATCGTGTCTCATATGCTTCAGATATAGGATCGATTGCATGTGCTATATTCATCCTTTCTAAATTTTCCAAATGCCTGGGGCATTAAGAAGGGAAAAGGTCTAGAATTGGATATGACTAAAAGGATTAAACAATTGTCGAGGACAATCTAAGGTTTACCAAAGATTGGTTGCTCAAGGACAGTTGGAAGTATAATGATAATTCTGGAAGGACCATATTGACATAATCTGTAAGGAGGAAACTCTTGTTCAGAAGTGATAGTCAAAATGGAATATGGAAATGCTTCAAAGTTAGAAATTATTCAATCTGTGTAAGATTAGGAAACTTAATGCAAGAAGGATGTTTCCAAGGAGTTGATCTCCTTTGGAATGCTCTGTAATGTTTGTTGTCAAGTCTATCTGACTTTGTGCATAATCATTACAAGAGGATCAATGCATATAAGTTTAGAATCTAACAGATTTCAGTAAATGGCATGAATTTGGAATTCTTGCATTTGCAGTAAGGATTTGGGACTATGAAAAGAGGATCATTGGAGTTATGTTCAATTGATCTATTTCACAAAGTAAAGATCATAGACAAACATAGTATGCATACTTGGTGTATGGCATGACTAGTGTTTAGAAAACATAGTGTACATGCTTGGAGCATGGGACAACTATTGTTTTAAATTCAAGAATAAAGTTGATAGCTGAAACAGTATACAATGAATAATGTGTAATCATATGGTGATAAATAAAATGTGTTTTATTTATGTTCATAGGTTTTGATACCATATTCGATTCAATTATTCTTGTGTTTCATTTTGCATGTTTTGACTTCCAGAATAAACTAGGTCATTGTTCTGGATGACTAAGTTATTCAAACCATCCACAGTCGGTCATATGTTGAAAGTATATATGAATTAAAACTGTCATGGGTTGGCTTGTAGAGGTCTAAGATGTTGGACAAAGGGCTACAACACTCATGAGTGCTCATAAGTTCTGAGTATTGGATTCAACCCGCGCTCATTGGATTCACTTCATGGATTTTATCACGAGTGATCATGAGACGATAATATCTTATATTCTTCAAACCTAGAGATATGAGTTGTTACTATGAGTTGGTTATACATTGATTGCACGAAAACGCATTGGTAACTCGATGTTATAAAACGTGCCTTTGTGTATGATTCAACAAGTAGTAGAACAAGCCATATGAGTCGAAGTTTATCCATTCCTTTTACCTTCGGGATAAAAGTGATATCTGTGGGCCCCTCGATGATTTGGTGATGACAAACGTAAGTGCTCGGCCGGGCCTGGACTGATTTGATTTGTTCAATTAGTCAGTCGTCATAAATCGGAAATCGGGAAACAACAAATGGACAGAGAGAATGATTATAATCCATGTCTCAGTCCATATGATATCTAGAATGGAGGAATATATGATCCCTTATCTAATGGACATGTCATTTGATTTGTTCAGAGTTTGACAGCGGCTTTAAGAGCTACGATTGCTAGTCGGGATCTTGGAGTCATACTTGAATAATAGTTTTAGACTTATCCAAGTGGGAGACTGTTGGATTAGGTGTCTAAGCCCATAACTATTATTGGTATGTATTCGACCCGAGAGTAGCATGGTCCATTTGGGTTGCATATCATCAGGACAATTTGTTAGGATGGACTTTTGAGAGAAGGTTATTTATGGTTTATTAATATATTATAAGTAATAATATATTAATATGAAATCATATGTTTTAATTAGTAGTGATCAAGAATTAATTTGGAATTAATTTAGTGGTCGAAAGAGACTAATTAAATCTATGGGGACTAATTATGATAATTAGTTATATTTATATGTGTTGGGCTTATGATCCATGTTGGACCAAGTTTATGTATGGATACATAAAGAGTTGGGCCACATGAACCATGGATCATAAAACCCATGGGTATGGATTTGGGTTATATCCATGACCCTAGAAATCCCACATATAAATAGATACTTCATTGCCCAAAATCGCCACTTGTATTTTTTTAGAGTTCATGGTGTCTTTTGTGTGCATGGAATTCTCTCTCAAGTTCATCCTTTGTCCATGGTGTGTTGTGATTCCATTTGAGGCTTCCACACTATTGGGGCTAAGCTCTTTAAGGCCAAATACACCAAGAATTCAAGCTCCATCAAAAGGTATGTCATGCTAACTAGTATATTATAATTTTATATTAAATGCATGCTAGTTGTAAGATTAATACCTTGGAAACCATTTGCATGTATAATTAGTGAAAACATAGATCCAAGGTATTTAGGGTTGTATGTGCACCATAGGATGTTGTAGTATACCAAAACCCAACAGAAATGCCCCCACATCACCATATTGATAGCATGCTTGACCTACTCCACCGACAGGTACTTGGTTAAGTGGTTGGGGTGGTGATCTACAGAATCGGGCAGTATGCCCTTTTCTGTTGCAGTTACGACACAGCATTTCCTGGCAATTTCCATTATGGTGAAAATTGCACTTGTTGCACTTGGGGGAGGTTACCAGCATAAGGCTTAGTTGGTGCAGGGTTATTGAGGACAACAGCAGGTATAGTAGTAGGTATGGTAGCAGGCACAGTAGCGGTATGGACTGCCACTACTTGTTGCTTCTTTGAAGGTTCCAGAGGAGATTTGCCCTTCCTCTTGTTCCAACCCTTCTTCTTGCTGTTGTTGTTGTTGTTATTGTTGTTGTTGTTGTTTCCCTTCGGTTGTTCTGGTATAGCAACCACTGAGTTTTGACGGGCTCCGTGTAGCTCTTTGGCACTGTCAAAAGTAACAGGCTTCGAAGCTAAAACACTAGACTGAATTTGGGGCGACATACCCCAAATATATCTCTCAATCTTTTTGCTCTCTAAAGGAACCATATCCGGACAAAGAATTGCCAGATCACATAATCTACTGGTATAGGTTGATATGTCAGAACCAACCATTGTAAGACCCCAGAGCTCTTGCTCAAGTTTCTGTATTTCCCCTCGCGGACAGTATTCCCGCATTACCATGGCTTTTAAGTTCTCCCAGCTGATCGAGTTAGCCACTACCAGAGTAAGTGACATAATGCGGCCATTCCACCATGTTAAAGCTCTATCCGAAAAGGTACAAGCAGCGAATTTGACTTTGCTATTCTCTGGACAGGAGCAGATTTCAAAAATTGCTTCTGTCTTCTCTATCCACTGTCTTAATACCATAACTCCCCCAGTCCCATTAAAGGTCCTGGGTTTGGCATTGGAAAAATCTTTATAAGTGCACTCTCGCGAATGCCCATGACTCTCGCCATGGTTAGAAGGATGTGCACCAACTCCCGACCCACTAGCACCAGGAGTATTGATATGAGACATGGCAGCCGTAACCGCTGCCGTGACTGCCGCTTGAAACATAGCGGCATCGAATTGAGGAGGTGGTGGCGGAGGTGGCGGAGGTGCTTCATTAACAGTGTTACGTCTTGGATTTCTACGAGGAGGCATCTTTTTCTATAAAAGTAAAAAGATACAAAGATGGTAAGATATCAAGAGTGAATATGAATTTTGATATCTCTGAACTAAAACATATAGTTCGACATGAATCTTGTAATGAATTGGAAATAGAAGTCTATGAAAAGTACAACTTGTAACGAAATGATATGAAATTGAATGGTTATTTTTCAAAGAGTGAGCAAATGCATGTCGATTAAATTGGTATATTGAATACATAGAGTCTGGAAAATTTGACCCTAAACAGGTCTACAATACACCAAATTCTGGGAAAAACATCGACATCATACAAACCTACCGAAAATAAATTAAAATTTTCGTGGTCTTACTGACATACAAAGCTAGAACCTATCCATAGACTTAAACTATAACCAAAAGAGTGAACAGGAAATGAGTAGAGCATCTTCTACTGGCGATGGGTACCACTTGGACGAAACCTCAACTCAGCCAGTTGACGCTCCACAGCAAGTAGATGTCTTTCATATACTGTCAGACGTGTTCGAAGCTCTATGACTTCAGCTCGAGTTACGACTAACTCTTACAGTAAGGCTTCATTATCTCTCCTTGCTCTAACACGAGCATATTCAAGACGACGAATGCGGACTGTATTAACTCCTACATTGGCATCAACTTCCATGATTCGGTTGATGGTTGTCCTACCCTGTATTTCATTTCGAGCAACTCTATGGACCAGAATTGGCAGGACTCTGTCTTCTGATCCTCCTTCGCTCAGGTTGTAGAAGCTTCTATCTCTGTTGTATGGCATAGGTTGACCCTTCTCTTGGCTCCATGTTTCCAAGCTTTCCGCCTATAGAGGCGTCGGGCCTTGAAAAGTCGGACGAAGGTTAGGATTTTGGGCAACTAGTAGTGGATTATAGGCTTTTATTCGGAATCATTGTCTTCAGGAAAATTTTCTGCAAAATCATCATCTAAGGGAATTTCGTAATTTTCCTCTGGCTCTGCATCTTGTCCTTGATCGGGAAAATACGGGTCTCCGGGTAAGTGAAATCCAGCCATTGTTATCTAAGCGAGAATAGGGATAAGAGATATAGAATGTAGTTAGTAACGATAGGTTAAGGATAGTAAAATATTTGTGTTTCTGTTCTATGGTTCTTCCGAATATGTATGGTCGGTAAGTTTTAGACATGTCGCAACACTACTATCACTCCGAAACACATGTTGGTCATATTTCAAATCAATATAGTTGATCAGGCTATATTAATCCCAGATATGATTACATGACTGTCCAGGTTTGACTGTAATGTCCAACATTCAAATACTTTTAAGTTCTTATTACTGTGATATTGTACGTGTAGGTATGAGTGTTAGTATACTTCTTGTAAAAATACTTAAATCTTTAAAAAAGTATACTTGTAGTCAGAGCTCTTAGCCCCGATGTATTTATAGTTTGTATATCTTTTATGGATTGATATACTGAGTTCACTATAAACAATGCTCTGATACCAATCTGTCACACCCCCAAACCAGACGGCGGAAACGTCCGGGGGTGGAGGACTTCACTTGTAGTATCACAACACATGCATCATAGTAATCAAAGTACAAACAACCATTGTATTTAAAAAAAAAATATAAGTATTTATATGTGTTCAATCATTGTATATTGAAATCAAAATAGTTATACAAAAGAAGAAGACATGACTCAAGTAGCTCCATCTTCTCAAAAAGCTCTGGGAGTACCTGTTTATTGTTTCCCTGAGAATACAAGTAATTTGAAAAGAGAGTATCAACATAAAGTTGAGTGAGTGCATAAGTATTTATGTTTATATGAATGTTTCTGTATCTTGGATGCGTAAACTGTTCCAGAAAATCCTATATTTTCTGCTGTATATGAAAAGTAGTTTTATTCCCATAAAATCGTTCTATTTGTAAACCAATGTTCTGTATTTGTATTCCTTTATGTAAAACTTGTAACTGAGAGTATGCCTGGTTTCACTAGCTGTTTATTGAAAGCTGCAATGTACTATTGTAGTTTGTATTTTGTAAATTGGTACTTTGAAGATGTACTCACGTTTAGTTGATTATACACTAACGTATTGTTAATATCTTTTTAATGAGTTATTATAACCATACTGAGACATGATGGCCTGAAACAAACGCTTGTAGGCGTTTAAACTGTTGATAACAATTTTCACTCATTGGCGTGTATGCCTGACTGTAGCTAGCAGTCTGAGTGTGGGGTTGTCAATCCCAACATAAATCTACACACAACTTGTTTCGATCCCCTGGCTGGAGATTCTGGTTTTAATGTCAGGACTTTAACTGTGGTGTTTAAATGAATTAAACAGCCTGAATTGAATGACTCATAAAAAGCATATAAATGTTACATGTATAATAGTTGTGAAAACCCAATTATCCGGAAATAATGATTGATTGTATATTCCTGAATTAGTATTTTTAACATGTATTTGAAAGTTGTATACCCTTGATTTGTTTTGAATCAACTTGTGTTTCTTGAAAAAAAAATGGTGTTTTCTAGTACAGTTGAATCATGAATTAATGTTTTATGTATCATAAATTATACCTATTATAATTTATATGTACTTTCTGAATGGATATTTAACTGTTTTTTATTGTAATCCCTTGCTCGACATGTTACAAAGGGTATTTAAACTGATGAAATAACTTTTATATTTATATACATATACAATTATATATAAGTAAAACTTAAACGGCATTCGGACAAATAACCGGTACTCTAAGCCCACATCCAAACAAGGAAAAGGACCCATAATGAGTTATCAGTCCTAAGCCTTTTAAATCTTATATATATATATATATATATATATATATATATATATATATATATATATATATATATATATATATATATATATATATATATGAATTTTGGGGAAAAATATAAGTTTATAAAAGAGTTTAATACTTTGAGTATTTTTGATGACTTAATGTCATTTTATCACGATTTGAAATCATTTATTTATAACACAAAAATTCTTGTGTTAGACTTGTATTTCCCCCCTCCCCCCTTAAAACAGTAAAAATTATGAAAATACGAGGGGTATGAACTCACTTGATAGGTGGTGATTTGGATAGCGTTTCGTTTTCTGGAAAGGAGTTTATTTGAAGAAAAACCGGCTTTAATCGGGCAGAGTTTCGACCAGAGAAAGTTGTTTTCTCTCGGGAATCTCGGGGCTTCGAGGCTTGCTTAGGGTTTTAGACTTGATACCGGGGCTTTGGGGGTTGTAGGTGAGGTTGTGGGAGTGAAATATATGCAAGTGTGTGAAATTTGGGGTGAAAATGGTCTTGGAACCAAGAGGTCTCGTAGGCCTTTTATAGGCCGAAGTTCGGATCCGGAGGGAAGAGTCAGCAGGTGAGGTGGCAACAAGGGAAGGGAGGCACGTGGCTCGGCTCGCAGGCGCACACGGGTCCGAGCTCGGAAGCTCCACCGTGCGAGGCACGTGTCGGACCAGGAGAGGGCCGCGACTTCGGTCGAATCAGAAGAGGACACGGGATGACACGCGGCAGTCTCGCATGCGAGGCGACATGGGCGAACATGCACCATGCGATTTTTCCCGGTTTTCAAGGATTTCTTGATTTTTTGTGCCAAAATCTTGCGAAATTCATAACTTTCGCATACGAGCTCCGTTTTCGACGTTCTTTATATGCACGCGTAGGTAAAATTATGCTCTACAAATTTCGTTTAGACTTCGTTAGCAAATTTTGACTTTATTTTTAAGGGTCAATTATGTAAATGTACACCATATGCTAAAATTTCTCTTTATTATTTAAAAAGAACTACAAATTGACCTATATTATTACATAGGTTTGAAATAACGGGTTGTTACAGAAGCACACCTTTGGGAAGCCACTTTAAGCTTTCTAAAGCTCAATCACCAAAATCAGATGAAGACAAGAAGGAAATGGCTAAAATTCCTTAAGCATCTGCAATTGGTAGCCTCATGTATGCAATGGTATGCACGAGACCAGACATAGCTCATGCTGTGGGGGTTGTTAGTCGTTTTATGTCAAATCTGGGAAGAGAACATTGGGAAGTAGTTAAATGGCTGTTAAGATACTTGAAGGGAACTTCAAAGATGGCATTGCATTTTGAGGGAAAAGATGTCATTCTAAGGGGTTATGCAGATGCAGACCTTGGTGGTTGTAAAGATTCATACAAAAGCACCACAAGGTATGTCTTTACAGTGGGAGGCACTGCAGTGAGTTGGATGTCTAAACTCCAGAAAAGTGTTGCTCTTTCAACCACAGAAGCAGAGTATATGGCAGTTGCTGAAGCAAGCAAAGAGCTTATATGGTTGAAGTGATGGGTTTTGAGCATAACAACATTCCTATGGTGTTCATGCAACCCTAATTGCTTGGATCTAGTTTTTCTACTTTGAACATGCAATAAACCTCCAAGACTTATAACCCCTAGATCTAGCATACAATTAATCAAATAAACATGTAAACTAGGGTTTGGATCTTACCTTGATTGTTATGTAGCAATAACAATCAATTCCTTGGCTTCAGAAAGCTTAGTGCCTCAAGTGTTGCACCTCTAATGGAGTCACAAACACCACTAAGCAATTGGATGAAGAGGAGAAGAAAAGTGGTTGCCCAAAATCGTCCAGAAACCCTAAGGGAATCATTCCCCACGTTTTTGGGGCTTAGGGGCTCCTTAAATAGGTAGGCAATTAGGGTTATCTAACAAGGAAACCCTAATTTGACTGCTTAAGCCCTAAGCAGCCCATGGACCCCTTCTGGAACATGCCTTGGACGATTTCTAATGGGCTTCCCCATAGAATTCGTCCAACCTATATTCCAAGGTGATTCATAACCCAATTGCAATTATCCTATAATTACAATTCCAGTCCCCTAAGTTTAATTAATCTCTTTTAGCCACAAAATTAATTCTTAATTAATTCTTGACTAATATTAATTAAACAATATGATTTCTCCTTTAATATATTATTCTCATAATATATTAACAAATCATAATTAAACCTTTCTCTCCTTAACTCATCCTACATATTGCTATGGTGAAGGCAACCCAAAAGGACCATACTCATAATCGGGTCAAGTACATACCAAAATAGTTATGGACTTAGACACTAATCCAACACTCTCCCACTTGGATAAGTCTAATAACTATTCTGTATAACTTCAGAACCTGATCAGCAATCGTAGCTTTCAAAAGCCGCTGTCAACTCTGATCTTATCAGATACGCGTGTCCTTTAGATAAGGGATTATATATTCCTCCATTCTCAAGATATCGTATAGACACAAGACATGAATTTGATCATTCTCTCTATACAGTTTCCCGACTTCTGATTTATGACGACTGACAACAGACTACAATTGAACACATCAAATTAGTCCCGGCTTGGCCAAGCGCTTAGGTGTCATCACTAAATCATCGAGGGGCCCACAGATATCACTTTTATCCCACCTTGGGTAAAAGGAATGGATAAACTTCGACTCAAATGCTTGCTTGCACCTACTAATCGAATCACACACAACAATAAGTTTTATAACACCAAGTTACTAGTGCGTTTACTTATCATCAATGTGCAACCGACCAGCAAATAACAACTCACACGTCTCGGTTTCAAGAATATACAATGTTATCGTCTCACAATTACTCATGATAAAAACCATGAAGTGATTCAAGTGAGCATGGGTTTGATCCAATACTCTAATCTTATTAAGGCACTCATGAACTCTGCAGCAAACTTGTGCTATGTCTAAACACTTAGGCAATCTACAGACAGATTCACGACAGTCTTCCTTCATACCTACTTCCAACGTATGACCGACTGTGGAGGTTCGAATAACCCAGTTATTCTAGAATTCAAAACATGCAAAGTGAAACGCAATAATAATATTAATCCTATATGGCCCCAAAACTTTTGAGCGTAAATAAAAACACTTTTATTTAAACACCATATTGATTACTCATTATTCATTGCTTACTGTTTCAGAAAATCAACTTATTACTCGAATTATAACCACAATTGTCCCATGCTCCAAGCATGCACACTTTGATTTCCTATGATCCTTACTTTGTGAAATATATCAATTGAAAAACATTTCCAATGAAACTCATTTCACAATTCCCAATCCTTATCATTAGCGTAAGAATACAAAATTCTTGCCACTTTTAGAATATGTCAGATTCTAACATTTTATGGAACGATCCTTTCGTGAAGTCACAACATAAAAGTCACAAAGACTAGGCCAATGAAATCACAAGGTACTCTATCAGAAATTGTTACAAAAAAATTATATAGATGTGATGTCTCTCACTCAAAGTACATTCCTTTGAACATCCTTCTCGCATAAAAGTTTCTAACCTAGACATATTTCTTAATATCCAACTCCCATTAATGGAAACATTTCCATATTTGCCATATGACAACTCATTCTTAATAGAATCTTATCTATTCATAATATTGTCAATATAGTCTATCTAGTACTATACTTCCAACTACTCACAAGCAACAATTCCTTGGCGAACCTTAGATCGTCCTTTGATAGTTGTTTAATTATTTTAGTCAAATCCAGTTCTAGTCCCTTTTTCCCTCTTAATTCCCTAGGCATTTGGAAAATATTAGAATGGTCAAATATTATAGCATTTGCAATCGATCCTATACCCTAAGCGTATGGGACACGATGCATAATGTCTTACATAAAGATATGATACTTTATCAATCTTCTGTCATAATATTTTATGTGTCACGTTCTCACAATTCGAACTATGAAGAGGGATGTCGTAATCATAATCGAAATTTGAGAACACACTATGTATCCTTTGACTAAATTTATTAAAATTTCTCAATCTAAGCTTTAGATATTGAAACGAAGTATAATATTCTCTCCCTTAATTATAGCAAAACAACTTTTTAACCCCTACAGCTTTGCAAAGTTAATCTTTGTTTTCTATAATTAATATTGCTAACTCGCAATACTTGAAATAATAATCATGCTCCCACTAACACGATGATTATTACAATACAAGCATAACACTTATACTCCCACTAGCTTTGACATATGTCTAGAAAACATCTGAACTTCCAGAAAACAATGCTTATTGAATTCCTTAAGTTCATATTTCTAAATACTTGATGCTTTGATAAGCCTTTATCTAAGCTTCTTAAACTCATACACCTTTGCCTTAGAAAGCTCATATGTGTGTCTAGACAAATTCAGAACTAAGTCCCAATTGTTCAGACTAATTGCCAAATCTCACAATTCGAACTATGAAGAGGGATGCCGTAATCATAATCGAATTTGAGAATACAATTTTCACAATTGCTATCTTCTTAAAATCTCTCTTAGTGAAAGCATTTCCTCACAATCATTTTCATGAAGGAGGGAAACCTTATGTCACTTAGATTTTATGGTGTATGTGTTCCTATCCATGTGCATTTCCCAAAACGAAGGTTTGCGACAAATCCAAAAACATATGGACTGAACTTTCTCAATCTTGATTTCTTGTCTCATGGTAACACGAGTGCCCACCATGTCTTCCAAGTAGTTTAGCAACTCACCCTTACATATCAATGTACCTTCCATTGATCAAGGTGCTTGCCTTTATGCATACAGATGAGAACTCATAGAACTCAGAAGCATAACTAACTTAACTGGAATAACGCATAAAACAAAATTGTCATCCACGATAGGTTACAAACCTCGAGTCGTGCGCTAGTGATGATCAATTAGGTTTATTCTTGATTTATTCTTGAACCTTTTCAAGACCATTAAGACTCCCACTGACTCCTTGACATATAAGGTTCTCTTGTCAAGAAACATTTCTTGACAAACAAATATTCAAGAGTTAGTG
Source organism: Lactuca virosa (assembly GCF_052849685.1). Lineage (NCBI taxonomy): Eukaryota > Viridiplantae > Streptophyta > Magnoliopsida > Asterales > Asteraceae > Lactuca > Lactuca virosa. Next base: position 59,476,376 of record NC_136426.1, on the reverse strand, counting down.
TAGCTTCTTATCAAGCTTAACACTTCACACAATTGGTCTTAGTTGGTCTTTGACTTATCCAAGACATCACAACTTACCAATTTCAAATGTGCAACAATATGAAAACTTTTCCAAATTCCACATTTGATGAGTGCCATAAACCTTCTTAAGACTTGTCACTCAAGTCACAATCTTAGACTTTAAGACTTGATATTGGAACGAAGTATGGTTGACTTCTTGATTTAACCATTTCTACAACTCTCGATTCCTCTTCTTAGACATGCAATTACACTAAGACTCACTTAGAGGATCAATTGAGACATGGTTCTTAATCATTAAGACCTATAATAAAACACAATAAAAGTTACTCTCCCTTCTTCTTAGAATAGAGAAACTTTTATCTTTCTGCCTACTAGATTCTTCTTATTCGTTCTGCTATTGATTGAAACTCTTTTAATCAACTTAGAATCATACTCAATCTTATAAGTATAACCATATTTACTAAACTTTAGTAAATCATGACGAATATCTTTATTACTCTTGTGGTGGACTTGATCGACGCACAACCTAGTGTACTCGATCTCTTAGTCCTTCACTTGACACTTTGTCAAGGAATTAGTCTAATTTTTCAAATATGAAGTTTCTCATTCATCACACAATGCAGTTTGCATGATTCCATGTTTCTGTCCAATTGAAACTTGGGTGATGAGAAACTCTCCCTATTTGGTAAATTATCGACATTTCCACAAATAACACAATTAAGAATCAAATCCATTATTGCTAATAGAAGAAACATTCAAACATTAATTTTTCATACATGCCATTGCAAGGATAAATAAATAAGACAAAAACAAATTTTATTTTATTGCGGAAAAACTTTGTCCTTACAATGCAATTCAACTAAAAAACTATGCTATTACATATTTCTTAGAAATCTACCCTAACTCTAAAGTAGCAGCTCAAAAATCCGATCTTTGAATCCATGCGATCGAAATCCATTTCTTCGTGATCAGATTCAGCACGCTTCTTCCTTAAGTTTCCTTTCTTTTCTTCGATCCTGCAAAACATCAAAATGTAATCTTATCACATCATGTATTAAGAATCAAAAACAGGAACTTATAGAGTTAGTTAATGGATTTTACCTGAAGTAGAGCCATACGTCTTGACTCTCCCATCTCTTAGATCTCTCAGGTAAACAGGGCAGCTTCGTCTCCAATGCCCATTCTCTTGGCAGTAGAAGCAGATGGACTCTTTTGGAATGGCACAAGGAACTATCTCAGAATTTACCTTTTCTGGATTTCCAATGTCACCATTTTCAATGTCCATTGAAGTTTGGGAGTTTGATTTGCCAGACAAATTTGCTTGATCAGCACGCCAAATCTTTTCTGATTCAGTAGCTATAAGCAAATAGGTCAAATCAATGAGGGTCACGTCATGGTCCATCATATAGTACTCTCTAACGAACTCACTATATGATTCAGGAAGTGACTAAAGAACCCAGTCAACAGCCAACATTTCTGAGATATCGACACTCATCATCCTTAACCTATCAATGTGTGACTTCATCTCTAAGATGTGTGCACACACAGGTTTTCCATCTTCGTGTTTACTTGCCAAAAGGGCTTGAGTGAGCTTGAACTTTTCAAGCCTTTGAACTTGTGGGTTAGGGAGATTAATTGGAGAAGGTGGAGGAAGTGAAGCATGACTCTCATTTCCTTGATCGTATCGTGGAACGTCATCTTCATTTGGAAAGCTTGTTCCAAGGGACTTGGGAAGACCATTGTAAGATTTAGACATCTACAAAACGGGAGAAAAATCAAGTTAGTTGATAAAAGAATCCTTGATGTAACACCCAAATGAAACATCAAGGCTAGGATCCAACACAATACTCTACAACCTAGAAGAGGGATGTCGTAATCTAGTTGTAGAATATTTGAAGGTAGGTAAATGACGATTTACCAATTTCCACTATGAAAAACGAAAAAGAAATTTAAGTTTTAAATGAATTGAAACTCCTAGATCTTTTGAGATTCATTGAACTTTTCAATGGCATGTTTAATCTCGATTATGCCCTTCTATTTGTGACTGGGATGCCGAGGGTCACAAATAAGGTGTGAATAACCATACGAATCACGTGATGCACTCAATGATACTATCACCTAATCAATGTGCCGGTTAGCCACACACGCTCCATTGATCTACGATAAACACCGAGCCACCCTTCGCTACCAATGTCAATCCCAAATTAGTGTGCCGGTTAACCACACACGCTCCACTAATGTTTAACAAGGGTACGAAGTGTAATTCCATGGATTAGCATACAATTTCACATTTTGCCTAAAGTAACTAGAATTTTGGGAATTTATAAAAGCATTTAGTTACTTTGTACTTCATTATACTTATAATGGAAGGTTTCGTCCTATCCTACCCGTTCGGCTAACGACCCTCCACTAGTCAAGAGTGCGGTGGGTAAGAGTGGATACCCATTCAATCGCCATTTTACAGGCAATTTCCTTAAACAGCCCTTATATACCAGCTTCGTGAATGAGGCCTACTAACGGTAAGACTGACTGTTTACTCATACATATATATAATATTAGACTTTTAATGTTATATATAGTATAGGGTGTATTTTACACTTTTAAAATACTAGGTGGTTTAATCTAATAAATTTTACTTTTAATATAATTAAATGTAAACCAAAACTTTATGGATTTATTAAATCTCTTTTAATTATACACTTTAATTAATTAATAAAACCATAAGGGTGTAATTTGAACTTTTCAAAGTACTTGAGTTTTAGATTTTAAAAACTTCAAATTAAGACTTTTAATTAAATTTTAAAATCCAAAATTTGAGGGCAAGTTTTGAAACTTTTTCAAATTTAGGGTTTAGAATTTAAATATTTCAACATTAAACTTTTAATCAAAATTTTAAATTCCAAAACTTGAGGGTAAGTTTTGAAACTTTTCAAAACATTAGGGTTTAACTATTTAAATTTCAAAAACAAAACTTTTAAGTTCAAATTTAAACTATAAAACCTAAAGGGAGTAATTTGAAACTATTCAAACTTACTAGGTCAAATATATATCTAATAATAATCTTATATTATCCATATTTAACCAAATCCATTAATTTTGACAAGGATAAACATTCCAAACATAAAAAATCGATTTTAGGCAATAAAAACGAGTTATGGAAATTATCCTTAGCAAAATCTGCTCAAAAATTCGAAAAATCCGGCAACAGACTCGAAAACTCGTCGAGTTGAGTATAGAACTCGTCGAGTTCATTACCAAATCGTCGAGTTCATATAGAACTCGTCGAGTTCCTGCTCCAGACAGCAAAAACTTTCGAATTTTTGATTTTTGGCAGTTCAATTATGCTTCTATTCAATAGAAAAACGACCTAGGCTCTGATACCACTGATGGGTTTTGAGCATAACAACATTCCTATGGTGTTCATGCAACCCTAATTGCTTGGATCTAGTTTTTCTACTTTGAACATGCAATAAACCTCCAAGACTTATAACCCCTAGATCTAGCATACAATTAATCAAATAAACATGTAAACTAGGGTTTGGATCTTACCTTGATTGTTATGTAGCAATAACAATCAATTCTTTGGCTTCAGAAAGCTTAGTGCCTCAAGTGTTGCACCTCTAATGGAGTCACAAACACCACTAAGCAATTGGATGAAGAGGAGAAGAAAAGTGGTTGCCCAAAATCGTCCAGAAACCCTAAGGGAATCATTCCCCACGTTTTTGGGGCTTAGGGGCTCCTTAAATAGGTAGGCAATTAGGGTTATCTAACAAGGAAACCCTAATTTGACTGCTTAAGCCCTAAGCAACCCATGGACCCCTTCTGGAACATGCCTTGGACGATTTCTAATGGGCTTCCCCATAGAATTCGTCCAACCTATATTCCAAGGTGATTCATAACCCAATTGCAATTATCCTATAATTACAATTCCAGTCCCCTAAGTTTAATTAATCTCTTTTAGCCACAAAATTAATTCTTAATTAATTCTTGACTAATATTAATTAAACAATATGATTTCTCCTTTAATATATTATTCTCCTAATATATTAACAAATCATAATTAAACCTTTCTCTCCTTAATTTATCCTACATATTGCTATGGTGAAGGCAACCCAAAAGGACCATGCTCATAATCGGGTCAAGTACATACCAAAATAGTTATGGACTTAGACACTAATCCAACATGAAGAACTTTCTCGAAGAACTTAGCAAGGAACAAGTTGATTGTGCACTGTTTTGTGATAATCAAAGTGAAATAAACATTGCAAAGAATCCTGTCTTCCATTCGAAGACAATGCACATACAACTGAGATATCACCTCATCAGAGAAAGAATTAATGATGGAACTCTGAAATTGAAAAAGATCAAAGGAACTGAAAATCCAGCTGATATGTTGACTAAGGTTGTTACCTTAGAGAAGTTGAAGCTTTGCATAGCTTCAACTGGTCTTCAGCTTGATTGAAGAGAAGGCCAGGGTAACTAGGAAGGAGCTAAGATCAAAAGTGTTTACAGAAATACAGATACAGTTGAAGCACTGGTGAAGATTGTTTTGTGGCTTCAAGTGGGAGATTGTTGTGTGTGAAGCCATTTATTGGGTTGGTCAAGAATAAAGATAGTGCCAGAAAACAGGTAGCCAGAATTTAAGGGCCATATCTGTTTTTGTGTTTGGTGAACAACCGTATTGATGACATGCTTTATGGTTCCCTTTCTTTTTTCCTTTGACCAGTTATCATCTCAATCTCTATATATATGAGACTACTCTGTATTTGTAAATGTAAGACACAAAAGAGATAAAACTCCTAGTTACCTGTGTGGATGTAGGTCATCAGACCGAACCACCTTAAGATAACATGGACATATATTTTAGGGAAAATGACATGTATGCCCTATTATGTTTCTAGGGTTTACCCATTTAGCCACTTAACTTATTTTGTGGCTTTATGAGGGAACAAATTATTTGTAACCTAGCCATCTAATCCCTTTCACCTATTGTAGCCGGTTTCCATTGCCACATAAGCGTCCCAACAACCCAAAACCCAAACGACGTCGTCTTGTATTTCAATTTGCTTGGGAGTTCTTTTAATCTAAATATTTTGAATTCAGAAATGAGTCCACAATCGGGGAACACCAGATTTACCCTTGTCCTTTTCCGATCGGATATCAATCAAAGTGTAGTTCTGTAAAGATACAAGATCAAGAACTTGAGCAACAGTGAGATTGGATTTGAAAGTATGATTCCAAATCAAAATTGTTTCGTGAGTAGCAGCAATTTTGATCATATATAGGGTTTTAATTTACCTTTGTATCCACAAAAGTTGAAAGATAGGGCGGAGAAGACAGGCGGCAGTAGGAGATAGGTGAGGACCAAAGCTCCGCCGGTGACGACAATGGTGGTAGGATCTGCCGATGAGATGGTCTGCATCGTGTTTGATGCAATCGGTTGAAAACACACATCATGCTTCTATTTGTTGTCATTTGTTGTTGGTAATAAGGGTTATTAGCCATGGACTTCGGACTGCCACCTTCGAAATATCCACTAGCATCGATGGCACCGCCACCGCCATTCATTCTGGCACCAGCGGGAAGTCATTGAACAACTTGCATATTCCCCTGATTTTTGTTATTTCCGCCACCGCCATTCGATTCCACTTGTTTCTTGATTGTAGAAAAAACCCTTCTGTCGAGGAAAAGAGGAACCCTAGCGAAGCCTTATTATGGGTTCAATTCCATATTTTTGAAGAAGAGAAGAAAAGGGATGTTTTTCTTAAATGGAATACAAACGACTGTAAACGTTTCAAACATGGAAAACAAAAATACCAAAGTAGCAAGTGGACATAACATTTCAACTCATTGTCAGATAAAGGTTGATCGGGTACTATTTATCAAACTAGATATATGAATGTGTATTAGGTAAGAGGAATATCAGATGGGGAAGAAGATGAATAGTACTTACTAGGTTAAGGAATAATTGGTCAAACAAACATCTGATGTGGCAAAGGGGTAACCGGATGACCCCTTCATTTTGCCCAAAAGGACCTAATGGACACGACAAAGTGTAATTCGTTCCCTTATAAAGCCACAAAATAAGTTAAATGACTAAATGAGTAAACCCTAGAAACATAATAGGGCATATATGTCATTTTCCCTATATTTTATAGGTAACTGCTACACTCATCCATACTAAAGAAACCTTGTCCAATATTAATAAAGTTTTGAATAGACTGACACATATGTAACCATTTACTTCGATGCATTCGCTGTTATTTTCATACATAAACATTGTAATTTCAAATATAATATTACAAGGCCACTGCAAAACATTTAGAAAAATGTGGTAAACTGAAAGGCATAGATCAACATGTCTTAAGTGAGAATTAAAGAGCTTTTGAGTTTCAATAACAAAAAGAAGAGTTGTGTTCTCTCTTGTGCATAACGGTCTTGAGGTCATTGATTCCTACTTATATGTAAAAATCAAATTACTAAGTATCATTCATTCAATATTTGTATAAATAAAGGTGTGATTTCCAACAGCAAAATTAGCTAGAGAAATTAAACACTAGAATAGCTCGGTAAGGGAAAATTCATTTTTCTCCTTTTTGTCGGAAGGTCTCACGGATAAGCCACAAATACAGTTTACATATTCTAGAAAGAGAAAGACTAAATGGGAATATTTCTGTCATTGCACTTTAGCAAATGGATGACAAATTAGGAGGTGGTAACAACTATCCTTGAACAACAGATGCAAGTTGGTGTCAGTTTCAGTCTTTCAGATTTGTTGGGTTTGTTAATTAAAAGTAGTGAGAGGTGTATAAATAAGAGATGAAGGATTAGAGAAAGGCACGATTATTTCTGTAAAAAAATCTCTGTTGTTGCTGAGAATCTTCTAATTGGAGGCATGAAGTACTGTGAAGGAGGCGGTGGATGGAGATGGTAGAACCTGCAATTAATGTTTAAAGAAGCGGAATCATGAAGTGCCGAAGCATTTATCCCCAAGACAACCTCACTTGGCTTCATCTACTCTGTTTGTATAATCTTAAAAAGATTTATTGCTTCAACCCAATTCCATGTTCTTACATAACCCCTTATCATGTTATTTCAAGAAATAAAGCTTCGTTGAGGCATTTCATCGAACAGAGGCTGTGCATTGTCTGACTTCTCGAATTTTGCAAGAGAGATGATCATTGTATTCCAAGAACAGCATCCGTTTCCTCCCCATCTCCATACAGTCCAAGCTCTTCATCTAAACACCCACATTATGCATACATCTGTATGATGCTGTTATGTATATATATACATCTACCATGAAGCCAACCTCCAAGTACAACTCGCTAAATGTCGGAAGCCTGGTACTAGAAAATTGAGGCTTCTCCAAGAAAGGGACTAGAAAAACCTCGATAACAGAACTGTCAAGACATCCTCTGAATCAAGGACGCATATATAAACCCACTGATTTGATCATCACAATTCACAATAAGGTTTATTCAACTGCTTACTTGAATTCACCCTTGTCTCTTGGGAAAATCCTAAAGACCCGGCTAACGGTTTGATGTTGCTGACAGCTTCTCCCGCCGAGACCAGGAGTGACTCAAGACTCTCATTCACCTTTTTAACAACCCAGTGGATGGAGGGGCTACTGTGAATAATACCCTTATGCAGAGATTCAGGTTTGTTCTTGATTTACTAATTTTGTGATTAGTTTTTTTTTGTTAGATTGTGTAATTAAAAGTGAAATTACAGGCGGATTTATGAACTTCCTTTTCTTTAAATTCACTTTCTTTTAACACCTTGTTGATTCTGTTCTTAGCTTTATCTTGTGCAAGAAACATGATGCTCATCCAGTCTATCTTTGGTTTTTTATTGCTTAATGTTAATAATATGTACCTGATATAATCTAGGTTGGATTTAGCATAGAATGGAATGGAATCAAGAATAAAATGGAATTAGGAACTTGTAGCTGAATGATTACACATGATTCTACCTTTCGAGAAGGTAGTCTCTCCCAATAACTGACTTCTAACTCAACAAAACAATAGCTAATGACTAATTACACAGGACCTCTTATTTATACTCAGCTAATAACTGATCTAACTGAGAAATTACCAGAATACCCCCAGCCAGGACCTTTATTACAAAACACTTAAGGATGTCAACTAAGAAGTCAAACATAGGTATGGCCAATAGTCAACTCCTTCTCAACTACTATGAAGTGTAACAGTATCTTACATAATTAAGGTTCAACTCATGGAAGAGTGAAACATAGCAGAAAAGTCATGTACACAGGAGAAACATAGCAGAAAGTGAAGCAGAAACATCACTGTACATATATAAAAGCAGATAAATATTCTTGCATATGAAAGCAAGTTTGCATTTATTGTATCACACGTATTCTTAAGGAGATCCAACTTATGGGAGGGAATGGAGAGCTTCTTTACTAAATCATAAGAAAGTAATAACATGTAAACATACAAGCTTCAACCCAGTCTAGCCACCTCCTCCTCCAGTGAGGATTGATGTAAAGAAGTGCAACAAATCCCAATAAGAACACAACATATATATATATATATATATATATATATATATATATATATATATATATATATATATATATATATATATATATATATATGTGGAAGTAGAACTTCCATAGAAACATGTCATATCGATATCGTACCATTTCTCATTGTCTTCCTGAAAGTATTTTTGACCGTGGAATTTGTTATTTGATAATCTTAATATCCTCAACTGAGAGAGGTTAGCAAAAAATCCGTTTGGTACTTCTCCTGATAACTCATTGTCAGATAGATCCAGTGTCCATAATTCACTCAATTCACCGATTGAGGATGGGATAACACCACTTACAGCATTCATGGACAAATTCAAATGAATAATGTGGGGAAAGAAGTCAAGAACTTTGGTACTTGGTGGGGAATAGTACCTATCAAGTGATTTCCATACATATCCAACCACTTCATATTAGCATTCCTATACAGTGGTATATCGCTAAAGGAGTTGTTCCTTAGATTAAGAAGTTTCAAATTCATATTGTTTTAAATCAATCAATTTGGAAAGTGTCCCCCCAAGGAGTTGTAAGACATGTCTAGTTCCCGTAACTTGTGCTGGCAAGTAGAAACCCAGGAGGCATTTTCATATTACAATTAGATAGCTCAAGAATTTCCAACTGGAACACTGGAATCCAATCTGTAGGCTCTTCCATTTCCACCTCAAAGTTATCATTGTCACTTGAAAATAGAATTAGCTCAAGCTTTGAGAGAAAGGAGCTGATCAAAAACAAACCTTCAAATTTGTTATGACTAAAATCAATGTACTTGAGAGATGTAAGATTTACAATGAGTGATGGCACAGGTATCCCTGTGAATTGATTTGAAGAAAGATCCAACAAAAAATAACTAAAATGGCCAAACGGTAAAAAAAAAAAATGTTGGGATGAGCGTTTGGACCAAAAACCCGAACCAAATTAGGACCAAATAAGCTATCCGGTCGGTTCTTGGGTATTTATTATAGGTTCATTCGGTTCTCGGGTTACCCGAATAACGTCTTAATCGGGCCTATAGGACCGAACCAGAAATTGAAAAGTCATAATTTTTAGGGCAACTTTAAACTATCATAGCGTCTTCAATATTTGTCCAATTTACTCGATTTTTTTCCAGCTTGTAATTCACAATTTAAACTACTGTTTACATAGTTTATATGCATTTTTTGGTTATGTATTCAATGAGATGCATGCCCCTAAACAGAGGGTATTGAAGTTGGGTTTTCTATTTCAGCATGTTTGCGGAGTTTTATGGCAACTTTGAACTGTCATAGTGTCTTTCATTATTTGTCCGATTTTTTTGTCCAGCTTGTAATTCACAATTTAAACTATTGTTTACATAGTTTATATGGCATTTTTTGTTATGTATTCAATGAGATACATGCCCCTAAACAGAGGGTATTGAAGCTGGGTTTTCTATTTCAACATGTTTGCGGAATTTTATGGCAACTTTGAACTGTCATAGTGTCTTTCATTATTTGTCCGATTTTTTTGTCCAGCTTTTAGTTCACAATGTAAACTGCTGTTTACATAGTTTACAACTTTACATGCATTTTTTGATTGTATATTTAATGAGATATATACTCTTAAACATAAGATATTAAGGCTGTGTTTGACACGCCATAGCTAGCTTATTTTTCGAACTTTTTTAAGTTGTTATGTTTGACAAGCCAAAAAGTAGCTTATAAGCTACTCAGACTAGCTTTTTAGAAGTTTTTTAAAATTTTCCAAATATACCCCTTAATTAATTATAAAAGCACATTCTTTTAAATGTCATTTTATATCTTTCAGCTAGTTTTACAAAACGCTATATTTTATCAGCTAGTTTTTTAGCTGTTAGCTAGCTTTTTATTTAACAGCTAACTTTTCAGCGATCAGCTAAACATAGCCTAAAGCTGTTTTCTTAAAGTAACATTGACTTTATTGTAACTAGTAAAAACCCCCTCGCACCAAGCGGGATCGAATAAATGGTCTAAATGGCAATGTACTTTTCTTTATTTTGTTGCATTCACCTCCAAAGAAGATCAGACAATGTAAATATTTTTTGAAATTAAGATGGTAACATTTATAAGATTGCATGTTGTGTGCTTCAATCTACTAATCACTTGTGAAATTAGTACCTGGCTTGAAGATGTTTTGTTTGGCTGATGTTTTTTTTATTAGTGGCATGTAGTTGCCTTTTAGATAATATAATTCATAATTTTTTAATCTCATTCAAAGAATCGTATCGCATACTTAAAAAAAGACAGAATTGCCCTTGTCCCATATTATCATGTCAACATTCTAAAATCCTTTCTATAACCCGTTTAATTCTTCTATTGATTTCTTTATTGCAACAAATCCCATCGAAACGAATTAAAATCTGATAAGGGGTAAAAAAAACATTAATACAATAAATGACTGAAAAGGCCTTCCAACTACAAAACTACAAAACCATAAGGAGTAAAAAACATTATACCCTAAATGTATCTCGAAACATCGAACATAAACTACAAAAGGGTGACGCCTTTCCAACATGCTAGGTTGAGACTTTTGTTATAAAAGTTGCAAACAAAGGTTATTATATAGTAAACAACGGTGCAAAATAGAAAAACCTACAAATGAATAGTAAAACGGCGCAAGATAAGTGGCACCTATTGTATGTAATAGTAATTACCTGGCTGACGGTTTTCTCCCCGATGTTATCCGAATTTCTTTTCTGTTAATATAAATAAATGATCAATTAATGTATAAAATGAAGCTATAGAAAAAAACTTCCATATTTTATAAAGATTCGTTTTAAATTACCTATTTCAAACTTGTCTTGATTCACATCAACACCAATGATCCTCATAGCTTCACATAGCGTTGCTCCCTCAGCAACCTGGAAAAAAGATCATGAACATAATATTGTTATTTATACCGTCATTAAGATATATGCCATGTTAAAAAATGAAGATTTTTGTTTTCAAATATGCTATACATCTTTAATCATTCATGATTGAGTTCTATGTTTTAAATAACATGCACATGATGCACTTACACATTTCTGTGCTTATAAGCATTATATTTTAGACAGATTTTTGGTTTAACCAAAAGGCTTTACTTTTTCCAATCAATTCATAATAGTTTTGAGACGTTTTTCAGATTAACCATGTATACCTATTATAATATCTGGTTTTACTGTTAATTTTCCAAACTAACCATTTGACATGTGCATATGGTTAAATTGGAAACAGTGTCTGAAACTATTATGGTTTGATTGGAAAAATTAAGGTGTAAGTAGTTAACAGCAAAATTACTCAAAATATACAGTTTTTGTGTAATTTTCCTAAAAATTTAATAGGTTATAAATTAAAAAGAAGAATTATACTGCTAGCCCAATTGCACGGAGTCCAATATAGCAACTGTAGTACCACTTTTCACATTTTCTGTTTTCCAAGCAGCACCTACCCCTGAAAGCATAATTTGCATAAAAAACTTTGTTATCAATTTATCAATATTGTGGGAAAAATACCATGAGGATGCTTAAAGAGAAAACAACAATAGTTAATTAATAATTCAACATCAACAAAACAACTGATAAATTTAAATATGACAAAAATGTGATTCGATTTCAAAATCAACGACTCTCTACCTTCAATTTCCAAAAGGTAACATCTCTATAACAAAGTGTAGTGCATATGATTTTGATTCGGACTTCGCGATGTTTAGGTGGGCCTACTATATATCACCAGCAGCTCCCATGGTTTCTTAGCAATCACAACTGCGAACAACACATGCATCCATTAGTTCTTCAAAGAAATCAAAAATTCTGAGAGATGTTACCTTCATCCATTAGGCAATTGCCTATTTCTCATGAAAATATGAAGTTTCAACATTTTCAAACAGAATTTTTTTGCAGTTTAAGCTGAGACCATGGAATTAGAGTGCTGAAACATGGGTTGAAGAACTTACCTACGCACCAGATAGGCTTTCCGGTAGTGTTGTTCGATCTTTTTCTGTCCATAGTCAATAGTAGAGGCTGTTTTTTTGTCATTTTCTTGCACTCAGTTGTACTGTTTTGGATTCTATTATGGGGTTTTATAGTTGTTAGGCCATGCCCAGTAAAAAAAACAAAAAATATCAATAATATATTAGAAAAATTCCTTTAACAATGAAAGATTAATGATTTTGACCATGGTTTTTGAAAATAATAATCAAGATCCATATACACATGTTTTCATACTGATATGTGTGACAAGAAATAAAGCAACACCAAACTACTAAATTGGTGACATTAATCTTAATCACATTCTCAAATCCTCGCTCAAGTTATGATCCATTTTACATTAATTTTATAACAGGGCAAGTGACATTAGTTTCTTATAGATGAAAATTTGAACTTTAAAACAACCATGAGCGACCCAAATGGTAAAAAGTCAAAAACATTTGATGTGGTTTACAGATAGAAAAGAAGAAATACGATTTTGTTTTGTGAATTTAATCAAGCAATTGGTGGGCATCATCAAACATACTTTCAACTTTCATCATCTACCATCGGAAAACAAAACAAAACACCAATTCATGTAACCTCTAACACCATGATTAGAGCAACGTCAAGAAAAGAATGTAAAATGCAGAAATAGGTTTTAGAGAGCAAACACTGAAATATTCTAAACTAAAAAAGAACAATCACTAAACTATGTATATCTAAAACCTAGAAAGCAACAAAACAAAACAAATAAACATGAGTGGTTTACATCTGATTACAAATCGATCACAAAATCTGTCACACCCCCAAACCGGGACGGCGGAAACGTTTGGGGTGGATGACGTCATATGTAGTATCACAACAATTGCATCATAGTAAGCAAAGTAAACACAACCATTACATTGAATATATAAAAAGATATTTACATTTATTGGATTCATATTCATATACATTAAAAGTATAACAAAATATAAAGACATGACTCTATGTGCTCCGTCTTCTCAAAAGTCTGCTGAGGTACCTGTCTACTGATTCCCTGAGAATACAAGTGGTTTTGAAAAGAGTATCAGCATAAAGCTGGTGAGTTCATAAGCATATTTTTGTAAGGAAATCCTGTTAATGATTCAATGAAAAAGTTTGAATGTTTTCCAAGAAAATCCAATATTTTCTAACATATGTGTTTGTTACAGTGCTCCATAAAGTATTAGCTTGAATGCCTGATTACCACCAAATGAATTGTATATTACGGTTTTGAATGTAAAACCCCCTTTTTGTATGAAAATCCTTGGATAACACCAGTATATATATATATATATATATATATATATATATATATATATATATATATATATATATATATATATATATATATATATATATTAGTCTTATTAATTAAAATAAAACCATGAGATGGAATCCCTGGAATCCTCCAGTCGTGTTATGAAATAGTTCTATTAATGAAAATAAAACTAAAGAAGAATGAAATTCCGTAAACAAAAGGTTATTTTATACTATTGTGAGTCGTATAACCATGCTTGATATGACCTAGAGACCTTTACGACGTTCTTCAAGTGTCGGATATATGACATTTGTCACCCCAGGCATGCCTGCCTAACTGTAGCTAGCAATTCAGGTGTGGGATTGTCAGTCCCGAATAGATCTATTCACAAATCTCACACTCTCCCTCCAGGAGACTCTGGTTATACTATAATATGATTTAGTTCAGTACACCAAAGGGGTACAATTTTTTTGAAGTAGAGTCTCACAATTCTGTATAATCTAGTTTACGTGCAATTCTGTATTGATCTATTGTATTTAAACCCGTGTGTATACTTTATAGAGTAATAATTATACTTAAATAATTATGTGATAAAGTATCTTTGTTACCTGAGTATATCATAAACTAAGTCTGTCATAGTTTATATGTTTAGTAATGTATAAGCTTTAAATTTGTATTATTGTATATTGAAACCCCAAACTATACCTATTATAGATTGCGTGAATATTATGTAATTTGTTCATGAGTTGATCTGAAAACTATGCAATTTGTCAGTAAGTTGAAAACATCCCTGATGCTCAGCATAATACAAAAGGGATAAAATATCTAAATATTTTATGAAATGTGAAAGCCTTATGATTATATCCATTGCATGAGTTTTAAGTGTTTGAAATCCATTTGTTTAAATTCACAATTTCATTTGTGTTTGGCTTGTATTCTCCCCCTGAAAACATTAAAAACTATAAAAGCATAGGGGTATGAACTCACTGTCGGTTGTGTGAAAAGTCGGACAACGAAGCCGGGAGTGAAGACCTTCGAGCTAATGAACGCGACACTTAACGGAATCCTAATATCAATTAAATACATATATGCATTTTATTAGCGAAACCATTATTTATAGTGTTGGAAAAACACTTGTTTTCGGTTTAGGAATGTTACCGAGACTCGATTGAATCGGGGAAAGCGGGTTTTCAGCCAAGTTCACCACTTAAGAAGGGTTTGCGGCCGTGAAAGGGATTACAGCCGTGAACTGTTCTCGGCCGTGAATAGCCCCTTGAGGGGTTTACGGCCGTGAACAGTGTTCTTGAGGGAAATATGAATGTTTGAAGGGTTCACGACCGTGAACGTATTGCGGTCCTTGAAGGTTTGAAGATTTGAAGGGTTCTCGGCCGTGAACTCAAGAACAGCAATGTTTGATCTTGATGAAAAACGGATGTTTTGATGCTCCACAACGAGTTCCAACGAGTTCCAAGGCGGATAGAGTGATAGATGAAGAGAAATCTTGTGTTTCCTTGTGTTTTCGGGTGATGATTTTAGAGTGAGAGAGTGTGATCGCGGCCAGAAAAATGTAAATGAGGGTAGAAATCACGTATTTATAGGTTGGGTGTGTGGTCGGTGGTGGGTCCACCAACCGTGAACGGTTTACGGCCGTGATCGGGTTCACGGCTGTGAACACCAGTCAGGCCGGTTTTCGATGATTTTCTAAGTAACTCGGGTTTTCGCGCGATTTTGGTTCCGACTCATAAAAGAAAATTCAATTATATAACTTAAATGATTTTTCCAAATCATAAGAATTTGGCGGAACTAAATAAAATTCAAATTTTATTAACGGAATCGGGCTAACATTAACGGAAAAAGATTCGGGTTGTCACAAAATCTGAGAAGGAGATGCTAATCAGGAATCAAACACTGCAATCCATTGAGATGGAAGCAATCATCGATAGAAAAATTGAATCACCAGTCTTCAAATACTACAATATTATGGACATCCCAAAATCCAAATACTTGCAAAGGGGTGTGAGAGTATATGAAAAACCTAGTTTTGAAATACAAAATTAACATTTATGCTTCTGGTTTTACTACTTAAGAGCTGACGGATATATTGTAACATCCTAAGTTCAGGGATATAAGTTTGGGGTGCTATGTGTAAATAAAGGAGTAGACTCGACGAGTAGTTGTCTTAACTCGTCGAGTCGGAGCGGGTTTTGGTCACGTGTTAAGTGACCAACTCGCCGAGTCGGCGGCTGGACTCGACGAGTTGGTGCTGGGAAGAGAAAACCCTAATTTTAGGGTTTGCACCCTATTTAAAGGACCTTAATTCCTCACCCCAGCCCCCTTATCACCCCTTGACGTCCAGAGGCAGCCCTAAACGATCCAAACCCCCATTTTGAGTGTGTGAAGGAGGGAAAGTGTGTTTTGAAGCAATTGCAAGGAGAAGGCTTGGAGTTTAAGAAGATTTGTTCATAGAGGAGCTGGTGGATTCGATCTCTCTGCTCAGTGGCATCAGTCTGAAGGTAACAAGTTGTTACCTTGACCTTGTTCTTTCTAGATCTCTTCACGTTCAAGATTAGGGCTTTTATAGCATGGGTGATATTCATTTTCGGGTATGGGCTAAGATCTGAAGTTGCAACTTCAGATCTGAGCTCATCTTGGAATCTAGAGCCATAAAGTCTCCAGCTTTGGCAAGCATGAACCCTTCCTTTGAGTTAAACTCCATTTCAAGTTTAGTTTTGGCATTATGAGTCACTAAAGCCTTGCATGCACGTAAAGTTTGCAACTTTACGTGATAAACGTGCATTGGGAAGTTGGATCTACAATTTGCGGCCTTAGCATGGATTAAAGTCGTCTGTATGAAAAAATGACTGAAGAGACTCGACAAGTTGTATGAACGACTCGGCGAGTCCAATGAAGATTGTCGTAGACTCGGCGAGTTGTATGAACGACTCGGCGAGTCTGATGAAGGTTACCGTGGGCTCGGCGAGTCGGTCGAGTGACTCGGCGAGTCAGCGAGGGTTTTCCCAACCTCTGGACACGTTTAGACGCGACGAGTTATAAATGGAAAACTCGGCGAGTTGGCCAAGGAGTTTTGGCCACTGACCCTAGGAACTCGACGAGTCACACGAGTGACTCGGCGGGTTGGCAAGTAATGCAAGGAACTCGGCGAGTAGCTCAGGGTACTCGACGAGTTAAGGTCAACATGGACTGTTGACCTTGACAGTTGACTTTGGCTTTGACCAAGGGTTGATCAGTTGACTTCTGAGGGTATTTTGATAAATTGGATAATTATAGCAATGGACATTGGTGAATATAGGTGTCGGAGTTGGAGCTACATTTGGAGGAGCTTGACACTACCTTCCAAGCTACTTGCGAGGTGAGTTATCCTCACTATACTTAAGGGTCTAAGGCACCAAGGTCGGCCCTTTGATTTGTTATTTGGGATAGTTACTATTGTGATATGATAGCTTGGTATCTTGGTAGATAGGATGGTTGCATGTTAGTGCGATCGGTTGGATTAGTATCCTGGTAGATCAGATGTGGTTATGTTTAGTGACCTATAGTTAGGTATGGCTGTCTGTATGCTGGTAGGAAGTTACCTGTTATATGTGCACATGCTGGTTATGGTAGTTGAGGGTATTCCATCCTGAGGATGATAGGGTCCTAGTATGTTGTCTAGTAGACTGTTATATGATTATCTGATATAGGTGCACATGTTTGATTGGTTATGTGGGCATTCCAACCCGATGGTTGAGGGCCTGGGGTATTCCATCCTGATGGATGATTGGACCCATAGTAGTTATTGTATGTGTAGGAGTGTGGGCATTCCAACCCGATGGTTGTGGGCCGGGAGTATTCCATCCCAAGGATGATTGGACTCGTATTATGCTGGCATTCCAACCCGATGGTTGAGGGCCTGGGGTATTCCATCCTGATAGATGATTGGACCCATAGTAGTTATTGTATGTGCAGGAGTGTGGGCATTCCAACCCGATGGTTGTGGGCTGGGAGTATTCCATCCCGAGGATGATTGGACTCGTAGTATGTTGGCATTCCAACCCGATGGTTGAGGGCCAGGGGTATTCCAACCCGATGGTTGACTGGACCCATAATATGTTGTTCATTTCTGTATGTGTGTGGTTGTATGTGTATGGGTATTTTGGGGGTAACTCACTAAGCTTTCGGGCTTACAGTTTCAGTTTATTGTTTCAGGTACATCAGGAGATCGTGGCAAAGCAAAGGCGTGATCATACCGCTCCTCATTTTTATGATGTTGTTTCCGGGATACTCTGATAATAAACCATTTGGAAACCTTTTTGTAATAACTAATGGAACTTGGGTTGTTTTTGAAAGTTTAATTGGTTTGAAATTTATGGGTGTTACAAGTTGGTATCAGAGCCTTGGTTTGAGTGAATTGGAGGAACATTCGTGTGAATCCAGTCTCAAATCAAGGAAAGGTTTTCAAAATGATTTCTAAAATGGTTTTCAAAATAAGTAAAGGAGGATGCAGGGTGTACGATCAGCCGGAGCCAGTAAGTAGACCCCAAAATACCATACAGTTATTTGATATTATGTGATATGATAGAACAACATGCTAGTACTAGGCTAGGGATCTCCAGGAATTGCATGATAGAATTGCCTGATTGCATGATGCCTGCTAGCCTAAGGTTCTCTTTATATGAAATTGACATCATTACTGTAGGTATTTAGTGTATGCATCACGGCCGTACATAGTTAAGATCTTATAGCCTGAGAATGTTTGATTTAGCCTTATGTTCTGTTCTTGTCTGATTGGGAGCTTAGGGTAGGATTGGATATTCGAAAGTCTATAGGGTCCAGCGTTATGTATGGCTAGCATACACTAGTGCTGCAGGGTTGGTGGAAGTTTCATGGATGGGTGAGTTGTGTGGGACCGGTAGGTCAGTTGTGAGACCGTTAGCTTTCCTCTAGGAGTGAGGATTGAGTGCTCGCTATGTTTTGTTTATTGTTAGGGTGTTGTGATGATACTTGAGACAAATATGGGTAGGTGTGGAAGGTAGTATGGGTCTGTACTACTGAAAGCACAGGACCCATACACGTAGCAAGGAAGTCACAACCCCTAGGGTTTAGAAGGGAGTTAGTCCCCGGTTATCTAGGCGGATTGTCTGATATCTTCCTCTTCTATTTTCAGTATGGTGGTTACGACGCGTGTCGTGACTGGATCCGGATCAGGATCAGGACAGGGTGAGCAGGAGGCCCCAGTGGCACCTGAGATTATCGGCCAGGAGGGGCCAATGTTGACAGAGGATCGGGTCAGGGAGATCATCCGCGAGGAGGTGGTCGAGATTGTCCGGGGTTAGATTCCGGAGTTGTTCGGGACTATTAAGTCCACTATGATAGAGTACTTCGATGATCGTTATGCAGCTCTTACTAAGACGGCTGCCGCGGAAGCTACAGTGGCTATAGTCGCGGCAGGGGGAGGAGTCGGACGGGGCTTCCAGTACCGGGACTTCGATAATACGAAGCCCCCTACCTTCGACGGGGTTCAGGATCCCATCGTTGCTACGAGATGGTTGTCGGATGTGGAGGGATGTTTCTTCACGTGTTCGTGCCCTGCCGAGCAGAGGGTAAGGTGTACTCTGAACCTTTTGAGGCTCGGGGCGAAGGATTGGTGGAGGTTGACTACGGGATCATACCCTGACGTGCAGTGAGCTGCGGTGACTTGGGATCAGTTTCGGGATATGTTTAGTACTCGTTATGTTCCGCGGGTAGAGCGGGAGAGATTGGCTCAGGAGTTTTTGGAGCTTAGACAGGATTTAGAGTCGGTGACGGAGATCACCAGGATGTTTACGTTGAGGGCGATGTTCTGCCCTGAGTTTGCTTCTGAGCAGGCTCAGATGACCCGGTATCTGAGCATGCTCAAGAAGGACATCAGACAGTTTGTGTCCACACAGAGATGTGATACTTTGTTGGAGTTGCAAGAGGCCGCTAGGCGGCGCGAGTTAGAGATTGAGTTCCAGCTGAGGGAGCAGAGACAGGCCTCGGTGCAGTCACAGCCTGCGCCGAAACAGTTGAGGGCCACTGATTATCGACAGGGGAGTCAGAGGAGTCGCACTTGTGGGAAGTGTGGCAAGGTGCATGATCGAGGTTGTCGGTTTTCTTCTGGGTGCCACAAGTGTGGCAAGGAGGGTCACATAGCCAGGGACTGCAGACAGCAGACACCAGTGGCCGAAGTCCGACTTTGTTATCATTATGAGAAGGTGGGCCATATGAAGGCCCAGTGTCCTCTTTTGGCTGCCAGGCCAGTGCAGGCCCCAACACCAGCCACCTTGAGGCTTACTGATGGGGGTCAGGGTAGAGCAGAGCCTCCGAGGGCTCAAGGGCGTGCCTATCAGCTTATGGCCGAGGAGACCCGGACAGCACCAGAGGTGACGGCCGGTATGTCTTTCTTCCTATCTTTTGTTCATATTTGTATTATGAGTTTCCGTTCCTTTCTGCGTGAGTTGTTAGGGCGTAGGAGATGCTAGGGGGAATGTATTGTTAAGAGATCTTAGATGGGTAGGATCCAGTGGTGCATTCAAGGGAAAGGGATAGGACAGAGAAATCGCCAGACCAGGACGAGCAGTCGTGATTCAGGGATTCAGAAATCATCAGTAGGAGCTCGGGTTCTTTGAAGTTCGTTGCCCTGGATAGGGATAGTTGAGTCGCGTACCAGCTTCGCCGCCGGTAGACAATAGTTAGTGCTCCAAGTGGGGGAGAATTGGAAATTCTCGGATGCGGTGTTTGCTCTGGAAAGGGCTGCCTGATGCAGTTTGGATGACGGTTACTAGAGGGGTGCAATGAGGCGGTCCGGTATACTGAGGACTCCGGTGTATTTTGGCTGATTGGAAGTTGTTATTAGAGGTCGGACGGAGTTCAAAGGATCTTGGCGATCCCATCAGTTCACAGTATCTCTGAGGCTTCATCTTCTTGGGTCGGGTAATACTCCAGTTGGGGACTGAGAGTGGATCCGAATGGTATTAGTCAGTTTTGGGAAGGTTTGGGATTGGAATATCATGTCATTCAGGTTTTGGGAACCGGGTTAGGTCTTTTCTTGATCGGTTATGGCATTTGGATGGAGTTGAGGCGGTCATGCTCTATGCAGTAGGCCAAGATACCCGGTGCGGGCCGACTGTAAGTCGTAGGCACGGAGGCTCGAAGGGAGCAGTAGGGTTGAGGCGGTAGGCCAACAAACCCTGAGAATTTTCGACTCGATAGTTGAATTGATTAGATATGAGGGCCGTGCTGGTTGGTCGGTAGTGGTAGGTATTGTTGGGTTTTCAGCATTCTAACACTCCTATGGTGTACATGCAACCCTATAAACCTTGGATCTATGTTTTCTCTATTATACATGCAAATATTAAATATTCCAAGGTTTCATCCTAACTAGCATATTATGAAGTACCTATACTACAAAGTTCTAGTTAGATGACATACCTTTTGATGTAGCTTAATGTCTTCAAGCTTTAAGAGCTTAGCCCCAATAGTGTGGAAGCCTCAAGTGGAATCACAAATCACCAAAACACCTTGGAAAACCTTTAGAGAATATGGATACTTGGCTCACACTTATGAAATTGGTTATTGCCCTCTTTAGTGTATCCACACTAGCCACACTAAAATCGGCCCACTCTTACATTTCACACACTAGTGCCAATTTTGTGAGCCAAGGACCCCTTTATATATTATGGAGGATTAGGGTTACATCCATGTAAACCCTAATACCCATGACCTTTCATTTCATATGATCCATGGGTTAAAAGCTCCATGGACTACCCATGAAAGCTTAGCCCAACCTGCATGAACTTGGCCCATTCCATATATATATATAAGAGTCCATATTTAATTAGTTCCTTTTGATCACTTAATTAATTCTAAATTAATTCTTGATCAATACTAATTAAATAATATGATTCCATATTAATATATTAGAACTATTAATATAAATCATAAATATACTATTCTCAAAAGACTATCCATATAAATTGTGTCGGTGAAGTGCAACCCAAATGGACCATGCCGGGTCGGGTCAAGTACATACCAAATATAGTTATGGACTTAGACATTAATCCAACAGTCTCCCACTTGGATAAGTCTAAAACTATTATTGAGTATGACTTCAAAACCTAACTGGCAATCGTAGCTCTTAAAGCCGCTGTCGAACTCTGATCTTGTCAACGAACTCTGACCTTTGTCAATGACTTGTCCATTAGATAAGGGATCATATATTCCTCCATTCTAGATATCATATGGACTGAGACATGGATTATAAATCATTCTCTCTGTCCATTTGTTGTTTCCCGATTTCCGATTCATGATGACTGACTGATTGAACAAATCAAATCAGTCCTGGCTTGGCCAAGCACTCACATGTCTCATCACTAAATCATCGAGGGGCCCACATATATCGCTTTTATCCCGAAGGTAAAAGGAATGGATAAACTTCGACTCATATGGCTTGTTCTACTACTTGTTGAATCATACACAAAGGCACGTTTTATAACATCGAGTTACCAATGCGTTTTGATGCAATCAATGTACAACCAACTCATAGTAACAACTCATATCTCTAGGTTTGAAGAATATATTATCGTCTCATGATCACTCGTGATAAAATCCATGAAGTGATTCAAATGAGTGCGGGTTGAATCCAATACTCAGAACTTATGAGCACTCATGAGTGTTGTAGCACAACTTTGTCCACCAACTTGGACCTCTACAAGCCAACCCATGACAGTCTTGATTCATATCTACTTCCAACATATGACCGACTGTGGATGGTTTGAATAACTTAGTCATTCCGGAAGAATACCCTAGTTATTATGGAAGTCAAAACATGCAAAGTGAAACACAAGAATAAATGAATCAAATATGGTATCAAACCCTATGAATATAAACAGACCACTTTTATTTATCACCATACTGATTACTCATTATTCATTGTTTCTGTTTTATCAACTTTATACCTGAATTAAAAACAGTAGTTGTCCCATGCTCCAAGCATGTACACTATGTTTTTCTAAACAATAGCTTTGCCATACACCAAGTATGCACTCTATGTTTGTCTATGATCCTTTTCTTTGTGAACTAGATCAATTGAACATAATTTCAATGATTCTCTTTTCACACTCCCAAATCCTTGTCTTAAATGTAAGAATTCCAAATTCCTATCATTTATCGAAATATGTTTAGATTTTAAACTTATATGCACTGTTCCTCTTGTAATGATTATCCACAAAGCCACAAAGACTTGGCAAAAATCATTACAGAGTATTCCAATGGAGAGAAATTCCATGGAAACGATGTCTCAAATTCAAAGCGCATTGCTTTGAACATGCTTCTTGCATTAAGTTTCTTTAACCTTACACAGATTGCTTCCACCTATGAAGACAACTCCATATTCCCATTTTGACTACTACTTCTGAACAAGAGTTGCCTCTTTTCAGACTATGTCAATATAGTCCTCCCAGAGTTAACACTATACTTCCAACTGTCCCTGAGCAACCAATCTTTGGTAGAACCTTAGATTGTCCTCGACAATTGCTTAATCACTTTAGTCATATCCAATTCTAGACATTTTCCTCCTTAATGCCCCAAGGCATTTGGAAAATTCAGAAAGAATAAATTGTTAGGTTATGAGAATTCTAACACTCCTAAGTGTACATGCAACCCTAAATACCTTGGATCTATGTTTTCTCTATTATACATACAATTATGAACATCCAAGGTATTATCCTAATCTAGCATACAAAATAATAAATATAACAAGATATAATACATACCTCTTTGATGTAGAATGTCTTCATGAAGCTTGAGTGCCTAGTGCCCCAAGTGTGACACCTCAAATGGTTCACACAACACCAAATACACTTGGAATAAGTTGAGAGAAACTTGAACACTCCTTGAAATCGTCTAGCCCTCACACTCACACATTAGTGCCCGATTTCTTGAGCCATGAGATTCTTTTATATGGTGGCTATTAGGGTTACACCATGTAACTCATAACTTTACCCATTCCTTATGCTCCATGGATTTTAACCTCCTTGGAGTATCCATGGGTCACCCCATGGACTTAGTCCAACATAAGGAATCTTGGATCACAAGCCCACATATACAAGAATGAATGATTTACACAATCAACCCATATATTTAATTAGTCTCCTTTTGATCACTTAATTAATTCCAAATTAATTCTTGATCAATACTAATTAAATAACCTTATTAATATATTAGAACTGATAATATATTAACCAACCTTAAGTGTTATTTCTCTCATTATAGTCTATCCAAATGCATGATGCCATGCAACCCAAATGGACCATGCCGGGTCGGGTCAAGTCTTACCCATTATAGTTATGGACTTAGACATTAATCCAACAGTCTCCCACTTGGATAAGTCTAAAACTATTATTGCGTATGACTTCAGGAACCGATCAGCAATCGTAGCTCTCAAAAGCTTCTGTCGAACTCTGACCTTGTCGATGAACTCTGACATTTGTCAATGACTTGTCCATTAGATAAGGGATCATATATTCCTCCATTCTAGATATGATATGGACTGAGACATGGATTATCAATCATTCTCTCTGTCCATTTGTTGTTTCCCGATTTCCGATTCATGATGACTGACTGATTGAACAAATCAAATCAGTCCTGGCTTGGCCAAGCACTCACATGTATCATCTTTAAATCATCGAGGGGCCCACAGATTTCGCTTTTATCCCGAAGGTAAAAGGAATGGATAAACTTCAACTCATATGGCTTGTTCTACTACTTGTTGAATCATACACAAAGGCACGTTTTATAAGATCGAGTTACCAATGCGTTTTCGTGCAATCAATGTATAACCAACTCATAGTAACAACTCATATCTCTAGGTTTGAAGAATATAAGATATTATCGTCTCATGATCACTCGTGATAAAATCCATGAAGTGATTCAAATGAGCGCGGGTTGAATCCAATACTCAGAACTTATGAGCACTCATGAGTTTTGTAGCACCACTTTTGTCCACCAACTTGGACCTCTACAAACCAACCCATGACAGTCTTGATTCATATCTACTTCCAACATATGACCGACTGTGGATGGTTTGAATAACTTAATCATTCAGGAAGAGCGACTTAGTTATTCTGGAAGTCAAAACATGCAAAGTGAAACACAAGAATAAATGAATCAAATATTGTATCAAACCCTATGAATATAAATAAACACTTTTATTTATCACCATACTGATTACTCATTATTCATTGTTTCGGTTTTATCAACTTTATACTTGAATTTAAAACAATAGTTGTCCCATGCTCCAAGCATGTACACTATGTTTTCTAAACACTAGTCATGCCATACACCAAGTATGCATACTATGTTTGTCTATGATCTTTACTTTGTAAAATAGATCAATTGAACATCACTCCAATGATCCTCTTTTCACAGTCCCAAATCCTTACTGCAAATGCAAGAATTCCAAATTCATGCCATTTACTGAAATCTGTTAGATTCTAAACTTATATGCATTGATCCTCTTAATGATTATGCACGAAGTCAGAAAGACTTGACAACAATCATTACATAGCATTCCAAAGGAGATCAGCTCCTTGGAAACATCCTTCTTTCATTAAGTTTCCTAATCTTACACAGATTGAATAATTTCTAACTTTGAAACATTTCCATATTCCATTTTGACTATCACTTATGAACAAGAGTTGCCTCCTTACAGATTATGTCAATATGGTCCTTCCAGAATTAACATTATACTTCCAACTGTCCTTGAGCAACCAATCTTTGGTAAACCTTAGATTGTCCTCGACAATTGCTTAATCATTTTAGTCATATCCAATTCTAGACCTTTTCCCTTCATAATGCCCCAGGCATTTGGAAAATTTTAGAAAGGATGAATATAGCACATGTAATCGATCCTATATCCGAAGCATACGGGACACGATTCATGATGTCTCACATAAAGACTAAACCAGTCTTTTGCTATAATATTTCCATTTCAATTTGCCAAGTTCTCAAAATTCAGATTATGAAAAGGGATGCCGTAATCATAATCGAATTTTAGAACGCAAATAATGGACCCATATATAGAATTTCCTTATGTTGAGCCATTCCAACATGAAATTCATATATATATATCCTTGATTAAATACGATTAAAATCTCAATCTAAGCTTTTAGAATTGAAATGAAGTATAATTTCCTCTCCCTTAATTATAGCAAAACAACTTTTTCAACCCCTCCAACCTCACGAATTGAAACTTTTGTTTTCTATAATTAACATTGCTAACTTGCAACCTTTGTCATAATTATCATGCTCCCACTAACATGATGATTATTAGCATAACACTTATGCTCCCACTAGCTTTGACATGTACTCAGAAATCAGCTGACTTTCTTACCAAAGTTCAGATTTCTGATACTAGATTGTTTTGATAAAACTTTATCAAAATCATACACCTCTCTTAGATAGCTCACATGTGTGTCTAAACAATTTTAGAACTATGAAAAGGGATGCCGTAATCATAGTCTCAATTGTTTAGACCTTTGCCACTTCTCACAAGTCCATGTTAGAGTGCCGGTAAACCACACACGCTCCACTAACGACTTTGAGAATGCAAATATCACAATTGCTATCTAGCTAAAATCTACTTAGTGAAAGTGTTTCCTCACCATCATTTTCATGAATCGGAGAGAAACCTTATGACACTTAGATTTAATAGTGTATGTGTTCTTATCCATGTGAATTTGTCAAAACCATAATCACAAGACAAGGTTAGTGACAAATCCAAACTCATATTGATTAAACTTGTGCAATCTTAAATTCTTGCCATTTGGCAGCTCAGGTGCCTGCCATTGCTTCCAAGTAGTTGTGCAACCAATTGAGAACTCTCAGAACTCCTATGCAAAGCCAACTTGAATAGGCACAAAAATTTCAACACGATAGGTTATAAACCTCAAGTCGTGTGCTAGTGAAGGACTTTAGGTTTTATTCTTGATTAAGTCTTGAAACTTTCAAGAGCTTTAAGACTCCCACTGTCCTCTTGACATATAAGACTCCCTTGTCAAATATTCAAGAGATAGTGCGGATTCTTTATCAAGACTAACACTTTACACAATTGGCCTAAGTTGGTCTCTGTTTTATCCAAAACATCACAACTTACCAATTTCAAATGTACAAGAGTAGATAACCTTTTACTCTTACATTTGACTAGTGTTAACAAACCCTCTTTAAGATATGTCACTCAAGTTACAATCTTGGAGTATGACTCTAAGAATTGTTTTGGAACGAACTATGACTCATCTTTTTGATTTAACCATTTCAACAATTCATGACTCCTCTTCTTAGTCATAAGAATGCACTAAGATGACTTTAGAGGACCAATTGTGATATGGTATATTAATCATTAAGATGATCATAAACATGATACTAAAGTACTCTCCCATCTTTTCAGATTTGAGAAACTTTTATCTTTCTGCCATACTTTGATTCTTCTTATTCGTTCTGTCTCACATTGAAACTTCTCCAATGCTACAGACTTATACTTAAACTTATAAGTATAACCATATTTACTGAACTTAAGTAAATCATGACGAATAGTCTTCTTGATCTTTTGTGGTGGACTTGACCAATGCACAAGAATGTGTACTCGATCCCTTAGTCCTTTCCTTATTCACATAAGGAATTAGTCTTAATTTTCCAAGCTGAAAGTTCTCATTCATCATACTATACAACTTGCATGATTCCAAGTTTCCGTCCAATTGAACCTTGGGTGATGAGAATCTTTCCTTATTTGGTAATATTAGACACTACCACAACCGAAAGAATCAAATCCATTTTTCCAATATTGCTATCAATGGAATCTTATAAGCAACAACTTTTCACAAATGCCATTGTAAGGATACTTAAAATAAATAAAATCAAAACCTTTTTCTTTTATTTTAAAACTTTGCGGAAAAACTTATCCTTACAATCCATATGAAAACCTTGTTGTTATATATTCCTAAGCAATATAAATATCATAACTCTTAAGTAATAGCCCAAAATTCTGATCACCGAACCATGCGATTGAAATCCATCTTCGCGATCAGAATCAACATGTACTTAATAGAGTTAGACAATGGACTTTACCTGAAGTAGAGCCAAACTTATTGACTTTAACATCCTTAGGTAAATTTGGCAGCTTCGTAACCAATGCCCCTTCCTTTGGCAATAGTTACCTATGGACCCTTGATAATGGGACTATCTCAGACTTCGCATCTCTCTTTACCATAGGGTCAACCGAGTTGACTATGGCCGATCCCTTTCCATTGGGAAGAGAGAGCTTTACTGGATATCCAATGTCATCATTGTCAATGTCCATAGCGTTTTAGGAAGTTGATCTTAGCAAATAGATAAGATCATTAAGGGTCTTGTCTTAGTCTGTTTCATAGGATTCCCAAAAGAACTTACTATGTGACTTAGAAAGTAGTTGAGCCACCAACTTTCTCAAGACTTTGACACCCAACTCTCCCGGCTTGTCAATATGTGACTACATCTTCAAGATGTGATCACACCTAGACCTTGCCTTGCCAATAGGGCTTGAGTGACCTTAAACTTTTTAGGAACTTGTGGGTTAGGGAGAATAATTGGAGGAGGTGAAAGAAGTATGATATCCATGGGACATCATCTTCATTTAGGAAAGCTTGTTTCAAGAGATTTGGGAAGATCATAAATGTCTAGACCATACATCTTTTTTTTGGAGATATTCAAGATAGTTGATTTAAAGTCCTTAATATGACACCCAATATGAAATATTAAGGCTAGGACCCAACAAACTATTTTATAACTTAGAAGAGGGATGCCGTAATCCAAGCTATAAAATATTTGAAGGTAGGTGAATGACGATTCACCAATTTCCACCATGAAAAACGAAATAATTTATTAGGTTTTAATTGGATTTGAAAGTCCTAGATCTTTGAGATTCATTGAACTGTTCAAAGGAATGTTTCAATCTCGAGTGTGCCCTTCAGGTTTTGTGACTGGGATGCCGAGGATCACAAAACAAGGTGTGAATAACCATGCAAATATACTTGGTACCCTTAATATTTACCCCTTAATCAGTGTGCCGGTTAACCACACACGCTCCACCGATACTATGATAAATATTAAGTTACCCTTTGCCTACCTTGTTAAGTCCAGGTTAGTGTGCCGGTTAACCACACACGCTCCACTAACGACTTAAGCAAAGTGCAAAGTGTAATTTCATGGGTTAGCACCAAATTCACATTTTCCTAAGTAACTAAGATTGGGTATTAATAAGAGTTTAGTTACTTAGTATTTATCATTAATACTTTTAATGAAAGGAGAATTATAGTCCTTGTCCTACCCGTTCGGCTAACGACCCTCCACCAGTCAAGGAAGCGGTGGGTGAGAGTGGACACCCATTAAACTGCCATTTTATAGGCAGTAACCTTATACCCCCCTTATAGACCGGCTTCGTGAATGAGGCCTACTAACGGTAAGACTGACTTTACTCTTATACATATATATAAATATTATTAACTTATAATATTATAAAGTAAAAGGGTTGAATTTTAACTTTTAAAATTCTAAGGGCTAACTTGGAATTAAAGTATTCATAAGTGAAAACTTTTCAAATTCCAAAACTTGAGGGCAAGTTTTGAAACTATTCAAAACTAATTAATTTCATAACTTATGAGTTTAAAGTAGTTTTAATTAAAAAAAAAAAAAAAAAACTCTTCAAGTTCCATAACTTGAGGACAAGTTATGGAAGACTTTAAACTAATTAATAAAAAAAAATAACTTTTTTTTATTGTAACTTATGGAACTAATTAAGGTTACACTTGTTTTTTTTTTTAATTTAATGAAGAGACTCTTGAACCTCCATAACTTGAGGACAAGTTATGGAGTCATAAAACCATTTAATTAGAACTAGACTCTTCATTTTGTAACCTTTACCAACTTTTATGAGTTTTATGATTCTTAAATGTGACTTTTCATATAACTTGAGGACAAGTTACAAAAACACACTTTGGAATCAACTCTTAGATTAAAATGGATTGAAAACAACTATTTCACACAACTTTTCTATTAATCTAAGAACCTCATAAGAACAAGATAATTCAAATCATCAATCTTCAAGAAATTAGCATGAACATACAAACTAATACAAATCTTGAAATTATGACAATTATCTTAGAAATTGGATTAGCATGAACATTACCACATAAAAAAAAAGTTTATAAGTCCAAAAACATCTTAGGGTAATGTTCCTAGTCCAATTCCAGCCAAAACAATCGAATATATGCATCCAACTCGATTTTTCAGCTACTTTTTCAAGTATAACAAGAAAACAAGCCTAGTCTTTGATACCACTGTTGGGTTATGAGAATTCTAACACTCCTAAGTGTACATGCAACCCTAAATACATTGGATCTATGTTTTCTCTATTATACATACAATTATGAACATCCAAGGTATTATCCTAATCTAGCATACAAAATAATAAATATAACAAGATAGAATACATACCTCTTTGATGTAGAATGTCTTCATGAAGCTTGAGTGCCTAGTGCCCCAAGTGTGACACCTCAAATGGTTCACACAACACCAAATACACTTGGAATAAGTTGAGAGAAACTTGAACACTCCTTGAAATCGTATAGCCCTCACACTCACACATTAGTGCCCGATTTCTTGAGCCATGGGATTCTTTTATATGGTGGCTATTAGGGTTACACCATGTAACTCATAACTTTACCCATTCCTTATGCTCCATGGATTTTAACCTCCATGGAGTATCCATGGGTCACCCCATGGACTTAGTCCAACATAAGGAATCTTGGATCACAAGCCCACATATATAAGAATGAATGATTTACACAATCAACCCATATATTTAATTAGTCTCCTTTTGATCACTTAATTAATTCCAAATTAATTCTTGATCAATACTAATTAAATAACCTTATTAATATATTAGAACTTATAATATATTAACCAACCTTAAGTGTTATTTCTCTCATTATAGTCTATCCAAATGCATGATGCCATGCAACCCAAATGGACCATGCCGGGTCGGGTCAAGTCTTACCAATTATAGTTATGGACTTAGACATTAATCCAACATAAATATTATAGCACATGTAATCGATCTTGTACCCAAATTAAATGGGACACGATTCATGATGTTTCACATAAAGACATGGTTCTAGACCAGTCTTTTGCCATAATAATTTTTTGTTTGCCATATTCTCAAAATTTGACTATGAAAAGGGATATATTCTTGACTAAAGGTGATTAAAATCTTTTGAGAACACAATATATAAAATTTTCTTAAGTTGAACCTATCCAACATGAAATTCATATGTATATTCTTGACTAAAGGTGATTAAAA
The DNA here is from genome assembly GCF_052849685.1 of Lactuca virosa. Taxonomy (NCBI): domain Eukaryota; kingdom Viridiplantae; phylum Streptophyta; class Magnoliopsida; order Asterales; family Asteraceae; genus Lactuca; species Lactuca virosa. Next base: position 59,445,167 of record NC_136426.1, on the reverse strand, counting down.
TCTCAATATAAGCTCTTTAGAATGATTATAAACTCAATCTAAGCTTTTTAGAATTGAAATGAAGTATAATTTCCTCTCCCTTAATTATAGCAAAACAACTTTTTCAACCCCTGCAACTTCATGAATTGAAACCTTTTGTTTTCTATAATTAACATTGCTAACTTGCAATTCTTATCATAATTATCATGCTCCCACTAACATGATGATTATTAGCATAACACTTATGCTCCCACTAGCTTTGACATGTATCCAGAAAACAGCTGGACCTCTAGAAGTCAATACTTTATTGACATTCTTACCAAAGTTCAGATTTCTGATACTAGATTGCTTTGATAAGACTTTATCAAAATCATACACCTTATCTTAGATAGATCACAGGTGTGTCTAAACAATTTCAGAACTATGAAAAGGGATGTCATAATCATAGTCTCAATTGTTTAGACCTTTTTCCATTTCTCATAAGTCAATGTTAGTGTGCCGGTTAACCACGCACGCTCCACTAACGACTTTGAGAACTGCAAATATCACAATTGCTACTTAAAATCTACTTAGTGAAAGAATTTCCTCACCATCATTTTCATGAATCGGAGAGAAACCTTATGACACTTAGATTTTATGGTGTATGTGTTCTTATCCATGTGAATTTGTCAAACCATAATCACAAGACTAGGTTAGTGACAAATCCTAACTCATATGGGTTGAACTTGTGCAATCTTAACTTCTTGCCACCTGGCAGCTCAAGGGCCTGCCATTGCTTCCAAGTAGCTATGCAAACAATTGAGAACATGTAGAACTCAAATGTATAGCCAACTTAACTGGAATGGGCACAGAAATGTCAACACGATAGGTTATAAACCTCTAGTTGTGTGCTAGTGATGAAATACAGGTTTTATTCTTGATTACTTCTTGAAATCCTTTCAGGATCTTTTAGACTCCCACTGTCTCCTTGACCTATAAGACTTTCTTGTCAAATATTCAAGAGATAGTGTGGATTCTAATCAAGACAAACACTTCACATAATTGGCCTTAGTTGGTCTTTGTTTTATCCAAAACATCACATCTTACCAATTTCAAATGTACAAGAGTAGAAAACTTTTACTCTTACATTTGACAAGTGTTTTAAACCTTCTTTAAGATGTGTCACTCAAGTTACCATCTTGGAGTATAACTCTAAGAATTGTTTTGGAACGAAGTATGGCTCATCTTATTGATTTAACCACTTCAACAATTCATGATTCCTCTTCTTAACTATCAGAATGCACTTAGAGGATGAATTGTGATAAGGTCTCTTACTCATTAAGATGATCATATATACATGTAACTAAAGTACTCCCCCATCTTTTCAGATTTGAGAAACTTTTATCTTTCTGCCTAATTTGATTCTTCTTATTCGCTCTGCCATACATTTGGAACTTTTCCAATGTCTCAGAATTATACTTAGGCTTGTAAGTATAATCATATTTACTAAACCTTAGTAAATCATGACGAATAGTCTTATCCATCTTTTGTGGTGGACTTTGGCTAGTGCACAACAATGTGTACTTGATCCCTTAGTCCTTTACTTGAGTCACATATACATGTGAACAAGGAACTAGTCTGAATTTTCCAAAAATGAAAATTCCCATTCATCATACTAAACAACTTGCATGATTCCAAGTTTCGGTCCACTTGAGACTTGGGTGATGAGAATCTTTCCTTATTTGGTAAATTTAGACACTACCACAAACGAAAGAATCAAACTCATATTTCCAATATTGCTAGAAACATACAGACATCAAGTTTTCATGAATACCATTGTAAGGAGATATAAAATAAAGTAAAACAAACTTTTATTTATTTTTCAAGATTGCGGAAAAACTTTCCTTACAATGTAACTTGAAATGAAAACTATGTTGTTACATGTTTCCTAGCAATCTATCATAACTCCTAAGAAGTAGCTCAAGAATCCGATCTTCAACCAAGCGATAGAAATCCATCTTCGCGATCAGATTCAAGATACTCTTTCTTTAAGTTTCCTTCCCTTTGCTTGATCCTACTAAATATCAAAATGCAACCGAGTCACATTTTGTATTAAGAATCATCAACTTGGAGCTTAATAGAGTTAGATAGTGGACTTTCCTGAAGTAGAGTCAAATTTTTATTCTGCTTCCTTTCAGGTAGGGAGGGCAGCTTCGATTCCAATGCCCCTTTTTCTTCACAATGAAAACATATAGACTCTTTGGGAATGGTACTAAAGGCTATTCCAGTCTTAGACTTTCTCTTTACCTTCCGGTCAACCGAGTTGACTAAGGCCGATCCCTTTCCATTGGGAAGAGAAAGTTTTCCTGGACTTCCAATGTTACCATTGTCCATGTCCATGGAAGTTTGAGAAATAGACCTTCCATCCATATTTGGTTGACTATTGTACCAAATCATTTCTGATTCAGCAGCAATAAGCAAATAAGAAAGATCCATTAGGGTCATGTCGTGACCTGTCACATAGTAGTCTTTCTATATGACTCAGGAAGTGACTGAAAGACCCAGTTAATAGCCAACTTCCTTAGGACAATGACACCCAACATTCTCAACCTGTCTATTTGTGTCTTCGGTCCTAAGACACGAGTGCACACAGGACTTCTAATTTTATGTTTTATTGTGAGTAGGGATTGAGTGATCTTGAACTTTTCAAGTATTTAAACTTGTAGGTCAGGGAGAATAATTGGAGGAGGTGGAGGAAGAGAAATATGACTTCCATGAGACAAACTTGGGAAGTCAAATTTATTAGGAAAGCTTGATTTGAGAAGATCACTGTTGTCTAAACTAGACATCACAATGGGAGAAATTCAAGTAAGTTGATTTAAGTCCTTAATATAACACCCAATATGAAATATTAAGGCTAGGACCCAACAAACTATTTTATAACTTGGAAGAGGGATGCCATAATCCAAGCTATAAAATATTTGAAGGTAGGTGAATGACAATTCACCAATTTCCACCACAACAAACGAAATGTATTATTAGGTTTTAATTGGTTTTGAAACTCCTAGATTCTTTTGAGATTCATTGAACCTTTCAATGGCATGTTTCAATCTCGAGTGTGCCGTTCAGGTTTTGTGACCGGGATGCCGAGGATCACAAAACAAGGTGTGAAGTAACCATGCAAATATACTTGGTACCCTTAATATTTACCCCTCAATCGATGTGCCGGTTAACCACACACGCTCCACCGATACTATGATAAATATTAAGGTACCCTTTGCCTACCTTGTTAATTCTAGGTTAGTGTGCCGGTTAACCACACACGCTCCACTAACGGCTTAAACAAAGTGCAAAGTGTAATTTCATGGATTAGCACCTTATTCACATTTTCCTAAGTAACTAAGTTTGGGAATTTATAAATGTTTAGTTACTTAGTATTTATCATTAATACTTTTAATGAAAGTAGAATTATAGTCCTTGTCCTACCCGTTCGGCTAACGACCCTCCACCGGTCAAGGAAGCGGTGGGTGAGAGTGGACACCCATTAAACTGCCATTTTATAGGCAGTAACCTTATACCCCCCTTATAGACCGGCTTCGTGAATGAGGCCTACTAATGGTAAGACGACTTTTGTTCTTATACATATATAAAGATTATTAAACTTATAATATTATAAAGTATAAGGGTTGAATTTTAATTTTTTTAAAATTCTAGGGATTGGAACTAAAGTTTTAATTATGACTTTACATGGTCCAAAACTTGAGGGCAAGTTTTGTAAACTTTCAAAACTTTTCATTTCTCATAACTTATGAGTTATTGGCTTATTAAAATGCGTGACTTTTCATTCTATGTAACCATTGTGTTCTTTTAATGGATTTAATGACTTGTGACTTTTGGTTATCCATAACTTGAGGAAAAGTTATGGACTCCATTAAAACACATAATGATCAAAAACTAAACTACCTAGAAGGTTACAAATAATTCCTATGATCATTTAAGCTCATAAGTTCAAGAACATGCATATCAACAATTTCAAGAATCATAAAATTAACCATATAAAACTTGAAATGTTGATAACAAATCTGAAATTGGTTTACCATAATCATTACCATATCAAAAAATAGTTTTTATAAGTCCAAAACAGTTTAAGATAATGATTCTAGACCAATTCCAACACCAAAACTCGAAGATATGCTGTCAGGGCGTCCAACTCGTCGAGTGCATGAACAAACTCGACGAGTTGGATGCTTTTTGCCTTGGACTCGTCGAGTCCCTTTATGGACTCGGCGAGTCTGCTGTTCAGACAGCAAAAAACTTTGATTTTTAAGCAGATTTTGCAAGTATAACAAGAAAACAAGCCTAGGCTCTGATACCACTGTTGGGTTTTGAGCATTCTAACACTCCTATGGTGTATATGCAACCCTATAAACCTTGGATCTATGTTTTCTCTATTATACATGCAAATATTAAATATTCCACGGTTTCATCCTAACTAGCATATTATGAAGTACCTATACTACAAAGTTCTAGTTAGATGACATACCTTTTGATGTAGCTTGATGTCTTCAAGCTTTAAGAGCTTAGCCCCAATAGTGTGGAAGCCTCAAGTGGAATCACAAATCACCAAAACACCTTGGAAAACCTTTAGAGAATATGGATACTTGGCTCACACTTATGAAATTGGTTATTGCCCTCTTTAGTGTATCCACACTAGCCACACTAAAATCGGCCCACTCTTACATTTCACACACTAGTGCGAATTTTGTGAGCCAAGGACCCCTTTATATATTATGGAGGATTAGGGTTACATCCATGTAAACCCTAATACCCATGACCTTTCATTTACCTAGGATCCATGGGTTAAAAGCTCCATGGACTACCCATGAAAGCTTAGCCCAACCTCAATGAACTTGGCCCATTCCATATATATATAAGAGTCCATATTTAATTAGTTCCTTTTGATCACTTAATTAATTCTAAATTAATTCTTGATCAATACTAATTAAATAATATGATTCCATATTAATATATTAGAACTATTAATATAAATTATAAATATACTATTCTCAAAAGACTATCCATATAAATTGTGTCGGTGAAGTGCAACCCAAATGGACCATGTCGGGTCGGGTCAAGTACATACCAAATATAGTTATGGACTTAGACATTAATCCAACAGGTATGTTGTTGTTGGTTTGAGCCATTGTGATTCGTGTGTGGTAGTAGTTTTCGCATCGTATGTTGTGCGTTGATGAGAGGAGCGTCGATTAGGCCCTTCGAGTGGCGGAGGAAAGTGGATATCTGTAGGGTCGAAGTGTTGGGAAACTGAAGTGACGACAGTAGTGTCGATCGGTCATCGGGAGCATTCCAGTCATGAGCTGAGGGCTGGGGAGGGCATACCAGACTCATGATGTGGGCTCAGAGGCAATCCAGACTTATGCTGAGGACCACGTAAGGGTATTCCAGTCATAGGTCGTGGGCGTAGAGATCGTGATAATTATATTCCCTGCTATAGCGGGTTTGAGGTGGACGTATTGTTGAGATTTGGGTGAGCTGTGCTCGGTTGTGTCGAGTCAGAGAAGTTTAAAGGAGATGCAAGGAGAGATCCTTGGATACCAAGTATAGTTGTAGACATGGGTTATGTATGTAGTGGTATTCCAATCTAGGGTATTCCATCCTGAGTATGACCGGACCCTATGATTGATTGGACCTGATGTGTTTGGTATTCCAACCCGAGGGTTGATTATGCCAAACCTGCGTGAGGATACGAGGGTATACCATCCCAGGGATGACTGGACCCGTCGTAGGCATACCTGGTATTCCAGCCCGAGGCTGATTGGACCAGGTATGAGTGTTTATGTGATATAGCTGGTTGTTCATGGGAGTTGCCCGGAAGCTGAAGGATGCATCATCCTGTCAGCGCGGATAGGGACTAGATTCAGGAAGGTGGCGGTATCATCGGGTGATACTTAGGTTGATGTGTACTGCTAATAAGGAGAAGAGGCTGCTGGCCGGCTTGGAGCGTTAGGCAGGGATCCTGCTCAGTAAGGAGTTGTCGTAGAAAAGATGCGGTGGTAGTGTCTGAAGAGACCTAAGTGATGGGTTTTGAGCATTCTAACACTTCCTAAGTGTACATGCAACCCTAATAACCTTGGATCTATGTTTGTCTAATAATCATGCAAAGTTGAATTCCAAGGTTATATTCCTATCTAGCATACATGGGGAACATTTTTAACTTGAATGAAAGATAGAATAACTTACCTTGTTGTTGATTATGATCCTTGAAACCTTGTGAGCCTAGCACCCCAAGTGTGATGCCTCAAATGCTTCACACAACACCAAATGCAATTGGAATGACTTTAGAGAGAATACACACTTCTAAAATCGGCCTAGCCCTCTTGTTTCCTATTGTCGCCGATTTTGGTGGAGAACATGTTGCTTATATAGTGTGTCACATCTAGGGTTACACCATGTAAACCCTAATGTGGCATGACTCTTCATTTCCATGACCCATGGGATTGTAACTCCCATGGAGCCTCCATGGAGCATCCTATGGGTGGAACCCAACTTGATAATCCATGGAGCCTCTTAGCCCACTATATAAGATATGGAAGATTTACATAATCTATCCATATATTTAATTAGTTATCTTTTGATCACTTAATTAATTCTAAATTAATTCTCTATCAAACTAATTAAATAATATTATTAATATATTAGAACTTATAATATATTAATAAACCATAAGTGTTATTTCTCTCATTTTAGTTTATCCAATTGCATGGTGCCATGCAACCCAAATGGACCATGCCGGGTCGGGTCAAGTACATACCAGAAATAGTTATGGACTTATACACCTTATCCAACAGTCTCCCACTTGGATAAGTCTAATAACTATAACTGCAATACTTCAGGAACCGATCGGCAATCGTAGCTCTTTCAAGGTCTCTCGGAACTGAGAAGATGATGATACGCCATTTAAGATAAGTGATCATATAATCCTCTGTTCTAGATATCAGCCGGACAAATACATGGAACAATGTCTTACTTATTGTCCAGCAGTTTGTTTCCCGATTTCCGATTTGTTTGACAAAGAACTTAATTGAACACATCAACTTAGTTCTGACCGGGCCCGGTACATAGGTCAAAACAAAATCATCGAGGGGCCCAGATATCAGCTTCTAATCCAAGAAGGAACAGATAAACTTCGACTCATATGTTTGTTCTACCACTCATTGAATTATACACAAAAACACGTTTTATAACATCGAGTTACCAATGCGTTAACGTACAATCAATTCATAACCAACTCATAAGTAACAAATCATATCTCTAGGTTTGAAGACTTATATGATATTACCGTCTCACGATCACTCGAGATAAATTCCATGAAGTGATTCCAGTAAGCGTGGGTTGAGTCCAATGCTCAGAACTTATGAGCACTCATGAGTGTTGTAGCCATGTCCAACAACTTAGACCTCTGCAACCAATCATGACAGTCTTGATTCATACCTACTTCCAACATATGACCGACTGTGGAGGTTCGAATAATATGATATACCAAACATAATTATTCTGGAAGTCAAAACATGCAAAAGAAATATAGTAAACGATCGACAAGAGATAGCAACACTTTACTCATAAATAAAACACCTTTTATTCATCATCTAATGTCAATTACACTTTACAAATTTCAAGGTTATCTAACTACTAAATCTAATATCATCCTTCAGCCCTATGCTTCGAGCATGCTGGAGATGCTTAACCCGAGTCAGTCCCTTCGTGAGGGGATCTGCTGGATTCTCATCCGATGATACCCTCTTTGCCACAAGGAGTCCTTCTATTCGATGTCTAATGAAATGGTATTTTCTGTCGATGTGTCTGGATCTCCCGTGATCCCTTGGTTCCTTGGCTAAGGCAACTGCACTTTCACTATCACAGAAAATTTCCATTGGCTCTTTAATAGCTGGTACAACTCCAAGGTCTCCAATGAAGTTCTTCAGCCATATCGCTTCCTTTGCTGCCTCGCTAGCTGCTATATACTTTGATTCGCAAGTTGAATCAGCCACTGTCTCTTGCTTGGAACTCTTCCAAGAAATTGCTCCTCCATTTAAGGTAAAGACCCAGCCTGACTGAGAGTGGAAATTATCCCTATCAGTCTGAAAGCTAGCATCACTATACCCTACAACTCTCAAGTCTTCACTCCCACCGAAGGTAAGGCCTCAGTAGTAGGGCTTTGTGTTTTACTCAATCTGTCATTACTCTGGATGGGTAACTCTCCTTTCTTGGAGTCCTGCATGCCGAATCTCTTCAACACCTTATCCAAGTAAGTACTCTGACTAAGTCCAATTAGTCTTTTACTCCGGTCTCTCAAGATCCTTACCCCTAGAATATAGGCAGCTTCTCCTAGGTCCTTCATAGAGAAACACTTCCCAAGCCAGGACTTAACTTCCTGCAGAGTTGGGATGTCATTTCCTATGAGTAGTATGTCATCCACATACAATACCAAAAAGCTAACTATACTCCCACTAGCCTTGACATATACACAAGATTCATCTTCACTCCTAGAAAAGCCAAATTCCTTGACTTTCTCATCAAAGCAAAGATTCCATCTGCGAGGTGCTTGCTTTAACCCATAAATGGATTTCTCAAGCTTACACACTCTATTAGGGTACTCTGTGTTGACAAAACCCTCTGGCTGACTCATGTAAACATCCTCAGCCAACTTTCCATTAAGGAAAGCGGTTTTGACATCCATTTGCCATATTTCATAGTCATGAAATGCGGTTATGGCTAACAGTGTTGGGTTTTGAGCATTCTAACACTTCCTAAGTGTACATGCAACCCTATTAAACCTTGGATCTATGTTTGTCTAAGATACATGCAAAATATTATTTTCCAAGGTTTATAACCTATATAGCATGACATGGGGTACTTTTAAACATAAAAGTACTAGATGAATTACATACCTTTTGTTGATTGTTGATTCCTTGGAGTTTGAGAGCCAAGCACCAATAATGTGAATGCCTCAAATGGAAATCACAAATCACCACAAACTTGGAAAATGTATGAGAGAGTATACTAACTCTTGATTTTTGCCACCACACTTACACACACACTAGGGTGTTTTTCATGCAACATAAGCTTGTTTATATAGTGTGCATGGTTAGGGTGAAACCCTAATAACCCATGTCTTTTCCTCTTCCAAGGATCCATGGGTTAAAAGCTCCATGGATCATCCATGGACTTCCATATAAGCTTAGCCCATTAACAAATGAGCATTAGCCCACACCATATAAATACAATAGCCCATGATTTAATTAGTCTTCCTTTTAATCACTAAATCAATTCATAATTAATTCAAGATTAAAACTAATTAAATAACATGACTTTATATTAATATATTATAACTTATAATATATTAATAAATCGTAAGTATACAATTCTCATAAAATTATCCATAAACAGTTTGGGTGAAGTGCAACCCAAATGGACCATGCCGGGTCGGGTCAAGTATATACCAAATAAGTTATGGACTTAGACACCTTATCCAACAGTCTCCCACTTGGATAAGTCTAATAACTGTATTTGCGTATGTTACTTCAGGAACCAACCAGCAATCGTAGCTCTCGAAAACTCTGTTGAACTATGAAACGCCATTTTAGATAAGTGATCATATAATCCTCTGTTCTCATGATATCAGCCGGACAAATACATGGAACAACGTCGTACTTATTGTCCAGCAGTTTGTTTCCCGATTTCCGATTTGTTTGACAAAGAACTAAATTGAACACATCAATTAGGTTCTGACCGGGCCCGGTACATAGGTCAAAACAAAATCATCGAGGGGCCCAGATATCGCTTCTAATCCTCCAAGGACTAGAAGGAACAGATAAACTTCGACTCATATACTTGTTTCTACTACTTGTTGAATTATACACAAAGGCACGTTTTATAACATCAAGTTACTGATGCGTTTACGTGCAATCAATGCACAACCAACTCATAGGTAACAACTCATATCTCTAGGTTTGAAGACTTATATGATATTACCGTCTCACGATCACTCAAGATAAATTCCATGAAGTGATACAAGTGAGCGTGGGTTAATTCCAATACTCATAACTTATGAGTACTCATGAATGTTGTAGCAACCATTGCTATGTCTAAACACGTTTAGCCATCTACAAACTCGATTCATGACAGTCTTAATTCATACCTACTTCCAACATATGAACGACTGTGGAGTGTTTAAATAACTTAGTCATTCGGAAAGAATAACCTAGCTATTCTGGAAGTCAAAACATGCAAAGTGAAACACAATAATAATCGAATCCAATATGGTCTCAGAACCCTTTTGAATATAAATAAAACCACCTTTTATTTATCACCATATTGATTACACATTATTCATTGTATAATGTTTCAAATAATCAACTTAATACTTGAACAAAAACAACAGTCGTCCCATGCTCCTAGCACGTACACTTTGTTTTTCTAAACAATAGTTATGCCATACTCCAAGTATGCACACTATGTTTGTCTATGATCTTTACTTTGTGAAATAGATCAATTGAACATGATTCCAATGATGCTCATTTCACAATCCCAAATCCTTATTGTAAATGTAAGAATTCCTAATTCCTACCATTTACCAAAAATCTGTTAGATTTTAAACTTATACGCACTGATCCTCTCGTAATGATTATGCACAAGGTCACCAAAACCTTGTCATCAGTCATTACAGAGGATTCCAAAGGAGATCAACTCTATGGAAACGAACTCTCATATTCAAAGTACATTGCTTTGAACATCCTTCTTGCATAAAAGTTTCTAACTTTCTCATAGGTTCTTAATATCCAACTCCCAATATGGAAAATTTCCATATTCCCATTTTGATTATCATATCTGAACAAGAGTTACCTCTTTTCAGAATATATCCATATGGTCCTTCCAAAATTTAACACTATACTTCCAACTGTCCCTGAGCAACCAATCTTTGGTGAACCTTAGATTGTCCTCGACAATTGCTTAATCATTTTAGTCATATCCAATTCTAGACTTTTCCCTTCTTGATGTCCTAAGCATTTGGAAAATTTAGAAAGGATAAATATTATAGCACATGAAATCGATCCTATATCCGAAGCATATGGGACACGATTCATGATGTCTCACATAAAGACCTGATACTAGATCAGTCTTTTGCTACAATATTTTTTATTTGCCATGTTTTCAAAAATCGACTATGAAGAGGGATGCCGTAATCATAATCGAATTTGAGAACGCAATATATATAGAATTTCCTTATGTTGAACCATTCTAACATAAAATTCATATATATATCCTTGACTAAAGATGATTAAAAACTCAATCTAAGCTTTTAGAATTGAAATGAAGTATAATTTCCTTTCCCTTAATTATAGCAAAACAACTTTTTCAACCCCTACAACATTACGAATTGAAACTTTTGTTTTTCTATAATTAACATTGCTTACTTGCAACACTAAACATAATAATCATGCTCCCACTAACATGATGATTATCAGCATAACACTTATGCTCCCACTAGCTCTGACATATTTCCAGAAATCAGCTGGACTTCTGAAATTTAGATTCGTACACCCTTTCTTAGATAGCTCACATGTGTGTCTAAACAATTTCCAGAACTATGAAAAGGGATGCCGTAATCATAGCCTTAATTGTTTAGACCTTTGCCATTTCTCACAAGTCCATGTTAGTGTGCCGGTTAACCACACACGCTCCACTAACGACTTTGAGAATGCAAACATCACAATTGCTATCTACTTAAAATCTTCTTAGTGAAAGCATTTCCTCACCATCATTTTCATGAATCGGAGAGAAACCTTATGACACTTAGATTTTATGGTGTATGAGTTCCTATCCATGTGAATTTGTCAAAACCATAATCACAAGACTAGGTTAGTAACAAATTCAGCCTTACATGGATTGAACTTGTTCAATCTTAATTTCTTGTCATCTGGTAGCACAAGGCCCACCAATGCTTCCAAGCTGTTATGCACACAGTTTAGAACTAACAGAACTCATATGCATAGTCAACTTAATAGGAACAGACACAGAAACAAGAATTATGTCAACTTAATAGGTTTCAAACCTTAAGTCGTGTGCTAGTGATAAAACTCAGGTTTTACTCTTGATTAAATCTTGAAATCCTTTCAGGATCTTTAAGACTCCCACTGTCCTCTTGACATATAAGTTTCCCTAGTCAAGAACCATTCCTTGACAAAACAAATATTCAAGGGATAGTGCAGATTCTTATTAAGATAAACACTTCACACAATTGGTCTTAGTTGGTCTTTGTCTTATCCAAGACATCACAACTTACCAATTTCAAATGTACAGGAGTAGAAAACATTTTACATTACATTTGATAAGTGTTTTAAACCTTACTTTATGTCACTCAATGTTACAATCTTGGAGTATGACTCTAAGAGTTGTTTTGGAACGAAGTATGATCCATCTTCTTGATTTTAACCATTACAACAATTCATGACCCCTCATCTTAGTCATAACAATGCACTAAGATGTCCTTAGAGTATGAATTTGTGATATGGTTTCATAATCATTAAGATGATCATAAAAACATGTATGATCCATCTTCTTGATTTTAACCATTCCAACAATTCATGACCCCTCATCTTAGTCATAACAATGCACTAAGATGTCCTTAGAGTATGAATTTGTGATATGGTTTCATAATCATTAAGATGATCATAAAAACGTGATACTAAAGTACTCTCCCATCTTTTCAGATTTGAGAAACTTTTAACTTTCTGCCAAATTTGATTCATCTCATCCGTTCTGCCATACATTGAAACTTTTCCAATGTTACAGAATTATACTTAACCTTATAAGTATAACCATATTTACTAATCTCTAGTAAATCATGACGAATTGATCTTTGTGGTGGACCTTGACCAGCACACACCCAGTGTACCTAATTCCTTAATCCTTCAATTGACTCACATATGCATGTGATCAATGAATTAGTCTCAATTTTACAAAGATGAAAATTCTCATTCATCATACAATACAACTTGTATGATTCCAAGTTTCTGTCTAACTGAAGCTTGGGTGATGAGAACCTTTCCTCATTTGGTAAATTCAGACACTACCACAAATGAGAGAATCAAACTCATATTTCCATTATTGCTAGAAACATACATACATCAATTTTCCATAAATGCCATTGTAAGGGGATATAATATAAAATAAACTAAACAAAACTTTTATTTCTTTATAAAATGCGGAAAAATATTCCTTACAATGCATCTTCAAATGAAACTATGGTATTACATATTTCCTAGCAATCTATCATAACTTTTAAGTAGTAGCTCAAAAATCCGATCCTCGAACCATGCGATAGAAATCCATCTTCGTGATCAGATTCAGCTCACTCTTATTTTAACCTTCCTTTTGCTCGATCCTGCTAAACATCAAGATGCAACCTAGTCACATCATGTAATAAGAATCAACAATTAGGAATTTTAACAAAGTTAGATAGTGGACTTACCTGAAGCCGAGTCAAACATTTTGTCTCTACTTGCTTTCAAACATTTCAGGTATTCAGGGCAGCTTCGCTTCCAATGTCCCTTCTCATGACAATAAAAACATATAGACTCTTTGGGAATGGTACACGAGACAATCACAGACTTAGCCTTTCCCTTTACCTTTTGGTCAACCGGGTTGACCAAGGCCGATCCCCTTCCATTGGGACGAGAAAGCTTTTCTGGACTTCCAATGTTACCATTGTCCATGTCCATGGAAGTTTGAGAAATAGATTTTCCATCAATATTTGCTTGACCAGTGCGCCAAATCATTGCTGATTCAGCAGCAACAAGCAAATAAGAAAGATCTATTAGGGTTATGTCGGGATCTGTCATATGGTAGTCTTTAATAAACTCACTATATGACTCAGGAAGTGACTGAAAAACCCAGTCAACAGCGAACTTCCTTGAAATGACAGCACCCAACATTCTCAACCTGTCTATGTGTGACTTCATTCCTAAGACATGAGTGCACACATGTCTTCCATCTTTATGTTTCATTTCTAGTAGAGCTTGAGTGATCTTGAACCTTTCAAGTCTTCGGGCTTCTGGGTCAGGGAGAATAAATGGAGGAGGTGGGGGGAGTGAAGCATGATGTTGAGGGACATCATCTTCAGGAGGAAAGCTTGTTTCAAGCGATTTGGGAAGATCATAGTTGTCTGAACCAGACATCTACAATGGGAGAAAATCAAGTCAGTTGATTCAAGTCCTTAATATAACACCCAATATGAAATATTAAGGCTAGGACCCAACACAATATTTTATAACTTGGAAGAGGGATGCCGTATTCCAAGCTATAAAATATTTGAAGGTAGGTGAATGACGATTCACCAATTTCCACCATGAAAAACGAAATAATTTATTAGGTTTTAATTGGATTTGAAACTCCTAGATCTTTTGAGATTCATTGAACTTTTCAATGACATGTTTCAATCTCGATTGTGCCCTCTCAAGTTTTGTGACTGGGATGCCGAGGATCACAAAACAAAGTGTGAATAACCATGCAAACTCACTAGGTACCCTTAATATTATCACCTAATCGATGTGCCGGTTAACCACACACGCTCCACCGATCTATGATAAACATTAAGTCACCCTTCGTGATCCTTACTAGTCCAAGTTAGTGTGTCGGTTAACCACACACGCTCCACCAACGACTTGGTAAGGTACAAAGTATGAATTTCATGGGTTAGCACCATATTCACATTTTCCTAAAGTAACTAAGATTGGGAATTTATAAGAGGTTTAGTTACTTTATAATATTCATTATACTTTTAATGAGAATTTATAAGTCCTTGTCCTACCCGTTCGGCTAACGACCCTCCACCGATCAAGGAAGCGGTGGGTGAGAATGGACACCCATTAAGTTGCCATTTTATAGGCAACAACCTTATACCCCCCTTATAGACCGGCTTCGTGAATGAGGCCTACTAACGGTAAAACGACTTGATCTTATACATATATATAATAATTAACCATTAATGTTATAAATAGTATAAGGGTTGAATTTTAACTTTTAAAACTCTAAGGGTTTGGAATTAAAGTTTATTAAAGTGTGTGAAACTTTACAAATTCCAAAACTTGAGGGCAAGTTTTGTAACTATCCAAAACTTTTCATTTCATAACTTATGAATTAAAGGTTCATAAAAATGAAGACTCTTCATTTTATGTAACTTATGTGTTTTAAGTGTGTGTTTAAAAGAAGTGACCTTTGGATATCCATAACTTGAGGACAAATTATGGACTCCATTAAAACACATAAATGATCAAGAATTAATCCTAAACAATTCAGCAAATAATTCCTATCATCTTCTAAATTCATAAGAACATGAACATGATCATCAAAGTTTCAAGAATTATATGAACACATACAAAGCATGAAATTTTGATATAAGCTATTGTAAATGGATTAGAACTACCATTACACCAACTAAAACAAGTTTTAAAACACCAAAACAGTTTAGGGTAATGTTTCTAGTCCATTTCCAGCAGCAAAAGTCGAAAATATGCATTCTGAGGCTCCTACTCGCCGAGTGCACGAACCTACTCGGCGAGTAGGATGAGTTTACACATGAACTCGGCGAGTCCCCCCATGGACTCGGCGAGTTCATTAGTCAGACAGCAAAAAATCGACTTTTTATCACTATTTTGCATCAAGTATCAAACAAACAAGCCTAGGCTCTGATACCACTGTTGGGTTTTGAGCATTCTAACACTTCCTAAGTGTACATGCAACCCTATTAAACCTTGGATCTATGTTTGTCTAAGATACATGCAAAATATTATTTTCCAAGGTTTATAACCTATCTAGCATGGCATGGGGTACTTTTCAACATAAAAGTACTAGATGAATTACATACCTTTTGTTAATTGTTGATTCCTTGGAGTTTGAGAGCCAAGCACCAATAATGTGAATGCCTCAAATGGAAATCACAAATCACCACAAACTTGGAAAATGTATGAGAGAGTATACTAACTCTTGATTTTTGCCACCACACTTACACACACACTAGGGTGTTTTTCATGCAACATAAGCTTGTTTATATAGTGTGCATGGTTAGGGTGAAACCCTAATAACCCATGTCTTTTCCTCTTCCAAGGATCCATGGGTTAAAAGCTCCATGCATCATCCATGGACTTCCATATAAGCTTAGCCCATTAACAAATGAGCATTAGCCCACACCATATAAATACAATAGCCCATGATTTAATTAGTCTTCCTTTTAATCACTAAATCAATTCATAACTAATTCAAGATTAAAACTAATTAAATAACATGACTTTATATTAATATATTATAACTTATAATATATTAATAAATCGTAAGTATACAATTCTCATAAAATTATCCATAAACAGTTTGGGTGAAGTGCAACCCAAATGGACCATGCCGGGTCGGGTCAAGTATATACCAAATAAGTTATGGACTTAGACACCTTATCCAACAAACAGAACCCTAATAGACTTAATCTTGGCCACTGGAGAAAAGGTCTCATCATAATCAACTCCCGGAGTTTGTGAGAAACCCTTTGCAACCAGTCGTGCCTTATAAGTGTGTACATTACCATCCATGTCGGTCTTCTTCTTGAAGATCCATTTGCACCCTACAGTCTTACGACCTGGTACATTCTCAACCAAGTTCCAAACTTGATTGTCATACATGGACTGTATCTCGCTGTCCATTGCCTCTTTCCACTTGGCTGACTCAGGGCCTGCCATGGCTTCCGCGTAACTGTTAGGTTCATCCAGACCTATCAGTGTCTCATCACTGATAAGTGTATCACCTTCCGCAGTAATATGGAATCCATAGTAATGCTCAGGTGCATTCCTAACCCTTGTGGAACGCCTCAGAGGTACAGACTTGTTAATTGGCTCAACAGGAGTTTCCTCCTCAAGTTGAGTGCTAGGGTTTGAAGTTCCTTCACCACTTGACTCTTGAATTTCTTCAAGGTCAACTTGCCTCCCACTGTCTCCTTGGCTTATGAACTCTCTCTCTCGAAAGAAAGCCCTCCTAGCTACAAAGACCACATTCTCACTAGGTCTGTAGAAGAGGTAACCAAAGGATTTCTGTAGGTAGCCGATGAAAATACACCTCTCACTTCGAGGTTCGAGCTTATCATGAGTCTCGCGTCTCACGAAAGCCTCGCAACCCCAAATCTTAATGTGGTCTAGTTTGGGTACTTTACCAGTCCACATCTCATGAGGAGTTTTGGCAACTTCCTTTTTGGGAACTAGATTAAGGATATGGGCGGCAGTCTCTAAGGCATACCCCCAAAATGAGATTGGTAGCGAAGCTCGACTCATCATGGAACGAACCATATCCAACAAGGTTCGATTACGCCTCTCAGCTACACCATTCAAATGCGGTGTCCTGGGAGGTGTCAATTGTGAGAGAATCCCACATTCCCTAAGATAGTCGAGGAACTCTGAACTAAGATACTCACCACCTCGATCGGATCGAAGCATCTTAATGTTCCTGCCCAATTGATTCTCGACTTCCTGTTTAAACTCTTTAAACCTCTCAAAAGTCTCTGACTTATGCTTGATTAAGTAGACATATCCATATCTACTGTAATCATCAGTAAAAGTCAAATAATAACGATTAGCATCCCTTGTGGCATGTTTGAAGGGCCCACACACATCCGTGTGTATAAGATCCAACAAACCTTCACCCCTCTCACAAGAACCTGTGAAGGGTGACTTTGTCATTTTTCCAAGTAAGCATGATTCGCAACTATCATCTGACTTTAGGTCAAATGACTCCAATACTCCAACCTTTTAGAGTTGGCCTATACGTTTCTTGCTTATATGTCCAAGACGACAATGCCATAATGATGCTTTATCCAAGTTATTATCATTAACATAATCAATACACAATACATTATTTCCTAAGTTTCAACGACAGATACAGTTTCATACACACCATCACAAGGTAATGCTTTAAAATAAAGAACATTATAAAAGAAAGCATTAATCGAATCAACTTCATTATCAACTGAAAAGTTGAAACCTTGTTTATACAATGCATGAAAGGAAATAATATTTCTTGCCATTTCTGGAGAATAACAACATTTATTCAAATCTAAACTAAACCCACTACTTAGCGATAAAGTATAAACTCCAATCTTGGTGACAGGTAAAGCTTTCCTATTCCCCATGATTAAGTTTATTCTTCCATGCTCCACATTCTCACTTCTTCTTAGTCCCTGCAAATCAGAACAGATATGAATACCACAACGGGTATCAAGGACCCAAGAGTTAGAATGGGGTGAGTTATTAGATAAGATAGTGTAAATACCTGCATGGTTGGGTTTAACTTTCCCATCCTTCACATCTTGCTGGTACTTTGGGCAGTTCCGCTTCCAATGTGACTTTTCATGGCAATAGAAGCATTCAGCCTCTTTAGGGTCAGAAGAAGGAGTGACAAAACCTTTCTTGGTTCCACTTGAAGAAGAGCCATCAAGGGTCCTAGCCTTGGTACCCTTCGAAGAGCTCTTCCTCTTCTTCCCTCTACCTTTCCCGATTGCCAAAACCGGGGCGGAGTTTGGAGTAGGAGTGTTAACAACCGACTTACCCTTAAGACCTGTTTCTGCGGTCTTGAGGAGTCCCTGAAGTTTGCTGAGTGTGACCTCTTCCTTATTCATGTGATATGTCATGCGGAATTGATCATAGCACGATGGTAAGGAGTGCAAAATGATATCTATTGCAAGCTCCTCAGGGAAGTTCACATTAAGCTTCAGCAACCGATCCACATACCTTTGCATTTTCTGCATGTGGCTCGTGACGGATTCCCCGTCCTTCATCATGTTGTTATGATAGAGCATATGATTTCATACCTCTCTTGTCGTGCACTTTGATGGTATCTTTCCATCAGATCTTGGTGCATTTCAAAAGGGTAGAAGTCCTCATAGGACTTTTGGAGTTCCGCTGTCATGGTGGCCAACATGATGCATGCCACTTTTGTAGCATCCCTTTCATGTGCCCGGAAGTCAGCGATCTCCTGGGGAGTTGCAGTGGTCTCATCAATCTCCTTAAGCTCCTTGTCAAGGACATATTCTTTGTCCTCGTAGCGGGTAATCATCCTGATGTTTCTGATCCATTCATTGAAGTTGGATCCATCAAAAGTGACTTTCCCACACAAGTTCATAAGGGTAAATGAGCCATTAGGATTAGAGCCAGAAGCAGCATTGTTTGAAGACATCTGAAAGAAGAGAACAAGATTAGTTTAGATATTAAGAGAGTCCTTAATAAAACACCCAAATGTAATATTAAGGCTAGGATCCAATCAGAATATATTATAACTTAGAAGAGGTATGCCGTAATCCAAGCTATAACATATTTGAAAGGTAGGTGAATGACGATTCACCAATTTCCACCATGAAAAACGAAATATAAATATTAGGTTTTTAATTGGTTCTTAGAAATTCCTAGATTCTTTTGAGATTCAATGAACTTTTCAAAGGCATGTTTCAATCTCGAGTGTGCCCTCCAAGATTTGTGACTGGGATACCGAGGATCACAAAAGGAGGTGTGAAGTAAACATGCAAATCACTTGGTACCCTCAAGGTTTATCACTCAATCGATGTGCCGGTAAACCACACACGCTCCACCGATGCTATGGTAAACCTTAAGTCACCCTTTACCTACCTTGTTAAGTCCAAGTTAGTGTGCCGGTTAACCACACACGCTCCACCAACGACTTAAACAAAGTGTAAAGTGTAATTTCATGGATTAGCACCTTATTCACATTTTCATAAAGTAACTAAGATTGGGAATTTAATAAAAGCATTTAGTTACTTTATAATATTCATCATACTTTTAATGAGAATTTATAAGTCCTTGTCTTACCCGTTCGGCTAACGACCCTCCACCGATCAAGGAAGCGGTGGGTGAGAGTGGACACCCATTAAGTTGCCATTTTATAGGCAACAACCTTATACCCCCCTTATAGACCGGCTTCGTGAATGAGGCGTACTAGCGGTAAGACGACTTGACGTTATACATATATATATATTAGTAACTTATAATATTATAAAGTATAAGGGTTGAATTTTAACTTTTAAAATTCTAAGGGTTGGAACTAAAGTCTTAATCAAGACTTTACATGTTCCAAAACTTGAGGGCAAGTTTTGTAAACTTTCAAAACTTTTCATTTCTTATAACTTATGAATTAATTGAGTAATAAAAATGAAGACTCTTCATTTTTATAACTCTTGTGTTCTTTTAATGGCTTTAATAAAAGTGAGACTTTTGGTTTTCCATAACTTGAGGACAAGTTATGGACTCCATTAAAACACATTATGATCATGAATTAAACTACCATGAAGGTTACAAACAATTCCTATGATCATCTAATCTTCATAAGTTCAAGAACATGAATATGAACACTTTCAAGAATCAAAAAATTACACTTAAAAAAAACTTGTAATTTTAATAATTGCCATTGTAAATGGATTAGCATAAACATTACACCATCTAAAACAAGCTTTAAAACATCAAAACAGTTTAGGGTAATGTTTCTAGTCCATTTCTAGCAACAAATGTGCAAACTTTCATACGAGCAGAAAACAGAAAAACGATTTTTTTTTCAAGCTGTTTGCACACAAAAAAAAAACAACAAAACAACCTAGGCTCTGATACCACTGATGGGTTTTGAGCATTCTAACACTTCCTAAGTGTACATGCAACCCTAATAACCTTGGATCTATGTTTGTCTAATAATCATGCAAAGTTGAATTCCAAGGTTATATTCCTATCTAGCATACATGGGGAACATTTTTAACTTGAATGAAAGATAGAATAACTTACCTTGTTGTTGATTATGATCCTTGAAACCTTGTGAGCCTAGCACCCCAAGTGTGATGCCTCAAATGCTTCACACAACACCAAATGCAATTGGAATGACTTTAGAGAGAATACACACTTCTAAAATCGGCCTAGCCCTCTTGTTTCTTATTGTCGCCGATTTTGGTGGAGAACATGTTGCTTATATAGTGTGTCACATCTAGGGTTATACCATGTAAACCCTAATGTGGCATGACTCTTCATTTCCATGACCCATGGGTTTGTAACTCCCATGGAGCCTCCATGGAGCATCCTATGGGTGGAACCCAACTTGATAATCCATGGAGCCTCTTAGCCCACTATATAAGATATGGAAGATTTACATAATCTACCCATATATTTAATTAGTTATCTTTTGATCACTTAATTAATTCTAAATTAATTCTTGATCAAACTAATTAAATAATATTATTAATATATTAGAACTTATAATATATTAATAAACCATAAGTGTTATTTCTCTCATTTTAGTTTATCCAATTGCATGGTGCCATGCAACCCAAATGGACCATGCCGGGTCGGGTCAAGTACATACCAGAAATAGTTATGGACTTATACACCTTATCCAACAATAAGTTGGCTGGGTGGTCGGAGGCTGCAATGCAGGAGTGTTAACCCGAAATTGTGTACTGCAGCAGCCTTCGAGGACGAAGCCTAATTTAAGTGGGGGAGAGTTGTAACATCCCAAGTTCAGGGATATAGGTTCGGGGTGCTATGTGTAAATAAAGGAGTAGACTCGACGAGTAGGTGTCTTAACTCGTTGAATCAGAGCGGGTTTTGGTCACGTGTTAAGTGACCAACTCGCCGAGTCGGCGGCTGGACTCGACGAGTTGGTGCTGGGAAGAGAAAACCCTAATTTTAGGGTTTGCACCCTATTTAAAGGACCTTAATTCCTCACCTTAGCCCCCTTATCACCCCTTGACGTCCATAGGCAGCCCTAACCGATCCAAACCCCCATTTTGAGTGTGTGAAGCAGGGAAAGTGTGTTTTGAAGTAATTGCAAGGAGAAGGCTTGGAGTTTAAGAAGATTTGTTCATAGAGGAGCTGGTGGATTCGATCTCTCTGCTCAGTGGCATCAGTCTGAAGGTAACAAGTTGTTACCTTGACCTTGTTCTTTCTAGCTCTCTTCATGTTCTAGATTAGGGCTTTTATAGCATGGGTGATATTCATTTTCGGGTATGGGCTAAGATCTGAAGTTGCAACTTCAGATCTGAGCTCATCTTGGACTCTAGAGCCATAAAGTCTCCAGCTTTGGCAAGAATGAACCCTACCTTTGAGTTAAACTCCATTTCAAGTTTAGTTTTGGCATTATGAGTCATTAAAGCCTTGCATGTACGTAAAGTTTGCAACTTTACGTGATAAACGTGCATTGGGAAGCTGGATCTACAATTTGGGGCCTTAGCATGGATTAAAGTCGTCTGTATGAAGAAATGACTGAAGAGACTCGACGAGTTGTATGAAAGACTCAGCGAGTCCAATGAAGATTGTCATAGACTCGGCGAGTTGTATGAACGACTCGGCGAGTCTGATGAAGGTTGTTGTGGGCTCGGCGAGTCAGTCGAGTGACTCGATGAGTCAGCAAGGGTTTTCCCAACCTCTGGACACGTTTAGACGCAGCGAGTTATAAAGGGAAAACTCGGCGAGTTGGCCAAGGAGTTCCGGCCACTGACCCTAGGAACTCGACGAGTCACACAAGTGACTCGGCGGGTTGGCAAGTAATGCAAGGAACTCGGCGAGTAGCTAAGGGTACTCGACGAGTTAAGGTCAACATGGACTGTTGACCTTGACAGTTGACTTTGGTTTTGACCAATGGTTGATCAGTTGACTTCTGAGGGTATTTTGATAAATTGGATAATTATAACAATGGACATTGGTGAATATAGGTGTCGGAGTTGGAGCTACATTTGGAGGAGATTGACACTACCTTCCGAGCTGCTTGCGAGGTGAGTTATCCTCACTATACTCAAGGGTCTAAGGCACCAAGGCCGACCCTTTGATTTGTTATTTGGGATAGTTACTATTGTGATATGACAGCTTGATATCCTGGTAGATAGGATGGTTGCATGCTAGTGCGATCGGTTGGATTAGTATCCTGGTAGATCAGATGTGGTTATGTTTAGTGACCGATAGTTAGGTCTGGCTGTCTGTATGCTGGTAGGAGCTTACCTGTTATATGTGCACATGCTGGTTATGGTAGTTGAGGGTATTCCATCCTGAGGATGATAGGGCCCTAGTATGTTGTCTAGTAGACTGTTATATGATTATCTGATATAGGTGCACATGTTTGATTGGTTATGTGGGCATTCCAACCCGATGGTTGAGGGCCTGGGGTATTCCATCCTGATGGATGATTGGACCCATAGTAGTTATTGTATGTGTAGGAGTGTGGGCATTCCAACCCGATGGTTGTGGGCCGGGAGTATTCCATCCCAATGATGATTGGACTCGTATTATGCTGGCATTCCAACCCCATGGTTGAGGGCCTGGGGTATTCCATCCTGATGGATGATTGGACCCATAGTAGTTATTGTATGTGTAGGAGTGTGGGCATTCCAACCCGATGGTTGTGGGCCGGGAGTATTCCATCCCGAGGATGATTGGACTCGTAGTATGTTGGCATTCCAACCCGATGGTTGAGGGCCAGGGGTATTCCAACCCGATGGTTGACTGGAACCACAGTATGCTGTTCATTTCTGTATGTGTATGGGTATTTTGGGGGTAACTCACTAAGCTTTCGGGCTTACAGTTTCGGTTTATTGTTTCAGGTACATCAGGAGATCGTGGCAAGGCAAAAGCGTGATCGTGCCGCTCCTCATTTTTATGATGTTGTTTCTGGGATACTCTGATAATAAACCATTTGGAAACCTTTTTGTAATAACTAATGGAACTTGGGTTGTTTTTGAAAGTTTAAATTGGTTTGAAATTTATGGGTGTTACATATATCTTGCCAAATTTTGTATAATCTAATAGCAAAAGTGTTTCCTATCTATAACCAAACTTATCCTCGTCGATTCCAAGAAGAAAATGGACCAATTTGACCACTGAAATCTTCAAATGAACTCGAATCTCGGAATGGAATTAGTAACGAATTGATTCATTTTGTTAATTAATCGTGTAAAAGAACATAATAGTTCGTAAAAATTATCAAAACATGCGACTGTTATCATATCTAAAATCTAAAGGAATATGTACATCACTGAAATATATAATTAGTAACGGATATCAACGATTTTTATATAGCATGTCGCAAGTATTTTCACTAGATCTACAAAAAATTTGGGGATTTTCATATCAGAAAGTGATGGGTTTTGAGCATTCTAACACTTCCTAAGTGTACATGCAACCCTAATAACCTTGGATATATGTTTGTCTAATAATCATGCAAAGTTGAATTCCAAGGTTATATTCCTATCTAGCATACATGGGGAACATTTTTAACTTGAATGAAAGATAGAACAACTTACCTTGTTGTTGATTATGATCCTTGAAACCTTGTGAGCCTAGCACCCCAAGTGTGATGCCTCAAATGCTTCACACAACACCAAATGCAAAGGAGTAAACTTTGAGAGAATCTTACACTTACAAAATCGGCTCTAGCCCTCTTGTTTCTTATGTGTCCCGATTTTGGTGGAGAACATGTTGCTTGTATAGTGTGTCACATCTAGGGTTACAGCATGTAAACCCTAATGTGGCATGACTCTTCATTTCCATGACCCATGGGTTTGTAACTCCCATGGAGCCTCCATGGAGCATTCAATTGGTTTAACCCAACTTGATTATCCATGGAGCCTTTTAGCCCACTATACAAGTTATGGATGATTTACATGATCAACCCATATATTTAATTAGTCAACTTTTGATCACTTAATTAATCCTAGATTAATTCTTGATCAATACTAATTAAATAATACTATTAATATATTAGAACTTATAATATATTAATAAACCACAAGTGTTATTTCTCTCATTTAGTCTATCCAAATGCATGATGCCATGCAACCCAAATGGACCATGCCGGGTCGGGTCAAGTACATACCAGATTTAGTTATGGACTTAGACACCTTATCCAGCAGTCTCCCACTTGGATAAGTCTAATAACTATAACTGCAAGTATGACTTCAGGAACCGATCAGCAATCGTAGCTCTTTTCAAGGTTTCTCGGAACTGAGAAGACGATGATACGCCATTTCAGATAAGTGATCATATAATCCTCTGTTCTAGATATTAGCTGGACAAATTCATGGAACAGTGTCTTACTTTGTGTCCAGCAGTTTGTTTCCCGATTTCCGATTTGTTTGACATAGAACTCAATTGAACACATCAACTTAGTTCTGACCGGGCCCGGTACATAGGTCAAAACAAAATCATCGAGGGGCCCATATATCAGCTTCTAATCCAAGAAGGAACAGATAAACTTCGACTCATATGTTTGTTCTACTACTCATTGAATTATACACAAGAGCACGTTTTATAACATCGAGTTACCAATGCGTTTTCGTACAATCAATGCATAACCAACTCATAAGTAACAAATCATATATCTAGGTTTGAAGACTGATATGATATTACCGTCTCACGATCACTCGAGATAAATTCCATGAAGTGATTCCAGTGAGCGTGGGTTGAGTCCAATGCTCAGAACTTATGAGCAATCATGAGTGTTGTAGCCATGTCCAACAACTTAGACCTCTGCAACCAATCATGACAGTCTTGATTCATACCTACTTCCGACATATGACCGACTGTGGAGGTTCGAATAATATGATATACCAAACATAATTATTCTGGAAGTCAAAACATGCAAAAGAAATATAGTAAACGATCGACAAGAGATAGCAACACTTTACTCATAAATAAAACACCTTTCATTCATCATCTAATGTCAATTACACTTTACAAATTTCAAGGTTATCTAACTACTAAATCTAATATCATCCTTCAGCCCTATGCTCCGAGCATGCTGGAGATGCTTAACCCGAGTCAGTCCCTTCGTGAGGGGATCTGCTGGATTCTCATCCGATGATACCCTCTTTGCCACGAGGAGTCCTTCTTCTATTCGATGTCTGATGAAATGGTATTTTCTGTCGATGTGTCTGGATCTCTCGTGATCCGTTGGTTCCTTGGCTAAGGCAACTGCACTTTCACTATCACAGAAAATTTCCATTGGCTCTTTAATAGCTGGTACAACTCCAAGGTCTCCAATGAAGTTTTTCAGCCATATCGCCTCCTTTGCTGCCTCGCTAGCTGCTATATACTCTGATTCGCAAGTTGAATCAGCCACTGTCTCTTGCTTGGAACTCTTCCAAGAAATTGCTCCTCCATTTAAGGTAAAGACCCAGCCTGACTGAGAGCGGAAATTATCCCTATCAGTCTGAAAGCTAGCATCACTATACCCTACAACTCTCAAGTCTTCACTCCCACTGAGGGTAAGGACCCAGTCCTTAGTCCTCCGTAGGTACTTGAGGATATTCTTTAGCGCAGTCCAGTGTGCCTTGCCAGGGTTCCCCTGATACCTGCTAACCATGCTCAAAGAAAAGGCTACATCAGGTCGAGTACACGTCATAGCATACATGATCGATCCTACAGCCGAAGCATAAGGTATTCGACTCATTTCTGCTATCTCAGCCTCAGTACTAGGGCTTTGTGTCTTACTTAATCTGGCGTTACTCTGGATGGGTAACTCTCCTTTCTTGGAGTCCTGCATGCCGAATCTCTTCAGCACCTTATCCAAGTAGGTACTCTCACTAAGTCCAATTAGTCTTTTACTCCGGTCTCTCAAAATCCTTATCCCTAGAATATAGGCAGCTTCTCCTTGGTCCTTCATAGAGAAACACTTCCCAAGCCAGGACTTAACTTCCTGCAGAGTTGGGATGTCATTTCCTATGAGTAGTATGTCATCCACATACAATACCAAAAAGCTAACTATACTCCCACTAGCCTTGACATATACACAAGATTCATCTTCACTCCTAGAAAAGCCAAATTCTTTGACTTTCTCATCAAAGCAAAGATTCCATCTGCGAGGTGCTTGCTTTAACCCATAAATGGATTTCCCAAGCTTACACACTTTAGTAGGGTACTCTGTATTGACAAAACCCTCTGGCTGACTCATGTAAACATCCTCAGCCAACTTTCCATTAAGGAAAGCGGTTTTGACATCCATTTGCCATATTTCATAGACATGAAATGCAGCTATGGCTAACAGAACCCTAATAGACTTAATCTTGGCCACTGGAGAAAAGGTCTCATCATAATCAACTCCCGGAGTTTGTGAGAAACCAATTGCAACCAGTCGTGCCTTATAAGTGTGTACATTACCATCCATGTCGGTCTTCTTCTTGAAGATCCATTTGCACCCTATAGTCTTACGACCTCGTACATTCTCAACCAAGTTCCAAACTTGATTGTCATACATGGACTGTATCTCGCTGTCCATTGCCTCTTTCCACTTGGCTGACTCAGGGCCTGCCATGGCTTCCGCGTAACTGTTAGGTTCATCCAGACCTATCAGTGTCTCATCACTGATAAGTGTATCACCTTCCGCAGTAATATGGAATCCATAGTAATGCTCAGGTGCATTCCTAACCCTTGTGGAACGCCTCAGAGGTACAGACTTGTCAATTGGCTCAACAGAAGTTTCCTCCTCAAGTTGAGTGCTAGGGTTTGAAGTTCCTTCACCACTTGACTCTTGAATTTCTTCAAGGTCAACTTGCCTCCCACTGTCTCCTTGGCTTATGAACTCTCTCTCTCTCGAAAGAAAGCCCTCCTAGCTATAAAGACCACATTCTCACTAGGTCTGTAGAAGAGGTAACCAAAGGATTTCTGTGGGTAGCCGATGAAAATACACCTCTCACTTCGAGGTTCGAGCTTATCATGAGTCTCGCGTCTCACGAAAGCCTCGCAACCCCAAATCTTAATGTGGTCTAGTTTGGGTACTTTACCAGTCCACATCTCATGAGGAGTTTTGGCAACTTCCTTTGTGGGAACTAGATTAAGGATATGGGCGGCAGTCTCTAAGGTATGCCCCCAGAATGAGATTGGTAGCGAAGCTCGACTCATCATGGAACGAACCATATCCAACAAGGTTCGATTACGCCTCTCAGCTACACCATTCAACTGCGGTGTCCTGGGAGGTGTCAATTGTGAGACAATCCCACATTCCCTAAGATAGTCGAGGAACTCTGAACTAAGATACTCACCACCTCGATCAGATCGAAGCATCTTAATGTTCCTGCCCAATTGATTCTCGACTTCCTATTTAAACTCTTTAAACCTCTCAAAAGTCTCTGACTTATGCTTGATTAAGTAGACATATCCATATCTACTGTAATCATCAGTAAAAGTCAAATAATAACGATTAGCATCCCTTGTGGCATGTTTGAAGGGCCCACACACATCCGTGTGTATAAGATCCAACAAACCTTCACCCCTCTCACAAGAACCTGTGAAGGGTGACTTTGTCATTTTTCCAAGTAAGCATGATTCGCAACTATCATCTGACTTTAGGTCAAATGACTCCAATACTCCATCCTTTTAGAGTTGGCCTATGCGTTTCTTGCTTATATATCCAAGACGACAATGCCATAATGATGCTTTATCCAAGTTATTATCATTAACAGAATCAATACACAATACATTATTTCCTAAGTTATCAACCACAAATACAGTTTCATACACACCATCACAAGGTAATGCTTTAAAATAAAGAACATTATTAAAAAAAGCATTAATCGAACCAACTTCATTATCAACTGAAAAGGTGAAACCTTGTTTATACAATGCATGAAAGGAAATAATATTTCTTGCCATTTCTGGAGAATAACAACATTTATTCAAATCTAAACTAAACCCACTACTTAGCGATAAAATATAAACTCCAATCTTGGTGACAGGTAAAGCTTTCCTATTCCCCGTGATTAAGTTTATTCTTCCATGCTCCACATTCTCACTTCTTCTTAGTCCCTGCAAATCAGAACAGATATGAATACCACAACCGGTATCAAGGACCCAAGAGTTAGAATGGGGTGAGTTATTAGATAAGATAGTGTAAATACCTGCATGGTTGGGTTTAACTTTCCCATCCTTCATATCTTGCTGGTACTTTGGGCAGTTCCGCTTCCAATGTGACTTTTCATGGCAATAGAAGCATTCAGCCTCTTTAGGATCAGAAGAAGGAGTGACAAAACCTTTCTTGGTTCCACTTGAAGAAGAGCCATCAAGGGTCCTAGCCTTGGTAACCTTCGAAGAGCTCTTCCTCTTCTTCCCTCTACCTTTCCCGATTGCCAAAACCGGGGCGGAGTTTGGAGTAGGAGTGTTAACAACCGACTTACCCTTAAGACCTGTTTCTGCGGTCTTGAGGAGTCCCTGAAGTTTGCTGAGTGTGACCTCTTCCTTATTAATGTGA
This sequence comes from Lactuca virosa, assembly GCF_052849685.1. Classification (NCBI taxonomy): domain Eukaryota; kingdom Viridiplantae; phylum Streptophyta; class Magnoliopsida; order Asterales; family Asteraceae; genus Lactuca; species Lactuca virosa. The sequence goes on along the minus strand of NC_136426.1, from coordinate 59,415,875 downwards.
TATGTCATGCGGAATTGATCATAGCACGATGGTAAGGAGTGCAAAATGATATCTATTGCAAGCTCCTCAGGGAAGTTCACATTAAGCTTCAGCAACCGATCCACATACCTTTGCATTTTCTGCATGTGGCTCGTGACGGATTCCCCGTCCTTCATCATGGTTGTTATGATAGAGCATATGATTTCATACCTCTCTTGTCGTGCACTTTGATGGTATCTTTCCATCAGATCTTGGTGCATTTCAAAAGGGTAGAAGTCCTCATAGGACTTTTGGAGTTCCGCTGTCATGGTGGCCAACATGATGCATGCCACTTTTGTAGCATCCCTTTCATGTGCCCGGAAGTCAGCGATCTCCTGGGGAGTTGCAGTGGTCTCATCAATCTCCTTAAGCTCCTTGTCAAGGACATATTCTTTGTCCTCGTAGCGGGTAATCATCCTGATGTTTCTGATCCATTCATTGAAGTTGGATCCATCAAAAGTGACTTTCCCACACAAGTTCATAAGGGTAAATGAGCCATTAGGATTAGAGCCAGAAGCAGCATTGTTTGAAGACATCTGAAAGAAGAGAACAAGATTAGTTTAGATATTAAGAGAGTCCTTAATAAAACACCCAAATGTAATATTAAGGCTAGGATCCAATCAGAATATATTATAACTTAGAAGAGGTATGCCGTAATCCAAGCTATAACATATTTGAAAGGTAGGTGAATGACGATTCACCAATTTCCACCATGAAAAACGAAATATAAATATTAGGTTTTTAATTGGTTCTTAGAAATTCCTAGATTCTTTTGAGATTCAATGAACTTTTCAAAGGCATGTTTCAATCTCGAGTGTGCCCTCCAAGTTTTGTGACTGGGATACCGAGGATCAAAAAACGAGGTGTGAAGTAAATGTTGGGTTTTGAGCATTCTAACACTTCCTAAGTGTACATCCAACCCTATTAAACCTTGGATCTATGTTTGTCTAAGATACATGCAAAATATTATTTTCCAAGGTTTATAACCTATCTAGCATGGCATGGGGTACTTTTAATCATAAAAGAACTAGATGAATTACATACCTTTTGTTGATTGTTGATTCCTTGGAGTTTGAGAGCCAAGCACCAATAATGTGAATGCCTCAAATGGAAATCACAAATCACCACAAACTTGGAAAATGTATGAGAGAGTATACTAACTCTTGATTTTGGCCACCACACTTACACACACATTAGTGTCTTTTTCATGCAACATAAGCTTGTTTATATAGTGTACATGGTTAGGGTGAAACCCTAATAACCCATGTCTTTTCCTCTTCCAAGGATCCATGGGTAAAAGCTCCATGGATCATCCATGGACTTCCATATAAGCTTAGCCCATTCCAAACGAGTGTTAGCCCACACCATATAAATATAATAGCCCATGATTTAATTAGTCTTCCTTTTAATCACTAAATTAATTCATAATTAATTCAAGATTAAAACTAATTAAGTAACATGACTTTATATTAATATATTATAACTTATAATATATTAATAAATCGTAAGTATACAACTCTCATAAAATTATCCATAACTAGTTCGAGTGAAGTGCAACCCAAATGGACCATGCCGGGTCGGGTCAAGTATATACCAAATAAGTTATGGACTTAGACACCTTATCCAACAGACTCCCACTTGGATAAGTCTAATAACTGTATTTGCCTATATTACTTCAGGAACCAACCGACAATCGTAGCTCTCGAAAACTCTTGTGAACTATGAAGCGCCATTTTAGATAAGTGATCATATAATCCTCTGCTCTCATGATATCAGCCCGACAAATACATGGAACAATGTCTTACTTATTGTCTAGCAGTTGTTTCTCGATTTCCGATTTGTTTGACAAAGAACTTAACTAAACACATCAATTTAGTTCTGACCGGCCCCGGTACATCGGTCAACACAAAATCATCGAGGGGCCCAGATATCGCTTCTATTTCTAGAAGGAACAGATAAACTTTGACTCATATGCTTGTTCTACTACTTATTGAATTGCACACAAAAGCACGTTTTATAACATCAAGTTACTGATGCGTTTACGTGCAATCAATGCACAACCAACTCATAGGTAACAACTCATATCTCTAGGTTTGAAGACTTATATGATATTACCGTCTCACGATCACTCGAGATAAATTCCATGAAGTGATACAAGTGAGCGTGGGTTTATTCCAATACTCATAACTTATGAGTACTCATGAATGTTGTAGCAACCATTGCTATGGCTAAACACCTTTAGTCATCTACAATCCCAATTCATGACAGTCTTGATTCATACCTACTTCCGACATATGACCGACTGTGGAGAGTTTGAATAAATTAATTATTCTGGAAGTCAAAACATGCAAAACTGAAACAATAGTAAATAATTGACAATGATAGCAACACTTTGCTCATAAATAAATCACAAATTTTATTCATCATCAAACGTCGATTACACTTTACAAGTTTCAGAAAAGGCTATCTAATCTGTAAAACTAATATCGTCCCTCAGCCCGATGCGCCTCGCATGCTGCAAATGCTTCACCCACGTTAGTCCCTTCGTAAGGGGATCCGCAGGGTTCTCATCTGACGATACCCTCTTTGCCACGAGGAGTCCCTCTTCTATCCTGTGTCTTATGAAGTGATATTTTCTGTCAATGTGTCGGGATCTGCCATGATCTCTTGGTTCCTTGGCTAAGGCAACCGCACTATTGCTGTCACAGAAAATCTCCATAGGCTCCTTAATAGCTGGTACAACTCCAAGGTCTCCGATGAAGTTCCTCAGCCATATCGCCTCCTTTGCCGCTTCACTCGCTGCTATGTACTCTGATTCACAAGTCGAATCAGCTACAGTCTCCTGTTTGGAACTCTTCCAAGTGATTGCCCCTCCATTTAAGGTAAAGACCCAGCCCGACTGAGAGCGGAAGTTATCCCTATCAGTCTGAAGGCTAGCATCACTATACCCTACTACTCTCAAGTCATCACTCCCACCAAGGGTAAGGATCCAATCCTTAGTCCTCCGCAGGTACTTGAGAATATTCTTTACCGCAGTCCAATGAGCCTTGCCAGGGTTCCCCTGATATCTGCTGACCATGCTCAAAGCGAAGGCCACATCAGGACGAGTACAAGTCATAGCATACATGATCGAACCAACAGCGGAAGCATAAGGTAATCGACTCATCTCAGCTATCTCATCTTCTGTACTTGGGCTCTGAGCCTTACTCAGTTTGGCATTGCTTTGGATCGGTAATTCTCCTTTCTTGGAATTCTGCATGTTGAACCTTTTCAACACCTTATCCAAGTAGATACTCTGACTAAGTCCAATTAGTCTTTTACTCCTTTCTCTTAATATCCTTATCCCTAGGATATAGGTAGCTTCTCCAAGGTCCTTCATAGCAAAGCACTTCCCAAGCCAGGACTTAACCTCCTGCAAGGTTGGGATGTCATTTCATATGAGTAGTATATCATCCACATACAGTACCAAAAAGCTAACTATACTCCCACTAGCTCTGACATACACGCAGGACTCATCTTCACTTCTTGAGAAACCAAACTCTTTGACCTTCTCATCGAAACAAAGATTCCAAATTCGAGATGCTTGTTTCAATCCATAAATGGATTTCTCAAGCTTGCACACTCTATTGGGGTACTCTGCACTGACAAAACCTTCTGCTGATTCATGTAAACATCCTCAGCCAACTTTCCGTTAAGGAAAGCGGTTTTGACATCCATTTGCCATATTTTATAATCATGAAATGCAGCAATGGCTAGCATAACCCTAATAGACTTAATCTTTGCTACTGGTGAAAAGGTTTCATCATAATCAATACCCTGAGTCTGAGTAAACCCCTTCGCAACCAGTCGAGCCTTATAAGTGTGCACCTTCCCATCCATGTCGGTCTTCTTCTTGAAGATCCATTTGCACCCGACTGTCTTACGGCCTGGTACATTGTCAACCAAGTTCCAAACTTGATTGTCATACATGGACTGTATCTCGCTGTCCATAGCCTCCTTCCATTTAGCAGACTCTGGGCCTGCCATGGCTTCCTTAACACTGTTAGGTTCATCCAGATTTACCAGTGTACTGTCACTGATAAATGTATCACCTTCCGTAGTAATATGAAATCCATAATAAAACTCAGGTGTGTTCCTAACCCTTGTGGAACGCCTCGGAAGTATAGAATCGTCAGCTGGATCAACAGGAATTTCCTTCTCAAGTTGATTGCCAGTGTCTGAGGTTCCTTCACCAATTGAGTCTTGAATTTCTTCAAGGTCAATTTGCCTCCTACTGTCTCCTTGGCTTATAAATTCTCTCTCTCGAAAGACCCCTCTCCTAGCCACAAAGACCACATTCTCACTGGGTCTGTAGAAGAGGTAACCAAAGTATTTTTGTGGGTAGCCGATGAAAATACACCTTTCACTTCGAGGTTCGAGCTTGTCATGAGTCTCGCGCCTCACGAAAGCCTCGCAACCCCAAATCTTGATGTGGTCCAAATTGGGAACTTTCCCAGTCCACATCTCATGAGGTGTTTTGGCAACCTTCTTTGTAGGGACTAGATTAAGGATGTGGGCGGCAGTCTCTAAGGCATACCCCCAAAAAGAGATTGGTAGCGAAGCTCGACTCATCATAGAGCGAACCATGTCCAACAAAGTTCGATTGCACCTCTCAGCTACACCATTCAGTTGTGGTGTCCTGGGAGGTGTCAATTTTGAGACAATCCCACACTCCTTAAGATAGTCGAGGAACTCAATACTAAGATACTCACCACCTCGATCAGATCGAAGCATCTTAATGTTCCTGCCCAATTGATTTTCTACTTCCTGTTTAAACTCTTTAAACCTTTCAAAAGTTTCTGACTTATGTTTGATTAAGTAGACATAACCATATCTACTAAAATCATCAATAAAAGTCACATAATAGCGATTAGCATCCCTTGTGGCGGTTTTGAATGGTCCACATACATCAGTATGTATAAGGTCCAACAAACCCTCACCCCTTGCACAAGTACCAGTGAAGGGTGATTTTGTCATTTTTCCAAGTAGACAAGACTCACAACTATCATCCGACTTGAGGTCGAACGACTCCAAGACTCCATCCTTTTGGAGCTGGCCTATGCGTTTCTTGGTTACATGTCCAAGACGACAATGCCACAAAGATTCTTTATCCAAGCTAGTAGAAGAATCAATATATAATACATTATTTCCTAAATTATCTACAACCGATACAGCTTCATACACACCATCACAAGGTAATGCTTTAAAATAAAGAACATTATTAAAGAAAGCATTAATACTACCAACTTCATTATCAAAAGAAAAGGTAAAACCTTGTTTGTACAAAGCATGAAAGGAAATAATATTCCTCGCCATTTCAGACGAGTACACACATTTATTCAAATCTAACTTTAACCCACTATCTAGCAACAAAGTATAAACTCCAATCTTGGTAACAGGTGCAACCTTCTTGTTCCCCATGATTAAGTTTATCTTTCCGTGCTCCACATCCTCACTTCTTCTTAGGCCCTGCAAGTCACAACAGATGTGAATACCACAACCTGTATCAAGAACCCAAGAATTAGAATATGGTGAGTTATTAGACAATATAGTGTAAATACCTGCATGGGATGGTTTCACTTTCCCATCCTTGACATCCTGCAAGTACTTTGGGCAGTTTCGCTTCCAGTGCCCCTTATTTTGACAGTAGAAGCATTCAGCATCCTTAGGGATGGCAGAAGGAGTGATAGAACCACCTTTGGTTCCAGATGAGGAGCCTTCAAGGGACTTTCCCTTGGTACCCTTCGAAGGGTGCTTCCTCTTCTTCCCTTTGCCTTGCCCGATAGCCAAAACAGGGGTAGTAGTAGGAGTAGGAGTAGCAACCGACTTACTCTTAAGACCACATTCGGCAGTCTTCAGAAGTCCTTGAAGCTTACTGAGTGTAACTTCCTCCTTGTTCATGTGGTATGTCATACGAAATTGATCATAACACGAGGGCAAGGAGTGCAAAATGATATCAATTGCCAACTCCTCAGGGAAGTTCACATTCAGTTTCATTAGACGGTCCACATACCTTTGCATTTTCTGCATGTGGCTCGTGATTGGTTCGCTATCCTTCATACGGGTAGTGATCATGGAGGAGATTATTTCATACCGCTCTTGACGAGCACTCTGATGGTACCTTTCCATCAGATCCTGATGCATCTCAAAAGGGTAATAGTCCTCATAGGACTTTTGGAGTTCAGCTGTCATGGTGGCCATCATGATGTATGCCACCTTGGTGGCATCTCTTTCATGTGCCTGATACTCAGCGACCTCCTCAGGAGTAGCAGTGGACTCATCAAGCTCCTTTATCTCCTTATCGAGGACATATTCCTTGTCCTCGTAACGAGTAACCATCCTGATGTTCCGGATCCAATCCATGAAGTTGGAACCATCAAAGATGACCCTCCTACAAAGGTTCATGAGGGAAGAGGAGCCAGTAGGGTTAGAGCCCGAAGCTTTGTTGTCGGAAGACATCTGAAAAGAAGAAAACAAGTTTAGATTAGATATATTGAATCCTTAATAATACACCCAAATGTAATATTAAGGCTAGGATCCAACACAATATATTATAACTTAGAAGAGGGATGTCGTAATCTAAGCTATAATATATTTGAAGGTAGGTGAATGACGATTCACCAATTTCCACCATGAAAACGAAATGAATTATTAGGTTTAATTGGTTTTGAAATTCCTAGATTCCTTTGAGATTCATTGAACTTTTCAATGGCATGTTTCAATCTCGATTGTGCCCTTCAAGTTTTGTGACTGGGATGCCGAGGATCACAAAACAAGGTGTGAATAACCATGCAAATTCACTTGGTACCCTTAATATGATCACCTAATCAATGTGCCGGTTAACCACACATGCTCCACCGATCTATGATAAACATTAAGTCACCCTTCGTGATCCTTACTAGTCCAAGTTAGTGTGCCGGTTAACCACACACGCTCCACCAACGACTTGGTAAGGTACAAAGTGTGAATTTCATGGGTTAGCACCATATTCACATTTTCCTAAAGTAACTAAGATTGGGAATTTATAAAAGGTTTAGTTACTTTATAATATTCATCATACTTTTAACGAGAATTTATAAGTCCTTGTCCTACCCGTTCGGCTAACGACCCTCCACCAGTCAAGCAAGCGGTGGGTGAGAGTGGACACCCATTAAGTTGCCATTTTATAGGCAACAACCTTATACCCACCTTATAGACTGGCTTCGTGAATGAGGCGTACTAGCGGTAAGACGACTTTGATCTTATACATATATATAATAATTAACCATTAATGTTATAAATAGTATAAGGGTTGAATTTTAACTTTTAAAATTCTAAGGGTTTGGAATTAAAGTATATTAAAGTGTGTGTAAGTTTACAAATTCCAAAACTTGAGGACAAGTTTTGAAACTATTCAAAACTTTTCATTTCATAACTTATGAATTAAAGGTTCATAAAAATGAAAACTCTTCATTTCCATGTAACTTATGTGTTTTAAGTGTGTGTTTAAAAGAAGTGACCTTTGGATATCCATAACTTGAGGAAAAATTATGGACTCCATTAAAACACATAAATGATCAAGACTTAATCCTAAACAATTCAGCAAATAATTCCTATCATCTTCTAAATTCATAAGAACATGAACATGATCATCAAAGTTTCAAGAATTATATGAACACATACAAAGCATGAAATTTTGATATAAGCTATTGTAAATGCATTAGAACAACCATTACACCAACTAAAACAAGTTTTAAAACACCAAAACAGTTTAGGGTAATGTTTCTAGTCCATTTCCAGCAGCAAAAGTCGAAAATCTGCATTCTGAGGCTCCTACTCGCCGAGTGCACGAACCTACTCGGCGATTAGGATGAGTTTACACATGAACTCGGCGAGTCCCCCCATGGACTCGCCGAGTTCATCAGTCAGACAGCAAATAACATCGACTTTTTATCACTATTTTGCATCAAGTATCAAACAAACAAGCCTAGGCTCTGATACCACTGTTGGGTTTTGAGCATTCTAACACTTCCTAACTATACATGCAACCCTATTAAACCTTGGATCTATGTTTGTCTAAGATACATGCAAAATATTATTTTCCAAGGTTTATAACCTATCTAGCATGGCATGGGGTACTTTTAACCATAAAAGAACTAGATAAATTACATACCTTTTGTTGATTGTTGATTCCTTGGAGTTTGAGAGCCAAGCACCAATAATGTGAATGCCTCAAATGGAAATCACAAATCACCACAAACTTGGAAAATGTATGAGAGAGTATACTAACTCTTGATTTTGGCCACCACACTTACACACACATTAGTGTCTTTTTCATGCAACATAAGCTTGTTTATATAGTGTACATGGTTAGGGTGAAACCCTAATAACCCATGTCTTTTCCTCTTCCAAGGATCCATGGGTAAAAGCTCCATGGATCATCCATGGACTTCCATATAAGCTTAGCCCATTCCAAACGAGTGTTAGCCCATACCATATAAATATAATAGCCCATGATTTAATTCGTCTTCCTTTTAATCACTAAATTAACTCATAATTAATTCAAGATTAAAACTAATTAAGTAACATGACTTTATATTAATATATTATAACTTATAATATATTAATAAATCGTAAGTATACAACTCTCATAAAATTATCCATAACTAGTTCGGGTGAAGTGCAACCCAAATGGACCATGCCGGGTCGGGTCAAGTATATACCAAATAAGTTATGGACTTAGACACCTTATCCAACAGTAAACATGCAAATCACTTGGTACCCTCAAGGTTTATCACTCAATCGATGTGCCGGTAAACCACACACGCTCCACCGATGCAATGGTAAACCTTAAGTCACCCTTTACCTACCTTGTTAAGTCCAAGTTAGTGTGCCGGTTAACCACACACGCTCCACCAACGACTTAAACAAAGTGTAAAGTGTAATTTCATGGATTAGCACCTTATTCACATTTTCCTAAAGTAACTAAGATTGGGAATTTAATAAAAGCATTTAGTTACTTTATAATATTCATCATACTTTTAATGAGAATTTATAAGTCCTTGTCTTACCCGTTCGGCTAACGACCCTCCACCGATCAAGGAAGCGGTGGGTGAGAGTGGACACCCATTAAGTTGCCATTTTATAGGCAACAACCTTATACACCCCTTATAGACCGGCTTCGTGAATGAGGCGTACTAGCGGTAAGACGACTTGACGTTATACATATATATATTAGTAACTTATAATATTATAAAGTATAAGGGTTGAATTTTAACTTTTAAAATTCTAAGGGTTGGAACTAAAGTCTTAATCAAGACTTTACATGTTCCAAAACTTGAGGGCAAGTTTTGTAAACTTCCAAAACTTTTCATTTCTTATAACTTATGAATTAATTGAGTAATAAAAATGAAGACTCTTCATTTTTATAACTCTTGTGTTCTTTTAATGGCTTTAATAAAAGTGAGACTTTTGGTTTTCCATAACTTGAGGACAAGTTATGGACTCCATTAAAACACATTATGATCATGAATTAAACTACCATGAAGGTTACAAACAATTCCTATGATCATCTAATCTTCATAAGTTCAAGCTGAATATGAACACTTTCAAGAATCAAAAAATTACACTTAAAAAAAACTTGTAATTTTAATAATTGCCATTGTAAATGGATTAGCATAAACATTACACCATCTAAAACAAGCTTTAAAACATCAAAACAGTTTAGGGTAATGTTTCTAGTCCATTTCCAGCAACAAATGTGCAAACTTTCATACGAGCAGAAAACAGAAAAACGAATTTTTTTTCCAAGCTGTTTGCACAAAAAAAAAAAAAAAACAACAAACAAACCTAGGCTCTGATACCACTGATGGGTTTTGAGCATTCTAACACTTCCTAAGTGTACATGCAACCCTAATAACCTTGGATCTATGTTTGTCTAATAATCATGCAAAGTTGAATTCCAAGGTTATATTCCTATCTAGCATACATGGGGAACATTTTTAACTTGAATGAAAGATAGAATAACTTACCTTGTTGTTGATTATGATCCTTGAAACCTTGTGAGCCTAGCACCCCAAGTGTGATGCCTCAAATGCTTCACACAACACCAAATGCAATTGGAATGACTTTAGAGAGAATACACACTTCTAAAATCGGCCTAGCCCTCTTGTTTCTTATTGTCGCCTATTTTGGTGGAGAACATGTTGCTTATATAGTGTGTCACATCTAGGGTTACACCACGTAAACCCTAATGTGGCATGACTCTTCATTTCCATGACCCATGGGTTTGTAACTCCCATGGAGCCCTCATGGAGCATCCTATGGGTGGAACCCAACTTGATAATCCATGGAGCCTCTTAGCCCACTATATAAGATATGGAAGATTTACATAATCTACCAATATATTTAATTAGTTATCTTTTGATCACTTAATTAATTCTAAATTAATTCTTGATCAAACTAAATAAATAATATTATTAATATATTAGAACTTATAATATATTAATAAACCATAAGTGTTATTTCTCTCATTTTAGTTTATCCAATTGCATGGTGCCATGCAACCCAAATGGACCATGCCGGGTCGGGTCAAGTACATACCAGAAATAGTTATGGACTTATACACCTTATCCAACACTAAGTTGGCTGGGTGGTTGGAGGCTGCAATGCAGGAGTGTTAACCCGAAATTATGTACTGCAGCAGCCTTCGAGGACGAAGCCTAATTTAAGTGGGGGAGAGTTGTAACATCCCAAGTTCAGGGATATAGGTTCGGGGTGCTATGTGTAAATAAAGGAGTAGACTCGACGAGTAGGTGTCTTAACTCGTTGAATCAGAGCGGGTTTTGGTCACGTGTTAAGTGACCAACTCGACGAGTCGGCGGCTGGACTCGACGAGTTGGTGCTGGGAAGAGAAAACCCTAATTTTAGGGTTTGCACCCTATTTAAAGGACCTTAATTCCTCACCTTAGCCCCCTTATCACCCTTTGACGTCCATAGGCAGCCCTAACCGATCCAAACCCCCATTTTGAGTGTGTGAAGTAGGGAAAGTGTGTTTTGAAGTAATTGCAAGGAGAAGGCCTGGAGTTTAAGAAGATTTGTTCATAGAGGAGCTGGTGGATTCGATCTCTCTGCTCAGTGGCATCAGTCTGAAGGTAACAAGTTGTTACCTTGACCTTGTTCTTTCTAGATCTCTTCATGTTCAAGATTAGGGCTTTTATAGCATGGGTGATATTCATTTTCGGGTATGGGCTAAGATCTGAAGTTGCAACTTCAGATCTGAGCTCATCTTGGACTCTAGAGCCATAAAGTCTCCAACTTTGGCAAGAATGAACCCTACCTTTGAGTTAAACTCCATTTCAAGTTTAGTTTTGGCATTATGAGTCATTAAAGCCTTGCATGCACGTAAAGTTTGCAACTTTACGTGATAAACGTGCATTGGGAAGCTGGATCTACAATTTGGGGCCTTAGCATGGATTAAAGTCGTCTGTATGAAGAAATGACTGAAGAGACTCGACGAGTTGTATGAACGACTCAGCGAGTCCAATGAAGATTGTCGTAGAATCGGCGAGTTGTATGAACGACTCGGCGAGTCTGATGAAGGTTGTTGTGGGCTCGGCGAGTCAGTCGAGTGACTCGGCGAGTCAGCAAGGGTTTTCCCAACCTCTGGACACGTTTAGACGCGGCGAGTTATAAAGGTAAAACTCGGCGAGTTGGCCAAGGAGTTTCGGCCACTGACCCTAGGAACTCGACGAGTCACACGAGTGACTCGGCGGGTTGGCAAGTAATGCAAGGAACTCGGCGAGTAGCTAAGGGTACTCGACGAGTTAAGGTCAACATGGACTGTTGACCTTGACAGTTGACTTTGGTTCTGACCAATGGTTGATCAGTTGACTTCTGAGGGTATTTTGATAAATTGGATAATTATAGCAATGTACATTGGTGAATATAGGTGTCGGAGTTGGAGCTACATTTGGAGGAGATTGACACTACCTTCCGAGCTGCTTGCGAGGTGAGTTATCCTCAATATACTCAAGGGTCTAAGGCACCAAGGCCGACCCTTTGATTTGTTATTTGGGATAGTTACTATTGTGATATGACAGCTTGATATCCTGGTAGATAGGATGGTTGCATGCTAGTGCGATCGGTTGGATTAGTATCCTGGTAGATCAGATGTGGTTATGTTTAGTGACCTATAGTTAGGTCTGGCTGTCTGTATGCTGGTAGGAGCTTACCTGTTATATGTGCACATGCTGGTTATGGTAGTTGAGGGTATTCCATCCTGAGGATGATAGGGCCCTAGTATGTTGTCTAGTAGACTGTTATATGATTATCTGATATAGGTGCACATGTTTGATTGGTTATGTGGGCATTCCAACCCGATGGTTGAGGGCCTGGGGTATTCCATCCTGATGGATGATTGGACCCATAGTAGTTATTGTATGTGTAGGAGTGTGGGCATTGCAACCCGATGGTTGTGGGCCGGGAGTATTCCATCCCAATGATGATTGGACTCGTATTATGCTGGCATTCCAACCCGATGGTTGAGGGCCTGGGGTATTCCATCCTGATGGATGATTGGACCCATAGTAGTTGTTGTATGTGTAGGAGTGTGGGCATTCCAACCCGATGGTTGTGGGCCGGGAGTATTCCATCCTGAGGATGATTGGACTCGTAGTATGTTGGCATTCCAACCCGATGGTTGAGGGCCAGGGGTATTCCAACCCGATGGTTGACTGGAACCACAGTATGCTGTTCATTTCTGTATGTGTATGGGTATTTTGGGGGTAACTCACTAAGCTTTCGGGCTTACAGTTTCGGTTTATTGTTTCAGGTACATCAGGAGATCGTGGCAAGGCAAAAGCGTGATCGTGCCGCTCCTCATTTTTATGATGTTGTTTCTGGGATACTCTGATAATAAACCATTTGGAAACCTTTTTGTAATAACTAATGGAACTTGGGTTGTTTTTGAAAGTTTAAATTGGTTTGAAATTTATGGGTGTTACATATATCTTGCCAAATTTTGTATAATCTAATAGCAAAAGTGTTTCCTATCTATAACCAAACTTATCCTCGTCGATTCCAAGAAGAAAATGGACCAATTTGACCACTGAAATCTTCAAATGAACTCGAATCTCGGAATGGAATTAGTAACGAATTGATTCATTTTGTTAATTAATCGTGTAAAAGAACATAATAGTTCGTAAAAATTATCAAAACATGCGACTGTTACCATATCTAAAATCTAAAGGCATATGTACATCACTGAAATATATAATTAGTAACGGATATCAACGATTTTTATATAACATGTCGCAAGTATTTTCACTAGATCTACAAAAAATTTGGGGATTTTCATATCAGAAAGTGATGGGTTTTGAGCATTCTAACACTTCCTAAGTGTACATGCAACCCTAATAACCTTGGATATATGTTTGTCTAATAATCATGCAAAGTTGAATTCCAAGGTTATATTCCTATCTAGCATACATGGGGAACATTTTTAACTTGAATGAAAGATAGAATAACTTACCTTGTTGTTGATTATGATCCTTGAAACCTTGTGAGCCTAGCACCCCAAGTGTGATGCCTCAAATGCTTCACACAACACCAAATGCAAAGGAGTAAACTTTGAGAGAATCTTACACTTACAAAATCGGCTCTAGCCCTCTTGTTTCTTATGTGTCCCGATTTTGGTGGAGAACATGTTGCTTATATAGTGTGTCACATCTAGGGTTACACCATGTAAACCCTAATGTGGCATGACTCTTCATTTCCATGACCCATGGGTTTGTAACTCCCATGGAGCCTCCATGGAGCATTCAATGGGTTTAACCCAACTTGATTATCCATGGAGCCTTTTAGCCCACTATACAAGTTATGGATGATTTACATGATCAACCCATATATTTAATTAGTCAACTTTTGATCACTTAATTAATCCTAGATTAATTCTTGATCAATACTAATTAAATAATACTATTAATATATTAGAACTTATAATATATTAATAAACCACAAGTGTTATTTCTCTCATTTAGTCTATCCAAATGCATGATGCCATGCAACCCAAATGGACCATGCCGGGTCGGGTCAAGTACATACCAGAAATAGTTATGGACTTAGACACCTTATCCAACAGTCTCCCACTTGGATAAGTCTAATAACTATAACTGCAAGTATGACTTCAGGAACCGATCAGCAATCGTAGCTCTTTTCAAGGTTTCTCGGAACTGAGAAGATGATGATACGCCATTTCAGATAAGTGATCATATAATCCTCTGTTCTAGATATCAGCTGGACAAATACATGGAACAGTGTCTTACTTTGTGTCCAGCAGTTTGTTTCCCGATTTCCGATTTGTTTGACATTCAACTCAATTGAACACATCAACTTAGTTCTGACCGGGCCCGGTACATAGGTCAAAACAAAATCATCGAGGGGCCCAGATATCAGGTTCTAATCCAAGAAGGAACAGATAAACTTCGACTCATATGTTTGTTCTACTACTCATTGAATTATACACAAGAGCACGTTTTATAACATCGAGTTACCAATGCGTTTTCGTACAATCAATGCATAACCAACTCATAAGTAACAAATCATATATCTAGGTTTGAAGACTTATATGATATTACCGTCTCACGATCACTCGAGATAAATTCCATGAAGTGATTCCAGTGAGCGTGGGTTGAGTCCAATGCTCAGAACTTATGAGCACTCATGAGTGTTGTAGCCATGTCCAACAACTTAGACCTCTGCAACCAATCATGACAGTCTTGATTCATACCTACTTCCGACATATGACCGACTGTGGAGGTTCAAATAATATGATATACCAAACGTAATTATTCTGGAAGTCAAAACATGCAAAAGAAATATAGTAAACGATCGACAAGAGATAGCAACACTTTACTCATAAATAAAACACCTTTCATTCATCATCTAATGTCAATTACACTTTACAAATTTCAAGGTTATCTAACTACTAAATCTAATATCATCCTTCAGCCCTATGCTCCGAGCATGCTAGAGATGCTTAACCCGACTCAGTCCCTTCGTGAGGGGATCTGCTGGATTCTCATCCGATGATACCCTCTTTGCCACGAGGAGTCATTCTTCTATTCGATGTCTGATGAAATGGTATTTTCTGTCGATGTGTCTGGATCTCCCGTGATCCCTTGGTTCCTTGGCTAAGGCAACTGCACTTTCACTATCACAGAAAATTTCCATTGGCTCTTTAATAGCTGGTACAACTCCAAGGTCTCCAATGAAGTTCTTCAGCCATATCGCCTCCTTTGCTGCCTCGCTAGTTGCTATATACTCTGATTCGCAAGTTGAATCAGCCACTGTCTTTTGCTTGGAACTCTTCCAAGAAATTGCTCCTCCATTTAAGGTAAAGACCCAGCCTGACTGAGAGCGGAAATTATCCCTATCAGTCTGAAAGCTAGCATCTCTATACCCTACAACTCTCAAGTCTTCACTCCCACCGAGAGTAAGGACCCAGTCCTTAGTCCTCCGTAGGTACTTGAAGATATTCTTTACCGCAGTCTAGTGTGCCTTGCCAGGGTTCCCCTGATACCTGCTAACCATGCTCAAAGCAAAGGCTACATCAGGTCGAGTACACGTCATAGCATACATGATCGATCCTACAGCCGAAGCATAAGGTATTCGACTCATTTCTGCTATCTCAGCCTCAGTACTAGGGCTTTGTGTCTTACTCAATCTGGCGTTACTCTGGATGGGTAACTCTCCTTTCTTGGAGTCCTGCATGCCGAATCTCTTCAGCACCTTATCCAAGTAGGTACTCTGACTAAGTCCAATTAGTCTTTTTACTCCGGTTTCTCAAGATCCTTATCCCTAGAATATAGGCAGCTTCTCCTAGGTCCTTCATAGAGAAACACTTCCCAAGCCAGGACTTAACTTCCTGCAGAGTTGGGATGTCATTTCCTATGAGTAGTATGTCATCCACATACAATACCAAAAAGCTAACTATACTCCCACTAGCCTTGACATATACACAAGATTCATCTTCACTCCTAGAAAAGCCAAATTCTTTGACTTTCTCATCAAAGCAAAGATTCCATCTGCGAGGTGCTTGCTTTAACCCATAAATGGATTTCCCAAGCTTACACACTTTATTAGGGTACTCTGTATTGACAAAACCCTCTGGCTGACTCATGTAAACATCCTCAGCCAACTTTCCATTAAGGAAAGCGGTTTTGACATCCATTTGCCATATTTCATAGTCATGAAATGCAGCTATGGCTAACAGAACCCTAATAGACTTAATCTTGGCCACTGGAGAAAAGGTCTCATCATAATCAACTCCCGGAGTTTGTGAGAAACCCTTTGCAACCAGTCGTGCCTTATAAGTGTGTACATTACCATCCATGTCGGTCTTCTTCTTGAAGATC
This sequence comes from Lactuca virosa, assembly GCF_052849685.1. NCBI lineage: Eukaryota > Viridiplantae > Streptophyta > Magnoliopsida > Asterales > Asteraceae > Lactuca > Lactuca virosa. The sequence continues at coordinate 59,399,424 of NC_136426.1, read as the reverse complement.
CATTTGCACCCTATAGTCTTACGACCTCGTACATTCTCAACCAAGTTCCAAACTTGATTGTCATACATGGACTGTATCTCGCTGTCCATTGCCTCTTTCCACTTGGCTGACTCAGGGCCTGCCATGGCTTCCGCGTAACTGTTAGGTTCATCCAGACCTATCAGTGTCTCATCACTGATAAGTGTATCACCTTTCGCAGTAATATGGAATCCATAGTAATGCTCAGGTGCATTCCTAACCCTTGTGGAACGCCTCAGAGGTACAGACTTGTCAATTGGCTCAACAGAAGTTTCCTCCTCAAGTTGAGTGCTAGGGTTTGAAGTTCCTTCACCACTTGACTCTTGAATTTCTTCAAGGTCAACTTGCCTCCCACTGTCTCCTTGGCTTATGAACTCTCTCTCTCTCGAAAGAAAGCCCTCCTAGCTACAAAGACCACATTCTCACTAGGTCTGTAGAAGAGGTAACCAAAGGATTTCTGTGGGTAGCCGATGAAAATACACCTCTCACTTCGAGGTTCGAGCTTATCATGAGTCTCGCGTCTCACGAAAGCCTCGCAACCCCAAATCTTAATGTGGTCTAGTTTGGGTACTTTACCAGTCCACATCTCATGTGGAGTTTTGGCAACTTCCTTTGTGGGAACTAGATTAAGGATATGGGCGGCAGTCTCTAAGGCATGCCCCCAAAATGAGATTGGTAGCGAAGCTCGACTCCTCATGGAACGAACCATATCCAACAAGGTTCGATTACGCCTCTCAGCCACACCATTCAACTGCAATGTCCTGGGAGGTGTCAATTGTGAGAGAATCCCACATTCCCTAAGATAGTCGAGGAACTCTGAACTAAGATACTCACCACCTCGATCAGATCGAAGCATCTTAATGTTCCTTCCCAATTGATTCTCGACTTCCTGTTTAAACTCTTTAAACCTCTCAAAAGTCTCTGACTTATGCTTGATTAAGTAGACATATCCATATCTACTGTAATCATCAGTAAAAGTCAAATAATAACGATTAGCATCCCTTGTGGCATGTTTGAAGGGCCCACACACATCCGTGTGTATAAGATCCAACAAACCTTCACCCCTCTCACAAGAACCTGTGAAGGGTGACTTTGTCATTTTTCCAAGTAAGCATGATTCGCAACTATCATCTGACTTTAGGTCAAATGATTCCAATACTCCATCCTTTTGGAGTTGGACTATGCGTTTCTTGCTTATATGTCCAAGACGACAATGCCATAATGATGCTTTATCCAAGTTATTATCATTAACAAAATCAATACACAATACATTATTTCCTAAGTTATCAACCACAGATACAGTTTCATACACTCCATCACAAGGTAATGCTTTAAAATAAAGAACATTATTAAAGAAAGCATTAATCGAACCAACTTCATTATCAAATGAAAAGGTGAAACCTTGTTTATACAATGCATGAAAGGAAATAATATTTCTTGCCATTTCTGGCGAATAACAACATTTATTCAAATCTAAACTAAACCCACTACTTAGCGATAAAGTATAAACTCCAATCTTGGTGACAGGTAAAGCTTTCCTATTCCACATGATTAAGTTTATTCTTCCATGCTCCACATTCTCACTTCTTCTTAGTCCCTGCAAATCAGAACAGATATGAATACCACAACCGGTATCAAGGACCCAAGAGTTAGAATGGGGTGAGTTATTAGATAAGATAGTGTAAATACCTGCATGGTTGGGTTTAACTTTCCCATCCTTCACATCTTGCTGGTACTTTGGGCAGTTCCGCTTCCAATGTGACTTTTCATGGCAATAGAAGCATTCAGCCTCTTTAGGGTCAGAAGAAGGAGTGACAAAACCTTTCTTGGTTCCACTTGAAGAAGAGCCATCAAGGGTCCTAGCCTTGGTACCCTTCGAAGAGCTCTTCCTCTTCTTCCCTCTACCTTTCCCGATTGCCAAAACCGGGGTGGAGTTTGGAGTAGGAGTGTTAACAACCGACTTACCCTTAAGACCTGTTTCTGCGGTCTTGAGGAATCCCTGAAGTTTGCTGAGTGTGACCTCTTCCTTATTCATAAGATATGTCATGCGGAATTGATCATAGCACGATGGTAAGGAGTGCAAAATGATATCTATTGCAAGCTCCTCAGGGAAGTTCACATTAAGCTTCAGCAACCGATCCACATACCTTTGCATTTTCTGCATGTGGCTCGTGACGGATTCCCATTCCTTCATCATGGTTGTTATGATAGAGCATATGATTTCATACCTCTCTTTTCGTGCACTTTGATGGTATCTTTCCATCAGATCTTGGTGCATTTCAAAAGGGTAGAAGTCCTCATAGGACTTTTGGAGTTCCGCTGTCATGGTGGCCAACATGATGCATGCCACTTTTGTAGCATCCCTTTCATGTGCCCGGAAGTCAGCGATCTCCTGGGAAGTTGCAGTGGTCTCATCAATCTCCTTAAGCTCCTTGTCAAGGACATATTCTTTGTCCTCGTAGCGGGTAATCATCCTGATGTTTCTGATCCATTCATTGAAGTTGGATCCATCAAAAGTGACTTTCCTACACAAGTTCATAAGGGTAAAGGAGCCATTAGGATTAGAGCCAGAAGCAGCATTGTTTGAAGACATCTGAAAGAAGAGAACAAGATTAGTTTAGATATTAAGAGAGTCCTTAATAAAACACCCAAATGTAATATTAAGGCTAGGATCCAATCACAATATATTATAACTTAGAAGAGGTATGCCGTAATCCAAGCTATAACATATTTGAAAGGTAGGTGAATGACGATTCACCAATTTCCACCATGTTTCAATCTCGAGTGTGCCCTCCAAGTTTTGTGACTGGGATACCGAGGATCACAAAACGAGGTGTGAAGTAACCATGCAAATCACTTGGTACACTCAATGTTTATTACTCAATCGATGTGCCGGTTAACCACACGAGCTCCACCGACCTATAATAAACTTTAAGTCACCCTTTACCTACCTTGTTAAGTCCAAGTTAGTGTGTCGGTTAACCACACGAGCTCCACTAACGACTTAAACAAAGTGTAAAGTGTAATTTCATGGATTAGCACCTTATTCACATTTTCCTAAAGTAACTAAGATTGGGAATTTAATAAAAACATTTAGTTACTTTATAATATTCATCATACTTCTAATGAGAATTTATAAGTCCTTGTCCTACCCGTTCGGCTAACGATCCTCCACCGATCAAGGAAGCGGTGGGTGAGAGTGGACACCCATTAAGTTGCCATTTTATAGGCAACAACCTTATACCCCCCTTATAGACCGGCTTCGTGAATGAGGCGTACTAGCGGTAAGACGACTTGACGTTATACATATATATATATTAGTAACTTATAATATTATAAAGTATAAGGGTTGAATTTTAACTTTTAAAATTCTAAGGGTTGGAACTAAAGTTTTAATCAAGACTTTACATGTTCCAAAACTTGAGGGCAAGTTTTGTAAACTTCCAAAACTTTTCATTTCTTATAACTTATGAATTAATTGAGTAATAAAAATGAAGACTCTTCATTTTTATAACTCTTGTGTTCTTTTAATGGCTTTAATAAAAGTGAGACTTTTGGTTTTCCATAACTTGAGGACAAGTTATGGACTCCATTAAAACACATTATGATCATGAATTAAACTACCATGAAGGTTACAAACAATTCCTATGATCATCTAATCTTCATAAGTTCAAGAACATGAATATGAACACTTTCAAGAATAAAAAAAAATTACACTTAAAAAAACTTGTAATTTTAATAATTGCCATTGTAAATGGATTAGCATAAACATTACACCATCTAAAACAAGCTTTAAAACATCAAAACAGTTTAGGGTAATGTTTCTAGTCCATTTCCAGCAACAAATGTACAAACTTTCATACGAGCAGAAAACAGAAAAACGAATTTTGTTTCCAAGCTGTTTGCACAAAAAAAAAAAAAAAAACAACAAACTAACCTAGGCTCTGATACCACTGATGGGTTTTGAGCATTCTAACACTTCCTAAGTGTACATGCAACCCTAATAACCTTGGATCTATGTTTGTCTAATAATCATGCAAAGTTGAATTCCAAGGTTATATTCCTATCTAGCATACATGGGGAACATTTTTAACTTGAATGAAAGATAGAATAACTTACCTTGTTGTTGATTATGATCCTTGAAACCTTGTGAGCCTAGCACCCCAAGTGTGATGCCTCAAATGCTTCACACAACACCAAATGCAAAGGAGTAAACTTTGAGAGAATCTTACACTTACAAAATCGGCTCTAGCCCTCTTGTTTCTTATGTGTCCCGATTTTGGTGGAGAACATGTTGCTTATATAGTGTGTCACATCTAGGGTTACACCATGTAAACCGTAATGTGGCATGACTCTTCATTTCCATGACCCATGGGTTTGTAACTCCCATGGAGCCTCCATGGAGCATTCAATGGGTTTAACCCAACTTGATTATCCATGGAGCCTTTTAGCCCACTATACAAGTTATGGATGATTTACATGATCAACCCATATATTTAATTAGTCAACTTTTGATCACTTAATTAATCCTAGATTAATTCTTGATCAATACTAATTAAATAATACTATTAATATATTAGAACTTATAATATATTAATAAACCACAAGTGTTATTTCTCTCATTTAGTCTATCCAAATGCATGATGCCATGCAACCCAAATGGAACATGACGGGTCGGGTCAAGTACATACCAAAAATAGTTATGGACTTAGACACATTATCCAACAGAAAGTACCTACAATAGTCGAACGGAGTCACCAATGGAAGTTGTGCGTGTTTGTGTGTTCTTCTATCGACTCCAGCGACTAGTTAGGGGGGATTTTTGCAACAAAAGAAGTAGAGTTTTAAGATTTGTAAGTTTGGACTATTGGCTACCTCGTTCTTTTCGTTAATTACATTTCATTGAAATCAAGAACCGATGGTGGATCATTCGATCCACATTTTAATTTAAATAATTTGACTTCTTTTGATTATTGTAAATGTTATTCAGTTTATTCGGGTTATTCGGTTCGAGATGTTTTGTCCTAAGTATTGATTTAATCGGTCCGGTTTTCAATTCTTCCAAATAGTCTTATTCGGTTTTCAGTTTATTCGGATTCGGGTCGGTTTGGTCTAGTTCGGCGTAAAAAAAAACTTACTCGAATTATCCCATTATCCTTTGGTCAGGTCGAATTAAAAATGTTTTTCAATAATTGTAAAATTAATATAGCATTAAATATTGGGTACCATTTTTGGGCCATTAAGGCCCATTGGGTTTAGTTTTGAAAATTTCACGATTTAGAAGAAAACGTTTTTTTACAAAGAAGTCGATTCGAGGCGGCGATTCACATGGTAGTTCGTAAAATGTACCTGTATGCTTCATTTCTTAGCAAGTTTGGAGCATTTTGTATGTTGCTCGATTTGTTGTTGAATCGTTTTAGAGCTTTACATTTACATCTATTATGCTTTTTTCGATGCAATCGTTAATATGTACTCTGTTTATGTTTATGCAAAACTATAGTTTATGGAAAGAGATCTTAACAACCAATGCATATGTGTATAGATTCAACCATTGGTGTGCTTCCTGGATCCTTTATGTTATTGTCACTGTAGGCTAGTCACTGTTACTCATTTTTGCATCAAGACGCCTTAAGATTGCAAATTAATCATGCTCCCTACTCCCTTGCTGCCCATCTTGTAGTAGTAATTTATACTAGTTGTTAGTGATTAGGGTTTATACCCAAAACCACCGCCTTCCACCTCCGGCGACCTTCTCTAATAGTCGTCGGAGGTGCCTTCATTATGTTTCGTATTTTTCATTTTCTTCTCTTTTCCGCCTAACTAATAAAACAGCCACCGGCACCAAACTAGAGCTCTTTCATCGGTTTCTTCCACTGCCTCATCTAGTTCTATCTCCTCCTCAGATGACCTGTGCTTCTGAGCCTTCTGCCTCCTCCTCGGCTGGCCACTTATTCAGATCTCTTTTCCAATTCAGCCCCTTCTGATGTTGTTGTTGCCTCCCTCTGATGACATATTCTCCGTCGGGCAGCCTCTGATCTGTAGTCGTTTCTTTCTCTATCAACATTGTAGTTGCCGATCTCGTCGGAATTGGCTCCGTCCACCGCAGCTCAAGCCCTCTTTCTTTCTCGCTGTCTTTCTCCGGACTCCTCTGCCGCTGGTTGCATGATCATCGCCGGCGCCGCTAGTCTTCTCTTTTTCTACAACAGAATCACCTATGGCTGCTGCTTCTTCTCTTTTCTTTTCCGACGAGCAGTCAATCTTAGCCGCCATTGTTAGAGCTCTACCACCGCCGATGCCGTTGTCTTCATCTAGTTTTTATGTTTTCTTCGTTTGTTTATTTTTCCAGTTTAATCGCCTCCACCCGATCAAACTAGAGGGGAATGTTAGTCAGGGCCGGTCCTAAGGAATTAATTATCCTTAAAGGCCCGGAACGAACAAGAAAAAAGGGGCCCTTGTCGTTATTATAAGTTGTTATTTTTAAATAAAAATATATAATAAATAAAATTAGGCCCTGTGCGGCTGCCCACTTTGCCCCCCCCTCAACGCCCCCCATGATGTTAGTGATTAGGGTTTAGCCATTAGGCTTTAGGTATTCTCTATATATTTTTATGTAATTGTGTTTTGAAAAGCAATCAATCAGTTATCTAACACTAGTTATGTGAGAATCATATATTCCATCAGCAGATATCTTTATGCAACTAAACTGTTAGCCCATATGAACCCAGATTGTTTTTTTTAAATATGAAGCAACATGGTAGATCAAGGTTGTAGTAATACTGATAGACAAAACTGCTGTTACTTCTCAATCATAACTTAATAGACTTCACTAAACACCATATCTGCTAAAAGCCTAAAATAATATTCCTACTTAATTGTATTCTTAGTTAAAATGTTTTTGTTAATAATTGCTGGCCCTAGTAAAGGTTTATTGAAAAGGTTCTGAAGTCAAGTACCAACCATGATCTTAATTCCACGACCTCAGCCCTACAATTATAGTTTAAGGAGGACATTGATTTATCAGCAATAATTGATGGAAGTCCCCATTCTAAATGTAGAAAATAAGCCAGAACATAACAGAAAAGGAAGCAAAAGCATCATCATGCAGATATCAAATGACTTACTAATACATACCAAAGCAGTTTTGCATTTATTCTATCACACGTTTTTAGTTAAAGAGAAACTATTAATGGAAGGGCGTGGAGAGATAGTTGACTGAATCACAAAGGAAGTAATAACATGTAAACATATAGTCTTCAACCAAGTCTAGCCACCATTTGCGCAAATAAGGATTGATGTAAAGAAGCGCAACAAAGCCCAATAAGAACACAACATACGTCGAACCAGAACTTCCATAGAAAAATGTCATGTCGATATCATACCATTTGTCATTGTCTTCTATGGCTGGTGGATTGGTCACGTGTGGATTAGTTGTGCATTTCTTCTCCAGTGGAGGTCCACAAAGAAGTGGATTCCCTACATAGCTTGCCTCCATGAAAGTACCAAACTGTGCTTTCATATCTGGGAGTCTGCCTGAGAGATTGTTGTGAGAAACATTGAAAGTAGATAGAGCGGTAAGTTTAATGAGTTGTGATGGAACATTTCCGGTCAAACCATTTGAAGAAAGGTCCAAGCTCTCTATTTTTGCAAGATTTGAGAAGTTCACTGGAATGGGTCCAGTCAGGTGATTGTGAGAGAGGTTTAAAGCACGAAGATGGGTTAAGAATCCCAGTTCTTGTGGAATTTCACCGGTTAGTTTGTTACAGGAAAAATCCAATCCTGTCATGTAATCAAGGATGTCACCCTTGTAGCTGAGAAAGAGTTTTTTGTTGTAAACTCAACTTCGTCTTGTGTTTCAAACCCTTGGTTATTGACATAGGCAGGCTGCCACCTGTGTAGAACACTCTTATAATCGTAAGAGGAAGACATGGGATACCATGATATGGTTCTTTTAAGGAATGCAAGGTAACTTGACCCGGTAATATTTTTTTGGCAGTTAGGTATTGAACCAGAAAGGGAGTTGTCGGATAAATCCATCAAACTTACATTATATAATTGGCACAAGTGTTTTGGAATAGAACCATGAAACTTATTTTTTCTCATGAGAAGAATCCTTAAATTGGATTGTTTACCAAGAAATTTAGGAATCCTTCCAGACAAGTCATTGTTACTGATGTCTAAAGTCAAAACATTAGTCAAATTACGAAAGAAATTGGGTATTGGTCCAGTGAATCTGTTAGAACCCAAATGAAGATGCTTCACATGTTACAAGTTTAAGCAAGATGGGATTGGACCAGAAAAAGAATTTTGCGAGATATCAAGAAAAGTGAATAAAGTTGGTCCACAAGGAAACCTGCCTTCCAAACTGTTATTTCTCACCACAAGTTCAGATAACTCACTTGTGTTGCTTATCCACCCAGGGATCATACCGGTAAAAAAGTTGTTGCTAATATCTAAAATCATCAGCTTATTATATGTGCTGGGCTCATTTTCAATGTTACCAGTGAAACAGTTGCTATCTAAGTGGAGCTCTCGGATTTTACCTAAACTTAAGTTTCCTGAAAGTACATTGCCATACAATTTGTTGTTTGATAGTTTTAAGATCATCAAACTAGACATGTATGTAAACAATCCCTTTGGTACTTCTCCAGATAATTCATTATCAGATAAATCCAGTATTCGTAAATCCCTCAAATTACCAAGTGAAGATGGTATAGCACCACTTAAAGAATTCTTGGACAAATTCAAATGTTGGATGTAGGGAAAGAATTTTTGCATATCATCGGGAATAGTACCTATCATTCGATTTCCAGACATATCCAGTTCCAGCATATTAGCGTTCCTATGCAGCAGCATGCCGGTAAAGGAGTTGTTCCTTAGATTAAGAACTTCAAGATTTGTATTATTTTCAATCAGCCAATTTGGAAATTTTCCCTCCAAGTGGTTGTGAGACATGTCTACTTCTTGTAACTGGTGCTGGTGTAGCAAAAACCCTGGAAGAACACGCCCTTTATGCCTATTCATATTGCAATTAGATAGCATTACAACTTTCAACTGGAACATTGGAATCCAGCCTATAGGCTCTTCTGTTTCCACCTCAAATTTGTCATTGTTGCTTAAAAAGCGAATTACCTCAAGCTTTGAATGATTGGATAACGACTTAAGAGATGATAGACTGTTGAAACATTGAGGCATAATTCCATTGAGCATGTTGTGACTAAGATCCAACTCCTGGAGGTTCTTCAGCTCACACAACCCTGCCAAAAGAGAAAGAATGTGGTTTATAAACCCCCCTTAACATATATAAAAACTTGCACTTGCATGGTCATACGACACAAGAACACTTAACTATGTGAAAAAGGTAATGTTACATAAGGCTTGCTCCAATTTATAAGTCATACTATAAAAACATTGCATGTATAAATTTGACCTAACCAATCCCAAACACAATAATCATGCATGTTTTGAATAACTTACCATGATCTGGTAATGAGCCATTGAGATAATTGTATGCGAATGAGACAACTCTTAGAGAAGATAATGCATGTATAGCTGATGTTACACTCCCAACAAAATGGTTCCAACTCAAATCTAAGACCTTGAGTTGGTGGAAAGATGTGAAAGCTAGATGACAACAAGAGAAGATTAGATAAGTAGGTTACTAATTAAATAAAAACCATGAAAAAGGATTTGTTACAAGCCATGTATCATATAATTGATGATTGAAGTTGGATAGGCTGTAGGGCCTTTCATCTCTCTGATGATTCTTAATTAAACCAATAAGGAATGATTCTTAAAGAAAAAAGCCTACCTTCCACTGGTAGTGTTCCACTGAAACCATTTTCTCTCAAGAGGACGACTTCCAAATTAGGCAAATCATGGAATTCTATATTGTATAAAGAGGCTTGTCAAACAATTTTGTAAACAATTAGCAAAAATGGATATTAATAAATAATTGTGACGATGAAATTTAGTAATTTAGTTTGTTTGATGATAATGAATCATTTAAAAAGTAACATGCCTTGGATGGGAAATGAGCTTTCCAATGGAAAAGAATGTGAAAGATCAAGAATCTTGAGGGATGGGAGGGCACTTAGGCATGATACGATGCTTTTGTTGAAATTGTTATTGGAGAGATTTATACTCTCCAACCTTTTCAATCTCGATAACATCTGATACAGGGCTAGTTGTTATAAAGTTAGTTACAAGAGGGGCATAAATGTAAATGCAATATAGATGAAAGTTGTTAGTAATGTCTTGAGGGCATAAATAGAATGTACAACTGCGTGAAAATAGTTATCGATTCAATAAAGCTTTTCCCCAAATATTTCCCTCTTCTCTCTCTCTATCTCTCTCTCTCTCTATCTCAAATGATTCTCGTGTAGTATCTCGAAGCTCCGATTCTTCATAAAAGCATGGTAGCTTCCTGCGTCCTACATCAATGGTATCAGAGCTTGTTTCTTTGATCCTTTAAATCTACTTGACAATCTGGCTCGAGGCAAAAACGCAACGGTAGTCCATCAACAACAAGAAGCAATGGACGATCGAATGAAAGCTTTGGAACAACAATTAGCGGAACAGAGGATCTTTCTGCAAGAACAAATGGCAGTACAGAAGGCTGAAATCGCTGAACATAGATCTCAAATGGCAGAAATCTTTCAATTCATGAAGAATCAAGAAAGACGACCTGGTGAAATCGGGAACGGATCTGTAATTACGGGAACTTCTAATCAATCAGGTATTCTCAACAACCAGTCTCCGAGAACCTTTAATTTCAAGCCTAAATTGGAATTTCCAACATTTAATGGCCGTCAACCTAGAGATTGGTTAGAAAAATGCACAAAATACTTCAATCTTTGTAAGATTCCAGATTCACAAAGAGTTGATTTGGCTAGCCTGTGTATATGAATGGGAGAGCATAATCTTGGTATAACAGTTACATTGCTGTTAGAGGTGATGTGAATTGGGATGAATTCAAAAAAGATTTATGTGCTAGATTTTATGAAGATATTGAAAGTTCAGTAGTAGAAGAATTTAACAAGTTGCATCAAGAAGGAACATTGGAAGATTATCTTGATAGTTTTGAAAGACTAAGGGCTTTGATGTTAAATCGAAATCCCTTATTGAATCTGTTGGATTAATGTCTAAGTCCATAACTATAATTGGTAAGACTTGACCCGACCCGACATGGTCCATTTGGGTTGCATGGCATCATGCATTTGGATAGACTATAATGAGAGAAAGAACACTTAAGGTTGGTTAATATATTATAAGTTCTAATATATTAATAAGGTTATTTAATTAGTATTGATCAAGAATTAATTTGGAATTAATTAAGTGATCAAAAGGAGACTAATTAAATATATGGATTGATTGTGTAAATCATTCATTCTTATATATGTGGGCTTGTGATCCAAGATTCCTTATGTTGGACTAAGTCCATGGGGTGACCCATGGATACTCCATGGAGGTTAAAATCCATGGAGCATAAGGAATGAGTAAAGTTATGAGTTACATGGTGTAACCCTAATAGCCACCATATAAAAGAATCCCATGGCTCAAGAAATCGTGCACTAATGTGTGAGTGTGAGGGCTAGTCGATTTCAAGGAGTGTTCAAGTTTCTCTCAAGTTATTCCAAGTGTATTTGGTGTTGTGTGAACCATTTGAGGTGTCACACTTGGGGCACTAGGCACTCAAGCTTCATGAAGACATTCTACATCAAAGAGGTATGTATTCTATCTTGTTATATTTATTATTTTGTATGCTAGATTAGGATAATACCTTGGATGTTCATAATTGTATGTATAATAGAGAAAACATAGATCCAAAGTATTTAGGGTTGCATGTACACTTAGGAGTGTTAGAATGCTCATAACCCAACAGTGGTATCAGAGCCTAGGCTTGTTTTCTTTTTTTCTTGTTATACTTGCAAAAGTAGCTGAAAAATCGAGTTGGATGCATATATTCGATTGTTTTGGCTGGAATTGGACTAGGAACATTATCCTAAGATGTTTTTGGACTTATAAACTTGTTTTTGATGTGGTAATGTTCATGCTAATCTAATTTCTAAGATAATTGTTATAATTTCAAGATTTGTATTAGTTTGTATGTTCATGCTAATTTCTTGAAGATTGATGATTTGAATTATCTTGTTCTTATGAGGTTCTTAGATTAATAGAAAAGTTGTGTGAAATAGTTGTTTTCAATCCATTTTAATCTAAGAGTTGATTCCAAAGTGTGTTTTTGTAACTTGTCCTCAAGTTATATGAAAAGTCACATTTAAGAATCATAAAACTCATAAAAGTTGGCAAAGGTTACAAAATGAAGAGTCTAGTTCTAATTAAATGGTTTTATGACTCCATAACTTGTCCTCAAGTTATGGAGGTTCAAGAGTCTCTTCATTAAATTAAAAGAAAAAGTGTAACCTTAATTAGTTCCATAAGTTACAATAAAAAAAAGTTATTTTTTTTATTAATTAGTTTAAAGTCTTCCATAACTTGTCCTCAAGTTATTGAACTTGAAGAGTTTTTTTTTTTTTTTTTAAATTAAAACTACTTTAAACTCATAAGTTATGGAATTAATTAGTTTTGAATAGTTTCAAAACTTGCCCTCAAGTTTTGGAATTTGAAAAGTGTTTACTTATGAATACTTTAATTCCAAGTTAGCCCTTAGAATTTTAAAAGTTAAAATTCAACCCTTATACTTTATTATATTATAAGTTAATAATATTTATATATATATGTATAAGAGTAAAGTCAGTCTTACCGTTAGTAGGCCTCATTCACGAAGCCGGTCTATAAAGGGGGTATAAGGTTACTGCCTATAAAATGGCAGTTTAATGGGTGTCCACTCTCACCCACCGCTTCCTTGACTGGTGGAGGGTCGTTAGCCGAACGGGTAGGACAATGACTATAATTCTCCTTTCATTAAAAGTATTAATGATAAATACTAAGTAACTAAACTCTTATTAATACCCAATCTTAGTTACTTAGGAAAATGTGAATTTGGTGCTAACCCATGAAATTACACTTTGCACTTTGCTTAAGTCGTTAGTGGAGCGTGTGTGGTTAACCGGCACACTAACCTGGACTTAACAAGGTAGGCAAAGGGTAACTTAATATTTATCATAGTATCGGTGGAGCGTGTGTGGTTAACCGGCACACTGATTAAGGGGTAAATATTAAGGGTACCAAGTATATTTGCATGGTTATTCACACCTTGTTTTGTGATCCTCGGCATCCCAGTCACAAAACCTGAAGGGCACACTCGAGATTGAAACATGCCTTTGAACAGTTCAATGAATCTCAAAGATCTAGGACTTTCAAATCCAATTAAAACCTAATAAATTATTTCGTTTTTCATGGTGGAAATTGGTGAATCGTCATTCACCTACCTTCAAATATTTTATAGCTTGGATTACGTCATCCCTCTTCTAAGTTATAAAATAGTTTGTTGGGTCCTAGCCTTAATATTTCATATTGGGTGTCATATTAAGGACTTTAAATCAACTATCTTGAATATCTCCCAAAAAGATGTCTGGTCTAGACATTTATGATCTTCCCAAATCTCTTGAAACAAGCTTTCCTAAATGAAGATGATGTCCCATGGATATCATACTTCTTTCACCTCCTCCAATTATTCTCCCTAACCCACAAGTTCCTAAAAAGTTTAAGGTCACTCAAGCCCTATTGGCAAGGCAAGGTCTAGGTGTGATCACATCTTGGAGATGTAGTCACATATTGACAAGCCGGGAGAGTTGGGTGTCAAAGTCTTGAGAAAGTTGGTGGCTCAACTACTTTCTAAGTCACATAGTGAGTTCTTTTGGGAATCCTATGAAACAGACTAAGACAAGACCCTTAATGATCTTATCTATTTTCTAAGATCAACTTCCTAAAACGCTATGGACATTGACAATGATGACATTGGATATCCAGTAAAGCTCTCTCTTCCCAATGGAAAGGGATCGGCCATAGTCAACTCGGTTGACCCAATGGTAAAGAGAGAGGCGAAGTCTGAGATAGTCCCATTATCAAGGGTCCATAGGTAACTATTGCCAAAGGAAGGGGCATTGGTTACGAAGCTGCCAAATTTACCTAAGGATGTTAAAGTCAATAAGTTTGGCTCTACTTCAGGTAAAGTCCATTGTCTAACTATATTAAGTACATGTTGATTCTGATCGCGAAGATGGATTTCAATCGCATGGTTTAGTGATCAGAATTTTGGGCTATTACTTAAGAGTTATGATATTTATATTGCTTAGGAATAGATAACAACAAGATTTTCATATGGATTGTAAGGATAAGTTTTTCCGCAAAGTTTTAAAATAAAAGAAAAAGGTTTTGATTTTATTTATTTTTAGTATCCTTACAATGGCATTTGTGAAAAGTTGTTGCTTATAAGATTCCATTGATAGCAATATTGGAAAAATGGATTTGATTCTTTCGGTTGTACTAGTATCTAATATTACCAAATAAGGAAAGATTCTCATCACCGAAGGTTCAATTGGACCGAAACTTGGAATCATGCAAGTTGTATAGTATAATGAATGAGAACTTTCAGCTTGGAAAATTAAGACTAATTCCTTATGTGAATAAGGAAAGGACTAAGGGATCGAGTACACATTCTTGTGTACTGGTCAAGTCCACCACAAAAGATCAAGAAGACTATTCGCCATGATTTACTTAAGTTCAGTAAATATGGTTATACTTATAAGTTTAAGTATAAGTCTGTAGCATTGGAGAAGTTTCAATGTGAGACAAAACGAATAAGAAGAATCAAAGTATGGCAGAAAGATAAAAGTTTCTCAAATCTGAAAAGATGGGAGAGTACTTTAGTATCATATTTATGATCATCTTAATGATTAAGATACCATATCACAATTGGTCCTCTAAAGTCATCTTAGTGCATTCTTATGACTAAGAAGAGGAGTCATGAATTGTTGAAATGGTTAAATCAAAAAGATGAGTCATAGTTCGTTCCAAAACAATTCTTAGAGTCATACTCCAAGATTGTAACTTGAGTGACATATCTTAAAGAGGGTTTGTTAACACTAGTCAAATGTAAGAGTAAAAGGTTATCTACTCTTGTACATTTGAAATTGGTAAGTTGTGATGTTTTGGATAAAACAGAGACCAACTTAGGCCAATTGTGTAAAGTGTTAGTCTTGATAAAGAATCCGCACTATCTCTTGAATATTTGACAAGGGAGTCTTATATGTCAAGAGGACAGTGGGAGTCTTAAAGCTCTTGAAAGTTTCAAGACTTAATCAAGAATAAAACCTAAAGTCCTTCACTAGCACACGACTTGAGGTTTATAACCTATCGTGTTGAAATTCTTGTGCCTATTCAAGTTGGCTTTGCATAGGAGTTCTGAGAGATCTCAATTGGTTGCACAACTACTTGGAAGCAATGGCAGGCACCTGAGCTGCCAAATGGCAAGAATTTAAGATTGCACAAGTTTAATCAATATGAGTTTGGATTTGTCACTAACCTTGTCTTGTGATTATGGTTTTGACAAATTCACATGGATAAGAACACATACACTATTAAATCTAAGTGTCATAAGGTTTCTCTCCGATTCATGAAAATGATGGTGAGGAAACACTTTCACTAAGTAGATTTTAGCTAGATAGCAATTGTGATATTTGCATTCTCAAAGTCGTTAGTGGAGCGTGTGTGGTTTACCGGTACACTAACATGGACTTGTGAGAAGTGGAAAAGGTCTAAACAATTGAGACTATGATTACGGCATCCCTTTTCATAGTTCTAAAATTGTTTAGACACACATGTGAGCTATCTAAGAGAGGTGTATGATTTTGATAAAGTTTTATCAAAACAATCTAGTATCAGAAATCTGAACTTTGGTAAGAAAGTCAGCTGATTTCTGAGTACATGTCAAAGCTAGTGGGAGCATAAGTGTTATGCTAATAATCATCATGTTAGTGGGAGCATGATAATTATGACAAAGGTTGCAAGTTAGCAATGTTAATTATAGAAAACAAAAGTTTCAATTCGTGAGGTGGCAGGGGTTGAAAAAGTTGTTTTGCTATAATTAAGGGAGAGGAAATTATACTTCATTTCAATTCTAAAAGCTTAGATTGAGATTTTAATCGTATTTAATCAAGGATATATATATGAATTTCATGTTGGAATGGCTCAACATAAGGAAATTCTATATATGGGTCCATTATTTGCGTTCTAAAATTCGATTATGATTACGGCATCCCTTTTCATAATCTGAATTTTGAGAACTTGGCAAATTGAAATGGAAATATTATAGCAAAAGACTGGTTTAGTCTTTATGTGAGACATCATGAATCGTGTCCCATATGCTTCGGATATAGGATCGATTACATGTGCTATATTCATCCTTTCTAAAATTTTCCAAATGCCTGGGGCATTATGAAGGGAAAAGGTCTAGAATTGGATATGACTAAAATGATTAAGCAATTGTCGAGGACAATCTAAGGTTTACCAAAGATTGGTTGCTCAAGGACAGTTGGAAGTATAATGTTAATTCTGGAATGACCATATTGACATAATCTGTAAGGAGGCAACTCTTGTTCAGAAGTGATAGTGAAAATGGAATATGGAAATGTTTCAAAGTTAGAAATTATTCAATCTGTGTAAGATTAGGAAACTTAATGAAAGAAGGATGTTTCCAAGGAGCTGATCTCCTTTGGAATGCTCTGTAATGATTGTTGTCAAGTCTTTCTGACTTCGTGCATAATCATTAAGAGGATCAATGCATATAAGTTTAGAATCTAACAGATTTCAGTAAATGGCATGAATTTGGAATTCTTGCATTTGCAGTAAGGATTTGGGACTGTGAAAAGAGGATCATTGGAGTGATGTTCAATTGATCTATTTTACAAAGTAAAGATCATAGACAAACATAGTATGCATACTTGGTGTATGGCATGACTAGTGTTTAGAAAACATAGTGTACATGCTTGGAGCATGGGACAACTATTGTTTTAAATTCAAGTATAAAGTTGATAAAACCGAAACAATGAATAATGAGTAATCAGTATGGTGATAAATAAAAGTGTTTATTTATATTCATAGGGTTTGATACCATATTTGATTCATTTATTCTTGTGTTTCACTTTGCATGTTTTGACTTCCAGAATAACTAAGTCGCTCTTCCTGAATGATTAAGTTATTCAAACCATCCACAGTCGGTCATATGTTGGAAGTAGATATGAATCACGACTGTCATGGGTTGGTTTGTAGAGGTCCAAGTTGGTGGACAAAAGTGGTGCTACAACACTCATGAGTGCTCATAAGTTCTGAGTATTGGATTCAACCCGCGCTCATTTGAATCACTTCATGGATTTTATCACGAGTGATCATGAGACGATAATATCTTATATTCTTCAAACCTAGAGATATGAGTTGTTACTATGAGTTGGTTATACATTGATTGCACGAAAACGCATTGGTAACTCGATGTTATAAAACGTGCCTTTGTGTATGATTCAACAAGTAGTAGAACAAGCCATATGAGTCGAAGTTTATCCATTCATTTTACCTTCGGGATAAAAGCGATATCTGTGGGCCCCTCGATGATTTAAAGATGATACATGTGAGTGCTTGGCCAAGCCAGGACTGATTTGATTTGTTCAATCAGTCAGTCATCATGAATCGGAAATCGGGAAACAACAAATGGACAGAGAGAATGATTGATAATCCATGTCTCAGTCCATATGATATCTAGAATGGAGGAATATATGATCCCTTATCTAATGGACAAGTCATTGACAAAGGTCAGAGTTCATCGACAAGGTCAGAGTTCGACAAAAGCTTTTGAGAGCTACGATTGCTGATCGGTTCCTGAAGTAATACGCAATAATAGTTTTAGACTTATCCAAGTGGGAGACTGTTGGATTAATGTCTAAGTCTATAACTATAATTGGTAAGACTTGACCCGACCCGGCATGGTCCATTCGGGTTGCATGGCATCATGCATTTGGATAGACTATAATGAGAGAAATAACACTTAAGGTTGGTTAATATATTATAAGTTCTAATATATTAATAAGGTTATTTAATTAGTATTGATCAAGAATTAATTTGGAATTAATTAAGTGATCAAAAGGAGACTAATTGAATATATGGGTTGATTGTGTAAATCATTCATTCTTATATATGTGGGCTTGTGATCCAAGATTCCTTATGTTGGACTAAGTCCATGGGGTGACCCATGGATACTCCATGGAGGTTAAAATCCATGGAGCATAAGGAATGGGTAAAGTTTTGAGTTACATGGTGTAACCCTAATAGCCACCATATAAAAGAATCCCATGGCTCAAGAAATCGTGCACTAATGTGTGAGTGTGAGGGCTAGACGATTTCAAGGAGTGTTCAAGTTTCTCTCAAGTTATTCCACGTGTATTTTGTGTTGTGTGAACCATTTGAGGTGTCACACTTGGGGCACTAGGCACTCAAGCTTCATGAAGACATTCTACATCAAAGAAGTATGTATTCTATCTTGTTATATTTATTATTTTGTATGCTAGATTAGGATAATACCTTGGATGTTCATAATTGTATGTATAATAGAGAAAACATAGATCCAAGGTATTTAGGGTTGCATGTACACTTAGGAGTGTTAGAATGCTCATAACCCAACAGAATCAACAATACTTCTTGGATAGTTTTATTGGAGGTCTTAAACCTACAGTAAAACCATTTGTAAAGGCTTTAAAACCACAATCTTTGATTTGTGCTATTGAACTAGCAAGATGCCAAGAACAAACCTTATCAGCTACCAAAACTACAGATAGAAACAGTTTCCAAACCATCAAACCATTATCTAGCTATAATCCGATAAATTCCCAATTCACAACAAAAACAAACATACCCACAAATACCTCAAATACGCCTCTTTTACCGAATCCAACCAGAAATGTTAACAACAATTCTCGAACCAGATATATATCTGCTGCTGAAAGGGATGAGAAACAAAGAAAGGGACTATGTTATTTTTGTGATGTTCCTTATGACAAGAATCATAAATGTCAACTGAAACAAACCCAACTTTTTACCATAGAAGTACAAGGCTTTGAAGACTTGGTAGAAGAAGTAGTGGATGAATTAGGGCAAAGCACGAATGAGGAAGAAATAGTCTATGATATTCAGCCTGGACAACCATGCATTTCAGTCAATGCTTTATATGGGAAGCAAGGATATCAAACAATGCGAGTAACAGGATATTATGGGAAAAAAGCTTTGAATATTCTCTTGGATTCGGGCAGCACCCATAATTTTCTTGAAAAAAAGAGATAGCTCAAAAATTGGGATGCAAGTTGGAACAAATTGATACTCAATCTGTTGGAGTACCAGGAGACATTTATTTACCATGTCAATCAGTTGCTAAAGATTTTACAATAAGGCTCCAAAACACACATTTCAAGAGTGTTATGTTAATTCTTTCTTTGGGAGGATGTGATATGGTTTTGGGTATTCAGTGGCTAAGAACTCTAGGCACTGTTAGTTGGGATTTTAGTAAATTGGTAATGGAATTCATATACCAAGGACGGAAACATGTCTTGAGGGGTATGCCACCAAAAGCATTGAAGGTAGTGAGTGGAACCTCTGCTAAAAAACACTTAAGCTGCAATGGCATCCAATTCTATCTATTGCAATTGGAAAATCCAGCAGAAGATAACATCAATCTAATGTCAGGAACATGTAATAGTGTTGGAATCAGTCAAGATAATGAAAAACTTCAACAGTTATTACAAAGATTTAAAGAAATCTTTGAAGAACCACAAGGTTTGCCACCGAAAAGAGGAGTTTTTGATCATCGAATTCCTTTAGAAACGGGAGCAAAAGCTATCAACATCAGACCTTACAGATATGCTGTGAAACAAAGAGATATTATTGAAAAGTTAATTCAAGAAATGCTAGATAAAGGTATTATTCAGCAAAGTTCAAGCCCGTTTGCATCTCCTGTTGTATTAGTAGGCAAAAAAGATGGTACATGGAGGCTATGTGTTGATTACCGTGATCTTAACAAGAAGACCATTAAAGACAAATTTCCTATTCCTGTGGTTGATGAATTAATTGACGAATTGGTTGGTTCTAAGGTTTTTAGTAACTGGATTTAAGAGCGGGGTATCATCAATTACGGGTAGCTCATGAAGATGTTTACAAGACTGCATTCAAGACCCATGAAGGGCATTACGAGTTTCTAGTACTGCCCTTTGGACTTACAAATGCACCAGCATCATTTCAAAGTTGGATGAATAATATTTTGAAACCTTTACTCAGAAAATGTGTATTGGTATTTTTTGACGATATATTGGTGTACAGCCCATCATTAACTCAACATTGGGAGCACTTAAATGTTGTATTTCATCTAATGCAAAAACATCAACTATATGCCAAAGCAAGCAAATGTGCTTTTGCTATATCAAAAGTTGAGTATTTAGGGCATTTCATATCAGGTGAAGGTGTAGAGACAGATCCAAAGAAAATAGAAGCAGTAGTAAAGTGGCCAATTCCAAAAACTGTGAAAGAGTTAAGAAATTTCTTGGGAATGACAGGTTATTATAGAAAGTTTATTCGAAATTATGCCTTGATAAGCAAACCATT
This sequence comes from Lactuca virosa, assembly GCF_052849685.1. Taxonomy (NCBI): domain Eukaryota; kingdom Viridiplantae; phylum Streptophyta; class Magnoliopsida; order Asterales; family Asteraceae; genus Lactuca; species Lactuca virosa. Next base: position 59,378,808 of record NC_136426.1, on the reverse strand, counting down.
AACTCAACTGTTGAAGAAAGGAGAATTTAAATGGGGAAAAGAACCTCAGTCTGCCCTAGAAGCATTAAAGGAAGCTTTAAGTTCAGCCCCTGTTCTATCTGTGCCAGACTTCTCACAAGTATTTGTGGTAGAGACTGATGCATCAAACCACGGAATTGGTGCGGTTTTAATGCAACAAGGACATCCTTTAGCTTTTATTAGTAGAGCTTTAGGTCCAAAATGGCAGAAACTATTTGTATATGAAAAGGAGTTATTAGCCATTGTCTTTGCAGTTCAAAAATGGGAACAATATTTGACTGGACAACACTTTATTATCAGAACTGATCAAAAAAGTCTAAAGTGGTTGCTTTAACAAAAGATTTCTACTCAATTCCAGCAATTTTGGCTTTCAAAACTCATGGGGTTTGATTATGAAATACAATACAAATCGGGATGTGAAAATCTAGTAGCCGATGCTTTATCAAGAGTAGAAGGAAGTGAAATTTTTTGTTTAGCCCTCACTACATTGGAATCTGATTTAATAGAGATGATAAAAGAGAGTTACAAGAATGATGAATTTCTTCATTCATTGTTGCAACAAGGAGTTTCTCAAGGCACTCCTAATTACATAATCCAAGATGGGCTTATAAAGAAGAAACAGAAGATAGTTGTTGGCAAGGAGGAAGGAACAAAACAGAAAATTTTGTTATGGCTTCACTCTTCACCTGAAGGTGAACATTCAGGTAGAGATGCAACTATTAAAAGAGTAAAAACCTTGTTTACTTGGAAAGGTTTACATAAAGATGTGAGCAGATTTGTACGTAATTGTACAACATGTCAGGCCAACAAATATGATTCTTCACTACCTGTACCTACAGCTGTATGGGTTGATATCTCTATGGATTTCATAACTGGACTTCCTAAATCTCAAGGGAAAGAAGTTATATATGTTGTTGTTGATAGATTGAGCAAATATGCTCACTTCATGGCTTTATCTCATCTGTTTTCAGCTGTGGAGGTTGCCCAGACATTTATGGATAATGTGTTCAAATTACATGGATGGCCAAAAACGATTGTAAGTGATAGAGATCCTATTTTCCTTAGTCAATTCTGGACGGCTCTCTTTCAACTACATGGTACTCAATTGAAATTGTCATCAACTTATCACCCTCAAACGGATGGTCAAACTGAGGTAGTGAATAGATGTCTTGAAAACTACTTAAGATGTATGTATGGGTTAAATCCGAAAGATTGGTCATTTTGGTTGCCATTGGCTGAATGGTGGTACAATACTACTTATCATACAGCTATCAAACTTACTCCATATGAAGTTGTTTATAATCAACCACCACCATTGCATCTACCATATCTTCTCGGGGAAACCAACAATGAAGCTATTGATAGATCACTTCAAAGAAGAGAAAACATGATTAGCAATTTAAAAAAGCAGTTACAATTTGCTCAAAACAGAATGAAGGTTTTAGCTGACAAGAAAAGATCTGAGAGACAGTTTCAAGAGGGTGATTGGGTATGGCTTAAATTGCAAAATTACAGGCAAAATTCGGTGCAATCTCGGAGCAATCTTAAGATAAGTCCTAAGTATTTTGGACCGTTCCAAGTTGTGTCAAAAATCGGGAAAGTCACATATAGATTACAACTACCTGAATCTGCAAAAACACATAATGTGTTTCATGTGTCTCAACTGAAAACATTTAAAGGAAGTTTACCTGACCTTCCTCATATTCCGGCATGGTGGAAAGGACAAAACACAGATATCGATATCAAGCCAAGTAAAATTCTTGATAGACGAATTGTGAAAAGACAAAACAAGGCAGTTGTACAATACCTTATACAGTGGAATGATTTCCCTCCGAGTGAAGCATCTTGGGAATTTGCAGATCATATAAAAAATAAATTTCCTGATTTTTTTCTAGCATCTGTATGACTTGTGGGCAAGTCAAATCTTTTAGGGGGAAAGTATGATACAGGGCTAGTTGTTATAAAGTTAGTTACAAGAGGGGCATAAATGTAAATTCAATATAGATGAAAGTTGTTAGTAATGTCTTGAGGGCATAAATAGAATGTACAACTGCGTGAAAATAGTTATCGATTTAATAAAGCTTTTCCCCAAATATTTCCCTCTTCTCTCTCTCTCTATCTCTCTCTCTATCTCAAATGATTCTCGTGTAGTATCTCGAAGCTCCGATTCTTCATAAAAACATGGTAGCTTCCTGCGTCCTACATCAACATCTTACAAGCTGTAGAAAAAAATGAAATGCTACTGAAACCATGGTGATCGTATACTCTTACATATAAAATTTTAATTATGGAATAATATAGGATTAATTGGTTTTTAAGAACTTTATCAGGGTTAGGGCTAGGAGAAACCAATTCTCCATTTACCTTGGATATCTGGTGTGCCATTGAGCTGGGTGAAACTTAAATCCAACTTCTCCAAGTTAGTGAGATGAGCTAATTCTGTCATAAACAAGAAAAACATAAAACACATATTATGCACATACGCTCATTAGACTTTTCACATCCTTGTTAGTTGTAAGTAGGAAGCCTTATTCAATGTGTACAAGGACACATGCTAGATTATAATAGTACTTTATAGTCATATATAGCATGTACCTTGAGCTGGAAATGGTCCTAATAAAGGGTTGTTGCTAAGATCCAAGTTTGTCAGTGATGAAAGTGTATTCAAAGATGTTGCAGCGCTTTCATTAAATCTGTTGTACCCAGGATTTAATGATTTCAACTTCTTTAATATTGAAACGCCTACACTTAGAAATTGAAGCAGTCGAATTTATCAGCTTTAGTTTGATATAACAAGTTAGTTTATCAGCGATGAAAGGTACCATTAAAGTTACAGTTGCTTAGATCCAACACCTTCAGATTTTCTAAAGCTGCAAATTCTGCAATTCATCTAAAAAGGGTGTAAATATCTTTAAAATATGCATTTGTGCATGATAACTTAAAAACAGAGTAAAGGTGAAAACATGCCACTGATAGGAAAGTTTCCATTCAAGCTAGTGAAGCTAAGATCCAAGATTTTGAGTGAAGTGAGTGTCATCAATGATGGAAGGATGTCGTTATCAATATCAACATTGAAACTGAGGTCTAGTACCTCCAACTTCTTCAAACTCGACAACTTTTCTAGTCCTGCAAAAGAAAAAGAAGTTTTTAACATAGGCATCCTAATATTTTGATGCAGGCTCAGGTGACAAATAATAATAAGTTATGGCAGGATCTGAAGCACATAAAGTCTTGTGTTAGGTCTTTTATATACAAAAATATTATCCAACTTACTCAGTTATACATTAGTTGGAGGTTGAGTCCATGAATTTAGATAGAGCCAATTTACTCGAATTAATTACTTGCTCAAAAAGGATGATATTAAACTAGGCGAAAGAAATACTAAAGCATTTAATCATGTTGTACCTGTCTTCATAATCTCCTTGTCAAGAAAATCATCTGACAAATTCAGACTCCTCAACTCTTTAAAATGTAGAAACAAGGAAACATTCAATGGCCAAAACTTGCTTCAAAACTTTATGTCATCGTCTGTCCCTCTCAAATAGTACAAAGAAAGCTCTGTCACATAGCCGGTGGTTGTGTTGCAGGTGACCCTCTCCGAATCACAACAGTCACCATAATCAACCCAGGTAGGGAGAAAATGGTCAATTTTGGAATTATATGAGTTGATATGGGAGTCTTTGATTTCTAGTGGTGCCTTTCTCTCCTCTTCTATACAATCCCCTTTTGTTTGCCTGACGATAAGAATTTGTATAATCATCAACATCAACGACCAATATAACCATGATTTACGCAAACTCAAACCCCAACACTCCATTTTAGTTGCTACAGTAATAATGATGGCTCCGTAGAGACACTCACACTATTAAAATCGTGGTTTCCTTGGTATATGAGCAGATATGTAATGAGGCATGGGAAACACTTGATTTGCAATGAAACGAATATGAATTGCATAATTCTGTACAAATCATCAAGTCAATGATTGCATAATTGATAATTCTCCGTAAGTCATCAAGTCAAATGGTGATTCCCACGCATAAGTCTATTCTCCATGGTCACCTGCCCCTTTTGGATTTATGATACACTCCCATAAACTTATGGCATAGCGACATCTTGTTGACTTTTTCAACAAACATTGAAGTTTCAATTTGCATAAAATATCTTTGTACTTTTTAATTCTTTTGAATTCTATTTTACCACCGTGTATTTGTTGATTCATAAGAATTGTTAGAATGAATCTTATCAAATAATCAATGTAGGCCGGTTCGAATTTGATGAATTTTGTAGTGGTTCTGTAAATGAAAATGCTTCTCCAATCTCCGTTGTTAATTGACCAGAGCAAGTGCTGGAATAATCTGGAAAGTGTACATTCCGCATTGTTTGCAAAAATTTCACGTTTGATCCTTATCTTTTATTTTGCACGCTAAATTTTTGTATACCACATGTACCATTTCAGTGATTTGTTCTTATAAAAATTCCATAATAAGTTAATAACACAACTGGGTCGGACTTTTATTTGACATGTCAACCCAAACGCTTGGAGCCAACGTCCTTATCTTAAGTATCAATGCATTTCATTAATTATAAACTACATCTTTTTGCCAATTTCATTCACGCACATATACAATTTTCAAAATTTAAATTGTTCAAATATCACTTATCATTATTTCAATCTATTGATCTATGAATTAGTTATTTTTGTTTAATTCTGCTTTTAGTTATCGAAATAGCAAATAACAAAATTTAATTAAAATTATACAATCTTCTAAAGTTTTTTTTTTTTGAACAGAAAATGCACTGAAACCACACTCTAACTACATTATATAGAAATACTAAAGAGTTTAATCACGTTGGGTCAATCTTGTAGGAAAGGAGGTGTTGTTGACCATTTCAGCTTTGAAGCTTAGAGCAGCGCATGTTCAATTCTTTTTTTGTTGACCATTTCAGCTTAGGAGAAAGAGAAAGAGATTACATGGTGTGATACATTGGGTTGTCAACCCATAAACCCCATATCAAACCCCTACCCCATTTTGATCTATTCTTAAGCCATAAAAACGCCATTGTTTTGACATCATGTTTAATGGATCATTAGTTTTGTTAGTGAAATGAGGAGTTGGCTGCACATGTTGACTCAACCAATGGTGATTACTTGTCATAAAATACATGACAGGCAAAAGTAATTTAAGTCATTTTGGTGCCATAGATCAATGTAAGTTTGCTAAATTTAAGAAATACCATAAATCAATGTAAGTTTTGTAAATGTGTCAACTTTGCAACGAACCATTAATTAGTCAAATTCTTTTGCATAAATGGGATGGGGAAACACATTTAACATGACTAGCCTTCTTAAACATCGTCGTACTTATATAAAAACAGACAAATACGAATACATATAGAAACAAGTTTGCGTTTATTCTATCACGCATTCTTAATGAGGCCATAAGTTTGGAAGATCATAGAGTAGGCTTTCTTACTAAATCATAAAGGAAGTAATAACATGTAAACATACAATCTTCAACCCAGTGTAGCCATCTTCTACGCCAGTGAGGATTGATGTAAAGAAGGGTAACAAAACCCAAAACACACCACATGTAGAACCAGAACTTGCATAAAACCATGTCATATCGATAGCATACCATTTCTCATTGTCTACTTCAGCTGATGAATTGGTCACCAGTGAATCAGTAGAGCATTTCTTCTCCAAAGGCAGTCCACAAATAAGTGGATTCCCTTCATAGCTTGCCTCTATGAAGGTACCAACCTGTGCTTTCATTTCTGGGAGTTTGCCTGATAGATTGTTGTGAGAAACATTGAAAGTAGATAGAGATGTAAGCTTAATCAGTTCTGATGGAACTTTTCCGGTCAAACCATTTGAAGAGAGGTCCAAGCTCTCTATCTTTGCAAGATTTGAGAAGTTCATTGGAATAGGCCCAGTCCGCTGATTGTGATACAGCTTCAAAGCACGAATCTGGCTCAACAACCCAAGTTCTTGTGGAATTTCACCTGTAAGTTTGTTATTGGATAGATCCAATCCTGTCATGTAATCAAGGATGTCACCCTTGTAGTGGAGAAAGAGATTTTTTGTTGTGAACCGAACTTCATGTTGTGTTTCTAACTCTTCTATATGAAAGTAGATGTTATACGACCTCCGTATAGCACTCACATAATCATATGAAGAAAATGTTGAACACGACTCTTTATATGGGAAACAACAATACTTTTATTAAGACACTTAAGAAGAACTTGCACTTTGAGAGACTACTACACACTTTGCTTTCTTTGAGGCGTTTCTTAGATGGTTTGGATGTTGGGATTAGTTTGGAGCAAATGAGCTCCATACCTATTTATAGGTGTTTTCACCTCCATATAGGAAGGTTCTAGATCTACATATATTCATGACTATTCTAGAACTTTCTATCGTATTCTATATCTATTACAAACTTCTATATGTTTCTAAAATGTTCTATAATGTTCTGGAGAGGTCTAGGATGCTCCAATGTCTTCTAGAATGATCCATAACCTTCCAGGGTCTTCTATGTCGTTCTGGAGTATTCTAGAGTCTTCCGGCATCTTCTAGACTCCTCCATAGTATTCCATAATGTTCTAGAATTTTCCAGATCATTCTAGACAATGCTAACTTCTTCTAGACAATAACATTGATTCTATTGGGCTAATATCTATTGGGCTAGTGATGACCTTCAACAGAAAACATGTGATACAATGATATACTTGTTTCTATGAAAGTAAGGTCACTTGGGCCAGTAATGTTTTGTAGGCAGCTGGGTATTGAACCAGAAAAGGATTTATGGGATAAATCTATCAAACTCACGTTACTTAATTGGCACAACTGCTTCGGAATAAACCCGCTAAAGTTATTTTTTCTCAAAAGAAGAATCCTTAAACTGGATAGTTCGCCAAGAAATTCAGGAATCATGCCTGACAAGTTATTGTTGCCTATGTCCAAAGTCAAAACTTTAGTCAAATTACGGAAGTGATTGGGTATCCATCCTGTGAATCTATTGGAACCCAAATGAAGATGCTCCATATCTTGCAAATGTAAGCAGGATGGGATGGGCCCAGAGAAAGAATTTTGTGAGATATCCAGAAATGAGAATTGAGCTGTTCCACAAGGAAACCGGCCTTCAAAACTATTATTTCTCATCAGAAGTTCAGACAAGTAACTCATGTTGCTTATTCAACCAGGGTGATCACTGTAAAAAAGTTATTGCTAATATCCAGAACAGTAAGATATTCAGGATTTTCCTTGCCAATTTTCCCTGTGAAATGGTTGTTATCTAAGTGAACCTTGTCGATGTTGAGCAAGCTTAAATTCCCTGAGAGTATCTCGCCATACAATTTGTTGTTTGATAGTTTTAAGATCATCAAACTAGACATGTTTGTAAACAATCCCTTTGGTACTTCTCCAGATAAGTCATTATCAGATAAATCCAATAGATATAATTCATTTAAACCACCAATTGAAGATGGGATAGCACCAGTTAAAGCATTACTGGACAAATTTAAACGGACTATGTAAGGTGCAAACTTCTATATATCGTTGGGAATTGTACCTATCATGTGATTTCTAGAAACATCTAACTCCTGCATATTAGCATTTCTATATGAAGGTATACTAATAATGCCACCAAAGGAGTTGTTCCTTAAATTAAGAGCTTCCAAATTCGTATTATTTTTAATCAACCATTTTGGAAACACTCCTTTCAAGGAGTTGTGAGACATGTCTATTACATGTAAGTTGTGTTAGTGAAGTAGAAACACAGGAACCACATGTCCTTTACGCCTATTTATATTGCAATTAGATAGCTCAAGAAATTTCAAATGGAACATTGGAATCCAACCTATAGGCTCTTCAGTTTTGTTGTGTTCCAGCCTCCAAAGCTACGGTAGCCATTTTTGTTGACAAAATGAAACCTAGGGTGGCAAAGTCTTCCAACCCTATGATGAACACAGTTAATGAAGGTAACAAAAAAGGTGGCTGCCAAGACTATAAATAGAGACTTCATTTTTCAGTTGTAAGCATTCCAAACACAGAGAAACGGATAGTATAACACTTAGAGTGAGTGTGTTAGTGAGAGGGTTGGTTTTTTATAATAGTTGAGTGTGAGAGTTGTTCCTCCTATTGTAATTATATTTTAGTGTTTAATAGAAGAGTTTTCCAACCCCAACAACTGGTATCAGAGCCCCGTTTGGTGTCCAGGGAATTCTTTACGAATTTCTCTGTTTTTTCGTCAAAATTTTTTTGTCTCAAAATCCATTTTTGAGTACACCGTTGGAAAGTGATTGTCTCAAGGATTCCGAAAATATTTTTTTCGTAATTTTTTGACCACGGGAAGACCTCCAAAACACCGGTCAAAGATTGGTCAAAGTTGCCAGAATATATTGCCGGAAAAACTAGTCGCCGGAGAAGACGAGTGACGTCATTGATGACGTCAGCGTTTGACCATAGTTCAGAAAAGTTGCATTTTAGCCCCTAAAGTTCCAGAAAATTGCAGAAAGGTCCCTCTGTTTCTGAAAAACTGCAGTTCGGTCCCTGTTGTTCGGAAAATAACTGTTTTGGTCCCTGAAGTTCTGAAAAGTTTCAGAAAGGTCCCTGGTTTGCAGAAACGTTTCAGATTAGCCCCTGTAAGTTCCGAAAATTACAGTTTAGCCCCTATAGTTCTGAAAAGTTACAAATTAGCACATAACTTTTGAATAAAGTATATTTTGAGCCCGAAAAATTCTACCCCACCATTTTTGACGCTTCTGAATCCAACCGAGAGCTCGGTTTTATCTAATTTTTCCTTGAAATATTTGTAAAATAAATTTGCAAGTATTTTCGATGGAATCTACAAGTACGATTATGATGGTTCGACTTACGCCCACAAATTACAACATGTGGAAGCCAATGATGGAAGATTTGCTTAATCTGAAAGATTTAGCAGAGCCTATAGAAAACAAAGGCATCAAACTCGACACGAAGACAGATAAAGTTTGGACGAGAATAAACAAGAAAACGGTGGCACAAATTCGAGATCGACCACAATGTTTTGTTGGATTAATGTCTAAGTCCATAACTATATTTGGTATGTACTTGACCCGACCCGACATGGTCCATTTGGGTTGCACTTCACCGGCACAATTTATATGGATAGTCTTTTGAGAATAGTATATTTATGATGTATATTAATATATTATAAGTTCTAATATATTAATATGGAATCATATTATTTAATTAGTATTGATCAAGAATTAATTTAGAATTAATTAAGTGATCAAAAAGAACTAATTAAATATGGACTCTTATATATATGGAATGGGCCAAGTTCATTTAGGTTGGGCTAAGCTTTCATGGATGCTCCATGGAACTTTTAACCCATGGATCCTATGTAAATGAAAGGTCATGGGTATTAGGGTTTACATGGATGTAACCCTAATCCTCCATAATATATAAAGGGGTCCTTGGCTCAAAAAATTGGCACAAGTGTGTGAAAATAAGAGTGGGCCGATTTTAGTGTGCATACATATTCTCTCAAGTTCTTCCAAGGTGTTTTGGTGATTTGTGATTCCATTTGAGGCTTCCACACTATTTGGGCTAAGCTCTTAAAGCTTGAGGACATCAAGCTACATCAAAAGGTATGTCATCTAACTAGAACTTTGTAGTATAGGTGCTTCATAATATGCTAGTTAGGATGAAACCTTGGAATAGTTAATATTTGCATGTATAATAGAGAAAACATAGATCCAAGGTTTATAGGGTTGCATGTACACCATAGGAGTGTTAGAATGCTCAAAACCCAACAGTGGTATCAGAGACTGGTTGTTTTCTGTTATATTGATGCAAATGTTTTATTTTCAAAGTTGGAAAAAAAAAGTAAAAAAAACATGACGTTTGTCAAATTTTAAGATAATTACTTGTTTTTGTGAAAAACTAATTATTTGTAAAATTTGAATCATTTGCTATATGAGTTGAATTAGGTCAAATTTAGTAAAAGATAAAATGATATGATTATTTTATTAGTTTTAAAAGTTTGATCTAAATGTTTTAAGGAGTTACATATTTTGTCATAAAATTTTGGAGCTCAAAGGTTTTTTTAAAGTTGTGATCTTAAGGGTTTTTGAAACTTCCATAAGTTATGGATATGAAAGTTTTTTTAAAAAAAAAATTTTATTCAAAGTTTTTATGGAGTTACAAAATTTGGTGTTAATGTTTTAAAGAATTCCATAACTTGTTCTTAAGTTATGGAACATGGAAAGTTTCATCATAAAACACCATTAATTCCATAAGTTATGGAATCCAAAAGTTTTCAAGAATTACAAAACTTGCCCTCAAGTTTTGGAATTTGAGAAAAGTTTTTTATGAAAAAAAGAATTGAATTCTAAAACTCTTGGGTTCATAACTTAAACAATTAATTAAATGGTTTTAATTTTGAGTTTAATAATTGGAATTATGATGTTTTGTTGAATAGTTCAAATTAAGTCTTATGGACTTTATTAATAGTTAATTAAAGCGTTTAATTAAAAGAATATTATTAATCCATAAATATATGGTTTGAGTTTAATTAAATTAAAAGTCTAGTTTAATTAATAGATTAAACCACCAAGTATTTTAAATGTCTAAAATACACCCTTATACTATTATAATATTAAAAGTTTAATATATTATATGTATAAGAGCAAGTCATCTTACCATTAGTAGGCCTCATTCACGAAGCCGGTCTATAAGGGGTGTAAGGTTACTGCCTTTAAAATGGCAGTTTAATGGGTGTCCACTCTCAGTCACCGCTTCCTTGACCGGTGGAGGGTCGTTAGCCGAACAGGTAGGACAAGGACTATAATTCTCCCTTCATTATAAGTATAATGATAAATACTAAGTAACTAAACACTTATAAATTCCCAATCTTAGTTACTTAGGAAAATGTGAATAAGGTGCTAATCCATGAAATTACACTTTACACTTTGTTTAAGCTGTTAGTGGAGCGTGTGTGGTTAACCGGCACACTAACCTGGACTTAACAAGGTAGGCAAAGGGTAACTTAATGTTTATCATAGTATCGTTGGAGCGTGTGTGGTTAACCGACACATCGATTGAGGGGTAAATATTAAGGGTACCATGTATATTTGCATGGTTACTTCACACCTTGTTTTGTGATCCTCGGCATCCCAGTCACAAAACCTGAAGGGCACACTCGAGATTGAAACATGCCAGTGAAAAGTTCAATGAATCTCAAAAGAATCTAGGAGTTTCAAAACGAATTAAAACCTAATAATACATTTCGTTTATCTTGGTGGAAATTGGTGAATCGTCATTCACCTACCTTCAAATATTTTATAGCTTGGATTACGGCATCCCTCTTCCAAGTTATAAAATAGTTTGTTAGGTCCTAGCCTTAATATATCATATTGGGTGTTATATTAATGACTTAAATCAACTTTACGTGAACTTCTCCCATTGTTGATGTCTGGTTTAGACAACAATGATCTTCCCAAACCAAGCTTTCCTAATGAATATGACTTCCCGAGTTTGGCTCATGGAAGTCATACTTCTCTTACTCCACCTCCTCCAATTATTCTCCCTAACCCACAAGTTCAAGTTCACTCAAGCCCTAATGGCAAGCAAGGTCTATGTGTGATCACATCTTAGAGATGAAGTCACATATTGACAAGCCAGGAGAGTTGGGTGTCAAATTCTTGAGAAAGTTGGATGTTCAATCACTTTCTAAGTCACATAGTGAGTTCCTTTGGGACTACTATGAAACAGACTATGAAATGAACCTTAATGATCATATCTATTTGCTTGGTGCTGCTGAATCAGCAATTATTTGGAACGATAGTATAGCAAATTTGATTAGAAGATCAACTTCCCAAAAACTTTATGGACAGCGACAACGGTGACACTGGAAATCCAGAAAAAACATTCTCTTCCCAATGGAAAGGGATTGGCCATAGTCAACCCGGATGACCAAATGGTAAAGAGAAAGGCTAAGTCTGAGATAGTCCCATGACCAAAGGGTCCATATGTTTATTTTGCCAAAGGAAGGGGCGTTGATTGCAAAGCTGCCAAATTTACCTAAGTTTGACTCTACATCAGGTAGAGCCCATTATCTAACTCTGTTAAGTTCTATTCTGAGATCCTCATTACATGATGTGACTGGGTCACATGTTGATGTTTTAAGAATCAAAGAATAGAGAGAAATCTTAAAGGAAGTATATGCTGATTCTGATCGCGAAGGTGGATTTCGATCGCATCAGAATTTTGAGCAGTTGCTTAAGAAGTTATGATATATTGCTAAGGAATAGATAACAACAATTTTCCATGTGGATTGTAAGGATAAGTTTTTCCGCAAAGTTTTAAAATAAAAGAAAATTGTTTAATTTTATTTATTTGAAGTATCCTTACAATGGCATTTGTGGAAAATTGTTGCTCATATGATTCCACTGACAGCAATATCGGAAAATGGATTTGATTCTTTCATTTGTGGTAGTGTCTAAATTTACCAAATCAGGAAAGTTCCTCATCACCCAAGTTTCAATTGGACCGAAACTTGGAATCATGCAAGTTGAATAGTATGATGAATGAGAACTTTCAAGCATTGGAAAATCAAGACTAATTACTTGTTCACATGGATGTGTGAGTCAAGTGAAGGACTAAAGGGATCGAGTACACATTCGTTAACACTGGTCATGCACTAAGATGACTTTAGAGGACCAATTGTGATATGGTATCTTAATCATTAAGATGATCATAAACATGATACTAAAGTACTCTCCCATCTTTTCAGATTTGAGAAACTTTTATCTTTCTGCCATACTTTGATTCTTCTTATTCGTTCTGTCTCACATTGAAACTTCTCCAATGCTACAGACTTATACTTAAACTTATAAGTATAACCATATTTACTGAACTTAAGTAAATCATGACGAATAGTCTTCTTGATCTTTTGTGGTGGACTTGACCAGTGCACAAGAATGTGTACTCGATCCCTTAGTCCTTTCCTTATTCACATAAGGAAGTAGTCTTAATTTTCCAAGCTGAAAGTTCTCATTCATCATACTATACAACTTGCATGATTCCAAGTTTCGGTCCAATTGAACCTTGGGTGATGAGAATCTTTCCTTATTTGGTAATATTAGACACTACCACAACCGAAAGAATCAAATCCATTTTTCCAATATTGCTATCAATGGAATCTTATAAGCAACAACTTTTCATAAATGCCATTGTAAGGATACTTAAAATAAATAAAATCAAAATCTTTTTCTTTTATTTTAAAACTTTGCGGAAAAACTTATCCTTACAATCCATATGAAAACCTTGTTGTTATCTATTCCTAAGCAATATAAATATCATAAATCTTAAGTAAGAGCCCAAAATTCTGATCACCGAACCATGCGATTGAAATTCATCTTCGCGATCAGAATCATCATGTACTTAATAGAGTTAGACAATGGACTTTACCTGAAGTAGAGTCAAACTTATTGACTTTAACATCCTTAGGTAAATTTGGCAGCTTCGTAACCAATGCCCCTTCCTTTGGCAATAGTTACCTATGGATCCTTGATAATGGGACTATCTCAGACTTCGCCTCTCTCTTTACCATTGGGTCAACCGAGTTGACTATGGCTGATCCCTTTCCATTGGGAAGAGAGAGCTTTACTGGATATCCAATGTCATCATTGTCAATGTCCATAGCGTTTTAGGAAGTTGATCTTAGCAAATAGATAAGATCATTAAGGGTCTTGTCTTAGTCTGTTTCATAGGATTCCCAAAAGAACTCACTATGTGACTTAGAAAGTAGTTGAGCCACCAACTTCCTCAAGACTTTGACACCCAACTCTCTCGGCTTGTCAATATGTGACTACATCTCCAAGATGTGATCACACGTAGACCTTGCCTTGCCAATAGGGCTTGAGTGACCTTAAACTTTTTAGGAACTTGTGGGTTAGGGAGAATAATTGGAGGAGGTGAAAGAAGTATGATATCCATGGGACATCATCTTCATTTAGGAAAGCTTGTTTCAAGAGATATGGGAAGATCATAAATGTCTAGACCAGACATCTTTTTGGGAGATATTCAAGATAGTTGATTTAAAGTCCTTAATATGACACCCAATATAAAATATTAAGGCTAAGACCCAACAAACTATTTTATAACTTAGAAGAGGGATGCCGTAATCCAAGCTATAAAATATTTGAAGGTAGGTGAATGACGATTCACCAATTTCAACCATGAAAAACAAAATAATTTATTAGGTTTTAATTAGATTTGAAAGTCCTAGATCTTTGAGATTCATTGAACTGTTCAAAGGCATGTTTCAATCTCGAGTGTGCCCTTCAGGTTTTGTGACTGGGATGCCGAGGATCACAAAACAAGGTGTGAATAACCATGCAAATATACTTGGTACCCTTAATATTTACCCATTAATCAGTGTGCCGGTTAACCACACACGCTCCACCGATACTATGATAAATATTAAGTTACCCTTTGCCTACCTTGTTAAGTCCAGGTTAGTGTGCCGGTTAACCACACACGCTCCACTAACGACTTAAGCAAAGTGCAAAGTGTAATTTCATGGGTTAGCACCAAATTCACATTTTCCTAAGTAACTAAGATTGGGTATTAATAAGAGTTTAATTACTTAGTATTTATCATTAATACTTTTAATGAAAGGAGAATTATAGTCCTTGTCCTACCCGTTCGGCTAACGACCCTCCACCAGTCAAGGAAGTGGTGGGTGAGAGTGGACACCCATTAAACTGCCATTTTATAGGCAGTAACCTTATACCCCCCTTATAGACCGGCTTCGTGAATGAGGCCTACTAACGGTAAGACTGACTTTACTCTTATACATATATATAAATATTATTAACTTATAATATTATAAAGTATAAGGGTTGAATTTTAACTTTTAAAATTCTAAGGGCTAACTTGGAATTAAAGTATTCATAAGTGAAAACTTTTCAAATTCCAAAACTTGAGGGCAAGTTTTGAAACTATTCAAAACTAATTAATTCCATAACTTATGAGTTTAAAGTAGTTTTAATTAAAAAAAAAAAAACTCTTCAAGTTCAATAACTTGAGGACAAGTTATGGAAGACTTTAAACTAATTAATAAAGAAAATAACTTTTTTTTATTGTAACTTATGGAACTAATTAAGGTTACTCTTTTTTTTTAATTTAATGAAGAGACTCTTGAACCTCCATAACTTGAGGACAAGTTATGGAGTCATAAAACCATTTAATTAGAACTAGACTCTTCATTTTGTAACCTTTGCCAACTTTTATGAGTTTTATGATTCTTAAATGTGACTTTTCATATAACTTGAGGACAAGTTACAAAAACACACTTTGGAATCAACTCTTAGATTAAAATGGATTCAAAACAACTATTTCACACAACTTTTCTATTAATCTAAGAACCTCATAAGAACAAGATAATTCAAATCATCAATCTTCAAGAAATTAGCATGAACATACAAACTAATACAAATCTTGAAATTATGACAATTATCTTAGAAATTGGATTATCATGAACATTACCACATCAAAAACAAGTTTATAAGTCCAAAAACATCTTAGGGTAATGTTCCTAGTCCAATTCCAGCCAAAACAATCGAATATATGCATCAAACTCGATTTTTCAGCTACTTTTGCAAGTATAACAAGAAAACAAACCTGGCTCTGATACCAATGTTGGGTTTTGAGCATTCTAACACTCCTAAGTGTACATGCAACCCTAAATACCTTGGATCTATGTTTTCTCTATTATACATACAATTATGAACATCCAAGGTATTATCCTAATCTAGCATACAAAATAATAAATATAACAAGATAGAATACATACCTCTTTGATGTAGAATGTCTTCATGAAGCTTGAGTGCCTAGTGCCCCAAAGTGTGTCACCTCAAATGGTTCACACAACACCAAATACACTTGGAATAACTTGAGAGAAACTTGAACACTCCTTGAAATTGTCTAGCCCTCACACTCACACATTAGTGCCCGATTTCTTGAGCCATGAGATTCTTTTATATGGTGGCTATTAGGGTTACACCATGTAACTCATAACTTTACCCATTCCTTATGCTCCATGGATTTTAACCTCGATGGAGTATCCATGGGTCACCCCATGGACTTAGTCCAACATAACGAATCTTGGATCACAAGCCCACATATATAAGAATGAATGATTTACACAATCAACCCATATATTTAATTAGTCTCCTTTTGATCACTTAATTAATTCCAAATTAATTCTTGACCAATACTAATTAAATAACCTTATTAATATATTAGAACTTATAATATATTAACCAACCTTAAGTGTTATTTCTCTCATTATAGTCTATCCAAATGCATGATGCCATGCAACCCAAATGGACCATGCCGGGTCGGGTCAAGTCTTACCAATTATAGTTATGGACTTAGACATAAATCCAACAGATGAGTCATACTTTGTTCCAAAACAATTCTTAGAGTCATACTCCAAGATTGTAAATTGAGTGACATATCTTAAAGAAAGGTTTAAAACACTTGTCAAATGTAAGAGTAAAAGTGTCCTACTCTTGTACATTTGAAATTGGTAAGTTGTGTTGTTTTAGATAAAACAAAGACCAACTAAGGCCAATTGTGTGAAGTGTTTGTCTTGATAAAGAATCCGCACTATCTATTGAATATTTGGCAAGATAGTCTTATATGTCAAGAGGATAGTGGGAGTCTTAAAGATCCTAAAAATAATTTCAAGAACTAATCAAGAATAAAACCTGAGGTTCTTCACTAGCACACGACTTGAGGTTTATAACCTATCGTGTTGACATATTCTGTGCCCATTCCAGTTAAAGTTGGCTTTGCATAGGAGTTCTGAAAGTTCTCAATTGGTTGCATAACAACTTGGAAGCAATGGCAGGCCCTGTACTGCCAGGTGGCAAGAAGTTAAGATTGCATAAGTTCAGTCCATATGAGTTTGGATTTGTCATTATCCTTGTCTTGTGACTATGGTTTTGACGATTCACATGGATAAGAACACATACACCATAAAATCTAAGGGTCATAAGGTTTCTCTCCGATTCATGAAAATGATGGTGAGGAAACACTTCCACCAAGTAGATTTGAAGCAGATGACAAAAGGTCTAAACAATTGAGACTATGATTACGGCATCCCTTTTCATAGTTCTGAAATTGTTTAGACACACATGCATGCTATCTAAGGAAAGGTGTATGATTTATAAAGTTTTATCAAAGCATCTCGTATCAGAAATCTGAACTTTGGTAAGAAAGTCAATAAAGTATTGATTTCTAGATGTCCAGCTGATTTCTGAGTACATGTCAAAGCTAGTGGGAGCATAAGTGTTATGCTAATAATCATCATGTTAGTGGGAGCATGATAATTATTGTTAGTGTTGCAAGTTAGCAATGTTAATTATAGAAAACAAAAGTTTCAATTCGTGAGGCTGCAGGGATTGAAAAAGTTGTTTTGCTATAATTAAGGGAGAGGATATACTTCATTTCAGTTCTAAAGGCTTAAATTGAGACCTTAATCATCTTTAGTCAAGAATATATATACGAATTTCATGTTGGATTGGTTCAACTTAAGGAAATTCTATATATTGCATTCTCAAAATTCGATTATGATTACGGCATCCCTCTTCATAGTCAAATTTTGAAAACATGGCAAATAAAAATATTGTAGCAAAAGACTGGTCTAGAATCATCTCTTTATGTGAGACATCATGAATCGTGTACCATTTGCTTTGGGTACAGGATCAATTGCATGTGCTATAATATTTGTCATTTCTAAATTTTTCCAAATGCCCAGAGGCATTAAGAAGGGAAAAGGTCTAGAATTGGATATGACTAAAATGATTAAGCAATTGTCGAGGACAATCTGAGGTTTACCAACGATTGGTTGCTCAGGGACAGTTGCAAGTATAGTGCTAATTTTGGAAGGACCATATTGACATATTCTGAAAAGAGGCATCTCTTATTCAGAAATGATAGTCAAAATGAGAATATGGAGTTGTCTCCATAGGTGGAAGTTATCTGTGTAAGATTAGAAAACTTAATGCAAGAAGCATGTCCAAAGCAATGTACTTTGAATATGAGACTTAGTTTCCATGGAGTTGATCTCCATTGGAATACCTTATAATGACTGTTGACAAGTCTTTGTGACTTTGTACATATTCATTACAGGAGGGTCAGTGCATATAAGTTTAAAATCTAAACAGATTTCGATAAATGATAGGAATTTGAAATTCTCACATTTTTCGATAAGGATTTGGGAGTGTGAAATTAGAATCATTGAAATTATGTTCAAGTGGTTTATTTCACAAAGTAAGGATCATAAACAAACATAGAGTGCATACTTGGTGTATGGCAAAGCTATTGTTTAAGAAAAACATAGTGTACATGCTTGGAGCATGGGACAACTAGTGTTTTTAATTCAAGTATAAAGTTGATAAAACCGAAACAATGAATAATGAGTAATCAGTATGGTGATAAATAAAAGTGTTTATTTATATTCATAGGGTTTGATACCATATTTGATTCATTTATTCTTGTGTTTCACTTTGCATGTTTTGACTTCCAGAATAACTAAGTCGCTCTTCCTGAATGATTAAGTTATTCAAACCATCCACAGTCGGTCATATGTTGGAAGTAGATATGAATCAAGACTGTCATGGGTTGGTTTGTAAAGGTCCAAGTAGGTGGACAAAGTGGTGCTACAACACTCATGAGTGCTCATAAGTTCTGAGTATTGGATTCAACCCGCGCTCATTTGAATCACTTCATGGATTTTATCACGAGTGATCATGAGACGATAATATCTTATATTCTTCAAACCTAGAGATATGAGTTGTTACTATGAGTTGGTTATACATTGATTGCACGAAAACGCATTTGGTAACTCGATGTTATAAAACGTGCCTTTGTGTATGATTCAACAAGTAGTAGAACAAGCCATATGAGTCGAAGTTTATCCATTCCTTTTACCTTCGGGATAAAAGCGATATCTGTGGGCCCCTCGATGATTTAGCGATGACAGATGTGAGTGCTTGGCCAAGCCAGGACTGATTTGATTTGTTCAATCAGTCAGTCATCATAAATCGAAAATCGGGAAACAACAAATGGACAGAGAGAATGATTATAATCCATGTCTCAGTCCATATGATATCTAGAATGGAGGAATATATAATCCCTTATCTAATGGACAAGTCATTGACAAGGCCAGAGTTCGACATCGGCTTTAAGAGTTACGATTGCCAGTTAGGTTTTGAAGTCATACTCAATAATAGTTTTAGACTTATCCAAGTGGGATACTGTTGGATTAATGTCTAAGTCCATAATTATATTTGGTATGTACTTGACCCGACCCGGCATGGTCCATTTGGGTTGCACTTCACCGGCACAATTTATATGGATAGTCTTTTGAGAATAGTATATTTATGATTTATATTAATATATTATAAGTTCTAATATATTAATATGGAATCATATTATTTAATTAGTATTGATCAAGAATTAATTTAGAATTAATTAAGTGATCAAAAAGAACTAATTAAATATGGACTCTTATATATATGGAATGGGCCAAGTTCATTTAGGTTGGGCTAAGCTTTCATGGATGGTCCATGGAGCTTTTAACCCATGGATCCTATGTAAATGAAAGGTCATGGGTATTAGGGTTTACATGGATGTAACCCTAATCCTCCATAATATATAAAGGGGTCCTTGGCTCACAAAATTGGCACAAGTGTGTGAAAATAAGAGTGGGCCAATTTTAGTGTGCATAGATATTCTCTCAACTTCTTCCAAGGTGTTCTGGTGATTTGTGATTCCATTTGAGGCTTCCACACTATTGGGGCTAAGCTCTTAAAGCTTGAAGACATCAAGCTAGATCAAAAGGTATGTCATCTAACTAGAACTTTGTAGTATAGGTGCTTCATAATATGCTAGTTAGGATGAAACCTTGGAATAGTTAATATTTACATGTATAATAGAGAAAACATAGATCCAAGGTTTATAGGGTTGCATGTACACCATAGGAGTGTTAGAATGCTCAAAACCCAACATGTTTTTCATCATGTCTCTCAAGGGACAAACGCGTACAAACTTTGGGAGAAGCTCGAGAATATGTATCAGGCAAAGACGGCATGCAACAAGACCTTGCTGATGAGGCGCCTTGTAAACCACAAGTTACGAAGTGGTATGTCCATAACCGAGCATACGAGTCAATTCCAGGATCTCGTAAACCAGCTCGGTGCTGCTCAGCATGACTAAACTTCCAAAGCCATTATGGGGTGAAGCTGTATTGACAGCCTGCTATCTAATAAATAGGTCACCTTCCACTCCATTGAATTTTGAAGTTCCAGAAAAGATATGGACGGGTAAAGACATATCATATTATCACTTGAGAGTATTTGGGTGCAAGGCGTTTGCACATGTATCAAGTGAATTGTGGAAAAAGTTGGACCTCAAATCCACTCCATGGATCTTTATTGGATATGGAGATGAAGAGTTCGGGTACAGGCTATGGGATCCAGAACTAAAGAAGGTTATTCGAAGCAGAGATGTGGTTTTCTATGAAAACCAGTATTATGATTTCAAGGCACCGGTTAACAAGCAACAAAGCTCCAAAGTTTCAGATATAATATCTGAAAATAAAGATGATGTTTCCACTGAAGAAGAGGATGAAGAAGTTGATGATGCAAATCAAGAAGGTGTTGAGCAGGGGGAGCTTCCACCCCCATGATACTTTAGATATATTTCCAGAAGTTACAAACGAAGGAACTCAAGTTAGACGCTTCTAACGAGTACGTGCTCCATCAACAAGATATCCGAATTCAAACTACATCCTTCTTACTAGTGAGGGGGAGCCAGAGAGCTTTCAAGAAGCTCAATCTCATATTGACAAAGCAAATTGGCAGAAGGCCATGGAAGAAGAAATGAATTCTTTGCAGAAGAATCAAACATATGAGTTGGTGAAACTCCCCAAAGGAAAGAAAGCCTTAAAAAACAAGTTGGTTTTCAAGTTGAAGAAAGACGGCAAGGGAAATACTATGAAGTATAAGGCAAGACTCGTTTTCAAAGGTTTCCAACAAAAAGAAGGAATCGACTTTGATGAAATTTTTTCGCCGGTTGTGAAGATGATGTTGTTGGATAAGGTGTCTAAGTCCATAACTATTTCTGGTATGTACTTGACCCGACCCGGCATGGTCCATTTGGGTTGCATGGCACCATGCAATTGGATAAACTAAAATGAGAGAAATAACACTTATGGTTTATTAATATATTATAAGTTCTAATATATTAATAATATTATTTAATTAGTTTGATCAAGAATTAATTTAGAATTAATTAAGTGATCAAAAGATAACTAATTAAATATATGGGTAGATTATGTAAATCTTCCATATATTATATAGTGGGCTAAGAGGCTCCATGGATTATCAAGTTGGGTTCCACCCATAGGATGCTCCATGGATGCTCCATGGGAGTTACAAACCCATGGGTCATGGAAATGAAGAGTCATGACACATTAGGGTTTACATGGTGTAACCCTAGATGTCTCAACACTATATAAGAAACCCATTCTCCACCAAAATTGGCTACACATAAGAAACAAGAGGGCTAGAGCCGATTTTGCAAGTGTAAGATTCTCTCAAAGTTTACTCCTTTGCATTTGGTGTTGTGTGAAGCATTTGAGGCATCACACTTGGGGTGCTAGGCTCACAAGGTTTCAAGGATCATAATCAACAACAAGGTAAGTTATTCTATCTTTCATTCAAGTTAAAAATGTTCCCCATGTATGCTAGATAGGAATATAACCTTGGAATTCAACTTTGCATGATTATTAGACAAACATAGATCCAAGGTTATTAGGGTTGCATGTACACTTAGGAAGTGTTAGAATGCTCAAAACCCATCATTGGTATCAGAGCCTAGGTTTATTTGTTGTTTTTTTTTGTGTGCAAACAGCTTGAAAAAAAAATCGTTAAATTACAAGTTTTTTTTTTAAGTGTAATTTTTTATTCTTGAAAGTGTTCATATTCATGTTCTTGAACTTATGAAAATTAGATGATCATAGGAATTGTTTGTAACCTTCATGGTAGTTTAATTCATGATCATAATGTGTTTTAATGGAGTCCATAACTTGTCCTCAAGTTATGGAAAACCAAAAGTCTCACTTTTATTAAAGCCATTAAAAGAACACAAGAGTTATAAAAATGAAGAGACTTCATTTTTATTACTCAATTAATTCATAAGTTATAAGAAATGAAAAGTTTTGGAAGTTTACAAAACTTGCCCTCAAGTTTTGGAACATGTAAAGTCTTGATTAAAACTTTAGTTCCAACCCTTAGAATTTTAAAAGTTAAAATTCAACCCTTATACTTTATAATATTATAAGTTATATATATATATATATATATATATATATATATATATATATATATATATATATATATATATGTATAACAACAAGTCGTCTTACCGCTAGTACGCCTCATTCATGAAGACGGTCTATAAGGGGGGTATAAGGTTGTTGCCTATAAAATGGCAACTTAATGGGTGCCCACTCTCACCCACCGCTTCCTTGATCGGTGGAGGGTCGTTAGCCGAACGGGTAAGACAAGGACTTATAAATTCTCATTAAAAGTATGATGAATATTATAAAGTAACTAAATGCTTTTATTAAATTCCCAATCTTAGTTACTTTAGGAAAATGTGAATAAGGTGCTAATCCATGAAATTACACTTTACACTTTGTTTAAGTCGTTGGTGGAGCGTGTGTGGTTAACCGGCACACTAACTTGGACTTAACAAGGTAGGTAAAGGGTGACTTAAGGTTTACCATAGCATCGGTGGAGCGTGTGTGGTTTACCGGCACATCGATTGAGTGATAAACCTTGAGGGTACCAAGTGATTTGCATGGTTACTTCACACCTCGTTTTGTAATCCTCGGTATCCCAGTCACAAAACTTGGAGGGCACACTCGAGATTGAAACATGCCTTTGAAAAGTTCATTGAATCTCAAAAGAATCTAGGAATTTCTAAGAACCAATTAAAAACCTAATATTTATATTTCGTTTTTCATGGTGGAAATTGGTGAATCGTCATTCACCTACATTTCAAATATGTTATAGCTTGGATTACGACATACCTCTTCTAAGTTATAATATATTGTGATTGGATCCTAGCCTTAATATTACATTTGGGTGTTTTATTAAGGACTCTCTTAATATCTAAACTAATCTTGTTCTCTTCTTTCAGATGTCTTCAAACAATGCTGCTTCTGGCTCTAATCCTAATGGCTCCTTTACCCTTATGAACTTGTGTGGAAAAGTCACTTTTGATGGATCCAACTTCAATGAATGGATCAGAAACATCAGGATGATTACCCGCTACGAGGACAAAGAATATGTCCTTGACAAGGAGCTTAAGGAGATTGATGAGACCACTGCAACTCCCCAGGAGATCGCTGACTTCCGGGCACATGAAAGGGATGCTACAAAAGTGGCATGCATCATGTTGGCCACCATGACAGCGGAACTCCAAAAGTCCTATGAGGACTTCTACCCTTTTGAAATGCACCAAGATCTGATGGAAAGATACCATCAAAGTGCACGACAAGAGAGGTATGAAATCATATGCTCTATCATAACAACCATGATGAAGGACGGGGAATCCGTCACGAGCCACATGCATAAAATGCAAAGGTATGTGGATTGGTTGTTGAAGCTTAATATGAACTTCCCTGAGGAGCTTGCAAAAGTTATCATTTTGCACTCCTTACCATCGTGCTATGATCAATTCCGCATGACATATCACATGAATGTGGAAGAGGTCACACTCAGCAAACTTCAGGCACTCCTCAAGACCGCAGAAACAGGTCTTAAGGGTAAGTCGGTTGTTAACACTCATACTCCAAACTCCGCCCCGGTTTTGGCAATCGGGAAAGGTGGAGGGAAGAAGAGGAAGAGCTCTTCGAAGGGTACCATGGCTAGGACCCTTGATGGCTCTTCTTCAAGTGGAACCAAGAAAGGTTTTGTCACTCCTTCTTCTGACCCTAAAGAGGCTGAATGCTTCTATTGCCATGAAAAGTCACATTGGAAGCGGAACTCCCAAAGTACCAGCAAGATGTGAAGGATGGGAAAGTTAAACCCAACCATGCAGGTATTTACACTATCTTATCTAATAACTCACCCCATTCTAACTCTTGGTCCTTGATACCGGTTGTGGTATTCATATCTGTTCTGATTTGCAGGGACTAAGAAGAAGTGAGAATGTGGAGCATGGAAGAATAAACTTAATCATGGGGAATAGGAAAGTTTTACCTGTCACCAAGATTGGAGTTTATACTTTATCGCGAAGTAGTGGGTTTAGTTTAGATTTGAATAAATGTTGTTATTCACCAGAAATGGCAAGAAATATTATTTCCTTTCATGCATTGTATAAACAAGGTTTCACCTTTTCATTTGATAATGAAGTTGGTTCGATTAATGCTTTCTTTAATAATGTTCTTTATTTTAAAGCATTACCTTGTGATGGTGTGTATGAAACTGTATATGTGGTTGATAACTTAGGAAATAATGTATTGTGTATTGATTCTGTTAATGATAATAACTTGGATAAAGCATCATTATGGCATTGTCGTCTTGGACATATAAGCAAGAAACGCATAGGCCAACTCCAAAAGGATCGAGTATTGGAGTCATTTGACCTAAAGTCAGATGATAGTTGCGAATCATGCTTACTTGGAAAAATGACAAAGTCACCCTTCACAGGTTCTTGTGAGAGGGGTGAAGGTTTGTTGGATCTTATACACACGGATGTGTGTGGGCCCTTCAAACATGCCACAAGGGATGCTAATCGTTATTATTTGACTTTTACTGATGATTACAGTAGATATGGATATGTCTACTTAATCAAGCATAAGTCAGAGACTTTTGAGAGGTTTAAAGAGTTTAAACAGGAAGTCGAGAATCAATTGGGCAGGAACATTAAGATGCTTCGATCCGATCGAGGTGGTGAGTATCTTAGTTCAGAGTTCCTCGACTATCTTAGGGAATGTGGGATTGTCTCACAATTGACACCTCCCAGGACACCGCAGTTGAATGGTGTAGCTGAGAGGCGTAATCGAACCTTGTTGGATATGGTTCGTTCCATGATGAGTCGAGCTTCGCTACCAATCTCATTTTGGGGGTATGCCTTAGAGACTGCCGCCCATATCCTTAATCTAGTTCCCACAAAGAAAGTTGCCAAAACTCCTCATGAGATGTGGACTGGTAAAGTACCCAAACTAGACCACATTAAGATTTGGGGTTGCGAGGCTTTCGTGAGACGCGAGACTTATAATAAGCTCGAACCTCGAAGTGAGAGGTGTATTTTCATCGGCTACCCACAGAAATCCGTTGGTTACCTCTTCTACAGACCTAGTGAGAATGTGGTCTTTGTAGCTAGGAGGGCGTTCTTTCGAGAGAGAGAGTTCATAAGCCAAGGAGACAGTGGGAGGCAAGTTGACCTTGAAGAAATTCAAGAGTCAAGTGGTGAAGGAACTTTAAACCCTAGCACTCAACTTGAGGAGGAAACTTCTGTTGAGCCAATTGACAAGTCTGTACCTCTGAGGCGTTCCACAAGGGTTAGGAATGCACCTGAGCATTACTATGGATTCCATATTACTGCGGAAGGTGATACACTTATCAGTGATGAGACACTGATAGGTCTGGATGAACCTAACAGTTACGCGGAAGCCATGGCAGGCCCTGAGTCAGCCAAGTGGAAAGAGGCAATGGACAGCGAGATACAGTCCATGTATGACAATCAAGTTTGGAACTTGGTTGAGAATGTACCAGGTCGTAAGACTGTAGGGTGCAAATGGATCTTCAAGAAGAAGACCGACATGGATGGTAATGTACACACTTATAAGGCACGACTGGTTGCAAAGGGTTTCTCACAAACTCCGGGAGTTGATTATGATGAGACCTTTTCTCTAGTGGCCAAGATTAAGTCTATTAGGGTTCTGTTAGCCATAGCCGCATTTCATGACTATGAAATATGGCAAATGGATGTCAAAACCGCTTTCCTTCATGGAAAGTTGGCTGAGGATGTTTACATGAGTCAGCCAGAGGGTTTTGTCAACACAGAGTACCCTAATAGAGTGTGTAAGCTTGAGAAATCCATTTATGGGTTAAAGCAAGCACCTCGCAGATGGAATCTTTGCTTTGATGAGAAAATCAAGGAATTTGGCTTTTCTAGGAGTGAAGATGAATCTTGTGTATGTTGGATTAATGTCTAAGTCCATAACTATAATTGGTAAGACTTGACCCGACCAGGCATGTTCCATTTGGGTTGCATGGCATCATGCATTTGGATAGACTATAATGAGAGAAATAACACTTAAGGTTGGTTAATATATTATAAGTTCTAATATATTAATAAGGTTATTTAATTAGTATTGATCAAGAATTAATTTGGAATTAATTAAGTGATCAAAAGGAGACTAATTAAATATATGGGTTGATTGTGTAAATCATTCATTCTTATATATGTGGGCTTGTGATCCAAGATTCCTTATGTTGGACTAAGTCCATGGGGTGACCCATGGATACTCCATGGAGGTTAAAATCCATGGAGCATAAGGAATGGGTAAAGTTATGAGTTACATGGTGTAACCCTAATTGCCACCATATAAAAGAATCCCATGGCTCAAGAAATCGTGCACTAATGTGTGAGTGTGAGGGCTAGACGATTTTAAGGAGTGTTCAAGTTTCTCTCAAGTTATTCCAAGTGTATTTGGTGTTGTGTGAACCATTTGAGGTGTCACACTTGGGGCACTAGGCACTCAAGCTTCATGAAGACATTCTACATCAAAGAGGTATGTATTTTATCTTGTTATATTTATTATTTTGTATGCTAGATTAGGATAATACCTTAGATGTTCATAATTGTATGTATAATACAGAAAACATAGATCCAAGGTATTTAGGGTTGCATGTACACTTAGGAGTGTTAGAATGCTCATAACCCAACAGTGGTATCAGAGCCTAGGCTTGTTTTCTTGTTATACTTGCAAAAGTAGCTGAAAAATCGAGTTGGATGCATATATTCGATTGTTTTGGCTGGAATTGGACTAGGAACATTACCCTAAGATGTTTTTGGACTTATAAACTTGTTTTTGATGTGGTAATGTTCATGCTAATCCAATTTCTAAGATAATTGTCATAATTTCAAGATTTGTATTAGTTTGTATGTTCATGCTAATTTCTTGAAGATTGATGATTTGAATTATCTTGTTCTTATGAGGTTCTTAGATTAATAGAAAAGTTGTGTGAAATAGTTGTTTTCAATCCATTTTAATCTAAGAGTTGATTCCAAAGTGTGTTTTTGTAACTTGTCCTCAAGTTATATGAAAAGTCACATTTAAGAATCATAAAACTCATAAAAGTTGGCAAAGGTTACAAAATGAAGAGTCTAGTTCTAATTAAATGGTTTTATGACTCCATAACTTGTCCTCAAGTTATGGAGGTTCGAGAGTCTCTTCATTAAATTAAAAAAAAAGTGTAACCTTAATTAGTTCCATAAGTTACAATAAAAAAAAGTTATTTTTTTAATTAGTTTAAAGTCTTCCATAACTTGTCCTCAAGATATGGAACTTGAAGAGTTTTTTTTTTTTTTTTTTTTTTTAATTAAAACTACTTTAAACTCATAAGTTATGGAATTAATTAGTTTTGAATAGTTTCAAAACTTGCCCTCAAGTTTTGGAATTTGAAAAGTTTTCACTTATGAATACTTTAATTCCAAGTTAGCCCTTAGAATTTTAAAAGTTAAAATTCAACCCTTATACTTTATAATATTATAAGTTAATAATATTTATATATATGTATAAGAGTAAAGTCAGTCTTACCGTTAGTAGGCCTCATTCACGAAGCCGGTCTATAAGGGGGGTATAAGGTTACTGCCTATAAAATGGCAGTTTAATGGGTGTCCACTCTCACCCACCGCTTCCTTGACTGGTGGAGGGTCGTTAGCCGAACGGGTAGGACAAGGACTATAATTCTCCTTTCATTAAAAGTATTAATGATAAATACTAAGTAACTAAACTCTTATTAATACCCAATCTTAGTTACTTAGGAAAATGTGAATTTGGTGCTAACCCATGAAATTACACTTTGCACTTTGCTTAAGTCGTTAGTGGAGCGTGTGTGGTTAACCGGCACACTAACCTGGACTTAACAAGGTAGGCAAAGGGTAACTTAATATTTATCATAGTATTGGTGGAGCGTGTGTGGTTAACCGGCACACTGATTAAGGGGTAAATATTAAGGGTACCAAGTATATTTGCATGGTTATTCACACCTTGTTTTGTGATCCTCGGCATCCCAGTCACAAAACCTGAAGGGCACACTCGAGATTGAAACATGCCTTTGAACAGTTCAATGAGTCTCAAAGATCTAGGACTTTCAAATCCAATTAAAACCTAATAAATTATTTCGTTTTTCATGGTGGAAATTGGTGAATCGTCATTCACCTACCTTCAAATATTTTATAGCTTGGATTACGGCATCCCTCTGCTAAGTTATAAAATAGTTTGTTGGGTCCTAGACTTAATATTTCATATTGGATGTCATATTAAGGACTTTAAATCAACTATCTTGAATATCTCCCAAAAAGATGTCTGGTCTAGACATTTATGATCTTCCCAAATCTCTTGAAACAAGCTTTCCTAAATGAACATGATGTCCCATGGATATCATACTTCTTTCACCTCCTCCAATTATTCTCCCTAACCCATAAGTTCCTACAAAGTTTAAGGTCACTCAAGCCCTATTGGCAAGGCAAGGTCTAGGTGTGATCACATCTTGGAGATGTAGTCACATATTGACAAGCCGGGAGAGTTGGGTGTCAAAGTCTTGAGAAAGTTGGTGGCTCAACTACTTTCTAAGTCACATAGTGAGTTCTTTTGGGAATCCTATGAAACAGACTAAGACAAGACCCTTAATGATCTTATCTATTTGTTAAGATCAACTTCCTAAAACGCTATGGACATTGACAATGATGAAATTGGATATCCAGTAAAGCTCTCTCTTCCCAATGGAAAGGGATCGGCCATAGTCAACTCGGTTGACCCAATGGTAAAGAGAGAGGCGAAGTCTGAGATAGTCCCATTATCAAGGGTCCATAGGTAACTATTGCCAAAGGAAGGGGCATTGGTTACGAAGCTGCCAAATTTACCTAAGGATGTTAAAGTCAATAAGTTTGGCTCTACTTCAGGTAAAGTCCATTGTCTAACTCTATTAAGTACATGTTGATTCTGATCGCGAAGATGGATTTCAATCGCATGGTTCGGTGATCAGAATTTTGGGCTATTACTTAAGAGTTATGATATTTATATTGCTTAGGAATAGATAACAACAAGGTTTTCATATGGATTGTAAGGATAAGTTTTTCCGCAAAGTTTTAAAATAAAAGTAAAAGGTTTTGATTTTATTTATTTTAAGTATCCTTACAATGGCATTTGTGAAAAGTTGTTGCTTATAAGATTCCATTGATAGCAATATTGGAAAAATGGATTTGATTCTTTCGGTTGTGGTAGTGTCTAATATTACCAAATAAGGAAATATTCTCATCACCCAAGGTTCAATTGGACCGAAACTTGGAATCATGCAAGTTGTATAGTATGATGAATGAGAACTTTCAGCTTGGAAAATTAAGACTAATTCCTTATGTGAATAAGGAAAGGACTAAGGGATCGAGTACACATTCTTGTGCACTGGTCAAGTCCACCACAAAAGATCAAGAAGACTATTCGTCATGATTTACTTAAGTTCAGTAAATATGGTTATACTTATAAGTTTAAGTATAAGTCTGTAGCATTGGAGAAGTTTCAATGTGAGACAGAACGAATAAGAAGAATCAAAGTATGGCAGAAAGATAAAAGTTTCTCAAATCTGAGAAGATGGGAGAGTACTTTAGTATCATGTTTATGATCATCTTAATGATTAAGATACCATATCACAATTGGTCCTCTAAAGTCATATTAGTGCATTATTTTGACTAAGAAGAGGAGTCATGAATTGTTGAAATGGTTAAATCAAAAAGATGAGTCATACTTCGTTCCAAAACAATTCTTAGAGTCATACTCCAAGATTGTAACTTGAGTGACATATCTTAAAGAGGGTTTGTTAACACTAGTCAAATGTAAGAGTAAAAGGTTATCTACTCTTGTACATTTGAAATTGGTAAGTTGTGATGTTTTGGATAAAACAGAGACCAACTTAGGCCAATTGTGTAAAGTGTTAGTCTTGATAAAGAATCCGCACTATCTCTTGAATATTTGACAAGCGAGTCTTATATGTTAAGAGGACAGTGGGAGTATTAAAGCTCTTGAAAGTTTCAAGACTTAATCAAGAATAAAACCTAAAGTCCCTCACTAGTACACGACTTGAGGTTTATAACCTATCGTGTTGAAATTTTTGTGCCTATTCAAGTTGGCTTTGCATAGGAGTTCTGAGAGTTCTCAATTGGTTGCACAACTACTTGGAAGCAATGGCAGGCACCTGAGCTGCCAAATGGCAAGAATTTAAGATTGCACAAGTTTAATCAATATGAGTTTGGATTTGTCACTAACCTTGTCTTGTGATTATGGTTTTGACAAATTCACATGGATAAGAACACATACACTATTAAATCTAAGTGTCATAAGGTTTCTCTCCGATTCATGAAAATGATGGTGAGGAAACACTTTCACTAAGTAGATTTTAGCTAGATAGCAATTGTGATATTTGCATTCTCAAAGTCGTTAGTGGAGCGTGTGTGGTTTACCGGCACACTAACATGGACTTGTGAGAAGTGGCAAAGGTCTAAACAATTGAGACTATGATTACGGCATCCCTTTTCATAGTTCTAAAATTGTTTAGACACACATGTGAGCTATCTAAGAGAGGTGTATGATTTCGATAAAGTTTTATCAAAACAATCTAGTATCAGAAATCTGAACTTTGGTAAGAAAGTCAGCTGATTTCTGAGTACATGTCAAAGCTAGTGGGAGCATAAGTATTATGCCAATAATCATCATGTTAGTGGGAGCATGATAATTATGACAAAGGTTGCAAGTTAGCAATGTTAATTATAGAAAACAAAAGTTTCAATTCGTGAGGCTGTAGGGGTTGAAAAAGTTGTTTTGCTATAATTAAGGGAGAGGAAATTATACTTCATTTCAATTCTAAAAGCTTAGATTGAGATTTTAATCGTATTTAATCAAGGATATATATGTGAATTTCATGTTGGAATGGTTCAACATAAGGAAATTCTATATATGGGTCCATTATTTGCGTTCTAAAATTCGATTATGATTACAACATCCCTTTTCATAATCTGAATTTTGAGAACTTGGGAAATTGAAATGGAAGTATTATAGCAAAAGACTGGTTTAGTCTTTATGTGAGACATCATGAATCGTGTCCTATCTGCTTCGGATATAGGATCGATTACATGTGCTATATTCATCCTTTCTAAAATTTTCCAAATGCCTGGGGCATTATGAAGGGAAAAGGTCTAGAATTGGATATGACTAAAATGATTAAGCAATTGTCGAGGACAATCTAAGGTTTACCAAAGATTGGTTGCTCAAGGACAGTTGGAAGTATAATGTTAATTCTGGAAGGACCATATTGACATAATCTGTAAGGAGGCAACTCTTGTTCAGAAGTGATAGTCAAAATGGAATATGGAAATGTTTCAAAGTTAGAAATTATTCAATATGTGTAAGATTAGGAAACTTAATGAAAGAAGGATGTTTCCAAGGAGCTGGTCTCCTTTGGAATGCTCTGTAATGACTGTTGTCAAGTCTTTCTGACTTCGTGCATAATCATTAAGAGGATCAATGCATATAAGTTTAGAATCTAACAGATTTCAGTAAATGGCATGAATTTGGAATTCTTGCATTTGCCGTAAGGATTTGGGACTGTGAAAAGAGGATCATTGGAGTGATGTTCAATTGATCTATTTTACAAAGTAAAGATCATAGACAAACATAGTATGCATACTTGGTGTATGGAATGACTAGTGTTTAGAAAACATAGTGTACATGCTTGGAGCATGGGACAACTATTGTTTTAAATTCAAGTATAAAGTTGATAAAACCGAAACAATGAATAATGAGTAATCAGTATGGTGATAAATAAAAGTGTTTATTTATATTCATAGGGTTTGATACCATATTTGATTCATTTATTCTTGTGTTTCACTTTGCATGTTTTGACTTCCAGAATAACTAAGTCGCTTTTCCTGAATGATTAAGTTATTCAAACCATCCACAGTCGGTCATATGTTGGAAGTAGATATGAATCAAGACTGTCATGGGTTGGTTTGTAGAGGTCCAAGTTGGTGGACAAAGTGGTGCTACAACACTCATGAGTGCTCATAAGTTCTGAGTATTGGATTCAACCCGCGCTCATTTGAATCACTTCATGGATTTTATCACGAGTGATCATGAGACGATAATATCTTATATTCTTCAAACCTAGAGACTGTTGGATTAATGTCTAAGTCCATAACTATAATTGGTAAGACTTGACCCGACCAGGCATGGTCCATTTGGGTTGCATGGCATTATGCATTTGGATAGACTATAATGAGAGAAATAACACTTAAGGTTGGTTAATATATTATAAGTTCTAATATATTAATAAGGTTATCTAATTAGTATTGATCAAGAATTATTTTGGAATTAATTAAGTGATCAAAAGGAGACTAATTAAATATATGGGTTGATTGTGTAAATCATTCATTCTTATATATGTGGGCTTGTGATCCAAGATTCCTTATGTTGGACTAAGTCCATGGGGTGACCCATGGATACTCCATGGAGGTTAAAATCCATGGAGCATAAGGAATGGGTAAAGTTATGAGTTACATGGTGTAACCCTAATAGCCACCATATAAAAGAATCCCATGGCTCAAGAAATCATGCACTAATGTGTGAGTGTGAGGGCTAGACGATTTTAAGGAGTGTTCAAGTTTCTCTCAAGTTATTCCAAGCGTATTTGGTGTTGTGTGAACCATTTGAGGTGTCACACTTGGGGTACTAGGCACTCAAGCTTCATGAAGACATTCTACATCAAAGAGGTATGTATTTTATCTTGTTATATTTATTATTTTGTATGCTAGATTAGGATAATACCTTGGATGTTCATAATTGTATGTATAATAGAAAAAACATAGATCCAAGGTATTTAGGGTTGCATGTACACTTAGGAGTGTTAGAATGCTCATAACCCAACAGTGTATATGTCAAGGCTAGTGGGATTATAGTTAGCTTTTTAGTATTGTATGTGGATGACATACTACTCATAGGAAATGACATCCCAACTCTGCAGGAAGTTAAGTCCTGGCTTGGGAAGTGTTTCTCTATGAAGGACCTAGGAGAAGTTGCCTATATTCTAGGGATAAGGATCTTGAGAGACAGGAGTAAAAGACTAATTGGACTTAGTCAGAGTACCTACTTGGATAAGGTGCTGAAGAGATTCGGCATGCAGGACTCCAAGAAAGGAGAGTTACCCATCCAGAGTAATGCCAGATTGAGTAAGACACAAAGCCCTAGTACTGAGGCTGAGATAGCAGAAATGAGTCGAATACCTTATGCTTCGGCTGTAGGATCGATCATGTATGCTATGACATGTACTCGACCTGATGTAGCCTTTTCTTTAAGCATGGTTAGAAGGTATCAGGGGAACCCTGGCAAGGTACACTGGACTGCGGTAAAGAATATCCTCAAGAACCTACGGAGGACTAAGGACTGGGTCCTTACCCTCGGTGGGAGTGAAGACTTGAGAGTTGTAGTGTATAGTGATGCTAGCTTTCAGACTGATAGGGATAATTTCTGCTCTCAGTCAGGCTGGGTCTTTACCTTAAATGGAGGAGCAATTTCTTGGAAGAGTTCCAAGCAAGAGACAGTGGCTGATTCAACTTGCGAATCAGAGTATATAGCAGCTAGCGAGGCAGCAAAGGAGGCGATATGGCTGAAGAACTTCATTGGAGACCTTGGAGTTGTACCAGCTATTAAAGAGCCAATGGAAATTTTCTGTGATAGTGAAAGTGAAGTTGCCTTAGCCAAGGAACCAAGGGATCACGGGAGATCCAGACACATCGACAAAAAATACCATTTCATCAGACATCGAATAGAAGAAGGACTCCTCGTGGCAAAGAGGGTATCATCGGATGAGAATCCAGCAGATCCCCTCACGAAGGGACTGACTCGGGTTAAGCATCTCCAGCATGCTCGGAGCATAGGGCTGAAGGATGATATTAGATTTACTAGTTAGATAACCTTGAAATTTGTAAAGTGTAATTGACATTAAATGATGAATAAAAGGTGTTTTATTTATGAGTAAAGTGTTGCTATCTCTTGTCGATCGTTTACTATATTTCTTTTGCATGTTTTGACTTCCAGAATAATTATGTTTGGTATATCATATTATTCGAACCTCCACAGTCGGTCATATGTCGGAAGTAGGTATGAATCAAGACTGTCATGATTGGTTGCAGAGGTCTAAGTTGTTGGACATGGCTACAACACTCATGAGTGCTCATAAGTTCTGAGCATTGGACTCAACCCACGCTCACTGGAATCACTTCATGGAATTTATCTCGAGTGATCGTGAGACGGTAATATCATATAAGTCTTCAAACCTAGATATATGATTTGTTACTTATGAGTTGGTTATGCATTGATTGTACGTTAACGCATTGGTAACTCGATGTTATAAAACGTGCTCTTGTGTATAATTCAATGAGTAGTAGAACAAACATATGAGTCGAAGTTTATCTGTTCCTTCTTGGATTAGAAGCTGATATTTGGACCCTTCGATGATTTTGTTTTGACCTATGTATCGGGCCCGGTCTGAACTAAGTTGATGTGTTCAATTGAGTTCTAAGTCAAACAAATCGGAAATCGGGAAACAAACTGCTGGACACAAAGTAAGACACTGTTCCATGTATTTGTCCGGCTGATATCTAGAACAGAGGATTATATGATCACTTATCTTAAATGGCATATCATCATCTTCTCAGTTCCGAGAGACCTTGAAAGAGCTACGATTGCCGATCGGTTCCTGAAGTATTGCAGTTATAGTTATTAGACTTATCCAAGTGGGAGACTGTTGGATAAGGTGTCTAAGTCCATAACTATTTATGGTATGTACTTGACCCGACCCGGCATGGTCCATTTGGGTTTCATGGCACCATGCAATTGGATAAACTAAAATGAGAGAAATAACACTTATGGTTTATTAATATATTATAAGTTCTAATATATTAATAATATTATTTAATTAGTTTGATCAAGAATTAATTTAGAATTAATTAAGTGATCAAAAGATAACTAATTAAATATATGGGTAGATTATGTAAATCTTCCATATATTATATAGTGGGCTAAGAGGCTCCATGGATTATCAAGTTGGGTTCCACCCATAGGATGCTCCATGGATGCTCCATGGGAGTTACAAACCCATGGGTCATGGAAATGAAGAGTCATGACACATTAGGGTTTACATGGTGTAACCCTAGATGTGTCAACACTATATAAGAAACCCATTCTCCACCAAAATTGGCTACACATAAGAAACAAGAGGGCTAGAGCCGATTTTGCAAGTGTAAGATTCTCTCAAAGTTTACTCCTTTGCATTTGGTGTTGTGTGAAGCATGTGAGGCATCACACTTGGGGTGCTAGGCTCACAAGGTTTCAAGGATCATAATCAACAACAAGGTAAGTTATTCTATCTTTCATTCAAGTTAAAAATGTTCCCCATGTATGCTAGATAGGAATATAACCTTGGAATTCAACTTTGCATGATTATTAGACAAACATAGATCCAAGGTTATTAGGGTTGCATGTACACTTAGGAAGTGTTAGAATGCTCAAAACCCATCAGATGGCTATTCGAGTTGTACTCGGATTAGTTGCCAGTCTAGATCTTGAACTTGAGCAGATGGATGTGAAAACAGCCTTTCTCCATGGTGATTTGGATGAAGAAATATACATGGAGCAGCCTGATGGCTTTAAAGTCCCAAAGAAAGAGCATATCGTCTGCAAATTAAAGAAGAGTCTTTATGGTCTTAAGCAAGCCCCAAGGCAGTGGTACAAGAAGTTTGATTCATTTATAATGAATCACGAGTACAAGAGAACCGTTGCAGACCACTGCGTCTATCTGAAGAAGTTTCCAGATGGGAAATTTGTCATCCTTTTGCTCTACGTGGATGATATGTTGATAGTGGGTCAAGATACAACAATGATCAACAACTTGAAGAAGGATTTATCTAAGTTCTTTGATATGAAAGACTTAGGCCTAGCACAACAGATACTGGGAATGAAAATTATCCGTGATAGAAAATCAAGAAAATTATTCTTATCATAGGAGGATTATGTTGAACGTGTGATCAAAAGGTTTAACATGGAAAATGCCAAGCCCGTTGGAACACCCTTGGCTAATCACTTCAAGTTGAGTAAGAAAAATTGTCCCTCTTCTGACAAAGAAAAAGAAGAGATGATAGTAATCCCCTATTCCTCAGCCGTAGGAAGCCTTATGTATGCAATGGTGTGTACAAGACCAGATATTTCTCATGCTATCGGTGTTGTGAGTAGATATCTAGCTAATCCAGGAAAACAACATTGGGAAGCAGTCAAATGGATACTTCGATACTACGCTTATGCTACGGGGGAGCAAAGCCAATTATGGAAGGTTATACAGATGCCGATATGGCAGGCGATATTGATAATAGGAAATATACATCAAGTTACATTTTCACTTTGGTGGGAGGAGCTATCCCGTGGCAATCCAAGTTACAGAAGTGTGTCGCACTGTCAACAACAGAAGCCGAGTATATTGCTGCCGTTGAAGCCGGGAAGGAGCTTATATGGATGAAACGATTTCTTCAAGAATTAGGCTTTCCACAAGAAGAGTACATCATTCATTGCGATAGTCAGAGTGCTATAGACCTAAGTAAGAACTCGATGTACCATTCCCGCACAAAACATATTGATATCCGTTATCACTGGCTTAGACCAGTAATTAAGGGACGAGAATTAAAGTTGTTAAAGATCAACACCAACAACAATCTTGCAGACATGTTGACAAAGTTGGTGACACAAGAGAAACACAAACTATATGCTGACATAGTTGGGATGAGGATTGTTGGACGGAGACTGGAGGGGGAGATTTGTTGTGTTCCAGCCTCCAAAGCTACAATAGCCATTTTTGTTGACAAAATGAAACCTAGGGTGGCAAAGTCTTCCAACCCTATGATGAACACAGTTAATGAAGGTAACAAAAAAGGTGGCTGCCAAGACTATAAATAGAGACTTCATTCTTCAGTTGTAAGCATCCCAAACACAGATAAACAGATAGTATAACACTTAGTGTGAGTGTGTTAGTGAGAGGGTTGGTTTTTTTGTAATAGTTGAGTGTGAGAGTTGCTCCTCCTATTGTAATTCTATTTTAGTGTTTAATAGAAGAGTTTTCCAACCCCAACAAGTTTCCACCTCAAATTTGTCATTGTCGCTTCCAAATCGAACTACCTCAAGCTTTGGATGATTGGAGAAAGAGCCGAATGAGAATCAACCTTCAAATTTGTTATGACTATAATCAATGTACTCGAGAGATGTGAGATTAGCAATTAGTGATGCCACAAGTATCCCTGTGAATTAATTTGAAGAAATATCCAACATCTTAAGAGATGATAGACCGTTGAAACATTGAGGTAGAATTCTATTGAACTTGTTGTAACTAAGATCCAACTCACTAAGGTTCTTCAACCCACAGAACCCTGCCAAAAAAATGAGTTCACTGTTTGAAAGTATAATGACTTTCACTTGTTGATTAGCCACACTATAACACCCTTAAATTTACACATTTGTTTTAAATACTTCCAACACTTAAGTGTACATGATTTAGATGACTTACCATGATCCTGTAATGAGCCATTAAGATCGTTGTACGCGAATGATACAACTTTTAGGGATGATAATGTGTGTATTGTTGATGGAATGCTCCCAACAAAATGATTGTAACTCAAATCTAAGACCTCGAGATAGTTGAAAGATGTAAAAGGTAGATGACAACAAGAGATGGTTATATATGTGGTAAGTAAACAAAAATCCTGAAAATCGGTTTGTTACAAGTCATGTATTATTAACTAGTATTTTACCCGCCGTGCGTTGCGGCGGCAGTAATAGATTTAAAAAACAGTAGAAAGTTAGTTGCTATTTGTTGAAAGTAGACGAATACGTTGTTTCTATTTTTATTCGGTTTGAGTATAGGCATCTTCTGATACTACATGTATCATTTTTGGTGAAAGAAAATGCATTTCTATTGTTCGTAGAAATCATAATAGTTTACAGGTACTACAGTAGTTTGTTGTTTTTGTACTAATATTACATTTACCATTTTGTTGTAGAAAAAAGTGCATTGCTATTGGTTTTCGTAGAAAAGAGTATTTTTACAAAAAATAAATAAATAAAATAAAACGATGCGTCGTATGTAGTTAGCACTTTGCAGTGTAGTTATTGATATGTGTAAATAGGACAAAAGCCAGGGATCAAATCCATGAATAAAAACTTATGAGGACTTAAGTTATCAGGCACAAAACTCAAAAAAAACAACCATGCCAAGAAAAATGCTTTAAAAATAAGCACGAAAACGTAAAACTTTTATGCCGAAACCTAGATAAAGTCGATAGATAGGAAAATCAGATTATATAATACGGGGGAGTAACTCTTTCAAAGCGAAAGCCGAGGTGGTGAAAGTGATATTTTATAAAGTTGAGGGGTGTTAACTATAAAAAAATCAGGTTATATATACTACGGGGTAAATACGAAAGTTTAGAAAATAAAAAGGGTGGAAGTGACAATTTAAAAAGTTTTTTAAGTTGAAGGGGGTAAAATGTAATTTTGAAAAGTAGAGGGTACAAAGTGTTCTTTTATAAATTAAAAGGAAAAAATTATAGAAAAAAAAAGTGTAGGGAGTATTAAAAGAAAAGTCGGGCACCGACTTTCCTTTTTAAACCGGAGGGTATGGGAGGGAAGCTTCCCTCACTTTTTGTGGGTCATACCCCCTTTCCCCCACTTCTCTTTCTCTCACCTAAAACCCAAGGAATGGGTGGGAAGCCCTTCCCCCACCTTTTTCCAGCGTTTCCTTTCCCGTTTGGAATAAAAAAAGAAATATATATATATATATATATATATATATATATATATATATATATATATATATATATATATATATATATATATATATATATATATATATATATATATATATATATAAACAGCCAATCATGTGAAGAGAGAGAGTGCGGGACTCCCTCCCCCCACCTTTTTCCCGCGTTTCCTTTCCCGCACCCCCGGTGCGGTGTTTCTTCGTGTGGGATCGTTTCCCGCGGCTTCCCCGCTCACCACTCCATCCGGCCTTAGAATATATATAATGGTTAAAGCTGGTTTTATCTGATGAGTTGTTAGGTACTTGACCAATTTTCTTTAACCAATAATAACATTGTAAACTAATGAATGATGAAAAAGCACTACCTTCCATTGGTATTGTTCCATTGAAACCATTTTGTCTCAAGAGCAGGACTTCCAGATCAGGCAAATTACGGAATTCTGAAGTATGTCAAACAATTCAATAAAACGATTAGCAAAGAGATGCAAATAAATAAATGACAATGAAGATGAAATTTAGTATTTTAGTTTGTTTAACTATGACTCTTTAAGATAACATGCCTTCTGATGGAAAGGAACTTCCCCATGAAAAAGAATGTGAAAGATCAAGAATCTTGAGGGATGGGAGGGAACTTAAGCATGATATGATGCTCTTGTTGAAACTGTTATATGAAAGATCTATACTCTTCAGCCTTTTCAATCTCGATAAGCTCTTACAAGCTGTAACAAGAAAAAGAATTCTAAGAGAAAATGTGTTGTTATAATATTTGTAGTTATAGAATAATCTTACAAAAGCTGTAACAAGAATGATCATTTGAAGTTTGAACTATTCACAAGTTACTATAGCTAGGAGAAGCAAAATTTTCATTTACCTTGGATATTTGGTGTACCATGGAGGCCGGTATCACTTAAATGCAACTCCTCTAGGTTAGTAAGATGTGCTAATTCTGTCATAGTCATGCAAGAGAAAAACAAAAATCATTTCTTATGAAGGCTATTTCTAGATATAGTATGTAGCAAATTTTCACTAGTGTTTCTTCATCATCATCACCAGGTAGTCTAAGTTACAGTGCAATCTTGGTCTAACACAAATTTCTGATTCTCTTCATTTAAAATTAAGCATATTTAGTTTGTAAAGTTCACACTATCCGGTAAATATCCTATAAGAATCATTATATAGAATCTTACGTAACAAGGTAAAACTAAAACAAGGTAAATTTTGTTAAGTTAATTTTGCAAGGGACAAACAGACAAACTGTTGCTGGTGAAAGCATGTGTACCAGCCGGAAATGATTGAGATAGCCAATTGGCTCAAAGATCTAGTGTTTTAAGGGATGGAAGAACACTTAAAGATGCTATAATGTTGTGGGACATTGAATCTATTGTCCCTAAGATATAAACTCTCCAACTTTCTCAATATAGAAACCTTTTCAAAACCTGCATTTAGCATTGGAAGCATGCCATATTACATTAATGCCAGGGTAGATCAGAATACATATAAATATCATGTACTTCTATTCATTTTAACAATGTTAACAAACTCAATTCAGTTAATTTATAGAGAATTCTACTTTTGGTCCCTACACTATATCAGTTTTTTATATTGTACAAAAAATAATATTTTTTGCTTTTTCTCCACATTTCATTGTTTATTAACGTTTTTTGTCCGTCAGCCATCTTAGTTAACAGCCTAGCTGTTAAATTTATGAAAATTGCCATTTTGCCCTCTGTTTTCGATTTGAACTCGGACAAAAAGATGGAGATAATTTAACTTAGACGACTCGTGGACAAGGTTAAGACTTAAGATACATTAAAAAAGCACTAAGAAAGTAAAAATATTACCTTTTGGACCATATCCAAAAGATGTTGGGTTTTGAGCATTCTAACACTCCTAAGTGTACATGCAACCCTAAATACCTTGGATCTATGGTTTCTCTATTATACATGCAAATATGATTATCCAAGGTATTATCCTAACTAGCATACCAAAACATTGATACTAGGATACTAAAATGGATAGAATACATACCTTGTTGTTGTTGCTTGACTCCATGAAGCTTGAGAGCCTAGTGCCCCAAGTGTGACACCTCAAATGGTTCACACAACATCATGAACTCTTGGAATAACCGTGAGAAGTAGACATACATGTTCAAATTGGCTAGCCCTCAAAATATGTATCACTAGTGCCAATTTCTTGAACTAAAGGGGTTCTTATATAGTGTGGCTATTAGAGTTACACCATGTAACTCATGACTTTACCCATTCCTTATGCTCCATGGGTTTTAACCTCCATGGAGTATCCATGGATCACCACATGGGTTAAACCCAACATAAAGGAATCTTGGATCATAAGCCCACATATATAAGAATGAATGATTTACACAATCAATCCCCATATATTTAATTAGTCTCTTTTTGATCACTAAATTAAGTCCAAATTAATTATTGATCAATACTAATTAAATAACATGATTTCATATTAATATATTAGAACTTATAATATATTAATATGTCACAAAATGTCTTTTCCTCATAAACGGTCTATCCAAATGTTCCGATGCCATGCAACCCAAATGGACCATGCCGAGTCGGGTCAAGTACATACCAATTATAGTTATGGACTTACACACTAATCCAACAGTCTCCCACTTGGATAAGTCTAAAACTATTATTGCGTATGACTTCAGGAACCAACTGGCAATCGT
The DNA here is from genome assembly GCF_052849685.1 of Lactuca virosa. Classification (NCBI taxonomy): domain Eukaryota; kingdom Viridiplantae; phylum Streptophyta; class Magnoliopsida; order Asterales; family Asteraceae; genus Lactuca; species Lactuca virosa. The sequence continues at coordinate 59,336,873 of NC_136426.1, read as the reverse complement.
AGCTCTCAAAAGCCGCTGTCGAACTCTGACCTTGTAGATGAACTCTGACCTTTGTCAATGACTTGTCCATTAGATAAGGGATCATATATTCCTCCATTCTAGATATCATATGGACTGAGACATGGATTATAATCATTCTCTCTGTCCATTTGTTGTTTCCCGATTTCCGATTTATGACGATTGACTAATTGAACAAATCAAATCAGTCCAGGCCCGGCCGAGCGCTTACATTTGTCATCACCAAATCATCGAGGGGCCCACAGACATCGCTTTTATCCCGAAGGTAAAAGGAATGGATAAACTTCGACTCATATGGCTTGTTCTACTACTTGTTGAATCATACACAAAGGCACGTTTTATAACACCGAGTTACCGAATGCGTTTTCGTGCAATCAATGTACAACCAACTCATAGTAACAACTCATATCTCTAGGTTTGAAGAATATAAGATATTACCGTCTCATGATCACTCGTGATAAAATCCATGAAGTGATTCTAATGAGCGCGGGTTGAATCCAATACTCAGAACTTATGAGCACTCATGAGTGTTGTAGCCCCTTGTCCAACATCTTAGACCTCTACAAGCCAACCCGTGACAGTCTTGATTCATATCTACTTGCAACATATGACCGACTGTGGATAGTTTGAATAACTTAGTCAATCAGGAAGAACGACCTAGTTATTCTGGAAGTCAAAACATGCAAAATGAAACACAATAATAATAGAATCTAATATGGTATCAAAACCTATGAACATAAATAAAACACCTTTTATTTATCACCATATGATTACACATTATTCATTGTATACTGTTTCAGCTATCAACTTTATTCTTGAATTTAAAACACTACTTGTCCCATGCTCCAAGCATGTACACTATGTTTTCTAAACACTACTCATGCCATACACCAAGTATGCATACTATGTTTGTCTATGATCTTCACTTTGTGAATTAGATCAATTGAACATAACTCCAATGATCCTCTTTCACAGTCCCAAATCCTTACTGCAAATGCAAGAATTCCAAATTCATGCCATTTACTGAAATCTGTTAGATTCTAAACTTATATGCATTGATCCTCCTGTAATGATTATGCACAGAGTCAGAAAGACTTGACAACAACCATTACAGAGCATTCCAAGGAGATCAACTCCTTGGAAACATCCTTCTTGCATTAAGTTTCCTAATCTTACACAGATTGAATAATTTCCAACTTTGAAACATTTCCATATTCCATTTTGACTATCACTTCTGAACAAGAGTTTCCTCCTTACAGATTATGTCAATATGGTCCTTCCAGAATTATCATTATACTTCCAACTATCCTTGAGCAACCAATCTTTGGTAAACCTTAGATTGTCCTCAATAATTGCTTAATCCTTTTAGTCATATCCAGTTCTAGACCTTTTCCCTTCTTAATGCCCCAGGCATTTGGAAAATTTTAGAAAGGATAAATATAGTACATGTAATCGATCCTATATCCGAAGCATATGGGACACGAGTCATGATGTCTCACATAAAGACTAAACCAGTCTTTTGCTATAACATTTCCATTTCTATTTGCCAAGTTCTCATAATTCAGATTATAAAAAGGGATGCCGTAATCATAATCGAATTTTAGAACGCAAATAATGGACCCATATATAGAATTTCCTTATGTTGAGTCATTCCAACATGAAATTCATATATATATCCTTGACTAAATACGACTTAAAACCTCAATCTAAGCTTTTAGAATTGAAATGAAGTATAATTTTCTCTCCCTTAATTATAGCAAAACAACTTTTTCAACCCCTGCAGCCTCACGAATTGAAACTTTTGTTTTCTATAATTAACATTGCTACCTTGCAACCTTTATCATAATTATCATGCTCCCACTAACATGATGATTATTAGCATAACACTTATGCTCCCACTAGCTTTGACATGTAATCAGAAATCAGCTGGACTTCTAGAAATCAATACTTTATTGACTTTCTTACCAAAGTTCAGATTTCTGATACTAGATTGCTTTGATAAAACTTTATCAATATCATACACCTTATCTTAGATAGTTCACAGGTGTGTCTAAACAATTTTAAGAACTATGAAAAGGGATGCCGTAATCATAGTCTCGATTGTTTAGACCTTTACCGCTTCTCACAAGTCCATGTTAGTGTGCCGGTTAACCACACACGCTCCACTAACGACTTTGAGAATGCAAATATCACAATTACTATCTAGCTAAAATCTACTTAGTGAAAGTGTTTCCTCACCATCATTTTCATGAATCGGAGAGAAACCTTATGACACTTAGATTTAATGGTGTATGTGTTTTTATCCATGTGAATTGTCAAAACCATAGTCATAAGACAAGGATAATGACAAATTCAAACTCATATGGACTGAACTCAATCTTAATTTCTTGCCATGTGGCAGCTCAAGGGTCTGCCATTGCTTCCAAGTTGCTGTGCAACCAATTGAGAACTCTAAGAACTCATATGCAAAGCCAACTATAATTGGAATGGACACAGAAATAGTCAACACGATAGGTTATAAACCTCAAGTCGTGTACTAGTGAAGAATTTTAGGTTTTACTCTTGATTAGTTCTTGAGACTTTCAAGACCTTTTAAGACTCCCACTGTCCTCTTGACATATAAGACTTTATTGTCAGATATTCAAGAGATAGTGTGGATTCTAATCAAGACAAACACTTCACACAATTGGCCTTAGTTGGTCTTTGTTTTATCCAAAACATCACAACTTACCAATTTCAAATGTACAAGAGTAGAAAACTTTTACTCTTACATTTGACAAGTGTTTTAAACCTTCTTTAAGACATGTCACTCAAGTTACAATCTTAGAGTATAACTCTAAGAATTGTTTTTGGAACGAAGTATAAATCATCTTCTTGATTTAACCACTTCAACAATTCATAGCTCCTCTTCTTAGCTACCATAATGCACTTAGAAGATGAATTGTGATAAGGTCTCTTAATCATTAAGATGATTATCTAACATGATACTAAAGTACTCTCCCATCTTTTCAGATTTGAGAAACTTTTGTCTTTCTGCCTAAGTTGATTCTTCTTATTCGCTCTGCCATACATTGAAACCTTTTCCAATGTCTCAGAATTACACTTAAGCTTGTAAGTATAACCATATTTACTGAATTTTAGCAAGTCATGACGAATAGTCTTATCGATCTTTGTGGTGGACTTAATCAGTGCACAAGAATGTGTACTCGATCCCTTAGTCCTTTACTTGACTCACACATCCATGCGAACAAGTAATTAGTCTTAATTTTCCAATGCTTGAAAGTTCTCATTCATCATACTATACACCTTGCATGATTCCAAGTTTCTATCCAACTGAAACTTGGGTGATGAGAATCTTTCCTTATTTGGTAAATTTAGACACTACCACAAATGAAAGAATCAAATTCATATTTCCACTCTTGCTCTTAATGGAATCTTATAAGCAACAAAGATTTTCACAAATGCCATTGTAAGGATATATATTTTTTTTAAAATAAATAAAATCAAAAAAAAAATTTCCTTTATTTTAAAACTTTGCGGAAAAACTCATCCTTACCATCCATATGAAAACTTGTTGTTATCTATTCCTAAGCTAAATATCATAACTCCTAAGAAGTAGCTCAAGAATCCGATCTTCAAACTATGTGATAGAAATCCATCTACGCGATCAGATTCAGCATATTCTTTCTTTAAGTTTCTTCATTTTTTCTTTGATTCTTAAAACATCACCATGTGACCCAGTCACATCATGTATCAAGAATCTCATAATAGAAACTTAGCAGAGTTAGATAGTGGACTTTACCTGAAGTAGAGTCAAACTTATTGACTTTAACATCCTTAGGTAAATTTGGCAGCTTCGCAACCAATACCCCTTTCTTTGGCAATGGACCCTTGATAATGGGACTATCTCAGACTTAGCTGTTCTCTTTACCATTTGGTCAACCGAGTTGACTATGGCCGATCCCTTTCCATTGGGAAGAGAGAGCTTTACTGGATATCCAATGTCATCATTCTCAATGTCCATAAAGTTTTGGGAAGTTGATCTTAGCAAATAGATAAGATCATTAAGGGTCTTGTCATAGTCTGTTTCATAGGAGTCCCACAGGAACTCACTATGTGACTTAGAAAATAGTTGAGTCACCAACTTTCTCAAGACTTTGACACCCAACTCTCCCGATTTGTCAATATCTGACTACATCTCCAAGATGTGATCACATATAGACCTTTGCTTGCCAATAGGGCTTGAGTGACCTTAAACTTTTCAGGAACTTGCGGGTTAGGGAGAATAATTGGAGGAGGTGAAAGAGGTATGATTTCCATGGGACATCATCTTCATTTAGGAAAGTTTGTTTCAAGAGATTTGGGAAGATCATAGATGTCTGAACTTAGACATCTTTTGGGAGATATTCAAGTTAGTTGATTTAGAGTCCTTAATATAACACCCAATATGAAATATTAAGGCTAGGACCCAATAACCTATTTATAACTGGAAGAGGGATGCCGTAATCCAAGTTATAAAATAGTTAAAGGTAGGTAAATGACGATTTACCAATTTCCACCATAGAAAAACGAAATATAATTAAGTTTTAATTGGATTTGAAACTCCTAGATCTTTTGAGATACATTGAACTTTCAATGGCATGTTTGAATCTCGATTGTGCCCTCTCAGGTTTGTGACTGGGATGCCGAGGATCACAAACAAGGTGTGAATAACCATACAAATTGACTTGGTACCCTCAACAATATTACCTAATCGATGTGCCGGTTAACCACACACGCTCCACCGATCTATAATAAAGTCAAGTTACCCTTTGCCACTCTTACTAGTCCATGTTAGTGTGCCGGTTAACCACACACGCTCCACTAACGACCTGGTAAGGTACAAAGTGTAATTTTATGGGCTAGCACCAATTTCACATTTTTCTAAGTAACTAAGAATTGGGAATTTATAAATGTTTAGTTACTTAGTATTTATCATTATCACTTTTAATGAAGGGAGAATTATAGTCTTTGTCCTACCCGTTCGGCTAACGACCCTCCACCAGTCGAGGAAGCGGTGGGTGAGAGTGGACACCCATTAAACTGCCATTTTATAGGCAGTAACCTTATACCCCCTTATAGACCGGCTTCGTGAATGAGGCCTACTAACGGTAAGATTGACTTTATCTTATACATATCTATATAATTAAAATTATAATAATAGTATAAGGGTTTGAATTTTAACTTTTAAAATTCTAAGGGCTAACTTGGAATTAAAGTATTCATAAGTGAAACTTTTCAAATTCCAAAACTTGAGGGCAAGTTTTGAAACTATTCAAAACTAATTAATTCCATAACTTATGTGTTTAAATTAGTTTTAATTAAAAAACTCTTCAAGTTCCATAACTTGAGGACAAGTTATGGAAGACTTTAAACTAATAAAAGAATGTAACTTTTCTTTATTTTATAACTTATGGAATTAATTAAGGTTACACATTTTATTACTTAATGAAGTGACTCTTGAACCTCCATAACTTGAGGACAAGACTCTTCATTTTTTTGTAACGATTGCCAACTTTTATGAGTTTTATGAAACTTAAATGTGACTTTTCATATAACTTGAGGACAAGTTACAAAAACACATTTTAGAATCAACTCTTAGATTAAAATGGATTGAAAACACATAATCAATTACCTTTTCTATTAATCTAAGCAACTCATAAGAACAAGATAATTCAAATCAAACTTTTTCATGTAATTAGCCTAATCACTAAACTAATACAAAACATGAATCTATTGACAATTATCTTTGAAATTGGATTAGTATGAACATTACCACATCAAAAACAAGTTTATAAGTTCAAAAACATCTTAGGGTAATGTTTCTAGTCCATTTCTAGCCAAAAAACGCGAAAATATGTTGTCTGGGGCTCCAACTCGTCGAGTGTATCAACCTACTCGCCGAGTAGGATGATTTTCTTCATGTACTCGGCGAGTTCATCAGTGGACTCGGCGAGTACAGTGCCCAGAATGCCCGAAATTCGACTTTTTCAGCATTTTTCAGCAATTTGCATCAAGTATAATTGAAAACAAGCCTAGGCTTTGATACCACTGATGGGTTTTGAGCATTCTAACACTCCTAAGTGTACATGCAACCCTAAATACCTTGGATCTATGGTTTCTCTATTATACATGCAAATATGATTATCCAAGGTATTATCCTAACTAGCATACCAAAACATTGATACTAGGATACTAAAATAGATAGAATACATACCTTGTTGTTGTTGCTTGACTCCATGAAGCTTGAGAGCCTAGTGCCCCAAGTGTAACACCTCAAATGGTTCACACAACATCATGAACTCTTGGAATAACCATGAGAAGAAGACATACATGTTCAAATTGGCTAGCCCTCAAAATATGTATCACTAGTGCCAATTTCTTGAACTAAAGGGGTTCTTATATAGTGTGGCTATTAGGGTTACACCATGTAACTCATGACTTTACCCATTCCTTATGCTCCATGGGTTTTAACCTCCATGGAGTATCCATGGATCACCACATGGGTTAAACCCAACATAAAGGAATCTTGGATCATAAGCCCACATATATAAGAATGAATGATTTACACAATCAATCCTCATATATTTAATTAGTCTCTTTTTGATCACTAAATTAAGTCCAAATTAATTATTGATCAATACTAATTAAATAACATGATTTCATATTAATATATTAGAACTTATAATATATTAATATGTCACAAAATGTCTTTTCCTCATAAACGGTCTATCCAACTGTTCCGATGCCATGCAACCCAAATGGACCATGCCGAGTCGGGTCAAGTACATACCAATTATAGTTATGGACTTAGACACTAATCCAACAAAAGAATCATATGATCATAACAGAAACGCCCAATGTATAATTTACTCTTCGGTTCATCTCACTAAGAACCCATAGAAGTCGCTTAATTGATTGCATTTTCTCCACTTTGAAAACTAATCTAGAGCAAACCAAGTAACTTGTATTATGCTGTCTCTACCCCAGCGTCATTGAAAAAAATTTATGTCTCAAGAAATGGTTGAAGATGAATTGATGATGATCATTACCGTGTATTTCGAAAGTATCAATTCCGCATCGGGTTAAATCCAACACCTCCAAATTTTCTAAAGCTGCAAAATCTGTAATATATATGTAAAAATAACGAAAGTGTCATGCATTTGTAGTAGTTTGATTCAAAACATTAAGTATATTATATTTAAATCCTTAAACCTCATGCAATTCATCATTATGTTAGTAAAGTTCACACATAGAAATGCTATGGCACAAATATCCTATAAGAAGATCATTTTATATATAGTATCTCAAGTAGCAAGGTAAAACTAAAAGCAAGATTTGCTCATAGAAGTGTGTGTACCTTGAGCTTGAAATGATCGAAGTCGCCTATTTCCTTGAAGATCTAGGGCTTTAAGTGATGGCAGAACACTCAAAAATGTTATAAGGCTGTTATTGAAATCATTGTATGCCAGATTTAAAATCTTCAACTTTCTGAATATAGAAACCCTCTTAAAACCTGCGTCTAGGATCCAAATGTACCATTAAAAAGATGACTGTATTTGTGTGATGGGTTTAAGATAATATTGGAATATTCACTACCTTGCATTTGGAATGTTCCAGTAAAGAGGCAGTTTGTTAGATCCAACATCTCCATGTTTTCTAAAGGTGCAAATTCTGCAATATAAGTAAAAAGGGATGATAACTATATGCATGGGGGCTGGGTTTGCCCTGTAAAGGAGCTCGAACCCGGGGTGCTCGTTGAAATATGCGAGTAGGCTTCCGTTTAATCATTTGCCGTTTCCAAAAAAACTATATGCATGGATGGAACACTATATAACTTTCCATTAGCAGGGAAGTATCCGCCCAATTTGGTGTAGCTCAGATCCAAAATTTTGAGTGAAGTGAGTGCACCCAATGATGGAATGATGCCTTTGTCAATATCAAAATTCCTGCTGAGGTCTAGTATCTCCAGCTTCTTCAAACTTGACAACCTTTCGAGTTCGGTAATATAAAAAAAAGGTTTAAACACCAGTATCCTGTTCTTCAGTTACTAAAGGTTTAACTTTGGGGAGCAATTACTACATAATTTTAAAGTACATTATACACCTAACATCCTATATGTTCACGCTTCTTTATCATTACAAATGTAATAGTAATACCCAACCACTAAACTTATTGGAGTCCGAAAATTAATTGGATAATGTTGTTCTCTTGAATTTAAATTTACTCATATGTCTTGATCAAACATGTAATATCAATTTAAAAGAAACAGTTTCACGTAAGTCAAGATAATACTTAACAATTAAGCATACAGTGTACCTGTATTCATAATTCCACCATCAAGAAAATTACGCGACAAATTGAGACTTCTTAGCTCTTTAAAATGAAGAAAGAGGGAAAAATTTAATGGCCAAATATTTTTATCTATGTAGGATCTCCCGTTCACTGTACCCAAAGAAGCAAATAATGCATAATTGGAATCCAGCACATATTTGGGTAGATATCTAGTGAGGCATACAAGCCACTAATGACGGAGTTAGGCAGACAGAGTCCAAGTCAGCAACAACATTATTTTCTGGTGAACAAGTCTTAATGTCAGAAAAATCATTGGTCATAAGTCATAAGTCATAAGAGTAGGTAGGATGACAATCACTTGAATACTTATTGTAGCTTACAAAATCTTAACTTTTAGACAATTTCTCAGTTTCTGTTTGCTTCAGGTGTATAACTACAATATGTTTACCGCTTATGTAGACAAAAATTTATCAACTGAATCTTTTTTAACTCTATACTAATTTATTAATAGAAATTAGGGAAAATGTCACTGAATATTAATCAATTTTGATATTCATCTACGTATATCGAACTCTTTTTTTGGTGAGGTTAAACCACTGCAAGTTTCATTTTTGTAAAAATGGGTAACTTGTATCTTAATTGTTACCTATTGTTGGGCCAATGACATGGTCGATACTGTTCCTGATGATGTGGCAAGTCTAAAATTTTCCACGTGCATGCCACATCAGCCTGAAAGAAAGATTAAGAAAACTATCATGATGGACTTCAATAATGTTATATAGAATAGAATCTAAAATAGCTGATCTAACAAACCTATTCTAATTCCTCCTACAGCAGTTTTTTATTCATCCACTAAGTACATAAACTTCCAACACGAAATCGATGTTAAGGTTTGTCGATAACATACTAGCATAAATTCAGCATTAGGAAATAAGATCTAGCACGATTGATTGATATTTGATCGACTGCTTACACAAATCAAAGAACGAAGTGCAATGTGCGCCTGAAACAAAACGGATTGAAACAGTGAGAAGGATCGACAGATACTTTGGGGAGAAAGAGCGAAATAGAGCGGGAGAAAAAATGTCTGGTGAATTTTGGGTTTTGGTTTGGAAGGTAGATGGCCGGTAAAAGTAAAATCAAAATTTATATAAATAAATGACAAAATTACAAAAAGGCACTCGTTCAATGGGAAAATTGAGCAAGTTGAGGGGATTGTCTAATGGAAAATTCTTGGAATAGTTTAAAGGTGAGTTTAACACGGAATGTTTGTGAGCGTTTAGCAGCTTCTATGTAACGACATGATTTTTCAAAACAAGATTTTCAATTTTAAACTCATAAAACACATGTCTCATCATTAATTCTCAAAAACAACCGACAAGTTTTCAATACAATTATTCAAATCCAGGATCCACAATCATAGTTCCATATCAAGAGTGTGTGTACAATCATGCTGGATCCTTCCTGCGATCCTCGGAAGGACCTAAAACACATAACACATAACACGGTAAGCACGAATGCTTAGTGAGTTCCCCAAAATACCACATACAACAATTCGCCACTCGAGGCTATACTCTGTAAGACCCTCCGGCCTATGTGTCTCAGCGGGACCCTGCAGTCCCGTAGCTCGTTGGACCCTCTGGTCCGGTCTAGCTCGTTGGACCCTCCGGTCCGGTCTGATTGAGAACCCTCTGGCCTCATAGTTTGTTGGACCCTCCGGTCCGGTCTAAGCAACAAACAATATAGCATACAATACATATCACACAATCATGCATATCTCAAGCAAGTACATAAGACCCTTTGGTCACACATAATTACCACTCTAGGTAAAATATAGTGAGAAGACTCACCTCGTAAGATAGCTAGTAAAGTCGCGTGCCCGAAATCCTCGGTCTAGCCTCCGCCTATCACAATTAATATTTCTAATTAATATTCTACTCTTATCTCTGAAAAGTGGGTAGAAGACCATTCTACCCTTCCCTGACCTCTTTCACTCATTTTGACCAAGCCCTAAAGTCAACAGAAGTCAACTCCAGTCAATGGTCCAACTTTGACCGGACTCGTCGAGTGCACTCGGGAGACTCGTCGAGTCCAGTCGATTCATGGCAACCCCGACAAGCTCCAACTCGACAAGCTAACCCCTAACTCGACGGGTCACCATCTGACTCAGTTCATCGGGACAAAACCCTAACCGGCTCGTCGAGTCGGCTCATCAACTCGGCGAGTCCGTTCGGTCTCAACTTGTATTCAGGTGATTTCCAGGCAGAAAACTCTCTCACACCCTAGATCTAAGCTCTCAAGGCCTGAATATCACGTAAAGCCTCGAGCTTTACGTTCATGCATAGCACTAAGGGCTAAAAATGCCAAGAACAAGCTTGAGAAGAAGTCTCTCATTAAAAGGGATAACATGGCTGAATAAAGCAGGGGACTTTCGACTCTAGGGACCTCACAAGGTCCAGATCTGATGTCTATTTCTATGAAGGTGCTCAAAACCTTCAAGGTCCCCAAAATAAGATGGAAATGGAGCCCTAACTCTAAAACCATGAGATCTATCCATACAAGAGAGAAAGGTATGAACTTTATACCTTGAATAGAAGCTCCTGGATGTCTAAGCGGCAGATCTAGCAACTTCTTCACAATCCTTGCTTGGAATCCTCTTTCTCCTTACCAACATGCACCGAAGATCTCAAACAATGGCTCAAAACTCTCTCTAAAGCTCAAGGGGGCGATTAGGGTTTCTCTCAGTGAAAGGAAACAGATGGAGAGCCGCAAATGAGGCTATACTTATCCTTATATAGGCCCCAAACCCGGGGATTTAGGGTTTCAACTCACAGCGCCTACTCGGCGAGTCTATATCCGGACTCGTCGAGTGGATCATTAAACCCACGTGGCCATCCCGACTCTACTCGGCGAGTTATAGCCCCAACTCATCGAGTAGGTCAATGATCCTCAAAAATAAATACTTAAAATGACATACCTAGGAATCCGGATGTTACAATTCTCCCCCACTAGAATCAGACTTCGCCCTCGAAGTCATGCTCCGCAAATAATTCTGGATGCTGCTCCCGCATCTATGACTCCGGCTCCCAAGTCAAATCGGACCCTCTCCGATGTTGCCTCTAGACCTGAACCAGGGGTACTTCCTTATTCCTCAGAACTTTCACCTTTCGATCCAAGATCACGATCGGCCTCTCGATGTAATTCAGGCTCGCATCCACCTGAATGTCCTCTAATGGTACCACTGTCGTCTCATCAGCCACACACTTCCGCAACTGGGACACGTGGAAGGTGTTATGGATCTGACTCAACTCCGCAGGTAACTCCAACTGGTATGCTACCTTACCCACTCTGGCGATCACTCTAAACGGACCGATATATCGAGGCCCCAACTTGCCCCGCTTCCTGAACCGGATTACCCCTTTCCATGGGAAACTTTCAGGAGCACAAAATCTCCGACTTGAAACTCAACCTCAGATCGTCGTCTATCCGCGTAACTCTTCTGACGACTCTGCGCCGTCAGTAACCTCTGTCTGACCTGCTGAACCTGCTCGGTCGTCTTCAACACTATCACAGTGCTGCCCATAACTCTCTGCCCCACCTCTCCCCAACAGATGGGAGTGCGACACTTTCTCCCATACAGGAGCTCAAAGGGAGGCATACCAATGCTCGAGTGATGGCTGTTGTTGTAAGAAAACTCAGCCAAGGGTAGGTATGTGTCCCAACTCCCACCGAAGTCCATAACACATGCTCGAAGCATGTCCTCGAGCGTCTGAATCGTTCGCTCTCTCTGTCCGTCTGTCTGTGGGTGGTAGGCGATACTAAAATGCAATCGCGTTCCCAACTCGTCATGGAACTTCTTCCAGAATCTGGAAGTAAAAAGCACATCCCGATCCGGCACTATGGACGTCGGCTCTCCATGCCGAGCTACCACCTCTCGCACATAAATCTCTGCCAGCCTCTCAGCAGAAGAGCTCTCACTAATAGCAAGGAAATGAGCACTCTTCGTCAACCGATCCACAATCACCCAGATTGCGTCAACTCCACGAGCCGTTCTCGGTAATTTGGTGATAAAGTCCATCGAGATCTGCTCCCACTTCCACTGGGGAATCTCCAAAGGCTGCAACGGACCATGTGGACGTTGGTGCTCCGCCTTGACTCGGCGGCAGCTCAAGCACCTCTCGACCACCCAAGCAACATCCTTCTCCATACAGGGCCACCAATAATCTTTCTTCAGATCCAAATAAATCTTAGTGGCCCCGGTATGGATCGAAAATCTTGACCTATGCGCTTCCTCCATCAGAGTGCTACGAGCTCCGCCCATATAAGGTACCTAAATCCGACCTCGAAAGTGTTGGATTAATGTCTAAGTCCATAACTATATTTGGTATGTACTTGACCCGACCCGGCATGGTCCATTTGGGTTGCACTTCACCGGCATAATTTATATGGATAGTCTTTTGAGAATAGTATATTTATGATTTATATTAATATATTATAAGTTCTAATATATTAATATGGAATCATATTATTTAATTAGTATTGATCAAGAATTAATTTAGAATTAATTAAGTGATCAAAAAGAACAAATTAAATATGGACTCTTATATATATGGAATGGGTCTAGTTTATTTAGGTTGGGCTAAGCTTTCATGGATGGTCCATGGAGTTTTAACCCATGGATCCTATGTAAATGAAAGGTCATGGGTATTAGGGTTTACATGGATGTAACCCTAATCCTCCATAATATATAAAGGGGTCCTTGGCTCACAAAATTGGCACAAGTGTGTGAAATAAGAGTGGGCTGATTTTAGTGTGCATACATATTCTCTCAAGTTCTTCCAAGGTGTTTTGGTGATTTGTGATTCCATTTGAGGCTTCCACACTATTGGGGCTAAGCTCTTAAAGCTTGAAGACATCAAGCTACATCAAAAGGTATGTCATCTAACTAGAACTTTGTAGTATAGGTGCTTCATAATATGCTAGTTAGGATGAAACCTTGGAATAGTTAATATTTGCATGTATAATAGAGAAAACATAGATCCAAGGTTTATAGGGTTGCATGTACACCATAGGAGTGTTAGAATGCTCAAAACCCAACAGTGGTATCAGAGCCATGGGTTGTTTTCTGTTATATTGATGCAAATGTTTTATTTTCAAGTTGGAAAAAAAAAGGAAAAAAAAAACATGACGTTTGTCAAATTTTAAGATAATTACTTGTTTTGTGAAAAACGAATTATTTGTAAAATTTGAATCATTTGTTATATGAGTTGAATTAGGTCAAATTTAGTAAAAGATAAAATGATATGATTATTTTATTAGTTTTAAAAGTTTGATCTAAATGTTTTAAGGAATTACAAATTTTGTCATAAAATTTTGGAGCTCAAAAGTTTTTTTTAAAGTTGTGATCTTAAGGGTTTTTGAAACTTCCATAAGTTATGGATATGAAAGTTTTTTTTTAAAAAAAAAATTTGATTCAAAGCTTTTATGGAGTTACAAAATTTGGTGTTAATGTTTTAAAGAATTCCATAACTTGTTCTTAAGTTATGGAACATGGAAAGTTTCATCATAAAACATCATTAATTCCATAAGTTATGGAATCCAAAGGTTTTCAAGAATTACAAAACTTGCCCTCAAGTTTTGGAATTTGAGAAAAGTTTTTTATGAAAAAAAGAATTGAATTCTAAAACTCTTGGGTTCATAACTTAAACAATTAATTAAATGGTTTTAATTTTGAGTTTAATAATTGGAATTATGATGTTTTGTTGAATAGTTCAAATTAACTCTTATGGACTTTATTAATAGTTAATTAAAGCGTTTAATTAAAAGAGTATTATTAAATCCATAAATATATGGTTTGAGTTTAATTAAATTAAAAGTCTAGTTTAATTAATAGATTAAACCATAAAGTATTTTAAATGTCTAAAATACACCCTTATACTATTATAATATTAAAAGTTTAATATATTATATGTATAAGAGCAAGTCGTCTTACCATTAGTAGGCCTCATTCACGAAGCCGGTCTATAAAGGGGGTATAAGGTTGTCGCCTATAAAATGGCAGCTTAATGAGTGTCCACTCTCACCCACCGCTTCCTTGACTGGTGGACGATCGTTAGCCGAACAGGTAGGACAAGGACTATAATTCTCCCTTCATTATAAGTATAATGATAAATACTAAGTAACTAAACACTTATAAATTCCCAATCTTAGTTACTTAGGAAAATGTGAATAAGGTGCTAATCCATGAAATTTCACTTTGCACTTTGTTTAAGTTGTTAGTGGAGCGTGTGTGGTTAACCGGCACACTAACCTGGACTTAACAAGGTAGGCAAAGGGTAACTTAATGTTTATCATAGTATCGTTGGAGCGTGTGTGGTTAACCGGCACATCGATTGAGGGGTCAATATTAAGGGTACCAAGTATATTTGCATGGTTACTTCACACCTTGTTTTGTGATCCTCGGCATCCCAGTCACAAAACCTGAAGGGCACACTCGAGATTGAAACATGCCATTGAAAAGTTCAATGAATCTCAAAAGAATCTAGGAGTTTCAAAACCAGTTAAAACCTAATAATACATTTCGTTTATCTTGGTGGAAATTTGTGAATCGTCATTCACCTACCTTCAAATATTTTATAGCTTGGATTACGGCATCCCTCTTCCAAGTTATAAAATAGTTTGTTGGGTCCTAGCCTTAATATATCATATTGGGTGTTATATTAAGGACTTAAATCAACTTTACGTGAATTTCTCCCATTGTTGATGTCTGGTTTAGACAACAATGATCTTCCCAAACCAAGCTTTCCTAATGAATATGACTTCCCGAGTTTGGCTCATGGAAGTCATACTTCTCTTCCTCCACCTCCTCCAATTATTCTCCCTAACCCACAAGTTCAAGGTCACTCAAGCCCTAATGGCAAGCAAGGTCTATGTGTGATCACATCTTAGAGATGAAGTCACATATTGACAAGCCGGGAGAGTTGGGTGTCAAAGTCTTGAGAAAGTTGGATGTTCAATCACTTTCAAAGTCACATAGTGAGTTCCTTTGGGACTACTATGAAACGGACTATGACATGAACCTTAATGATCATATCTATTTGCTTGGTGATGCTGAATCAGCAATGATTTGGAACGATAGTAAAGCAAATTTGATTAGAAGATCAACTTCCCAAAAACTTTATGGACAGTGACAATGGTGACACTGGAAATCCAGAAAAAGCATTCTCTTCCCAATGGAAAGGGATTGGCCATAGTCAACCCGGTTGACCAAATGGTAAAGAGAAAGGCTAAGTCTGAGATAGTCCCATTACCGAAGGGTCCATATGTTTATTTTGCCAAAGGAAGGGGCGTTGATTGCAAAGCTGCCAAATTTACCTAAGGATGTTAAAGTCAATAAGTTTGACTCTGTAGAGCCCATTATCTAACTCTGTTAAGTTCTATTCTGAGATCCTCATTACATGATGTGACTGGGTCACATGTTGATGTTTTAAGAATCAAAGAATAGAGAGAAATCTTAAAGGAAGTATATGATGATTCTGATCGCGAAGGTGGATCAGAATTTTGAGCAGTTGCTTAAGAAGTTATGATATATTGCTAAGGAATAGATAACAACAATTTTCCATGTGGATTGTAAGGATAAGTTTTTCCGCAAAGTTTTAAAATAAAAGAAAATTGTTTAATTTTATTTATTTGAAGTATCCTTACAATGGCATTTGTGGAAAATTGTTGCTTATATGATTCCACTGACAGCAATATTGGAAAATGGATTTGATTCTTTCATTTGTGGTAGTGTCTAAATTTACCAAATCAGGAAAGTTCCTCATCACCCAAGTTTCAATTGGACCGAAATTTGGAATCATGCAAGCTGAATAGTATGATGAATGAGAACTTTCAAGCATTGGAAAATCAAGACTAATTACTTATTCACATGGATGTGTGAGTCAAGTGAAGGACTAAAGGGATCGAGTACACATTCTTGTGCACTGGTCATGTCCACCACAAAGCTCGTTAAGACTATTTGATTTACTAAAGTTTAGTAAATATGGTTATACTTACAAGTTTAAGTATAATTCTGAAACATTGGAAAAGTCTCAATGTATGGCAGAACGAATGGGAAGAATCAAATTAGGCAGAAAGATAAAAGTTTCTCAAATCTGAAAAGATGGGAGAGTACTTTAGTATCATGTTTGTGATCATCTTAATGATTTAGAAATCATATCAAAATTAGTCCTCTAAAGGTCATCTTAGTGCATTCTTATGACTAAGAAGAGGAGTCATGAATTGTTGAAATGGTTAGATCAGGAAGATGAGTCATACTTCGTTCCAAAACAATTCTTAGAGTCATACTCCAAGATTGTAACTTGAGTGACATATCTTAAAGAAAGGTTTAAAAGACTTGTCAAATGTAAGAGTAAAAGTGTCCTACTCTTGTACATTTGAAATTGGTAAGTTGTGATGTTTTGGATAAAACAAAGACCAACTAAGGCCAATTGTGTGAAGTGTTTTTCTTGATAAAGAATCCGCACTATCTCTTGAATATTTGGCAAGATAGTCTTATATGTCAAGAGGACAGTGGGAGTCTTAAAGATGGTGAGGAAACACTTCCACCAAGTAGATTTGAAGCAGATGGCAAAAGGTCTAAACAACTGAGACTATGATTACGGCATCCCTTTTCATAGTTCTGAAATTGTTTAGACACACATGCATGCTATCTAAGGAAAGGTGTATGATTTTGATAAAGTTTTATCAAAGCATCTCGTATCAGAAATCTGAACTTTGGTAAGAAAGTCAATAAAGTATTGATTTCTAGAAGTCCAGCTGATTTCTGAGTACATGTCAAAGCTAGTGGGAGCATAAGTGTTATGCTAAGAATCGTCATGTTAGTGGGAGCATGATAACTATTGTTAGTGTTGCAAGTTAGCAATGTTAATTATAGAAAACAAAAGTTTCAATTCGTGAGGCTGCAGGGATTGAAAAAGTTGTTTTGCTATAATTAAGGGAGAGGATATACTTCATTTCAGTTCTAAAGGCTTAGATTGAGACCTTAATCATCTTTAGTCAAGAATATATATATAAATTTCATGTTGGATTGGTTCAACTTAAGGAAATTCTATATATTGCGTTCTCAAAATTCGATTATGATTACGACATCCCTCTTCATAGTCAAATTTTGACTATGAAGAGGCATCTCTTATTCGGAAGTGATAGTCAAAATGAGAATATGGAGTTGTCTCCATAGGTGGAAGTTATCTGTGTAAGATTAGAAAACTTAATGCAAGAAGCATGTACAAAGCAATGTACTTTGAATATGAGACTTAGTTTCGATGGAGTTGATCTCCATTGGAATACCTTATAATGACTGTTGACAAGTCTTTGTGACTTTGTACATATTCATTACAGGAGGGTCAGTGCATATAAGTTTAAAATCTAAACAGATTTCGATAAATGATAGAAATTTGAAATTCTCACATTTTTCGATAAGGATTTGGGAGTGTGAAATTAGAATCATTGAAATTATGTTCAATTGGTTTATTTCACAAAGTAAGGATCATAGACAAACATAGAGTGCATACTTGGTGTATGGCAAAGCTATTGTTTAAGAAAAACATAGTGTACATGCTTGGAGCATGGGACAACTAGTGTTTTTAATTCAAGTATAAAGTTGATAAAACCGAAACAATGAATAATGAGTAATCAGTATGGTGATAAATAAAAGTGTTTATTTATATTCATAGGGTTTGATACCATATTTGATTCATTTATTTTTGTGTTTCACTTTGCATGTTTTGACTTCCAGAATAACTAAGTCGCTCTTCCTGAATGATTAAGTTATTCAAACCATCCACAGTCGGTCATATGTTGGAAGTAGATATGAATCAAGACTGTCATGGGTTGGTTTGTAGAGGTCCAAGTTGGTGGACAAAGTGGTGCTACAACACTCATGAGTGCTCATAAGTTCTGAGTATTGGATTCAGCCCGCGCTCATTTAAATCACTTCATGGATTTTATCACGAGTGATCATGAGACGATAATATCTTATATTCTTCAAACCTAGAGATATAAGTTGTTACTATGAGTTGGTTATACATTGATTGCACGAAAACGCATTTGGTAACTCGATGTTATCAAACGTGCCTTTGTGTATGATTCAACAAGTAGTAGAACAAGCCATATGAGTCGAAGTTTATCCATTCCTTTTACCTTCGGGATAAAAGCGATATCTGTGGTCCCCTTGATGATTTAGTCATGACACATGTGAGTGCTTGGCCAAGCCAGGACTGATTTGATTTGTTCAATCAGTCAGTCATCATAAATCGAAAATCGGGAAACAACAAATGGACAGAGAGATTGATTATAATCCATGTCTCAGTCCATATGATATCTAGAATGGAGGAATATATGATCCCTTATCTAATGGACAAGTCATTGACAAGGTCAGAGTTCGACAGCGGCTTTAAGAGCTACGATTGCCAGTTAGGTTTTGAAGTCATACTCAATAATAGTTTTAGACTTATCCAAGTGGGAGACTGTTGGATTAATGTCTAAGTCCATAACTATATTTGGTATGTACTTGACCCGACCCGGCATGGTCCATTTGGGTTGCACTTCACCCACATAATTTATATGGATAGTCTTTTGAGAATAGTATATTTATGATTTATATTAATATATTATAAGTTCTAATATATTAATATGGAATCATATTATTTAATTAGTATTGATCAAGAATTAATTTAGAATTAATTAAGTGATCAAAAAGATCTAATTAAATATGGACTCTTATATATATGGAATGGGTCAAGTTTATTTAGGTTGGGCTAAGCTTTCATGGATGGTCCATGGAGCTTTTAACCCATGGATCCTATGTAAATGAAAGGTCATGGGTATTAGGGTTTACATGGATGTAACCATAATCCTCCATAATATATAAAGGGGTCCTTGGCTCACAAAATTGGCACAAGTGTGTGAAAATAATGATGGGTTTTGAGCATTCTAACACTCCTAAGTGTACATGCAACCCTAAATACCTTGGATCTATGTTTTCTCTATTATACATGCAAATATGATTATCCAAGGTATTATCCTAACTAGCATACCAAAACATTGATACTAGGATAATAAAATAGATAGAATACATACCTTGTTGTTGTTGCTTGACTCCATGAAGCTTGAGAGCCTAGTGCCCCAAGTGTGACACCTCAAATGGTTCACACAACATCATGAACTCTTGGAATAACCATGAGAAGAAGACATACATGTTCAAATCGGCTAGCCCTCAAAATATGTATCACTAGTAGTAATTTCTTGAACTAAAGGGGTTCTTATATAGTGTGGCTATTAGGGTTACACCATGTAACTCATGACTTTACCCATTCCTTATGCTCCATGGGTTTTAACCTCCATGGAGTATCCATGGATCACCACATGGGTTAAACCCAACATAAAGGAATCTTGGATCATAAGCCCACATATATAAGAATGAATGATTTACACAATCAATCCCCATATATTTAATTAGTCTCTTTTTGATCACTAAATTAAGTCCAAATTAATTCTTGATCAATACTAATTAAATAACATGATTTCATATTAATATATTAGAACTTATAATATATTAATATGTCACAAAATGTCTTTTCCTCATAAACGGTCTATCCAAATGTTCCGATGCCATGCAACCCAAATGGACCATGCCGAGTCGGGTCAAGTACATACCAATTATAGTTATGGACTTAGACACTAATCCAACAGTCTCCCACTTGGATAAGTCTAAAACTATTATTGCGTATGACTTCAGGAACCAACTGGCAATCGTAGCTCTCAAAAGCCGCTGTCGAACTCTGACCTTGTAGATGAACTCTGACCTTTGTCAATGACTTGTCCATTAGATAAGGGATCATATATTCCTCCATTCTAAATATCATTGTTGCGTTTTGAGCATTCTAACACTTCCTAAGTGTACATGCAACCCTATTAAACCTTGGATCTATGTTTGTCTAAGATACATGCAAAATATTATTTTCCAAGGTTTATAACCTATCTAGCATGGCATGGGGTACTTTTAACCATAAAAGAACTAGATGAATTACATACCTTTTTTTGATTGTTGATTCCTTGGAGTTTGAGAGCCAAGCACCAATAATGTGAATGCCTCAAATGGAAATCACAAATCACCACAAACTTGGAAAATGTATGAGAGAGTATACTAACTCTTGATTTTGGCCACCACACTTACACACACATTAGTGTCTTTTTCATGCAACATAAGCTTGTTTATATAGTGTACATGGTTAGGGTGAAACCCTAATAACCCATGTCTTTTCCTCTTCCAAGGATCCATGGGTAAAAGCTCCATGGATCATCCATGTACTTCCATATAAGCTTAGCCCATTCCCAAATGAATGTTAGCCCACACCATATAAATATAATAGCCCATGATTTAATTAGTCTTCCTTTTAATCACTAAATTAATTCATAAATAATTCAAGATTAAAACTAATTAAGTAACATGAATTTATATTAATATATTATAACTTATAATATATTAATAAATCGTAAGTATACAACTCTCATAAAATTATCCATAACTAGTTTGGGTGAAGTGCAACCCAAATGGACCATGCCGGGTCGGGTCAAGTATATACCAAATAAGTTATGGACTTAGACATCTTATCCAACAGACTCCCACTTGGATAAGTCTAATAACTGTATTTGCCTATATTACTTCAGGAACCAACCGGCAATCGTAGCTCTCGAAAACTCTTGTGAACTATGAAGCGCCATTTTAGATAAGTGATGATATAATCCTCTGCTCTCATGATATCAGCCGGACAAATACATGGAACAATGTCTTACTTATTGTCTAGCAGTTGTTTCTCGATTTCCGATTTGTTTGACAAAGAACTTAACTGAACACATCAATTTAGTTCTGACCGGGCCCGGTACATGGGTAAACACAAAATCATCGAGGGGCCCAGATATCGCTTCTATTTCTAGAAGGAACAGATAAACTTCGACTCATATGCTTGTTGTACTACTTGTTGAATTGTACACAAAGGCACGTTTTATAACATCAAGTTACGTGCAATCAATGCACAACCAACTCATAGGTAACAACTCATATCTCTAGGTTTGAAGACTTATATGATATTATCGTCTCACGATCACTCGAGATAAATTCCATGAAGTGATACAAGTGAGCGTGGGTTTATTCCAATACTCATAACTTATGAGTACTCATGAATGTTGTAGCAACCATTGCTATGGCTAAACACCTTTAGTCATCTACAATCCCAATTCATGACAATCTTGATTCATACCTACTTCCGACGTATGACCGATTGTGGAGGTTTGAATAAATTAATTATTCTGGAAGTCAAAACATGCAAAACTGAAACAATAGTAAATAATTGACAATGATAGTAACACTTTACTCATAAATAAATCACACATTTTCTTCATCATCAAACGTCGATTACATTTTACAAGTTTCAGAAAAGGCTATCTAATCTGTAAAACTAACATCGTCCCTCAGCCCGATACGCCTCGCATGCTGCAAATGCTTAACCCTCGTCAGTCCCTTCGTAAGGGGATCCATAGGGTTCTCATCTGACGATACCCTCTTTGCCACGAGGAGTCCCTCTTCTATCTTGTGTCTTATGAAGTGATATTTTCTGTCAATGTGTCGGGATCTGCCATGATCTCTTGGTTCCTTGGCTAAGGCAACCGCACTATTGCTGTCACAGAAAATCTCCATAGGCTCCTTAATAGCTGGTACAACTCCAAGGTCTCCGATGAAGTTCCTCAGCCATATCGCCTCCTTTGCCGCTTCACTCGCTGCTATGTACTCTGATTCACAAGTCGAATCAGCTACAGTCTCCTGTTTGGAACTCTTCCAAGTGATTGCTCCTCCATTTAAGGTAAAGACCCAGCCCGACTGAGAGCGGAAGTTATCCCTATCATTCTGAAAGCTAGCATCACTATACCCTACTACTCTCAAGTCATCACTCCCACCAAGGGTAAGGATCCAATCCTTAGTCCTCCGTAGGTACTTGAGAATATTCTTTACCGCAGTCCAATGAGCCTTGCCAGGGTTCCCCTGATATCTGCTGACCATGCTCAAAGCGAAGGCCACATCAGGACGAGTACAAGTCATAGCATACATGATCGAACCAACAGCGGAAGCATAAGGTAATCGACTCATCTCAGCTATCTCATCTTCTGTACTCGGGCTCTGAGCCTTGCTCAGTTTGGCATTGCTTTGGATCGCTAATTCTCCTTTCTTGGAATTCTGCATGTTGAACCTTTTCAACACCTTATCCAAGTAGATACTCTGACTAAGTCCAATTACTCTTTTACTCCTTTCTCTTAATATCCTTATCCCTAGGATATAGGTAGCTTCTCCAAGGTCCTTCATAGCAAAGCACTTCCCAAGCCAGGACTTAACCTCCTGCAAGATTGGGATGTCATTTCCTATGAGTAGTATGTCATCCACATACAGTACCAAAAAGCTAACTATACTCCCACTAGCTCTGACATACACGCAGGACTCATCTTCACTTCTTGAGAAACCAAACTCTTTGACCTTCTCATCGAAACAAAGATTCCAACTTCGAGATGCTTGTTTCAATCCATAAATGGATTTCTCAAGCTTGCACACTCTATTGGGGTACTCTGTACTGACAAAACCTTCTGGCTGATTCATGTAAACATCCTCAGCCAACTTTCCGTTAACGAAAGCGGTTTTGACATCCATTTGCCATATTTCATAATCATGAAATGCAGCAATGGCTAGCATAACCCTAATATACTTAATCTTTGCTACTGGTGAAAAGGTTTCATCATAATCAATACCCTGAGTCTGAGTAAACCCGTTCGCAACCAGTCGAGCCTTATAAGTGTGCACCTTCCCATCCATGTCGGTCTTCTTCTTGAAGATCCATTTGCACCCGACTGTCTTACGGCCTGGTACATTATCAACCAAGTTCCAAACTTGATTGTCATACATGGACTGTATCTCGCTGTCCATAGCCTCCTTCCATTTAGCAGACTTTGGGCCTGCCATGGCTTCCTTAACACTGTTAGGTTCATCCAGATTTACCAGTGTACTGTCACTGATAAATGTATCACCTTCCGTAGTAATATGAAATCCATAATAAAACTCAGGTGTGCTCCTAACCCTTGTGGAACGCCTCGGAAGTATAGATTCGTCAGCTGGATCAACAGGAATTTCCTCCTCAAGTTGATTGCTAGTGTCTGAGGTTCCTTCACCAATTGAGTCTTGAATTTCTTCAAGGTCAATTTGCCTCCCACTGTCTCCTTGGCTTATAAATTCTCTTTCTCGAAAGACCCCTCTCCTAGCCACAAAGACCACATTCTCACTGGGTCTGTAGAAGAGGTAACCAAAGTATTTTTGTGGGTAGCCGATGAAAATACACCTTTCACTTCGAGGTTCGAGCTTGTCATGAGTCTCGCGCCTCACGAAAGCCTCGCAACCCCAAATCTTGATGTGGTCCAAATTGGGAACTTTCCCAGTCCACATCTCATGAGGTGTTTTGGCAACCTTCTTTGTAGGGACTAGATTAAGGATGTGGGCGGCAGTCTCTAAGGCATACCCCCAAAAAGAGATTGGTAGCGAAGCTCGACTCATCATAGAGCAAACCATGTCCAACAAAGTTCGATTGCGCCTCTCAGCTACACCATTCAGCTGTGGTGTCCTGGGAGGTGTCAATTGTGAGACAATCCCACACTCCTTAAGATAGTAGAGGAACTCAGTACTAAGATACTCACCACCTCGATCGGATCGAAGCATCTTAATGTTCCTGCCCAATTGATTTTCTACTTCCTGTTTAAACTCTTTAAACCTTTCAAAAGTTTCTGACTTATGTTTGATTAAGTAGACATAACCATATCTACTAAAATCATCAATAAAAGTCACATAATAGCGATTAGCATCCCTTGTGGCGGTTTTGAATGGTCCACATACATCAGTGTGTATAAGGTCCAACAAACCCTCACCCCTTGCACAAGTACCAGTGAAGGGTGATTTTGTCATTTTTCCAAGTAGACAAGACTCACAACTATCATCCGACTTGAGGTCGAACGACTCCACGACTCCATCCTTTTGGAGCTGGCCTATGCGTTTCTTGCTTACATGTCCAAGACGACAATGCCACAAAGATGCTTTATCCAAGCTAGTAGAAGAATCAATATATAATACATTATTTCCTAAATTATCTACAACCGATACAGCTTCATACACACCATCACAAGGTAATGCTTTAAAATAAAGAACATTATTAAAGAAAGCATTAATACTACCAACTTCATTATCAAAAGAAAAGGTAAAACCTTGTTTGTACAAAGCATGAAAGGAAATAATATTCCTCGCCATTTCAGACGAGTACACACATTTATTCAAATCTAACTTTAACCCACTATCTAGCAACAAAGTATAAACTCCAATCTTGGTAACAGGTGCAACCTTCTTGTTCCCCATGATTAAGTTTATCTTTCCGTGCTCCACATCCTCACTTCTTCTTAGGCCCTGCAAGTCACAACAGATGTGAATACCACAACCTGTATCAAGAACCCAAGAATTAGAATATGGTGAGTTATTAGACAATATAGTGTAAATACCTGCATGGGATGGTTTCACTTTCCCATCCTTAACATCCTGCAAGTACTTTGGGCAGTTTCGCTTCCAGTGCCCCTTATTTTGACAGTAGAAGCATTCAACATCCTTAGGGATGGCAGAAGGAGTGATAGAACCACCTTTGGTTCCAGATGAGGAGCCTTCAAGGGACTTTCCCTTGGTACCCTTCGAAGGGTGCTTCCTCTTCTTCCCTTTGCCTTGCCCGATAGCCAAAACAGGGGTAGTAGTAGGAGTAGGAGTAGCAACCGACTTACTCTTAAGACCACTTTCGGCAGTCTTCAGAAGTCCTTGAAGCTTACTGAGTGTAACTTCCTCCTTGTTCATGTGGTATGTCATACGAAATTGATCATAACACGAGGGCAAGGAGTGCAAAATGATATCAATTGCCAACTCCTCAGGGAAGTTCACATTCAGTTTCATTAGACGGTCCACATACCTTTGCATTTTCTGCATGTGGCTCGTGATTGGCTCGCTATCCTTCATACGGGTAGTGATCATGGAGGAGATTATTTCATACCGCTCTTGACGAGCACTCTGATGGTACCTTTCCATCAGATCCTGATGCATCTCAAAAGGGTAATAGTCCTCATAGGACTTTTGGAGTTCAGCTGTCATGGTGGCCATCATGATGCATGCCACCTTGGTGGCATCTCTTTCATGTGCCTGATACTCAGCGACCTCCTCAGGAGTAGCAGTGGACTCATCAAGCTCCTTTAGCTCCTTATCGAGGACATATTCCTTGTCCTCGTAACGAGTAACCATCCTGATGTTCCGGATCCAATCCATGAAGTTGGAACCATCAAAGATGACCCTCCCACAAAGGTTCATGAGGGAAAAGGAGCCAGTAGGGTTAGAGCCCGAAGCTTTGTTGTCGGAAGACATCTGAAAAGAAGAAAACAAGTTTAGATTAGATATATCGAATCCTTAATAATACACCCAAATGTAATATTAAGGCTAGGATCCAACACAATATATTATAACTTAGAAGAGGGATGCCGTAATCTAAGCTATAATATATTTGAAGGTAGGTGAATGACGATTCACCAATTTCCACCATGAAAACGAAATGAATTATTAGGTTTAATTGGTTTTGAAATTCCTAGATTCCTTTGAGATTCATTGAACTTTTCAATGGTATGTTTCAATCTCGATTGTGCCCTTCAAGTTTTGTGACTGGGATGCCGAGGATCACAAAACAAGGTGTGAATAACCATGCAAATTCACTTGGTACCCTTAATATTATCACCTAATCAATGTGCCGGTTAACCACACACGCTCCACCGATCTATGATAAACATTAAGTCACCCTTCGTGATCCTTACTAGTCCAAGTTAGTGTGCCGGTTAACCACACACGCTCCACCAACGACTTGGTAAGGTACAAAGTGTGAATTTCATGGGTTAGCACCATATTCACATTTTCCTAAAGTAACTAAGATTGGGAATTTATAAAAGGTTTAGTTACTTTATAATATTCATCATACTTTTAATGAGAATTTATAAGTCCTTCTCCTACCCGTCCGGCTAACGACCCTCCACCAGTCAAGCAAGCGGTGGGTGAGAGTGGACACCCATTAAGTTGCCATTTTATAGGCAACAACATTATACCCACCTTATAGACTGGCTTCGTGAATGAGGCGTACTAGCGGTAAGACGACTTTGATCTTATACATATATATAATAATTAACCATTAATGTTATAAATAGTATAAGGGTTGAATTTTAACTTTTAAAACTCTAAGGGTTTGGAATTAAAGTATATTAAAGTGTGTGTAACTTTACAAATTCCAAAACTTGAGGACAAGTTTTGAAACTATTCAAAACTTTTCATTTCATAACTTATGAATTAAAGGTTCATAAAAATGAAGACTCTTCATTTCCATGTAACTTATGTGTTTTAAGTGTGTGTTTAAAATAAGTGACCTTTGGATATCCATAACTTGAGGACAAATTATGGACTCCATTAAAACACATAAATGATCAAGAATTAATCCTAAACAATTCAGCAAATAATTCCTATCATCTTCTAAATTCATAAGAACATGAACATGATCATCAAAGTTTCAAGAATTATATGAACACATACAAAGCATGAAATTTTGATATAAGCTATTGTAAATGGATTAGAACAACCATTACACCAACTAAAACAAGTTTTAAAACACCAAAACAGTTTAGGGTAATGTTTCTAGTCCATTTCCAGCAGCAAAAGTCGAAAATCTGCATTCTGAGGCTCCTACTCGCTGAGTGCACGAACCTACTCGGCGAGTAGGATGAGTTTACACATGAACTCGGCGAGTCCCCCCATGGACTCGGCGAGTTCATCAGTCAGACAGCAAAAAATCGACTTTTTATCACTATTTTGCATCAAGTATCAAACAAACAAGCCTAGGCTCTGATACCACTGTTGGGTTTTGAGCCTTCTAACACTTCCTAAGTGTACATGCAACCCTATTAAACCTTGGATCTATGTTTGTCTAAGATACATGCAAAATATTATTTTCCAAGGTTTATAACCTATCTAGCATGGCATGGGGTACTTTTAACCATAAAAGAACTAGATGAATTACATACCTTTTGTTGATTGTTGATTCCTTGGACTTTGAGAGCCAAGCACCAATAATGTGAATGCCTCAAATGGAAATCACAAATCACCACAAACTTGGAAAATGTATGAGAGAGTATACTAACTCTTGATTTTGGCCACAACACTTACACACACATTAGTGTCTTTTTCATGCAACATAAGCTTGTTTATATAGTGTACATGGTTAGGGTGAAGCCCTAATAACCCATGTCTTTTCCTCTTCCAAGGATCCATGGGTAAAAGCTCCATGGATCATCCATGGACTTCCATATAAGCTTAGCCCATTCCCAAATGAATGTTAGCCCACACCATATAAATATAATAGCCCATGATTTAATTAGTCTTCCTTTTAATCACTAAATTAATTCATACTTAATTCAAGATTAAAACTAATTAAGTAACATGACTTTATATTAATATATTATAACTTATAATATATTAATAAATCGTAAGTATACAACTCTCATAAAATTATCCATAACTAGTTTGGGTGAAGTGCAACCCAAATGGACCATGCCGGGTCGGGTCAAGTATATACCAAATAAGTTATGGACTTAGACATCTTATCCAACAATCATATGGACTGAGACATGGATTATAATCATTCTCTCTGTCCATTTGTTGTTTCCCGGTTTCCGATTTATGACGACTGACTAATTGAACAAATCAAATCAGTCCAGGCCCGGCCGAGCACTTACATTTGTCATCACCAAATCATCGAGGGGCCCACAGATATCGCTTTTTATCCCGAAGGTAAAACGAATGGATAAACTTCGACTCATATGGCTTGTTCTACTACTTGTTGAATCATACACAAAGGCACGTTTTATAACACCGAGTTACCGAATGCGTTTTCGTGCAATCAATGTACAACCAACTCATAGTAACAACTCATATCTCTAGGTTTGAAGAATATAAGATATTATCGTCTCATGATCACTCGTGATAAAATCCATTAAGTGATTCCAATGAGCGCGGGTTGAATCCAATACTCAGAACTTATGAGCACTCATGAGTGTTGTAGCCCCTTGTCCAACATCTTAGACCTCTATAAGCCAACCCATGACAGTCTTGATTCATATCTACTTCCAACATATGACCGACTGTGGATGGTTTGAATAACTTAGTCCATCAGAACAATGACCTAGTTATTCTGGAAGTCAAAACATGCGAAGTGAAACACAATAATAATCGAATCCAATATGGTCTCAGAACTTATGAATATAAATAAAACACTTTTAATTTATCACCATATGATTACACATTATTCATTGTATACTGTTTCAGCTATCAACTTTATTCTTGAATTTAAAACAATAGTTGTCCCATGCTCCAAGCATGTACACTATGTTTTCTAAACACTAGTCATGCCATACACCAAGTATGCATACTATGTTTGTCTATGATCTTTACTTTGTGAAATAGATCAATTGAACATAACTTTAATGATTCTCTTTTCACAGCCCCAAATCCTTACTGCAAATGCAAGAATTCCAAATTCATGCCATTTACTGAAATCTGTTAGATTCTAAACTTATATGCATTGATCCTCTTGTAATGATTATGCAGAAAGTCACAAGGACTTGACAACAAACATTACAGAGCATTCCAAGGAGATCAACTCCTTGGAAACCTCCTTCTTGCATTAAGTTTCCTAATCTTACACAGATTGAATAATTTCCAACTTTGAAACATTTCCATATTCCATTTTGACTATCACTTCTGAACAAGAGTTGCCTCCTTACAGATTATGTCAATATGGTCCTTCCAGAATTAACACTATACTTCCAACTGTCCTTGAGCAACCAATCTTTGGTAAACCTGAGATTGTCCTCGACAATTGCTTAATCCTTTTAGTCATATCCAGTTCTAGACCTTTCCCTTCTTAATGCCCCAGGCATTTGGAAAATTTTAGAAAGGATAAATATAACACATGTAATCGATCCTATATCCGAAGCATATGGGACACGAGTCATGATGTCTCACATAAAGACTAAACCAGTCTTTTGCTATAACATTTCCATTTCTATTTGCCAAGTTCTCATAATTCAGATTATGAAAAGGGATGCCGTAGTCATAATCAAATTTTAGAACGCAAATAATGGACCCATATATAGAATTTCCTTATGTTGAGTCATTCCAACATGAAATTCATATATATATCCTTGACTAAATACGACTTAAAACCTCAATCTAAGCTTTTAGAATTGAAATGAAGTATAATTTCCTCTTCCTTAATTATAGCAAAACAACTTTTTCAACCCCTGCAGCCTCACGAATTGAAACTTTTGTTTTCTATAATTAACATTGCTAACTTGCAATCTTTATCATAATTATCATGCTCCCACTAACATGATGATTATTAGCATAACACTCATGCTCCCACTAGCTTTGACATGTAATCAGAAATCAGCTGGACTTCTAGAAATCAATGCTTTATTGACTTTCTTACCAAAGTTCAGATTTCTGATACTAGATTGCTTTGATAAAACTTTATCAATATCATACACCTTATCTTAGATAGCTCACAGGTGTGTCTAAACAATTTTAAGAACTATGAAAAGGGATGCCGTAATCATAGTCTCGATTGTTTAGACCTTTACCACTTCTCACAAGTCCATGTTAGTGTGTTGGTTAACCACACACGCTCCACTAACGACTTTGAGAATGCAAATATCACAATTGCTATCTAGCTAAAATCTACTTAGTAAAAGTGTTTCCTCACCATCATTTTCATGAATCGGAGAGAAACCTTATGACACTTAGATTTTATGGTGTATGAGTTTCTATCCATATGAATTTTGTCAAAACCATAATCACAAGACAAGGTTACTGACAAATCCACACTTATATGGATTAAACTTGTGCAATCTTAAATTCTTGCCATTTGGCAGCTCAAGGGCCTGCCATTGCTTCCAGGTAGCTGTGCAACCAATTGAGAACTCTCAGAACTCCTATGCAAAGCCAACTTCAATAGGCACAGACATGTCGACACGATAGGTTATAAACCTCAAGTCGTGTGCTAGTGAAGAACTTCAGGTTTTATTCTTGATTAGTTCTTGAGACTTTCAAGACCTTTAAGACTCCCACTGTCCTCTTGACATATAAGACTTTCTTGTCATATATTCAAGAGATAGTGTGGATTCTAATCAAGACAAACACTTCACACAATTGGCCTTAGTTGGTCTTTGTTTTATCCAAAACAGCACAAATTACCAATTTCAAATGTACAAGAGTAGAAAACTTTTACTCTTACATTTCACAAGTGTTTTAAACCTTCTTTAAGACATGTCACTCAAGTTACAATCTTAGAGTATAACTCTAAGAATTGTTTTTGGAACGAAGTATAAATCATCTTCTTGATTTAACCACTTCAACAATTCATAGCTCCTCTTCTTAGCTACCAGAATGCACTTAGAGGATGAATTGTGATAAGGTCTCTTAATCATTAAGATGATTATATAACATGATACTAAAGTACTCTCCCATCTTTTCAGATTTGAGAAACTTTTATCTTTCTGCCTAAGTTGATTCTTCTTATTCGCTCTGCCATACATTGAAACCTTTTCCAATGTCTCAGAATTACACTTAAGCTTGTAAGTATAACCATATTTACTGAATTTTAGTAAATAATGACGAATAGTCTTAACAATTATTTGTGGTGGGCTTGATCAGTGCACAAGAATGTGTATTCGATCCTTTACTTGACTCACACATCCATGTGAACAAGTAGTTAGTCTTAATTTTTCCAATGCTTGAAAGTTCTTATTCATCATGCTATACAACTTGCATGATTCCAAGTTTCTATCCAACTGAAACTTAGGTGATGAGAATCTTTCCTTATTTGGTAAATTTAGACACTACCACAAATGAAAGAATCAAATTCATATTTCCACTCTTGCTCTTAATGGAATCTTATAAGCAACAAAAGTTTTCACAAATGCCATTGTAAGGATATTTTAAAATAAATAAAATAAAAAAAAATTTTCTTTTATTTTAAAACTTTGCGGAAAAACTATCCTTACAATGCAAAAGCACATGAAAACTTTGTTGTTATTTATTCCTAAGCAATATATCATAACTCTTAAGAAGTAGCTCAAGAATCCGATCTTCAAACTATGCGATAGAAATCCATCTATGCCATCAGATTCAGCATATTCTTTCTTTAAGTTTCTTCACTTTTTCTTTGATTCTTAAAACATCAACATGTGACCACTGATGTGTATCAAGAATCTCAGAATAGAAACTTAGCAGAGTTAGATAGTGGACTTTACCCGAAGTAGAGTCAAACTTATTGACTTTAATATCCTTAGGTAAATTTGGCAGCTTCGCAACCAATGCCCCTTTCTTTGGCAATAGACCCTTGATAATGGGACTATCTCAGACTTAGCCGTTCTCTTTACCATTTGGTCAACCGAGTTGACTATGGCCGATCCCTTTCCATTGGGAAGAGAGAGCTTTACTGGATATCCAATGTCATCATTGTCAATGTCCATAAAGTTTTAGGAAGTTGATATTAGCAAATAGATAAGATCATTAAGGGTCTTGTCATAGTCTGTTTCATAGGAGTCCCAAAGGAACTCACTATGTGACTTAGAAAGTGATTGGTCATCAGCTTCCTCTAGACTTTGACACCCAACTCTCCCGGCTTGTCAATATGTGACTACATCTCCAAGATGTGATCACACATAGACCTTTGCTTGCCAATAGGGCTTGAGTGACCTTAAACTTTTCAGGAACTTGTGGGTTAGGGAGAATAACTGGAGGAAGTGAAAGAAGTATGATTTCCATGGGACATCATCTTCATTTAGGAAAGCTTGTTTCAAGAGATTTGGGAAGATCATCTTTTGGGAGATATTCAAGAGAGTTGATTTAAAGTCCTTAATATAACACCCAATATGAAATATTAAGGCTAGGACCCAACACAATACTTTTATAACTTGGAAGAGGGATGCCATAATCCAAGCTATAAAATATTTGAAGGTAGGTGAATGACGCTTCACCGATTTCCACCAAGATAAACGAAATGTAATATTAGGTTTTAATTGGTTTTGAAACTCCTAGATCTTTGAGATTCATTGAACTTTTCAATGGCATGTTTCAATCTCGAGTGTGCCCTTCAGGTTTTGTGACTGGATGCCGAGGATCACAAAACAAGGTGTGAAGTAACCATGCAAATTACTTGGTACTCTTAAATATTTATCACCCAACCGATGTGCCGGTAAACCACACACGCTCCACCGGCCTATGATAAATTTTAAGAAACCCTTTGCCTACCTTGTTAAATCAAGCTAGTGTGCCGGTAAACCACACACGCTCCACCAACTAAGTGTAATTTCATGGGTTAGCACCTTATTCACATTTTCCTAAGTAACTAAGATTGGGAATTTATAAGTGTTTAGTTACTTAGTATTTATCATTAATACTTTTAATGAAGGGAGAATTATAGTCCTTTCCTACCCGTTCGGCTAACGACCCTCCACCAGTCAAGGAAGTGGTGGGTGAGAGTGGACACCCATTAAACTGCCATTTTATAGGCAGTAACCTTATACCCCCCTTATAGACCGGCTTCGTGAATGAGGCCTACTAACGGTAAGACTGACTTTACTCTTATAAATATATATAAATATTATTAACTTATAATATTATAAAGTATAAGGGTTGAATTTTAACTTTTAAAATTCTAAGGGCTTAACTTGGAATTAAAGTATTCATAAGTGAAAACTTTCCTAATTCCAAAACATTAGGGCAAGTTTTGAAACTATTCAAAACTAATTAATTCCATAACTTACGTGTTTAAAGTAGTTTTAATTAAAAAACTCTTCAAGTTCCATAACTTGAGGACAAGTTATGGAAGACTTTAAACTAATAAAAGAATGTAACTTTTCTTTATTTTGTAATTTATGGAATTAATTAAGGTTACACATTTTATTACTTAATGAAGTGACTCTTGAACCTCCATAACTTGAGGACAAGACTCTTCATTTTTGTAACCATTGCCAACTTTTATGAGTTTTATGAAATTTAAATGTGACTTTTCATATAACTTGAGGACAAGTTACAAAAACACATTTTAGAATCAAATCTTAGATTAAAATGGATTGAAAACACATAATCAATTAACTTTTCTATTAATCTAAGCAACTCATAAGAACAAGATTATTCAAATCAAACTTTTTCATGTAATTAGCCTAATCACTAAACTAATACAAAACATGAATCTATTGACAATTATCTTTGAAATTGGATTAGTATGAACATTACCACATCAAAAACAAGTTTATAAGTTCAAAAACATCTTAGGGTAATGTTTCTAGTCCATTTCTAGCCAAAAAACTCGAAAATATGATGTCTGGGGCTCCTACTCGTCGAGTGTATCAACCTACTCGACGAGTAGGATGATTTTCTTCATGGACTCGGCGAGTTCATCAGTGGACTCGGCGAGTCCAGTGCCCAGAATGCCCGAAATTCAACTTTTTTAGCATTTTTCAGCAATTTGCATCAAGTATAATTAAAAACAAGCCTAGGCTCTGATACCACTGATGGGTTTTGAGCATTCTAACACTCCTAAGTGTACATGCAACCCTAAATACCTTGGATCTATGTTTTCTCTATTATACATGCAAATATGATTATCCAAGGTATTATCCTAACTAGCATACCAAAACATTGATACTAGGATAATAAAATAGATAGAATACATACCTTGTTGTTGTTGCTTGACTCCATGAAGCTTGAGAGCCTAGTGCCCCAAGTGTGACACCTCAAATGGTTCACACAACATCATGAACTCTTGGACTAACCATGAGAAGAAGACATACATGTTCAAATCGGCTAGCCTTCAAAATATGTATCACTAGTAGTAATTTCTTGAACTAAAGGGGTTCTTATATAGTGTGGCTATTAGGGTTACACCATGTAACTCATGACTTTACCCATTCCTTATGCTCCATGGGTTTTAACCTCCATGGAGTATCCATGGATCACCACATGGGTTAAACCCAACATAAAGGAATCTTGGATCATAAGCCCACATATATAAGAATGAATGATTTACACAATCAATCCCCATATATTTAATTAGTCTCTTTTTGATCACTAAATTAAGTCCAAATTAATTCTTGATCAATACTAATTAAATAACATGATTTCATATTAATATATTAGAACTTATAATATATTAATATGTCACAAAATGTCTTTTCCTCATAAACGGTCTATCCAAATGTTCCTATGCCATGCAACCCAAATGGACCATGCCGAGTCGGGTCAAGTACATATCAATTATAGTTATGGACTTAGACACTAATCCAACAAATAAGAGTGGGCCGATTTTAGTGTGCATACATATTCTCTCAAGTTCTTCCAAGGTGTTTTGGTGATTTGTGATTCCATTTGAGGCTTCCACACTAGTGGGGCTAAGCTCTTAAAGCTTGAAGACATCAAGCTACATCAAAACGTATGTCATCTAACTAGAACTTTGTAGTATATGTGCTTCATAATATGCTAGTTAGGATGAAACCTTGGAATAGTTAATATTTGCATGTATAATAGAGAAAACATAGATCCAAGGTTTATAGGGTTGCATGTACACCATAGGAGTGTTAGAATGCTCAAAACCCATTAGAAAGGTCATAAGTCCTCGGCTATCCGTCACAAACTCGGATACTTGCCCAATCACCCGCTCCCTCTTGCGGTTCTCCGGTCTCACGGCCTTCGCTTGGGCCTCTTGAATGATATCCAATACCGGAGTCATCACTGTCATCCTCATGCATATGTCCCGAATCGGGGCACTCTCCGCCTTGCGACTCAGGGCATCGGCTACCACTTTAGCCTTGCCCGGGTGATACAGAATCTCACAGTCATAATCTTTTACCACGTCCAACCACCTCCTCTGGCGCATATTTAGGTTGGGCTGACCCATCAGATACTTCAAGCTCTTATGGTCCGTGTATATGGTACACCGAACCCCGTACAAGTAATGGCGCCAGATCTTGAGGGCGAATACCACTGCCCCCAACTCTAAATCGTGGGTGGGATACCTCGTCTCATGAGGCTTCAGCTGCCTCGATGCATATGCTATCACGTGCCCTCTCTGCATAAGCATTGCACCTAACCCCGATATGGATGCATCGCAGTAAACCACAAAGTCCTCCATTCCCTCAGGGAGAGCTAACACTGGAGCTTCGCACAATCTCTGGCGAAGAGTCTCAAACGAGGTCTGTTGCTCGGGACCCCAAACAAAAGCAACGCCCTTCCGGGTCAACTTGGTGAGAGGAACAGCAATCTTGGAGAAATCTCTGATAAACCTCCTGTAGTAGCCGGCCAACCCCAGAAAACTCCTGATCTCGGTGGGGGATCCCGGCACCTCTCAACTCATAACTGCCTCAATCTTGGTCGGGTCGACCAAAATCTCATTCTGATTAACGAGGTGCCCCAAGAACTGGACCTCCCGTAACCAGAAATCACACTTGGAGAATTTGGCATAAAGCCTCTCTGATCTTAATACTCCGAGGACCTCTATCAAATGCTCCTCATGCTGCTCTCTAGACCTCGAATACACCAAAATATCATCGATGAACATGATCACTGAACGATCCAACATAGGCCTGCATACCCGGTTCATGAGATCCATGAACGCTGCTGGTGCATTGGTGAGCCCGAAAGGCATCACTACGAACTCGTAATGCCCAAAACGAGTTATGAATGCTATCTTCTGAATATCCCACTCACGAACCCTCATCTGGTGATAACCAGACCTCAAATCGATCTTGGAAAACCAAGATGCACCCTGCAACTGATCGAACAGATCGTCGAACCTCGGGAGTGGATAACGGTTCTTGACCGTCAGCTTGTTCAACTCCCGGTAATCAATGCTCATCCGGTACGAGCCATCCTTTTTCTTGACAAAAAGAATCGGTGCTCCCCACGGAGAGCTACTCGGCCGGATAAGTCCCTTTCCCAACAGCTCCTGGAGCTGCGATAATAACTCATGCATCTCTGGCGCAAGCAAGGCGATAGGGCGCCTTGGCGATAGGTGCCGCCCCCGGAAGTAAATCAATACGAAACTCCACCTGCCTCTTGGGAGGCATGCCCGGTAACTCCTCGGGGAAAACGTCCGGAAACTCGCTAACCACCGGAACCTCAGCGACAACACCCGGTCTCTCCGTAACATCCCGCGTATCTGACACATACGCCAGAAAACCCATGCAAACCTGCTGCAAGCTCTGCCTCGCTCGAGCAGCCGAACAAAATGATGACCCAGATCGGGTACCCTCGCCGAATACTGTAAGTACTCCCCCACTAGGGTTCTGGATGGTCACCAATTGACGCTCACAGTCGATCATAGCCCCGAATCGACTCAACCAATCCATGCCCATGATGACACAGACATCCCTCATCGCGATAGGTACCAAATCTATCGGAAACTCGACTCCAAAAATATCAAGTACACATCCCCGGATCACATCATTCGCAAAAACGACATGCTCATCAGCTATGGAGACTCTCAAAGGCCGACTCAACGCCTCACGTCGAATACTGATGTGACGACTAAATGCTAGCGATACGAAGGATGGACTCGCACCCGAGTCAAACAACACCAAAGCATGTACAGAACTCACAAGAAAAGTACCTAAACATATCACAGATAAGCACCATATATAAACGAAAGAATAAGCAAAAGATCACATACCAGCCACAACATTGGGTGGTGTGCGGACTTCCTCCGCTGTCAACTGAGAGGCTCTACCGCGAGCCTTCGGTGCCTCGGCCTTCACGGGCCAAATCTCTGTAGCTCGAGTAGAAGAAGGCGCAGATCCCTGCGCTGATCCCTGAAGCAACTACGGGCACTCGGCCTTCCTATGGTCAGTCTGGTTGCAATGGAAGCAAACCGAAAATCCCTTGGGGCAATCCCTCGCGATATGCCCTTCTTTCCCGCACTTGTAACACACACCTGCTCTGTACACCCCATCATGGCTCTTGCCGCACTTCCCACAAGTGCGGCCCTTCTGACCTCCCGATCTCGAATCATCAGGCTTTGCCCGCTTGGCCGCCGGCTGGGACTGTGTCGGCCGCCTATCCCTCCTCTGAGACTCCACCTCCTCCCTGGCCTGAGTCTCTAGCTCAATCTCCCTCCTCTGAGCATTTGTCTGGAGCTCGGCAAATGTTCGGTATGTCGAGTTCGCCACGAACTCACGAATGTCTCTCCTCAGGATGCTCAGATATCGGCTCATACGTGTCTGCTCAGTAGACACGTGCTTAGGGCAAAACAACGCCCTCTCATGAAACATCTGTGTGATCACAGTCACAGACTCAGTCCCCTGCTTGAGGTACAAGAACTCCTGGGCCAACCGTTCCCTCTCCACCAGGGGAACGTACTCGTCTCGAAACATAACGGTGAACCTCTCCCAAGTCACCGCAGTAAGCTCTGCAGTAGTAAAGTCAGTTGTCACAAACTTCCACCAGTCCTTCGCTCCCAAGCGAAGCTGGTTCAGTGCGAACCGTACCCTCAGATGCTCCAAACAAGAACATGTGTAGAAGCATCCCTAAATGTCAGAGATCCATCTCATCGCGGCTATCGGATCCTGAGTCCCATCAAACTCTGGTGGCTTCGTGTTGCTGAACTCCCGGTACAGCAACGAGTCACCCCCCTGTGGCCTAGCAGCGGCGACGGCTGCGGTGGCTGCAGCAACAACAGCCTCGGTAAGAGCAGCATATCGCTCGTCAAATGTCTCAATCAGTGTGGTCTTGATAGACCCAAACATCTCTGGTATCTCAGCTCGAATGGCTGCGGCCACCTCCTCGTGAATCAACCTACGAATCTCCTCATCACTGGTACCGTTGGTACCACTGTCTCCTACGTTGTGGTGCATAACCACCATGATGCCTCTGAAACACAACATAAAATAATCAGAGACTCGACCGAGATTACTCACACTCGACCAACCGTTCCTACTTGTTCCTTAGCACCCTGAGGGTTCTTACTTGGAATGCTTACCAATCCGATGCTTTCAGTAGTACGGGCCCAATACTACCTTCCACATTGTATCCATATCCACTGTGACATCCCCATTTTCACGGCCAGAAAAGACCGGTTTTGTTTATGCTTTATAAAAATCAGAGTACTTCTTTTGATAAAAATGTTGCGGAATTTGTTCCCAGTAAAACATGATAAATACGTTATCAAAGCATTTCCGAAGAAATGTATTTTTATTCATTTTAAAACATTTGGGATGTCATCGTCAATACAGAAACATAAGCATAAACAGAACTTACATTCATTATCACTAGTGATCTACACCTCTTTAATCTCTCAGTGTAATGTAACTTCATATCGACACTTGTGATACAAATAAACTGAGTGGGTCAGGTTGGGAAACCTGGTGAGTACATAGGGTTTTTAACCCACAATAATATAATTATTAGGTTTGATCATCAAACAATTAACCCAATTACCCATCCCCATTATCTTATTTATTCTTAGGGATCTACCCTAAGAATCATCTATCCTGCATCCATTCATTTCGAAGTCCATTACTTCCAGGGTTTGTATAACAGACACTAAGTCCATAGCTGCCAATGCTCGTTTGTAAAGCACTAATACCATAGCTGTTAAAGTTCATTCATCGGGTACTAAATCCATAGCTACCAGTGTTTATCTAATAGGTACTAAGTCCATAGCTACCAACGTTTATCTAACCGGTACTAAGTCCATAGCTACCAAAGTTTATCTAATAGGTACTAAGTCCATAGCTACCAATGTTTATCTATCAGGTACTAAGTCCATAGCTACCATCGTTTGTCCAATAGGCACTAAGTCCATAGCTGCCGGTGTTTATTTATTGGGCACTAAGTTTATAGCTGCCAATGTTTACTCACATCATCTTTTATCTCTCATCATTCATCTACCCATGTTATACCCAACATATTTGTAGCTATAAAATACGTATACATTTTAAATTATTTAAAACATGTATAAAATCGTTCATCCAGCATAGAAAGCAAGTATTCAAATAATATGCACACATAGCACGTAATTTATATAAAATACTTCATATCTATCTGTAAGATGAAAGTAACTATGCACTCACCTGGTAAGGTGGTGACTCGGTACTCGGACAGCACTTCGTTATCCCAAAACAATTTTCCTTTGACAAAACCTAGTATCAATACCACTAGGGTTTAGTCTAACGTTAACCGCGACTAATTAATAGTCTAGCTATAATTACTATTATATAAGCGTTAATAAACACTCTTATATAACTCATAATAATAGCCCAAATAATTATTTTAATGTCCTAATAATGTTACTATATTAAAACATAAGTTATACTAAAGATAGGGTAGGCATAGCTCACTTACAGCGGGTTTTTCGCAAAACCGAGCTTCGTTGGAGCAGCGTTCCCGAGCCGAAAGGCTCTTTTCTCGGAGCCGTCGAGCGCTCCGGGGCTTCCGCCTCGTGCTAGGGAGTTACCCTAGGCTTTGGGGGGGGGGGGGGGGGTTAGGGAGGCTTAGAGAGAGAGTTTAGAGAGAGAAAGAAGTGGGGAAAGGTGTGGGAAATGGAGGAACCCGGCACCTCTATTTATAGGCTGAATTCCTGATGGACTCGCCGAGTCGGTTCACGGGACTCGTCGAGTCGGTGCCACGTGTCATCACCTGATGGCTTTTCTTGGGGAGAAAGCCTTGGCCCATATTCAGCCACGTCACCACTTTTGCAGCAGCACCATGCCGACTTCTAAACCCCGTAACTTTCGCATACGAGCTCCGTTTTCGACGTTCGTTTTCTCCACGCGTAGGTAAAAACAAGATCTACAACTTTCATTTAGACTCCATCGGCTAATTCTCGACCGATCTTAAATTTAACAGTAGTAGGAGATTAGACTGTTAAATGACCGCGAAAAATTCGTAACTCCTTCATA
This sequence comes from Lactuca virosa, assembly GCF_052849685.1. Lineage (NCBI taxonomy): Eukaryota > Viridiplantae > Streptophyta > Magnoliopsida > Asterales > Asteraceae > Lactuca > Lactuca virosa. Next base: position 59,296,361 of record NC_136426.1, on the reverse strand, counting down.
CGGACTCCGTTTTCGTCTGTCTTTTTACCGTTGAGTTCCTATTAATGAGATCTTCAACTCTCATTAAGGTTGCGTAAGCCAAAAACCACTTGAACTAAAATTCGAGTTTCGGGTCGTGCACTGCTATGCCAAATCTTAGAAAATTCATAACTTCCTCATACGAAGTCAGATTTGGGCGTTCTTTTTTTGTATGTTCTCGGTTTAACGTATACTACAACTTTTGTTTAGATCACTAAGGCTAAAAAGTCCTCTATCGTAAATTCACTATTTACGCTTCTCGGTGTCGTGCTGGTTTTGCCGTAAAACTTCGACGAGCCATAACTTCTTCGTTATAACTCGGATTTCGGCGTTCTTTATATGTACGGAACCCTTGAGACATATTCTACAACTCAGTTAAGATTATTTATTCTAAATAGTCTTTTGTAGAAAAGTCGTTTTCGACCTCTATTATCTCTAAATTGACTAGCCCGGATCTACGGGCGTTACAATTATCTCCCCCTTAGGATGATTACATCCCGAAATCATCAATGAAACAGGGCTCACATGATGACTCCATACGTTATCTCTTCATCCTAAGTAATAATCGTAACTTCTTTGATGTTTCTTCGAACGAGTATATAACTCTTGGACTCGTTGACTGCAGGCGGTGCTCAATCTTGCACTTGCTCCCTATCTCACGTTAGACTCCAAATTATGACCTTCAAGTCACAATCTCGATCCTCACTGGATACGAACTTAAGATAAGTTCTTTTATTACTACAATGGACCGATGTGTCATATTCTAATGACCTGTCATCGTATGTTGCAATGCTTAGACTCAGGTCTCTTAGAGTCAAATTCTAGAACAGATCATACCTTCCTTCATGTTCTAATAGGATATAATCACATCTTAAAAGGTAGCATTCCTAGCTATAAGCAACTATCGTGATACCTCTACTGATCGATTTGATTGTCTTTCACTTCAAGCTTCTAGCTTAAGTCATATCCTACATCGGACTTGGTCCTCTGAACCACGTATCATACTCACCGTAGTCGGACTCAATTCGATATGACCACCGGGGTCGGAATAACAACAATCTTCTTAGTCATTACCGAATCGATGGTAACGACATGCTTGAATAAAACGGAATCAATTACTAGTTTCTTGGTAACCTTGTGACTTTCCCTGATCCAAGCGTGAGTCTTGTGCTTCTGGTAGTATATGCATCTACTACCTTTCACACCTACACATACTCGTCCCAAGTATTGTCTCGCAGTTTTTTTCCAAGTCACCATACAGAAATCACACAACAGTTTAACACACCAGATAACAACACGATGGCTTTATTATTTCTTGAAACTATTACATAGGTGTTCGAGTTCACCTTATACTATGCCTCTAACAGGTTACATCATACGATACTATGGCTACTGCATAACTCAATCTTCATATATGAAGTCCTCATCCTTGATTCCTCGCGTTGTTTTCTGCTTCGTCGAGGATCATGTGGAATGCCCTTGGCCTTGGTGGTGCTTCTGGCCTTGCTGCTTCGTTTTTCTTTGGGCAATTTCTAGACAGGTGCCCCTTGCCTCCACATCCGAAGCATACCTTATCATTTTGTGTACAATCCTTGGAATAGTGGCCGATCCTTCCACATTTGTAACAGGTTACCTCTTTGTTGCATCTTCCAAAGTGCTTCTTCTTGCACTTTTCACACCACTTGGCTCCATACCTTTGGTCATCCAGGTTAGACTTTGAGAACTTTCCCTTATTATCGGGTCTTGAGGATCCTTCAAGCTTCCTTTTCTCGCCAACTTCAGCTTTCTCCAGACCCTTTTCCCTTATTTGGGTCTCAACATTCTTGGCTGCCCAGATGGTGGCTTTCAAAGTGGTTGCTTGTTTGACCATTGGACCAAAGTCCGCTGGTAATCCATTGGCAAACTTGTTGACCTTGGAGAGTTCCGTTGGAACTAGGTAAGGGACAAGCTTCATCTTTTCCGTAAAACTTGCAGCATACTCGGTGACACTCATACTTCCCTTCTTCAGATTCTGGAACTCATTGTTGATCTCCAGAAGATCTTGCTCAGAGCAGTACTGCATTTTCAGTTGCACCAGGAAATCTTCCCAAGACATCTTGCTTGCTTCTCCCTTGGGCATTGTTTTAGCTAGTAGCTTCCACCAGCTTAGTACTCCGGACTTTAATTGACTGACTGCAAAGACGGTTTTCTGCCTGTCGCTACAGTCACAACTTTCAAACACCATCTCCATTTCGGAGATCCAGTCCATAATCTCAACCGGCTTTGGGCTCCCAGGAAGACTTGGTGGCTTGGCACCCAAGAAATTCTTATACATCCGCCCATCCTTGTCGTTTCCCCTCTCCGGGTCATTCCTTCGTTCTCCTTGAGTCCCAGCTTGATTCACATGGCGGCTATAGTTCTCTTCCTCCGACTGCTCGGGACTCAGCTCGGGTTGTTCAACGGGCCAGGTAGGTTCGTCCCTATTCAAAATCTGCCTCATTTCTTCCCTTTGTTCTGCTAACATGGCCCGAATCATGGCTTGTACTCCAGCCATGGTGATTGGCTCGGGTGCAACTTCTACTACAACAGGTATTTGCTGAATCACTGGGGGTTGATTCATGTTCCCATTCGCATTCCCAGCTCCACTGCGGGTTCTTGCCATGTTGATCTATACACCGAATACGGTGAATTTAGATCTTTATTTAGGATAGTCGTTTAAACCGTCCTTATCACTCCGAAACGTTTACATGTTAGTTCTAATATCGTAGTCGTATGTTTAGAATCCTAAACACATAAGGTTTCCAGATCCGGTCGGCAACAGACCATAGATCCGAACAAATAACAGCATATAAGGCATAAATCATTTAGCACATAAATCATATTAGGCACTTTCCTAAATAAGTTAGTGCTTATGTCTATTCAGGTGTATTACCTAAATTTATTAGACACACTCCTCACGATCATCACTTAGCATTCTAAGTTTACGTCTAGAAATATATCCATATTCCTAATTCGCTTAAATTAATGCTCTGATACCAACTGTGACATCCCCATTTTCACGTCCAGAAAAGACCGATTTTGTTTATGCTTTATAAAAATCAGAGTACTTCTTTTGATAAAAATGTTGCGGAATTTTTTCCCAGTAAAACATGATAAATACGTTATCAAAGCATTTCCGAAGAAATGTATTTTTATTCATTTTAAAACATTTGGGATGTCATCGTCAATACAGAAACATAAGCATAAACAGAACTTACATTCACTTATCACTAGTGATCTACACCTCTTTAATCTCTCAGTGTAATGTAACTTCATATCGACACTTATGATACAAATAAACTGAGTGGGTCAGGTTAGGAGACCTGGTGAGTACATAGGGTTTTCAACCCACAATAATATAATTATTAGGTTTGATCATCAAACAATTAACCCAATTACCCATCCCCATTATCTTATTTATTCTTAAGGATCGACCCTAAGAATCATCTATCCTGCATCCGTTCATTTCGAAGTCCATTACTTCCAGGGTTTGTATAACAGGCACTAAGTCCATAGCTGCCAATGCTCGTTCGTAAAGCACTAATTCCATAGCTGCTAAAGTTCATTCATCGGGTACTAAATCCATAGCTACCAGTGTTTATCTAATAGGTACTAAGTCCATAGCTACCAACGTTTATCTAACCGGTACTAAGTCCATAACTACCAACGTTTATCTAATAGGTACTAAGTCCATAGCTACCATCGTTTATCTATCAGGTACTAAGTCCATAGCTACCATCGTTTGTCCAATAGGCACTAAGTCCATAGCTGCCGGTGTTTATTTATTGGGCACTAAGTTTATAGCTGCCAATGTTTACTCACATCATCTTTTATCTCTCATCATTCATCTACCCATGTTATACCCAACATATTTGTAGCTATAAAATACGTATACATTTTAAATTATTTAAAACATGTATAAAATCGTTCATCCAACATAGAAAGCAAGTATTCAAATAATATGCACACATAGCACGTAATTTATATAAAATACTTCATATCTATGTGTAAGATGAAAGTAACTATGCACTCACCTGGTAAGGTGGTGGCTCGGTACTCGGACAGCACTTCGTTATCCCAAAACAATTTTCCTTTGACAAAACCTAGTATCAATACCACTAGGGTTTAGTCTAACGTTAACCGCGACTAATTAATAGTCTAGCTATTATTACTATTATATAAGCGTTAAGAAACACTCTTATATAACTCATAATAATAGCCCAAATAATTATTTTAATGTCCTAATAATGTTACTATATTAAAACATAAGCTATACTAAAGATAGGGTAGGCATAGCTCACTTACAGCGGGTTTTTCGCAAAATCGGGCTTCGCTGGAGCAGTGTTCCCGAGCCGAAAGGCTCTTTTCTCGGAGCCGTCGAGCGCTTCGGGGCTTCCGCCTCGTGCTAGGGAGTTACCCTAGGCTTTGGGGGGTTAGGGAGGCTTAGAGAGAGAGTTTAGAGAGAGAAAGAAGTGGGGAAAGGTGTGGGAAATGGAGGAACCCGGCACCTCTATTTATAGGCTGAATTCCTGATGGACTCGCCGAGTCGGTTCACGGGACTCGCCTAGTCGGTGCCACGTGTCATCACCTGATGGCTTTTCTTGGGGAGAAAGCCTTGGCCCATATTCAGCCACGTCACCCCTTTTGCAGCAGCACCCTGCCGACTTCTAAACCCCGTAACTTTCGCATACGAGCTCCGTTTTCGACGTTCTTTTTTTCCACACGTAGGTAAAAACAAGATCTACAACTTTCATTTAGACTCCATTGGCTAATTCTCGACCGATCTTAAAATTAAAAGTAGGAGGAGATTAAACTGTTAAATGACCACGAAAAATTCGTAACTCCTTCATACGGACTCCGTTTTCGTCTGTCTTTTTACCGTTGAGTTCCTATTAATGAGATCTTCAACTCTCATTAAGGTTACGTAAGAAAAAATGTCACACTCGTGTTTCTAGCGTAGGCATTAATATTAAGGTGATAGTCTAGGTTAACCTTTGTAACTCATTTTGAAGAAATGAAAAAGGAATTATGTGAATTCTATGTGTTTTATGTGTTTTATGCTTAATTACTAGGAGTTAATTAATTAAGAATAAAAATGAGCGTCAAAAATTAAATTTTAGATAAAGCCGATATCTATTAAGAAAGTTGTAGTGATCGTGACAAGGATTACGGATATATAAAGAATGCCGAAATCCGAGTTATAACGAAGAAGTTATGACCTGTCGAAGTTTCACGACAAAACCGGCACGGTGCTGAATGTCGTAAAAAATGAGTTTTCGATAAACTACTTTTTAGCCTTAGTGATCTAAACGGAACTCGTAGTGTTCGTTAAACCGAGAAGTTCGATAAAAAGAACGCCGAAATCTGACTTCGTATGAGGAAGTTATGATTTTTCGAAGTTTCAGCTTAGCAGTAGACAGCTAAAAAACTCGAATTTTAGATCGAGTGATTTTTAGCCAACACAACCTAAACGAGAATCGAAGGTCTCGTCATTAGTAGCATAACGGTAAAAAGTCTGACGAAAACGGACGTCGGATGAAGAAGTTATGAATTTTTAACGGATTTCCTGTCCCGGTCTGTTAAAAATAATAATATAAAAATTAAATTCAAAATTAGCCGATGAAGTCTAAACAGAAGTTGTAGAGCGTAATTTTACCTAGTAGTGCATATAAAGAACGTCAAAAACGGAGCTCGTATGCAAAAGTTATGGATTTTAGAAGTTTTTGCACAAAAACCGAGAAAATTCACATAGTCACGATTTTCCACGTCACCCTCGCTTAGAAGGTGCCACGTGTCCGAAATGGTGAGTCGGGCGAGCCACGTGTCCGAGCTGCTGAGTCATCCGAGCACCTGATCTATCCGAAGTGGTCCAATAGCGGTGCGACACGTACTCTTTTCCCTCGTGTCCGAAACCTCGCAAGAATGCCACGGATTCCCCCTACTTTGGATTAGACCTCGGTCCAATCAGGAGAGGACAGCGAGGCCTTCGCATGTGCAGCCACCTGTGCACCCTCGCCTGCGGACCCCACCACCAGAACCGACTTCGGACCTAGGCTTCGGTCCAATCACAAGAAGCCAGCAGCCACTTCGCAAGTGCAGCCATCCCCTGCGAGTCCTCGGATCAGCACACCTGGAGGCTTCTCAGCCATCGGATCAGGAGCTTCGGCCCCTATAAATAGAGGGGTGCGAGACCTCCCGGGGGTATTTTGAAAACTTGTCACTTTTAGCCCCTAAACCCATATTTCTTTCATATTAACATCCCCCGAAGCCCCGGTATCAATTATAAGCCCCGGAATACGCCACGAAGTGCCCGTGAAGCCCGGAAAATTTATCTTTTCGGTTTCGAAGCCCGACTTTTGCAGAGCCCGGTTTCTCAATAAAACTCCCGGTTTTATTAGAAACGATCGTTTTAGGAAACGAATTGCTGCCCGATCATCATCAAAACATGTGAGTGTGTAGTTACTTTCAATTTACACATAGATATGAAGTATTTACCTTAAAATACGTGTTATGTGTAAATATGTTAATTGTTTATTTGAGGTGACTGTTGAATTGATGTTTTATACAAGTTTTAAACTGTATATGTATTTTATCTACAAATATGTTGGGTAGAACATGGGTAGACAAAATAGTTGGTGGGTGTTAAAAATGATGAGAGGCCTCTGATGGGTTTTGAGCATTCTAACACTTCCTAAGTGTACATGCAACCCTAATAACCTTGGATCTATGTTTGTCTAATAATCATGCAAAGTTGAATTCCAAGGTTATATTCCTATCTAGCATACATGGGGAACATTTTTAACTTGAATGAAAGATAGAATAACTTACCTTGTTGTTGATTATGATCCTTGAAACCTTGTGAGCCTAGCACCCCAAGTGTGATGCCTCAAATGCTTCACACAACACCAAATGCAAAGGAGTAAACTTTGAGAGAATCTTACACTTGCAAAATCGGCTCTAGCCCTCTTGTTTCTTAGTGTCGCCAATTTTGGTGGAGAACATGTTGCTTATATAGTGTGTCACATCTAGGGTTACACCATGTAAACCCTAATGTGGCATGACTCTTCATTTCCATGACCCATGGGTTTGTAACTCCCATGGAGCCTCCATGGAGCATTCAATGGGTTTAACCCAACTTGATTATCCATGGAGCCTTTTAGCCCACTATACAAGTTATGGATGATTTACATGATCAATCCATATATTTAATTAGTCATCTTTTGATCACTTAATTAATCCTAGATTAATTCTTGATCAACACTAATTAAATAATACTATTAATATATTAGAACTTATAATATATTAATAAACCACAAGTGTTATTTCTCTCATTTAGTCTATCCAAATGCATGATGCCATGCAACCCAAATGGACCATGCCGGGTCGGGTCAAGTACATACCAGAAATAGTTATGGACTTAGACACCTTATCCAACAGTCTCCCACTTGGATAAGTCTAATAACTATAACTGCAAGTATGACTTCAGGAACCGATCAGCAATCGTAGCTCTTTTCAAGGTTTCTCGGAACTGAGAAGATGATGATACGCCATTTCAGATAAGTGATCATATAATCCTCTGTTCTAGATATCACCCGGACAAATACATGGAATAGTGTCTTACTTTGTGTCCAGCAGTTTGTTTCCCGATTTCCGATTTGTTTGACATAGAACTCAATTGAACACATCAACTTAGTTCTGACCGGGCCCGGTACATAGGTCAAAACAAAATCATCGAGGGGCCCATATATCAGCTTCTAATCCAAGAAGGAACAGATAAACTTCGACTCATATGTTTGTTGTACCACTCATTGAATTATACACAAGAGCACGTTTTATAACATCGAGTTACCAATGCGTTTTCGTACAATCAATGCATAACGAACTCATAAGTAACAAATCATATATCTAGGTTTGAAGACTTATATGATATTACCGTCTCACGATCACTCGAGATAAATTCCATGAAGTCATTCCAGTGAGCGTGAGTTGAGTCCAATGCTCAGAACTTATGAGCACTCATGAGTGTTGTAGCCATGTCCAACAACTTAGACCTCTGCAACCAATCATGACAGTCTTGATTCATACCTACTTCCGACATATGACCGACTGTGGAGGTTCGAATAATATGATATACCAAACATAATTATTCTGGAAGTCAAAACATGCAAAAGAAATATAGTAAACGATCGACAAGAGATAGCAACACTTTACTCATAAATAAAACACCTTTTATTCATCATCTAATGTCAATTACACTTTACAAATTTCAAGGTTATCTAACTACTAAATCTAATATCATCCTTCAGCCCTATGCTCCGAGCATGCTGGAGATGCTTAACCCGAGTCAGTCCTTTCGTGAGGGGATCTGCTGGATTCTCATCCGATGATACCCTCTTTGCCACGAGGAGTCCTTCTTCTATTCGATGTCTGATGAAATGGTATTTTCTGTCGATGTGTCTGGATCTCCCGTGATCCCTTGGTTCCTTGGCTAAGGCAACTGCACTTTCACTATCACAGAAAATTTCCATTGGCTCTTTAATAGCTGGTACAACTCCAAGGTCTCCAATGAAGTTCTTCAGCCATATCGCCTCCTTTGCTGCCTCGCTAGCTGCTATATACTCTGACTGAGAGCGGAAATTATCCCTATCAGTCTGAAAGCTAGCATCACTATACCCTACAACTCTCAAGTCTTCACTCCCACCGAGGGTAAGGACCCAGTCCTTAGTCCTCCGTAGGTACTTGAGGATATTCTTTACCGCAGTCCAGTGTGCCTTGCCAGGGTTCCCCTGATACCTGCTAACCATGCTCAAAGAAAAGGCTACATCAGGTCGAGTACACGTCATAGCATACATGATCGATACTACAGCCGAAGCATAAGGTATTCGACTCATTTCTGCTATCTCAGCCTCAGTACTAGGGCTTTGTTTCTTACTCAATCTGGCGTTACTCTGGATGGGTAACTCTCCTTTCTTGGAGTCCTACATGCCGAATCTCTTCAGCACTTTATCCAAGTAGGTACTCTGACTAAGTCCAATTAGTCTTTTACTCCGGTCTCTCAAGATCCTTATCCCTAGAATATACGCAGCTTCTCATAGGTCCTTCATAGAGAAACACTTCCCAAGCCAGGACTTAACTTCCTACAGAGTTAGGATGTCATTTCCTATGAGTAGTATGTCATCCACATACAATACCAAAAAGCTAACTATACTCCCACTAGCCTTGACATATACACAAGATTCATCTTCACTCCTAGAAAAGCCAAATTCTTTGACTTTCTCATCACAGCAAAGATTCCATCTGCGAGGTGCTTGCTTTAACCCATAAATGGATTTCTCAAGCTTACACACTTTATTAGGGTACTCTGTATTGACAAAACCCTCTGGCTGACTCATGTAAACATCCTCAGCCAACTTTCCATTAAGGAAAGCGGTTTTGACATCCATTTTCCATATTTCATAGTCATGAAATGCAGCTATGGCTAACAGAACACTAATAGACTTAATCTTGGCCACTGGAGAAAAGGTCTCATCATAATCAACTCCCGGAGTTTGTGAGAAACCCTTTGCAACCAGTCGTGCCTTATAAGTGTGTACATTACCATCCATGTCGGTCTTCTTCTTGAAGATCCATTTGCACCCTATAGTCTTACGACCTGGTACATTCTCAACCAAGTTCCAAACTTGATTGTCATACATGGACTGTATCTCGCTGTCCATTGCCTCTTTCCACTTGGCTGACTCAGGGCCTGCCATGGCTTCCGCGTAACTGTTAGGTTCATCCAGACCTATCAGTGTCTCATCACTGATAAGTGTATCACCTTCCGCAGTAATATGGAATCCATAGTAATGCTCAGGTGCATTCCTAACCCTTGTGGAATGCCTAAGAGGTACAGACTTGTCAATTGGCTCAACAGGAGTTTCCTCCTCAAGTTGAGTGCTAGGGTTTGAAGTTCCTGTTGGGTTATGAGCATTCTAACACTCCTAAGTGTACATGCAACCCTAAATACCTTGGATCTATGTTTTCTCTATTATACATACAATTATGAACATCCAAGGTATTATCCTAATCTAGCATACAAAATAATAAATATAACAAGATAGAATACATACCTCTTTGATGTAGAATGTCTTCATGAAGCTTGAGTGCGTAGTGCCCCAAGTGTGACACCTCAAATGGTTCACACAATACCAAATACACTTGGAATAACTTGAGAGAAACTTGAACACTCCTTGAAATCGTCTAGCCCTCACACTCACACATTAGTGCACGATTTCTTGAGCCATGGGATTCTTGTATATGGTGGCTATTAGGGTTACACCATGTAACTCATAACTTTACCCATTCCTTATGCTCCATGGATTTTAACCTCCATGGAGTATCTATGGGTCACCCCATGGACTTAGTCCAACATAAGGAATCTTGGATCACAAGCCCACATATATAAGAATGAATGATTTACACAATCAACCCATATATTTAATTAGTCTCCTTTTGATCACTTAATTAATTCCAAATTAATTCTTGATCAATACTAATTAAATAACCTTATTAATATATTAGAACTTATAATATATTAACCAACCTTAAGTGTTATTTCTCTCATTATAGTCTATCCAAATGCATGATGCCATGCAACCCAAATGGATCATGTCGGGTCGGGTCAAGTCTTACCAATTATAGTTATGGACTTAGACATTAATCCAACAGTCTCCCACTTGGATAAGTCTAAAACTATTATTGCGTATGACTTCAGGAACCGATCAGCAATCGTAGCTCTCAAAAGCTTCTGTCGAACTCTGACCTTGTCGATGACTTGTCCATTAGATAAGGGATCATATATTCCTCCATTCTAGATATCATATGGACTGAGACATGGATTATCAATCATTCTCTCTGTCCATTTGTTGTTTCCCGATTTCCGATTCATGATGACTGACTGATTGAACAAATCAAATCAGGCCTGGCTTGGCCAAGCACTCACATGTATCATCTTTAAATCATCGAGGGGCCCACAGATATCGCTTTTATACCGAAGGTAAAAGGAATGGATAAACTTCGACTCATATGGCTTGTTCTACTACTTGTTGAATCATACACAAAGGCACGTTTTATAACATCGAGTTACCAATGCGTTTTCGTGCAATCAATGTATAACCAACTCATAGTAACAACTCATATCTCTAGGTTTGAAGAATATAAGATATTATCGTCTCATGATCACTCGTGATAAAATCCATGAAGTGATTCAAATGAGCGCGGGTTGAATCCAATACTCAGAACTTATGAGCACTCATGAGTGTTGTAGCACCACTTTGTCCACCAACTTGGACCTCTACAAACCAACCCATGACAGTCTTGATTCATATCTACTTCCAACATATGACCGACTGTGGATGGTTTGAATAACTTAATCATTCAGGAAGAGCGACTTAGTTATTCTGGAAGTCAAAACATGCAAAGTGAAACACAAGAATAAATGAATCAAATATGGTATCAAACCCTATGAATATAAATAAACACTTTTATTTATCACCATACTGATTACTCATTATTCATTGTTTCGGTTTTATCAACTTTATACTTGAATTTAAAACAATAGTTGTCCCATGCTCCAAGCATGTACACTATGTTTTCTAAACACTAGTCATGCCATACACCAAGTATGCATACTATGTTTGTCTATGATCTTTACTTTGTAAAATAGATCAATTGAACATCACTCCAATGATCCTCTTTTCACAGTCCCAAATCCTTACTGCAAATGCAAGAATTCCAAATTCATGCCATTTACTGAAATATGTTAGATTCTAAACTTATATGCATTGATCCTCTTAATGATTATGCACGAAGTCAGAGAGACTTGACAACAATCATTACAGAGCATTCCAAAGGAGATCAGCTCCTTGGAAACATCCTTCTTTCATTAAGTTTCCTAATCTTACACAGATTGAATAATTTCTAACTTTGAAACATTTCCATACTCCATTTTAACTAGTTGCCTCCTTACAGATTATGTCAATATGGTCCTTCCAGAATTAACATTATACTTCCAACTGTCCTTGAGAAACCAATCTTTGGTAAACCTTAGATTGTCCTCGACAAATGCGTAATCATTTTAGTCATATCCAATTCTAGACCTTTTCCCTTCATAATGCCCCAGGCATTTGGAAAATTTTAGAAAGGATGAATATAGCACATGTAATCGATCCTATATCCGAAGCATATGGGACAGGATTCATGATGTCTCACATAAAGACTAAACCAGTCTTTTGCTATAATATTTCCATTTCAATTTGCCAAGTTCTCAAAATTCAGATTATGAAAAGGGATGCCGTAATCATAATCGAATTTTAGAACGCAAATAATGGACCCATATATAGAATTTCCTTATGTTGAACCATTCCAACATGAAATTCATATATATATCCTTGATTAAATACGATTAAAATCTCAATCTAAGCTTTTAGAATTGAAATGAAGTATAATTTCCTCTCCCTTAATTATAGCAAAACAACTTTTTCAACCCCTGCAACCTCACGAATTGAAACTTTTGTTTTCTATAATTAACATTGCTAACTTGCAACCTTTGTCATAATTATCATGCTCCCACTAACATGATGATTATTAGCATAACACTTATGCTCCCACTAGCTTTGACATGTACTCAGAAATCAGCTGACATTCTTACCAAAGTTCAGATTTCTGATACTAGATTGTTTTGATAAAACTTTATCAAAATCATACACCGCTCTTAGATAGCTCACATGTGTGTCTAAACAATTTTAGAACTATGAAAAGGGATGCCGTAATCATAGTCTCAATTGTTTAGACCTTTGCCACTTCTCACAAGTCCATGTTAGTGTGTCGGTAAACCACACACGCTCCACTAATGACTTTGAGAATGCAAATATCACAATTGCTATCTAGCTAAAATCTACTTAGTGAAAGTGTTTCCTCACCATCATTTTCATGAATCGGAGAGAAACCTTATGACACTTAGATTTAATAGTGTATGTGTTCTTATCCATGTGAATTTGTCAAAACCATAGTCACAAGACAAGGTTAGTGACAAATCCAAACTCATATTGATTAAACTTGTGCAATCTTAAATTCTTGCCATTTGGCAGCTCAGGTGCCTGCCATTGCTTCCAAGTAGTTGTGCAACCAATTGAGAACTCTCAGAACTCCTATGCAAAGCCAACTTGAATAGGCACAAAAATTTCAACACGATAGGTTATAAACCTCAAGTCGTGTGCTAGTGAAGGACTTTAGGTTTTATTCTTGATTAAGTCTTCAAACTTTCAAGAGCTTTAAGACTCCCACTGTCCTCTTGACATATAAGACTCCCTTGTCAAATATTCAAGAGATAGTGCAGATTCTTTATCAAGACTAACACTTTACACAATTGGCCTAAGTTGGTCTCTGTTTTATCCAAAACATCACAACTTACCAATTTCAAATGTACAAGAGTAGATAACCTTTTACTCTTACATTTGACTAGTGTTAACAAACCCTCTTTAAGATATGTCACTCAAGTTACAATCTTGGAGTATGACTCTAAGAATTGTTTTGGAACGAAGTATGACTCATCTTTTTGATTTAACCATTTCAACAATTCATGACTCCTCTTCTTAGTCATAAGAATGCACTAAGATGACTTTAGAGGACCAATTGTGATATGGTATCTTAATCAATAAGATGATCATAAACATGCTACTAAAGTACTCTCCCATCTTTTCAGATTTGAGAAACTTTTATCTTTCTGCCATACTTTGATTCTTCTTATTCGTTCTGTCTCACATTGAAACTTCTCCAATGCTACAGACTTATACTTAAACTTATAAGTATAACCATATTTACTGAACTTAAGTAAATCATGACGAATAGTCTTCTTGATCTTTTGTGGTGGACTTGACCAGTGCACAAGAATGTGTACTCGATCCCTTAGTCCTTTCCTTATTCACATAAGGAATTAGTCTTAATTTTCCAAGCTGAAAGTTCTCATTCATCATACTATACAACTTGCATGATTCCAAGTTTCGGTCCAATTGAACCTTGGGTGATGAGAATCTTTCCTTATTTGGTAATATTAGACACTACCACAACCGAAAGAATCAAATCCATTTTTCCAATATTGCTATCAATGGAATCTTATAAGCAACAACTTTTCACAAATGCCATTGTAAGGATACTTAAAATAAATAAAATCAAAACCTTTTTCTTTTATTTTAAAACTTTGCAGAAAAACTTATCCTTACAATCCATATGAAAACCTTGTTGTTATCTATTCCTAAGCAATATAAATATCATAACTCTTAAGTAATAGCCCAAAATTCTGATCACCGAACCATGCGATTGAAATCCATCTTCGCGATCAAAATCAGCATGTACTTAATAGAGTTAGACAATGGACTTTACCTGAAGTAGAGCCAAACTTATTGACTTTACCATCCTTAGGTAAATTTGGCAGCTTCGTAACCAATGCCCCTTCCTTTGGCAATAGTTACCTATGGACCCTTGATAATGGGACTATCTCAGACTTCGCCTCTCTCTTTACCATTGGGTCAACCGAGTTGACTATGGCCGATCCCTTTCCATTGGGAAGAGAGAGCTTACTGGATATCCAATGTCATCATTGTCAATGTCCATAGCGTTTTAGGAAGTTGATCTTAGCAAATAGATAAGATCATTAAGGGTCTTGTCTTAGTCTGTTTCATAGGATTCCCAAAAGAACTCACTATGTGACTTAGAAAGTAGTTGAGCCACCAACTTTCTCAAGACTTTGACACCCAACTCTCCCGGCTTGTCAATATGTGACTACATCTCCAAGATGTGATCACACCTAGACCTTGCCTTGCCAATAGGGCTTGAGTGACCTTAAACTTTTTAGGAACTTGTGGGTTAGGGAGAATAATTGGAGGAGGTGAAAGAAGTATGATATCCATGGGACATCATCTTCATTTAGGAAAGATTGTTTCAAGAGATTTGGGAAGATCATAAATGTCTAGACCAGACATCTTTTTGGGAGATATTCAAGATAGTTGATTTAAAGTCCTTAATATGACTCCCAATATGAAATATTAAGGCTAGGACCCAACAAACTATTTTATAACTTAGAAGAGGGATGTCGTAATCCAAGCTATAAAATATTTGAAGGTAGGTGAATGACGATTCACCAATTTCCACCATGAAAAACGAAATAATTTATTAGGTTTTAATTGGATTTGAAAGTCCTAGATCTTTGAGATTCATTGAACTGTTCAAAGGCATGTTTCAATCTCGAGTGTGCCCTTCAGGTTTTGTGACTGGGATGTCGAGGATCACAAAACAAGGTGTGAATAACCATGCAAATATACTTGGTACCCTTAATATTTACCCCTTAATCAGTGTGCCGGTTAACCACACACGCTCCACCGATACTATGATAAATATTAAGTTACCCTTTGCCTACCTTGTTAAGTCTAGGTTAGTGTGCCGGTTAACCACACACGCTCCACTAACGACTTAAGCAAAGTGCAAAGTGTAATTTCATGGGTTAGCACCAAATTCACATTTTCCTAAGTAACTAAGATTGGGTATTAATAAGAGTTTAGTTACTTAGTATTTATCATTAATACTTTTAATGAAAGGAGAATTATAGTCCTTGTCCTACCCGTTCGGCTAACGACCCTCCACCAGTCAAGGAAGCGGTGGGTGACAGTGGACACCCATTAAACTGCCATTTTATAGGCAGTAACCTTATACCCCCTTATAGACCGGCTTCGTGAATGAGGCCTACTAACGGTAAGACCGACTTTACTCTTATACATATATATAAATATTATTAACTTATAATATTATAAAGTATAAGGGTTGAATTTTAACTTTTAAAATTCTAAGGGCTAACTTGGAATTAAAGTATTCATAAGTGAAAACTTTTCAAATTCCAAAACTTGAGGGCAAGTTTTGAAACTATTCAAAACTAATTAATTCCATAACTTATGAGTTTAAAGTAGTTTTAATTAAAAAAAAAAAAAAAAAAAAAAAAAAAAAAACTCTTCAAGTTCCATATCTTGAGGACAAGTTATGGAAGACTTTAAACTAATTAATAAAAAAAATAACTTTTTTTTATTGTAACTTATGGAACTAATTAAGGTTACACTTTTTTTTTTAATTTAATGAAGAGACTCTTGAACCTCCATAACTTGAGGACAAGTTATGGAGTCATAAAACCATTTAATTAGAACTAGACTCTTCATTTTGTAACCTTTGGCAACTTTTATGAGTTTTATGATTCTTAAATGTGACTTTTCATATAACTTGAGGACAAGATACAAAAACACACTTTGGAATCAACTCTTAGATTAAAATGGATTGAAAACAACTATTTCACACAACTTTTCTATTAATCTAAGAACCTCTTAAGAACAAGATAATTCAAATCATCAATCTTCAAGAAATTAGCATGAACATACAAACTAATACAAATCTTGAAATTATGACAATTATCTTAGAAATTAGATTAGCATGAACATTACCACATCAAAAACAAGTTTATAAGTCCAAAAACATCTTAGGGTAATGTTCCTAGTCCAATTCCAGCCAAAACAATCGAATATATGCATCCAACTCGATTTTTCAGCTACTTTTGCAAGTATAACAAGAAAACAAGCCTAGGCTCTGATACCACTGTTGGGTTATGAGCATTCTAACACTCCTAAGTGTACATGCAACCTTAAATACCTTGGATCTATGTTTTCTCTATTATACATACAATTATGAACATCCAAGGTATTATCCTAATCTAGCATACAAAATAATAAATATAACAAGATAGAATACATACCTCTTTGATGTAGAATGTCTTCACGAAGCTTGAGTGCCTAGTGCCCCAAGTGTGACACCTTAAATGGTTCACACAACACCAAATACACTTGGAATAACTTGAGAGAAACTTGAACACTCCTTGAAATCGTCTAGCCCTCACACTCACACATTAGTGCATGATTTCTTGAGCCATGGGATTCTTTTATATGGTGGCTATTAGGGTTACACCATGTAACTCATAACTTTACCCATTCCTTATGCTCCATGGATTTTAACCTCCATGGAGTATCCATGGGTCACCCCATGGACTTAGTCCAACATAAGGAATCTTGGATCACAAGCCCACATATATAAGAATGAATGATTTACACAATCAACTCATATATTTAATTAGTCTCCTTTTGATCACTTAATTAATTCCAAATTAATTCTTGATCAATACTAATTAAATAACCTTATTAATATATTAGAACTTATAATATATTAACCAACCTTAAGTGTTATTTCTCTCATTATAGTCTATCCAAATGCATGATGCCATGCAACCCAAATGGACCATGCCGGGTCGGGTCAAGTCTTACCAATTATAGTTATGGACTTAGACATTATTCCAACAGTCTCCCACTTGGATAAGTCTAAAACTATTCGTGCGTATGACTTCAAGAACCGACTGGCAATCGTAGTTCTCAAAAGCTTCCGTCGAACTCTGACCTTGCCGATGATCTCTGACCTTTGTCAATGTCTTGTCCATTAGATAAGGGATCATATATTCCTCCATTCCAGATATCATATGTACTGAGACATGGATTATCAATCATTCTCTCTGTCCATTTGTTGTTTCCCGATTTCCGATTCATGATGACTGACTGATTGAACAAATCAAATCAGTCCTGGCTTGGCCAAGCACTCACATGTATCATCTTTAAATCATCGAGGGGCCCACAGATATCGCTTTTATCCCGAAGGTAAAAGGAATGGATAAACTTCGACTCATATGGCTTGCTCTACTACTTGTTGAATCATACACAAAGGCACGTTTTATAACATCGAGTTACCAATGCGTTTTCATGCAATCAATGTATAACCAACTCATAGTAACAACTCATATCTCTAGGTTTGAAGAATATAAGATATTATCGTCTCATGATCACTCGTAATAAAATCCATGAAGTGATTCAAATGAGCGTGGGTTGAATCCAATACTCAGAACTTATGAGCACTCATGAGTGTTGTAGCACCACTTTGTCCACCAACTTGGACCTCTACAAACCAACCCATGACAGTCTTGATTCATATATACTTCCAACATATGACCGACTGTGGATGGTTTGAATTGATGGGTTTTGAGCATTCTAACACTTCCTAAGTGTACATGCAACCCTAATAACCTTGGATCTATGTTTGTCTAATAATCATGCAAAGTTGAATTCCAAGGTTATATTCCTATCTAGCATACATGGGGAACATTTTTAACTTGAATGAAAGATAGAATAACTTACCTTGTTGTTGATTATGATCCTTGAAACCTTGTGAGCCTAGCACCCCAAGTGTGATGCCTCAAATGCTTCACACAACACCAAATGCAAAGGAGTAAACTTTGAGAGAATCTTACACTTGCAAAATCGGCTCTAGCCCTCTTGTTTCTTATGTGTAGCCAATTTTGGTGGAGAATGGGTTTCTTATATAGTGTTGACACATCTAGGGTTACACCATGTAAACCCTAATGTGTCATGACTCTTCATTTCCATGACCCATGGGTTTGTAACTCCCAAGGAGCATCCATGGAGCATCCTATGGGTGGAACCCAACTTGATAATCCATGAAGCCTCTTAGCCTACTATATAAGATATGGAAGATTTACATAATCTACCCATATATTTAATTAGTTATATTTTGATCACTTAATTAATTCTAAATTAATTCTTGATCAAACTAATTAAATAATATTATTAATATATTAGAACTTATAATATATTAATAAACCATAAGTGTTATTTCTCTCATTTTAGTTTATCCAATTGCATGGTGCCATGCAACCCAAATGGACCATGCCGGGTCGGGTCAAGTACATACCAGAAATAGTTATGGACTTAGACACCTTATCCAACAGTCTCCCACTTGGATAAGTCTAATAACTATAACTGCAATACTTCAGGAACCGATCGGCAATCGTAGCTCTTTCAAGGTCTCTCGGAACTGAGAAGATGATGATACGCGATTTAAGATAAGTGATCATATAATCCTTTGTTCTAGATATCAGCCGGAAAAATACATGGAACAATGTCTTGCTTATTGTCCAGCAGTTTGTTTCCCGATTTCCGATTTGTTTGACAAAGAACTTAATTGAACACATCAACTTAGTTCTGACCGGGCCCGGTACATAGGTCAAAACAAAATCATCGAGGGGCCCAGATATCAGCTTCTAATCCAAGAAGGAACAGATAAACTTCGACTCATATGTTTGTTCTACCACTCATTGAATTATAGACAAAAGCACGTTTTATAACATCGAGTTACCAATGCGTTAACGTACAATCAATGCATAACCAACTCATAAGTAACAAATCATATCTCTAGGTTTGAAGACTTATATGATATTACCGTCTCACGATCACTCGAGATAAATTCCATGAAGTGATTTCAGTGAGCGTGGGTTGAGTCCAATGCTCAGAACTTATGAGCACTCATGAGTGTTGTAGCCATGTCCAACAACTTAGACCTCTGCAACCAATCATGACAGTCTTGATTCATACCTACTTCCGACATATGACCGACTGTGGAGGTTCGAATAATATGGTATACCAAACATAATTATTCTGGAAGTCAAAACGTGCAAAAGAAATATAGTAAACGATCGACAAGAGATAGCAACACTTTACTCATAAATAAAACACCTTTTATTCATCATCTAATGTCAATTACACTTTACAAATTTCAAGGTTATCTAACTACTAAATCTAAAATCATCCTTCAGCCCTATGCTCCGAGCATGCTGGAGATGCTTAACCCGAGTCAGTCCCTTCGTGAGGGGATCTGCTGGGTTCTCATCCGATGATACCCTCTTTGCCACGAGGAGTCCTTCTTCTATTCGATGTCTGATGAAATGGTATTTTCTGTCGATATGTCTGGATCTCCCGTGATCCCTTGGTTCCTTGGCTAAGGCAACTTAACTTTCACTATCACAGAAAATTTCCATTGGCTCTTTAATAGCTGGTACAACTCCAAGGTCTCCAATGAAGTTCTTCAGCCATATCACCTCCTTTGCTGCCTCGCTAGCTGCTATATACTCTGATTCGCAAGTTGAATCAGCCACTGTCTCTTGCTTGGAACTCTTCCAAGAAATTGCTCCTCCATTTAAGGTAAAGACCCAGCCTGACTGAGAGCGGAAATTATCCCTATCAGTCTGAAAGCTAGCATCACTATACCCTACAACTCTCAAGTCTTCACTCCCACCGAGGGTAAGGACCCAGTCCTTAGTCCTCCGTAGGTACTTGAGGATATTCTTTACCGCAGTCCAGTGTGCCTTGCAAGGGTTCCCCTGATACCTGCTAACCATGCTCAAAGAAAAGGCTACATCAGGTCGAGTACACGTCATAGCATACATGATCGATCCTACAGCCGAAGCATAAGGTATTCGACTCATTTCTGCTATCTCAGCCTCAGTACTAGGGCTTTGTGTCTTACTCAATCTGGCATTACTCTGGATGGGTAACTCTCCTTTCTTGGGGTCCTGCATGCCGAATCTCTTGAACACCTTATCCAAGTAAGTACTCTGACTAAGTCCAATTAGTCTTTTACTCCGGTCTCTCAAGATCCTTATGTTGGGTTATGAGCATTCTAACACTCCTAAGTGTACATGCAACCCTAAATACCTTGGATCTATGTTTTCTCTATTATACATACAATTATGAACATTCAAGGTATTATCCTAATCTAGCATACAAAATAATAAATATAACAAGATAGAATACATACCTCTTTGATGTAGAATGTCTTCATGAAGCTTGAGTGCCTAGTGCCCCAAGTGTGACACCTCAAATGGTTCACACAACACCAAATACACTTGGAATAACTTGAGAGAAACTTGAACACTCCTTGAAATCGTCTAGCCCTCACACTCACACATTAGTGCACGATTTCTTGAGCCATGGGATTCTTTTATATGGTGCCTATTAGGGTTACACCATGTAACTCATAACTTTATCCATTCCTTATGCTCCATGGATTTTAACCTCCATGGAGTATCATGGGTCACCCCATGGACTTAGTCCAACATAAGGAATCTTGGATCACAAGCCCACATATATAAGAATGAATGATTTACACATACAACCCATATATTTAATTAGTCTCCTTTTGATCACTTAATTAATTCCAAATTAATTCTTGATCAATACTAATTAAATAACCTTATTAATATATTAGAACTTATAATATATTAACCAACCTTAAGTGTTATTTCTCTCATTATAGTCTATCCAAATGCATGATGCCATGCAACCCAAATGGACCATGCCGGGTCGGGTCAAGTCTTACCAATTATAGTTATGGACTTAGACATTAATCCAACAGTCTCCCACTTGGATAAGTCTAAAACTATTATTGCGTATGACTTCAGGAACCGATCAGCAATCGTAGCTCTCAAAAGCTTCTATCGAACTCTGACCTTGTCGATGAACTCTGACCTTTGTCAATGACTTGTCCATTAGATAAGGGATCATATATTCCTCCATTCTAGATATCATATGGACTGAGACATGGACTATCAATCATTCTCTCTGTCCATTTGTTGTTTCCCGATTTCCGATTCATGATGACTGACTGATTGAACAAATCAAATCAGTCCTGGCTTGGCCAAGCACTCACATGTATCATCTTTAAATCATCGAGGGGCCCACAGATATCGCTTTTATCCCGAAGGTAAAAGGAATGGATAAACTTCGACTCATATGGCTTGTTCTACTACTTGTTGAATCATACACAAAGGCACGTTTTATAACATCGAGTTACCAATGCGTTTTCGTGCAATCAATGTATAACCAACTCATAGTAACAACTCATATCTCTAGGTTTGAAGAATATAAGATATTATCGTCTCATGATCACTCGTGATAAAATCCATGAAGTGATTCAAATGAGCGCGGGTTGAATCCAATACTCAGAACTTATGAGCACTCATGAGTGTTGTAGCACGACTTTTGTCCACCAACTTGGACCTCTACAAACCAACCCATGACAGTCTTGATTCATATCTACTTCCAACATATGACCGACTGTGGATGGTTTGAATAACTTAATCATTCAGGAAGAGCGACTTAGTTATTCTGGAAGTCAAAACATGCAAAGTGAAACACAAGAATAAATGAATCAAATATGGTATCAAACCCTATGAATATAAATAAACACTTTTATTTATCACCATACTGATTACTCATTATTCATTGTTTCGGTTTTATCAACTTTATACTTGAATTTAAAACAATAGTTGTCCCATGCTCCAAGCATGTACACTATGTTTTCTAAACACTAGTCATGCCATACACCAAGTATGCATACTATGTTTGTCTATGATCTTTACTTTGTAAAATAGATCAATTGAACATCACTCCAATGATCCTCTTTTCACAGTCCCAAATCCTTACTGCAAATGCAAGAATTCCAAATTCATGCCATTTACTGAAATCTGTTAGATTCTAAACTTATATGCATTGATCCTCTTAATGATTATGCACGAAGTCAGAAAGACTTGACAACAATCATTACAGAGCATTCCAAAGGAGATCAGCTCCTTGGAAACATCCTTCTTTCATTAAGTTTCCTAATCTTACACAGATTGAATAATTTCTAACTTTGAAACATTTCCATATTTCATTTTGACTATCACTTCTGAACAAGAGTTGCCTCCTTACAAATTATGTCAATATGGTCCTTCCAGAATTAACATTATACTTCCAACTGTCCTTGAGCAAGCATGCTTTGGTAAACCTTAGATTGTCCTCGACAATTGCTTAATCATTTTAGTCATATCTAATTCTAGACATTTTCCCTTCATAATGCCCCAGGCATTTGGAAAATTTTAGAAAGGATGAATATAGCACATGTAATCGATCCTATATCCGAAGCATATGGGACACGATTCATGATGTCTCACATAAAGACTAAACCAGTCTTTTGCTATAATATTTCCATTTCAATTAGCCAAGTTCTCAAAATTCAGATTATGAAAAGGGATGTCGTAATCATAATCGAATTTTAGAACGCAAATAATGGACCCATATATAGAATTTCCTTATGTTGAGCCATTCCAACATGAAATTCATATATATATCCTTGATTAAACAATAGACCCATATATAGAATTTCCTTATGTTGAGCCATTCCAACATGAAATTCATATATATATCCTTGATTAAATACGATTAAAATCTCAATCTAAGCTTTTAGAATTGAAATGAAGTATAATTTCCTCTCCCTTAATTATAGCAAAACAACTTTATCAACCCCTGCAACCTCACGAATTGAAACTTTTGTTTTCTATAATTAACATTGCTAACTTGCAACCTTTGTCATAATTATCATGCTCCCACTAACATGATGATTATTAGCATAACACTTATGCTCCCACTAGCTTTGACATGTACTCAGAAATCAGCTGACTTTCTTACCAAAGTTCAGCTTTGACATGTACCCAATAGCTTTGACATGTACTCAGAAATCATACACCTCTCTTAGATAGCTCACATGTGTGTCTAAACAATTTTAGAACTATGAAAAGGGATGCCGTAATCATAGTCTCAATTGTTTAGACCTTTGCCACTTCTCACAAGTCCATGTTAGTGTGCCGGTAAACCACACACGCTCCACTAACGACTTTGAGAATGCAAATATCACAATTGCTATCTAGCTAAAATCTACTTAGTGAAAGTGTTTCCTCACCATCATTTTCATGAATCGGAGAGAAACCTTATGACACTTAGATTTAATAGTGTATGTGTTCTTATCCATGTGAATTTGTCAAAACCATAATCACAAGACAAGGTTAGTGACAAATCCAAACTCATATTGATTAAACTTGTGCAATCTTAAATTCTTGCCATTTGGCAGCTCAGGTGCCTGCCATTGCTTCCAAGTAGTTGTGCAACCAATTGAGAACTCTCAGAACTCCTATGCAAAGCCAATTTGAATAGGCACAAAAATTTCAGCACGATAGGTTATAAACCTCAAGTCGTGTGCTAGTGAAGGACTTTAGGTTTTATTCTTGATTAAGTCTTGAAACTTTCAAGAGCTTTAAGACTCCCACTGTCCTCTTGACATATAAGACTCCCTTGTCAAATATTCAAGAGATAGTGCGGATTCTTTATCAAGACTAACACTTTACACAATTGGCCTAAGTTGGTCTCTGTTTTATCCAAAACATCACAACTTACCAATTTCAAATGTACAAGAGTAGATAACCTTTTACTCTTACATTTGACTAGTGTTAACAAACCCTCTTTAAGATATGTCACTCAAGTTACAATCTTGGAGTATGACTCTAAGAATTGTTTTGGAACGAAGTATGACTCATCTTCCTGATCTAACCATTTCAACAATTCATGACTCCTCTTCTTAGTCATAAGAATGCACTAAGATGACTTTAGAGGACCAATTGTGATATGGTATCTTAATCATTAAGATGATCATAAACATGATACTAAAGTACTCTCCCATCTTTTCAGATTTGAGAAACTTTTATCTTTCTGCCATACTTTGATTCTTCTTATTCGTTCTGTCTCACATTAAAACTTCTCCAATGCTACAGACTTATACTTAAACTTATAAGTATAACCATATTTACTGAACTTAAGTAAATCATGACGAATAGTCTTCTTGATCTTTTGTGGTGGACTTGACCAGTGCACAAGAATGTGTACTCGATCCCTTAGTCCTTTCCTTATTCACATAAGGAATTAGTCTTAATTTTCCAAGCTGAAAGTTCTCATTCATCATACTATACAACTTGCATGATTCCAAGTTTCGGTCCAATTGAACCTTGGGTGATGAGAATCTTTCCTTATTTGGTAATATTAGACACTACCACAACCGAAAGAATCAAATCCATTTTTCCAATATTGCTATCAATGGAATCTTATAAGCAACAACTTTTCACAAATGCCTTTGTAAGGATACTTAAAATAAATAAAATCAAAACCTTTTTCTTTTATTTTAAAACTTTGCGGAAAAACTTATCCTTACAATCCATATGAAAACCTTGTTGTTATCTATTCCTAAGCAATATAAATTTCATAACTCTTAAGTAATAGCCCAAAATTCTGATTACCTAAGGATGTTAAAGTCAATAAGTTCGGTGATCAAAATTTTGATCACCGAACTTAAGAGTTATGATATTTATATTGCTTAGGAATAGATAACAACAAGGTTTTCATATGGATTGTAAGGATAAGTTTTTCCGCAAAGTTTTAAAATACAAGAAAAAGGTTTTGATTTTATTTATTTTAAGTATCCGCAAAGATTCCATTGATCAGAATTTTGGGCTATTACTTAAGAGTTATGATATTTATATTGCTTAGGAATAGATAACAACAAGGTTTTCATATGGATTGTAAGGATAAGTTTTTCCGCAAAGTTTTAAAATAAAAGAAAAAGGTTTTGATTTTATTTATTTTAAGTATCCGCAAAGATTCCATTGATCAGAATTTTGGGCTATTACTTAAGAGTTATGATATTTATATTGCTTAGGAATAGATAACAACAAGGTTTTCATATGGATTGTAAGGATAAGTTTTTCCGCAAAGTTTTAAAATAAAAGAAAAAGGTTTTGATTTTATTTATTTTAAGTATCCTTACAATGGCATTTGTGAAAAGTTGTTGCTTATAAGATTCCATTGATAGCAATATTGGAAAAATGGATTTGATTCTTTCGGTTGTGGTAGTATCTAATATTACCAAATAAGGAAAGATTCTCATCACCCAAGGTTCAATTGGACCGAAACTTGGAATCATGCAAGTTATATAGTATGATGAATGAGAACTTTTAGCTTGGAAAATTAAGACTAATTCCTTATGTGAATAAGGAAAGGACTAAGGGATCGAGTACACATCCTTATGCACTGGTCAAGTCCACCACAAAAGATCAAGAAGACTATTCGTCATGATTTACTTAAGTTCAATAAATATGGTTATACTTATAAGTTCAAGTATAAGTCTGTAGCATTGGAGAAGTTTCAATGTGAGACAGAACGAATAAGAAGAATCAAAGTATGGCAGAAAGATAAAAGTTTCTCAAATCTGAAAAGATGGGAGAGTACTTTAGTATCATGTTTATGATCATCTTAATGATTAAGATACCATATCACAATTGGTCCTCTAAAGTTATCTTAGTGCATTCTTATGACTAAGAAGAGGAGTCATGAATTGTTGAAATAGTTAAATCAACAAGATGAGTCATACTTCGTTCCAAAACAATTCTTAGAGTCATACTCCAAGATTGTAACTTGAGTGACATATCTTAAAGAGGGTTTGTTAACACTAGTCAAATGTAAGAGTAAAAGGGTTATCTACTCTTGTACATTTGAAATTGGTAAGTTGTGATGTTTTGGATAAAACAAAGACCAACTTAGGCCAATTGTGTAAAGTGTTAGTCTTGATAAAGAATCCGCACTATCTCTTGAATATTTGACAAGGGAGTCTTATATGTCAAGAGGACAGTGGGAGTCTTAAAGCTCTTGAAAGTTTCAAGACTTAATCAAGAATAAAACCTAAAGTCCTTCACTAGCACACGACTCAATTGGTTGCACAACTACTTGGAAGCAATGGCAGGCACCTGAGCTGCCAAATGGCAAGAATTTAAGATTGCACAAGTTTAATCAATATGAGTTTGGATTTGTCACTAACCTTGTCTTGTGATTATGGTTTTGACAAATTCACATGGATAAGAACACATACACTATTAAATCTAAGTGTCATAAGGTTTCTCTCCGATTCATGAAAATGATGGTGAGGAAACACTTTCACTAAGTAGATTTTAGCTAGATAGCAATTGTGATATTTGCATTCTCAAAGTCGTTAGTGGAGCGTGTGTGGTTTACCGGCACACTAACATGGACTTGTGAGAAGTGGCAAAGGTCTAAACAATTGAGACTATGATTACGGCATCCCTTTTCATAGTTCTAAAATTGTTTAGACACACATGTGAGCTATCTAAGAGAGGTGTATGATTTTGATAAAGTTTTATCAAAACAATCTAGTATCAGAAATCTGAACTTTGGTAAGAAAGTCAACTGATTTCTGAGTACATGTCAAAGCTAGTGGGAGCATAAGTGTTATGCTAATAATCATCATGTTAGTGGGAGCATGATAATTATGACAAAGGTTGCAAGTTAGCAATGTTAATTATAGAAAACAAAAGTTTCAATTCGTGAGGTTGCAGGGGTTGAAAAAGTTGTTTTGCTATAATTAAGGGAGAGGAAATTATACTTCATTTCAATTCTAAAAGCTTAGATTGAGATTTTAATCGTATTTAATCAAGGATATATATATGAATTTCATGTTGGAATGGCTCAACATAAGGAAATTCTATATATGGGTCCATTATTTGCGTTCTAAAATTCGATTATGATTACGGCATCCCTTTTCATAATCTGAATTTTGAGAACTTGGCAAATTGAAATGGAAATATTATAGCAAAAGACTGGTTTAGTCTTTATGTGAGACATCATGAATCGTGTCCCATATGCTTCGGATATAGGATCGATTACATGTGCTATATTCATCCTTTCTAAAATTTTCCAAATGCCTGGGGCATTATGAAGGGAAAAGGTCTAGAATTGGATATGACTAAAATGATTAAGCAATTGTCGAGGATAATCTAAGGTTTACCAAAGATTGGTTGCTCAAGGACAGTTGGAAGTATAATGTTAATTCTGGAAGGACCATATTGACATAATCTGTAAGGAGGCAACTCTTGTTCAGAAGTGATAGTCAAAATGGAATATGGAAATGTTTCAAAGTTAGAAATTATTCAGTCTGTGTAAGATTAGGAAACTTAATGAAAGAAGGATGTTTCCAAGGAGCTGATCTCCTTTGGAATGCTCTGTAATGATTGTTGTCAACTCTTTTTGACTTCGTGCATAATCATTAAGAGGATCAATGCATATAAGTTTAGAATCTAACAGATTTCAGTAAATGGCATGAATTTGGAATTCTTGCATTTGCAGTAAGGATTTGGGACTGTGAAAAGAGGATCATTGGAGTGATGTTCAATTGATCTATTTTACAAAGTAAAGATCATAGACAAACATAGTATGCATACTTGGTGTATGGCATGACTAGTGTTTAGAAAACATAGTGTACATTCTTGGAGCATGAGACAACTATTGTTTTAAATTCAAGTATAAAGTTGATAAAACCGAAACAATGAATAATGAGTAATCAGTATGGTGATAAATAAAAGTGTTTATTTATATTCATAGGGTTTGATACCATATTTGATTCATTTATTCTTGTGTTTCACTTTGCATGTTTTGACTTCCAGAACAACTAAGTCGCTCTTCCTGAATGATTAAGTTATTCAAACCATCCACAGTCGGTCATATGTTGGAAGTGGATATGAATCAAGACTGTCATGGGTTGGTTTGTAGAGGTCCAAGTTGGTGGACAAAGTGGTGCTACAACACTCATGAGTGCTCATAAGTTCTGAGTATTGGATTCAACCCGCGCTCATTTGAATCACTTCATGGATTTTATCACGAGTGATCATGAGACGATAATATCTTATATTCTTCAAACCTAGAGATATGAGTTGTTACTATGAGTTGGTTATACATTGATTGCACGAAAACGCATTGGTAACTCGATGTTATAAAACGTGCCTTTGTGTATGATTCAACAAGTAGTAGAACAAGCCATATGAGTCGAAGTTTATCCATTCCTTTTACCTTCGGGATAAAAGCGATATCTGTGGGCCCCTCGATGATTTAAAGATGATACATGTGAGTGCTTGGCCAAGCCAGAACTGATTTGATTTGTTCAATCAGTCAGTCATCATGAATCGGAAATCGGGAAACAACAAATGGACAGAGAGAATGATTGATAATCCATGTCTCAGTCCATATGATATCTAGAATGGAGGAATATATGATCCCTTATCTAATGGACAAGTCATTGACAAAGGTCAGAGTTCATCGACAAGGTCAGAGTTCGACAGAAGCTTTTGAGAGCTACGATTGCTGATCGGTTCCTGAAGTCATACACAATAATAGTTTTAGACTTATCCAAGTGGGAGACTGTTGGATTAATGTCTAAGTCCATAACTATAATTGGTAAGACTTGACCCGACCCGACATGGTCCATTTGGGTTGCATGGCATCATGCATTTGGATAGACTATAATGAGAGAAATAACACTTAAGGTTGGTTAATATATTATAAGTTCTAATATATTAATAAGTTTATTTAATTAGTATTGATCAAGAATTAATTTGGAATTAATTAAGTGATCAAAAGGAGACTAATTAAATATATGGGTTGATTGTGTAAATCATTCATTCTTATATATGTGGGCTTGTGATCCAAGATTCCTTATGTTGGACTAGGTCCATGGGGTGACCCATGGATACTCCATGGAGGTTAAAATCCATGGAGCATAAGGAATGGGTAAAGTTATGAGTTACATGGTGTAACCCTAATAGCCACCATATAAAAGAATCCCATGGCTCAAGAAATCGTGCACTAATGTGTGAGTGTGAGGGCTAGACGATTTCAAGGAGTGTTCAAGTTTCTCTCAAGTTATTCCAAGTGTATTTGGTGTTGTGTGAACCATTTGAGGTGTCACACTTGGGGCACTAGGCACTCAAGCTTCATGAAGACATTCTACATCAAAGAGGTATGTATTCTATCTTGTTATATTTATTATTTTGTATGCTAGATTAGGATAATACCTTGGATGTTCATAATTGTATGTATAATAGAGAAAACATAGATCCAAGGTATTTAGGGTTGCATGTACACTTAGGAGTGTTAGAATGCTCATAACCCAACACATACATGGGGAACATTTTTAACTTGAATGAAAGATAGAATAACTTACCTTGTTGTTGATTATGATCCTTGAAACCTTGTGAGCCTAGCACCCCAAGTGTGATGCCTCAAATGCTTCACACAACACCAAATGCAAAGGAGTAAACTTTGAGAGAATCTTACACTTGCAAAATCGGCTCTAGCCCTCTTGTTTCTTAGTGTCGCCAATTTTGGTGGAGAACATGTTGCTTATATAGTGTGTCACATCTAGGGTTACACCATGTAAACCCTAATGTGGCATGACTCTTCATTTCCATGACCCATGGGTTTGTAACTCCCATGGAGCCTCCATGGAGCATTCAATGGGTTTAACCCAACTTGATTATCCATGGAGCCTTTTAGCCCACTATACAAGTTATGGATGATTTACATGATCAACCCATATATTTAATTAGTCATCTTTTGATCACTTAATTAATCCTAGATTAATTCTTGATCAATACTAATTAAATAATACTATTAATATATTAGAACTTATAATATATTAGTAAACCACAAGTGTTATTTCTCTCATTTAGTCTATCCAAATGCATGATGCCATGCAACCCAAATGGACCATGCCGGGTCGGGTCAAGTACATACCAGAAATAGTTATGGACTTAGACACCTTATCCAACAGCCTCGGTGTCGGTGTTGTTGTTGGTGTTATCGTTGTAGTCGTCTAGCGGAGTATAGATGACGATCACGGACCTTTCTAGACAGTCCAGTGGTACACTAGCAAGTTCGTAACTTGTAGGTGTTGATGAAATAGGTGTTCATTGGTGTACTCCAATCCCCCTCATGGTTGCCTTTAGGACATGTATGGCTGAGGAGTCCCCTTAGCAATAGTGTCCAACCCGATAATATTCCTTAGGTTAAGTCCCTTGTGTTAAGTGTTTAGGGACGTAAAGTGAGGACAACGGGAATGGGTAATCAGGCTTATTGTTGATTGGTGAACTTAATATGTTATTATTATTGTGGGTTGAAAACCCTATATGCTCACCAGGCTCCCAAGCCTGACCCACTCAGCTTTTTATGATTACAGGTAGTGGACCCCGATCATAGTCGGAGGACGATGAGAGATTTTTGATTATAGGCCAGTAGTTGTAAATAACCGTAGTAAGGCTTATAATGTCTTGTTTATGCTTTTGATCTGTATCGGAACATGACATCCCGAGGTTTTGATATATATATGGAAAATATATACCTTCTTAAAGAATGGTTTTGATAAACTTTTATCATATGTTGTTTGGGGACCAATTCCGCAACATCTTTTGAAAAGATTTCTCTGATTTTATTTTAAAAAGCATAAATTAAATCGATCTTTTCTGGCCGAGAAATTAGGGGATGTCACAGTTGGTATCAGAGCATTAGTTTAAGCGAACTAAGAAATTTTAAAATTTCTAGACTTGAACTTAGAATGCTAAGTGATGATTGTGAGGTGAGTGTCTACCATATTTTAGACACGAGCACTAGTTTATTTTAAGAAAGGTGCCTAAAATGCCTTTATGTGCTAAATGCTATATGTTTCCATATATGCCACTATTTGTTCGAATCTATGGTCTGTTGCCGACCGGATCTGGAAACCTTATGTGTGTAGGATTCTAAGCGTATGATCACGAGATTAGAACTAACATGTAAACGTTTCGGAGTGATAAGGGAATTGACATGTCTAACAAGGATAAAGACCTAAATTCGCCTTATTCGGTATATAGATTGTAATGGCAAGAACTCGAAGTGGAGTGGGAAATGCAAACAGAAACCAACAACCTCAACCTCAAGTGGTGGAACATGTGCCGATAGTAGGAGTTGCACGCGAACCCATCACCATGGCTGGAGTACGAGCTGTGATTCAGACCATGATGGCTGAACAGAGGGAGGAGTTGAGGCAAATGTTGCTGAACAACAGGGATGAACCTTCAATTCCTATTGAACAACGTGAACTAAATGACGATCGATCTGAAGAAGGGAACAACAGCAGATCGGTTGGTCATAGTGAACCGCTTGTGGTTGGGAGGAATAACCACGAGGGCAGAGTGGAGAGAAATGGGTGCAAGTATAAGGACTTTATGACTTGCAAGCCATCGACCTTCACTGGAAAAGAAGATCCTGTCGGAGTTATGGACTGGATCTCGGAAATGGAGTTGGTTTTCATGACTTGTGATTGCCAAGGCAAGTTACAAACTACCTTTGCAGTACGTCAGTTCAGGGGTAGTGCTGCTCGTTGGTGGAACACATTGGGGAAAACCCTAAGCCCTAATGAGCCATTTCAAATGACTTGGGCAGAGTTCTTGGTGCACTTTAAGCGCAAGTTCTGCTCGGCCCAAAACATACTTGAGTTAGAAAACCAATTTCTAACGTTGAAGAAGGAGAGTATGACCATTGACGAGTATACGAATAACTTCACAGACAAAATGGAGTTTGCTTTGCGTATTGTCCCAGATGAGCTGGCGAAAATTGACAGGTACACAAAGGGACTTCCATAGGAGTATGCGGTGCCAGTACGTCAGGCACTTACTTTGGAGGCAGCTATCTGGGCTGCCAAGTCTGTTGAAGATATTATCAATAGGAGAGCCGCCAGCAAGGTTGAAGTTGGCGAAAAGAGAAAGTTTGAAGGAACGTCAGGTTCCAATAAAAAGAACAAATTCTCGAAGTCTGGTTCGAGAAAATTTGGAGGAGGAGCCGAAGCCAAGTGGTGTGACAAGTGTAAGAAGAAACATGCTGGGAAATGCAACGTGGGAGTCACTTGTTACAAGTGTGGAAAGCCAGGGCATTATGCCAATGAATGCACCTTCACTAATAACGTCTGTCATGGGTGCCATGAAGAAGGGCATATTTTGAGGGATTGCCCGAAGAAGAAAGACGCAGCAAAACCCAATCTTCCACCAAAGCCGGAGGCGAGAGCCTTTCAGATGACACTCGAAGTTGCGAAAGAAGAAGCCGATGTCGCTTCAGGTACCTTTCTCGTAAACGAATTTCCTGCCCAAATTTTGTTTGATTCTGGAGCCAATTACTCCTTTATATCGCATGAATTTGGTAGAAAACTAGCTTTGCCTGTTGATAGACTAGTTAATGCTTTATTAGTCGAAATTGCTAGTGGCAAGTTTGTACCTGTTAGCCATCGTATGAAAAACATCATCATTGACTTGGATGGGAATAAGTTCCATGAGGAATTATTGCCTATCGAGTTAAATGGTTTCGACATAGTTTTAGGAATGGATTGGCTTAGCGCCAATGATGCCGAAATAATGTGTAGGAAGAAGATAGTTAAAGTAAACCCGCCAGGGAAAGAGTCGTTTATGGTGTATGGAGACAAACGCAAAGTAAATTCTGGAAACATTTCCCTAATGAAAGCCAGAAAGTGTTTGGCCAAGGGGTCTACATCATATTTAGCGTTCGTAATCGATGCTAAGAAGGAAAAGAAGGAGGTGCAGGATATTCCGGTGGTGTGTGATTATCCGGAAGTCTTTCCCGAAGATCTTCCCGGATTGCCCCCTGATCGACAAGTAGAGTTTCGTATCGACTTGTTACCAGGAACGACGCCGATAGCAAAAGCACCATATCGATTAGCACCAACCGAAATGAAAGAACTTATGACACAACTTCAGGAGTTATTGGACAAAGGTTTCATTCGACCTAGTTCATCACCCTGGGGAGCCCCTGTGTTATTTGTAAAGAAGAAAGACGGGAGCATGAGAATGTGCATCGATTACAGAGAGCTGATTAAAGCGACGATAAAGAACAAGTACCCGTTGCCGAGGATCGATGACTTGTTCGATCAGTTGCAAGGATCGAGCTATTTTTCGAAGATCGATCTTAGGTCGGGGTACCATCAACTAAAGGTGAGGGAGCAGGATATCGAGAAGACCGCGTTCAGAACAAGATATGGACACTATGAATTTTTGGTTATGTCGTTCGGATTAACCAATGCCCCACCAGCTTTCATGGATTTGATGAACAGGGTTTGTAAACCATACCTTGATAAATCCGTGATAGTATTCATAGACGATATCTTAATCTATTCGAAAAGCAAGCAGGAGCATGAAAAGCATCTGCGTGAAGTGCTAGAAGTTCTGAAAGAGGAGAAGCTGTATGCAAAGTTCTCCAAATGTGAATTTTGGATTCAAGAAGTCCAATTTTTAGGTCATGTGGTTAACCAAGATGGAATAATGGTTGACCCAGCAAAGATTGAAGCTGTAATGAAGTGGGAACAACCAAAAAGTCCCATGGAGATTCGAAGCTTTTTAGGATTTGCCGGATATTATCGCCGATTTATCCAAGGCTTTTCTTCGATCGCTACTCCATTAACAGCTTTGACCCATAAAGGA
Organism: Lactuca virosa; assembly: GCF_052849685.1. NCBI lineage: Eukaryota > Viridiplantae > Streptophyta > Magnoliopsida > Asterales > Asteraceae > Lactuca > Lactuca virosa. The sequence continues at coordinate 59,262,136 of NC_136426.1, read as the reverse complement.
GCTACTTATGCTTGGAATGAGAAGCATAAGGAAGTCTTTGAGAAGTTAAAGAAGAGATTGTGTGAAGCACCGATTCTTTCGTTACCTGAAGGAGTTGATGACTTCGCAGTCTATAGTGATGCCTCTGGAGTTGGGTTAGGATGTGTTCTGACCCAAAGGGATAAAGTGATAGCGTATGCATCGAAGCAGTTGAAAGAACATGAAAAGAACTACCCCACTCATGATCTGGAGTTGGCCGCGGTAGTATTCGCTTTAAAGATATGGAGACATTATCTTTATGGTACTAAGTGTAAACTTTTCACTGATCATAAGAGTCTTCAATATCTCTTTAATCAGAAGGAATTGAACATGAGGCAGCGGCGCTGGCTGGAACTACTCAAGGACTATGATTGTGACATACTTTACCACCCTGGTAAAGCAAATGTTGTTGCTGATGCTCTCAGTCGGAAGGTAAATCTTGAAAAGAGAAGGCCAAGAGCGCTGAAGATTGAAGTTGTCTCTACAATTGTGGAAAGTATAAAGAAAGCTCAGGAGGAAGCTTTGGAGAAAAATGACCGGAAGGAGGAACGTTTGGGTAAAACGTTGGTGTTTGATACAAACGGTCAAGGATTTAAGGTATTCAAAGATAGGATTTGGGTACCTAAGACGGGAGGAGTAAGAGGTCTTCTAATGGAAGAAGCTCACAAAACCATGTACTCGATTCATCCCGGCAGTACGAAAATGTATAGGGACCTAAAACCCTATTACTGGTGGCCGACGATGAAGCTCGATGTTGCTAAGTATGTGGCTAAGTGTGTAACTTATGCTAGGGTTAAGGCACAACATCAGAAACCGTATGGGAGTTTAGAACCTTTACCAGTACCCATGGGTAAATGGGAGGACATTACCAAGGATTTTGTGACTAAACTGCCCAGAACAAGGAACGGTCACGACATGATTTGGGTGGTCGTTGATCGCTTCACCAAGAGTGCGCATTTCATAGCCGCTAACGAGAAATGGACTATGGATAAACTTGCGAATTCTTATGTGAAGGAAATTGTGAGGCTACACGGCTCAAGAAATCGTACACTAATGGAATGGGTAAAGTTATGAGTTACATGGTGTAACCCTAATAGCCACCATATAAAAGAATGCCATGGCTCAAGAAATCGTACACTAATGTGTGAATATGAGGGCTAGACGATTTCAAGGAGTGTTCCATTTCTCTCAAGTCATTCCATGTGCATTTGGTGTTGTGTGAACCATTTGAGGTGTCACACTTGGGGCACTAGGCACTCAAGCTTCATGGAGACAAGCTACATCAAACAAAGGTATGTATTCTATCCATTTGATTACCCAAGTATCAAGTATTGTATGCTAGATAGGGTAATACCTTGGAAAGTTCATAATTGCATGTATAATAGAGAAAACATATATCCAAGGTATTTAGGGTTGCATGTACACTTAGGAGTGTTAGAATGCGCAAAACCCATCAGTGGTATCAGAGCCAAGGCTTGTTTTCTTGTTATACTTGCAAAATTAGCTGAAAAATCGAATTGTATTAGTTTAAAAGTTATGCTAATTACTTGAAAAAATTTGATGTGAATTATCTTTGTTCATATGAGTTTATTAGATTAATAGAAAAGTTAATTGATTATGTGTTTTCAATCCATTTTAATCTAAGAGTTGATTCTAAAATGTGTTTTTGTAACTTGTCCTCAAGTTATATGAAAAGTCGCATTTAAGTTTCATAAAACTCATAAAAAGTTGGCAATGGTTACAAAAATGAAGAGTCTTGTCCTCATTAAATGGTTTTATAACTCCATAACTTGCCCTCAAGTTATGGAGGTTCAAGAGTCACTTCATTAAATGATAAAATGTGTAACCTTAATTAGTTCCATAAGTTACAAAAATAAAGAAAAGTTACATTCTTTTATTAGTTTAAAGTCTTCCATATCTTGTCCTCAAGTTATGGAACTTGAAGAGTTTTTTTTAATTAAAACTACTTTAAACACATAAGTTATGGAATTAATTAGTTTTGAATATTTTCAAAACTTGCCCTCAAGTTTTGGAATTTGTAAAGTTTTCCCCATGAATACTTTAATTCCAAGTTAGCCCTTAGAATTTTAAAAGTTAAAATTCAACCCTTATACTTTATAGTATTATAAGTTAATAATAAAATTCAACCCTTATACTTTATAGTATTATAAGGCCTCATTCACGAAGCCGGTCTATAAGGGGGGTATAAGGTTACTGCCTATAAAATGGCAGTTTAATGGGTGTCCACTCTCACCCACCGCTTCCTTGACTGGTGGAGGGTCGTTAGCCGAACGGGTAGGACAAGGACTATAATTCTCCCTTCATTAAAAGTATTAATGATAAATACTAAGTAACTAAACTTTTTATAAATTCCCAATCTTAGTTACTTAGGAAAATATGAATAAGATGCTAATCAATGAAATTACACTTTGCACTTTGTTTAAACCGTTAGTGGAGCGTGTGTGGTTAACCGGCACACTAACCTGGATTTAACAAAGTAGGCAAAGGGTAACTTAATATTTATCATAGTATCGGTGGAGCTCGTGTGGTTAACCGGCACATCGATTGAGGGGTAAATATTAAGGGTACCAAGTATATTTGCATGGTTACTTCACACCTTGTTTTGTGATGCTCGGCATCCCAGTCACAAAACCTGAAGGGCACACTCTAGATTGAAACATGCCATTGAAAAGTTCAATAAATCTCAAAAGATCTAGGAGTTTCAAATCCAATTAAAAACCTAATTACATTATTTCGTTTTTCATGGTGGAAATTGGTAAATCGTCATTTACCTACCTTCAACTATTTTATAACTCGGATTACGGCATCCCTCTTCCAGTTATAAATAGGTTGTTGGATCCTAGCCTTAATATTTCATATTGGGTGTTATATTAAGGACTTTAGATCAACTATCTTGAATATCTCCCAAAAAATGTCTAGTTCAGACATCTATGATCTTCCCAAATCTTTTGGAACTTTACTTCCTCCACCTCCTCCAATTATTCTCCCTAACCCACAAGTTCAAGGTCACTCAAGCCCTAATGGCAAGCAAGGTCTATGTGTGATCACATCTTAGAGATGAAGTCACATATTGACAAGCTGGGAGAGTTGGGTGTCCAAGTCTTGAGAAAGTTGGATGTTCAATCACTTTCTAAGTCACATAGTGAGTTCCTTTGGGACTACTATGAAACAGACTATGACATGAACCTTAATGATCATATCTATTTGCTTGGTGCTGCTGAATCAGCAATGATTTGGAACGATAGTAAACCAAATTTGATTAGAAGATCAACTTCCCAAAAACTTTATGGACAGTGACAATGGTGACACTGGAAATCCAGAAAAAGCATTCTCTTCCCATTGGAAAGGGATTGGCCATAGTCAACCCGGGTGACCAAATGGTAAGGAGAAAGGCTAAGTCTGAGATAGTCCCATTACCAAAGGGTCCATATGTTTATTTTGCCAAAGGAAGGGGCGTTGATTGCAAAACTGCCAAGTTTACCTAAGGATGTTAAAGTCAATAAGTCTGACTCTACTTCAGGTAGAGCCAATTATCTAACTCTGTTAAGTTTCTATTCTAAGATCCTCATTGTTGGATTAATGTCTAAGTCGATAACTATAATTGGTAAGACTTGACCCGACCCGGCATGGTCCATTTGGGTTTCATGGCATCATGCATTTGGATAGACTATAATGAGAGAAATAACACTTAAGGTTGGTTAATATATTATAAGTTCTAATATATTAATAAGGTTATTTAATTAGTATTGATCAAGAATTAATTTGGAATTAATTAAGTGATCAAAAGGAGACTAATTAAATATATGGGTTGATTGTGTAAATCATTCATTCTTATATATGTGGGCTTGTGATCCAAGATTCCTTATGTTGGACTAAGTCCATGGGGTGACCCATGGATACTCCATGGAGGTTAAAATCCATGGAGCATAAGGAATGGGTAAAGTTATGAGTTACATGGTGTAACCCTAATAGCCACCATATAAAAGAATCCCATGGCTCAAGAAATCGTGCACTAATGTGTGAGTGTGAGCGCTAGACGATTTCAAGGAGTGTTCAAGTTTCTCTCAAGTTATTCCAAGTGTATTTGGTGTTGTGTGAACCATTTGAGGTGTCACACTTGGGGCACTAGGCACTCAAGCTTCATGAAGACATTCTACATCAAAGAGGTATGTATTATATCTTGTTATATTTATTATTTTGTATGCTAGATTAGGATAATACCTTGGATGTTCATAATTGTATGTATAATAGAGAAAACATAGATCCAAGGTATTTAGGGTTGCATGTACACTTAGGAGTGTTAGAATGCTCATAACCCAACAGTGGTATCAGAGCCTAGGCTTGTTTTCTTGTTATACTTGCAAAAGTAGCTGAAAAATCGAGTTGGATGCATATATTCGATTGTTTTGGCTGGAATTGGACTAGGAACATTACCCTAAGATGTTTTTGGACTTATAAACTTGCTTTTGACGTGGTAATGTTCATGCTAATCCAATTTCTAAGATAATTGTCATAATTTCAAGATTTGTATTAGTTTGTATGTTCATGCTAATTTCTTGAAGATTGACGATTTGAATTATCTTGTTCTTATGAGGTTCTTAGATTAATAGAAAAGTTGTGTGAAATAGTTGTTTTCAATCCATTTTAATCTAAGAGTTGATTCCAAAGTGTGTTTTTGTAACTTGTCCTCAAGTTATATGAAAAGTCACATTTAAGAATCATAAAACTCATAAAAGTTGGCAAAGGTTACAAAATGAAGAGTCTAGTTCTAATTAAATGGTTTTATGACTCCATAACTTGTCCTCAAGTTATGGAGGTTCAAGAGTCTCTTCATTAAATTAAAAAAAAAAGTGTAACCTTAATTAGTTCCATAAGTGACAATAAAAAAAAGTTATTTTTTTTATTAATTAGTTTAAAGTCTTCCATAACTTGTCCTCAAGTTATGGAACTTGAAGAGTTTTTTTTTTTTTTTTTTTTAATTAAAACTACTTTAAACTCATAAGTTATGGAATTAATTAGTTTTGAATAGTTTCAAAACTTGCCCTCAAGTTTTGGAATTTGAAAAGTTTTCACTTATGAATACTTTAATTCCAAGTTAGCACTTAGAATTTTAAAAGTTAAAATTCAACCCTTATACCTTATAATATTATAAGTTAATAATATTTATATATATGTATAAGAGTAAAGTCAGTCTTACCGTTAGTAGGCCTCATTCACGAAGCCGGTCTATAAGGGGGTATAAGGTTACTGCCTATAAAATGGCAGTTTAATGGGTGTCCACTCTCACCCACCGCTTCCTTGACTGGTGGAGGGTCGTTAGCCGAACGGGTAGGACAAGGACTATAATTCTCCTTTCATTAAAAGTATTAATGATAAATACTAAGTAACTAAACTCTTATTAATACCCAATCTTAGTTACTTAGGAAAATGTGAATTTGGTGCTAACCCATGAAATTACACTTTGCACTTTGCTTATGTCGTTAGTGGAGCGTGTGTGGTTAACCGGCACACTAACCTGGACTTAACAAGGTAGGCAAAGGGTAACTTAATATTTATCATAGTATCGGTGGAGCGTGTGTGGTTAACTGGCACACTGATTAAGGGGTAAATATTAAGGGTACCAAGTATATTTGCATGGTTATTCACACCTTGTTTTGTGATCCTCGGCATCCCAGTCACAAGACCTGAAGGGCACACTCGAGATTGAAACATGCCTTTGAACAGTTCAATGAATCTCAAAGATCTAGGACTTTCAAATCCAATTAAAACCTAATAAATTATTTCGTTTTTCATGGTCGAAATTGGTGAATCGTCATTCACCTACCTTCAAATATTTTATAGCTTGGATTACGGCATCCCTCTTCTAAGTTATAAAATAATTTGTTGGGTCCTAGCCTTAATATTTCATATTGGGTGTCATATTAAGGACTTTAAATCAACTATCTTGAATATCTCCCAAAAAGATGTCTGGTCTAGACATTTATGATCTTCCCAAATCTCTTGAAACAAGCTTTCCTAAATGAAGATGATGTCCCATGGATACCATACTTCTTTCACCTCCTCCAATTATTGTCCCTAACCCACAAGTTCCTAAAAAGTTTAAGGTCACTCAAGCCCTATTGGCAAGGCAAGGTCTAGGTGTGATCACATCTTGGAGATGTAGTCACATATTGACAAGTCGGGAGAGTTGGGTGTCAAAGTCTTGAGAAAGTTGGTGGCTCAACTACTTTCTAAGTCACGTAGTGAGTTCTTTTGGGAATCCTATGAAACAGACTAAGACAAGACCCTTAATGATCTTATCTATTTGCTAAGATCAACTTCCTAAAACGCTATGGACATTGACAATGATGACATTGGATATCCAGTAAAGCTCTCTCTTCCCAATGGAAAGGGATCGGCCATAGTCAACTTGGTTGACCCAATGGTAAAGAGAGAGGCGAAGTCTGAGATAGTCCCATTATCAAGGGTCCATAGGTAACTATTGCCAAAGGAAGGGGCATTGGTTACGAAGCTGCCAAATTTACCTAAGGATGTTAAAGTCAATAAGTTTGGCTCTACTTCAGGTAAAGTCCATTGTCTAACTCTATTAAGTACATGCTGATTCTGATCGCGAAGATGGATTTCAATCGCATGGTTCGGTGATCAGAATTTTGGGCTATTACTTAAGAGTTATGATATTTATATTGCTTAGGAATAGATAACAACAAGGTTTTCATATGGATTGTAAGGATAAGTTTTTCCGCAAAGTTTTAAAATAAAAGAAAAAGGTTTTGATTTTATTTATTTTAAGTATCCTTACAATGGCATTTGTGAAAAGTTGTTGCTTATAAGATTCCATTGATAGCAATATTGGAAAAATGGATTTGATTCTTTCGGTTGTGGTAGTGTCTAATATTACCAAATAAGTAAAGATTCTCATCACCCAAGGTTCAATTGGACCGAAACTTGGAATCATGCAAGTTGTATATTATGATGAATGAGAACTTTCAGCTTGGAAAATTAAGACTAATTCCTTATGTGAATAAGGAAAGGACTAAGGGATCGAGTACACATTCTTGTGCACTGGTCAAGTCCACCACAAAAGATCAAGAAGACTATCCGTCATGATTTACTTAAGTTTAGTAAATATGATTATACTTATAAGTTTAAGTATAAGTCTGTAGCATTGGAGAAGTTTCAATGTGAGACAGAACGAATAAGAAGAATCAAAGTATGGCAGAAAGATAAAAGTTTCTCAAATCTGAAAAGATGGGAGAGTACTTTAGTATCATGTTTATGATCATCTTAATGATTAAGATATCATATCACAATTGGTCCTCTAAAGTCATCTTAGTGCATTCTTATGACTAAGAAGAGGAGTCATGAATTGTTGAAATGGTTAAATCAAAAAGATGAGTCATACTTCGTTCCAAAACAATTCTTAGAGTCATACTCCAAGATTGTAACTTGAGTGACATATCTTAAAGAGGGTTTGTTAACACTAGTCAAATGTAAGAGTAAAAGGTTATCTACTCTTGTACATTTGAAATTGGTAAGTTGTGATGTTTTGGATAAAACAGAGACCAACTTAGGCCAATTGTGTAAAGTGTTAGTCTTGATAAAGAATCCGCACTATCTCTTGAATATTTGACAAGGGAGTCTTATATGTCAAGAGGACAGTGGGAGTCTTAAAGCTCTTGAAAGTTTCAAGACTTAATCAAGAATAAAACCTAAAGTCCTTCACTAGCACACGACTTGAGGTTTATAACCTATCGTGTTGAAATTTTTGTGCCTATTCAAGTTGGCTTTGCATAGGAGTTCTGAGAGTTCTCAATTGGTTGCACAACTACTTGGAAGCAATGGCAGGCACCTGAGCTGCCAAATGGCAAGAATTTAAGATTGCACAAGTTTAATCAATATGAGTTTGGATTTGTCACTAACCTTGTCTTGTGATTATGGTTTTGACAAATTCACATGGATAAGAACACATACACTATTAAATCTAAGTGTCATAAGGTTTCTCTCCGATTCATGAAAATGATGGTGAGGAAACACTTTCACTAAGTAGATTTTAGCTAGATAGCAATTGTGATATTTGCATTCTCAAAGTCGTTAGTGGAGCGTGTGTGGTTTACCGGCACACTAACATGGACTTGTGAGAAGTGGCAAAGGTCTAAACAATTGAGACTATGATTACGGAATCTCTTTTCATAGTTCTAAAATTGTTTAGACACACATGTGAGCTATCTAAGAGAGGTGTATGATTTTGATAAAGTTTTATCAAAACAATCTAGTATCAGAAATCTGAACTTTGGTAAGAAAGTCAGCTTATTTCTGAGTACATGTCAAAGCTAGTGGGAGCATAAGTGTTATGCTAATAATCATCATGTTAGTGGGAGCATGATAATTATGACAAAGGTTGCAAGTTAGCAATGTTAATTATAGAAAACAAAAGTTTCAATTCGTGAGGTTGCAGGGGTTGAAAAAGTTGTTTTGCTATAATTAAGGGAGAGGAAATTATACTTCATTTCAATTCTAAAAGCTTAGATTGAGATTTTAATCGTATTTAATCAAGGATATATATATGAATTTCATGTTGGAATGGCTCAACATAAGGAAATTCTATATATGGGTCCATTATTTGCGTTCTAAAATTCAATTATGATTACGGCATCCCTTTTCATAATCTGAATTTTGAGAACTTGGCAAATTGAAATGGAAATATTATAACAAAAGACTGGTTTAGTCTTTATGTGAGACATCGTGAATCGTGTCCCATATGCTTCGGATATAGGATCGATTACATGTGTTATATTCATCCTTTCTAAAATTTTCCAAATGCCTGGGGCATTATGAAGGGAAAAGGTCTAGAATTGGATATGACTAAAATGATTAAGCAATTGTTCAGGACAATCTAAGGTTTACCAAAGATTGGTTGCTCAAGGACAGTTGGAAGTATAATGTTAATTCTGGAAGGACCATATTGACATAATCTGTAAAGAGGCAACTCTTGTTCAGAAGTGATAGTCAAAATGGAATATGGAAATGTTTCAAAGTTAGAAATTATTCAATCTGTGTAAGATTAGGAAACTTAATGAAAGAAGGATGTTTCCAAGGAGCTGATCTCCTTTGGAATGCTCTGTAATGATTGTTGCCAAGTCTTTCTGACTTCGTGCATAATCATTAAGAGGATCAATGCATATAAGTTTAGAATCTAACAGATTTCAGTAAATGACATGAATTTGGAATTCTTGCATTTGCAGTAAGGATTTGGGACTGTGAAAAGAGGATCATTGGAGTGATGTTCAATTGATCTATTTTACAAAGTAAAGATCATAGACAAACATAGTATGCATACTTGGTGTATGGCATGACTAGTGTTTAGAAAACATAGTGTACATGCTTGGAGCATGGGACAACTATTGTTTTAAATTCAAGTATAAAGTTGATAAAACCGAAACAATGAATAATGAGTAATCAGTATGGTGATAAATAAAAGTGTTTATTTATATTCATAGGGTTTGATACCATATTTGATTCATTTATTCTTGTGTTTCACTTTGCATGTTTTGACTTCCAGAATAACTAAGTCGCTCTTCCTGAATGATTAAGTTATTCAAACCATCCACAGTCGGTCATATGTTGGAAGTAGATATGAATCAAGACTGTCATGGGTTGGTTTGTAGAGGTCCAAGTTGGTGGACAAAGTGGTGCTACAACACTCATGAGTGCTCATAAGTTCTGAGTATTGGATTCAACCCGCGCTCATTTGAATGACTTCATGGATTTTATCACGAGTGATCATGAGACGATAATATCTTATATTCTTCAAACCTAGAGATATGAGTTGTTACTATGAGTTGGTTATACATTGATTGCACGAAAACGCATTGGTAACTCGATGTTATAAAACGTGCCTTTGTGTATGATTCAACAAGTAGTAGAACAAGCCATATGAGTCGAAGTTTATCCATTCCTTTTACCTTCGGGATAAAAGCGATATCTATAGGCCCCTCGATGATTTAAAGATGATATATGATCCCTTATCTAATGGACAAGTCATTGACAAAGGTCAGAGTTCATCGACAAGGTCAGAGTTCGACAGAAGCTTTTGAGAGCTACGATTGCTGATCGGTTCTTGAAATCATACGCAATAATAGTTTTAGACTTATCCAAGTGGGAGACTGTTGGATTAATGTCTAAGTCCATAACTATAATTGGTAAGACTTGACCCGACCCGGCATGGTCCATTTGGGTTGCATGGCATCATGCATTTGGATAGACTATAATGAGAGAAATAACACTTAAGGTTGGTTAATATATTATAAGTTCTAATATATTAATAAGGTTATTTAATTAGTATTGATCAAGAATTAATTTGGAATTAATTAAGTGATCAAAAGGAGACTAATTAAATATATGGGTTGATTGTGTAAATCATTCATTCTTATATATGTGGGCTTGTGATCCAAGATTCCTTATGTTGGACTAGGTCCCTGGGGTGACCCATGGATACTCCATGGAGGTTAAAATCCATGGAGCATAAGGAATGGGTAAAGTTATGAGTTACATGGTGTAACCCTAATAGCCACCATATAAAAGAATCCCATGGCTCAAGAAATCGTGCACTAATGTGTGAGTGTGAGGGCTAGACGATTTCAAGGAGTGTTCAAGTTTCTCTCAAGTTATTCCAAGTGTATTTGGTGTTGTGTGAACCATTTGAGGTGTCACACTTGGGGCACTAGGCACTCAAGCTTCATGAAGACATTCTACATCAAAGAGGTATGTATTCTATCTTGTTATATTTATTATTTTGTATGCTAGATTAGGATAATACCTTGGATGTTCATAATTGTATGTATAATAGAGAAAACATAGATCCAAGGTATTTAGGGTTGCATGTACACTTAGGAGTGTTAGAATGCTCATAACCCAACACTCATTACATGATGTGACTGGGTCACATGTTGATGTTTTAAGAATCAAAGAATAGAGAGAAAAGCTTAAATGAAGTATATGCTGATTTTGATCGCGTAGGTGGATTTCAATCGCATCAGAATTTTGAAGCTGTTACTTAGGAGTTATGATATATTGCTTAGGAATAGATAACAACAAGTTTTTCCGTATGCATTTGCACTATAAGGATAAGTTTTTTCCGCAAAGTTTTGAAATAAAATAAAAGTTTTTAATTTTATATTTATTTTAAATATCCTTACAAGTGGCATTTGTGAA